>NC_052955.1:32051004-33488504 GCF_013358895.1 Oreochromis aureus
TGTTGCGCACGGCTCCTTCACCCTGGGCAGAGTTGGAGTTTGAAAACATCGTCCTCACCGTACCATCAGATGCTGTTCGGGGTCTGGAGCACCCAGACAAGGTGGCCGCTCTCTGGGATGAAATCATGAGGGCCATTGCAGATCTGGCTGCCAAACCACACAAATTTCCCCGCAAGGAGCGCTTTGTGACAGATGTGCAGATTTCTGCTGGTAAGTGCACTTTACACCAGTTAGCCATCACCAATAAGCAGAGCAAGAAGGCTGTCGTGATAGACCAAGCTATACCAAATGAATGCAACATCAGGAAGAAGGAACACAAGAAGCTCAAGAAAATACCAAGGGCTGAGAGAGGAGCTGGAGAAGATGTGGTGGGTGAAGGCAACAGTGGTCCCTGTGCTAATCGTAATGTAATGTAGTGTAGTAAGCTCCAGGGCCTCTGGAACAGCTTGAAGCATTAAGACCGCCGACATGCCGAATAGGGAATCTAGTTTTTAAAATATATATATTTACAGGCTAGATGAACTGAACATGGAAGACTGAACTAAGCTGGACTGAATTATTGAACCCGCTCACCAGAGCTAAAGAGTTCAGGAGGGTGGCCTTTAACCTCTTCGAAATAGTTCAGGAGGGTGGCCAGTGGCGTTGCCCCTTCTTTTGTTAATAACTGACTTGTAGGAATTTAGAACAACATGTGGTAATATAAGGCTTTTGTTTAAATCATTCTGGTTCAGTTATTTCCTTCACACTTTACAGCTTTCCTCTCATAAAGTATTTGCAATATAATCTTGCAACAATTATTAATATACTGCAACGTTACATTTACTTTTCTTCTTTTAAGGCTGGATGCATTCAGGTTATCCTATCATGGCACACCATGCTTCAGCTGCTGAAGTAGTTGGTGTTAAAAAAGGTGAACAACTGTGGGGTCCCATCCATGAGCTGGGACACAACCAACAGAGAAGCTGCTGGGAGTTCCGACCACACACCACAGAGTGTACGTGCAACCTGTGGTCAGTGTATGTGCATGAAGAGGTGCTGGGTCTCAACAGAGCACAGGTAGAGTAAATCAAGTGTCTTAAAAACTCATTTTAAACTTATTTCTTTTACATCAATCGTCATCAGAAAACTTGTGACTGAGTTTTCTGTGATCACATGATTTAGCAACTATCTCATTCCATGTTCTTTGGTGCAGGCTCATGGTGATTTGACTTTAGCAAACCGAAAGACTCGAGTAGAGGAGTACATCAAGGGAGGAAGGAAACTCAGTGACTGGAGTGTGTGGGTTGCCCTGGAAACATATCTGCAGGTGAGAAATTATAGAGAAATTTTGCTTTGTCCACAGTGAAGAAAACGCATGATATGAATAAGACTGAAAGACTCTAACTCCATTTGATCCAGTCACACTTAAAATTGACCAAGTCACCAATCACTTAGGGGTAGAGTTAGGTTCAAGTTGTATTTTAGCCACATGCTAAACAAGGATAGTGTCAGAAACTACAAGATGATACCTTTCAAATCAAATCAAATCTCTTACCTGCACTTTGCCTTCTATTAAAAGAGTTTGATTTGGGTGTCCCATATAGGTGACAATTCCATGTAGACTTGTACACTTACAGTGAAGCTAACATTAAATGGTAACAGGTTGTGATGCTTTGGTCAAGAGATTATTGCTCCTAACATAAAAAACAGCAAATAGTTTGAGTTGTTGTCATATCTACCTTCTCTGTAGCTCCAGGAAAAGTTTGGTTGGGATGCCTTTAAGAAGGTGTTTGCTGCGTACCACCACATGAGCAACTTTCCCAATGACAATGACTCAAAGATGAACCTGTATGCTGAGACTTTCTCCCAGACTGTGGGGATGAACCTAACCGGCTTCTTCAAGGCCTGGGGCTGGCCCATCGAAACAGCCACTGAGGAAAAATTGTCCCAGCTGCCTCCCTGGAATGATCACCCCATGACCCAGTACAAATGATCTAAACACGACTGCGGAATAAAGAAAAGTAACCAGTGAAACTTTAGTTCATTAAACGTTTTATATGAATCTTTTTATAACATTTATTGCATGCAGAGGAACGTTGCAGCTTTTTTCACAGTATTTGCACTGATCATTTGCTCCAAATTAGTATCCCTCCAATTTAACTAGATTTCTTTGAGTCAACTTGAACATTAACATGTCCTCTGCGCTAATTTTTATATCTGGGATTGTAAGACAGGGGGTGAAGAACTGTAAGTTGGGTTGCAGTGTAGAGGAGCTAAATATTATTATTGCTGTTCCTCAAAGTGAAGATCTGTTGCCATAATGTCAAAACGGCTTAGCTCTGTGAATTATAAGAAGGTAATTATTTAGCAAACACACAGATGGCAGCTGGATTGTGAGTTGTGGTTATGCTGTTGCTTTTTGGTTTAATCAGTAATCATGTTTTTAATGCAGCAAGTAGCATTTCAGTAAGTCTTTAAAATTCTGTAACCCATAATTATCACTCTGTAATAACCATGTAATACTTTCACTGAACTTTGAACTTGTCAATCGCTATGGGACAAAACTGGACTCAGTTTCTTGCCTCTTAATTAAGAACTGATGCACACAATAAACAATAGTTGTATAATTAAGTCTGTTTTTTTTTGTTTTTTTTACTATATACACCTTCCTGCAAAACAGGCAGTTTGTTTTCCTTGTCAGACATAATTATAATGAAGAAGCCATCATTCACAGCCTTGCTCCCAGCACTTACTACTTTATATGCATTTATTTCTTTCCACGCCCACATCAACATACTCTTGCCTTCTTTTGACATCGCTAGCTTGTGGATATGATACAGTCGCAACATATGCTCATTGATCAACTATCTAAATTGCCACATTCTTGTCTTAGCAGGATCAATTTCTTTGCAAAACTACTCACTGGTACCCCATGTTCAACCTCTACAGCAGCAATAAATTTTAAATGAAAGAACTCAGATGCAGTTGAAGTGCAGACTTTCAATACAGGGAGTGCAGAATTATTAGGCAAGTTGTATTTTTGAGGAATAATTTTATTATTGAACAACAACCATGTTCTCAATGAACCCAAAAAACTCATTAATATCAAAGCTGAATGTTTTTGGAAGTAGTTTTTAGTTTGTTTTTAGTTTTAGCTATTTTAGGGGGATATCTGTGTGTGCAGGTGACTATTACTGTGCATAATTATTAGGCAACTTAACAAAAACAAATATATACCCATTTCAATTATTTATTTTACCAGTGAAACCAATATAACATCTCCACATTCACAAATATACATTTCTGACATTCAAAAACAAAACAAAAACAAATCAGCGACCAATATAGCCACCTTTCTTTGCAAGGACACTCAAAAGCCTGCCATCCATGCAGTAGCGGTTTTAGATACGGGCAACACGGGCGGTTGTCCGGGGCGGCATCACGGGCATCGGCAAAAAAAAAAAAAAAAAAAATGCTCGTACTCATGCTGCCCCGACGGCAGCCAGCGCATATTGGGAATGTCATAGGGACCGATCGGTTTTCTATCGCCCATTTGCTGGGAGTAAGGGCGCCCTCCGTTTGCGAGGTGCGCCTGCTGCTGGCGGCACAGGGAGGAGAGGGCGGGGCGGCAGGGGATTCTCTGGCTGGCTGGAGCAGCATCTAATAACCAACTCGCAAAATAAAACAAAATAAAAACAAAACAACAAACACGAAAACACCGGACATTATGATACAGACTTATAATTTGCACCGATGTTTTTTTCGAAATTCTATACACGAAAACTGAGCGCGAGAGCCCTCGGTGCGCCTGCGCGCTGCTGAAGTCAAAGTAAACTTTATTGTCATCTCCGCTACATACAGTCCAGTATATAGAGAGACGAGACTACGAGGCTCCAGTTACAGCAGTGCAAATAAACGAACAATAAATATAAGAAGAGTAAGAAAATAAATATACACTTTAGGACTCGGGGTAAAGGGATCAACAACAATTTAAAATTTATCATTTACAGTTTGATGATTTAAAGTCTCACACATAACCCGTTGAAAGGGGAGGGAGACCTGCTGCTTCCAAATAGAGCACATTTCATTCATAATGTTGTGAATCCAAGCCCATTATGTATTCATGATTTGAATCCTGGGTTGTGTGAAATCCCAGAAATACACCCTAGACAAAGTTAATCTGTGAACTAAGGTGTAGGTCTATTAGGTTATGTTGTGGTGATCCTCTGGTTGAGGGATGGGTGTTCATACTGGAGTGCAAAATTAAAACCAATGGAAGATGGACAAGAAAAGTTCAAAGCCATCAGGTGCTCAGTTTAGAAAAAGAGAAAAGAAGAGGAGAAGAAACGAACAAATGATACAGGTAAACAGATGTGTCATTGGATAATGGCAGGTCATCCTGAAACAATCAGAATCAGAATACTTTATTAATCCCTAAGGAAATAATGTGTGTTACAGTTGCCCCAAGAAGAAATGGTAAAAATAGTAACAGTAACAGACTAAACTCCAAACAATACATTATGTTACAGATTTTAATATTAATTAGTCATTGTCAATTGTTGATTTGTCCTGTTCTCATTGTATGACGAATTATGATGGCTGTTTGGTAGCCGTTTGCATACTATGCATACTCTCTCTCTCTCTTCATATGTGTGTGTGGACAACAGTTTTATGTTAATGTACAATCCTTAACATGTTTTGTGTGGGGGGGCGGGGGGGGGGGGCGCCAGAGGGAGTGTTCGCCCAGGGCGCCAAACAGGCTAGGACCGCCACTGCATCCATGGATTCTGTCAGTGTTTTGATCATTGACTGTAGAAAACATGGACGACGCGACTCCGCCTCCTACCATTGTGCAAAAATGAAGCCAAAATATCCCGCTTGTGGAGGCTGCCATCTTGCAAATTTGGAGCCAGAGTCTGCGCAGTAGTGACTTGAGGTGGAGCGACTGTGTAACGCTCCCGCCCACACACCCGCTGGACATGACCGCAAACACGCCCCCCTACACTTTTTACGTAGCCCGGCTGCTCGAGTTTTTTTGCTGGTTTACCGCGACTGACGACTCTTTAATTAAGGTAAATACAACCATGTCACTGTTATAAAAAAAGACGCACAGCTTATCATCTTATAGTTCTAAAATCACTTTTTTGTTAATTCGTTTGCTAGATTAGCCGCTAGCATACGCACTGTGTTGGAGGCTTGTTGTTAGCTAGTTAGCGATGCTACACACCTAATACTCTAATAGTCTGTGTTATTGAAGGATTCAGCACTTCTTATGTTTGTTATCCATTTTTAGACGGCGATGAGATCTGCACACTCTACAGAAGCCCAGAGTTACTGTTAATATCAAAAATATAATGCTGTCCTTTGAGATTTTAACATAAGACTGTGAGTAATGGATCTAAAACTGTTTAAATCTTCGGAGCCCTCTACAGCCTGGTAACATGGAGACTTTAAAAACATCAGCAGAACGTTTCAGTAGTGTAGTCTAATTTGTTCTTTTCATTTAATAATAGAGTCCATATTATATCAACAGCTACATTCACCCTGGAGAGAAACTAGTGAGGGAGACCATCAGGACCAAGCTGGGTTTCCTGGGTCCAGAGGTTTGGAGAAACTTCTTTTCTTTCATCACAGCTGTCCTGTGCCAGAGGTGCTGTTGACCTACTGAAAGAGGCTTCATTTAAGAAACACCAGGAAGACTGAAGCTCATCGCATTGATCAAGCAGGACTCATGATCTTCACCAGCAGCTCCCTCACAGGGAAATCTTCAGCACTCCTCCGTAGGCCCGATCCAGGAGATGGATAAACCCAGCATTTCATGAATACTGTGATGGAGACCTTTGGTTTGTGTAATGTTATAAATACTCGGATACTCCCCAGAGGCTCCTGTCTTTTACATAAAGATATTATATTCAGTCCTGTAGAAAGTTATATATTTAAAAATATATGATCCTCTCTGGTTACTCTGGTATGAATAACTCTGAATCACTTTATGGTAAATAACACATTATCTGCAAAAAACTGTGAAAGAATTCCAGATGACAAGTTTGTAGTTCAACATACAAGTGATGACGTTTGACCTTCATCAGGTTTTATTTAATTGTGCCAGAGAAAATCTCATATGCTCTTCATGCAGCTGAGTACATCAAGTGTTTAAAACGGAAGCTGTGCAGGTCTGAGATACAAACTGAGGTCCTGTTAATGCTGATATATAGTGACAGTTACATGAGTGATTAATCCTTTTGTTTTTTTGTCTTTAACTTTATCAATAAAGCTGCAGCTTTCATTACAGCACGTGTGGTACTTTAACCTTTGTACTGTTTTCATCAGTTCATTTTGCAGTTAACATGTTGGATGATCTGTCTGCTGTCACTGGGTGGTGCTGAGGTCTGAATCTGAGGGCAGCTCCTGTAATCACAAAGAGAACAGAACCATCAAACTCAAATATAAATTTTATCCCTCAAAATTGAAATAAAGCTGATTCTGATGTCCTCACACACTCAGGATCTGAAGTTCTTCTCTTACATTTTTTTCAGTATTACAGTACACTACAGTACTTTAATCCATAGTTCCTGATTAATGAGGAGTTACTGAAGTACAAGCTTTTAAAAAAAAAATGTTACTGTCTTTACGGATGTGGCAAGAGACTGAAAACATGCTGTTTGCACATATTTAATATTCAGCTCTGCACAGGAGCTGCAGCAGGGCGCAGCCTGTTGTTTTTAAAGTATAATACTTGTAATAAAAGTACAGTAACAGTAATTAGTGACTGAGCAGCCGGGAACGTTTCTCTTGATTTCTTTAGTAAATTCATTCACCTGCACAGATTAGCTAAACGAACCCTGACAGCCGAGTGCTCATCTTAGCTAGCTTGGTCTCGGGACATAGCTAAGGACGGTAGTTACGGATTAGCTTACAAAAACGATTAACTTACCGAAAAAGTGCAGCCGGGCCTCGGGTCCTTCTGTCAGGTAGTCCAGTTTACTGAAGAACACCTCAGGCTGTCAGGTTAAAACACTCGATCGTGTTTTCGTAGCGTGAACACTGGCCCTCCTCTCAGAGCCTACGCTCTATCTGCTATTCCCGAACAGAGATACGCAAGTTTCTCCGTGACTGCAGCTGCCAGTCAAAGCTGCTATGATGACGTTTCACCCCAATTTAACATCACCGCGGTAGGAATTAGAATCAAACTTATGGGAAAGGAGACCCTTTGGACATCAATGAGCATGATGAGAACTATTGATAACAAAAGAAAGAATCTTTGGAAAAAAATTATCTAAGGAGAATAAATTTATTTTAGTCTGACCCCAGTCCCATCCGCTAACATGGAGGAGGCGGGGTTTATGACCTATACTGCAGCCAGACACCAGGGGGCGATAGAGACGTTTTGGCTTCTTGTGGGGGGTTTTTGGGGAGCTGTCGAGTCGTCCATGTTTTCTACAGTCAATGGTTTTGATCTGTTCACCATCAACATTGCGTGCAGCAGCAACCACAGCCTCCCAGACACTGTTCAGAGAGGTGTACTGTTTTCCCTCCTTGTAAATCTCACATTTGATGATGGACCACAGGTTCTCAATGGGGTTCAGATCAGGTGAACAAGGAGGCCATGTCATTAGTTTTTCTTCTTTTATACCCTTTCTTGCCAGCCACGCTGTGGAGTACTTGGACGCGTGTGATGGAGCATTGTCCTGCATGAAAATCATGTTTTTCTTGAAGGATGCAGACTTCTTCCTGTACCACTGCTTGAAGAAGGTGTCTTCCAGAAACTGGCAGTAGGATTGAGAGTTGAGCTTGACTCCATCCTCAACCCGAAAAGGCCCCACAAGCTCATCTTTGATGATACCAGCCCAAACCAGTACTCCACCTCCACACCTTGCTGGCGTCTGAGTCGGACTGGAGCTCTCTGCCCTTTACCAATCCAGCCACGGGCCCATCCATCTGGCCCATCAAGACTCACTCTCATTTCATCAGTCCATAAAACCTTAGAAAAATCAGTCTTGAGATATTTCTTGGCCCAGTCTTGACGTTTTAGCTTGTGTGTCTTGTTCAGTGGTGGTCGTCTTTCAGCCTTTCTTACCTTGGCCATGTCTCTGAGTATTGCACACCTTGTGCTTTTGGGCACTCCAGTGATGTTGCAGCTCTGAAATATGGCTAAACTGGTGGCAAGTGGCATCTTGGCAGCTGCACGCTTGACTTTTCTCAGTTCATGGGCAGTTATTTTGCGCCTTGTTTTTCCACACGCTTCTTGCGACCCTGTTGACTATTTTGAATGAAACGCTTGATTGTTCGATGATCACGCTTCAGAAGCTTTGCAATTTTAAGACTGCTGCATCCTCTGCAAGATATCTCACTATTTTTGACTTTTCTGAGCCTGGCAAGTCCTTCTTTTGACCCATTTTGCCAAAGGAAAGGAAGTTGCCTAATAATTATGCACACCTGATATAGGGTGTTGATGTCATTAGACCACACCCCTTCTCATTACGGAGATGCACATCACCTAATATGCTTAATTGGTAGTAGGCTTTCGAGCCTATACAGCTTGGAGTAAGACAACATGCATGAAGAGGATGATGTGGACAAAATACTCATTTGCCTAATAATTCTGCACTCCCTGTATGTTAATTAAGTGGGTTGAACAAAAAAATTGCATAACAAACACAATCCCTTCATTTCAGGGACTCAAAAGTAATTGGACAAATTAAAGAACTGAAAATAAAATGTTCATTTCTAATACTTGGTTGAAAATGCTTTGCTGGCAATGACAGCCTGAAGTCTTGAACTCATGGACATCACCAGATGCTGGGTTTCCTCCTTTTTAATGCTCTGTCAGGCCTTTACTGCAGTGGCTTTGATTTATTAAACTCCTGACTTCCTTTGAATGCATGTTTTTGTCATTGTCCATCTATATAGTAAAACAGCACCCAATCAATTTGACTGCATTTAGCTGAGCAGACATATGTCTCTGAACACCTCAGACTTCATTCGGCTGCTTCAGTCCTGTGTCACATCATCATTAAACACTAGTGTCCCAGTCCCACTGGCAGCCAGTCATGACCGAGCCATCACACTGCCTCTGCCATCCTTCTGGTAGATGATAATCTTGATTTCATCTGTCCAAAGAATCTTTTTCCTAAACTGTGCTGGCTTTTCTTTGCAACTTAAGGATGGCTTGTTTTTCTGCATGGAGAGCTCCTTTGACCGCATGTTGTCTGTTCACAGTAAACTCTTCCAAATGCAAGCACCACACTTAAATGCAGGTGTGGGCAGTTCCTTCATTATGTCATTATCAGTTAAGCAGACAAAAGGCCTGTCGCGGATTTTGAGTCAATTGTTCAACTATTGTTCCCTTCAAAAATAGGGTGGCACATGTTAAGGAGCTAAAACACTTAAGCACTTCATCCAATTTGAATGTGGAACCTGAGAGTCTACATATCATGTCCATGACCATTATATAACTATAATTGGCATATGTTTCAGTAAACAGGTAAAAAAACAAAAAAAACAAAACTTGTGTCAGTGTTGAAAAACATATGTACCTAACAGTATGTATATGAAGAGGTGCTGAGCCTCAGCTGGGCTCAGGCAGTTTGAATCACTCATAAGTCTGTGATTGTATCATTATTTCCTCTTCTTTTTTGTCATAGTTTTTTCTTTTTTTTTAAAATGAGTGCAGTCTCCCAAACAGAGGGTCATCCCTGACCTGACTGAAACTGGAAACTCAGTATTGGAACATGTGGGTGGTCCTAAAGCCACATGAAGCTCAGTGAGCTGGGACTCGTGGATCCTCCAGGCATTCTGGTTCAGCTTGGGATTCTGAGGAACCACATTGGTCTGGGTGCCGTTGAAGCTAGGGACTGCAGGTAAGAAGTAAAAGAGGGACAAGATTAGTTTCTCAGTCCAAATAAAAGGTGAGAGCCTCGATGAGTCTAGAAGTGGCTTAGTCATTTTCATTGATCACTTCAAATATTCTAGAAAATTATTAATTACAAGCATGTCTTGAAAAAAACATTGAAACATAAGGCTGGAGATGCTGCTTGTTATTCAAGTCTATCTATCCTCAGCTGCTGCTGTGCGCTGAAGAAGCATTTTAAATGTCTTTAAATAAAAAATGTTAAGCTTTGCCTGGCCTTTCTCATAATGGTTGTCAATCTAAACTTTACTTTGCGAGTCTAAGCTGTAGGTTTATATGTAACATTTTATTATGTCAGCTTAAAGTGTAGCTAATATAACACCTCCTGAGAGTCAGTTTAATCACCAATTTCCAGGTTATTCACTGTATGACAGCATTTACAGTTTAATTACAGGTTTAAGACTGCTGTTGTTGCTCTGTCTTCACCACGGGCTCTCGCTTGGGCCGAGTGTGTACATTACAGTACTGTAGACTGCACAACCTTCTCGCCTTCCTTTACTGTCATCATTGCTTTTATACTCTGCAATTGTTGTAAAACAACTCTCCCACTGGCTGTGCGATAAACTGCTGCCAAGTTGTCCTCTGTGTTTTTTGCTCTGGCAGCGCCGCTCTGAATGGGTCTGTCATTGTTGTCCACACAGCAGTAGGCATTCCACAGGTAGTCTGGGATGTTGACACGCTTAACATTGTTTTTAACAATCCAGCTGTCTGCAGAAGGAATGGCACCGACCAGCACGTAGGCCTTAGGGCACTTCTCCAGAAACCATCCTAAAGCCACATGAAGCTCGGTGAGCTGGGACTCGTGGATCCTCCAGGCATTCTTGTTCAGCTTGGGGTTCTGAGGAACCACATTGGTGAGGGTGAAAGTGGCGTTGCGACTAGGGACTGCAGGAGAGAAGGAAAAGAAGGACAAGCTTAAAGTTTCTCAGTCCAAAGAAAAGATGGGAGCCTCGATGAGTCAAAAAGTGGGTTAGTCATTTTCATTCAGCAATTAAAATATTCTAGAAAATTATCAATTGTGGGCACGTTTAGCAGAAAACATTGAAACGTAAGGCTGGAGATGCTGTTCATTAGTTAAGTCTATCTATCCTCAGCTGTTGCAGCCAAGAACAGCTCCCCAGTCCTGTACTGCCATCTACTGTCTACCCTCCTGAAAAACACACAATCCGTCCTCGACTACCTGCATGGTGTTCGTTGGGGTTGAGGTGACCACGGTCAAAGCCTGAATTTGTGTAGTCCTCATTCAGAGCTTGTCTCTCTCCAAGGTAGACATCAGGGTGATTCTGCCCCAGCCAGTATCCATCTTTCATCTCTCCCTGCCAAGACCGATCTACCAGCTAAGATGCATGGAAACAAGACAAAAAAAATTAATTCCTTAGAATCTAAAATTGTCTAAAAGAACAATTAATGTAAATTGTATGACTCTGTATTCTCCATACTTTCTCTCTGCCATGAATAGATGGCAGAGAGTCACTTGGGTGACGTGATGCCACCTCCTTATATTAGGCTGCCAATGTCCTCAATGTGGATTTACAATTTTTACACACATGTTTATACACATGTGTATAAACATCCTCATTTTTTCCTGAAGTTATCGCAGATTTGACACTGAACAACAGGTGGTTATGAGCAAACACGTTCAATGACAAACTCTGGTTTACTCCTAAACTCCAAAAGCTGTGGCTGGAAAAGAGAAGGAGAGACAGGAACCACTACAGAGAGGCCAAGTGCAGGTTCAGTAAAGAAGTGGACATTGATAAACATCAGCACTCTGAGAAGATGCAGCAGCAGATCTCAGAGAATGACTCGGCCTCTGTGTGGAAACGTTTTAGGAATATCACCAACTACAAGCCTGACCCCCCCACTCCACTGATGACTTGCTCTTGGCCAACACCCTTAACGACTTTTTCTGCCGTTGTGACGAGCCATCAAGCACCTCCAACGGCCCCCCACCTCTCCCCCCTCCATAGAGCCATCACCACCAACAAACACTTCACCTACAACACCCCCCTCCACACCCCACACCAAGGAGGATTTCACACCACCTTCTCCCACTACAACCCTTCATGAAGCAGATGTGAGGAAGCAGTTTAAGAGTCTGAATGCTCGAAAAGCTCCTGGCCCAGACGGTGTGTCTCCTGCCACCCTCAGACACTGTGCACACAAGCTGGTCCCAGTGTTTTCTGGCATTTTCAACTCCTCACTGCAGGCATGTCATGTGCCTGCCTGCTTCAAGTCCTCTACCATAATCCTTGTCCCCAAGAAACCTATGATCACTGGACTAAATGACTACAGACCTGTGGCTCTGACATCTGTGGTCATGAAGTCATTTGAGCGCCTGGTTCTCTCCTACCTCAAGACCCTCACGGCCCCCCTCCTGGACCCCTGCAGCTTGCATACAGAGCCAGCAGGTCTGTAGACGATGCTATCAACATGGCTCTACACTTCATCCTGCAGCATCTGGACTCCCCAGGAGCCTCTGCCAGGATCCTGTTTGTTTCCAGTTCAAAAAGTGACCCTCCGACAGTCAGACCCATCTGTTCTCTGATTGGATTGTTACATTTGTGATTGACATGACATTGACCAATCAGATGAAAGGAAGAAAAATAGGGTCAAAAATTCGTACTTGTAACTTGCAGGGTTTTGTTTTTGTTTTTTTGTTTTTTTGCCAAGTCCACACACAAATCTTTTTTACACATACAAATCCTGATTTACAAGTAAAAAATATTTATGACCACATTTTGAGCCCATAGTATGGGGGATCTGCATCTGATACAGATGAACAGCAGCCAGAATTGTTTTGTCCTACAGTGGCCACCGTAGCTAGGATTATGCGCTGGGGTTTGGAGGGGAGTCTGACTGCAATCTTCTGACAGCTAGTGAGTCCCTTTAACACACGGAACCTTTGTTTGCCATCTAGTTAAATATCAACTTCATCGTGTAATCCAGGCGTGTCCAAACTTTTTTCACTGAGGGCCACATACATAACAATATAGGAGGGCCTGGGCCACTTACTAGAAATTAGATATATAAACTTAACTTTAGTGTTAGTTAGAAAAATCAGTTAAAAGTGGTCAAATATGTTATATTGTTCTTCTTCTTCCTAGCGGTTTATATCCCGCGATGCATGCCTTCCTCCACTCCTTCTATCAAGGCCGTCCTCTCGTGTAACATTCACAGCCCTCATATCATCCTTGATTTGTCCATCCAGCGCTTTTTTGGTCTTCCCTGTGGCCTGTTTCCATCCAGATCTAATTGCTGGGCTGTCTTTGTGATAGAATTTTTGTGGTTACGGACAACGTGGCCGTATCATCGGCGCCTCAGATAAGATGCAAGAGGCAATCGCCTCGCATGTATCAGTGTCACCGCGAAGGACCCCCTCACAACAAAGTGCAAGTAAGTACCTTGGGCTGTTACTGAAAAAGTCTTATCTGTGATCGGTGTCACTCCCCATTGTTTCCTGACATCTTCATTCCTCGCTCGGTCAAGTCGTGTGAGACCCAGAGGCCACCTCAGCATCTTTATCTCCATGGTGTGAAGAGCTTGTTCGTGTTTGGTCATTGCTGGCCAAATATGTTATATTGTTAAATATAAGACAAAACTGCCTTCATCACAGCTTTCCATAAATGGATCTTGGGGGAAGGAAGAAGTACAGCAGGGGTTCTTCTTACACTTTCATCTTGCCAAAATAAAGTCAAAAATGATATATTTAATGCAACTTATTAATGAACAGAAATCTGACATGAAATTAACTTTTTTTCTTTATCCTACAAAACCACACGTAGTAGTTAGGTGCTCCTCTGAGTTAAAAGCAAATTCAGTCACATTGACATATGCATAATGCTTTATTCTGTTGTCATATCTAATTGTGACACTAGATATGAACTCATTTACCCAGAGTCCTCTGCAGGTCTGAGACTGAAGCGCAGCTGGTTCTCAGAGCGATGACCTGCCAGGGTGTACTTCAGCGTCACACAGCCCTCTGCTGCCTCTGAGCTCTGACACAGAGTTACAGTGTTAGAAGTCCCGTTAATCACTGCCATCAAATACCTAAACAACAACATGAGAGGCTGCTGCTCCTACCTGTCCAGTGAGCTGGGCATAAATCAGTGACCTCTGACCCTGGAAAAGTGTTGTTATTGGTGGAGAGACAGTGACAGACACTTCCTTTGGTAAATCCCATGTGACTGAGGTGTCGATCACAGTCAGCTGCAGAGCAAATCGCAGCGACTGCATCACCTGACAACAACAAGAATTAGAAAAAAATATACATTTATGTTTTTTTTAAATCATTCTGTCCTAATAATAACATCATGTTGTCTTTTTATGATGGCAATTATTATGAGTCATTGTCTTACTTTTGGTTGCATCCTGTCAGTCCCTGTGATGAACTGAGCGTGACCTCCTCCTTCCTTGGCCATCCCGTTGATGAGAGCACAGCTGGCCCCTTCTCCAATCCCAAAAGAGAAACACCTGCAATACAACAGTTTTTGTTGTGTGCACAGAGGACATGTTGGACATTCTGGTAATTGTGTAGATATAACAGATCAATCACTTCTTTTTTTAATCTGTTGTTTAATCTGGTAATATATTTCTGACCTCCATCATGTTATACAGAAGCTGAACAGTTGCATATTGCAGGATAAAAAGCAAGTCAGGTTAGCTTATCTCTTTAGATTTTAAGGTGAAAAGTTGTTTTAAGAGTAGCTTGATGTAAGTATTAGTTGTATTTAAGATTCATGTGAGATCCTAAGTCAGTGTAATGTCAGTGAATATGTCTGTGTTACCTGTCTAGGCTGATTGGGAATGCAGGGCTGGCTGTAAATATGTTTGAGGGGCTCCAGGATCTTTGTTCCTCCAAGATCAGCCTTCATCTTCTCTACTTTCTTCAGAGCCTCCGCCATGGTCTCCACCACAGCAGTGGGCTGGTGGGCGTCTTTGTAATAAATCAGCAGTTCAACATCTCTGTCAAACTTGTGTCCTGCAGCCAGCTTGACCTGCACACCACAAACACATTCATATTTATTCCTCAGTAATAAGTAACAACCACACACAGCAGACACATCAGCACTCTACCTACCGTGGCCTGGGTTTGATCAGTGTTGAGGTACTGCAGAGGGTCCAGGGAACAGTTGGACTCTACTTTAGAGACTGGACGAGGAGAGGACACTCGGGCAGAAAAAGACAGACTGTAGGGCACCAGAGAGGCTGGAACAGAAGTCACCTGGACACCTGCACCTTCACTACCTGCACACAACATCAGACTGATTAGAAGTCAATCTTTTGTTACAGTATCAACTTTAAAGTTCACAGAAAGATTCATTGAACCTTGTGTTCTGGTTTTCTTTCTAATGTTAGTTGATTTTAATACATTTCACTTCAGTTTTATTTGTATAGTACCAAATCAACGTGAAACAAAAGTCACATGAGAGTAAAAGAATTATAAATTTGATTCTGGATTTGACAGCGAACCAATTAGGAGAAGCCAGTATGGGATAAATATACTCCCTTTTTCTAGGCCCAGTCAGTACTCTTGCTGCAGTAATAAATGCATGAACTAGTTTTTCAGCATAATTTAGTTTAATTGCTGTTTGCCATCTGGCTTCAATAATAGGATAAAGCTAAGTATCATCTGCAGGGCCATATATTTGGATGTTGACTTTTAATGTTCTCTGTAAATCCCCCTCATATGCACATTTATATAAGGGGGATGTAAATACGGTGCCGTAATAAAAGCTTGTGTATATATTATGTTAGGTGCCTTTTTCATGGGCACCAAACTCAAGGGAGCAACCAGTGTTGTGTCTACACATAACAGACAACTTAGCAAAGTGGACACAATTTTAAACTGTATCTTTAGGCAGCCTGTTGCAAGTACACATCAGTTGTTCCCATTTCTTTAGCTCAAACCATGAAAAAGTCCAAAAATAACACACTTTGACATTTATAAAATAATATTTTGACACCAATAAGATGATTGCCAAAGTGCTATTAGATAAAAACTTGACATATCTGGGTAAGCTGTACAGTGTGTCCTTAAAACATTGTGGAAACTAGACAGGTAAAGAAGTGCCAGGCCTAACAAACTATCTACAGCACATAATGATTTGAAAGTCATGTCCTTAAGAAATAGGAAAAAGATCCAGTGAACAGCTAACAGGACCCGAGGGATGGATCTGGGTCTTTAGCTGATCCATTTACTCTTCATTGAAGCTTCATCAGAAATGCTCTCAAAAGGAGGGTGGCTATCAAGAAGACATTCTTATAAAAGGGAAAAAGGGATCAAGGCATACGAATTCACACAAGAGCTGGACTGGAAATCAGTGTCAACAAAGGTTATCTTGACAGAGAACAACACAAAAGGCAAGCAGGATCAAAAGAAAAGCTACAGTTGTCCTATCCTGAGGTTGGTATGGAGGGTTGAGCACAGCAGGCAGACAGAACCTCAGACCATCATCAGCCTGCACAGCCAGCTCAGTGACGTACTCCAACCTGATGGAGGCGCTCTCTCCTGGAGGCAGACTGCCCACATGCAGAGAGAATATATCTGGACTCTCATCACTCTCCTCCAATAGGAAGGCCTGCTGACCGGAGCTCAGAGCATCATCATACTCCTGACGAGCCTGAAGCACAGCTGACACATGTCAGTGACGTTCACTGTGTTTATTCTGAATCTCACTTATAATCAGGTTATATTTACTGTCCAGCTCACCTTCTGTTTCTCCTTCAGCTCAGCTACAATCTGTGTCTGTCCAATCTGAGCACTGAAATGACAGACAGCAGCATCTCCAGGCAGAGGGAAGACAAAAACAGCCTCTAATGGTTTGTCCTCCTTGTTCTCGTAGTTCAGAGTGGAGACCACTGTAGCCACATGGTCCCTCACCTCCAGCTCCACCTCAAAGCTCTTCAGAGGAACTGGTAGAGAAACAGTATTAGAAGAAATACATAAACCATACATCAGGGTATTATGTGCCATTACAACAAAGAAAATCGACATATGATCTTATATGTTTGTTCTCAAACGTATTTTCTCAGATTCAAGCTGGCCAATTCAAGTTCAAGTGAATTACTGAGCAAATGCCAACTTCATGGACACTGAACAAACTGCAGTATTGTCCATAAAGCTCCAGTCCAGTAACACGTACAGGCAAAAAGATGCACTTCTTACATATACTTACCGTCAGATTTTTTTCTGCCACTAAATTTGGTTTTCAAGCCCCATAAAGATTCATCTCAGTTATCTATTTCTTTATTTTTTAGTGATTATTGTGATATTTTCTTTAGAGAAGTATATTAGGAATAATATTAATCACATTGTATTTAACAAAAATAAATGCTTCATATTTATATCATTATTTATAACAATAGCGCCATGGTTTGCTTATAACACCAGGTACCATTAGCTAATGGTTTCTGTTGGTAAGGGACATCAAGTGTAGCCAAAGCATGGAGAGGGACCTTTGATGATGGGCAAACAGGCTGTAATGGATTTAATTGGATTAGCTCCGTGTTTAGACTTTTTTGCAGCAGGTATCATAATGCTTTTGGCAGGTAGGTTTCATATTCTAAAATCTTAATTAATCATTAACACAATACAGGTGCTATTAGTTTATTGGAAGTTAAAAAATGATGAAGGGATTCTTGTGTCTGGTGTTAAAGAATCGGCCACTGTAAATAAGGGTTTTACAGCACTTAACATCCTGGTGTTGCTCTTTGTTATCCTCTCTTGATTCACAAAGGGTGACATCAACAACTCTAAATCGATCTGAGTGTGGCCTCCCCCTTTTTCCCTTTATTTTGGTCTGCTGTAGTTTTCTTTTCTTTTTTAGCTGCTTGACTTTTCTAACAGATAATACAGTTTATCTACTGTTTACAGGAACTATAAGACCCTGAATAAAAGCAGCACATATGGCAGTGGAGGTTTTTCCCCTTTTGGTTTTTAGGGGACATTAGCAGGAGCAGCCACTTGCTTCTATGCATTTGTTGGATTTGACTGCATTGCCACAACAGTTACATTTTAGGATCTGTACTTCAAAAGCCTTGGAATACAAATCCAGTAATTATTGCATCAGGAAAATGAAATTTTGATCAAAACAACTTCAAAATATGTTTGTTCCAATTTCAATTGTCCAGAAAAAACACAGAGATCTTTCTCACTATAATGTTCTCTACAACATTTACACTTTTGTAAAATAGTTTATTTTACAGACATTGTGCTATGTCATGAAAATGCATCTAAAAAATAAATGATGACATAACCAGATTGGGAGAATTTTTTTTTCTTTAGGAGAGGAGGTTCAGAACTTTCCTTATCTGCTTCTTGGCTTTTTTGGTGTCTCTGCTGCCCTGCCTTTTTTGATGCCATACTATTTGTTCAGCGTCTACAGCCCACACTGCCTGTGGCCTTTACATACATCGGTCGGCGCCCTGCAAAGTATGCAGTCGCTGTGAGATCACTCTGTGCGCTCTCAACAAGATATAAAGCACGCAGTACCACAACTAAACAGAACCACAGCTATAGAGTGAGATTTTTTTGACAAAAATAAAATTTAGCGTTTAGCTGCTTTTGAAATAGGAATAAAGTCTTACATGGATAATATTTCTTTAACCCCTGGCATTTAACGAAACAACAGAAAATGAGAAGCTTTAACAAGTTAATATAAAATACAGCAATGGATGCAGATGCTCTCGCTAAGCATCCATTGCAAATACACATTAGTACTAACAAAAATATATTTTAAATAGCAAATGAGGGAGGGATGCTTGTTAACTCAAGTTTTCCTACCTGGATGCTGGGTTGGCGGCTAACAGTTTTAGGTGAGTTCTTGTCCACAGCAGCAGCAGCCTGACCGGATTTTTCGGAAACAGCTCCACCGCTTTTCCCTTTATGTTTCCATTGGCTTCCTCAGTGACTCAATATACAGGGAGTGCAGAATTATTAGGCAAATGAGTATTTTGTCCACATCATCCTCTTCATGCATGTTGTCTTACTCCAAGCTGTATAGGCTCGAAAGCCTACTACCAATTAAGCATATTAGGTGATGTGCATCTCTGTAATGAGAAGGGGTCTGGTCTAATGACATCAACACCCTATATCAGGTGTGCATAATTATTAGGCAACTTCCTTTCCTTTGGCAAAATGGGTCAAAAGAAGGACTTGCCAGGCTCAGAAAAGTCAAAAATAGTGAGATATCTTGCAGAGGGATGCAGCAGTCTTAAAATTGCAAAGCTTCTGAAGCGTGATCATCGAACAATCAAGCGTTTCATTCAAAATAGTTAACAGGGTCGCAAGAAGCGTGTGTGGAAAACCAAGGCGCAAAATAACTGCCCATGAACTGAGAAAAGTCAAGCGTGCAGCTGCCAAGATGCCACTTGCCACCAGTTTAGCCATATTTCAGAGCTGCAACATCACTGGAGTGCCCAAAAGCACAAGGTGTGCAATACTCAGAGACATGGCCAAGGTAAGAAAGGCTGAAAGACAACCACCACTGAACAAGACACACAAGCTGAAACGTCAAGACTGGGCCAAGAAATATCTCAAGACTGATTTTTCTAAGGTTTTATGGACTGATGAAATGAGAGTGAGTCTTGATGGGCCAGATGGATGGGCCCGTGGCTGGATTGGTAAAGGGCAGAGAGCTCCAGTCCGACTCAGACGCCAGCAAGGTGTGGAGGTGGAGTACTGGTTTGGGCTGGTATCATCAAAGATAAGCTTGTGGGGCCTTTTCGGGTTGAGGATGGAGTCAAGCTCAACTCTCAATCCTACTGCCAGTTTCTGGAAGACACCTTCTTCAAGCAGTGGTACAGGAAGAAGTCTGCATCCTTCAAGAAAAACATGATTTTCATGCAGGACAATGCTCCATCACACGCAGCGTCCAAGTACTCCACAGCGTGGCTGGCAAGAAAGGGTATAAAAGAAGAAAAACTAATGACATGGCCTCCTTGTTCACCTGATCTGAACCCCATTGAGAACCTGTGGTCCATCATCAAATGTGAGATTTACAAGGAGGGAAAACGATACACCTCTCTGAACAGTGTCTGGGAGGCTGTGGTTGCTGCTGCACGCAATGTTGATGGTGAACAGATCAAAACACTGACAGAATCCATGGATGGCAGGCTTTTGAGTGTCCTTGCAAAGAAAGGTGGCTATATTGGTCGCTGATTTGTTTTTGTTTTGTTTTTGAATGTCAGAAATGTATATTTGTGAATGTGGAGATGTTATATTGGTTTCACTGGTAAAAATAAATAATTGAAATGGGTATATATTTGTTTTTGTTAAGTTGCCTAATAATTATGCACAGTAATAGTCACCTGCACACACAGATATCCCCTAAAATAGCTAAAACTAAAACAAACTAAAAACTACTTCCAAAAACATTCAGCTTTGATATTAATGAGTTTTTGGGTTCATTGAGAACATGGTTGTTGTTCAATAATAAAATTATTCCTCAAAAATACAACTTGCCTAATAATTCTGCCCTCCCTGTAAAATATCAGTCTTGCTGTGAAGAGCAACTCTCCGCTTCATAAAGAGGCTTTATCGCAGCTGGGGACATGGAAACTCACAATGCATTGAGCATCACCGGAGTTAAGGTGCTAGCTTACTCATAACAGGAAGCTATAAAGATGTTACCTGATGAAACTTCAGTCAAACTTGCTCTGGCTTGCTACATTCTCGTTTTCTTACGATTCGACATTTATATATCTCAGTGTTTTTTTCTTCTAAAACAAGATCAGTCTTAAAAAAAAAATGGAGAACAGGGCCCTGTTTCAGAAAGCCGGTTTAGTGCAAACTCTGAGTAAGTATACCCTGAGTTAACGAAAACTCTGGGTTTTCGGTTTCACAAAGCGAGTTTAGATTAATTCTGAGTGAGTTACTATGACGACACACTCCGTGAAGCTAACCTGCCCCCTAGCAGGTTTACTTCAACTAACCCTGAACTTCTCCGCCTCTTTGTCGGAAACCTGACTGTAGGAAGTGTCAGACATGGTGCCCCTTCCTTGAAGAGCCAGTAGATGTTGAAGGCCAAATTCTCCGCAGAGCTCTCCGCCGGGAGAGAGTGATTAGAGCGCGTTTGGACATTTTATCATGTCCTGATGATTTTCTGTGTGAACGTTACCGTTTTTCAGCACAATCGATAATTTATTTGAATAACATCCTCAGGCCTTATATTGCTCATGTGGCACATCGCGGACATTCTCTCAGTTCTGTACATATTATTTGTATTGCACTTCGTTTTTTTGCAAACGGGAGCTTTCTGTATAATATTGGTGACGCTGAGCACGTTTCCAAGGCTACCGTCTGTCGGGCAGTCAGGAATGTTACAGTTGCACTGAAACGTCTCCTGTACTCGTTTGTGGTGTTCCCCGGTCATAGACCCACAAGATTTATCAAAGAGGATTCCACAAAATTGCAGGTATCAGGATGAACAAAACTTAATTCATGATGTGGTGATACTTGAACTACTACTTAGATTTTACATTTATTTTCAGGGTTCCCAGGCGTGATTGGCTGTATAGATGGCACTCACATTCCATTCTGCTGCTTGAAGACTTCCATTTCAAAAAGCATTTTTTTTATTTTCTTGATCAAACAGGTCTTGTACAGCTGCTTTACAGGGAGCTATTGAAACACAGAAAATAGCATTGACATTCATAGTACATGCCTACTTAGGTTGGTTGTAAATCAGTGCTGAACATCTTACTGAGGAAAGGTTTGTTGGAAAAGTGGCTGGACCCTCTTCCTCTACATTTTTTATATTTCATTTTTACTTGCTACCAGGAACGTTTGGGGCCTGTTGGGTTGCACCTGCGCTCACATCACATCACAAAATAAAATGTATAAAATAAAAATAAAATGAAATATAATAAAATAACGTGTTAAATGGGTGGAAATCCCTAGATCAATGTTTAAATTAACACTCACGCATTGACTCTGTCGGCTATGTATTGCCATGCATGCTCCCTTTCTTTTGCAGCTGAGGCTGTGTTACTTTTTTTCCGCAAAATTTGCATGTTATCGGCATATGCTGCCATCAGAATTTCGGCCTCAAGCGCTGTAAAATACATTGGCCGCGCCTTCTTTCCCTCCGTCTCCATGGTGACTCGCTTAATCTGTGCTCCACTAATCAGGGCTTTATGCGCGTGCTTAACTTGGGGTTAAAGCAACTCCGCGTTGATTGAACTAATTGTTATCAGCCTTTCTGAAACCGAATATTCCGAGTTGGACAGTTCGGGGTTACTCAACCCTGAGTATCATTTTTAACTCTGAGTTTTCTAAACCGGCTTTCTGAAACAGGGCCCTGGGGGATGTTCTTCGTACCTCGCTTACTACATCCAAGATCAAATGACACATCCAAGATCAAATCATCGCGCTAACCGTGAGCTCGCTAATCCGGTTGTCCGAACGCACCTGTTGTTGACGATTAGTATAGCTGGCTGAAGTAATCTGAGATCACTGGGTGGCTTAAAAGGGGCTACGCATCGATAGTAGAAACATTGATCGGCAACCCTGTGATTGGTCGGCGAAGATGTCGAAGGAGCGCGCGCAGTATCTCACGGCAGCAGACCAAGAACTCTTGATTGAGGGATATCAGGAGTTTCAGAGTTTAATTAAAACGCAGGGGAACACTGCAAAGGCTGCAAAAGCAAGGAGAGAGGGCTGGCAGAAAGTTGCTGACAAATTAAACTCGTAAGTGATCCATGATATTACATTATATCATGTGATATTATTTCATTCCACATTATATTATATTACATCATATCCTCTTTCACATTAGAGCCACAACAGGACCCACTAGAACATGGGAAAAGTAAAAGTGAAATATAAGAATATTCTACAGAATGGTAATATTTATCACTTATATTGCTTTTTAGTCTATGACAAGAGACCCTGGAATAATCTGTTTGTTTATAACAGCAACCAAGAAAAGGGCAGAGCAAATAAAGACAGGTGGTGGTCCTGCACCCCCTCGTCACACCCCTTTTTGTACTGTGACATTTATTGACATTGTGGGTTTTTATGTGTGTAGTTTGAATAACACTCCATCACTTTTACCTGTTCCCATGCAAGGGGTGACTGAAGCATGCACAGTAAGTCGGGAGTAAGTATATACAGTACAGTAGTATATATATATATATATATATATATATATATATATATATATATATATATATATATATATATATATATATATATATTTGGAGAGAGAGAGAGAGAAAGTAAATAATAACCTCACGGGAGAATCGATATCTCTCTATGAGCACACCGTCGCGCCGAGCTAAAGGATCCCGTCTATCCCGCAATATACGCTAAATTCTGTAAACTCTCCTTATCAATCTTGCACCTTCCTTGCTCGCGTACAAACGGACAGGACATGGCTGCGACAGACTTCCCAAATCCACCTTCGCTTTTTAGCCGTGGTCTCTCATCTTGATTGCACGTAGTAATTTACTATTACTACTCTAAAATATGAATTACATCTGACATGATCTACTACATGTAATAGAATGATTAATAGTACATTTCCCTTTTTTCGGAAATGACCTGTATGTATCTGTATGAAATCAATAAAAGAATCAAATACATTATCTTTAGTTACATTGATAATATTTATTTATGGTAAAACAGTGGCGAAATATCGCTCTTGCTTTCATATAACTGCAGCGGACATACCTGAGAGGCCGCGATCTAATCCTGTTTACATAAAGTAAACCTGCTCCCGAGCAGGCTTACTTTTACGGCTCTGTTGCTATGACAGCAAGCCCCAGATGAGCTTCGGAGAACCGAACGATCCAAGATCACGCCAAATCGTCAACATTCAAATCCGGCTAACTTGCTTAGCGAGGTACGAAGAACAGGCCCCTGGTTTCTTTAAAAAACAAACAAACAAACAAACAAAAAAACAGTTATAACTTCCTAGGACCTGGCATCCACGTACGTGGACATCACATTTTGGGTTGTCTTGACCAAAATACAACATTTTGCTCTACAAAGCCCTTTTATCCACTTACGAGGACATTACTGCCACTGTTCTATCATAATTTACAACACATGTCCACATATGTGGATCTCATTTTTCTCAGAAACAAAAATCAGGTAAAAAATAAAAAATCAGGTAATTCTTTGTTTTTACATTCATCAGGTTCCAATCAGCCCAAATAGCAAAGAGAAAATGAAAATGCGTCACATGAAAAGTCCACACGTACACGGGTATTTTTGAAAACGGAGATTTTCCGTTTTCGTCTTAAAAAATAATCCCGTCCACACGTAAACACAGAAATGAAGGAAAACGCTGCTAGGAACATGCCAAAGCAACAGGTGGCGATATATTCTTAACCGTGTAGAAATGTTGGCCAATCAGAAGTCTAGAAGCCTCGGTGGGAAATAGTAAACAAAGATGGGGCATAGAAGCAGAACCGAGTCGTATGTGTGGAGGGACAGTAACTGTGTGTGTATATGTAAGCATTTAAACACTGCAGAGAGTACAATTAACAGTAACAGTATTGTAGAAATTCATTTCACCGAAACAATAACGTGGCGCACAGTGTGACGTCAAAAAAGGCGCACACCTTTGACGCTGCGTTTTCTCCGTTTTCCTCGTCCACACGTAAATGCAAAAACGGAGTTTTCGAAAATATCCACCCTGGCAGGCGTTTTTAAAAATCTCCGTTTTCAGTGACCGAAAACGCCGTTTACGTGTGGACGAAAGGTGCAAACGCATAGAAAAATCTGCGTTTTCAAAAATACCCGGGCACGTGTGGACGTTAGGAGTTTAAGATTTATTTTGTTCAGCGGAGATGCTTCTACTCGGCAGCCATCTTGGAATCCCCCTCGCCCTGACTGTTTTGTTACCATGGATACAGCTTTACAACGGCAGGACATTGCACGTGACATTCCGTGTTACGTCACAAACACCCTACCGCTGTTAGACGCGTTCGTTTTTGAGACGTCACTTTGAAGGATTACAGCTTTCCGTGCATCAACTGCATTTTTGTCTGCTTAAATAGGCAAAAATTATAACTTTACAGGATAGCTGAACGGAAATCAACGCTTTATAGAAATGAATGTAAGTACAAGCTTCTTTTTACTTCTCTAAACATACGTTTCACATCTCAAATTCATAAAGAGAAAAAGTAGATGTTAAAAGTAAAAACAGATAAAGGGTGTTTTAATGTAAAAATAACTGAGATATGAAGACAGCTCATCGCTTTTGATGTTTTCATGCTTTCTGTTCTTGTTATGGCATAAAGTTAAAATACTTTGGTTTTAAACAAACATTGTAGGATTAGATGTGTGGTGGTGTAATGTGGTTTAGTTTACCACAATAAAATTGTAAATCTATTTTTGTAAAATTGTTTTTAGACATTTCAAGTCAACTAAGCTTTTTTTCCCTTTAATATAATTGTCTCCAATTTTTAGAGAAAGACGGACACTCTTTCTCGAATTGATGAGATTCTTAGGCCTGTGAAAGACCTAGAAAAACGGATCCGTGACCGGATTTTCAATGGTCACTCTGAAACTCCCGAGGAACACAGGCCTATCCCCTTTGCTTCGTGTCCTCCATCATCTTCTCGTCCTCACAGGATTAGTCCGATTGCAGCGAGGTTAAAAAGCTACAGAGAAACAGGTCAGTGCTTAAATCGATGTAATGATGAGTCAGACATTTAAACTCTTAAGACTTTTAAGCAGCTGTTGTGTGAGAGAGAAACCCTCCAACCAGAGTTTACACATTGCTAAAACACATTTAATGTTAAGGTGTTGCCATGGTAAAATAGCTATAGAGGTCAAAAGTTTGACATTTCAGCTTCATTTTTTGTCCAGCCTGTGATTTGGTTTTATTTGAATACAAATTTTGTGATGAACTGAAAACTTGTACTTTAATTTAATAAACACATACATGGTTTGCTTTCCCTTTAAAGTGGACATTTGTCTTGTTCATTCTCAGCTGCAAACAAACAGAAATGTGAGTAATAAATATTTCATGATCTAATCTGTGCAGACAAAGAAGTCGCTGGTGGTGTCAGGCTGGTGACACCCTTTAGAGAAACACCCAGGGACAGCTTGCATTCACTTGGTGAATTTTTTGGGGAGGTGCAGCCACAGCGGGAATTGAGCTCGGCATCTTCATCGAGCTCTGATGGAAGTTCAGTAACATCGCGAGACAGTTACACTCCTGAGGAGTTCAGGGCGATCCCATTTGTGAAGACCCCCCCTCCTCCACCATTCACTCCGTGTCCTCCATCATCCTCTCGACCTCACAGAAGTCAGATTCCAGTGAGGACAAAAAACTACAGAGAAACAGGTCAGTTCTTATATCGACGCACTAAAGAGTCAGAATGTCAGACATTTAAACCCTTCAGACTTTTAAGCAGCTGTTGTGTGAGAGATAAACCCTCCAACCAGAGTTTACACATTGCTAAAACACATTTAATGTTCAGGTGTTGCCATGGTAAAATATCTATAGAGGTCAAAAGTTTGACATTTCAGCTTCACTTTTTATCCAGCCTGTGATTTGGTTTTATTTGAATACAAATTTTGTGATGAACTGAAAACTTGTACTTTTTAATAAACACATACATGGTTTGCTCTCCCCTTTAAAGTGGACTTTTGTCTTGTTCATTCTCAGCTGCAAACAAACAGAAATGTGAGTATTGAATATTTCATGATCTAATCTGTGCAGACAAAGAAGTCGCCAGTGGTGTCAGGCTGGTGACAGCCCAACATATGGTTTGGACATTGGATCAAGCAATGAAAAAAATTGTTGATGCCTACCTGCCCCAAACCAGTCCTCCTCTTCCAGCTCCCCAAGCTGGGGCTCCAGCAAGGGTTGTAGCTCTGACCCCTGCTCCAGCTCCAGCTCCAGCTCCACCAGCTCCAGCTCCTCCAGCTCCAGCTCCAGAAAGTAGAAAACCTCGAAGGGTTGTTAAACACCCTCCAGAGGTTGACTTTAAAGGGCTTATCACAGGGTACCTCGTCTCAATTGATGAAAAGTTAGGGGAGGAGCTTCAGCCAGTCTCGAATCCTTCAGAGACTGTCAAGCTGAGCCTCAGCCTGCTGAGTCAGGATGACTGGTAAAATGATTTTCTTCTGTTAGCATTAATTATTTTCAATTTAATGTGAGGATATGAGTTTTAAAACTATTTGATCTTCCTACAGGCAGAAAAAGATACAGGGGCTACGATACATCCGCACCCTGGCGCGGCATCACCAAGATGAGTTGGAGTTATTAAACCTCCGTAAAGTTTGTTTGGCGGTGACACAAGAGGTATACCAGCTGTTTTTCTCTACATCTGTGTTTTTGCCACTCTCTTCTGTCCATGTTTGCCCTGTCTCATGCAGTTTTGTAACAGGTTTGATTTCTAACTGCTTAAATTTCCTCTGATTCTTTAGATTAAAAACAATCGCTCTTGTGTGTCCTGTGCGGCACTGGACACCGTGGTATATTTGTGTGTTCACCTCAAAGAGAGGATGGACAGAGCAGCTGATTTGACCTGTGAGAGTCTACTCCAGGTGTTTGCAAGGGCAAATGCCAATGAGTTCATTCAGCAACATGCCCACGAATCTCTGACAGCTCTGGTTCATCATTGTAGCCCCGAGTCGCTTTATAACTAGCCTGAAGAAGCATGGTTTGAAGTAAGTTCACACCTGTGAAGAGTATCTGTGACCCCAGCATCACAATCAGATCAGGTGAAAAACAAACACGCTGAATGGATTTGTCTGTGTTTTTTTTCCTCAGACATAAGAGCGTTCTCGTGAGAGCTGGTGCCGCACTGGGGCTTCTTATGATCAATGAATTCATGGGAGCGGAGAAAGTTCTGTCTGCAGGACAGACTTTCACCAAATACTTCCTGTTGGCTGTCAGTTTAGTGTGTCAGGATGCTTCCTCTGAAGTCAGGTCAGTGTGAACTTTTAACAATTATAGGCTGATATTTCTATTTTGACTTTCTTTTGATAAATTCTCTGCATTTACTTAGAAACTAAAGTGCTGATTAACAATGCTTCTCTCTGCAGAGCTCATGGAAAGGCCATCTTAAAAGACCTGGTCAAACAGAAGAACTTCAAAAAGATGTGGGTAGAAAGCGTCTCGCATAAATCCCGCTGTGAGGTGGAAGGAAGACTCAGAGACGTATTTCAGAAATAGACACAGGTAAGCCACACAGCATACACGAGCAGCCTTCAAATTAAGTAACCACTTTGAAGGCTGCTCATTTCTGTGTGGCATTTTCAGAAATTCCCACATCACGTCTGCTTCAGGTAAGTATGTATTTCATTTAAATATTTAATATAACATTTACAGTAATTAAATATTTAATATGCATAAAAACACTCACTTATTCACCAACCGGTCGAGGCAGATGGCCGCCCTCCCTGAGCCTGGTTCTGCCAGAGGTTTCTTCCTGTTAAAGGGAGTTTTCCTCTCCACAGTCGCTCATAGGGATCAATTGGGTACAATAACTTTGTTGCTTTTTGGTCCGTCACATTGATCAAAAAGCAACATGTTCTTAATAGAGTGGCAAGTGAGTGTTTTACATTTTCCATCTGTGAACGGTAGCTTCTACCACTCATTTATTAATTTGGCACAAAATAAAGAAACTTTAAAAACAACAAATGTTCTTGTCTGTCTTCAAGTTATTTTCAATAAACAAATTCAATGAACCAAATTGCATTCAGAGTTATTCTTGTATTTCCTCACGTAATATAGTCAGTAGTCTAAAGTGCAATATGTCAGCTACGAATAATATCTTTGTATTGTTGTTGTGGAAAAATAATGTAAACATTGAAACCAAGCTGATTTTCTGAGATTTATTGAAAGAAATTTCAAACCTCTGCAAATGGATCAATAAAGCACAAACAGGGTTTGTACCAGCATTGACAAAAGGCACAATTATAGCAGCTGTGGATACAATCTTGTCTATTCAGTGGTTGGGAGTGAAATTCTCACCTTCATGGAGGCACCAGCTTCATAATTAAGTGTGTCATCAAGAGCAGGTATTTAAGGAGCGGCTGTGGCAGCAGCCAAACTAACTGCTGTTTCCCTTTCAAGCTGCCTAGTTTGTCCTGGAGTTCAGCCTTCAAGTTCATTCTTCCTCCCTTAATTGAATTTACTTATTTGTAAGCTACATGTATGCTCACTAACAAAGCTAAATGAGCTAAATCTAACGGTGCTTTTAAATTTGATGAAAAGCTAGTTCACTTTCTTTTCTCATCAGTCCTCTTGATTGTGTCTTGTAGCAGGTTTTTGGCTTTAACACATCAAAGATCTGTTGGGTTGAGTTGGCCATAAGGCTTGTCAAAGTTTCATGTTGGTGGCTTTTTGGGAAAAACAGTCCTGACAAAGTCAATCAGCCCCTCTTCCCAAACATTAATGGATGATGCATGCATGAATACTCACCAAACATCATCCATAAAAAGGATCTTTGGCTTTTAAAGGATTCCTTCAAAAGCAAATATTTCATTTCCTCACTTGGACCATGACTATATTTGGGACAGTGTAACATCATGCCTGGAGTGATGAAGGTAAACTGGTTTTATGCTGCTAGTCTTGCTGCACAGTATATTTATCTCCTAATGTTCTGCACAGTTTTCATGACAAATGCCCACATTTTGTTCTGATGTGCACTAACTGGTGTATGTTCTGAATCACTGTCAAGACATTTATTTTAAATGACACTTCTTCAGCTAAGAGTCTAAGGGTAGAAACACACAGACGCTGCAGGTTTTTTTTTTTTTTTTTTTTTTTTTGTCTGTCCCATTTGGTTCTTAAGCCGTCAGAATTGTTGTCTGAAGATCAACAAGGATACCAAATGGATTTATTTTGCCAAATGGATCATCATGGCCTTGCCGTATTGGTCCATTTGATCAAACTTTGTTGTTATTATTTATTTTATTTTCAGTTGTTACAGATGGGACAGACATGACTGGGGGATAGGAAAGGGAGAAAGAAAGAGAGGAAGGAAAAGAAAAACAGAAGGAAAAGGGACAGTGAGAAAGGGCACTTACAAAGACAAAAGAAAGAAAAAAAAAAATCTCCTGGATCACCTGTTGAGAGAAAAAGAAGAGAAGACAAGCAAAAAAAAACCAAACAAAAACAAAGCAACATACTAAACACAACACCATCACGTTAATCTAGCTGAGTGTGAACAGCAGTAAATACTAAATATTGAAAGTTGTTGTGCAGCACGCAGGACAGACAGCGCACAATGTGCTTTGAAGTAGCAGCTAAGAAAGGTGTAGTTTATGTCTCACGAACAGTGAACACCCGTGTGCACACCTGTGTGGATCAACGCGCTTGTATACAAAAAGGTTTTCCCATGTAACGGTCTGCTAGAGGGTGTGGAGGCCCATAGCCCCGTCCCCCAGGGCATGAAGCAGGCATGGAGGAGATCCAGGCTCCAGACATCCAGAGGACCCAGAGTGCGAGAGCCCAAGGAGTACCACCGAGGGGCATCCGTGCCACCTTCCTGGGAAGGGCTGAGGAGATCCCCAGACGAGGGGTCACCCAGTAGCCACGGAGCAGAAGCCAGAGGGGCTGCACCGGCGTGCCCGCCGGCTCTGCCGGCAGCCAGCTGTGCCAGAGTGAACCAAGTTGCAGGCCCCGAGGCCGGAGGCCCGAGGCCCCTTTGCCCGGAAGAGGCCTGACCGAGCGACAGGCATCGGGCCCCGCCAAGTAGCCACCGGGAGTGAGCCGGTGCATACCTGAGCGCCCAGCCCGGACACCAAGAACCACCAATGCACCAACCCCTGAGGGCATCAGTTACCAGCAGGGAGTGTGGTGAGGGGAGATAGGCCTCCACACTTGGAGGGCCTGGGAGTACCCAGGGAGGTGGAGTCTAAGACCCGACCTGACATATAGACACAGACAAACAGGCACACACAGACATAAACATGCTTTCCCACCCTCATGCACACATATACAAACACTCAGCACTCACCCAACGTAGGGATAGACATACATAGACATGTACACACAATCATACTCCCCAAACATACTCTATGCCCTGGGTCCAGGTACCCTTGCCCCCAGAGGGGGAAACGGCACCCAGACCCAAGAGATGTGACCCTTTCCCCCGGGGTGGAGACAAGCAGACCGCCCCAGGCTCCGCAGCAGCAGGGAGGCCAATCGGACAGCCAACACCTCCTCCCAGCCCCCGCCCGATGGCTAGTAGAGAACGGGGGTGTGAAGACCCCATACCTCCCTCCTCCCGCTCATGTGTAGTGTTGCTGCGTGTTGTTCTAAAGTGCATTTAAAACCAGGGAGGGCATGGTGCTGCTGCCAGAGAGCAGCAGGTGTTAGCACGGCCCCTCCCGAGAACCCTCAATGTCTACATGGATTTAAAATTGAGAGGTGGGCACCGGCGCCAGAGGTAGGGTTGAATACACAGACCGTCCTCTGGACGCCGTTAATGTGATCACCCTCAAGGCCCTATATATATATATATGTGTGTGTGTGTTATGAGAGTGTGAATAATGTGGATGTCTAAGTTGTGAAATAAAATTGAGGCACAGGTGGCCAGAAGGGGACAGAGGGGGGGAATGCCTCCCTGCACCCTGGTGACACACCCGCACCCCAAGGCCCTACCTGTGTGGGTGGGTGTGGTGGAGCGGGAAGAGGGAGGCAGCCGGGATGGGAGGAAAAGAAGGAGGGGCAAGATGCCTCCTTAGGGCCAACTCCCGGCTGACCCCAGTAGGCACCCCCGTCCTCTAGTACCCACCAAGGCAAGGGAGCCCAGGCCCATCCCGATCGGGGCCCACGGCAGCAGCACCGCTAAGCCCCACAGGACCTGGGGAAGCCCACCCCACCCCACCGCAGAGGAAACTATACCCACCCCAACATTCAATCATCTCCAGACTACACAAGACAACAGACACCCAGGTTAGGTTTATTCTCCACCTCTCCTGTGTCTCTCCCCCACCTGCAGAGTGGGGGAGACGCTGCAGGTTTTACTTGCAAGGGCGATCACAGAGCGCTCACACCAGAGTGGGGGCTCTATGATCTGCTCTGTTTTTGCACTTCTCTTTATTTATACACAAGGAAAATGAATACATTTGTTCAGTGACGTGAGCATGTGCGTATGTGATTTTTGTGTGTGTGTGTGTGTGTGTGTGTGTGTGTGTGTGTGTGTGAGGTCAAAACTGCTTGTTTAACTTTTTACCATTGCTGTGGGAAGATTCAGATAAAAATAAAGAACAATCAGTTGTGTTCTAGTGCAAGAACACAACACAGCCGGGGGGGTCTGCTTTGTTGTTGTTTATTCAGATCTCTTTTCACACAATACTCTTGTTGCTTCTGAGCCTCTCGTTTTACTAAAGGTGATGATGGAGCAGCGAGACTGAACCAGTGGCTGGCTAACATGAGAAGGAAGGAGTGGAGACCTGCACAAACATCATGTCTTTGAAGTGCTCACTTTGAAACAGAATGCTTTCTAAGAGTGAAAGTTTAAGAAACTCTAACTAATATTTAACATGCCCACTCTCCTTTCCCCCCATTTGTACTAATTTAGGGAGCACAGCAGTTGCAGCCATTTTAAGGTTTTTTGTTTTATTTTGTTTTCTCAGGCGAGGTCATCTGTCAGAGGGGCAAGAGGCAATATTTTGGTAAGTACTAACACAGAGGTAAGTGACTCAAAGGTAAGAGGTAAGTGAAGCAAAGGTGAAGCACAGCAACTGATTTTCTTACTTGTTTAGCAGGACGGTGAAAGAGAGAACTGTGCTGAGAATGATCCAAGAGGCTGATTGTTTGTGACCTTTTGCAGGGTTTTAAGATGAGCAGAGAGGCAGGAAGGGCAATGGGCTGGAAGGAGTGGGTTTGTTGTATTGGAAACATGAAACATCGGCTGGATGTGAAGGAATGAAGGTAGCTTGAGTTTTCACAAGAGAAGGGCAGATGTTGTAGTCGATTTTATGAGGTCCAATGAGGCATGGTGCATGCCAAAGATTTTTAAGGGTATGTCCTTAGCTGAGAGCCATACCTTTTTTCCCAGGCTCGTAGTCCAGGACAGAGGACCTAATCCGCCAGCTCCGTTGTACGTGATGCTGAATGGATGGCATGGTGAGGTTGGCTTAGATGGATTGGAAGAGTGGTGGTTGGCGGCTGGCTCAACAGTTGGCAGTTTGTCTTGTAATCGGAAGGCTGCCGGTTCGAGCCCTGGCTCCGACAGTCTCGGTCATTGTGTCCTTGGGTAAGACACTTCACCTACTGGTGGTGGTCAGGGGGCGCGGTGGCGACAGTGTCTGGCAGCCTCGCCTCTATCAGTGTGTCCCAGGGCAGCTGTGGCTACAATGTAGCTGCCATCACCAGTGTGTGAATGACTGAATGTAGTGTAAAGCGCTTTGGGGTCCTTAGGGACTAAGTAAAGTGCTATACAAGTACAGGCCATTTACCATTTTACCCTAGAAATCCTTCAAAGGGAGATAGGCCTGTAGTGGAGGAGGAGAGAGAGTTAAAGTTAGGTACACAAATATTTGGACAGAGACAATTGTTTTTCTAATTTTGTTCTGTATGTTACCACAATGAATTTTAAATGAAACATCTCAGATGCAGTTGAAGTGCAGACTCTCAGCTTTATTTTAGTTTAGTGAACTAAAAGATTACATAAATATATGAGGAACCAAGGACTTTTTAACACAAACACATCATTTCAGGGGCTCAAAAGTATTTGGACAAAATTAATAAAACAATGTTCTTTTCTAATACTTCATTGAAATACCATTGCTGGCAACAACAGCCTGAAGTCTTGAACTCATAGATTTCACTAGATGCTGAGTTTCCTCCTTTTTTTAATGCTTTGCCAGGCCTTTACTGCAGCGGCTTTCAGTTGCTGTTTGTTTGAGGGCATTTCTGTCCACAGTTTAGTCTTCAGCAGGTGAAACGCATGCTCAATCAGGTTAAGATCAGGTGACTGACTTGGTAATTCAAGAATATTCCACTTCATTGCTTTAATAAACTGCCAGGTTGCTTTGCCTATATGTTTTGGGTCATTGCCTGTAAGAGCCAAAGTCAATGTTTATGTTTTGTTTATTTGTTATGGTGGCACAGGTGTACAGCTTTACCTGCATCTCAGGTGATTGCATGGAGGTGTGGTCACAGTCTATTTACCTGATCTCGGTGTTCGCAGCAGGTGTGTTGGGTGAGTGGTTTGTGGGCAAACTTTTCTGTTGACCGTCATTTTTTGGCACACCAGTTAATCCATACGCTATTAGTAAATTGATTGAAAGCGCTAATGTCTGTTTTTGTTTTGTTCTTAAAATAAATGCGCAAAGTACAAGTATGACTCATTATGGATTATTGGAGGCGCGTCACAGGGACACAACCAACTCAGCCAGTCGCGGCTTTATTTATGGATGAAAGTCGCGACATTGCCCCTCTAAATTATGAAACCCCACCCAATCAATTTGACTGCATTTAGCTAGATTTGAGCAGATAGTATGTCTCTGAACACCTCAGAATTAATTTAGCTGCTTCTGTCCTGTCCTGTGTCACATCATCATCAATAAACACTAAGTCTCTGGGCCACTGGCAGCCATGCCCACACTGCCTCTCAGGAATACCAAAGTGTAGAAATTGCCACTCCTAATATTGTAGCCGTTTCTCTTTTGGGTTTTTCTGTTTTGGCTTCTTAAGCATGGCTTGTTTCACCTGCATGGAGAGCTCTTTTGACCCCATGTTGTCTATTCACAGCAAAACCTTCTAAATGCAAGCACCACACCTCAAATTGACTCTAGAGGGGGATCGCTGTACCTCCTGTGCACCTCGATCACTGCTGCAGGGTTTGGAGGCAGACGAAATCAGCCCTCCTTCACATTGCTCAACACAACCACCGCCTTGCTGACAAAAGGGGGTCCTCGGCTCTGTTTCACAGTAGGTCAGAGGTTCTGGCTGTCCTCTAGGGACGTTGCTTTGAAGTGCATGTCTAAGAAACCGGCTCCCTGATTCTCAGGTCCTTAGATTGAAAACATCATCAGTCCTGTTGCTGTACGGTCAAAGTTGCCTGCTGCCGAGATCCATTCCACTTTCCATGTTTTTCAGTTTAAGCCAGTCTCTTTTAGTCCTCTGTCCTGTTTAATCTTTTCTTGTGTGTTGAAAATATACATTTTAATATTCTTATTGCTTTTCTGGGTCTGCTCTCTGGGTCCAATTTGAGCCTCGGTCATGATAAATACCATATGTCAAGGGAAGTGTTTGTACTCCTGGTGCTTCACGGAACCTGACATGACAGAAGGTTTATCCTGTGTGGGATAAAAGGTTCAGTTGAGTGATAGCTGTTGGATAGAAGCTGTTCTTTCATCTGGCAGTGGGTAAATTCAGTAACCTGTGCCGTTTAGCAGAGGGGGAGAAACTGGAGAGTTTCTCTGTCTGCTGCTGAGCTGTTCCCAAACCAGACAGTTATACAGTACAACAGGATGCTTTATATTGAGAGTAGAAATGCTCTAATAGATTTGCAGACAGGTGGGCCTTCTTCAGTATTCTGAAGAAATAAAGTCTCTGTTGTGCCTGTTTTATACGAGGAGCGCCGTTCGTTGTCCATTTAACGACCTTATTGATGGTGACTCCCAGAAATATAAAGCTAGGACCCCCTCATCCTCCTCACCTCCAGATTCCAGTGGCCTGAGCGCCCCTCTCTGTCGCCTGAAATCAATGACTTCTTTTGGCTTTTTAATATTTAGTGAAAGGTTTTTATAAGAGCACCAATCAGATACTGACTTGATGTCAGATGTTTTTTTATATTATTATTTTGTGGACATCAGATATCTGATATCAGCAGAGATGGGAAATAAAAACCTAAAAACATTCAAGGTTAAGCAGTGATACTTTTTTCTGTTAAAAATCAACACTTTGTGAGTTTTTATTTCAAATAATAGCTGATGAGCTTCATCGCCATATTCTACCAGTAGGTGGTAGTAATGCATCATCATTTGAATGTACTAATAACAGAGTTGCAGCAACTGAAGATACATAATTTAAACAATTATTCACCACATTTATTTATTTAAATTGTATAATCTAACTAAGTGAACTTAACTTTTATACTTCTTTAAAAAATCTAAATATATTTTCCTATCAAATGTGTCTAACTGCTTTTCCCCAGATCAAACTCTGGTAATTGGTGATTCTGTTCTGAGACATGTGAAGTTAGAGACACCAGCAACCATGGCCAATTGTCCTCCAGGGGCCAGAGAAGGTGACATTGAGGGAAATTTAAAACTGCTGACTCAGGGTAAACGTAAATTCAGTAAAATTATAATTCACATCGGCAGTAATGATACCCGGTTACATCGATTGGAGGTCATCGAAATGATTATTGAATCGGTGTGGAACTTTGGAAACAATATTGGAGTCTGTAGTTTTCACTGGTCACCTCCCCAGTCAGACCAGGAGTGACATGTTTAGCCGCATGTTCTCCTTGCTGGCTGAGTGGTGTCCAAAAAATGATGTGGGCTTCATAGATAATTGGAAAACTTTCCAGAGGAAACCCGGTCTTGTTAGGAGAGACAAGATTCCTTAGATGGAGCAGCTCTCATTTCTAGAAATCTGGCCAAATTTATTAAGCACATATTAAAAACATGACTATCCAGAGTTGGGACCAAGAAGCAAACTTGCAGTCTTACATGCCTCTCATCTCTGCCTCTCATTTCTCCTCCCTGCAAAACACCGACTTAAATGAGTCAAAACCCCGGAGTCATACTAACTATAAGAATCCTTGAAGCACAGGCCAAGTGCTATGAGATTGACTCTAAGATCACAACCTGATTAAAAACAGAATCTAACATAAACATTCTTGAGATTACGGGATGGCAAAAAATGTACTTTAAACCAAGATCTTCTTGTGTGATTGGGACAGTAAAGTCCCATAAGAAAGAGTAGGTGTACCTGTGTAAGAACAGGTATCACTGCTATGGTATCACTGAACAGGTATCACTGCTAAAAATCATATTCTTTGATGATCACATTACAAGTGTTACATCTGTTTTTTGTTTTGTTCATGTTGGACTGAACATGGTACCGCCTGGACCTAAAATATCAGGGCTGATTTTTTTGTCCCATACCAGGCCTGCAGCCCTCCGTTAAGAAATCATGTTCTGATCTCATTTCCACATTGATACAACCGTGATGAGTTTTTTTTATTGTGCTTTCATTGAATCCTTTTGATCTTTATTTACGGTCATTGTTTGGATACTTATCTGTAAAAAACAGAAACTCACTCGATTAAATTATTAAGTGGTCGAGCAGGCTGATCCACAGCTGAGCCGAGCATCCCTGTACACCAGACAGTTACAGCAGTTTGCTGGTTTAATTTGTCTTGATGGCTCACAACTGTTGCATAGTGAGTTTCAGTTTCTACCTTCTGGGCAAAGGTTTCTGGTTTCAAAATGTCAAACATGGAGGTTTAAAAATAGCTTTGTTGTAGCAGCCATTACTCAGGTGAACAAATTATAGTTTGTTTGTGGTTGTATTAAGAGCATGTGATGGATGGCTCATGACTGCAGAACAAATCTAGCTCTGCATTCCCTCTGCTGGCCTTGATTTCACTCGCTCTGAGACATGGCTGATGATGAGGTCTCACTTGTTAGTGGACATTATGTCCAGCTGTTTACTTGCATGACATAAATTAAAGAATGAAAGATTTGCATTGGAATAGGGGAAACTTTGCTTTACTATGACTTTGAATTCAAGCTGCATATTTTCCTCAACCAAGTTTGAATAAAATGTGTTGAAAGACAAAACTGGCCAGGTGAGTTGGTCTTTTTAAATATTTTAAAATTAAATTATTTTTTTTCATGGTGACTCATTAGAAGGAATGATGGGTCCAAACTCATGTGTGTTTTTATTTGTTTAATATTTGATGCTTTCAAGCAAACAGCAACATTAAAATGAGAATACAAAAGCAATAATCTCTGGTCCTCCTACAAAGCTGACTTTGGACACATGCAGCATAAAATAAGGCACATTAGATAATAAAGTTGGACGATGCAAAGATTAATGTGGATGAAGGATGAAGTAAATCTGCTTCTGTGCATGAATCGTAAAGACGTTATTAGCTTAATAAAAACCTCAGAGGCCAAGGGCAGTTTTTTTGCACACTGCAACCCAACAATATATTTCTGGCTTCCACACACTCGGTCACAGATGGTGCTGGAAAAAAAGGAAACACAAAACAAAATAACCAATTAGCATTAATCTTAACGACTGTAGCAACTCAGTATAACCATCACAAACTGAATGCTTATTTTTGTGTTTGCTACCTTTTTGCGCACTGAGCCATGATACAGCCTTTGCAGCCAGAAGCTCCCACTCGTCCTTTGCATCCATCTTGAAACCATGAAGCCAGATCAGAGCCAGAATGGTGGCCCACACTTCACTGCTGGCCTAGTGTATAGAATCAGCAGTCATGTAGTTAAATATTAAATTAAGTGAGGCAGCATGCAGATGTTCGTTAACATGAGTGTGTCATTTTGAAAATTCACTTTTGAAACCATTTTAATGAATACGTTACAAACACCCACTATTACTGTGTCTCATTATTCTTACCCACCTTTTCAGGCTTTGACTTTTCCACCTCCTCGTTGGTCTTTCCCAGTGCAGCAGCCAGAGCTGCATCAAGCAGCCAGCAGCCAGACGCCTTCTGGAGGGAGACTAACTGCAGCAAAGGGTCTCTGGGTGGCTTCTTAGCATGCGGAAATTCTTCATTCAGCAGTTGTGAAGAGGAAATTTGAAAATCAAAGTACAATCATAACATTTTTTATGCTGACAACTCTCCTGCTATGAGTTTAATTTATTTAGTAAAATCGTCTTAAATGAACAAAATATTAAGCTATTAATGAGTTATTAAGAAAATAGTTCTAATGACTTGGTTAGTATCCATGTGTTGCAATTAAAAGAGTAACACTTAACAAAAGAGCAGCTTTTACAACTAGATGTATTTCATAATTTTATGGATATTTGATGATGATTTCTTTACTCGAAGCTGCCATGTGATGCCAAATGTTATTACTGTAAGTTGATACTGTACTACTGAATTATTTAGATTGCATTCCTAGAAGATTCATCCAGAATCTAATTTAAAATCCTGCTCCTCACATACAAGGTGTTGAATAATCGAGCTCCACCTTATCTTAAAGACTTTATAGCATCGTGTCAGCCGCTCTCTGACTGAGCTGTACTTGTGTTTAACTCCTGTGGAACCAGCTCCCAGTTTGGATTTGGGTGACAGACACCCTTTGTACTTTTAAGACTATGTTTAAAACTTCCCTTTTTGATAAAGCATATAGTTAGGGCTGGATCAGGTGACCCTTATTCCTTCCTTAGTTATGCTGCAATATGTCTAGACTGCTGCGAGATTCCTATGATGCATTGAGTATTTCTTCTTCAGTCACCTTCTTCACTCCCTATGTGTTTATACACCTCTCTGCATTGAATTATTCTTCCTCTCTGGCTCTCTTCCACAGTGTGTCTCTGTCCTGTCTTCCTGCCCTCATCCCAACCCCTCGCAGCAGATGGCCCCGCCCCTCCCTGAGCTTGGTTCTGCTGGAGATTTCTTCCTGCTAAAAGGGAGTTTTTCTTCCCACAGTCATCAAAGCGCTTGCTCATAGGAGGTCATATGATTGTTGGATTTCTCTCTTTTTTGTATTACTGTATACAAAAGATATACAAAAAAAACAAAAATCTGTCAAAACATGTTTTACTACAACTTTGGTGAGCGACGAAGCGGCACGGCTTGATGGATTGTTGGAGTATTACGGCTACCGTAGGCAGGAGCCTCGTGGAGTAATCTGGGTCCAAAACTTCATCAGCTTCAGGTCCAAAAGTCAAACACTGCGGGATCACTGAGAGCTAAAAACTGTCTGAAGGCTTTCATCTGTAATAAAATGATCAGCGTTGCTGCTTTACCAGATGTAACAATTAAGTTTAACATCCAGGCATCCATGAAAACAGAATTTATGAAATTTAACTGAGTTATCAGTTAGCAAGAAGTTAGCTCCACCTAAAGATGATATACCATTTTCTGACAGATTTCTGAAACATTCAAACGTACAGCTCTGCTGTCACTTCCAACATAAATGAAGACAGAAAACTAAACAGCAGTGACGTTTGAAGGGTTACTGAAGTTGGACTAGCTGGTATATAATGATGTGCTAAGTGATCACTAGTGACACAGCTATGTTAGTATAATATAAACACAGAATTACTTAATGCGTCTTATAATCCGGTTCGCCTTATAGTCCAAAAAAAATACGTTACTTTCAAGCTCCCAGGCCTCTGGTAGAGGACGCGAGCTTGAAGGACAGACTGCCCGCAGGGGCAAGAGGTGAATTTTTTGTATATTTTGTGTCTGAGCATGTGTGCATGTGTACTTTTACTGAGTTTGTAATGGTAACACAACTCGTACTCACTGCTGTAGGCTTCGAGACAGCAGCAACCTCTTTAAGTATGCTGCAATAGGTCTAGACTGCTGAGGGATTCCCATGATACTTCTTCAGCCACCTTTTTCACGTCCTATGTGTTTATACACCTCTCTGCGTTTAATTATTCTTCAAGCACCTTGAGGCGACTGCTGTTGTGATTTGGCGCTATATAAATAAAATTGATTTGAATTGAATTGAATCTCTGGCTCTCTTCCACGGCATATCTTGGTCCTGTCTTCCTACCCTCATCCCAACCCCTCGCAGCAGATGGATGTTTTTCCCTGAGCTTGGTTCTGCTGGAAATTTCTTCCTATTAAAAGGAGTTTTCCTTCCCACAGTCACCAAAACGCTTCCTCATAGGGGGTCATATGATTGTCGGACGTCTCTCACTTTTTTTGTATTATTGTATACAAAAGGTATTTAAAAAGTCCATTGAAGTGGTCTCTAATTAATTTGTCCTTATAACTAATTATTCTTTTTCTCACGCACGCACACACACACACGCACACACACACACACACCTGTGTTTGTAGAAGTACTCACACTGTGTTTGCAAAGGTAACAAACCTTGTAACTCACCGGACGAAAAAGAGGAACTATAACAGCAAGGGGTAGCAGCACATCTCATTAGACCAGCCACTGATAAGATAAGATAAGATAAGATAAGATAAGATAAGAATGCCCCAAGAACAATATGAAGTAGATAGGATTGCTAATTATTCTTGTTACTTGGAATATCTCGGTGGAGAACAGGTCCTTGAATCTCCTTGTTGTTGTCTGTATTGACAACAATGAAAGCAGTGAAAGAACTGCTCACTCCCGATTGGACACTCAGCTGCACCACCTTCTTTTTTACTTCTTCTTTTTCCTCATTGTTTTCTGCTTCCATCTCTAGCAAGCAAATAAGAGTCCGAGCAGCTAACCTGTGGACTATTAAGCTACAGACAAGAGAAAATATTGGTATGGTGACATGGTCACAATTACCATGTTTTAGATCATACAGACATACAAAGTAAACTTTTGTAAAGTATATATGTAATTGTACCAGTGGATTAACAGCTCATTTACCCAGAGTCCTCTGCAGAGACTGAAGTGCAGCTGATTCTCAGAGCGATGACCTGCCAGGCTGTACTTCAGCGTCACACAGCCCTCTGCTGCCTCTGAGCTCTGACACAGAATTACAGTGTCAAACCATTTTCTCCTTTTCTAAACATGACAAGCATAAACACAGAGATCTACACTGTGAGAAGATGCTGCTCCTACCTGTCCAGTGAGCTGGGCATAAATTAGTGACCTTTGACCCTGGAAAAATGATGTGATTGGTGGAGAGAGGACAGTGATAGTGGATCCCTTTGGTAAATCCCATGTAACAGAAACATCTTCCACTGCTGGTTGCAGAGAAAAATGCAGCGACTGCATCACCTGATGAGTACAAAAACTGAAATCATATATTCTATCCATTTTTTTTCAAAAACACAAATCATTTTTTGCTGTAATTCTTATGACTTATTGTCTTACTTTTGGTTGCATCCTGTCAGTCCCTGTGATGAACTGAGCGTGACCTCCTCCTTCCTTGGCCATCCTGTTGATGAGATCAGAGCTGTGTTTTAACCAGTAAAAAAAAAGAAAAGAAGAAGCTTTAAGCAAGAGTGAGAGGAACAGTAGGAGTCACTCAACAGATCAACTCGTGTGTATTAGCAGATTATATGAGACTGATACAGGGCTTGGTTCATGGTCAACTTACATGTTGGAGTAATGAATGAGAAAAAAGGAAGGACTAAGGATGACATCATTAAGGCAATCTGTGTGTGTGTGTGTGTGTGTGTGTGTGTGTTACCTGTCTAGGCTGATTTTGAATGCAGGGTTGGCTGTAAATATGTTTGAGGGGCTCCAGGATCTCTGTTCCTCCATGATCAGCCTCCATCTGCTCAACTTTCTTCAGAGCCTCCTCCATGGTCTTCTCACCATACTCTACACTCTTACTGCCATGAGAAACACACAAGTGAGATCAAACATAAGCTGGAGTTTTGCAGAATCATCCAAAGGCAACATGTTGTCTAACAGCAGGGAAGATATCTTATCAGACATTTACAGTAATATCACTGATCATATGAATACAACTCATGGGAAGATTTGTTCATAACTAGACCCAAAACTGTAAATGCTGAAATAGCAGCCCATTGGTAAGCTATTCAACAGGAGCAGCAGAGTATCCTGAAGGAAAGAGAGAAAGATGGTGAGGCCACTGTGTGAGAGGAACAATTTGAGGAAAGATTTGAGGAAATATTTCATAACTATAACACCACATCATAAATACCCTGGCACTACTGATCCGAGTTTCCTGCTGCTCAGTGTCATTCGTAGGACAGTCCATACTTCCCGATCGATCCACTAAGAACACAAACTCTCCACATGAAGCCATTGAAGACATCACAGACTGGGGGAACTCAGGGTACAGACTCACCATCACCACTGGATCACCCATCAGAGAGCCTGAAACACATGAAAAGAACAGAAAAATGCCAAGTTTACATTTTATAATAGCTCCAACACAATTAAATTTTAGGTTAAAGAACAGGGATCAATAATTTTTATTTGCAAACTAATGACTTCACATATTTTCACTCACCCGGCTCAGCAGAGGCCTGTCCTGCCTCCACCACAGCAGTGGGCTGGTGGGCGTCTTTGTAATAAATCAGCAGTTCAACATCTCTGTCAAACTTGTGTCCTGCAGCCAGCTTGACCTGCACACCACAAACACATTCATATTTATTCCTCAGTAATAAGTAACAACCACACACAGCAGACACATCAGCACTCTACCTACCGTGGCCTGGGTTTGATCAGTGTTGAGGTACTGCAGAGGGTCCAGGGAACAGTTGGACTCTACTTTAGAGACTGGACGAGGAGAGGACACTCGGGCAGAAAAAGACAGACTGTAGGGCACCAGAGAGGCTGGAACAGAAGTCACCTGGACACCTGCACCTTCACTACCTGCACACAACATCAGGTTCGAAATGCTGTAATTAATGAGGCATGATACACTCAAATCATTTGGTCTGTAAAGAGTCTCTGGTCCACATGATGGTACAGATAAAATTAGGAAAATAAGCATCAAAACAAAACTACTTTACAGCTGTTTTAATTCTAAACAATGAAAAAAGTGACAGAAAACAAGAATAATTTGACTTTTATGACCTACGGATGGAATAATGAACCATATCGGTATGATGAGGAAAACCAAACCAGTTCTTGCCTATTCCTTCTTCAGAAAAAACAAAAAATCTTTTAGGGAAAATTTTATGTCAGCGAGAATTAATAAGTGTTAAGTATATAAACCTCTTTATGAACTTTTGGCAAAATAAGAGAAACTTGTTAAGGTTCATTTTGAGAGAGAGAGATGTGGGATCGAATAACACACTGACCCAGTCAGGTGGAGTCAACGAAGATTTTAATGAAACACGCAGCGTGGGAGCTGAACACTGTACGCCGACAGTATCAGATCTCATCGCCCAGACTTCAAACTACAGTTTTATATGCATCAGAGTATATTTACATGAGACAGGACTTTCAAAGTAAAACAGGAAACATAACACAGAGACGCGAATTTGACAAAGGGATACAGCTGACAGGGGAAACAGAGTAACAAGAGAACACAGAGACATAAACCATAACACAGAACTCTAACAAAGAAACCACAGACTAGAAATGATAAATAATATAATAAACTCAAAACCCTGGGTCAACGACCCAGGCATCCTAACAAAAAGAAGCCACACTTGTTCAGTCTTATTCCAATACCTTGAAATCTAACATTTGATATGCTAGCTGAGGCCTGTAGAGTCTGAGATACAGCATTCGGGCTTTTTGCAATTTCTCTGACGATGCACTAAAGCTTTTCACTGGACTGAAACATTTCTTTTTCACAGCATATTATATTTGACAATCACAATGTGATGAGAAGTGAATCCTTTTTCTTCCAGAAAATCAAGTTGAAACTTGACCTAATTATCTTCCAGATCTTTCTCACTGTATGCGTTTTCCTGTATGTGGCAACAGTTGCATATCTGGTTCTGTGTTCACGCCTTACAGTAACTGGCAAAATTGGAAGACACTTTTCTTTTTTTTTACATTTTGTGTTCTGCCAGAGGTGTGGAGGTTGGAAGGTGGTTCAAGACTTTCACTGATATAGTTGAAGCGTTTCTGGTCCAAGTATTCTGAAGTTGGAGGGTTGAGCACAGCAGGCAGACAGAACCTCAGACCATCATCAGCCTGCACAGCCAGCTCAGTGACATACTCCAACCTGATGGAGGCGCTCTCTCCTGGAGGCAGACTGCCCACATGCAGAGAGAATATAACATCTGGACTCTCATCACTCTCCTCCAATAGGAAGGCCTGCTGACCGGAGCTCAGAGCATCATCATACTCCTGACGAGCCTGAAGCACAGCTGACACATGTCAGTGACGTTCACTGTGTTTATTTTGAAGCTCACTTATAATCAGGTTATATTTACTGTCCAGCTCACCTCCTGTTTCTCCTTCAGCTCAGCTACAATCTGTGTCTGTCCAACCTGAGCACTGAAATGACAGACAGCAGCATCTCCAGGCAGAGGGAAGACAAAAACAGCCTCTAATAGTTTGTCCTCCTTGTTCTCGTAGTTCAGAGTGGAGACCACTGTAGCCACATGGTCCCTCACCTCCAGCTCCACCTCAATGCTCTTCAGAGGAACTGACAGAGATATAGAATCAAAACATCCAAACTTACAGATGGTACATTATGAATGAATTACGAAAGGGGTAGGATCTAAATCAATACTTCTTCCACTTTTTTCCTACTTTTCTAATTTTTCGTTTTCTGATGCACCAAATCTGAATCCACCTTCATGCCATCAGAGATGCAGGAGCGGATGTTTTTTTTTTTTTTTACCTGGGTCCTTCTGGGCAGTTAGCAGACCGCAGAATCCCGTATTTGTACCTATATACAGACAAATGATAGATTTTTGTTTACTGGTACTGATACATTTACACATTAATGTCATACAAAGGCAAACTAAGAGAATGAATACAGAAAGTGAATATGACACGGCTAAGGATGCAATCTCAGGTCTTTTTACAAAACACCTGAACTAAAGTTTGTGATATAACCTACAGAAGCGCAGGAAGTTATTTTAAAAAACACCTATTGCATTAGTTAGATTAAGATATCTTTCTTTCTCTTTTCAACCGTGCACTTTGTAGACAGTCCCTGCACAATCCCCTCTGAGTCACAGTCTATAAATAAATAAAAACTTGTATTTATCTAGTTCAAAGAGTAGCACGATTTCTTCCATTTTATGGTTGGAAAATATATATCTTGATTATTCTTATTTTTTTTAAATTTTACTTGGTATCAGAATTTTGGTTAAATTCAATAACTGGCCAAAATATTCTCAGTAGGTTTTAAAAGCTCAGGTTTTAAAATTAAAAAAAGCAACAAAATATCAAGGGTAGGATTTATGAGTGGTTCAATATTCCAGCTTCTGCCTTCCGTATGGAAGACAGAAGCTGGAATATTGAACCACTAGAATATTCTACAATCAATTAAATGAAAGGTAGTAATACTATCCCATAATTCATTAAAATGATCAAAATGACTGAAAAGTGACCAAGATTACAAATCAAAGTCAAGACAAGAAAGTGTTGAAACTTCTGAAGACTATCACATTTTTTTTTTTTAAAAAGTTAGACTAACGTCAGGGAAGTAACAAAATACTACCTGTCATTAATAAAATCTATGGAAAATAGCAAAAACTAAGACAGAAACTCAAAGAAACACACAATCCAAAAACAAAAGAGTTCTAACTAAAATCTTATTCCAGCTGCTCCCTTTCCTTAAGGGCTTATTCTGCAAATGTCCTTCCTGATGAAACCCGAATGCAGAATTTATGTCTGTCTGGAATTAAACAAGCAACCACTTTCTCGCTGAGAATATGTGTTAACCACTAAACCCATGGAGGAACTTCAAAAGTGCCAATTTATTGGTTAAAAAAATGACTAATTGAAAAATTGGCTTTAAAGAAGACGGACTTTTCTCCAATTTTTCAAAGTGGCTTTAAGCAATAGTTTTCCAGAATGCTTGTAGAAATAAATCCTAGTACCCGACCATTTTCCCAGGAATGCTATTTGCTTGTTGGTTAGTCAAGCCAGGCGGAGAACTATTCCTGAATTTTAAATAAAGAAAGAAATTACAAGAAAGCTTCTAAGGGAGTTCAGGCTCCACTGAAGAATAAAGGTGGCACAAACTCTGTTTTGTTTTATACACTATTATTCAGTTTATGTTTGCACATGCTCCAGTAAAACTACTCACCTTTACTGATCTCACAGGAATCTGAAAAATTTTATTCGCGAAGGTATAAAACTGTGTGACACAAGACAAAGTTATAATCATGATTTAAAAACAGTGTCTTTGAAGTGGATTTACAGACAAGCTGAAGCAAAAAAAAATCTTAATTCAATCATAAAGCCAAAACAATTTTGTAAAAGAGAGTTAAAATCAGGAAAAGAGAGTTAAAATCAGGAAAAAGATGCAAAATGTAAATAAATCCCTGAATATCATTTTTTGCATTATCCAAATCATGAAACTTATTCATTCCAGTATATCCTTATTTGATGTCTGCAGTACCTCAAATGTTTTATCCGTTTTCCAAATAATTCACCGAAAGAAACCATTTGAACTTTTTTATAGTATATCGTCAAATTTTCACACTTACAAATGTAACTAATGCGTCTGAAATGGAGACGCAGCAGTGTAAAGCCTTTGATTCTATTTTACTTCTCCACAAAATCATTGCTCAGAATTTCCTGCAACCACCAGGTGGTGGTGAAGAGTCTTTTTCTCTCACATACACACAGTAGCTAAAATAAGTATTAAACATGTCACCAATTTTCTAAGTTAATGTATTTCTAAAGGTGTTACTGACATGAAGCTCTAACCAGAAATCATTAATAACTCATCAAATCCAAAAATACTAAGAAATCAAGACGAACATGTCCATAAATTATGTGTAAAAATGAGAAATGACACAGGGGGAAAACGCATGAAGAAAGGGAAGTGCAAAAGGGCATGGAAAGAAGAATATCTATCAGTATTTTTAAAGCAGTTCTGACACTTAGTGCAAATTAATATCAGTTGCTTCAGTCCCAACTGATGGCCTCTGAAAAGGTGTCTCATTACCAATGTGTCACACAAGAAACATCTCGTGATGGGTAAAACAAATGAGCTCTCACAAGACCTCGGCAACCTTGTAGGCCGTGTCAGTGCTTCAAGGATGAGCAGGTTACACATCTGATTCTCATATGTTAAACGATAAAATATGTGAATATATTAGAAATAATACTGCTCTGCTTGTTGGATTCATTTACAACACTTGTTTACTTTCCATCAAATCTTTATTTACGGCTGTGCTCTGTTGCTACTCATGTTTTAAATCTCTTCTTACATCTTAAGATCTGGGCAATTTTTGAGGGTCATCTCCTGTGAGAGTGGTCAATGTTTCTGATGGAGATTTGTCTCTTGTAGGATGTTTTTAAGGATTTTCTTGTGTCTTACTGCCTTTTTCCACTTACAGCACACACAATTAATCACCCTATAATTTACGTAATAATTCTGTATGAATAACAGTCTTTTCTGCTATAATCATTTGAATTTACAATCTACAACTGTATATTAATCACCAAAAACATACCGTACTTCTAACTGTACCAAAAAGTCAAAACATTGTTAGAATTATTGTGAAAACTACGGTAAAAAAAAAAAAAATTAAGAAGCTCAAGCTGCTTAATAAAACAGTATATCTTAGTAGTAAATATGGTCAGTTACTGCAAATAAAAAATATGTATATACTTTTTAGCTACAGTCTCTCCTAGTATAAAACACAAGTATTCACAATGAAAACTAAAATTCTGGCATAATTAATGGCAAAAGGACATCTGCTACAGTGGCCCCTAGAGACAAAGCACATGCAAACTCCAAAGCACGTACAAACTCCAAAACACGTACAAATTCCGAAGCACGTACAAATTCTGAAGCACGTACAAATTGCAAAGCACGTACAAACTCAAAAACAAAACTCCGAAGCACGTATAAATTCCGAAGCACGTACAAATTCTGAAGCACGTACAAACTGCAAAGCACGTACAAACTCCAAAACACGTACAAATTCCGAAGCACGTACAAATTCTGAAGCACATACAAACCGCAAAGCACGTACAAACTCCAAAACACTTACAAATTCCGAAGCACGTACAAATTCTGAAGCACGTACAAATTGCAAAGCACGTACAAACTCAAAAACAAAACTCCAAGCGCGTATAAATTCGAAGCACGTACAAATTCTGAAGCACATTACAAATTGCAAAGCACGTACAAACTCCAAAACACGTACAAACTCAAAAACAAAACTCCGAAGCACGTATAAATTCCGAAGCACGTACAAATTCTGAAGCACGTACAAATTGCAAAGCACGTACAAACTCCAAAACACGTACAAATTCCGAAGCATGTACAAATTATGAAGCACGTACAAACTGCAAAGCACGTACAAATTCTAAAGCACGTACTTTGCAGTTTGGATGTGTTTTTGAGTTTGTACGTGCTTTGGAGTTTGGAGAAGCACGTACAAACTCAAAAACACGTACAAATTCTGAAGCACGTACAAACTGCAAAGCACGTACAAACTCCAAAACACGTACAAATTCTGAAGCACGTACAAACTCCAAAACACGTACAAATTCCGAAGCACGTACAAATTCTGAAGCACGTACAAACTGCAAAGCATGCACAAACTCCAAAACACGTACAAACTCCGAAGCACGTATAAATTCCAAAGCACGTACAAACTCCAAAGCACGTACAAATTCCGAAGCACGTACAAATTCTGAAGCACGTACAAACTGCAAAGCACGTACAAACTCCAAAACACGTACAAATTCCGAAGCATGTACAAATTATGAAGCACGTACAAACTGCAAAGCACGCATACAAATTCTAAAGCACGTACTTTGCAGTTTGGATGTAATTTTGAGTTTGTACGTGCTTTGGAGTTTGGAGAAGCACGTACAAACTCAAAAACACGTACAAATTCTGAAGCACGTACAAACTGCAAAGCACGTACAAACTCCAAAACACGTACAAATTCCAAAGCACGTACAAATTCTGAAGCACGTACAAACTGCAAAGCATGTACAAACTCCAAAACACGTACAAATTCCGAAGCACGTACAAATTCTGAAGCACGTACAAACTGCAAAGCACGTACAAACTCCAAAACACGTACAAATTCTGAAGCACGTACAAACTCCAAAACACGTACAAATTCAAGCACGTACAAATTCTGAAGCACGCATAAACTGCAAAGCATGCACAAACTCCAAAACACGTTACAAACTCCAAGCACGTATAAATTCAAGCACGTATAAATTGCAAACCACGTACAAACTCAAAAACACGTACAAACTCCGAAGCACGTACAAATTCTGAAGCACGTACAAATTGCAAAGCACGTACAAACTCAAAAATTTAACTCGAAGCACGTATATAAATTCAAGCACGTACAAACTCCAAAACACATTACAAATTCAAGACGTACAAATTCAAATTCAAACTGAAGCACGTTACAAACTGCAAAAGCACGTACAAACTCCAAAGCACGTACAAACTCCAAAACACGTACAAATTCCGAAGCACGTATAAATTCCGAAGCACGTACAAATTGCAAAGCACGTACAAACTCCAAAACACGTACAAACTCCGAAGCACGTACAAATTCTGAAGCACGTACAAATTGCAAAGCACGTACAAACTCAAAAACAAAACTCCGAAGCACGTATAAATTCCGAAGCACGTACAAATTCTGAAGCACGTACAAACTGCAAAGCACGTACAAACTCCAAAACACGTACAAATTCCGAAGCACGTACAAATTCTGAAGCACGTACAAACTGCAAAGCACGTACAAACTCCAAAGCACATACAAATTCTGAAGCACGTACAGACTCCAAAACACGTACAAATTCCAAAGCACGTACTTTGCAGTTTGTACGTATTTTGGAGTTAGTACATGCTTTGGTGTTTGTAGATGTTTTGGAGTTTGTACGTGTGTTTTGGAGTTTGTACGTGCTTTGGAATTTGTTCGTGCTTTCTGGAGTTTGTATGTGCTTTGTCTGTAGGGGCCACCATAAATCTTCAATTGTAGAACCAATTACACTAAAAATACCATAATTAGTAGTTTCACAGTGACGTACATTTACATTTATAGCTTAAAACTGTGTATCAATAACCGAAACATATCATTTTTACAGCTCTAAGATGTACATTTCTACAGATGAAAAATTATCTTTATCTATCCTCATCCTGTCACCAATAAACTTTGTGTAATATAACGATTAGTAACAGAAATGTATAAGAGGTTTCAAAATTAATAATTGTTTTGGAAAAATCTTTTGCCAATGCTCTCTGTATTTTGATATATTGTTGATGAGAATATTCACACCATTTGATGTGGTATGGGTATTTTATATATTTTTGTGATATAAGTCAATGGAGTGTTTTTTAACACAATTCAGAAAACAACGTTCAGATTTAGAATCTCAGGAATACATCAGTTAACTTGGTTTGATCATTGAACATAATTTTCTTAATAGTTCATTGCTTACTCCTCTCTTCCACCATTCATGTCCATCTGTTTATGACCACCGTGTACCCATCTTCTGATGACTACTTTCAGCAGGATGTTGCACCATATCACAAAACTGTGATCATGTCAAACTGAGTTCTTAAACATCACAATGAGTTCACTAAACTCCATCAGCCTCCACATTCACCAGATCCCAAACCAAGGGCACCTTTAGGATGTGGTGGAACAGGAGATTTAAATCATGGATTTGCCACTGTTCAATCTGTGGCAACTGCTTCTTTAGAGTATACTTTAAAGATAATTAAATGTAATTATAATTACATTTACAGAGATACAGTACATTTCAGTAGTAATAATAATGGTCCATAGTGCATTAACTTGTTAACGTTGCATCAAGTCAGTGGTGGGCTTAACTGCAAGGAATAGATTAATAACAAAATAACGATCCTTGTTTTAGAAAAAGTAAGTGACTGAAAAGTATTTTAGTGTGATACCACCTGCTAAACTTAATTATAAAAATGAAATAAATACCATAAAAATAACGAAATAATGTTAACAACATAATGGGTTTAGTTTGTAAGGTCAAGAGCAAAGCTAACAATCACTGTCTTTGAAAAGTCACATTTATATGTACATTTTGGAAACAATGTCACGTGACTGAACCGTTACATCTATTAGAAAAAAAAAAAAACAAACTCAGATGAGGAGGGTTGTTGTCAGACAGATAACTGTGTCTGACTGTGAGTTACTGCAACAGCAGAGGGCAGCAATACTACTTGGAAGCGTGTAATCTGCCAAACCAACAAAGAAGAAGATAGCGCCACTTCTAACCTTCCAGACTGGATTCAGCTCAGCAAGAGAGCGCCAAGAGCAACCGTCGCAGAACTGGCAACTTTCTATTTCATTGTAAGTGTACCATTAAACATGAAATTCAACTTTAACCATAGTTCGCATGGCCAGTCTTCTTGTTGCGTCGAAAGCATTCCTCAGTCACAGGCTTTGCCATATTTACTTTTCTGGAAAGTTCGTGCTAATGCAGCATGTTGAAGATTTTAGCTAGATTTACTGCGAAACAAACACCAGTTTAATTGACGAGAGAAACAGCTAAAGACAATGCCACGTTGTGATTTTTGTGGCAAGTCCGTGAGGACACTGAAGGGTTATGTGCTTCATTGCAAACTTCATCGAAATGAGCCGCGATGCACATTTAAGTGTTTTGGAGCCGACTGCAGGCAGACATTTTGCAAGTATGGGGCTTTCAAGGCACATTTTTATCGAAAGCACATTTCTCCCACTCCTGTTACCGACAAGATTACGCTTAGCACTTTTAAATGCGCAGTGGCATTGTGCGAACGTCAGTTTACAGACTCGAAAGTTCTAATAGCTCACTTGAAGGACCATTTTGAGGAAGGACGTGAGGTTACTTGTCCACTAAGAGGGTGCACAAGTGTTTTCACAGTCAAATCTTCATTTACCGCCCACATGTCACGGAAACATAAAAACTTTGCAGATGGAGGCATCAGTGATTGGTACAAGGATTGTGCACCTCAGTCATGTCCCACTGTTGAAGCAGAATTACTTAATTGTGGACCTGACATCTCTGAAGCAGGCACAGAGACGGTCCCAATAGAGGTGGATTCTGAATTATCTGAAGATTTTAGAGATCTTTTCCTAAGAAATATAAGTTTATTCTACTTGAAATTGCAAGGACAGTTTCTGCTACCTGCTTCTACCATCCAGACCATTGTAGAGGAAATACAAAACATACATGAATTGGGTCAGTCATATACATTGGATAACCTCACTACACTCCTAAAAACTAACACAACATTGTCTGACGAGGGTATTGCCAAGCTCTGTGAGGCGGTCAAGGGATCCGATCTGTTTTCCGCATGTCATAAAGGGCCAATGAGGACAACATACTCCAGAGTACAGTCCTCCAAAGAAATGTTTAACTATGTGGAGCCCAAGAAAAAATTTTTAGGACAAAGCCAGAATAGAACTGATCAGTTTGCATACTATGTACCTCTAAGAGAGACTTTGAAATGTTTGTTAAACTCTGATTTGTGGCAGAAATGTGTAACAGGTGAGCAGTCAGCTGGCTCTTCATCAGATGTACTGTGTGACATTAGTGATGGTAGGATATTCAAAAGCAATAATTTTTTTGACACAAATCCGTCATGTCTCAAACTACTGCTATATCAAGACGCCTTTGAAGTTGTTAATCCTTTAGGCTCTGCAAAGACAAAACATAAAGTATTAGCTGTTTATGTGTCTGTTGCTAATTTGCCACTTCATGTTCGGTCTGACACAGACCACGTTTCTTGGCAGTCTTTGATTTTATTTATTTTCTGCTGTGTTTTACTTGCATTTATTTGAAAGAGTGAGTGTAAACACAAAAAATATTTTATTTTATGAGCTGGAATGTGCAGAAAATAGGTTGAAATGTTAAACAAATTTCTTCCAGTCAGAGAATGTTACATATAATTTAATGTTTGCTTGACGCATAAAGTTAAAAGATTAAAACTAATAAAACAAGTTTTAAAAAGAGACTTTTCCATTTGATTACATTTTGTATGATAGATTATGCAGAAAAAGTAGAATTGGGCTGAAAGATCTATCGCTTTATCACCTATTCAGGTTTTAAATCGTGTTTTTAAAAATTAACTAAGTAACTAAGTAATTAATTACTTTTGAAAATCAGTAATCAGTAAAGTAACAGGATTACTTTTGGGGGGAAGTAATCAGTAATTAGTTACTGATTACTTTTTTCAAGTAACTTGACCAACACTGGCAGCAAGTAGCATTTCAGTAAGTCTGTAAAATTCTGTAACCCATAATTATCACTCTGTAATAACCATGTAATACTTTCACTGAACTTTGAACTTGTCAATCGCTATGGGACAAAACTGGACTCATTTTTTTGCCTCTTAATTAAGAACTGATGCACACAATAAACAATAGTTTATTAATATAATTAAGTCTGTTTTTTTTTTTTAAATATACTATATACACCTTCCTGCAAAACAGGCAGTGTGTTTTCCTTGTCACACATAATTATGATGAAGAAGCCATCATTCACAGCCTTGCTCCCAGCACTTACTACTTTATATGCATTTATTTCTTTCCACGCCCACATCAACATACTCTTGCCTTCTTTTGACATCGCTAGCTTGTGGATATGATACAGTCGCAACATATGCTCATTGATCAACTATCTAAATTGCCACATTCTTGTCTTAGCAGGATCAATTTCTTTGCAAAACTACTCACTGGTACCCCATGTTCAACCTCTACAGCAGCAATAAATTTTAAATGAAAGAACTCAGATGCAGTTGAAGTGCAGACTTTCAATATGTTAATTAAGTGGGTTGAACAAAAAGATTGCATAACAAACACAATCCCTTCATTTCAGGGGGTGAAAAGTAATTCGACAAGTTAAAGAACTGAAAATAAAATGTTCATTTCTAATACTTGGTTGAAAATGCTTTGCTGGCAATGACAGCCTGAAGTCTTGAACTCATGGACATCACCAGATGCTGGGTTTCCTCCTTTTTAAAGAATGTTAGCTACCGCTCACCGCTTGTCTGCAGGCTTTATTTAAATGGAAAACTTCCATGTCACATGAAAAAAATAACACCCCAGCTTATGTCTCAATTTGATTGATGACCCTAGCCTTGACCTTTTGACCCCTCCCCTCCCCCACAGGAAGTGTGTAATATGATCCCTAAGCGTGACGAATTGCATCCGCACCTTGTGTCAAAATTTGATTGATGACCCTAGCCTTGACCTTTTGACCCCTCCCCTCCCCCACAGGAAGTGTGTAATATGATCCCTAAGCGTGACGAATTGCATCCGCACCTTGTGTCAAAATTTGATTGATGACCCTAGCCTTGACCTTCTGACCCCTCCCCTCCCCCACAGGAAGTGTGTAATATGATCCATAATCGCACCACCTGTTGTGAGAAAAAAATTTAAAAAAAGTTTTTAGAGGGAGGGGGGTCTGCGGAGGGAGGAGAATAAAAACAGAGAGGAGGGCGCGCACTATCCTATGCACAGACGCAAGATGGATCCTTTCATTCTGCAGCCCTGCGTTCCTCTGTACTTGGACGGGGAAGAGATCTGCTCTCCCGAGGCCGTAAGCATGGGAGGCAGCAGCGGTGAGTGGTCTTCGTCGATTATCAGCAACACCCCCGTCACCATCTACAGTAACAGATCGGAAGCAGCCAATGCTCCGCGGAAAGAAGGGAGAAATAAGGAGGTCTTCATGTTCCGCAGCCAGATACCGGCTCCGAGGAGCTTGCGGGGAGAATGGACTCTGCCTATTGAGGGCTGTGGAAAGTGGGGCTACATCTTTGAGTATGACATATTCAAATACAGCATATTTACTATTGAAGGCCTCAATCCAGACCTTTTGACTCTACCAGAAATACTCCGGAAGTGTCTAGTCATTTTCAGACCTGTTGCATCATGTTCCATAAGCATGAGGGAAATCAGATAGGGAGGGGGGATCCTGAAGGGTGACGCGGCTGTTGAGTCAGTGCTGTATAGAGAGACAGAGCGGCAGTTAGTTTTCCACAAACTCATAGTTTGAATTCTGTTTAAATATTATGACAATTTTCTCAGTAAAGAGCTATTTCTTCAATAACGGCTTTATTTTGCTTTCTTATATGACATGCGCAATAAAAACCTTTAAGATTATCCGACTAGTAACGGATTGCATAGAGTGGGGGTGGAGGCAAGCTACATCCTTGTATGTGTTATATATATATATATATATATATATATATATATATATATATATATATATATATATATATATATATATATATATCCTTAGTGAATACTTTGGAAACTTACTTAAACAATTAAAACACCCTCGGATGTGCTACTTTTCTTTTGAGAGTCCCTTTACAAGGGACTAAAAAAAAAACCATAAAAGATAATTACCGAGGCAGGCGATCTTGTTTCACTCACACACGCGCGCACACACACCCCACCCCGCGGGTCAAGGAGGAGGAGTGAGACAGCGGATATCAGTTTTTCTCAATGCTTATAACCTATAGCGTGCCCAAAAAATATTATTATTAAAACACCTAGCTACATCCTTGTATGTGTTAAAAATATATATATATATATCCCTTAGTGAATACTTTGGAAACTTACTTAATTAAAAACACCCTCGGATGCGCTACTTTTCTTTTTGAGAGTCCCTTTTACAAGGGGCTGAAAAACAAGCCATAAAAGATAATTGCCGAGGCAGGAGGTCTTGTTTCACACACACACACACACACACTCCCACCCACCCCGCGGGTCAAGGAGGCGTGACACAGCAGATATCGGTTTTTCTCAATGCTTATAGCCTATAACACGCTCAAAAAATATTATTATTAAAACATCTATATGAGGTATGTTTTGTGCAGCCCGCTCCTTGTCAGACCAAAGTAGAGAGTTTTTCTTCATTATTTTTAGCTACTTTTACAGCAGGTTTTTCTCAATAGACAGAAAATCATCTTGTACTACGCACACTAAGGAGTCAACAGCCAATATTATCATCTCTCATTGCTTGTAACTCGGTAAATAATTTCGTACATCTCCCCATAAAATAACCCTTAGTGGGAAAAAAGCTCATATTCGAATAAGTTTATTAAAGCACCCCCTCTGTGGGAAAGAGTTATTTTCTCAGTGTCAAGTTTACACCATGAGGCGAGTTTTGTCAACAGGAGGCGAGTTTTGTCACGAGCAAGAACAAGCGCGGACAACTGTTGCCCATAAAGTAAAACAAATATTCACCTCTAAGTCGTATTTTACCGTCGGAGAATGTGGAAAACAGACAACCCTCACAAGAAGGCACCCAAAAAAAGGAAATCGGACACCTCAACTTTCTTTCCCCCCTCTCCCGTCTGCGCGCACACACACACACAAAACAGAGAACCGAAGGGTGAGAGAAAAAAAAAACAAAAAAACAATAAAAAACACTCTCTAACTGTCGATATTGTCAGGAGAAAGATGCGAAAAACAGATGCCTTGCTAGACGAGGATAAAATGAGAGAAGAAACGAGAGGGGGCTCAAAAGAACCGTTATCTGCTCAGACCCTACTGTGACGGTTCTACCAATCGCGAGGAAGAGTCCGTGAATATTATGTCAGCATTCCGTCCAAACAACGCCGTCGATCAGAGCGCCAGGGCCAGCTCGCCAGAACTTTTCCTGCCTCACCACGGTAAGTTTTTTTCTTTACGATTTTAAATTATATATCAACACAGAAGTCAATAATTTGATTTCACGCAAGTGGACTACGGTGCGTTTAAATCAGGATATATCATTTTTAAAATAAGTTTAGATAGACTTGTTTTTAATGAAACTCTGTTACTTACAGACGCTATCGATAGCACGGTGAGGAGCAGCATAAATCCGGCCGTTTTCCGAGGCGATTTAGACGCCATCCTCCCCGCAGAACCTCCGCTGCCGATCAGCGAAAGACCGCGGCGAGAAGACGACGTTATTTTCGTCTCCGCACACCAGGAGAACTGCAGGAAAATAAGTTTTAAAACCGAAGGTAAACAATATGTTGTATTATTCGCCATTTTGTTGAATAACAGGATGTGACGGAGTAATCCGAGCACGCTATACCGCCCCTCCCGACCCGGAGCGGATTTTTAAAGCTTTTTGCTTTATTTCGTGACAGCGGTAATCGAGAATATACAGACCCCGCCGCAGCGAAAAGAAGAACAAGAAGACGACGTTATTTTCGTCACCGCATACCAGGAGAACTGCAGGAAAATACCTTTTAAATCCGAAGGTAAACAATATTTCTACAAAATAACGTATTCGAAAAGCCGAGCATGCTATACCGGCCCTCCCGACTTGGAGTGGTATAACGTGTGCTAGAAAGTTTTTTAATCTTTTTTCTCTTTGTTTTATTTCTCCACAGCCGAGATTGAGAATATACCTATTCAAACCCCTGCTACAGACAATTGGGCGGAGGAGCGAGGTAAATAAAAGTTTTTCTTTTTTAAAATACGAAGGATAACTCGCGCACGCTGTCCCAGAGAGACGCAATTTGTTTTCTTAAACTTTTTCCCTTTTGTTTTTCTCGACAGAGAATATACCTATTCAAACCCCCGCTACAGACAATCGGACGGAGGAGCGAGGTAAGTAAAAGTTTTTCTTTTTTAAAATATGAAGGATAACCTGCGCATGCTGACCCGGAGAGAGACAATTTGTTTTCTTAAACTTTTTTCTCTTTGTTTTATTTCTTGACAGAGAATATACCCATTCAAACCCCCGCTACAGACAATCGGGCGGAGGAGCGAGGTAAATAAAAGTTTTTTTTCTTTTTTAAAATATGAAGGATATGCCGCGCATGCTGACCCGGAGAGGTACAATGTGTTTTCTTAAACTTTTTTCTCTTGTTTTTCTCGACAGAGAATATACCGACCGATACAGAAAATCAGGCGGAGGAACCATCCAGAGCTCCTCCTCTCAGGAGACTGAGAGGTAATTGACAGGGGGATGAATCGGTCCTAAGAAATAATTATGTTGTATTAATAAAGTTCTCCGCTCTATAAAATAAAAAATTTAAAAAATGTGTGGTTTTTTTTACTCTCAACTTTATACAGCAAGAATAAATAAAACGTTTGTGCAAAACACGATCGTCCTTTCGAAGGAGTAAAAAATACATTTTGTTTGTCTTTTCTTACAGCCCGACGGCGACTTCATAAGAGGAGGATCCTCGGAGACCTCAAATTCATGTACGCCATAACCGTCCATGCATTTGCATCGATATATCGACACAAGGATCTGTAAAAGGGATGCAAAGTAAAAGCATACACATGTAAAAGTCTGTGAATTAAGAAATAAAGAAAATCATGTCGGAAGAACGCAGCATTCCTGACGCTTTGTTGGAAGCCGTGGCAGAATTGAACAGAGACGATGATCATATAGCAGCACCGATCGACCCCCTACAGCCTTTAGAAAACGCTTTGCAGGCCCTCCTTCAAAACATTGAAAACGTATGGCGTGCCGACCGACTGAACTTTGACCCTCTGCAGCCGTTAGAAAATGCTCTTCAGCTCTATGACCAGCAGAGGGAGGAGCGCTCTGCGGAGGAGCGGCAGGAGCAGGTGCAGCCTGCGGAGGAGCAGCCTGCGGAACATCAACACGGAGGAGGATCTCGGGTACAGAACGATGCGGTGACTCGCCGTGAACAATTTAATAATTTTGAAATGGAGAGTATTTAACATTCCCTCTCAGGATGACGCGGCCGACCTCGCTCAATTTTACCTCGACGTCAGGGACAATTTTGTAGATCTAGCGGATAGGGTCAGACCGGAAGTTAGTCGTAATGATCGGGTTCAACTGGAGATCATCAGCGAGCACGCGCGAAATCACGCCATTTTTAACGCCGACGATCGCGGCGAAAACATTGTACCGGCTTTTGAGAACCTGTTGGCCAGGCTGATACAATCAAACGGCGCGATCGTGGTAGGCTCTCCCCTAGAAATTGTTGTGCAAGTAATCAGAAATCCTAGAGGCGGCGGACGTAAAAAGATTCACAAAACGTTAGATGATGAAATTATAGTCAAAAAGCAGCGCTGTCTGTACGTGGTAAAAAATAAAAACGATAATCTCTGCTTCGCCATTAACTTGGCTCACCTCACCGAGCCTCATTTCACAGATAAACAGGCCCTGGAACGCGGCAGAGAGCTGCAGCGTTTAGCGGGGCTGAGCGAACGGACCCAGGTAACCCTCACCGACATAGATAAATTTGAGCAAATACTAAATCGTAAAATCGTTGTGTTTTACCGCCCTCCCGAGGACAGGACTCTTTCGCTAATCAAAACAGAGTCCCCAAACACTCCTCACCCGCTGTACTTATTCTTATTCCGGCATCACTATTACGGGATAAAAAATCTAAAAACATTTTTAGGAGTCCCGTACATTTGCGAGGAGTGTCACCGCGGGTACCATATCCTGGAGAAACACTTTTGCCAAAATCGCTGCAATCTCTGTTTCGACCCCGCATGCCCCGCTCACTTTCTGGACGCTGTAATCTGTCCGGATTGTAACAGGTCATGTCGCACTCGCGAGTGTTACTTGAAGCACAAACAGCCCAGAATTCACTCTAGTTCCGGCCTCAGCGTTTGTCAACAAATGTATAAATGCCCTGACTGCAAACTCCTCTCCCAACCTCTGAAACACGAAACCCTCGATACCGCTTCCATAATCTTTTATGACTTTGAAACCTTCCCAGACCGGGAGGGGACGCACGTCCCTTACCTAGTGTGCACAAAATCGCTAGAAGGAGAAGAGTGGCACGCATACGGTGTAGACTGCGTTGGAAAGTTTGTTCAAAGATACAGAAGGAAAAGATACAGGGAGAGTACGTTCATCGCCCACAATGCTAAAGGGTTTGATAGCTACATAATTTTAAGTCACCTGGTGGGAGAGGGCATGACGCCCTCGCTCATCATGCAAGGCAGTAAAATTATATGTTTCGCAGAATCCGATTTCCTTCTCAAATTCATAGACTCGCTTTCTTTCCTCACCATGCGTCTCAGCGCCATGCCCAAAGCTTTAGGCTTCGAGGACAAACCAAGGGTTTTTTTCCCCACAAATTCAGCTCATGGGACCGTTTAAAATACGTTGGGCCTGCACCCCTCCTTCGGATTACGGGGTAGAGCGCATGTCCCTCTCCGAACGAGAGGAGTTTCTGCGTTGGCACGGCGAGGCCTCCCGAGGCGTCTTTAACTTTGAAAAAGAGTCGCTGTATTACTGTCAAAACGACGTTAATATCCTGAGGGAGGCGTGCATAAAGTTCAGAGACGGGTTTATAGGCAAAACTAAAATCGACCCTTTCAGCTGCGTCACTATAGCTTCCGCCTGCATGAAAGTGTTTCTCACCAATTTCCTTCCCAAAAACACTCTGGCCATCCCCTCGCCCGACAACTACGGACGCACGTCCAAAGCCTATTCGCACGCGTCCATTCAGTGGCTGGAGTGGGTATCTCGCTCTCAGAAAATCCCCATTCAACACGCTCTCACAACGGGAGGGGAGAAAAAAATAGGTCCGTACTATGTTGACGGATACGCGCTGATTGATGGTGAAAAGTGGGTGTGGGAATTTCTGGGGTGCTTTTATCACGGGTGTCCAAAGTGCTACAGGCCGGAGGAAATCTGCCCTTTGACCCGCGCTCCTTACGGGAACCTGCTCGCCTCTACCGAGGCGAGGCTCCGGGAGCTGAGAAACGTTTACAGAGTCCGCACGGTCACGCTGTGGGAGCACGAGTGGAGCGAGATGAGAAAATCGAACGAGGAGGTTAAAAAGTTTTTGCAAAGCTACGAAGCTCCGGAACCTCTGTCTCCTCGCCGGGCCTTTACGGAGGACGACTTGCCTTGAGGCTGCGTTACAGCGCCTCGCCCGGAGAAAATCTGTATTACGAGACGCCACATCCTGTACCCTTACGCCAACGCAAGCGCTTACCCTCTCCATCACCCGAAAATCATCAGAGAGAATTTTGTAGACCCCGTCGTTATTTCGGGCTGATCAGAGCCACCGTTTACCGCTTGTGGGCTCTATTTCCCCGTTCTACCGTACAAAACCCCCGGAGGTAAATTAATATTTTCCCTCTGCCGCACCTGCGCCGAGACTAATCACCAAAGCGGCCCGTGCCCTCACGACGACGAGGCCAGAGCTCTCACAGGGTCTGGGTCACCGTCGAGTTTAACAAAGCCTTAGAACTGGGTTACAGGGTGGCTAAAATCACAGAGGTCTGGCACTTTGATCGGCGCAGCAGCGACATCGGCTATATTAACACTTTTCTCAAAGGCAAACAGGAAGCCTCCAGCTATCCTCCGGAAGCTCGCGCCGAGGAGGAGAGGAGCAAATACGTGGAAGAGTACCACAGGCATCAGGGCATACGTTTAGACCCGTCAAAAATCGAGGTGAACCCGGCCAAAAGAGAGGTATCGAAATTGTGTCTCAACAGTTTCTGGGGAAAGTTTGCTCAGAGAACCAACCTGACTCAGACCACTCTGGTCAGAAAACCCAGTGAGTTTTTTAACTACGTCTTTTCCGGCCAGTACGACTTTAAACACGTCTCTTTTTTAAAGGCCAAAAAACAGGACGTGGCGTTAATTCAGTGGAGCTATAACGAGCGCTGCGTGATACCTCCCGGCGCATCCAATAACGTTTTCATCGCGGCTTTCACCACAGCCTACGCCCGCCTAAAACTCTACGAGTATTTAGAAAAATTGCAGCGCAACGTTCTGTACACCGACACCGACTCTCTGATCTATGTAGTGAAAGAGGGGGAGGAACCTTTAGAGCTGGGCAATTATCTGGGGGATCTCACGGACGAATTAGGCGGGGACACCATCCAGGAATTTGTCTCCGCAGGTCCAAAGAGCTACGCCTACAGGACCAGAAACAAGAAGAAACTTGTGGTAAAAATGAAAGGTATAACGCAGACGACAGAATGTTGCGAGCGGGTCAATTTTGACAGTATGAGCGAGCTGGTGGAAAGTTACCTTTCTGGTATGAAGGAGGCGGAGCTCTAGACCCCACAGCACGGCATTCAGAGGGATAAGAGAGGGTTTGTGCATAAAAACAGAACATTTCAGAAAAAGTTTCGCGTGGTGTACGACAAGAGGCGCCTCTTTCCAGACGGCACAACTCTGCCTTTCGGGTACTAGTGCTGTTTTGTTTGTTTTGTTTGTTTATCTTCATTTTCTTCTAAAATGGAGGAAATTGATTTTGATCACAGACCGAAAGTGCCTTTTTCCTGTCTCGTTGTGGGGCCTAGCGGGTGTGGGAAAACTCATTTTGTAAAGTGTGTTTTGGAAAACTGTGAACGCTCCATGAATACTGTGCCCGCAAATATTGTGTGGATTTATACTTCTTTTCAACCCATGTACGAGGAACTGTCAAAGACCAATAAAAACATTAAATTTGTCGAGGGGCTGCCTGATTCTTTCGAAGATTTCCAAGACGCTCTGGTGGTGCTGGATGACGTCATCTTTCAGGCCTCGGATCACCCGGAAGTGGTTAAAATTTTCACTCAATACCGCCACCATAAAAACGTCTCCGTCATGATGCTGACCCAGAACGTTTTCCATCAGGGCAAATACAGCCGCACCATCAGCTTAAACTCCAATTATATGGTGCTGTTTAAAAACCCCAGAGACAAGCTGCAGATTGAGATTTTGGCCCGTCAAATTTTCCCTTCGCAAAAAACATTTTTCTCAGACAGTTTCAAAGACGCCACGGAGGAGCCCCACGGGTATTTAATCCTCGATCTCACTCCCTCCTGCCCAGAACGTTACAGAGTGCGCGCCGGTCTGCTTCCGGGACAGCACCCCGTCATCTACCTGCCCAAATCCAAGTAGCAGCTCGCTATGTCTCAGCGTATAAAAAGGAACGCCGTCTTACTGCAGGCTCTGTACCACACGTCGCCGCAGAAACGCAAAGACATTCTCGCTCACAGCTCCCCGGATTTCCTCCAGGCGCAAAGCGAGATAGCTTTAAATCTTTTAAGGGGAACATACCTCTTTCCGCTTCTCAATACCAAAAACTGAAACGCCAGAAAAGATCATCAGACTGCTGGCCGACAAGAAAACGAGCTTAAACCGAAAACGTCAAGTTTTAAAGAAACAGACGGGAGGGTTTCTATTCCCTCTCCTGTCCGCCGCCGTGCCTATTCTGGGAAACCTGCTGGGAGGAATATTTCAGAAACGCTGAGATGTTTAAAAAAATGATTCTCGTTCCCTCTCACGAGATGAAAAAACTGACCCGACCCGCCGAGCCCACAGTCAGAGAAGCCGCCAAAGACGATTTGGACGAAAAGATGAAAGCTATACTGGAGGATCCGCGGCTAAACTTGTACGAAAAAGTCAAAAGATACGAGTCTCTGCTGCGGAGATATCTCACGCTCTATAAACAGGGTCGGGACGAGGAGAGTCGGGTGACTTTCCACCTGCCGCCCAAGGAGCCTCAGCAGCAGCAGCAGGTGCATCATCAGCAGCAGCAACAGGTGCATCTGCAGCAGCAGGTGCATCCGCACCAACAGGAGCAGCCCGGGGAAGAGGATGAAATGGTGGAAGAAGTATTAAAATCCCTACCCCCTCGAGACCGCAAAAACGCCCGCTACATTATGCAGAAATTAGCGGAGGGGGAGGAGGATGGACAAAGAGGGGGAATTTGTTTAGGGAATGCGGTGCGGGGTTCTCACATGATCGATCTATTTAAAACCTCTCCTCTCTTTTAAAAGTAAAACCAAACGCGCCGAAAGGATGGACGGCATTTTTAACTACTTTGGTCGAATCAAACATCCCCTCATCCTCCATACATAACCGTAGAGCTCGCGACCAGTACGCGCGTCTTAAATCCGAGGAGGAGGAGGGAGGACTGACACCTGCGCGAAGGGGGAGAAAACCCTCTCGGTTCAAAAAGATGCTTTCCCCAACCTGGACCTCTATATAAAACCGTGTTTTTGTCGTTGTTATGTTTTTTCACAAATGAAATTAAAAAAAAGCTGCAAACAAATTGATCATTGTTTACGATTCTTTATTTGATACACGCATTTTTAAACTTTTGTAAGGAGCAAGCCCCGTGATGACCTCTGCGAGATCGAGCGGGACAGCGCCCTTTCAGAAAGTCAGACACCATGCCATCATTTTTAAACACATCGTTATAGTACAGAGAGAGTATTTTGTCAACGGATAACCCCTGAGCCTTGTGACATAGATAAAAAATGCAATGTTGCCCGCAAACGACAGACAGAGGGTGCTGAAGCTGACGATCATGATAGAGTATTTTGTCAGAGCGGTCTTCCAGAAACTCTGAGATGACCGAGGGATAGTGAAGAAAGTCGGGAGGGAATCCGTAAGAGTCAAAAAAAAGTGGAGGAGCCGTCCTTTTCCAGAGTCAGAGCCAGCCAGTGTTCTCCCCTCAAGTGAGACGGGTGAGTGTTTACTATAAAGTAGGCGGGTGCTTTAACCCTGATGCTCCCGCCAGGGGGAGCGTCGGGGTCGGGGGATGCTGGTCCCCCCCGCGGAGAGAGGAAAGCGGTAGGGGTCGCGATATCCCCCACCCCACCCCGGGGGGTGGTGGGACAGAGGGAGAGAGGGAGGGAGGGAAGAGGGAATATGCGGGGGTCGCGAGATCCCCCACCTCGGGGAGGGGATGGTAGGAAGGAATATGCGGGGGTCGCGAGATCCCCCCACCTCGGGGAGGGGATGGTAGGAGGGAATATGCGGGGGTCGCGAGATCCCCCCCTCCCCCCCGAGGGAATGGGAGCCAAAGCACACAGAGAGAGAGAGAGAGAGAGAGAGAGAGAAAGAGACAGGCGGAGGGGATCGAGAAACACGCCGGCGAAAGCCCAGCGTGTCGCGCGCCAAAATGATAAGAGCGTGGATGGCGGGTACTAAGCGTGTCGGGGTTTGGTTACAGAGGCGGTGTCCCAGCGCGCGCCGTGCAACGACAACAACGAGGTGCCACCGAGAAAGAAGAAGACAAAGACAATGTCACGCACTAGACCGTGGGACCCAAAGAGCACTAAGGTCGGCACGGGCGGATCGCTTTCGCCGGCGGTGTCGTCGTCGTCGTCGTCCTCCTCCTCCTCCTCCTGCTCACCATCACCATCACCGTCAACATCGCGTTTGGCGTACGCGGGGTTGGCTCCGGTCGCTCCGTTGTTTCGACCGGCCACGTTTCACTATGGCGGTCTAGGGGTCGAGGAAGACCAAGAGCAGCAGCAGCAGCAGCACGAGAACTCTGAGGAGGAGGAGGAGGAGGAGGAAGAAGAAGAGGCCGAGGAAGAAGAGCAAGAGGCCGAGGTGGATAACGACTCGACCACTCGAACGCTCGCAGACGAGGAGCGGTACTTGGAGGATCAGGAGGACGAAAACGATGGGGTTGCGGGCCATAGGTGTTTCGCGGAAGAGGAGCACGACTACGAAATGGCATTGCGACTCTGCCAGGACGGTGGCTCGCAAGGCGAGTCGAACCGTCGAGAGGGAGAGGAAGAAGCAGGCGCTGAACCGGGAGAGGAAGAAGCGGGCGCTGAACCGGGGCGGGGGACGTGGGAGCTTCGGCAAGAGGACGACGACGCCGGCCGTGTTGCAGGTGGCGTTCATGATCCTGGTCGCGATCGCAGCCACGGCGCTGTCGGTGAAACTCGTGACGCAGATGTAGCCGATGCTTATGACTATGACGATGACGAAGAAGACAAAGACTATGAAGAAGAAGAAGACGTCCTCGCCGATGATGATGATGAAGAAGAAGAAGACGTCCTAGCCGATGATGATGACGATGACGATGAAGAAGAAGACAAAGACTATGAAGAAGAAGAAGAATTAGAAGAAGAATTAGAAGAAGACGACGACGACGACGACCTCGACCCGCGAGGACGAGGCCCCACCGAAGAGGCCGTGGCGGCGGCGCGAAACAAGGCCTCCTCATTCATGGCCTACTTTCCGCCAGAGATAGAGGACTCGGTGATCGCCATGACCAACCTCGAAGCGGACAGGCGCAGGCCCGCCATTGACGGGTGGAAGCCCATGGGGCGCGTCAAGTTCCGGGCCTACGTGGGGCTGCTGGTGCTCGCCGGCGTGTACAGGTCCCGGGGAGAGGCCTGCGAGAGCCTGTGGGACGCCGAGAGCGGCAGGTCCGTGTTCAGGGCCGCGATGCCGCTCAAGACCTTTCGAGCCTACTCGAGCGCGCTGCGCTTCGACGACAGAGAGACCAGACGGGCCGGGCGAGGCGAGGGCGGCGGCGGCGGCCACGGCTACGACAAACTGGCCCCCATCAGAGCCGTGTGGGACGAGTGGTGCGCGAGGCTGCCCGCCATGTACCGCCCGGGACCGGAGGTCACCGTCGACGAGAGACTGGTGCCGTTCAGAGGTACGTACGTGGTGCGTGTTGTGTGTGTTGTGTGTGTGCGTGCGTGCGTGACTGGGGGGACGAGAGGAGGAAGAGGAGCCTGAACGGCGACAACAATGCTAGCTCGCTTTGTTGTATTCGTGTTGGGTTCTGCGTGTGTGCTTTTACATGACTCTTTATATCTTCCACGCTTGCAAGCGCGTTCTCTGTCAAACTCACGTCTCTTCTTCCGTTTCTGCCCCAATCTCCCACACTTTCCCACACATCGCTCTGGGGGAGATGAGAGGAGGAAGAGGAGCGGGGGACAGCGACAACGCTAGCTCGCTTTGTTGTATTCGTGTTGGGTTCTGCGTGTGTGCTTTTTCCACGCTTGCAAGTGCGTTCTCTGTCAAACTGACGTCTCTTCTTCCGTTTCTGCCCCAATCTCCCACACTTTCCCACTCTCTCTCTCTCTCTCTCTCTCTCTCTCTCTCTCTCTCTCTCTCGCCATCAGGAAGGTGTCCGTTCAGACAGTACATGCCCAGCAAACCGGCCAGGTACGGGATCAAGATATGGGTGGCGTGCGACGCGCGTTCCAGCTACGCGTGGAAGATGCAAGTCTACACCGGCAAGCCCGACAAGCGCGGCCCTCCCGAGAAGCACCTGGCCACTCGAGTGGTCGTGGACCTCACCGAGGGACTGGCGCCGGGACGCAACGTCACGTGCGACAACTTTTTCACCTCGCGCGAGCTCGCCGACAGGCTCTATCGCGAAAGAGGCCACACCGTGCTGGGCACTCTGCGATCGAACAGACCCGAGATCCCCAGAGAGCTGCGCTGCGTCAAGGACAGGGCCGTGGGCTCCGTGGAATCCGTAGTACTCGGCGGCTCCGCGGGACCGAGAAGAGGAGGAGGAGGAGGAGGAGGAGGAGGAAGAGGGCCAGACACGATCATCCTCTCCTACGTGGCCAAGAAGAACAAGAACGTGCTGCTCCTCACCACCGCTCCTCGCTACCACCACCACCACCGCCGCTCCGGCCCCGAGCCCCGGCCTAGCCGCAGCAGCAGCAACGGCAACAGCAACAGCAGCGGCGGCAAACCTCCCTTGGTGCTGCATTACAACCGCACCAAGGGAGGCGTCGACAACCTGGACAAGGTCGTGAGCACGTACAGCTGCAGGAGAAAGACCTGCAGGTGGCCCGTGGCCCTTTTCCACAACATGGTGGACGTGGCGGCATACAATGCGTTCGTGCTCTGGAGGGAAATTCACCCCGACTGGATGGCGGGCAAGCTCAACAAACGAAGGCTCTTCCTCGAGCGGCTGGGCAAAGCGTTCGCGCGCCCCATGATCGAAGCCAGGGCGTTGGCGCGAGGAGGAGGAGGAGGAGGAGGAGGAGGAGGAGGAGGAGGAGGCCGTGTCGCGGCCCGAGGTACTACTGCTACTACTACTACTGATGAGGCCGACGATGCCGATGCTACGCTGCGCGACTCCTCTCCGGTCAAGAGGCGAAGGTGCCGCGTGTGTCCCAGGAGCAAAGATGTCAAGACCAAGATCCTGTGCCACGAGTGCCGAGTGTACGTGTGCACCAACTGCGCCGTCACGTACTGTCCCAACTGCGCCGCTTCACGCACCGCCGCTTCCCAGACGCCGCCGACTTTGTAATAACACAAGCGCCCCGAGGGGGTCCTAGCGACCCCCCATCATCATCATCATCATCATCATCGTCGCCGTCGTCATAACAACACATATGCCCGAGGGGGTCCTAGCGACCCCACCACACCCTATCATCATCATAACACATATGCCCGATGGGGTCCTAGCGACCCCCCCACACCCTATCACTATCACCATCATCATCATCATCAACACCATCATCAACATCAACATCAACATCATCAACATCATCATCATAATAACACACACGCCCCTCGGGGGTCTCCACGCCCCACGCCCCGAGAACAGGAGGGCGGGCGCACAAGGGTTAAGGGAAACAGGCGCCTCAACGACAACGCTTTCTCAACGTTGTAATAAAATACACGGCCTCAGGGGGGCGTTTTAAAAACGCACTACCCTGTTGCACACGGCCCTAATGGCATACCCCCGCGAGCCACGCCTTTCCGCCTGCGGCCGAGATCTGCCTAGTTGAAATAACTGCGTTTTCGCGCAGGCTCTATGGACGTGTAACGTCTATGTAATATGTTCATTAACTGTAAAGCAGAGAAAGGAAACGGCTTGTAACAGAGAGAAAGGAGACGGCTTTTTCATAGGACGTATCAGCCGATCGCAGTCTCTGGTTTCACCATGAACGCGTTTGACCGCAGCGAGACATACCTGGGACTGCTCGTCATGTGCGGCTTTGTCCTGTTTGACACTCAGCTCATTATCGAGAAAGCAGAGAACGGGGACAAGGACTACATCTGGCACTGTGTGACCTTGTTTTATGATTTCATTAGCATTTTTAAGAGACTGATGATCATCCTTTACACGAAGGAGAAGGACAAGAAGACGGTTTCTGAACGTATTCCGTGCAAGATAATACCGACCGATGTGTGAAATGAGTGCATGTGTGCTGTTACATTGCCTGAAAGAACACAAATGCTGTATGGTTTTGTTCATGATTGTTTTATTCTTGACAATAAACAAAGACAACAACATTTTATGTGAGTCGTTTGTATGCTTGGTGAACAAGGTTATGCTAGAGAGGAGGTTAATGCAGAGCTCCGCGTCTCGCGTTAGCCGGCATTCTGAGGACTTCGCGATTCCTCAGCTGCAATACGTTGATGTCGTCAGGCTCAGCGATGGCTGGCTTGTCATCACTGTCGGTACTCTGACAGGCAGGTTGGTTCAGCCGCAATACGTTGGTGTCGTCGGCCTCGGCGATGACTCGTCCGTCTGCGGTGTCCGTGCTGTGGGAGGCAGTTTGATTCTCAGCATTGTCGGCCGCATCGGAGGCCATTAGCTCTGCGCTCAGAGCGTATAGACAGATGTAGCCCGTTACCTCCGTCATGATATTCCAGACTGGGTCGATGTCCACAACGCCTTCTCTCAAGATGCGAGCGGTCTCGCTGGGACACTTAGCAGTAGGCTCTACCTTGACTCGCACCGTGAAGTCGTGGTCCATTTCGAGGGTGAACCACATTTCGTAATCGTCTTCGGACAAGCCCGCATTGTCGTGGCCTTTGCATCTGGGATCGCCCGAAGCCTCGTGTAACTTGTCAACAAACCTTGATATTGTCCTGGCGGTGACATACAAATCCTTGGTGTACTCGGCATGGTCAATGGGGCGTTCGTGCACGTAACGGAGCATAGCCAAACACCAGCTGTTGTTCCCCGTAGCACTCAGCGAGTGTCTATACAGACAAAAGTCAGACATCATGACCTTGAAAGTTACAGTAAACGGCTCGACCGTCTTGGCAAACTCTGCGAACGTGTCCAAGTAGACCTGGCGTTTTGCATTAGAAGTCGCTGACCAGTGCGCACCGTCCAAGAGCACTAGCTGTCCGGTCGGGTTCATCTCGGTGTATTCGTGTTATGCTGCTATCCTCTGCAAAACTCCTATGTCTGCGTGACGGTGTGACTTGTTCGAATGCTGGTGAGCGTAGAACCAGGGGTTCGGTTTTATGTATTCAGTTTAACCACGGGTGGGGTTTTAGCCGACATTACAGAGGTGTAAGTGGTTCAATGTTGTTGTGAAACACACAGTCATAGACACATTTGGTTGCGCATAAGGTTGTGTACACAGTTTTATTTCAGCGAGCGTCCACATCACAAAACAGACGTCATTACACATAAGAGTTGTCACAGACACAGTGAACCGTCAGCGCGCACATTGCGATATGATGCCTTTGTAGATATGGTATGGATACAACACAAGGGAACGTACAACTCAACACAGCTCGTAGTTCATTTCATCGGCCTCGGGTATTTACCGTTCACCCGGTACAGGAGTTGTAGGGGTAGGTGGGGGTGGTTTACGGATCGGCTGTGCGTGCAGGCACTCCAACTTGCGACTCTCGTTTCTGTTTATGCTACAAAAACAAACGGCGAGAAGGAACGCTGTCAGATATGAATGGTCCATGAGATAAGCATTCTACCAATATGTATTTTGCACATCGGACAGACTCGCGCGAGGTTCAGCGTGTGCACCTAACTCATCTTTCCCAGCACGATAATATCCGCTTGCCTCTAACCCCCTCAGTGGACATGCACAACAGCTGGGTAGAATTGTCAGGGTTTATCCTGGTGACCCTGAGGCAAGAAACGTATAGTATCTTAAATCACAGTTTTGCAGATCAAGCTCCAACTGTAAGATGTGGAAACACGCACTTGGAAACTTACACCAACTCCTCTCTATCACAAGTTGCCCGCTGTGGGAAGACTTGGAAATCCGACAGTCTGCCTTTGACTGCCTGGGTCCTGGGGCAAGCGCAGCGTCCGGGCGTAAATGCAGCTACAGGGAAGTGTATGGTTGCAGTGAGGTTAGCGTAATAGCGTAATAAAACAGACACTCTCCTAGACTGTACTAAGCAACAAATGTACAATAAGTAACAACGTCACTTATGGTTGAACATTACATTCTGTGAAATTTACTAACCCTGATACAGGTCCATGTAAGCCAGAGCTACGACAAACGTCAAACCCGCACATCGCCACTTTAGGGCCATTGCTCCTTGTGGCAAAAATCAGACAATGAGCATATAAAGCGCCCTGTTTACATGTCAGGACTTGCCCATACTCACATATAGTATGGTTAATACCATCTGTCAATGAGATATATTCTAGGTAATTATTGTCCAGTTTTACTGGTTTGTGCTGCATACAGTCAGAGGTCAGTGACCATCTGCAACATAGACACCGGTACCACGGTCAGGATTGTGCACTGTGTACTAGCGTGACAACGAACGCATGTGCGATCGGTTGTGTTCGTGTGTGTGGAGACACAAACAATCTCTGGTCATTGCCAAGTGTTTAATTTCAAACAGTTACACAGTATATCGTACAAGGTGCATTGACAGGAGCATGTTTTATTTTCATTTAGTAGCACAACCACATGGTTAGTAACTTTTGTCACAACGCATGGCATCTCGGTGATATGAATGAAATGTTATCACGCCTGTATGAACTCCTTGGGTGATTTGATATAGACGTATCATAGTTGCACATTAGATGGAGATTATGCCCTCGTCCGCTCCTTCGTGGTCGAACAGCACCGCAACGTGACACTGCGTAGTACCCAGAAGTCCTCCAGCTGAAAATGTCGCCGTGCACTCTAGACCTTGCTGTGTAGACTTCATCGTGCACCGACGACGTTCGGTCCCGCATGTGACCTGCAGTCTCGAACGAGTGTCCTGTGCGGGTGGAGAGCATCGATACACACAGTGGATTCCACTCCGGCCATCCCTGTTACATTGGAAACGTACAGGGTGTGTACAGGTCGCAGACCGAGACAGAACCCTGCTCCACTCGCTCCACAGTATGCCTGCGGTGTTCTGTTGCGGTCGGACGCGTGCTCTAATGGTGTAGTTTAAGGTCGGAAGATCTTGGATGTGAGCTACACAACTCTTGCCATTCTCACATTGGACGGTATGCACCTGGCTCGGCTCATCGACACCGGTGACGGTCCATTCAGTCTCCGCGGTATAGTTCACAGCCCAAACTGTAGAAAATGGACCCAAAGTCACTTCGTCCAAACTCACGGACAGAGTGGGGCTGGCCATCTTTACTCCACATTGAGGATTGACCTGGCTGTTTGTTTCTCGTATGCCAGCTATATTAAGATGTACCCTGCAATTGTGTTGTAACGCATCAGGGCTCGTGAGTTCCACATCACACTTCATAGCCCCATAACGCCAGCTACTGCTACTCCATTGGGTCCCATCGTCTTTGTCGTATTCAGGTATACATACGTGCTCTTCGGTTCCGCATATAACCTCCGATAGCACTCTAGCCTGTGGCTTGTAGTACAGATGGTCTTCGGCGTACTGGTATATCACTGTCAGCCGCCTGCTACCGTCCGTGATCAGATGAGACACCACAGGAGGCCTGCAGTCTAGTGGTGGACACGGAGATTTCCAAGCGGGCTGAGCCAACACAGGTCCCATTAGGACAAGGCCAAGAGTAGCAATCGCAGTAAACCAACGCATTGTATTGACAGTCGGTCGTGTGTGTGTGTAAGTTGGTGTAAAGACAAGGCTTATATCCTCGAAGGGTGTAGTACAGCAGAAGAGTATCCACCGACCTGCATCGCAAAGCCGGCCGACCTGCAGCGCAACGCCGGCCGACCCGGAGCAGGAGCTTGTTAACAGGACAGCAGAGGACAGCAGAGTTGCGCTGTGTCTACAGTCATGTCCTTGGCAAATAAGCACATCGTGGCTGGTATTGTACGCCCCACGACCCCGGACTCCAAGCGGGCATTACCCCGGGCCGCGTACATGAAGCGTTTCCATGTAAGCAAATGGAAATGTGGACAGTATGATCGAACCAAGACGCTGGCGGTGGTGCACGCATTGGTGCCCGAACGGAAGCTATTTGCCTACTGTGAAAAAATACAAAAAACCTTCCTCTCCTGGTTACCACCGTATAACAAGACGTTGTGTTCAAAGTTATCGCTTCAAGACATTCTAGACTGCGAACTTCATCGCGGGGCCGCTTACTTTATCAACACCGTAGACTTCACCGGCCCCGATCCAAGAGACACGGATTACGCCGAAAGGTCTTCCACTGAGCCTACATTCGGCTTACAGATCCAAAGCTACAATGCAACCGTGCCCACTGGACGTCCTAACTCGTGGGAGACCACGCGTACACCTCTCATGGACGATTACACCCGACGTGAAATGGGACTACCTCCCCGGCGGGGGTCTTCTGCTACAGTGCCCGCCGCGGTACAAAGACCTGAGCCTGGGAGCTACAGGGCGGACGGACCGTCCGTGCCGCAGGAGGTAATCGACGTGGACGGACCATCCGTGTTGCAACAACAACAACAATCGACGCATCTTTCAATGAACCCCAACCGTCAGCGTCCTCTACGCCACCTGTGTCAATCGGAAGAGCTACGGATCTGTACACGTGTCCCTGTTGTTACGAATGGACACACATGTGTGTGTTTAACTGTGGACACATTGCATGCGAGAATTGCATCCTGAAAAGCGTGACAGTGTCAGGGATGCGAAGGTGTTTCTACTGTAAAATCCGGTGGACGTGGTATCGGTTCGTCCGTATGAGTAGCGTGTCACAGGATGTCTGTTCGGATTGTGCTAAGGCTAAGATGTACATCAAGCCTTGCGGTCACGCTAGCTGCGAATGTCCTAATCCTGTGTGTTCAGAATGTGCACGCGGAGAAACGGTCAGGTTGTATCTTTCAGTGTAACATGTGTCACGCATAGACATAGTCTCGCGCACCTGTATTCTACTATGTTTTAGCGAGAGACTGGGCATATGTGTCTGCTTGCATTGTGATGTTTGTACATGTATGTGTTGACATTGTAATCACCATTTGTCAAATAAACCAAAAAAAACCCACAAAGGGGTTACCACGTATCAGCTTGAATTCTGTATCATCAGCTACGTATGATGTGCTGTATAATACCAAAACATTCACAGACTCGGTTTATAGTACGTACAAGAAACTTTATTTGGGTTTATGTACAGTCTGGGGTAGTAACAACAGATTTGGTCTTTACGTGACCAACAGTGTATATTATTTTTGGGAGATCACATTGACAAAAGGAAGACATTCACTCAAACACAACCACCGTTCTGACTCCACGGCACCGACGGCCCTCCTGATCGGTGCGAGTACCAACGTACACCCACACAGGTCCGCTAATGTGAACCCTGCCTGCTGCCGTTATGAACACAGACGCGTCTCCTCTGCAAATCGTCAGCCCCCCAAGGACCGATTGACCGGTGTGTCCCGCCCTGCGCGTCTCCACATTAGCTGGAGGTCGGAACCGTTGTTCACTCTCAGGGTTAAGGGAATACCAGAACTTGTTATATTGATATTGTATATCCGGGGTGGTGGGACGTATGTAAAAGTCCACTGTCATGGAGCCATTTACCTCAATCTTCAGCCCAGGCTGGGGTTCCAGTTTCGTGTACCCAGGTCTTTCCATCACCTCGGGTTCTCCCACCGCCGATCTGCCGTTTGGTTCTATGAAGTTAGAGGCGATAATGCATACGCCGTGGTCGCGCTGATCGGGGTCATCGCCGGGAGCGTAGACGACACAGGAGCGTTCGTCTTTCTTAAGGTGCACTCGCAGTTCATCACGTTCAGCTGGGCCTTTGGCAAGTGACTCCAGGTTGTCAGCTACTGCAACGTTGCCTTTTGCCGTAATGTGGTACGTGTCTCCCAAACGCACACTCCCACTGGATGTGGACACTACAATGTCGGTCGGCAATGATGTGAGGTCACGCCCGAGTGAACATGGGTAGGCTTCCGATTTACAGAGGTTGGGGTGGATTCCAATGTTCACGGGTCCCTTGACGCTAATGTTATCGTATGTTGGAGTATTACACCCCGTACCTCTCGGGCATGTTTTAACGAGGAACGCATTACCATAGTGTCTCTGTACAGGTACCGCGACCTTACTGTCCATGGTTTCCAGATAATAGCAGCACTCACACAGATGAGCTGCATAACATTCCAAATAGCTGGCTTTATTCTTCATCGTCAAAACGCCTGTGGTTTGGCGATGTCCGACCCGCAGGTCGGCGAGGACCGACCTGTGGGTCGGCGAGGACCGACCTGTGAGTCGGCGAGGACTGTGCTGTGAGTCGGCGAGGACCGACCTGTGGGTCGGCGAGGACCGTGCTGTGGGTCGGCGAGGACCGAATTGCCTCTGATCTGCGCGAGTGTTGTTCACAAGACAATGTATATTGTTCCAAGACACTAACATGAATTAAGGTATACACGGGTACAGTAAATTAGACGCGGGCCTCTGTGAAACGAAAATTAAGCCCAAGGTCCATCGGTTTCTATAGAACCCAAACCAATCCGAGGCACAGTAATAGCGTCAGGTTCCATAATGCATATGTAGCAGCTTCGTTGGTGTCCGCGGCGTAGTTGGTAGTATCCGCAGCTGTTGGTTGCACCAAGACCTTACGTGTAATAGTCAGGGTAATCTTGGTCTGGAACTCGACTTTTGGTATGTGACAGTCGTACGGACCCGCATCCTGTAAGCGTAGTCGTGTTATCAGAATAGACAGGTTTCCGTGCTTGTATTCGTCTTTGAAACTCACTACCCGGCCCCTGAACCTAGGGTCTATCTTATCAGGGCTCCCGTTAACGATATCCAACACGACCCTATCGTCCTTATCCCTCCAGAAAGCAGTGACCGGTTGAGTCAGCACACCCTCGCGGTAGACGCAAGGCAACAGCACCTGACCATCCTCGTCAGCCACGTAGCGGTTTGCAGTCGACAGAGTGGCAGTGTCCGAAAGAAGCACGAAGAGCAGCATCAAGCCCAACATCACGGCTCGAACGATCGGAGGTCCTCACTATTAGACTGCCAGCAACACACTAAAACGGATTTCGGTATCTCAGCGTTGTAAGCAGGACACGGTCTCCAAGTGCTAGTTGTTTGGTCGGCGGCTAGGCTGAGTCACACGCCGTGCTTGGCGAAAGTGGTGCGACTATGGCAATTGCGACTGTACATCAACTGGAAAGGGAAATCCCAGGCCTGGAGTCTCAAACGCAACCCTTTGTGTCACAACCAACGTTCGCCCCAACATTGTTCACCTGGGGACCCTTTGTGTCACAACCAACGTTCGCCCCAACATTGTTCGCCTGCGGATTGCACAAAGACACGTTTGGCCTCGGGTCGGACGAACAAGGGTTATCCACACAGGAGATTTTCGAGAAACGGGCGGGAGAGCACGCGTATGCTGCCAATGCGCCACATGCGCCTCGTGTTCAAATAATACAAGGAGAAGCCGTTGTGGTAACGCACACGGACAATAACCAGTGGCACAACAGTCCATCGGAGGAGCAGATACTGGCGGACAGTACCATAATGACACCGATGCCCCACAGCCACGACACGTACAAATGTAACGACTGTGATGTGATTCTCGCAGGATACAAGAGCGGCACGATGAACGTGGAAGAGCACATATGGAAGGGGTCCGCTCGGTGTCGATACATTAAAGCTAAATTCAAAGGCCGAGAGAACCACTTGATCGCCTTGCACGGAAACGTGCGATTCAACAAGGGCCTCGTGGCACTGCCGCAATATCTCCTGTGCTCAAACCAGGGCTATGTCACCGTTGCCGGTCGCAGACACTGTGTAATATGTTCGATGGCCGAAACGACCAAGTATACCTTTGGGAACAGACATTACTTAAATTGCAGCACCGTGGCCGACATGATGACCCGAAAGGCTAAAACCTTAGCTCTCGATACACCCGTGTTCCGCCACGTGCGAACTGGGGAATTTAAACCCACGCGTGAATCCGCGACCTGGACGGACTGTGCGTTCCAGGCGGACCCTGCCAATATGCATCACGTATCGGGCACCGTGGAAGAGCGCAACTGCGATGCGTGCGGCATACGAGTAAAGGACTTTGTTGAAAACGACACACTGCTAGGCGAGCACATCTACCATGTGTACAACCAGGGATGTCTTTGTCCTTACATCGAGGATAGATTCCAAGGGAAGTGGGCCAACCTACGTCTCATTCTAGGCTACGAGCGTTACAGGAGAGGCCAGATCGCGTTCCCTGAGGCACTGGCGAAGAACAGCTACGGTTTTGTAGAAATCAACCGTCGCTATCGATGTGTCATTTGCGGAGCGTCCGCTGACTACGGGACGCACTACACCTCGAAGCAACAACACAGGATTAATTGCAATGACATCAAGGACTGTGTCTTGATGAAGCTGCGTTACTGCAAACTGACCATGTAGAGCTAAATCAAATGTTGTGTATTTTGTATATATATATATCTGTGATTAAACACCGTGTTGTATATCCACTTTTGTGTGTACGTGTTATGTGTTCCTGAACTTTGTTCAGTCGACATTTCATGGACTTTGTGGGCACGAAAGGCAGTGTAAACACAACAAGCCGAACCAGTACGCGTAGGTGGTGGGTAGCACAAGGAAAGAACAACAGCGTGGCAGAATGTTTACAATTCCTTTTATTTCAGATACACAAAACACATTTATAATCATAAATGTAGGTGCACAGTGATGTAGCTACTGCAGGATTCTGATTTAACTGCAAAATAGCTGTGAGAATACTGCAAATATGCATTGATATAAGGTTACACAGACGCAAACCACCAGCAGCAATTAAAATGCAATAAACACTGGAATGTTGTCGTGTAGTCGACCCTCCAAGTCGTAGCTTTGCGCGTAAACCAGAGGACCGATCTGAGGTACGTCAGACGCGGGGCTTTCTAGGCACTCTTCGGCACCGTAGACCCTCTGTGCGCATTCCGATAGTGTGTACATAGGTAGTTCAAGCCATGTCGGATCGTTGGGATTGACTATAGCAGCTCTGTAGTTCACACTCAGGAGTCCTTTGGTCCCCACTAGATTCCCGGCAATGTAGAAGTGACCAGAATCCCTAGTAGCAGACGTGAGGTAAAAGCCTGTTATGTTACCGAGACGCTCCTTGTCTGTCTCGGCCGACTCGCTCGCGATGCTGCACGCCGCGGCCAGCATGAGAACCGGACACAGTCTAGGTTCCATGGTAGACGATCGTCCGTGTTCGTTAGATCTGTACTTGTAGACGTTACCATCTATTGTGATCTCTGAGGACGCCAGATCGTTTGCGCTGTAGCTTACGGTTTTGCGAGTGCCACGCATTGCGTCCGCGGCTTGTGCGTCGGCCGGGGTAGGTACGGCAACATCGTCGACGTACAGCGTGTCCACTATCAATTTGTCGCCCTGGGCCCAAGCGTACCACGACAAGCGAGTCTCCTGAGATCCGTTAGCTGTAAATGCGTTGTTGAACGCAAAGTCCATGTCAAAGTAAAGCTCCGGGCACTCGCCGCCGACATTCATGTCACCGCCGTACCAGCCCGACTCTAGTTTGACAGACCCAGAGTACAACCCGGTAGACTGTATTGTTTTAGCTAAACCCAGCCCGCCTAGACTGTCATGTGTCGGCTCTGCCGTAAAGGGGGTTGCAGGTCGGCCGGACTTGCGCTGCGGGTCGGCCGGCTTTGCGCTGCCGGTCGGCCGGACTTGCGCTGCAGGTCGGCCAGCTTTGCGCTGCAGGTCGGCCGGCTTTGCATGTGTGTGTATATCGCACTTCATTGTAGGCAACACGTAAAGTATTTCAGCTACAATGATCTCCCAATTAATCCTGGCTACACTAGCTGTTTTTGCTAAAGCCACTAGCGAGCACTCCCTCATGTATACGTATACGTACATGAGCCACCCACCCGAAGGAGCATACGACTTTTCCTCCGGCAGGTTTCTAGACGGCCGTTTGATTGCATTTTACAACAGTGACACAAAGGTAAACCGGCCCGAGGTCGACTGGATTCGAGACATAGAATTTATGTGGAACAGGTGCACCTCACCAAGAGAAAGGAGGCATCAATGGTTCGAAGTGAACACTGACATTTTAGTTCAGAAGACGAACCTATCATCCAGTGACAATCATGTATTACAATGGATCCATGGGTGTAAAGCATCGAAAGACAACCGTGGTCTGTGGCACTTTGAGGAAGGCGTAGATTTGTACATGTTCAACGGCGTGGAGTTTCTTGAACTTGACTCTAAATCACGTCGCTTTGTGGGGTTGGATGCCGGCGGTGTGGGAACTGTGGCAGCACGTAAATGGAATTTGGATTATGCTATGTTTGCCATCACCTCCACCTTCTTTCAGGGGCGATGTATGAGAAATCTAATGGAAATGAAATCGGCTGAAGATGCACTTGCGTCTAGATATACACAACACCAGCCGGTTGCATGTACTACAGTTGTGACCCGTGCGCCTACTGTATGTCTGGCATCTGGACTGTATTACCCTGGCGAACAGCACATTTCCCCCCGATCGCCGTTGCAATGAACAACAGTGACACACAGTGTTGCGAGTACAATTTACCGATGGACAGAGAGTACACACTGCTGGCAGTCTGCTCTGTTTCAATGTGAGACAAATGTAAAATGTAATCGTTGTCACATATCATTGGGCCCAAGCGGCTATCTAACACCATGTATGTTAAAACAGATCGCAGAATAAAACTCAAAAGAACACGACTCCTTTGTGTATTATTGTGTGTGTGTATGTCTGGCATCTGGACTGTATTACCCTGGCGAACAGCACATTTACCCCCGATCGCCGTTGCAGTGAACAACAGTGACACACAGTGTTGCGAGTACAATTTACCGATGGACAGAGAGTACACACTGCTGGCAGTCTGCTCTGTTTCAATGTGAGACAAATGTAAAATGTAATCGTTGTCACATATCAATGGGCCCAAGCGGCTATCTAACACCATGTATGTCAAAACAGATCGCAGAATAAAACTCAAAATAACACGACTCCTTTGTGTATTATTGTGTGTGTGTGTGTGTGTGTGTGTGTGTGTGTGTGTGTGCGTGTTCATTTGACGTAACGACCAGTCGGTTATGCGGCATATTGTACAACATGAATTCACAGGTTCATTTCCACAACGCATGGTGTGGTGGTAGAACTGCACATAACTAACTACACGTACTACGACAGTGTACGATGATCTGTACTGTTTACGCATTAGGGCAAAGCCATAGTAGTTTGTGCGCACAGACTATATGTACAACAGAATAGAGCGACATGGCCGTAAAGTCGCTTTGTAGTCTACTGAAAAAACCCGGTGTTCAGCACGCAGGGTCAAACAATGCCCAAGTCACGAGAACTCCTCAAGACGACTGGCACGACGACGTGATATGTCCGACCGTGAGTTTACACGGCAGTTGTAACAACTTGGCTATGGGAACCATCCATTTCAAGCACGTCGCGTCCCAGATCATGGACGGTGTTTCCTCGGGGCCGAAGGTTGGAGACGTGTGTGTGAGGTTCATGCCGGTCACACCCGGGGACGGGCAGCACTGTGGTATCGTGGACCTGTACAACAGTAACGTCGCGGAACCCAGCAGCGTGATGGCGAAAAGGTTGATGTGCGGGTACGTCGGTATGGAAGAGCTGTACATTCCTGCTATGCCAATACACTTTCTGGTGTCAGAATGGAACAAATCGTTGAGTCGCTTCCACGAAATGATCAGATGCGACGACGCTTCCCGCTCAGCTCGCTCTCTCGAGATCCGCAGAGCTGCGGTGATGCGTAACGTGATGAACATGGCATACAAAAACGTTCCGGTGTCAAGCGAACACCTTTGGTTTGCAATACACTGTATTGTAGCTAGGCCGCATCTGGTGAAAGAGGTGCTACAGCTGGTAGGTTCGATCGGATCCGTCCTCGGCGATATGTGTCACACGGGCGAGGTTCAGGCTACGACCGTGCCCCGTGACAAGGGGGCTCCGTCAGCTATAAAATTGTACCTGGTGGCCAAATCGTCTTCTTCGGGGAAGCGCGTTCTTCTAGAAGACCACGCGGGTGTCACCCTCACTCTCGTGTGGGCCGTAGACGAGGACGAACTCCTTTGCGATTACCTTCGGAATAGCGGACGATGCTACTACGTGCACATCGGGACCGAACACGGCCATACCTTCCGATGCAACGGATCTTGCGTGTGGCGTTACTCAGATCACGTCGGATTCCAGACGATGGTGGCTGTAGCTGATACTGCGGTATCTCGCTACCAGGACTCTGAGTTGTCCGGCTCTGAGTTATCCGGCAACACAGCAGATTCCGCTAGACTCTTAAGGCGTGCCTGTTGACTGTCGTCAATGCGGTATTAATTCACGGTGATAACACCCCAAAAACGTACATTGCGAGAACAACCATGCTTCCCAGAGCGCATTTGCCCGATCGGGAGTTAGTGGTATCTGTCATACTGAATAAAAACATGACGACGTTGGCCATTCACCCGTTATACCTCCCTCCTGTGGTATGTTGGATAAATACCACGAACGAACAGGTCCGCTTTTGGAAGCTGAAGTTGTACATGGTCTTACGGTTACTTTCAACATGTCTTATTCTTATCACTGTAGTGGCCCACACTCTGCGTTTGTACAGTTGGGAGTTGCTGAGCGGCGTAGCGGCGATCTGGTCGCTATCGGTGTGCACAACTCTGATTTGGGGTTTGTACATCGGTGCCACGTGCGCCTCGAGACGAAACGACTACGACCACAGTAAAGGCCGCTTGCATCCTGATTTCGGCGTATCTAAAACATCTTCATTTGCACTATGCTTTCAATTGCTCGTGGCCTACATGTGCACGTGTCTGTATTGGAGGACCTGCCACGAAGGCAAATCTACTCCCGCCGACGCAGCGGAGTCACACCTGTACGTGTGGACGATCGGCGTGTTTGTGTGGATTAACGCAGTTGGATTCGTCCGGCTGTTTAGGCACATATAACGAGCGTTACGCACAGAAACGGCAAGAGAACACCATAATGGGAGTTAAGGTAAAAATGCGAATGTGCGCCATCGGATTATGTAGCGTGCATGCCTTGTGGACATTGGCAACCGCTCCAGCGTTGGACGACTGGTACTACGGATATAGGATACTATTTCTTCTAGCAGAACTGAAAGCCATGTGGTCCTTTTGCACCGTGGAACTTAAGATGCTAAGCGAGACGATCAGGCAATTGCAATACTCTGCCGTAGCGACAATGGGTAACGCAGAGGTTTTAGCACTTTGCAGAGAAGATCGTGCATTGCACACCACTTTCGACGACCGACGTGAGCACAATGTATTCCGTAGACAAAAGGAGATGCCGATAATAAGTCGAGACGAGTACAATCCGGCCCCTGTCGGTTGGTTTATCCTATCGCTGCTCCTACTGCTCTACAATACGGCTCATCTGGCGTTTAATCCAGTGACAGATTCATCTGCCCTGTTGTTCGGCATTCCAGCAATTGCGATGTACGTGGTGATCATCAGATTCACGCAGATAGTACTACTACAATGAAACTGCCTGGATACGGTGTAATCTGAAGCCTGTGCTCACAAGGAATGCGGAGTCGCTCTTGGATTTGGATTTCACCACATTAACTCTGCGGGCCCCTGGTATGAGTGTCGAGTACTTTCTGCACGTACGTGCTTACAGATCACCCGGCACCATGGCCGGTGGCATTCAAAGGTACAAGGAGCCGCTGTTTGATTTCATAGCATTAACTCTGCGTGCCCTGGTATTGGCAAATGCTATACTGTGGTTCGGTAAGTGCTATCTGTACGTACGTACGTTCAGAGCGACACCAGCATCATGACCGGTGACACACAGAAAGGCAGATGGCACCTGGGCATCGCATCCTCCTACCACAACTGCGGCGCATTCACCGGACTACGATGCAGGCCCACCGTATTGGACGACAACGACGAAACCGTACCCTGGGACCTAAATCCCTGGCATTCTAAGACCCCGAAAGACAAAGTGCGATTACACCGCCGGGGTTTTGCAACGCAACCGCTGACATCTCGGTGGTTACAAGCGTTACATACAGAGGACACACAAGGCCGTCGAGGGGATCTGCAGAGCAGTAGCAGCAGCACGGAACCCCCAGAGGATTCAATCGAAGAGGATACCCCAGGCAACTCGGAGCGCCGAGAACCCCCAGAGGAAACTGTGGTGACAAAGGACAGGTCCGTGGAACACCGCCTGAAACAGAAAGCGAAATGCCATCGCAAAAGCCTACAAGCTGATCGGCTGTCTCACGGCCACCCTTATCGACTCGACCCCACTTACATCAAGAAGTACTCGCACAGTTCAAATGACTTGCCACGCTAAGTGGATGTGTGTATCTTGCAATGTGAATAAAGTACACTCAACACATGTGGATTGTTTTCATGTCGTTTATTGTTGAGATCAACACACACACACATGCACATACATACATTTATATTGGTAACGCACAAATGTGTTTTTCATGAAAGCCAACGGTTTACATTCAGCTGCGCACAGAACCTCTCCCCGGTATGAATAGGACTAGTTGTGTATCCTTTACAAGCTCTAATAACTTGTCTGCAGGCAAACCCCTGGACGCTTTCCACTATGGTCAGGGCATGGCGTATCACAGTTCTCAAATATTGTTTGACGTGAGTGTTGTCGATAACTGCTTCGACGTTCAACTGGTTGAGTTCTCCGTTCGCGGCATCGGCTGCATTCGCACGACACGGCTCTGGTACACGGTGGTAGCCACCTCCGTTGGCTACCAGGGTAAGCATCGATAGCGTGCTATTTGGCGTGTAAGGCGACATGAGCTCAAACACGTCGAACGCCTCGTCGTCCTTTATAGCACGTAGCAACTCTTCTATGCAGTCTCCTCCGGTTTCGGTGTTCACCCGCCTAGTGGCCAGCAATCCTCCCCATATGCCCTTATTGACATGTAAATCATACCCGGGGTCCAAGGGCGCTTCTAACTGAGCGGTCCTGTCGCGTTGATTCGGTAGCTGTACGGTGAATCGGTCGCCTTGTTGCAATTGCTCGTGGCCCGTGTTGATCAGTTCGACTTCGTACATGTTAGGCGCGTTGAGAAACGGCCTACTGGCCATGGAACTGTTGGCGGAGCACACGGCCACATCCTTTAGAGTTTGAATGTATTCGGCGTTGAGTCCGTGTAGCGTAGGCACATATAGGTCTCCGTCGCGAACAAAGTGGAATAACCCCCCGGGCAAGTCACTGTTTGCTGAATTGTATTTGTAACTGCCGAAAGGAACATCCTTGGAGGGGGGTTTTCTCTCAGTGAGACCGTGCGTGTAGATCCGTATAGGTCGATGTACTCGCGTGGACGACATGGCTTGCTGGCGCTATCCGTGAACACTTCAATCTTTGAATAACAACCTGTTAGCCAGAGTGCGATCGCAGCTGTGCGGTCGCTGTGTAAGGTTAGGCCGAGTCAATATGATTGCCACCGCAGTAAGTACTTCTAGTGCAGTTGTACTGGTGCGACACTTTGACGATCCGAGCAATTTGACCGCGAGCGTATTCATGTCACAATCGGACAAAGGTCCGAACGACCGAGAGAACCAAGGGCACCAACGAGCAACTATGTATGTCTCCAAGTCATCTTGTGCCAACCGCTTAGGCGGTGAATTGTTAGCCGCGAAGGGCATGTCCGTGTGAGCCCCGTTATCGTCGCCAGTGTTTCCCCGCGAGCCGGTTGAACATGTCAGGAGTATCATTTCTTCCAACGTCAGTCTGTGCCAACAATCTCCATTCATCTCGGCCTTGTAAAAAACAAAAACAAAAACCCCACACAAGCACCCTTTCAGCACGAGTAGTTCATCTCCACTCTCTTACGATACATCACCAGGTTGTCGTTGTAAAAATCAACACGTCCGACCTTGTTAGCAAAGTTACAGTTTGTCATCTGTAGGTTCTCTCGGTTCACCACCCTGGTCAACACCACATACACCGAGGGTTTAATAGGCGAGCTCGCAAAGTACTTAGGGGGGTGGTACAGCACCTGACCGTGAACTGTACAGCCTTGACAGTCGTATGTGTTCATGGCCAACAAACACGCCAGCGGGTGGGTGGCCACCACCCAGGTGTGACAGTGCCACTCGGAGGGACTCACTCTGTAGACCGTGCCGCTCTGCGTTCCCCTCACGTGAAACACGTTGAATCCCTGACTCGGTTTTAATGTAATGTCGACTATCACGCCCTCGGTGTCGCTGACTTTTGCCTCGTTCGCCTGCCGCAGAGACTCTTTGGAAGGCAGAAGAGAGCTGGGCCGTCGGCCGCTTGCTATTTGTATCCCGTTCGAATCCATGTGCCATATCAGCCTCACTCTACAGCCGATCCAGAGTCGATCCACGGTGAGATAATCCCTCTCCGTAGGCCGAACACCCGGCCGGTACGGCGGTAGCGAGAACAGTTTCGGCAGGGCCTGAGCGGCCTGTTTCAGAACATCGTACCAGGCGCTAGGGCCTTTGCGCGAGGCACCGCGACGTGTAACCTTGAGAAACCTGTCTCCGGTGCGCGCACGCTTTCGTGTACGCGCGGCGTACGCCGCGCGCGTGTATTCCTCTGCTGTTTATCCTGATGAAATACACGCAGCCTCTCCGGATGGTACGTGGGGTTCATCGTGTCTCTTTCGCTGACAGTCGCTTGACTGGTGAATATCCGTCTTGATTGCTCTGTCACAGTGTTGAATTGAAGATATGTCACAGCCTCGGCGTACTCGGGGTCTTGGAACTGCCTTCTGTTGACAAACAGTGGCGTGCAGTGCGCTAACAACGCCTCGAATCGGCCGTCTTCCCATATCCGTGTAGAAGAACCCACCGGCTGCAGCTGTGAAACGCTCCCCGAGAAAATAACCAAGGGTCCCTTTCCTGGTCCGTAGAACAACTCCATGCAACGTAACGTACGTTCCAGCAGGTCCGCGGTCATCAGGCCGTATTTGTCCACCACGATAACATTGACGCCCAGAAACGGAGGGGCGTCTTGCATGGGAGCCTGCTCAGAAGACTTGGTCGACACCCTTAGTTTTTGAAACAAAGTGCTGCAGGTCGCACACAATTTGGGGCTCGCGGTGACACACGAGTGTCGTTCGTTCAGGTGTTTGTCTTCCATTAGCTTAGAGTCGTACACTTTCGCAAACTTTGCCAGTGCGACACAGTGCAGTTCCCGGTACGTCTCGGTGAACCGCTCCAGCGACAGGTTGTTATCCAGTAGTCCTTTTCGAAATCCCATGAGCTTGTGTAACGTATACACGTTCTTGATCGAACACATTTCCCCTAGGGTTCCTGCGGCCTTGTTTGTCAGGGCGCTAACGGCTACACTCACGTTCATCTTGCTCAGCTGTGCTATCAGCAGCGAAATCGCATACGACTTGCCACACCCGGCATCTCCGCTGAGCAACGCCACTGTCAGCGCACGTCCTCGACGCATATGCAAGCGTATCATAGCCCTGACCCATTCTTCTTGGCAATATCTAGAAAGCGCTAACATGGCCGTGCGTCTGTTATCGACATCACTTTGCTCCGATTCCACGCGCTGTCTTTTCCGAGACAGCTTGCCTGCAGCGGTGCCCGCGGTTCGATCGTCAGACATACTTTTGTTGCGATTACGGCCACGGTGAATCGAACACCACCCGTTTGTCTACTCGGGCAACACTTTGCTGTTGAGACTTATATGCGAGAGCTTGCTGGCTGGTAAATGTAGGGACCCGCCCTGCTTTGCCTTGATCGTTTACCCGGCTCTTGCGTTGTAGAAAATCCGACAGCGAGTCACTCACTTTGAAGGGGTCCTCTGTGTGTTTTACACCATCCGCAGGGGGGTTGCTCACGTGAGAAGGTGCCTCTATGCCTTCGATGACTGATCGCAACGCCCTACTGCGGACGACCTGCGACGACGACGACGACTGTGTTTCGAGATCGCGGACCAATCCTGCAGTCGGAGACATGTACAACACACCTTGCTCCTTTCGAACCTTATAAGCCCTGTCTAGCACACGCTCGAATCGCTCAAAGGCCTTAGACACGGTGTCGCGGAACAGTACGACGTACGCTGTGTACATGGACTTGCCTGTACACAGAGCCATGGTTGTCACGCCGCCTTTACCTGTGCTGCTTAACACAGTCTGAAGCCCGGCTAACACTTCGATGAGCGGGGCGTGCGCCCCATACTCAAACAGCAGCCACGCAAATTCGTCCGCGTCTATCCTGTCCGCGGAGACGTAGTTGTTTCCGTGGGTGCGGGTTCCGGATCGAAACCCAAAGTGCTTCGCGTACCACTGCGGGTCCGTGTGCGAGAGCATAATGTTTATATTTTCCAGCAGCACAGTGAACCCGGTGGCCAGTCTACTACCCATTCTTATCTCGTACAGTTTGTGCAAGACCCCTGCCGGAGTAACGGGCTCCCCCGGTTTGAACATGTGGTCCTCGGGAAGAGTCACCGCTAGATAATGGCTGCCTACCCAGTCTAAGCGAAGCAGGTCGTGGTCCGCTTTGTTCTCGGCGTTTTCAGGAGCCGACGATAGTGTTTGAACTGTGGAGAGTTGAACCCTAAGGGTCTCTCGTTCTTCGCACGCCTCGTCTAAAGCTTGCCTGGTTGCCGCTAGTTCCTTCTTACACGATTCAAGGTCAGCTGCCAGTCGGTGGGAGTGTTGCAGCACATTGGGGCTGTTTGACGTTGAGTCGGACTCGCGCATATCTCGCTCCCGGCGTTGCGTACGCTCCAACTCCAAGGTTTTTTGAAGCTCTGACAATTCACGTTTCAGGCTATGGATTACCCGCGTGTGACACCGATCGTTCTTCTTGCTCGAGTCTTCCTGCTGTCCTGGCTGCTCGCATAAAGCTCGTGTAACAGGTATTACAATTAAATAATATGAGATAGGTATTAAATTATTGTCTTGACAACTTTGGACTAGTATCAGAAGGTTCTAAGTACGACTATGGAGCCTTGAAAGGATCAGCAGAGAAGGAACCACACAATGATAGATAAGATATGATTTAAATAGAAACTGTATTGAAAAGTTGTAAAGTGTACAAACCCTGCCTGTCTAAAGCCGGCTTCCTACAGTGCACAAACGCACATTAAAGGACCCAAAATAAAATCAAAACCAAATATCCTCTTTAAGGAAATTCTCCAAAGAGTTTCAATTAAAGAGCTTCCGCTCCTGTTGCTCAGTCCACTTCTCTTTGGAAAGAGAAATTAGAGTTCCTTGTGTGTGTGTGTTTCTGTCCACTGGTTCTAACACTACCCGGGTAGATTTTTAAAGTGTCAGTCTTATCTGTGTCAAGGGATGTAGTGATAGTCCTGAGGTTCGCTGAAGATGGATCCCACGGCTGGCCACACCGTACTCTGGTCCGTCTACAGTCACTCTCTTGGGATTGGCTCGCACTGAACCCACAGGGTTCAGATCTCAAATGATCCAGTCCTGGTCAAAAACCAATCTATGCACACAGTGCAGAGTGCATACATTACTATTTTATCTATGCTCCTTCCATCACTCATCTTTCAGTCAAGTATTGCTCAAGTATAACAAATTATTTTAGTTATACAATGTCTCAAGCATCATGAAATAACTTGAGTTACATCACACAAGGTTTTAATGCAACAGAAAATATAACTTGTAGTTACCCTTTCAAGAATAAATAAACTTATAAGATTCACTCTCCCATATTTATCTTTTTAACAGCTTGCTTTTAACTGTTCTTCTTTTTCAGATATTTCAACCTGAATTATTTCTCAGAAAAATATATCAACTTCTTTAAACATTAATACATTCAACAGAGTAATGAGATCCCTCACATTTTAAGAACCTTTTGCATCTTTATCAAATGAATTAACTTCTAAGTCAACAAAACTAAAAGGGTGCATTTCAGCACTACATGACGGCATTACTGCTTCTCCAACGTTTTGGAAAGCTAACTAAATCAACTGAATCACAGTAATGTTAGAACACACAGAAATACACAGAAATCGCTAAGCAGTAGCTTAATACTAGTGGTTAGCTGGGCGCTATAGGCCTTAGCACATTTGAATATATTCTTTAGCACTTAAAATTAAATGTCTGCACCACAGTGATGTTACAGTACTTTGAACATAAATATCACAACTCCGACTGGTTGTTTTAAACAGGAAATATGTTAACAGCAGTCAACTACATGTCTTTATGGCGCTAACATTCATGTAGCATCCTTACCGGAGCTCGTGGTGAGATAGCTCGCCTGGCTGACGCAGCTTCCCACGGCCGTATTTCACAGATTTCAGATCCTAATAAATAGCCATCTGTTAACAGCTAGTATGTGAAGATAAATTGCGAGTTTAACTTTTATTTTAGCTTTTCTTACCAGGATCTTTCAGCTAATTTGGCGGTTGCCTCGTGTGTAATGGCTTTCACAACAGGAAATGTTGACTAACAGAAAGTCATCTCAAGGCATACTCGCCTCCTAGTGGCAGGGAGGGAAAATTACACCTCCAACCTTATGCAGCAGCACAACCCACAAATCTGATGTGGGTTACACTCTCCCCTCCTGAACTCTTGCACGTCCCTGTGCATGACAAGGTTCATACAAATGTTTCTTGGGGGGAAAGGCAAGAGAAGAAGCAGGTGTTTCACCTTCATTTACCATGTCATTCCACGCATCAGTCAACCCTTGGAAGAAAGACTTTACCACGGTGACAATTGGTTTCCCCAATTCAGTGTAGTCGAGCCTCATTGGTGGTTGACGATCCCGCTCAGACCTCCTGACATGGATATCAGTGTCAGCACGTTCCTCTACTTCACCACTCTCCTTCTGTCCTCCAGTTCCAGGATCATTCATCACATCCTCCAACCTGTCCGGGAGGACTGGGATTTCTTTAGGTTGGTCCTCACTTAAGTCCTTGACCTCATTGAGCAACTCCTCTTCTCCTGAACTGTCATCCAGCGGCATCCTTTGTCCCTCAGATTCAGTGGATGCACTATCATCCATCTTGGCTTCCACAGATTCATGGAGTTCAGGTGCTGGTACGTCCGCAGCAGGAGGTGAGGTCTGACCATCATCTGGAGTCTGCTCATCGCCACATTGATCTGTTTCATGGTAAATTGATGTGACATCAGGCATAACATTGGCAACTTCTGGAACATCCGTTGACTCGGGCGGAGACTGATGTCAGGTTATTCTTGCCGTGACTAGAAACCTAGGTCTCTTGGGGCATTTTGCGTTGCAGCACCCCCAGTCATCTCAGAGAGTGGTTGTATTTCGAACCAAGCAATGGGAACAATGTCCTCCTCATCTGAAGACTGGTCAAGCTCCGTTGTGCTGTTGGGAGTATTCTGACGTGTCCTAGGCTTTCTAGCTCGTTTGGGCTGAGCACTCCTCCGTTGGTGCAGCAAGAAACCGCATGGGAGTAAGAGGTCGCGATGCAGTGCGCTTGGGACCCTCGCCGCTCTCTGGTCTAACTGTATAGACTGGAAGGTCTCCAGCTTTCTTTACTACCACATGGACTGTGGACTCCCACTTATCAGCGAGCTTGTGCTTTCCTCGAATACGCACGTTTCTGACGAGCACTCTGTCACCAACGCCTAAAGCAGAAGGACTCACTCGCTTATCAAACCGAATCTTATTCCTCTCAGCTACCTTGGCAGCAATCCTTGTGGCAACTTCGTAGCTCTGCTCAAGACGAGATTTAAGGTCCTGTACGTATTGGGAATGTGACTTGTGTCGCTGTTCTTTCACTGGCAACCCAAATGCAAGGTCGACAGGCAACCTTGGCTGGCGTCCAAACATTAGTTCATATGGTGTGAACCCAGTCACCTCACTCTTGGTACAGTTGTACGCGTGGACCAACGGCTTTACAAAGTCCTTCCAGTGGGATTTTCTTGACTTCCCAGAGTGCCAAGCATGTCTAATAGAGTGCGGTTGAAGCGTTCCACCGGGTTGCCCCTTGGGTGGTATGGTGTTGTTCGCGTTTTACGGATGCCCGCAATCTGACAGAGTTCCTTGATCAACCGCGACTCAAAATCAGGACCTTGGTCACTGTGCAGTTTCTCTGGGAATCCATAATGGATGATGAAATTGTCCCACAACCACTTTGCAACTGTTCGAGCCTTTTGATTTTGTGTCGGTCCAGCTACAGCATACTTGGTGAAGTGATCAGTGATCACGAGGATGTCCTTTGTGTTGCTTCTGTCCGGTTCGACAGACAAAAAGTCCATGCATACTAATTCGAGTGGTCGCGTCATCGTTATATTCACCAGAGGTGCAGCTCTCTCAGGTAGAGCTTTCCTGCACACACACCTGGTACACGTTCTTATTTTCTTCTCAATGTCCGAAGCCATTCTTGGCCAGTAGAATCTGGCTCTGACAAGATCCACGGTGCGTTCCTTTCCGTGTGACCCATGTCGTCGTGCAGGCTTCTCAGAACCACGTCTCAAGTTCTTCAGGCAAGACTAACTGATGTTGTGGGTGTCCCTCTTCTAGGCGTGTTCTATAGAGGATGCCATTTCGAGCTCAAACTTGTTCAATTCTCTCAACAAGAGAGGCAGATCTGGAAGCTCAGTCCTTAGACTGGGTGGTGGTTTCACTCCATGCTCAATCTGGGAAATGACATGCTTAATGCACTGATCAGCTCGTTGCTTGTCTCTGAGGTCCTCTTCTGAAAGGTTTGGGATGATGGGTAGTCCTCCAAGCCCGTCCTCATGCCCAAAGCTGTCAGGCACTGCATCTGCAGAAATGGCCAGGCTCTCAACCAGGAGATACTACCATCACAGTCCATTGCATTGTCGGCACAATAAATAAGTTGTCTCTCACAAATGGCTTGAACGACTTCTGGATTAACCACTTCAATGTCTCCTGGGTCAGATAGGTGATGTTGAGTGAAACGACGTATCCTGTCCCACTTTTCTGAGATGGTAGGTCGTCACGCAGATTGCCGTGAGGGCGCCGCGACAATGCGTCAGCATCTCCATTTTGTTTCCCAGGGCGGTACTGGAGCTTAAAAGAGAAGGTGGAGAGTGCAGCCAGCCACCTATAGCTGGTTGCATCGAGTTTGGCAGAAGTAAGTATATAAGTGAGAGGATTGCTGTCAGTGACCACCGTAAACTGATTGCCATACAGATAGTCACTGAACTTCTCCGTCACAGACCACTTCAATGCCAGGAACTCGAGCTTGTGAGCCGGGTAGCGGGATTCACTACGTGATAGCCCTCTGCTAGCGTGAGGCCACAACACGCAGCTGCCCCTCCTGCTCCTGATACAAGGCCGCCCGAGGCCGGTGGAGCTTGCATCCGTGTGTAGGATGTGGGGCAACGGGATCTGCAAAGGCTAGAACTGGGGATGTTGTTAGTTTTTCTATAATCATTTCAAAGGCCTGCTGGCAGGCAGGTGTCCAACGGTCCAGAAATGGTTCTTTTGGGTGGTAGTACTGCCCACTCTTGTCTTTTGACTTGAATGCTTCTGAACAGGTGGGTACCCGATGTCAGATCATTCAGAGGCTTTACTATGTTTGAATAGCCTTTGATGAACTTCCTATAGTACCCGCAGAATCCCAGGAAGGCTCTCAGCTCTTTTAGGCATTGAGGAACTGGCCAGGTCTTTAACGCTGCTATTTTCTCTGGGTCTGTTTCACTCCCCGCTCCGATACCACATGCCCCAGATAACGAACCAAGACTGGAAGAACTTGCATTTTCTGGAGACAGCTTCAGCCCGCACTCCTTCAACCGGTTGAGGACCTTGATGAGTCTGGCTTCGTGTTCTTCTAAAGTCCTCGAGAAGACTATCAGGTCATCCAGAAAAACTACAACCTCCTTCAGGTTCATGTCACCCATGCACTTCTCCATCAGCCTCTGGAAGGTACTTGGGGCATTCGTCACCCTTGGGGCATGCGATTAAACTCCCAGAAACCAAGCGGGCAGACAAAGGCAGTCTTGGGCTTATCAGCTTCATCAACCTCAATCTGGTAATAACCAGACTTGAGGTCGAGAACACTGAACCACCTGGAACCAGAGAGTGCTGCAAAAGTGTCGTCCATCCTTGGGAGTGCGACGCGTCCTTCACTGTCTGCAGGTTCAACTTCCTGTAATCAATACAGAGGCAAACTTGACCATTTTTCTTCCTGACCACAACAATGGGAGATGAAAATGGAGACTCGCTCTCACGAATCACTCCAGCATCAAGAAGTTCTTGAAGATGTTTTCTGACAGCTTCCACATCGTTTGGGTGGATTGGCCGGGCCCTGTGCTTGAATGGTGTTTGGTCAGAAAGCTTGATGTGATGCTTTACTTTATCTGTCCTCCCAAAGTCAATATCATTCATGGCAAAGACTTCAGGCATGCCATTCAGCTTTTCCACAATTCTGTCTCTCCACTCCGGAGAAATTTGAGATTCCCCAAAGTCAAAGACAAGCTTAGATTGATCAGGGACTTGGATCCAGGTAGCTTGGTTGGCTCCTGACCCTCCGTCGCGCTCTGTTTGTGCGGTAGAATAGCCTGGATTGCATTGAGCTCAGCAATCACGCTCTTGGCCGGAATAGTGATGTCGTGCTCAGACGCATTAGAAATCACGACTGGTAGCCTGCATGGGGATCTGGTTGGTATGTTGAGGAGGCAGGTCTTTACTAGAAGTCCTCCAGGCAGAGATGATGTAGGGTACTCCACGATGGCACACTTCTCCGACTGGAATCCCTTGACTGCTACGGTTCCCTCTAATACAACAGTTTCTCCAGCCAGAACAACCTTCGTTTCTTTCCCATGCATCCTCACCACTCCAATGTTACTGTCGTGACATTGTTCATGTCGCAGCTGTAATACTTTCAGCACAGTCTTGTAGCCATCTGCTGAGGTGTGGTGGATCACTGGACCTTTCTCTTTGTGCATGTTATATGCCACATCAAGGGTGTTAGTACCAATCAGTACATGAAAGCCAGATGTTCCACTGTCTGGGACCACTAAGGCCAAGGTTGGGACATCGCACTCCTTCCCCAGGAATTGTTCTGGGAAGGTGATGGTGATTTTAATGTAGCCCAAATAAGGTACGGGTAACCCATTGGCACCTTCAACTTCCAATAGATCATACAGTGGCTCTATCTGTGTTTCAAACAGATGTTGATCAAAGAAGGACTTGGTAACCGTAGTCACTTGTGAACCTGTGTCCATCAGACAGTTAAACTGTTTATCTTGGATCATCACTTGGCATGTACTCTTTGTACCTATCAGTTTTGGGGAAACCTTCGAAAGGTGTTTCCTGACATTACACTGGTTCAAAGCAGCACTTAATTTAGGTGTAGCGCCTTTATTAACAGGGCGCTGGTGAGCTGCTTCAGCCTCAGTTTGCCCTACAACTGAGGCTTCATCTAAAAATTTTCATTGGGAGTTAGATGGTCTGTTGCATCCCAAAGACGCTGCTTTTCTCTTAGCTGACTTCTTTTTTCATCAACGAGAGTGGGGTTTGGTTCGTTAGTGCAAGTCGAGGAAATATGGCCATCCTGACCACACTTGAAACAATACCAGGCCTTTGGCCTTGTGTTCTGTTTTGGGTTGGATGGCTTCCAGCTTGGTGCTCTAGAGTTAAGCTTAGGTGGTACTGGTCGGCTGGATGTGTGCTCAGCGCTCCCCTTGGGTTTCGAGGTCTTTTGGGGTTTCTTTGACATCAGTGCGGTAAGCTGGCTCTGGAGAGATGCGACCTGCTGTTTGAGTTCCGCCAATGTGTTGGACTCGGGTGGGATCACTACTTGCTGGCTGCAGGCACATGTGCTTTGCGAGCTAGTAACGGCCCGCTGTCGATTTGAGCCGAGGTGCTTCTTCATGCGTGTGACTTTGGCTGCATGTCTATCCTCTTCAGTACGGATCTGTAACAGGAGCTCTGCAAATGCTGGAGGGTGACTTTTCTTTTCTTCTAGGTTGAGGTCAGAGAGCAAGATGTTGTCCCAACAACCGCGGCAGAATTGCTTAAGAATATATTTGTCTGCTTCTTCAGCAGCAATTCCGCCCCTCTTAACAGCAAGGTTTAGAACAGCCTGGAGGCGGCAGAGGTAGGACGAAGCCTTTTCACCAGGATCCTGAAGAGTGTTCATAAACTGGGCGAAAAGTTCCTCGCCATCTTCAACAGTTCCAAAGGCTGCATCCAGCAGTTGAAGGTAAGTTTCAGGGGTAGCTTCAGGACTTAGCCTTTGACAATATCTGCTGCAGGGGAAAGCAAGCTCTCAACCATTTTTCGAGACTTCTGAAGATTGGACAGAGTGGAATCTTTCCTGAGAAGCTCAGCATGTGATCGCCATGTGTCGTAGTCGGTCTCATTACTGGGTCTTGGGGTTTTACCTGAAAATGGGTGAAGCTTGATAGGAAAATGTGGATATGTGTTACAGTCACTTTTCCTTACAATGTGTTCAACGATGACCTTTTGAACTTCAGGTGGGTGTAGGTCACTCTCCCTGATGGGTAGGTTTTGCCTCAGGATGGTGGGTGGCTTTGGTTCGGGGCAATCTTGACCGGAATCCATCAAGGAGGGACTTCTGAACAGCCGGTGATCTGAGGTTTCAACTGTTTCAAGAGATGTGTCGAACGGTTTGGCTACAGGTGCCTCATCAATGCTGTCTGTTCCAATTGCCTCACTGATCTCTGACATCATGTCTCTCAGCACTTCCTCGTAGTCTTTCCCACTTAATTTTGCCAATTTCTTTATCTCATTGAGGTAGGTTTTGGTAACATTGCAGCCAACCTTTGTAGTGTAAATGCTAGCCAAAGCTTGAACGAGATACCTGACACTTGGGTTCTCTTTGAGTTCATGTGTGTAAGGCAAAAGAGGAGATAAGGTTTCAATGGCGGCACCATCTTGATACTCAATAATCAGGTTTTTATAAAACTCTGATTCAGCATCACTGGAACAAGCCTAAAAGAACCATATTTCTTCAGAAAGTCTATAATCTCCTCATCTTCTGGCGATCCAAGCAACCCACTCACAATCACTGCATTTGGGACTTTGATACCTGAGTTAGCTATGAACTCCATCTTTGGCAACGACTCTAAAACATTTAACAACTTTTTTTTCATACAATTCCCCAAACATGAGATATGTTTCACTGCTGACACTTAACTAGGCTCCTGGCTGGCTCGCCACTTTTGTAACAGGTATTACAATTAAATAATATGAGATAGGTATTAAATTATTGTCTTGACAACTTTGGACTAGTATCAGAAGGTTCTAAGTACGACTATGGAGCCTTGAAAGGATCAGCAGAGAAGGAACCACACAATGATAGATAAGATATGATTTAAATAGAAACTGTATTGAAAAGTTGTAAAGTGTACAAACCCTGCCTGTCTAAAGCCGGCTTCCTACAGTGCACAAACGCACATTAAAGGACCCAAAATAAAATCAAAACCAAATATCCTCTTTAAGGAAATTCTCCAAAGAGTTTCAATTAAAGAGCTTCCGCTCCTGTTGCTCAGTCCACTTCTCTTTGGAAAGAGAAATTAGAGTTCCTTGTGTGTGTGTGTTTCTGTCCACTGGTTCTAACACTACCGGGTAGATTTTTAAAGTGTCAGTCTTATCTGTGTCAAGGGATGTAGTGATAGTCCTGAGGTTCGCTGAAGATGGATCCCACGGCTGGCCACACCGCACTCTGGTCCGTCTACAGTCACTCTCTTGGGATTGGCTCGCCACTGAACCCACAGGGTTCAGATCTCAAATGATCCAGTCCTGGTCAAAACCAATCTATGCACACAGTGCAGAGTGCATACATTACTATTTTATCTATGCTCCTTCCATCACTCATCTTTCAGTCAAGTATTGCTCAAGTATAACAAATTATTTTAGTTATACAATGTCTCAAGCATCATGAAATAACTTGAGTTACATCACACAAGGTTTTAATGCAACAGAAAATATAACTTGTAGTTACCCTTTCAAGAATAAATAAACTTATAAGATTCACTCTCCCATATTTATCTTTTTAACAGCTTGCTTTTAACTGTTCTTCTTTTTCAGATATTTCAACCTGAATTATTTCTCAGAAAAATATATCAACTTCTTTAAACATTAATACATTCAACAGAGTAATGAGATCCCTCACATTTTAAGAACCTTTTGCATCTTTATCAAATGAATTAACTTCTAAGTCAACAAAACTAAAAGGGTGCATTTCAGCACTACATGACGGCATTACTGCTTCTCCAACGTTTTGGAAAGCTAACTAAATCAACTGAATCACAGTAATGTTAGAACACACAGAAATACACAGAAATCGCTAAGCAGTAGCTTAATACTAGTGGTTAGCTGGGCGCTATAGGCCTTAGCACATTTGAATATATTCTTTAGCACTTAAAATTAAATGTCTGCACCACAGTGATGTTACAGTACTTTGAACATAAATATCACAACTCCGACTGGTTGTTTTTAAACAGGAAATATGTTAACAGCAGTCAACTACATGTCTTTATGGCGCTAACATTCATGTAGCATCCCTTACCGGAGCTCGTGGTGAGATAGCTCGCCTGGCTGACGCAGCTTCCCACGGCCGTATTTCACAGATTTCAGATCCTAATAAATAGCCATCTGTTAACAGCTAGTATGTGAAGATAAATTGCGAGTTTAACTTTTATTTTAGCTTTTCTTACCAGGATCTTTCAGCTAATTTGGCGGTTGCCTCGTGTGTAATGGCTTTCACAACAGGAAATGTTGACTAACAGAAAGTCATCTCAAGGCATACTCGCCTCCTAGTGGCAGGGAGGGAAAATTACACCTCCAACCTTATGCAGCAGCACAACCCACAAATCTGATGTGGGTTACACTCGGCCTCGCCTTAGGGACGTTCTCATTGTGATGGTCGCCCGTGACAAATGACCTAAAAGGCGGCATGTGCTTTGTAAAAGCAGCACGCAGTCCAACGATAACAACACATCACACACCAGGGGCCTTTATGTATGAACGTTGAGTATATCTAAAATGTACGTGTTGTATGTTCAGACCATTGCAATGGTGTAGAGGTAGATGAAAAAGTAACATCTCCGCCAAACTCGAAGAAGTCATAACGTTTATTGGAGTCTTTCGTGTCGGATAGAGAAGTATTCACGGAATATGGACATGTTACATACACACAGTGCAAACATTAAGCAATATATGTGAGTGCTATTAACACGGCACAGACAAAGAAATGTCATTCGAGTCCAACTGGCTGATTCGAGAAAATAGTTTATTCGGTGTCACAGAGAGCACGGTAATACATCAAATCGGTCCAATTATAGTTTCAACCCCAACAACCCCTTCCTTCCGTGTATGGATAGTGTGACCCCAATGTCATTTTCCCGTTTGTCTTCTCACAGAGGGAACTGCTTGTGATATGCAGCACCCTCTGTGTGTGTATCTCACAAGAATAACAACGAAGATACAGTTGGTAAAAGTGTTGTCTTTGTGTCATTGTGGGCCACCACTCTGTATCTCTCGCTCAGGATAGCGAATGATAGACTCACACTTCGAGTCCATGTGACAGGAGAGTAAAGCTACCAAGGCGTTCATGTGATGATAATGCGTTAACCTCAAGTCCATTGACCTCTTGACACCGGCTCCTTTCACGGATAGCGTCTCCCCATTGTCAGTTTGTGCATTCGCCACACAAGCGTGCTGTTCCAGCAAGGCTCTTTCATGTGCCGTAAAAACCCTGCCTGTTAAATGCACTCCGTCGTACCAATCCATGTGAAGTCCGTGTATGCTTTTCTCACATAAGGTCATGAACCCAAGTAGCTATACTACATCTGTATCTCACACAATTAGTACGTTTGTTGGGAAAATACACACACTGCTCTCTCATAGAGCAATGTACCCAAATTGAGCGATTGTCACTTCACCAGTGTGTGTCCTGCATACAAATGTGGCAGTCTAACTTTGTTTACTGGACGTTCGGCCCGCAGTGTGACACATGTCCGCTGGTAGTTAAAAGGTAAAGTGTAATCGAGCCATTGGTATGGATTGCCGTTATTCAAGTGCTTGTCCTGTATAACTGTTCTTAGTGTAAACCAACAATAAAAAAGAGGCCGTGGAGCCTTGTACAACTGCATGCGTTCTATCCTTGAAGAAACCTTGTTCCGATGCACATTGTCACTGTAACCTGTGTGATGCATGTCTGCCGGTAGTTAAAAAGTAATGTGTTATAACCCCTTTTTCATGTATAAAGTGTTCCACGTGTAAACCAACAACAATAAAAAGAGAGCGTGAGGCTGTGCATATGCCTGTGACTCTTTATTGCTCAGTTCCACACAACAAATAAAGAAACCACAATAGCACTACATCATATAACCAGTCGGTGAATTGTACAGGTTTGCACCCCTAGTGACATATTCTCGCTGCGCTGACACGTTGGTCACGACGTCCGTCATGTCCACAGGGTCAGAGTCAGTGTGTTCTTTTTCATGTTTCCCTCGCAGTACGGTCGCCGTGAGTATCATGGTGACCACGTACATCACGTATATGATGATGTTGAACACCGCGATAGCACATTCAACGTTATGCGACCTATGCTCGTTACTGGTAAGGGGACGATATAGCAACTCCATGCACCCGGCGATCACGGCCATAAACAGCTCCACGTTCATCATCCCCAAGCACGCGTAAACAGTCATGGTGCTCCGTGCGACAGGGTTGTTAGAAGTGCCAGCCGAAGCATCGACCTTCCGTTTGCTGATTGCGGCGAAGTAACTTAGCACTATGCTCACCACCATAGCAAGGAACCCTAGGACGACCAGTGCAATCCCAGCGTGAATGTAAGCGTATCTGTGCTCTTGGTTACTGTCGTCGTCGTGCGTCAGCTTGGACGAATGTTTATGGTCGAGGAAATACATGATGTTATTTGGTAGTGTCAGGAAACCCACGATGAGAGATGTTATGACAGCAATCGAGCTTCCGAGGCGGCCTGTGAATCTCGCCATGGACGAGGTTGCGGCACCCGACATGGGCGCGAGTTTTGCCACGAACATGTCTTTGCCGTTCGACACGAGCGACTTTAACGCGGGCATTCTCTTGCGGTTCATCGTTGTCACATGTAACGGTGTCTGGCGAACATGCGGGGTTTTTGTATCTACTGACTATTAGTACACCACATCGGCCGATATGCAACGCTTCGCCGAACTGACCGCCGTTAGTTTGCTCTACGCGACGATGTTAGGAGACGCGACGATCGAATTCAAGGCCGTGTCAGGCTGCCTGCACGCCAAGTCGACGAACGACCATCGGTGGTACAAAGTGCAAGGCATAACGAGAACGCTGGACTCTATGGCTCCGCAGAAAAGGCGAGGAAACCATAACCTGATAAACATGGACGTGTTCACACGAGCGCTGCAAGACCAACACAGCAACCCCGAAAGTAAATTGGACTGGGTCGTCGACTATATCAAACAACTGAACGTTTCCGACTACAAGGCTTCAGAGTTTCGGGCTGGTGTGCTGCGGATATTTACGTGTAACAAAGTCCCTAGTGTAGCGGCATGTAGACGGGTGTGGGTTAAAACACGTATGTCAACGCACATCGGAGTGGCGGTGGACGCAGATTGCAAAGATGTATTCAACGGGAAAAAAACCAAACCCCAGGTTGGTCCAGTTTCCCAACTTATCCTCACGCAACTAGAGGCCTTGCACCTGCGTCCGATTTGCGGCGGTTTAAGAGTGGCCGGCATACCTTCACCCGACCGCTGCTCGGGCCCAAAAAAGCGGTACACGTACCATAACCGCTGTGTAGCCGGGTGTAAGGGTATACAGCGAGACTGGGGATTCTACACCGAAATCGACATGGTTGCGTACGACACGGTCACAAACACAGTGGCGTTGCTAGAGCTCAAGACGAGGCATAGCGACGTTCTAGATAAAGCAACGCTATGGCGTTATAACACGCAGCTGTGGCTCACGTGGGTGATGTTTTCCATCACCTACCCCAGCGCGGCCGAGCGCTCCACGGCCTACTTGGTCATAGTGAGACCCGGGACGAATTTGGTTAGAATACGGAGCTGTACTAAGCCCACCGTATCAAAAAGCATGAGGCGTAAATTCCCTTGGCTGACATGTTTCTGCACACAGGTTCTCAACTGTCTAGCTCCTACTTGTGTGCACATGAGGTCACATAATAGAAGCGACACTATGCCCGCAGGAGACCTTTGCTCACAAGTCAACCCCGTAGATCTAAGCCACAGGAACATATGCTTTAACGAAGCAAAGAAGAAACTTAGACACGACCAACAGCGGACACAGTGCGTGTCCGAGCACTGACGGGTGTGTGCGTGAGTGCGCGCGTGTGTCGCTGTTATAATAACGCAAGGCCCAACGAGCTGATAGCAATTCTCACAATGGGACTGAAGAATCAGGCACTGCACGTTATGCTGGCGAATCCACATCTATCACCGTTCGATGTGATAGAGCGACCTACGGAACGCTACGACTGGATGCTAGTCGACCATTTGATAATGAGATTTAAGGTCAAGGCTAGCGACTACGTGGAGGAAGATCGACTAGCGTCCATCGAAAACATGGCAAGAACACTGGTCGGACGTTACAATCGAGACAGATGGACGGCAGAGTGTCTGGTTCTGGTGAAGGACGGACGGGGAGCACAAAAGCCGGCGGTTAGGGAAACCAGAGACCGCTACCCACTTGCACCCCACCTGGAGTTCTGTAGACGGAACGCGGATGCTATAGACTATCTCACCTTGAAACTGCTACGCGACACCAACGTGGTAAGAAAGGCAGTGTTTCTGGTGACCGGACAAGACTGGGGTTTCCGTGACGTGTTGTGCGAATCTAACGACAAATGCGTGGTGTTTCATCTGAACGACGAAGTCAACGGCATTGGAACCGTAGCCAGACCGCCCGGAGTCCACGGGGTATACGTGGCATCGTTTGCCAGTCGACCGCAGGAGGGACACCTAGTGTGTCTGAAAGCTGCGTGTCGGAAGAGCTCGAGCACAGAAGCTGATACTCTGATGGTAGAACTAGCCAACGCTCTTCCGGGCACTGTTTTGGTATGCACGGCAGACTCAGACGCGATAGCCGTGCTCACGGCTTGCGGGCGGGAAGGGCTCACATTGTGGTTGACCAACACGAGCTACGAGCGCACTCGACCAATGCACAGCTCCGCGTTTGGCGACCTGCTCACGCAGGGGCCCGGGGTTCGCGGTTCACGGCCAACTGACGTGGACTTTGAAGCCTGCAAGCCGAGATTCCGTACGCTGTACGACATCGGGGAAGACGACGATCACCTCGGGGAAGAGCTCGAGCTCCTGCACGCAGAGTGGGAAAGTCTCATTGTAAACAAAGACCAAGACTCCACATTGCCACAACAATTAGCTAGGTATTTCTATCTGAGTGGAATAAGAGGCTCAGTGTACGGCGAATTTCTCACCAGAGCGTTCAAGTTAAATGCAACCGATAAAGCCGAAGTTGCGCGCAAGATACTAGCACGCCTTGCCGTGGGTCCGCGGGGGTGGAAATCGAAATCGGCATTCGTTGACACTTTTGAGTTGTTACCCGCATGTCAGGATGCCGTGGCCTCTGAACCCTCTGCTGTGAATAACAAACGATACGGTGGAGAGCTCACTGTGGAGGACTACGCACATGCCGTGAGCTCAAAGCGAGTACACGAACACATGAAGAAACTTAGCAAGCTGTACATGGAAGGCAAGGTGCCTCGCTTCAGTCACGGCAGGTATCTGCGACTGACCGAAATGGGCTCTCATCTCTACGTTCGCGTCAAGCAAGACGTCGCGAAGCACAAACGTTTAAAACATAAACCCCTCGTCCTTCTTATCCTGTTCGGGACGGATTACACCCGCACGTTCCGGGGACTCGGACCCAAGGGGCTTCTGAAGGTTGCTACGAACGATCGGTTTGCGAGCTGGTGTGACGATCTAAAGGCTGCGTGGGATAACGAAGATCGCGCCGCGTCTGTGGAACAGTACCACGTTCTTTATAAGACATTGGCTGCCATGGCTAAGATCCCTGACAAAACACAAGCCAGTTGGACTCCGACGCAATCGGCGCTAACTTTCAGAACCATGAAATATGTGTATGACCTATGGAGCTTGACGCATCCTAAAGGGAGCGATGCTTATGGTTTCCGTGTAGACGAGAACAGCGTTATGACTTTCGCCGAAACGGCGTAAGTTCGAGGTGGCTCCGTTGTGCTTTGTATTAAACGTGTGTGTTTATGTACATGGGGGTATGTATCTGTGTGACAATAAAATTAGGAATAAACTGAGACCAGTGACTTGTGTGTAATTTCTGTTTATTTCACAACCATCAATTCCAACGTACACCACTGGAAATGCTATACAAAGGCAGCTAATAACAGCAAACATCACACACTTTCACGTTTCCGTACTCATTCAGCAGTCAGTCGATCCGCATGCAAACCACGCCTGCCTCCCAGTAATCCAGGCCGTATATGTGCATGTTGTGTGAGAGCAGTATAAGGCTAATGCTGTGTTTAGTAACCGCTGGTATATCTGGATTATGGAGCAGCTTGCGAATCATGTCCAGCATTTCATTGTCACAGGCAAGGATTATGTGTTCTCTATCATGTTGATAAGACCACTGCGACACATAACGTGTAAACTCAATATCCATCAGCCTTAAATCGGCCTTGCGGAACACGACGTAAAAGTCTTCGTATTCTTCGGTCAGTATCACGCGTTCTGCGAACATGTGTTTCACAGCCGTCACGATCTCAGTGACTTTGGGTAAGAAGCTGTAGTCGGCGATGTCTTTCGACACTTGGTCCAGCCTGCTTCCCAGTGCTGACTGCACGTCGTCCGTTAAGGTGTGAGCGGCTTTGGTTCGCTCTAGTGGAAAGCAACAGACAGGGTAACTTAGCATCGATGGAAAGTGAGCGTTTAACGTGTCATCTTACAAGTTATAGTACCTGGGGGGCCTTTTGCCCCGTGCTTTTCCATGCTCTCGTACAAGTCCTTGTTGTTAGTCTGTACTATACGAAGAAACTCCGCGGCGCGCTCTTCGTTCTCCAGACAGTGATCGATGATCGCACGGGTTTTCCTCACTAGGTTCGGGGTGGAGAGTAACTTACACTCCAAGTGGTAGTCTTGGAACGCTTCCGAGGCGTCCTCAACTATGTCGGATAACGATTCGTAGCACTCGGCTATGTCGTGCCTGTACGCTTCGAGTTTCTCTAGGCTCATGTTCGCGATGAAAGCTACTGTATCTCAATCGGCTACTCGTGCGACGGCTGTATAAGGCTGATGCTGTCTACTAGCCGCTGGTATATCTGGATTATGGAGCAACTTGTGTGTAAATCACAGTCGGTTTGCTGTAGCCAGGTCGGCTGGGAAATGTAGCCAGGTCGGCTGGGAAATGTAGCCGGGTCGGCTGGGAAATGTAGCCAGGTCGGCTGGGAAATGTAGCCGGGTCGGCTGGGTAATGTAGCCAGGTCGGCTGGGAAATGTAGCCAAGTCGGCTGGGAAATGTAGCCGGGTCGGCTGGGTAATGTAGCCAGGTCGGCTGGGTAATGTAGCCAGGTCGGCTGGGAAATGTAGCCAGGTCGGCTGGGAAATGTAGCCAGGTCGGCGAACTTGGCGGCCCGAGGCACAGTTTAAGTGGACTTCACGCATGACCGCAAATACAGCTATACTGTAGGCTTGTGTTGGACAAGATGGAGCTGATTGCTAACATTTCACACCGTACCATGGTGCTGTACAATGGAACAGTCAGGCCTCTGCTCAACCGTACACATAGGTGTGACCGAAACGCAGCAGACGGCAGTGCTGTGTACGTGCCTCTTATCCATGGGGTGGTGATGTTCCTGGGCTTGTTTATGAACTCGTACATGTTGCTGATACTTCATTCGAGAAAGGGAAGGAGGAAGAGGCCTGTTAACATCGATGTGTATTTTTCCCAATTGGGGATCTGTGACATATGCACTCTGCTCACTCTGCCTGTGTGGCTTACCCAAAGTGTGTTACATGGCCGTTGGATATTCGGATACGCAATGTGCAAAGTCTTTAAAGGCCTGACCACGGTATGTGCTAACATCGTAGCTACAGTATGTGTGACGTGACACCGTGACTTGGACATGTATAACACTCACGGTGTTTTCCTTTTGCCCACAGCTCTTTTTCCAGTACGGGGTGTGCCTGCTGGTCTTCGTGAACGTCAACAAATATATGAAGATTGTACACAATAGAGGAATGAGTGCGTCCCGCAGAAGCAGAAGCATAGTGATTGCTATATGCGGATGCATACCTGCTATATCTGCTACGGTGGACATGTTTTACTGGCAGACGATTCGGTTATCCCCAACGTCTCCCGTAATGTTTTGTTACAACGCCATGCCACCTATAATGAAGGACACCAATTTTTGGTTTAGGATGACCGTGTCTTTTCTTTTGCCTACAGTTGCTATCATATACTGTAACAGCATGATTGTACACACTGTAAAGAATCACATACAAAACACTGCGCTGGGGAAGCGCGTAACACGCACATACAGAAGGGCGAAGATATTGCCAATGGTCACTGTTGCATCGTTCGTGTGCTGTTGGACACCGTGGATCGTCAGTATGCTGTACTTTCGTTCACATAGACATTGCAACGTAGCGACAGTGTTGAACATTTGCACGGGTGTCGGTCATTTATATTGCCTGTCAAACCCTGTGTTGTATATAATCGTCAACCGAAGGTCCAACGGTACTCTGCGCGCTATGAGCAAAAGTACCAGTGTGTAGCTACCAGGGAACCGGTGTAAATGTGTATATATATGGTGTACATGTGTGTATATGTTCTTTGTGTAAATAAATTCACCAAAAACTGTACTCTGACTTTTGTATTGAATCTGCTTGATGTTGAGGTGTGTTGGTCTTCTGCACATTCTTGTCCTTCTTCTTTGTCCTGCTCCGTACACTGGCTGTATGTGAAGTGTAAATTTCATATAACAAAGAAACAAACTAGATGTGTGCAGTAAGGAAGCAGCGACACTTTATTTTGTGGAAAGTATATACAACAACAACAACAACAACAACATGTAGTGTGCACAGACACATTTAATCACAAGATGAACCCCGGTGTTTCTTGGACGATCCCCGTTTCGATCCGTGAGATCTCTCCCGTTGCGAAGAGTGGTGTGATAGCGTCTGTTTTCTTTTTTGTGAACGTTTCCCCTGTGGTGCAGCATGCGAACATTGGGTTAGGTCACTACAATCCTCTCTCGGTCCACCGTGTATAAGAGGTGTGTGTCTCCGCAATGCAAGTGCTGTTCTACCGTTGTCTGTTTCCCCACGACAAGGCCCCGAGCGTCGGTAATCGCTGACCATTGTGATCATGGTCACAGCGTAATCTCGTTTCAACATGTCGACCGTAAAAACGTCGTCTTTGAAAACGCGATTGAACACATCACACGCATCTTTCCACTCCCAGTCTTCTTCCAGTTCAAAGAGGTAGTCCCTGTCCACTGTATCGTTCATCAGAAGCACTTGATCCTGATGATACGTAGTCCTAGTTTTGCAAAACGAACTCATGTTCTTAACCGGTACACCCGCGTAGTCTCCAGAATACACCGTCAACCTCGGTCCGTGGAATGTGCGCCGCGGGCCCACGTTGGCTTCTTTGAGGTGGCTTTCCTTGTAAGCCAGATCAGGAGCCTCTTCGCCCAGCGCTTCGAGTAAAACAGCTCCGTAATACAAAGGCGCCGAGCACCGAAACGTCTCGCCGCCCAGCACGCATCTGTGGAAGGTTAGCTCGTCCAATGCCTTCACACCGGCTGTAGCTTCCAACACCAGCGAGCGAAGCGGGTCCTTTGTGAAGTCTAATGTGAATGACAAACTAGGACACTGCGGAGGTCGCTCGTTCGCATCCTCGTAACACTGTCCCATAGCATTCTCACATTCCTTTTCGTCGACGCTCTGCTCGTAAGAATCGAGCATAGCCAAGGTGACTTGAGACCAGAATCCAGCATGAGAATCGGGTGCGTAAGTTGCTAGAATGTCGTACAGCATTTCAAGTGACAACGTGACAGTGCTCACTTTTTTATTCACCTTCGCCCGACCTCTCTTTACGTGAGAGGGAAGCTGGCTATGGGACAATCTGTACGTGCACAATTTACGCGTCTTCACCTCGCTGTTGACAGCAGACCTAGCCGGCACTTTACACGTCGAACACAACATGAGCATCTCGTGCGCAGTGCCATTGTCGTCCTTGTTGTGCTCCGCCGAGAAAAACATGTCCTCTATGCCCGAAACAGACAGGGTGCCGTTTTTGATAGTCGTCTTGAGTTTCTGTTCGTACACCTGCGTTAAAACATATCCCAACACCTTACACGCAAACCTTCCCTGTGAGTCGAGGGCGCGAGGACATATATCCGGTAGACAGGCCGCAGTGCACAGTTTGTACACGGCGTTGGTCTCTAAGCATATTTGTCCGAACGACAGCTTGTTCAGCGCTCTCAGTCGGTTTTCGTTCAGTGTCCTTGTGAACGATTCACAATCCGGGTAGTCGGCCTCATCGGGAATACGAGTCCAGGGAGGGATCCAAATGTCAAACACAAAATGGCAAGCCAGCTTCATCGCCTCCGCGAACACCAGCTGGTTTATGCAGAAAGCGACCCTCCGCCCACCATCCGCGCCAAGACTCGATAAAAAGCGCCTCAAAACGCTGGCGACACACGCGTCTCTAGCGCTGTCAAACCGGACTCCAAATTGCACGACCTCGGAGTCCGCGATCATCGTAGCAGACTGTATTAGATTCTGTCTGTATAGACAAAGCGCTGCGATGCGATCCATCTTCTGCTTCTCCACCACGTCCCTAATTTGTACAGTGCTTCGAGTGCGACTGACCTCTTTAGGATGTTCAGATTCCATTATCAGACACCTGTCAGCCCAGGCGTCGCTCATGAACCCCATGGTGTTTGTGTTCCACACAAACCCGCAGTTGTGAACAGCTTGGAATTTCACCGTGGCGATTTTGCCTGTGACGGGGTCTTTGGTCACGATGTCGCTTTCTAGGGTGCTGGTGTCCAACAGATTTTTGAACGTGTTGGGGATGACGTTCGATTCTCTGTCGATAGATTTGGTGTTTTTCTCGTGTGTTATGTGAGCATCGTCTATCATCACCACGCAAGCGTTCCTGTTCTGCTTGTACTTGAAGGCCTGCATCGTGAATGACGTTAGCCTCGATACAATCCCTCACCGCTGAAATTGATACTCCAGCACGTTGTTAGTGTAGCTTTTAGTGTAGGGTCGTGGGTGTGTGTGTGTGTGTGTGTGTGTGTGTGTGTGTGTCTGAAAGCGCCAATGGGTCTGTTCTCGCCGTGTTCTTCGCTTCGTGTCCATGTCGACTGTACTGTCATGGCCGACGAGAGCCTGCGTATGTCGGCTGCCCAAACCCAACAACGCAGATGTCTCTACTGCGACAACACCAGGAGGGCAATCTGCAGATATCGGTGTCGCTGGGGCACCCTCATCTGTTGCCGGTGCATGTGGGGATGTCTGCCCTAATGGTTATCACGTTAGGTCGGCTGACGGCGCGATACCCTCATCCAAAATGTATCCTACACAAAACGTGTCCATCGAACCAGCAAGTCATCCTACCCGGTTCCCTTTGGCACGATACAATATGCGGCCACCAGACGATTACAAACCTATACGCACGTTAGTCGAACTCTCGCGTCGGTATTAGTGACACCTTGAACGACTAAACTGTGGATGAGGGTTTGTCGCGCTTATAAAACTATGCAGTACTTTTCACCGCTCTGATATCCGCATTTAGTAAAAGCCAAGATCGACGTGACAGTTTATTCGCCGATGGGTCGAGGACCGAAAGTCTGTACCACGCCTTGAACACATGGTGTCCAACAGATTTTTGAACGTGTTGGGGATGACGTTCGATTCTCTGTCGATAGATTTGGTGTTTTTCTCGTGTGTTATGTGAGCATCGTCTATCATCACCACGCAAGCGTTCCTGTTCTGCTTGTACTTGAAGGCCTGCATCGTGAATGACGTTAGCCTCTCGATACAATCCCTCACCGCGCGAAATTGATACTCCAGCACGTTGTTAGTGTAGCTTTTAGTGTAGGTTGTCGTGGTGTGTGTGTGTGTGTGTGTGTGTGTGTGTGTGTGTGTGTGTGTCTGAAAGTGTACGCCAATGGGTCTGTTCTCGCTCGTGTTCTTCGTCTTCGTGTCCATGTCGACTGTACTGTCAATGGCCGACGAGAGAGCTGCGTATGTCGGCTGCCCAAACCCAACGCATGTGATACTCTACTGCGACAACACCAGGAGGGCAATCTGCAGATATCGGTGTCCGCTGGGGCACCCTCATCTGTTTGCCGGTGCATGTGGGGATGTCTGCCCTAATGGTTATCACGTTAGGCCGGCTGACGGCGGCGATACCCTCATCCAAAAATGTATCCTACACAAAACGTGTCCATCGAACCAGCAAGTCATCCTACCCGGTTCCCTTTGGCACGATACAATATGCGGCCACCCAGACGATTACAAACCTATACGCACGTTAGCCGAACCCCCCGCGTCGACGGTATTAGTCGACACCTTGAACGACTAAACTGTGGATGAGGGGTTTAACCGAGGAAGCGTTTATAAAACTATGCAAGTACTTTTCACCGTCTACGATATCCGACGAGTGTGTCAAGATCGACGTGGACAGTTTATTCGCCGATGGGTCGAGGACCGCCGAAAGTCTGTACTACGCCTTGAACACATTGTCCTTGCTCGACACGGCAGCTAGAATGTACAAAGACATATTGAAACCGTTTATGGCACCCGGGCTGGATCCTACCAGCGTTGGAGTCGAATTGAAACACAAAGACCCTTTGACGGTAGATGTTTTCGACGGCACGTTAATTGTACAGGCCAGCGCGACCGTACCCCTGGGCGCGAAACACGTGTTCAGACCCACAGACGTCAAGTGGTACCGAGTACAACGTGTCTCGCCTATGAAAACGACATTCCCTCTATTGGTATCCGCGACCGGCTCGACCGTAACCCGCGTGGATCGCAGATGTGATATCACCAAGGGTACCGAGTGGGATAAGGACTACACACGGGGCTTCTTTGTCTATGCGTTGGACATTTCGTTGACCATCAAGCCTCCGTGTGTCCGTGTATTCAGACACGTGGAAGTGGAGTTGTGGTACGACAAGCTCGGCCCCGATGGCAATGTTACAGATAGTACAATCACACGAGACATACACTTGAAATATGTTTGGAAACACAAACCACATGCCGATTGCCATTGTGCCAACACGGTGGACTACACGGACCGCAACGGCCCTTGTTCGCCCAGCTGTGTGCCGTTCTCGCGCGTGATCTCCGGTTTCCCTGGCACCAACAACAACTGGAAGCTAGAGGTTTTTTACAACCGCGGAGAATCTACGCTACCACGGAGCAGAGTCGTACACGGATCCGTTAAACCAAACACCGAGATCTTCTGCGCTGTCACACCTGCAGTGTTTTCATCTTGGCAAGGGCCGACGGCAGAAGCACCCTCTGCTCCCTTGGACTTGATACAATGCGATGTCACCCTGCTAGAAGTTAACATTCGCACAATCAGGAACACGGCCGTGTCATCCATGGACCAGGGCAACGTTGCGAGGGGATCTAAGTGCACCCGTATACCGGTGAGGTCACTCGAGGGGGCTCTGGCGAACGGCGAGCTGTGCGTTCCTAGCGCGGTTAACCGCTTCATGTCGATCATCGATCGCCAAGGGTGGAAGACCGCAATCGGAGTGAAACTCCGATTTCACAACGATAGTAACGCTCTGACGACTCCAACCCAGGAGGAACTATCCGGTGTGCTAGATTGGCTGACGCTCTTGAGGAGCGACCTTCGGATTGTCGTGATTGACGTGAACTTGGAGGAAGGCACCCTTCTCGACTTGGATGCTGTCGGCACAACGTACGCATCTAGGTTTGATGTGAAACCGGGATTGACCTCTAGCGCATTGGCAGAGCTAATGCTCGCCAGGGGTATTCACGCCGAACTGCTCGCAGGACTGACGCCCAGGCAGACCTCCGCGGACGACACATTACGGACGCTGGGACGTGTGGTGTCCCGACGCGGTGCGTTTTTAGACCTAACCAACGTGCGCGTCCCGTTCGAAAAGGGCTGCGATACGCTCAATCCCCAGATATGGAGAGCCGAACGGTATCCGGAAGAGCACGAGCTCGTCGTCGACGTGTCGGACGTTAGGCGACTGCAACTGTCGGGCCTCTATGTTTTCGACGAGCTTAGCAGACGCTCCAACAATCGAGCGGGTATAATAGTATCTCTACCCTCTTCTGCGTACGAACTGGGACCCGATTGCACAGGACCGCCTAATCAGACAAACAGATACAACACACGCTCGGCAAACACGTTGATGTACAGCACACAAGAACTCTCAATGCTCGCATTAGACATGGCTAGATGGGGTGTCGCTCGGTATGGCGTAGGCTACCTCGACTATACGTTCGCTAGGGCTAACAGCGTGCCGCTGTTCACCGTGTTAGCCAGCGCGATCGATGCGGCAGCCGCCCATTTCAGGACGTTGCACTACCGCTACACGAGGACCTTCACGTTTGGCGACGGGGGGTATTCGTCCGCAGAAGTGAATGGTGTGTACAAGCTAGAGGCAGGGATGTTTTTTAGACGGGTATCGGACGAACCCCATCGAGTGAAGAGCTTCGTGTCGATACCAAGTGTGCCCGAGTTGGAATTTGGGCTGTCTTCTGATATGAACGTAGGCTCCACTTTACCCATCAGTAAACTTACAATGCCCAACGTCGCACAAGAAATGAGCTACATACCGTACGGAGCCAAGACAGTCCGCATAAATCGCAGCGGAGTTGTTGTGTTTGTGGACACGGACAAGGATGTCATATGTTACCACGTTCCACCGACAACCCCGGGGCCATCGCTTCGAACGCTGCCCTTTGGCGTCGCTGTCCAGCACACGGAGCGCGATCTACTTGGCGTCGGGTGCGTTCAAAGCGTACCGGGTGATCGCCGGTACACTAGGACTGAGGTAACAGTAACCACGTGGACTAAGACGGACAAAGAAACACTACTTGAAAACGTACGACTTATACGCCGATCGATGAGCGACCCCGTTTTGTCGCATGAAGACACCACCTGGTTGTCTCGCGCGTCCGACGCTGCACAGCAGCGCAGGACTGGCAAATCGAAGGGAGCGGCCGTTGTGTTCGCCGAAGCGCACGACATTTCCCTCGTCCTTCAATGTCTGCAGCGCTGCAGCTCATGCCTCGCATTGGCTAACATGGTTGATAACGGTTGGCCTCAAGGTGGAACCGGGTACCCTGTAGACGTTCGGGGGTTTGAGGTGGAAGATGGAGTGGTGCTAAAAATGATCGTCGCCACGAACCACGGCGCGCTCATAGTTAATTTGTCCTGCGAGCTGAAGCCGTTCGCCTTTGGTTCTCACAACACCAGGGTCAATAGACAAGGGTGTGGATACTACCAACGCGAACGCAGACCGTTGCTAGATCAGATCACATCCGAGGTCGAAACGATACAATCTATCAATACCCGCGTGCAACGCGTCATTACGGAACGGTTGTGTTACAACGAGACGTGTGGCGACGACCCCAGATCTCATGGGGGTTATGTGATGTGGGCAAAGGACTGTGTTTCCGCGACAGAACAGCTCGCCGCTGAGGCGAACGCCACGGTGGTGGGCTTTGGTACAGTCGCGTATGAGGCCGAGGCGCGCTTGCGAAGCAACGTGCCTCGTGTGGCTGCCGCCAAGAGTCGCGTGGCGGCGATCTCTTTGGTTGCTACTGTACTGGCTTTATTAATCAACATAGCGTGCATTGCGATGCTATGTTGTGTGTCCTCAGGCCCTCAATCCAGAGAACACCGATATAGAAAATTGCAATGACAGCGACCGATGCGATCGCCTTACTATGCTGCTGCGCGCTGTGCGTATGCTGCAGTGACACCGATGCAATCCCACCCAACGCCACAACCGATGCTCACACAACTACGGAGGAGGAGCACAGGGTCATATTGACTCCCGCACAGTGGAAGATACGAAGAAGCGATCCGCCCATGTACATAACGTACATCTTCGATTTGGGTCTGGATCTCTCAAAGTCGCGAATCACACACCCTTCATGTGCACAGATCGCATGCAAAGGACTCGTCGAGTATCACAAGGGATGCGACTCGTTGTGTTGGAATGGAACTTGGAATCAGGTCGACGTTCTTCTCCGGACCGCGCTTCTCAGATATAACCGCGCGGTAGAGTCCTTGGACGCCAGTTACAATGACCTAGCCGCAATTCTGGATACTCACATCGTGAACGGGATGCCGGATCACGCGGCCGAGTCGCGAACACACGACACCGGAGGCTCGCAGCAGTACAATTCACCCAGAACCATAGATGTCTTGGAATATTACAGGGCCGTGATAGAAGAAGGCCTGAGCGAAATCGCCAAAGTTCTACCTGCACAGCAAACTGACACAGCGTCGCGTTTCAGCAACAACAGTACTCGCCTGACACATATGTTGGAAACGTGGAAGATCAGAGTGTACACACTTTCCACGCAGCTAACCACTCTGGTCACAGTCATCCAAGCGGCCGAACGGCGGCTGATACTGTGCGCCAAAGGCGTGGTGCGATCGGATATGACAGGCTGTGAGCCGAACCTGAGCGTAAAGTTTCACACAGACACTCCTGTGGCAAGCAAATCGGTGTCTGCGTCCAAACTGACTTTGGTCACACACCGGGAAACCTGGGAGCCTTTGTTGTTATCTAGGTGGTACATGTCGTTCGTTGACACCTCGCAAAACAACAGAGTGTGTTGGTTGACTAGTTCCGTGATAACAGACGGCAGCGAAAACTACAAAATGCCTTACTGCGATTCGAGGGGATTGTGCGACCCTTTGCAACTCGACGAGACCACAATCCCCTCGTGTGAGGTATCTGTCACCGGCATGCTAGATTTGCTGTGTCCGATACAATGTGGAGCACGTTGCAACGGACCGGTGTGTTACGATACGCACACGGAGATGTACAGTCTTCTTACATCACAGGAAACATCAGCCTCTGAGCACGGCTTCAGTCGCACCGCAAAGCCCAGATTGCTTAACCGAGCGCACTCCCTTTCAAACGTAGACCTACGCCAGACCCTTGCCTACGTCCACGATATAACAGTGGAAACATCGAGTCTGTGGCAACGCGCCCAGGATGTGCACAGTCTCATCGAGGACACAAAAACTCAAAGCCTGAAGTATATGGACAAAGTGGACCGAGCTATGCGGTCTCACTGCGAACAGCTGACAGTGGATTACCAGCAGTCCTTCACACGTCTGAACATTATGGCTTCTCTATCTGTTGCACTTTCAGTTCTGGCATGTCCGTTGTTGATTCTCATTTGCACAAAGATGCGCTCCTCGGGCGAACTTACCACCACGAGACGCAGGGATATCGCGGAATACCCACTGCTGTAACGCGCACACGTCTGTGCGTGCAGGACTATTGCTTCACACCCAGCACTCTATATATTAGCCTCGCATAGCGTTGGACACATCACAATCTCACGACCGGCGAAGGTTATACCATGGCAAGCATTGTGCTGAACACACTGACGGTTGTGCTGTTGCTCGACCTCACGCTGTGTCGAGGCTCACCCTTGGAATCGCATACACCTTCGGCTTACATAACAGCTAACACCCTCGAGTTTGTTACTTCTGGAGACGAGGAGCTCCCGCTGCCAGCGGTTACACCCCAGCCTGGTAGCGGTCGCGACGAGGAGCTCGCGTTGACAGCGGTTACACCCCGGCCTGCTAGCGCTGGCGACGAGGAGCTCGCGACCATCGATTACGGACAGCCAACTCAGGCGAGAGACAATGCTACATGGGTACAGCTGACGTGTCCTACCGACAATGCAGACCATTTCACGACTACGGCTTGGTATACATGCTCGAACAACGATGAGCTCCATGGGATCTTTCGCATTGATAACGGCGGAGAACTGGTTACATACTCCACATGGTTACGTCTTGCGCCAACGGGGATGTACAATATCACATATAGCACTGCTCTCAGTATAACTGAGCGTGAGGCGTGCTCACAGGACCGGGTATTTGTGTGTCGACGCTGGGCGAAGGTCGGCCGGCAGAACCAATGTTGGTTCTTTAGAATAAAGAACTGTACTGTGGACATGTCACCCACCTCCCAATATCCGTGCCGGTGCACGCCGCCGAGGTCTACCGTAACAACGATGTCTAGCAAGTCGCCTTCTTTCACAGCTTGTGGTCTGGCGTGGTTAATGTGCATTACCACCTTAATTATCAACATGTAACGCTACGCACACTCTGTCTCTGTTGCATTGTACACCACTGGAAATATTTTGTTGTGGACAACCCATGGTTTCGCCAAACGCACATTAACAGGCGCCATCTACCAAGTCGCCTTCTTCCGTGGCTGGTACGGTGTGTTACCGTCACCGATATTAACTACTAACATGTAACGCATACTGTGCTCTCAACATCATTGCCCACTGCACGCCGCTAGAACACATCGACTGTGGACACGCCATGTCGTCAAGAAAAACAACCACCCCGCGACCCAGGACAGCCAAAGGTGCAGTAGCCGACAAGGCGCCGATCGATATGCCTTCACCGACAGCTGCAAGCCAGGCGAAAGGAGCCACGCGAGGCAGAGCTGGACGTCTTCCAGCTCCCCTCATCCCCGAAAGGCTTGCGTATGTCTACGACCAGGCGCTTATGAAGGAGCACTACAACAAGCTGTTGAAGATCTCCAAGGCGCACCGTATGAAGTTCGAACCTGTCACAGATGAGCGTGGTTACCAAACCGCCAATTTAGTAACCGTCATATGCAGGTTACGCGAAAAGCGCCACGGTGCGGATGAATGCGAAGACGCCGTGAAAGCCTGTCTGCCTATACGAGAACATCATGTGGCGCTCCTAACGCACACCATGTTCGTGACCATGGTCGGAACTATAGTGGCCAGAGCCTTGGAGCAAGCCAGTGTCGGTGTCACTGACAGTCCCTGGTCGGATCTGCTGGCCGACAGATACTACGTGAGAGACCTACTGATTCACGACTCCAGTAAGACGAGCGACATAGAATCCACCGCCTACTCAGGTATCATGGCGTACTTCATGGAGAAGGAAGCGATTGAGGCGCAGGCGAAGAAGGGGGGATTAAAGTATGACCACCATGCCCACATCGACGGAGCCACGGTTCTCACCGCAATGGCAAACCAGGGCTTCTATCATCATTACAGTCACAATCCTCATCACCCAGAGCACAAAGGCGGCGCGGAAATGAACGAGCCGGCCGTTATAGAGGCCGTCGTGGACGGATTGGCCTGTATACTGGAGAGGAGAGATGAAGAGGAACTCAACACTGCTCTAGATTGGATCGGCAAGTATAAGACCATCCGTTTTCCCTGTCAGACCAACCGCACGTTCGCAGGGTGCGTGCTCAATGCTCTCAAACAGTACATCACTGACACCGACTTCAAGCTGTTGATGAACTTTCGACACGCCGTCCACGCTCTAACAGGCACATATGTAGCCTGGGACCGTGTTACCATGGATAAGGCTATACCGTCGTGCTGCCCAGACATGAAATCCCTCACAAGAGGCCTTGGTAAGCTTGCAGTGTGATCCGGTGAACGGCAAACGATAAAGGCCATGTGTGATTATAATCAATGTGAGAGTTTCACGCGATGTTGTTGTTGCGTGTAACCCGTGATATTAATTTGTTTTTTCCATCGTGCCCATCAAGGCTGTATGTTCATTTCTGATTTGTTGTTTTACTTCTATTATGCCCTTGAAGGCTGTATTATTTGAGATGTGAAGGGTTTACGAGAACTTGTTGCGTGTAACCCGTGATAATATTTTGCTATCTTACATTATTCCCATCAAGACTGTATTTCCATTTCTGATTTTGTTCTTCTATTATGCCCGTCAAGGCTGTATTATCATTCGAGATGTGAAGGTTATACGCGATTTTGTTGTGTGTAACCCGTGATAACATGTTGATATCATTTACGATGCTGTGCGTGCCATTGTTGCTTTACTCTTGTCACCATACATGTTTCCAGTTGTGCAGTGAATAAAAAGTCGTCATTACTTTTTCATTGCGTGTTAATCTTTTAGTGTCTACAAGCTCAATATCAGAGGTCGCTAGCAGTGTGTAAAAACACACTGGTAGCTGTTTTCTGGGTAGCAATACCATCACCGGAATCTAATAACAAGAGGTCATATGGCCAAAAAAATTGTTTATTTGTTGCAGTTACATACAACGAAAGGTGTTAGTTCCACACACTAAACGGTGTCCATTCACCCACACAGACACACACACCTGATACAGCAAACCATATCGAGGGACAGTCGCTGCAAACATGCAAGTTATTAATGTCTGAATGTCGATTAGTGGTACATTGTAAATCACACAAATGTAATTTCTCAACTATCTAAAAGAAACACACACACACACACACACACGACACAGCGAGCCTTATCCAGGAACAGTCACTGTAAACATACAAGTTATTAATGTCTGAATGTCTTAGCGATACATATACAACTACCACATACTAAAAGGGGAGAATAGATGTGAGAATAAAAACAGATGTTATGCTGTACTAAAACTGAAAAAGGCATACAGTGTGTTTATAGCTAGTATAAGGCATATGAACACCGGTATACAAATGATATTTTATTCTAAGCCACACACGGGCATACCACACATAGTGGTAAGGGATGAAGAAGCAGTTACTACGCTGACATTTAAAAACACACATTCTTTTTTTTTTTAAAAAAGGATATAACAATGAATATTATGCTAGATATTAAAGAAACACACAGTGTGTTTTAAAGGAAAACAAGCATCTACTACACATGGGTGTCACAAAGGCATTCTCTGTCCCACAACAAGCTACTGAACTATCTAAAAAAAACACACACACACACACACACACACACACACACGACACAGCGAGCCTTATCCAGGAACAGTCACTGTAAACATACAAGTTATTAATGTCTGAATGTCTTAGCGATACATATACAACTACCACATACTAAAAGGGGAGAATAGATGTGAGAATAAAAACATATGTTATGCTGTACTAAAACTGAAAAAGGCATACAGTGTGTTTATAGCTAGTATAAGGCATATGAACAACGGTATACAAGTGATATTTTATTCTAAGCCTAACACGGGCATACCACACATAGTGGTAAGGGATGAAGAAGCAGTTACTACGCTGACATTTAAAAACACACATTCTTTTTTTTTAAAAAAAAGGATATAACAATGAATATTATGCTAGATATTAAAGAAACACACAGTGTGTTTTAAAGGAAAACAAGCATCTACTACACATGGGTGTCACAAAGGCATTCTCTGGCCCACAACAAGCCACTGAACTATCTAAAGGAAACACACACACACACGACACAGCGAGCCTTATCCAGGAACAGTCACTGTAAACATACAAGTTATTAATGTCTGAATGTCTTAGCGATACATATACAACTACCACATACTAAAGGGGGAGAATAGATGTGAGAATAAAAACATATGTTATGCTGTACTAAAACTGAAAAAGGCATACAGTGTGTTTATAGCTAGTATAAGGCATATGAACACCGGTATACAAATGATATTTTATTCTAAGCCACACACGGGCATACCACACATAGTGGTAAGGGATGAAGAAGCAGTTACTATGCTGACATTTAAAAATAGACTGTGTGTTTTAAAGGAAAGCAAGCATCTACTACACATGGGTGTCACAAAGGCATTCTCTGTCCCACAACAAGCTGCACCTAGGTGCATCACACACTGAACCCTAGCCAAGTCCCCGTAAATCCCTGAAACACACCCTGGTGATCCACACACTCTGATGTCTTCGCAAGATGAGGAGCTTTCAGTCAGGAATCAGTCTAGTAGAATGTCCTTTCCTCTATTCAGAGAGTTGGTATATTACAATGTCAACCAGCAGCCGGTGATGTAAATGGCTGTCCAACTGCACCTCTTCATTGTCCGTTGACGAGTAGATGATAGTGGGATGATAATTATTTGTCCATGTCCAATGAGTGGTTGTCCAGTGAATACGTACCAGTGTAATGTTCAGTCCTTTTGTTTCCACCAACAACGGGCCAATTCAGAGATGATACAGGCCATGGGTATATTCATCGTCCCTAGGAAGATGACACCGGGTTTGTGATCTCAGGTGCGAGATACACAATTCATCTCAGGCACCGCATGGCACACATGTCAAGTCACCATGTTGTACACGACATAGGAAAGAATGTGAGGCTGAGTTTTCACAGATGACTATATATGTGTGTGTGCTACCAGCTGGCATCCACACTGTCTCAGAGCAGAAAGCGTCCATCTTCTGAGTTAGCCCGATTCACAACAGGAAAATACCGTGTCAGCTCAGGGAAATACCATCTCAGATCAGGGAACGTCCTTCTCACAAGATGGGCCGACTCAGAAAAGTGGAATCCATAACAGAACATGTCGATCCTGAGCAAGAAAGTCCCGTCGCAAATATACTTTGTCTGTTACACTTTGAGAGAATATTCATAGTAGACACATAATCCCACGGTGAAAAGCAAACCACCACATTGTAGTCTTGATGATAGCGCACACTCTCTGTCATGTTAGCATTCAGGCACTGTTAGTGCTCCCCCCTCCCCTCACTGTCAAGTCACTCTCTCACTCACACTCACACACAAAGGGAGAGAGACAGAGGGAGAGAGCTGAGAGAGCTGATATGCTGTTCACAAACAGGCAGAAGTTCGTGTATGTTTAAACAGGATATCAGCCATAAAGACAGCAGACAAATACAATGTATCAATGGTTAAATGTTCGTGTGCTTTCTCTTGTGCACTTTAGGCCCAACTAAGTGAAACTCAGATGTGCAGTGTCCTGATTCGTGTTTTGAGGTGAAGGACAAACGACTGCAAAGTCCCAGTATATGTCAAAATAGTGATTTTATTAAACACACACACACACACACACACACACACACACACACACACACACACACACACACACATATATATATATATATATGGGGAAGATGAGCTGCATCACACATCCAGCGCCGATGCGTCAAAGCAGATAGATAACTTGCGTCAATTCCAGTAACTTCAAGTATCAGTTCCAGTAACCCAAGTACATTCCAGTACATTGAACCGCCAGATATTTCCTGTTATTACTAAACTGTCACATACGCAGGTCAAACGCTTAGCAAAACAAGTCTGAATACTCTGTGTGTGTGCAAAAGAAGTCTAAATACTGTGCATATGTGTGTGTGTGTGTGCAAGCACAAAGACCTTGTAAGGGCATAATTCCTGCAGGCCTCTGTTACCCGTCAAACTCCAATGCGGCAGGCCACTGAATACACAGGACTCTATGCTGTTTGTACATTATAAGTGGTGTATTGTAAGCATGTATGCAATCCTTTAATAGCTTGGGTCACCTTAACCTTCTCAATTGATCGGCCAGACCTCACGCTGACCGTAGCTTCAGAACATTAATTAACTTAACCAAGCTTCAACTCTTTAATAAACACAAAAATGCAATATGGATAACATGAATACAGTTCCCCCTGCAATGAAAGATTATTATGTAATTATGCTCACACCTGAAATACAAACCGTAATATAACATCAACAGTTTCAATAAATGCTTTGATGAAATGATAATGATAAATGATGCAACAGTAAAAATACTGGTTATGAATAGTAACAGGAACAGTAAAATAATATTCTCATCCACAGCAGGTCTCTCCAGATGAAAGGAGATGCAGACAAACCTTTGCCATAGCACGCATTTGTATTGTAAATCACACAAATGTAATTTCTCAACTATCTAAAGGAAACACAGACACTATCTGCGTGCACTTTAGGCCCCACTAAGTGAAACTCAGATGTGCAGGTCTGTCCAGATGAAAGGAGATGCAGACAAACTTTTGCCATAGCACGCATTTGTATTGTAAATCACACAAATGTAATTTCTACCTGCCTGTGGTTCACTGCAGGCACATCTGTGTTTCAGTTAGCTGTGCATAATGGTTTTTAATACACTCTGGTTCACTGGAGGCCTCTTCAAATGAAAGCACACGGCGACAAACTGTTGACATAATTGTGCATTTATTGTAAATCACACAAATAGAATTCGTTCATAGACAGTATGATTGCATAAAGGAGTATGAGCAAGACACATGTAAAAGCACAGCTCTCCTTTTTCTCTCAGGCTTTACACACAGAGAATACACCTCGCTTGAAGTTGTCAGCCCCCAGATTGTTATCGCACCGCCTCAGCTTCTCATAGACCCGTTCAACGTATGCCAAGACATCGTTATCCACCATCTCCAACATTAGACGAGCCAGATGGTGACGGTCCTTTGTCAACTCCGAGTCACACTTTGATCCCTCACAGTAAAACCACACATATCTCTGCAGATCAGCAGCGTACATGTCTTCCAGTATCTCTGTGACTAGGGCTACGATCTCATTCCTACACAGCTGTAGCTCGCGTTGCAGGGAGCCAAATGGACCCACGTTTGCAAACTGCGTACTGCTGGGTGCGCGTCGCTTCATGCACGGCAGCCTATCCACTTTTGGCGGTGGCATCAACTCGCGAGGACGTGCCAAAATAACATCAAGGACGTGGCGGGCCATGGCGTTGTAATTGGATGTGATGACATTAGCCAAGGTCGTCTGATCATCAAGACAACGACGGTTTAACGTGTCCGATGTCGCGCCTGCGGTCCAGGTACGATAGACTTTATCCCTCAGAGGTATCAGCTCTGCGTTTGTGAAGGTCTCGATGGCGTTTAGTACTCGGTTGAACGTGGTCGTGTCGAGTCCACGGCTGTAGGCACTGGAGCTGGTGGCAGGCTCACCGGTGGACGTGCTCGCTGTGGCATCTGTCTCCCACGCATCAATGAATGTCTCACATGCAATAGACCCTTTACGGGTCACAGTGTCAAATAGGAGCCTAACCTTCTTCATAGTCGTACGTTCGGCCTCCACGTATTCGACTTCTGCATCAGAAAGTACACGCTTTTCCAAGAGGCGATCTATTACGTGTGGTAATTTGCGCTTAGCGTTGGGATCTTCTACGTACAAGCGGCGACGGAATCTAAGCTTACGCTCCATGGTGAGAAAAGCAGCTGCTGGTGTGTGAAACAGAAGTGAAGTGACACGAGAGTTTATGTACATTAATACTGTGATCACAGAGAAGAGCTGCTTTTACAGAGATGCTATCTTGCAAGTCGGCATCATGTCAGAGCTGGGTGTGACTTTGTAGGTTGTCATCAGTGAAGCGCTGAGCAGGTGTGTGTGTGTGTGTGTGTGAAGTTTGGTACTTTCTGTGTGTGAAGTGTGGTACTTTCCGTGTGTGTGTGTGTGAATGGCGGTACTTTCTTCTGCCCCGGGGCCTCCTCCCGGTGGGACATGCCACTTAAATTCATGCCACGTAAATAAACTTGTCTTTTGCCTATTGTACACAGTGTAAATCCTGTTTCCCCACTGTCATGCAATATAAACCGGTGTCGGAAACACACACGAACAAACATGCAGTATCTGCAAGTCAGACATTGGCTGTGTGTGCACAGAGATGTGACGGTCAGTGAATGTAGAAGTGGTGGCTTTTGGTGTCGAGTTCAGCAACCTGGGATGACAGCAGCGGAGCACAGATAGGAGACCCCTTCATCCTGTTGGAGGCCAGGATTCTTTTTGAGAGCCTCATTGCATTTTCAGTAAAGAGGTGAGAGTGCTCCTTTTCCACACTGTCACTCTGTAATGTAGCCAGACTCTAGGTTTAAAGCTGACTGCTTAATTGTGTTATTCTCTAACAGGATACAGCTTCATCTTGTTGGAGGCCAGGGTTCTGTTTGAGAGCCTCAGTGCATTTTCAATAAAGAGGTGAGATTGTTACGTTTCCCACGCTGTCAATCTGTAATGTATCCAACACATCTCTCCAGCTGTAGTAGAATGTGGGTTTAAAGCAGCCCACCGTGCCTTTAAAGCACACTGTGTAGTTGTGGTATTCTCCAATGTCGACTTGTGGTATTCCAAGGTCTGGTGACAACTTTATATTGAAATAGTACACCGGTCCAGCTGGTGGTGACTCTAGGTACAGTGATTCTGAGCTCAGCATGCGTGACACAGAGCTCGACTGGTTGAACAGCAAACACAATATGCAAGCCGTAGGACTCGCTCTGTATGTTTCCATGGCGTCGTTGTCACCCATCGCGATGTCTGCGTACGCTTGAGGTGATATCAACGCTCTCAGCGGCCGGCGTTTACCGTCCGCTGCGTTGACCAGCATGCCATTTGAACAAAATGGCAACCGTTGATCGTTTAACATTTGCAGTAACAAGTCTCTATTGTACGTGTGTCGAACGAGGGCCCTACCCGGTATTGCTCTCTCCGCAAAAGACGCCATCACGGGCTTGGGGTTTTTAGCCAGCAGTTCTATTAGGGTCAGCACTGGAGTGCAGCTTGTGCACAGAGCCGATCCCTGAGTGGAATCACACGCACACGGCTCGGACGCGGTGTGCGCGTCATGAAACAATACTTTGATGTCAGTTGGAGAAATGTGTCTGCTTTGCGACACTTTGCTCAGTACACGATGTCTGATCTCCTGTCTATAACGGTCCACTTTGCTCACGTCGCAAACACGCCGCGTGTCATCCACCGGGCAGTCCGCCGTAGATCTGGTCTTTGGCCACAAGGTACACATTTCTCCACGCTTGCCTTGTGTCGTCTCGCGTGAACATTTGACACAAGGCTCGCCCGGGCTACGCCCAGCCGAGCATCCTGCACAGAGCCAAAGACAGCACACTTTCTCCACAGCATCATGAAAAGTTGAGCATATCCCGCACACGAAACAGGAAATGACCTCACATGACGTGAAGTGCGGCTGACTTAGGTACCATCTGGGATTATATCCTAAACACATGCTGCAAACTCTCACGTTGCAGGGACATCGAAGCTTGACGCCTGCTCTATGTCTGTCTTTGCTGCTTTTCACCAAGGTCACCCGACACACTAGGCACTTTGAGCCATTGCCGTTGTGTTTTTTGTGTCCGGGTTTACCCAGTTGGCCACTCTGCGTGTCTTTGTAGCTCATTGTAGATACACGCCTGTACAAGTTCGTAGCTTTGCGCACAGACCTGACCAGTGCATCTTTGCGTTTCTTCTCGCAATCTCTCAGCAGGTCTTCTGGAACCCGAGTCGCAGACAACGAAGCGTTTTCGATGTCGAATCGAGAACTTTGCTGTGCTCTATTCAAAGCACTCTCGCTGGAGCCCATGCCCGTGATAGACGACATGGTCTACGTTCCCGGGGCCGAAGGCTTCCGTTTGACTGAAATAATGTCGGTGGCCCCGTGTCCGGATCACAGGTTCAACTTTGCTCACAGCGTACACGTGCTGTTGCAGCGGACCTCCTGTTCCGCGAAGGCACACTGTCCTTGTGATCAGCGTACAGACGCCAAAGCTGGTAATATAGCGAGACGAGTCGATCACGTGAGACCCGACCGGGTCTCCGCGAGAGCCACAGGATATCGAGCGCGATACGGCGGCAGGCTGCTATGGGCCTTCGAGATGAGCCAAGTCGTCACAGCGTACAGATGGATATTGAACCATCGCAGCACGGACTACACCAAGTGTTGCGACGCTGTGGTTGTGTATCAGATAAAGAGATCCAAGTGGCTGCCTCCGGGGCTTTACGTGTACAGAAGAAGGCCTACGCACTTTGGCTGTACAGTGGACAGACCCGTAGCTGTGATTGAACAATTCAACCTTAACCGAACAGCCACCGACTCCGAGCTGCCGAACGCCATAACCATTGCCATGTTCCCGGGCTGCGACAACTACAGCGCCATGTACATTGTGACGCGCAAACAGAGCAGGCTCACACCTGAGTACGGCAATAGGATATTTGGAGAGGCCGCAGCGTTGGGTATCATGGAGTTGGTTCATCCGCCCGGACACATGTCAGCGTCCGAGCGTTACGAAGTGGCCATCAGAACAGAGAGAATGTATGTGTTAGACCTACGGTGGCGGGCATTCGACACCAGAACGAGATGCGTCCACGCCATACCCAAGATCAAAGGCATGAAAGCCATCTTATGGTCTAACCACACCGGCGATGTACAGAACACAGAGTGTAAAGTGTTGAGTTGGCTCTTTGGCCACTCCAACGAATTGCCCTCGGACGTGCAGATGGTAGACTACACCGCCGAAGCTCTCGGAGTCCGGTACATACTGGTGGACATGGACACGTTCACCGGCGTTTTACCGCAGCCTCCTCGCACCGGCATGTCGTTTTTCACACACACGCATTTCACCGGCGATTTGGCCGCGGCCACGGCTGCGATCGGCTATGTTACGGGCCCTAAAAGGCGGATGGGCTCGCCTTGTCAGGGTAAACCGCTCGATGTCTGGTACGCGTTACCCTCAATGGGTTCGTGTCATCCAACGCCTTACACTTGTGGTGATAGATACGCAGACGTGAAGATAACAGATGAGATGAGGGCAGACTTGATCGAATGGACACTCAAAACAGACGCCGCTGACTGTCAAGGCCTTGCTGTTCAGCACACACTGTATTACCACTGGGAGCATGCTCAGTACAAGATGATGTTGTGTCACACTGTACCAGACACAGACACTTCGCTTAACATGTTCAGGCTTTGAGCGTCGTATTGTGTGATACTCTACGTTCTCTCCTTCCTTTGGAAATGTGTGTGTGTGTGTGTGTGTGTGTGTGAATAAATATCCACTGCTGTGGCTACCATCAGACAAAGACTGTAGCAGTACTATACACTATTTATAAAGCATACTGTCGTCTAGTCGATACTATTTCACGCTTTGTATTTCAGGACACTGTCATGGCTCAACGGGATTATGATGTTGCAGAGTGGAAGCGCATTGCCAAAGCGCTGCATTCTGGAGCCTTGCACAACGACGTGACTTTCGAGACGACCCAAGGCGCTCTCAACCATCTGTACTATCACCAAGAGTCATACATCGCCGCTGGCCACGGCCATGACCACGGACAGTATCGTGATTTCTGCTACATCCATAAAGACAAACCATGTCCCACTCGTCAATGTCAACTTAAATTGAGTGTGTTCTTCGGGGCAGCTACTGACAATCGATGCGCATTGTGCAACGGCGTGACAATGGCACCGAGCGCCGACGGTTCCGTCGCCTACGGGGTCGAGAACGGAGGACCATGGTGTGAGATGTCAGATTTGGAACAGTTGTCTCTGAAACACTTGGAACACTTAGCTGTGTACCACACGCCATATTTTGTGATGTTGTTTCTGGGGTCAGTGAAGGACAAACGACACGTGTTCCACAGCGATCAGGCGAGCAGGCAGGAACTGGTGCGTGTCATCTACAACAAGTACAGGCAGGGAGAGATGCCATTGACCTTTCACAATACACAGGAAAGGGATATCACTTTCCTAAAGCTGTGGTGGAGATACATGAACAGACAAAGCTCTAAGGTGCTGAATGTCAAGATCCCCTATTATCTTGAAATACCCAACACCACAACCCACGGTACGTGGAAACCTGTACACGATAAATTTGCAGATAGAACACCGGAGCCTGTCTACTCGTTTGTCAAGAGTGTGTGTATATGCCGCGACGTGTGGTGCGAGGACGATGTGTACAGCGCTCCGCTATGTACGTCTCCGACATTAGAAAGCGTTGTACATGAAAACGACGGCTCTGTTGTGTATTCGCTAAAGACACCCATGTCTAAGCTTCACATCGATACAATCTTGGACGCCACCGTGACAACTTACAACACCAGAGATGCGGAGCCCCTACGTATATCGCTGCCGTGTTGCAAACCGCTCACCCCCAGGCTGGACTCGCTGGTGTTTGAGGAGTCTGTGGATTGTACCGTGCTGTTGCTGCGTGCAATTGTATCATTACACAAGACCTGGATCCCTCTCGAGTCGTGGCTGGTGCAAGAACACGGTAACGACAGTCCCATTCTGACCGGGACCAGGCACAGGGTTGCCGCGGGCGTGTTGGGCTGTTTCAGGGATATGTACGAGAAAAACACAGTGCCTCCCAGGCAACTGTATGCTACCCACCGAGACTTGATCAAGACGTTGCTAGTGAACACACGCACGTGGGATGTTGTGTCTTTCTTACCCTATGTCTGTATGAATAAGATGTACAGGGCAGTAAACAGTGGGGTGGATGAGACGAGCCTCAGGAAGTCCTGCTGTGGGATAATGGTGCAGATATTGCTACCCCTCAGCCATGAGGTTGAGAGTGTGGTGGACGATTGGTGGAGTGGTGACGCTTTGAACGGCGCCCATGATATCGAGTCGCAGTTTGTACTCTTGTGCAAAGAAGGCTTCCGTGATCTGAACACTTGGGACGCGTTACAACCCGAATCGTTTGGCGTCCGATGTATCTCGCTAGTGGACAGCGGTTATGTCTGGCTGGGTGACAGCGTGACGGACGACAACGTTGTGAAACGTAAGCTGTCGGAGATCGGCCTGATCGAACCTGTCCGCGTCACCGTGATCGAGATACCACCAAAGCAAACCGTGTCCTCTGAAGGAACTCCCATCGTGATGATCTGCAGCCCTGGCACTCTTGAGCCCGAATGTTTCAGAGGACTGACAAGTGCTCTCACAGTGAATGCTATGTGTGTGTCTATGCCCGACGACATGATAATACGCCGGCCTGATTTCCGTAGTAGCCGAGCTAGTAGTAATGCCTACCGCGGACCCGGTAAGAGGTCCTTGGCCCCTGAGCATGGCAGCGATTCACAGGACGATGGGAGCGCTCGACCTAAAATGTCTTATGGTAAAATGCACAACGATGGGCCCATCATCATAGAGCTCATGAGCCTTCTCCGTGACACAGACACCCACAACATCACACAACCAAGTATACGGGACAACCTTGCCCCGAGTGGACCGTGCTATTCCAACAGCTTTGCATTCGACAGCCGCCTGTTCAACACCGGGGCCTCGCAGTTGGCGGCCGTCGAGGATTTCAACACAGACACCCACAACATCACACAACCAAGTATACGGGACAACCTTGCCCCGAGTGGACCGTGCTATTCCAACAGCTTTGCATTCGACAGCCGCCTGTTCAACACCGGGGCCTCGCAGTTGGCGGCCGTCGAGGATTTCAACGCTGGAAATTCTAGGATGGAGACCATCGAGGATCTCGATGCTATAGATACTTGCGCGCTGATGCACAACGCCACAAATCATCCCTACGACATCTTGGCTCCAACTCTGAACATAGAGATGGACGCCGAGGAGGTAGACCGCTCGGACGTAGACCGCTCGGACGTAGACTTCTCCGAGGCAGACCTCACCGAGGTAAACCTTTTTGATGTCGACAGCACGATCTCGGGCTTGTTTCCCAACGCAGCGGTCGACGCAATGCGTGTCAGCAATGACGAAGACTGTGACATATTGGCTTTGGCTTTGAGTAACACAGACAAACGGAAGAGGCAAACGGTGTCGCCACCGTTTGAGCAGGTGGCTGATTGTGGTGACACACCAGCAGGTCCAAGCTCTGGCGACCAGCACATCTGGTCCGCGCATGACGTCCAACTCGACAGCCCTGTGAGCGGCGGCAGTGCACGGCAGCCGAGTAGGCTAACAGAGCGGCGCACCCGACAAAATCCACTGCCGACAGTCGATGCGTCGGTGGTGGAACTGCCTGATAGTGGCCTGTACTCAAGCGAATACACATCGGATGAGCCAGAAGTACTGCGTATTGCAACCAAAGCCGATTTGAAGTTTATAGGTAACATGTCAAAATGGAGGTCCAACGGCGTGATGTACAGCGACCTGAACAATGCACGCTATGGGACGACACACTCCCCCTACTCTACAATGACATACATGACAGCCTTCGAGATCAAAAAACACAAAGGCTACGCCACTAGGCTGATGCGAAGACAGATCCCCGACACGCCTCAAACCAACCCCACCGTAGGCTTAGAGAGAGTCGCTTGCGAGCACGGTTGTGATGCCAACACTCGGCAGCCGTCCGATGTTTGCAGAACAGCTGTCGAGGATATCGACTCGAACTACATGATGGGCATATACACATGTTCTAGACTCACGAGAAAATTTACCCGGCCGAACGAATTCACCTACACGCCATCGGATATACCATCGGTGACAATAAACTGCAAGACCGGCGATAGGGTCTACAACGCAGTAGATCTATTGAAGCCACCCGAGCGGGGGTTTCGCTACGTGTGTCTGCACGTCAACGAATTCCCGATCGGCATGAGAATAGATACCATTCTCGAGATCAAGAGCACACAAGCCTTGTACTTGGGCCACGTACTGACCGCGCAGAACATGGCCGGGCTTTTGATCCACAGGATATTCTCTGAAGACGTACAGTTATTAGAGTTTGTACTGGACATGCACACGCGATTGCAGATACACCCGTTTGTGGCAAGAACATTCGCCTTGCATCTGATGAAGATGCCCTTCACTGACACAGGCGTCACCGCGGCCTTTGTCGGGGAGCATGTGGGTGAGTGGAATTTAGGGGGTCCGGACGGATTGGCAAATATGACCGACAGCCAAAAGTGTACGTTGGCGTACCACGTCACCATCTGTCTTATCAAAGCACAAATCCTGACAATGAGTATACTAGGGTTTCCCCTGTTGAGACTACACCCTGGTAGGATATGGAGAGATGGCGCGCGGTTCAAAGTGGATTTGCTGGCATGTCTGCTCGATCACATCACGTCCAAACTGAATTCGCAGGTCCATGGACGCAAGAACTCGAAAGAGGACTTTGATCGTCCCATTGCACCACTGAAGGGTGGTGTGCGTGCCATCACCGACACGCTCAGAACGTTAGACCTCGACCGATTTGTACCTGACTGGGAAACCCTGCCCGACTACGACGATGATTACGAAGACAGCGTTCCCGATGGTGACATAGAGGTTTTCTATAGTATGTATGAGCAGTTAACACAGCAAGACGTGCGGGACGTGGACATGTTGTCTCTCCTGGGCGAACGTGAAACCTATCAACCTTTCACTGTACCAACGGCAAACTGCCACTCTGCACCGTTTGCGCCGTTTCATGTGCAAATACACAATCAGTTCGTCAAGTGGAACAAGGTCATAATAGTCGAACCGGTGCAGGCAGCGCACGCTCTGCCACTGCCTACGTTGATCCCACAAGGTCCATCGAAAAATAAACGGCGTCCTTCTTCGACCACACGGCGTTCTTCTTCGACCACACGGCGTCCCTCTTCGACCACAACGAGGATTCCTGCGCGTGAGCCCAACGAAACCGCTCCTGCTCAAATAATGCTTCCTCCGCCAAGAGCGTCCGAAAGAACACCCCCCGGCGGGTCAAGTTCTATACAAACCCCAGCCATGTCACAAGCACGAGCATCCCACCGGAGAGCAGATGCCGTATCGCTACCACAAACACCACCTTCCCTCGAAACCGAGCAACCCGCATCGCCTGTCCCTGACACTGAGAGGACTCAGAGCTACGCATATGCATTGGACCGCGGTGTTGACTATATAAACACATGTAACAGTGTTTATTACGACGGCTGATTCGTCTCCCTGTTCACTTTGACCAGTGCATGTATATATCGATGCCAATTTATGTGTGCGCGCCTGTGTGTTTGCTTTAATGATTGACACAACTAGTCCCGGCTGCACCGGGTTTCATGTACTACATATCCACAAGTGAGTTTTATTATTGTCAATGTGAACAAAAACATGTTCATCGCTGTACAGAGGGCATGGGTTCTGTATTTTACACACACATGAGATTACATTTGCTGTATGTCTACGAGTGTTTGGTTTTCGTATTGTACATTCAAGGACCGCTCAGGGCATTCTTGCCCTAATAATAGGTTGGAAATGATCATTGTCAATGTGGAAATAAACATGTTCATCGCTGTACAGAGGGCATGGGTTCTGTATTTTACACACACATGAGATTACATTTGCTGTATGTCTACGAGTGTTTGGTTTTCGTATTGTACATTCACGGACCGCTCAGGGCATTCTTGCCCTAATAATAGGTTGGAAATGATCATTGTCAATGTGGAAATAAACATGTTCATCGCTGTACAGAGGGTATGAGTTCTTTGTTATACACACAGAGGTTTTCCCGTGGGCTAATAAGATGAAATGTACTTCGTCCACCGAAAGCCATGTGTTGGGCGTCATCAGCAGAGTGTACAAAGCGTTTTCATCCTGGACCTTATTGTCGGCAAGGTACACTTGAAATTCTCTGTTCGCTCTGTTCGAAAAGATATGGGCCACAGTTGCACGTACCAATGCCTCTCGCGTCTTTAATGAACATTCGTCCTCTCGGTCCAATAACACCGAAGCGGTGTGGAATCCACAGTACCCGTCGCTTTTCACCGGTTTCACTGTAATGTCGTTCAACCAAAGATATTCCGTCAAGGTGTCACCGTTAAGCATCGACGGCTCTGGTGTAGTTTGCTCGTGGACGACACACCAACCGCGCGGGGTCAAATGCAACACCCCAGGGGGTCGGTTTTCATACTGCGGATTGAACACGTTATACTGGCGTCCGTGTGCGATCACTTGGATGTTCAGGCGAAATAGACCTCCGACTATAGCCGTTATAGGGACAAACTCTTGCACTTTGGTGCAGGTGTCACACAGTTTTGCGATGGTATTGCACACCGAAAGCACATTGGGTTGAGTTGGGAGTTTTTTCACTATCAAATGTACCATAACCGCGAGCGTTTCTGGTGTCCTGAGTTCACTTGTAACCTGGGACTGTGTCCTCGTGAGCACCCATAACGCTTGTATCAACCCTGGATACACGGTGTTATTGTTCACGTCGTTGCGGTCTTTGTATTGGTGTACACTGTATGATGTCTGGCCTATGTTTGCCATGCAGGGATTGTTTATCAGGGGAGCGTAGTTTACTGTGTACTGCGCTTTGGTGTCACCGGGCAGCTTTGACAAGAAAGAATCCACATCATCGAACCCCAGATTCTCCTCTCTGTCGATCACAAGTCCCTTGCATACACAGTACTGGCTTGTTGCCACATGAAGGCTAGATATACGCCGTGTCAAGAACTCCACATCGCTGTCTTCATCCGCTTGAGGTGTAGGTTCCTCGCCGGTGGAGATATTTGAATGTGTCGTCTCCACAGTTGTTTCGACTGGGGTCGCCACAAGACCGTCGTCGGCCGGTTGTGCCGCAACATCCGTGAAAGTGGTGTGACCGTCCTCCAGTGTGTCACGGAGCGATTCTTCTGTGTCTTCGCGGTCCGTACTGTACACGAATAGCGAATCGCACCACAAATCAAAGTCTCGGACGGTGCCGTCCACCAGCGACGTCGCCACGGGTCTCATTTTGTCTGCGCTCAGTTTGCCCTTAATGCTGCTGTGAAGACCGTACGCTATGTTACCCAGGTACTCGAACTTAGGCCCCGTAGCTGCATCGGCCTCATGTCGACTGGCTCGACCGTGATGTTCGGCGAACCAACGGTCTCTGCTTTCTATAGCCATCTTCACGTTTCCCGGCAACAGGGCTGTGCGACGTACGTAAGGCAGCTGTGTCAGCATCTCCGGCAGGTAAAGCTGCACCAGTCTGAGGCGGGTGTGTTCGGCGAGCATGTCCCGAAACACCAAACGCATGGCCTTTGAGATTTCCCCTCGTCTGTACTCCACGACCGAGTCGTCCGCGTCGGAAATGTCAAACGTGCGACACAGGCACTTGTCGGCGTCGGACCCCGACTGTAACAACTTGCTCCGTAACCTCGGGTGAGCGTGTATAGCCGATAGATACACCATGAGATACCAAGCCGCGAAATATAACAGTCCGCCCGAAGTAACGCAGACCAAGTCGCACGTGGGAGTTGAGGCGACGGCTAGGCGAGACCGAGACAGCGCCGTGACCCCGCACGCGGCAAAGCACATCGTTAAAGTCGAGCTCAAGAGGCGATCGCACGAGCTGTCGCCTCGACCTGCAAAGCAGGGCACGAGTCCGCGGTGTAGCGCTTCTACGATCGCCCCTCTGCCGCTCTCCGTTATCACACCCAATGACACGAGATTCCCCAGTGGAGCTAAGAAGTAAACATCGTAGTGTTTGCGATCCACGTGCCAATACGGGCCTGCTGTCATGGGCAGGAACCGTTGCAGCGTGCGCGCGGGTACACCTCTCCAGCCCCTAGCCAACAGTTCAAGTAAGTATGTTGGGCTCGGGGCGACCGGAATGGCCAGAGCTCTAAATAACTGGTAACAAGCCCTGGTGGAATTCACAAACACGGGCCACAGCTCCGTCGTGTAGCGTTTTCTCCCAGGCGGCTCGAACGTCAGTTGATCTATTGTGTTTTCTGCAACTCTGGGGAAACACAGTAGAATAGCTAAAGTCACGTCCTCCGGGTCTTGCGCTCTGGCTTCCATGTCAATTGGAGCCACGTCCATCACATCCACCGCAGTGGATATACAGTCGTATAACTCTTCCGTTACTTTATCTGTGCGACGCGAGAGCTTCTTGCCAGTGGAGTATCTGGCATTTGCGCGGATTTTACTCTCGAGCTCGCGGTCGGGTCTGTGTGCTTCCGTGGACTGTGGCTGCGGCGGGGGGTCCGCGGCCTTCTCGCGTGCTTCCGTAGATACGTGGTCGTTTGCGAACATAACCACCAGGGCCTCTGTGTCCTGTTGCTCTCGAGGCTTGTACACGTGGTATTTCACGGAATGCGCCACCGTAGCCAGGGCCCAGTTTTCGAAGTTTCCATCAGACCCAGGGTGATTTCCAATGTGTATGCTGTACAGAATCCAACATAATTCTATCACGGCTTCGTTTCTCACAAGCCAATCGCCTTCCCTGGACGCTTCTACGGCGGCGCACTCTATTAGAAACGCACAGGAGGCCAGAAGACGAACTCTGCACTGTCGACACTTTACCTTCGCTATAGCAGCCTCTGCTACGCGGACAGCATGCACAGCGGACCAAGGCGTGTAACCCGACAGTCTCATTAAGCGGAGCACAAGGCGTGTGATCGCCGTGTGCTCGTTGCCGCATGCGCTTCGGGCTTCACAATCGCGTAGATACGTGAAGATCAGGGATCCTCTTGCGTCTTTGGGAAGACATTTGTAGTCGTAGAATTCTTTTTTTTTTGACACTTTTTATTTATTTAGGAACATTTTTATATAACAAGATAAAATAAGAAAAAAAACTAAAAAAACAATAAAAAAAGAAAAACAAAAAACAGAAACATCATGAGGTCATGGGAGGATAACATATGCCCGTATATACATCTGCACATCCACACATACATACGTCAGCAAGTCCGCATTACTAATTCTATGCACTAAAGGGTGCTGCCACAAGCTGTAAAGTCCAGCCATTTTCTCCATCGTCTCCTTCCCAAGTCTCCCTGCAGTCGCAGAGTGAAAGTCATACATTCCATCAACTTGACGTCTTCCACTATAGAGGTAAAAAGTGATACAGTGGGAGGGTCTTTACAGAGCCAGCGTTTTGTTATGGCCTTCTTCGCAGAAGCCAAGAGAACTCTCAGAAGATAAACGTCATCTGCGACTAAATCGTCTGTAAAATATCCCAAGTACAATGAAGTAAATGTACAAGACACGTGGAATCCCAGCACCTCTGTAATTATCTTTACAATTTCTGTCCAGAAGGGTTGTATGAGTGGGCAGGACCAGAATATATGACCGCAATCAGCCATGTCTTCCCCACAATTCCTCCAGCAAAGCGCAGGTGTAGCACTGAATTTAGACTTTTGTTTAGGTGTTATGAAAAAGCGTATAATGTTCTTCCAGCAGAATTCCCGCCACATGTTGGAGTTAGTTGTGGTAAACTGTGTCTCCCAGATCCGTGCCCACCCATCCTCTGTAATCACAATGTCCATTTCTTTTTCCCATTTCTGCTTTACGTAAATCGTTGAGTCCCCTTTGAGCTCAGTCATACATTTATACAATTTACTTATCAAGGCTCTGTTACTCCCAGAGTCATAAGCATCAATGAAAATATTAACAATCGAGAAGTCTCCACGGACACAGCTCTCCAGTCTTTTGCCAATATAGTCACGGAGTTGCAAGTATCGAAAAAAGTCTTGTTTCTCGAGGTCGTAAGTCTTGCATAGGGTATCAAAAGCCATAATTTTAGATTTTACAATAACCGAACACCCAGCAGTGATTCCACGCCACACCCATTGTCTAAATCTACTATCGTGGGAAGCAGGTAAAAAATCAGGGTCATAAGCTGGCCACCTCAGAAGTTTTATCTCTTCATGTAGTTGTGCCTGCCTGACCACTCCCCTCCATATTTTTAATGCAAAAGTAACCCAGCGGCTGGGAGCCAAGGTACCGTCCAACTCAGAAGCTGCGTAACCAAGTCTAGACTGGATCGGTGTGTCCGAGAGAGACACCTCAATCGTCTTCCACCTCGCACAAAAAGATGGGTTACACCAACACACCAAAGACCTTAGCTGAGCAGACAAGTAGTAATCCCTTAATGAAGGTAGAGCCAAGCCCCCTTTTTCTTTCGGCAACTGCAAAGTAGAGAACTTCACCCTTGGTCTTTTGTTAAGCCAAATGAATCTTGAAATCTGTTTATTCCATTCCCGGAATTGCTTCTCTGGAATTTGAATAGGTAAAGCAAGAAAAAGATAAAGTAGTTTGGGAAGAATACTCATTTTAATTATCCGTATCCTGTTGCCAAGGTCGAGAGGGAGCAAGGCCCAAATGTTGAGATCGCTATATATTTCTCTATTAATAGGACTGTAATTAGTATCATACAGTTGTGTTAGATCTTTAGGCAGAAACACTCCTAAGTATTTGATAGCAGTTGCCTCCCAGTTAAACTTGAATTTTGACGATAGTGTCTGGTCTGGAGAAAAATTAAATGTCAGGACTTGAGTTTTTTTGACATTAAGAACATACCCTGAATACAGGCCATATGTTTCCAACATCCCCATTAACACTGGTATACCTGAGCTGGGATCCATGATTGTTACCAAGACATCATCTGCATATAGACACACCTTGTACTCGTCCCCTCCTATTACAATCCCTTTCAATGACGTTTCCTGACGTATAGCCTGGGCTAGAGGTTCGATAAACAAGTTGAAGAGGTAAGGGCTTGCTGGACACCCCTGTCTACATCCTCGTTCCAAAAGGATAGTATCGGAGAGGCTACCATTAATTTTTATTCTGGCAGTAGGGAGAGAGTAAAGAGCCTGGAAACATTTTATAAATTCACTACAGAAACCAAATCTTTTCATCACTAGGAAGAGGAAGTCCCAATTCACTGAATCATAAGCTTTTTCAGCATCTAAGCTAAGAATAATTGAGCTATTTTTCTTATCATTAATGTGTTCGATGATATGTAAAGCTCGCCTAATGTTATCGTGGGTTTGTCTATTTTTCAAGAAACCCGTTTGGTCTTCATCAATCAAAGAAGGCATTATGGCATCCATTCTTCGCACCAAAATAGTTGTGTATAGTTTATAATCTGAGTTCAGGACACTTATCGGCCTATAAGATTTGCAGTTTAGTCTATCCTGTCCCCCCTTTGGCAAAACAGATATGAAGGCCTCCTTCCAGGAGGGAGGTACCAGACCTCCTTTCAAAATATAATTAAAACTAGTTTCCAAGAGGGGAAGAAGGCTTTCCTTCATGGTTTTGTACCATTCGGCAGGGAGCCCGTCGGTACCTGGTGATTTATTGGATTTAAGACTGGAAATAGCTTTAATTATTTCTTCCCGAGATATTAAGGACGTTAACTTGCTATTTGCTTCTCGACCAATCGTAGGCAGGTCTAAGGAGTTCAAAAAGTCAGTGATCTTATTTACATCACCCTGAGTAGATTGACTATATAACGATTTGTAATACATTTCAAACGCTTTTTGAATTTTATCCAGGTCAGTTACAACTTTGTTACCAACTGGATCTCTGATCTTGTAAATATTATTTTCAGCTTGCTGTTTTCTGATCCGCCATGCTAACTGCTTCGCCGCCTTAGGCCCCGCCTCATAATATCTCTGTTTCATAAATCTTATGTTTTTCTCTACGTCTTCGCTCAATATCTTATCTATCTCCTGCTTAATCTGTCTGATTTGGTGGGTTACTGTAGTATTTTTATCCTTCAGGCCTGACTGTTCCAAGGCCTTTAATCTATCCTGCAGTTGAAACAGTTCTTGTGACTTTTTCTTTTTAAGCATGGTCGACCACGCAATTATTTTTCCTCTAAGGACAGCTTTGGCTGCATCCCATACAATACTGTGATTTGTCTCTCCATTATCATTGTCCTGCAGGTACAAGTTAAGATCGGCTGTCATTTGTTTCACAAAAGCGGGGTCATTTAACATACCGGTATTTAGTCTCCACAAAGTTGTCTTCCGTATCCCATCCAAATGTAACGTTATATAAATTCCACTGTGGTCAGAGAAATCTCTTGGACCTATTCTGATATCTTTTATCCTGTGTAAATCCCTATTAAACATAAAACAGTAGTCTATCCTCGAATACACTAAGTGTCGAGCAGAGTAAAAAGTGAATCCTGACGCTGACCCATGGATAGATCGCCACACATCAATAAGTCCTAATTCTGTTAACATTCCTTTAACCCGTTTCCCTCCAGACGTGCTTTTCCTGTCCCTGTTATTTGAGTCTAATCGGGTTCAACAGTAAATTAAAATCTCCTGCACAAATAAGAGTTCCCACCGTTTCCTTAGAGATCAAATCAAATATCTTCTTAAAGAAGCTTGCGTTGCTTCCTGGGGGTGCATAGACATTTAATAGTGTGACCGCCTTATTTTCTATTCTACCTTTTACTAAAACAAACCTACCTTCCTTATCACTTATATTAGATATATGTTCAAATTTTATTTTATTTGAGATAAGGATAGTTACTCCTCGTTTTTTCCCGGCTCTATATGAGGAATAGAATGCATGTCTGAAACCCATCTTTTTAATTTCTCATGTTCTGCATTGTCTAGATGAGTTTCTTGCCAATATGCTATATCTACTCTCTCCTTTTTCAATTTGGCAAGTAGTTTGCTTCTTTTAATAGGGCTATTCAGGCCATTTACATTTAGTGACAGCATTTTATAGAAATTATAAGCCATCAAGTGGGCATGCGGAATACAACATAATCAACCCAGACCTCAGAACATCACAACCAGAACTCACTGAACAGCAAACACACCAAACATTAACAAGAGCTTCCAATACAAAGGATATAAAAGTGTCCTTTGACATTGAGGGGATTGGCCACAAGGTGGGGCCCCTCATCCAACAAGAGGGGGGTGACCGACAAAAAAAACAAAAAAGGGCAAAGAATAAGCAAAAACAGTTTCTCATCGCTATTAGAAATAACTTGGTGGTTCTCTAACCATGTCCGTAGGCACCAACCTAAAGAAATATGAATTCTGAAGGATACGAAAGTCAGTGTTCCCGCGGTTAGATTATCAAAACTCTACCGCCAGCTGTTTCACCGTTGTCCCGCCGTCAGCTGTTCACTCGTCTGCTGGCACTCTTTCTTGCTCCCTCCGGAATGCTTGGAGTTTTTCCCGAACGTGCTGCTGGAAGCCGCCCCATGTGTGTGCTGTCTCTGCGTCTCCCAAGGAAGTAGCTGCCTTATCGTGTCCTCTGTCATCCTGCTGGTGTGGTTCGCCAAAGTGATCTTACCCACGGCTATTCCCGCTTTCTTAAATCCTCGGCAGCTTGGGTCGCGGTATTATATAGGACAGTGTCTGACGCGTAAAACACTCGCATCTTACTTAGTGGTGTCTGGAAGCGAATCCCGCTGTCCTTCAGAGCCTTCTTAACTGGTATATATTCCGTCTCCTTTTCTGCACTTCCAGGAGTAGTCATGATCGAAATACACCCGTTTGTTTTGGATATGTACCCCTTTGTTCCATGCAGTGCGAAGAATCTCTTCTTTAACGGAGAACCGAAGGAAGCGCACTATTATTGAGCGTGGTGGGGCGTTCGGAGGTGGTTTTGGTCCCAGCGCGCGGTGTGCGCGCTCAATGCCGAGGGCACGGTCCGGGCCGAAATCTTCGCCTAGATGTTCTTTGATCAGATTTTCAACAAAGGTAGTCACCGACGAGCCCCCGAGTTTTCGCACACACCGTAAACCGGATGTTTTTGCGCCTAGCGTGCCCTCCATATCGGACACCTTTTCCTGAAGCGCCCGTTGATTTTCCAACAGCTGCACAAGTGTATCCCTAACACCAATGTCCCAGCGTGCCCGAGTCAGCCATGTTGTCCTCGACGTGTTTTAGCCGCCAGTCATCTCCTCTACCTGATCCGCCATCTCGTGTAATCTTTGATTCAATTCCTTAGAGAGTTCGCCATTTGTTTCTTTATATCCTCCCGAAATTCCGCATCAATGCTTTGAAGTCATTTTTCAATTCGGTTCGCAATGTAGCCATTTCGCCACCATCACGCTACTCACAGCATCCCGAAGCCAACCTAAGCCTTCACCTCGGTCGCCATCTTGTCCCGATGCGAGGCTTGCCCCACTAGCCGCCGTGGCGTCCTTCTCCATTTCACAGTCAAGGATGTTTCGTAGTCCGTATCCTCCCTTTTAGATTTATCCCCACTCATTCTTGTGTCGAAAAATGGCAATGCAGCCCTAATACAGCTCTCGAGTCCGGGGAAACACACGGTTGGTGCCGGAGGTCACTCTCTATGCGGCCATGCGATTCTACGCGCCACCGGAAGCCGAGTCGTAGAATTCTTGAGCCCAACCTAACTTGAGATCGTTGTTAGCGTCCAGTGTATCCTTGCGTTCCTTCACCCAGTTCGATCGCAAGATCACATGCAGCATGGGAGCTAGCATGGCATCGCATGCGAACGCACCGAACAGATCTACGGCCCAGGATAAATTGTCAGTGTCCGCTAAGCAGTCCCAAGTCAAGCCTATCAATCCGTCGTCGTTCTTCTGCTCTATCACCATTCTGTTAAGCTCGGGCAGAGCGATGCAAACCAGATACGCGCTCCGTAGCCGTAGAATCGAACACAAACATTCCTCGGGCGATGACAGCCAGGTGCCATTGGGTGGTACGTCTCGTAGATGTATGTCCCCTCGCAATTCAACCACAGTGCTGTCCGCCACGTACCACACGACCGTGGATGACTTCGCCGAGACCTCACCAGAAGCGTGTTTGCTGATCCCCGCGTCTACGTAGGGTACCATGGCTCCGGCTGCGGCTTGGTCCAACGATACACATATCGTCCCACTTTTCCATTCGTAAAACCCTTGTCGTATCGGTTCTTTGCATAGTTCACAATCCACATCATCATCATCATCATCATCATCCTCTGGCCCTTTAGGTATATCCAACACCAAGTAGTCACACTGACTGTCCATGATATCATTGCCTTATACAATAACATAGACAACAGGGGGGTTATTAGTACATGACGGTAACGTGATCTCCAATACCACTCGCACTTCCAGTCACAGGGTGCGTTTCCACTGTGTGGCGTTTTGTTCAGTGGAACTGAACGCAACCCTCGGTTTTCACCAATTTGCGTATCTGACACACAAGCAAATGCCTCTCGTGTAACAGCGTCTTGGCAGAGAGCGATCCCACACCAACTAACGTGTCTAGTACCGCAAGGTCGCTCCGAACGTCCAAGTACAGGTCAGACATGTGAGAATCCGAGGCGCATTGTCTCGCATCGAGGTCCAGCCTCTGTTGCATGCGTTCCAGTAGTACTTCGAGATCCTCTTTGTGAACACCGGGGTCTCGGGGAACGCGTGCCAATTTGAGGTTCAGAGCGTTCAGTTTCTCAGCGCAGTACTCGGCCACAGAGCGCGGCGCCAGGCGCTTCGACCTGTCGATTATGCGGCGTATGTACGCTCTGGCTTCACACCAGGGTTCTCCGTGTTCAACACCGGGTCTTCCCTCGGTGTAATTCAACAGTTCCATCACCGTGATGTCTTTGGACACCTTCGCGCACATTTCACGCCAGACTTGTATGTATCGCACATACAGATCGGCGTATCTGTCTAATATCAACCTGAGCGCATCTGCGTCGTTGTAGCAGATGTTCAGGGCATCGTGCACCGCGGCGATTTCACCCGCCGTAGACTCGCCGTAGGACTTTGACGCACAGGCTGCTCTCGTCGCGGATAAGCGTACCATTTCTCGAACTAGGTTATTGCGACCTAAGGCCGCTTGCACCATGTAGTACAGACGCTCATCGCTACAGTCTACCTTGAGTTCGGGGTATCGCTCCAACACTTTCTTGAAACCCGTCATCAGTTCCGATACGGTTTTTGTGTAGTTGTCTAACGTCCTCTTGTACTTTTCGGCCGATGACTTGCAGTGAGCATCGTAGGCCTTACACCGCTGACACGGTACTTTGTCATTTGACTTGCGCTCTCTTTGGTAGCTAGAGGTGTCATGTGAATCGGCTGGTGGCCACTTAGCAGGCTGCCACATGATCTCAACGTCCCGATCGCCACCTTTGTCCGGCTGATGATGCCGTTCGGATGGCGAAGTGGACATGGGTACGTCGCTGTCGCTGTCGTCAAAATTGAGAAACGGTTCACTTACGTTTGGCTGCCCGTGTGATTCAGCCGAACTCATATCATCATCATCGTCATCATCAGCATCAACGTCAACATCGTCATCGTGAACAGACCCTTGGTCGCTAAATGCCATAGGCTCTTCGCGTTCCAGCGATTGCGTGTCTGTCATTGACATTGCAGTTTCCTCAACCACCGATTTGTATTTATGAAACACAGCATCAATTGCATTAGACATCAAGGGTCGCAGTGACCCGGAGTAGTCGAAATCAGCATGTCGCTTCCAAAGAGAAGTGGAGACGCCGGGTTCGGTCATGATGGCAGCGACAACCTGACAGATGACAGTAAACACAACGCTGTGGTTGTTCACAACGGCAGACCCCACAAACGGCCGCCTCGTATGCATGATAAATACATAATATATGTGTACACGTGCCTAAAGCGAGGCAAGCTACAGCTTGTCGACGAAGAGTTGTCCCATTTGTTTGGACCAAATAACACCGTGTTCCCTAAGCTAGATCCCATCTGGATGGCGAGGTTTCTAACTAGATGCAGAATGTTATACAATGACTATGTGAGCAAACACATACGGTCGTCTAGCTCCGTGCTCTCTAGCGAGGGATTGCTGCTGTACGAAGCGAGAACGGCCCGCAGCACCCACACCGTGGTGGATGACCGCGGGCGCATTGTGCAGCTTCACAACTTTGCGGATCCTTACAAAACCAGAGAATTATCGTGTGAAGAATGCGCTCGTTTTAAGGAGAGCACAGTGGTGTTTGACAATGCGGCCTTCACGAAGCGTGACGACCTTGTCTCTGGTCATATCGGACGGATCGCATCGGTCGCGCCACGTGCCGTCTGTCGGTATCTCGTGGGATGCGTATTTCACAGTGAAGGAAAAAGACATACGTGGATTGGAAATGGATTCTGAGTTCGTGTACACCGCCGACGGCGTGTGCCTGTATATGATGGTGGCCTCGTGGAACACATCGGTGTGTTTGGTGTTTGACAGCTCTTGTCGAACCGGTACAATTCGGACATTGTGCGCTTTGGCCCAAGGCGATCCAGAGCTCGGGAGCGCTTTCACGTTGCGGTGCAACATACCAGAAGGAGTGCGAGATTTGGACTTGAGAAGCATACGACCGTTGCGGGCTGCCGACGAGAACCTAGTTAGACCGAACTTAGGGCACGCCGACACTGATTGACGTGGCGATGCGTTGAGTGTACAGAGAGGCCTTATGTGTTTAGAGGAAATGGTCAGGGTGCCGGCGGGATTCTCGATTGTAGCTGAAAACGAGCTAGTTGTAGTGTTGAGACACATACTAAGAGACGCTGTCATCATCGTGCCCAAGGACACTTGTTTGGAAACGAACCGGACCGCAGACTGCCCCGATTCCGTCGTGCCCGAGGGTTGTGTGACAGAATGGTATTCGTGTAATTACTCTTCGTTTGTGATACGTAGAGGTGTCGCGGGCGTGCCTCCGCTCGCTATATCCACCGCGCAGATGTGCGGTGGTGCTCCCACGTGTACCAACGGCACATCGGCTAAAGTGCCAACGTTGCGCGTGTTCCCAGCTACGCGTTCCAATCGTGTAGCACCAACAACACGCCGTGGGTTTCGAGGCTATGCGTTTGACCACGCGGTGTGCCTGTTGCCAGGCTCTATGTCAATTGTAACTCAGAAACGATTGGGCATTCCCAGTTGCATTGCTATCATGTATTCCATTCTTGCCTTCAGAGGCCTGACTCTGAACGACAACACAGAGTTGTCAAACACTCCGACTGGTCTTCTCTTTGCCTGGAATGTAGAGTTACACGAAGCTAAAGTTATCATGGTGACTTATCTTTCGTTATCCGAATCGTTTGTCCTACCTAACGACAGTACGTTTGAACTAAGGGTGGAATCGCACGGGAGCTTGATGAAACTACGCAAGATGCTATCCGCTAACCCCAGGCCTTTCGTTTCGACCGTGAGACTACATGTGCCAGGTACCGAAAGACCAATGGCACCTGACATAGAGCAAGGTTTGCTCGACGCACAAGAAGCACTGTACTTTGAAGGCAAAACAAACGGAGACCCTACTACTGCTGCTGCTGCTACTACAACGACCGAACGCGCTCAGGGACCAACGGATCGCGATGAGGACGACGTGCCCCCGTGGACAACAACAAAGCTGAGATTTGGATCGCACATGATTCCGACGGGACACTGCGTGTTATTCGGTCGTGGTGTGGATGACAGCAAGTGCTTTGGACGTGTGACTGTTGGTGTGCGCACATTGGGTCTTTTGAACGTAAGGATATTGAGAGCGTGTGGGGTGTTTCACAAGAAGCATGGCAGCGGGAGAGCTGTGCTCCACATACCTAGGACAAAGGGGGTCGTTCCAAGACCCAAATGGCTGGGCGAAGACACAGTGCTAAGCGACGACCTGTGTGTGATCGAACTCAACGCCAGTCGCGCCAACGGCCTACCTGCTCCGTTGATGGAGCAAACGGGTTTCTTCTTTCAACTAAATTATTCCCCCTCATCCCCGTACGAGCGAGAGCAAGGGGCCGCATCGGACGGCCCGGAGGTGACGATGTCCAGGATAGAACAAGCTATATGCAGCGACACTGCCAGAGGCTACGAGGAACAAAGACTCGTACGCCTATTCAAGTCTGCGCACGCGAAATACGAACAATGTCTATTCGACGTAGAGACAGAAGAATGCAACGGTCCGTCGGCGTGTCAACGAGAGACGCTGTCATGGATCGTGGCGGCTAAGAGACAAAAACCTCCGGGGGTGCGCGAGGAGAAAGCCGTCATAGGAGACGGCGAGTTCTTCCCTTTGATTGACGTCGCCATGGACCCGGACGGCGACAGGATCGAGGAAGAGGAGCTGTTATCGTCTCCTCTAGCGGAATACAAACTCCACCTGTGTCGTAAGTCCCAACCGGGACGACACGCGATGGCCCGAGCCGACAGATCCGTGGGCGAGTGCGGTTGCGCGTACGAGGCCTGTTTGGACGAGGCCGTGTTACTCGGACACTGCGTCAGGGTGACCGAAACAGCGGGCGCTAAAAGGAACTTTGACGTGAGTGCGTGTTTGACGTGTTTCTACAGAGCGGTGCATCCCTGCGTGCCCGATATGAAAGTAGGGGGCATCGTGCTCGATTACGAATTCGTGGTGCACGGTAGAGGCCGGTTGCATCCAGTGTATGCACTTCTCAGTCATTTGTCGCAGAGCTGCAGGGTCAACTGCTTCCCCTCCTATAGACTGATAACCCTGAGTAGACACAGGGGGGCGTCGGTATGGACCAGGGGCACGGACGAGACCAACTCTCGCATGTTGCGAGCTAACACGGTGGGCGCTTTCTTATGCGCTCAAGATCACAGATTGGCCACGCTACTCGCGAGATGTTGCAACCCGACGCCTTTGCTCTGCTCGGAATTCTACAACGGTTGCGGCCTATTGCCTCGCGGGGACGAAGAAGAGCTGCTTCGGGCAGCGTATTCCAAGACCCTAGGACCGGTGTTTGAATTTGAACGGGTCGATGCTTTCCCGGGGAAAGTCACCACTAGCCTGGGCGAGTGGCGTTTTCTGCGACTGACGACAACATCCTCGGATGTCAAGCGGTTCCCGGGTATAACCGTTGTGGACGGTCACACCGTAGCGTTCGCCTCGGAGTCGCCGTTGTTCTACCTCAAAGGCGAGGGTCCTTTGGTGCAACACTTGGAATCGGTCGCGGTGATAGTGGACAGTAGCTCGCAGTACAGAACGGACGTGCTGAGAAACGAGACACCCGACTGGCCGGAGCCTACTGTCATACAAGACCCTATAAGACGTAGGCCTAAACACGCCGTCCTCGACGAAATGTTCATGCGGAACGGTAACAGGGACCCGTTGGACGCATCTACTGTGGAGCGAAGAGCGTGGTCTTCGCTCGTATGCACGCAATGGACTTTCGTCAAGCGTCGCGGTTGCGGCGGTGTAGAACTCGACTGGGAAACCGAGTATCCTGTATCCAAAAGCCTAGTCAGCGTAGGACCTAAGGACCCGGGTGTCGCTGCTATCAGATGGCTGTGCGGTGCGCCGCCTGAGCGTTTTTCCGACGGAGTGGCGTCAGCGTTGCAATCCGGGGACAGCACGTTCGGTCTCTTCGAGTTGCATTCTAAGATGGCTCGGCTCAAAGACCCGCTCGTGTGGCGAGGCTTCGACATCTTGTGTTCGCGTGTGATGGCCTGTCCCGCCGAAAAGCTGTGGTCTACGGGTCTCTGTAAAGTGTCGAACCACGGACTCGATGCATTCGGCGACAGATCCACGGTTCCGGTGGCGCACCTCGTAACAATAGTACACTCGAACGAATGGTACGCCCGTCCTCTGGGCACATGCGACACGTCCGTCGAGTCTAGCCTTCTGTTTTCTGACGCGCAGGTTTGTTCGGCCGCAGAATTCGTCTACGCGTTGGCTCGTGTGATGCTTTCCGGGAACGTGCACGAAGAACTGGAGATTAGGTGCTTTCGCGAGGGGGTTTACGCGTACATTCAACAGTCTGTGGCTTGGTTCGCCAGAGCCGCAGGGCCGTTTAGGTCCCGTAACGTGACCGTGTTTACACCAGAAGCCGAGCGCGACACCAAGCCGTGGACGCATACCCTCCCCGCGGGGGTGGATGTTTTGAAGTCCAGCAGAAGCAGTTACATCGTATCTTGTACGCCGCAGTGCGCCGAGAGATCGGACGTGAAAGCGATGCTCGCTAACGCTGTGGCGACCGAGAGGGTGAACAGCTTTGGTAACCTAGTGTTGCACACGGATCGCAAAAGCGTACAGCTCTCACGGCAACAGAGGGAAGCCGGACTGCATGTCGCTGTCGAGACTCTCTACTGCGACGACGCATCGCAAGGCGCCGACACCGGCGACGACTTGGACCGAGTGTACATTTACTGCGATCGTTCACTGAAGCATTTTTGCGAATTCCACAATGTGCCTAAGGGGATACGGGGACCTGAACTGTGGGACAGACCTATACCCTGGTCTAAGACCAACCCGTCGGCCTTTTGTTTCAAAATATCTCAGTTGAAATACAGATGGGAGTCTGGGCTCGACGAGCCCACGCAGGTTCCCGTTCGCGACGCCGGCGCTGTCCATTCTCAGCACGAGACGCAAATTCACAAGTGGCAACGGTGCTCCTCGGACGGAATGCTCGTCCCCAAAAAAGCTAGGTTTTGGTATTCGGTGGATCACGAAAGATCTTTCGCGAGAACGATCGAGCGCTCTTCGGGCAGCAAAGGCGAGTCATGTGAAAGCGAGGACTCCGACGGTCGCCCTCGGGCAGACCCGACGCCCGAAGACTCGGATTCGGTGACATTGGGCTGCGAGTGGTACGACGAGGCTGAAGCTGGTGTGCTGGTACTCAATTCTCACATTGCCATCGAGTTTGCATACGCTACGCCTGCCACCGAGGGACACGTGTTCTTCGACCCCATCCGCAACACGGATTATGCAGGAGTAGTGCAGTTGCAGGAGGACGGGAAGTTGATCAAGTTCTACAAGCCGTACAACTACAGATCTCTCACGTGCGACTTGTACACCGTTCTGATGTACGGATGCGGGCTGACGCTGGTGTTCGCGAAGGAGGGGAGGATTGCGCACTCTGATGCCGCGGCTGATAATGTGCTGAATCTAGCCCTGTGCGCCGTGGCGGTATCCCATCACATAACACCAATGGCCCGCACTCCGTGCAGAAGAGTCACAGTTGTCACGACGGGCGGTTGCGAGCAAGCCCTAGCGATCGCCAGAGACATTAGCCGTGTGGTCGTGGTGACAACGCCTCGTATTAAGCGAAGGGGAATTGTAGCGTACTCCTTCAAGAGGCTACCCGAAACGCTAGAGACCGAATTCAGAAACGTGGCTCTTCCTAGGGGTATAACGACAAGGTTTAGCAACTGTCCGTGCCCCACGGATTTCCTATGCCATGTCGGCGTGTCTCTGTACAGCAAATTGATGCAACATTGGCCGCGTCTCGCCAAACGAGGTGACGTGAAACACCCTACGAGTTCGCGAGACCCGAGATGGATGGGCCTGACTTTGTGTCTCGCCGAATGGGAGAGGAAACGGTCCATAGCGGACAAGTTGACTCCGGGGGCGATAGAGTGTGCGCTTCGAACGCTCCGTCGACCACGCTAGAGCTTTACGACATGGCATGTCGAGGCAGAATAACGGGAGCCATCGACCCGAGGCTGATAGATTTCACCTCGTCCTACAGCGAACCCAAGTCCTCCGCGCGTACTCCGGCGCAACCGACGGATAAACAAGTCGGCGAGTACACGCTGTGGCTGACGATCCAAGCGCTAGAGAGATCTCACTTCATGCTATCGGATCAAGGTCAACCGATCACGTTGCCGGCGGCCGTGGACGTCTACAGAGCTTTACTGCGGGACTTTGTGACTTGCTCTATAGAGGAGACCGTGGCGACGCTGGACCTGTTACAGGGTTTTTTCATAATAATGCTAAGGTATCCGTTCATGCCAGAACTGTCGGTGGACACCAAAGAGTGCCCCGAGTGCTATTTTGAAACCGAGATCACGATGGACTCGTGGGAGCAAGTCAGGAGGCAGATTTCCTGTTGTCACTTCACGCCCAGACACGAACACATACCTTACGCGCGAGACGCGAGGCGCGATGTTTAACGTGAATTTTCACATCGACGGAAACGGCGAAATGTGCCGCCTGGGACCTTGTAGAACCATGTTCATAAATCAGGGGGCCGACGAGGCGAATGCGGACGAGCGCGTCGCAAACCCGGGCAAGTTCGTCGAGCAGATAGCGATGCTTAAGAGATGAGACGAAATGATTAAACAGAAGACGATGGGCAAAGAAATATTCCATCAACTTTGCTTGCACACTCGAACTCTCCGGGAACTCGAGACGCCTCGGTATCTGAGCGCCTATCCCATCGCGTCGCTATACAGGTTTTACGGCTCGCTGAACAGAAGCAGACAGAGAGCGCAGCTGCTCTCGGACCACTACACGCTGACCCCCGCGGACAGGACTGCGGTGTCCGTGAAAATGGAGGATCTCCACATGAATCTAAAGTCAATCTCGACGACCGGCAACAACGACAAGCTACTGTCGTACGTGTGCATGGCGATGATAGGACCCCTGCGTAGATACGACCCCAGGTACGGATGCGTGGCCGACAGAGTCGTGCTATTCAAACATCTGACAGCGTCCGGCTTTCCCGTGGAAAGCGCCTCGATGCTGGTGAAGAACGTGCTGTCGGTGAAACGTACGCTCATGGTCGAGTCGACCCTGGACGCGGCCCTAGAGTTGCAATTGCGAAAAACGCACAAACTATAACAGAAAGGTATCGGCTCTGATCTGGTTATTCTCGCACATCGCGGCGTATTGCATGCTTCGTCAGCTGGACCATGGACACGTGCGCATGGGAGACTCGCCCGACGAGATGGACGCCGACGGAATCTACGTGTTCGACCAAGACCACGTCGGGGTTAGAGTGTCCGGCGGAACATCGGCCGCAGCAGGCGATCGACACCCATTGCCCTGGGCCTCGGCCTACATGCCCTTCTCACGCATTCTGGAACTGCTTGCATTGCGGGATCGCGCTAAAGAAAGACTTTGTTGACAAGATATCGATGTCAGAACCCGAACATTGTTACGATACACTCATTCAATGCGGCTACATGCCTCTGACCGTTTTGGTGAACATGAGATGGAAACGAGACGTGTTGGAGAAACACAACGCGGCACTGGCGGAAGACCACGCCGTTCACATCGAAGATCTTAGGCGCGAGTACGAAGAATCGAGGAAGTCGAGACGGAGGCGCAAACCTTCGACCGAGCGAACGAAAAACACCGTGAAGTGGAAAAGGCCGGTGTCGGCTGCCAAAACACCTAGACGACCAAAGAAGAGGACAGGCTGATCCGGCCCGTGAGTCCGAGCCCCACGGATTTGCCCTTTGCATACCACCCCATTTGTACACACTGTGTGCATGTCTAAGGGTTGAATTGTTGTACTGTATAACATGTATATGAATCTAATGGCGATGACAATAAAGACAACAAATGAAGTAAAGACACTAGTCTGTGTTCATGACACGATGCTTTATTTTTCGCTCACTCGCTCACACATCGGGTAAACATCATAACATAACATAACATAACATTACATAACATACAGCGTAAAATCTAACACGGCGTCTGTAGGTCGAGCATCCCACGCGTAACTGTCACTTTCTGTCCAACTCGATCGCTGTTGTCCTCGTAGTATCCTCCGTAACACGGGCCTTTTCGTTTTCTCGACGAGAGTCTTTTGGTTTGCCGCGCGGCAGCATGGTCGGAGATGGATCCTTTCTCTGCGGTCTCCTCCGTGGGCTTGGGGTCGTTACATTGTCTGCCATTGGCGAGGTCGCTGTCGTCCATCTCTTGCCGTAATACTGCGTTTGAAATGTACGTGTCCAAGATCGCGCTGACCGCGGTAGGTAGCCTCTTTTGCTTGTCCGGGTTCGTCAGATGCACTCTCTTGGCGAACGCCGTGTCGTTGGCGTGAAGATGTACGTGTGTGGATAAACTGGACCACTGATTGTGCTTAGTTATAGCTTTATCAAAGAACATGATCACCAGAGTTCTGTTGTCGAACATATTACCCAATACGCGATGCTTTAAATATGGGAAAAGGCAGAGGGAAACCATCGTCACCATCGTGTAGAACCCGGTGCGACTTACGTGCTTCTCATTGTATTTGCCAGCCAGTTTCCTCATGAACCGGTTGATTTTACCTTCTTTGCAATCGAAGAGAGTCGACACGGCCACGGCGTTGCTGAAGGCCGCGTCGCGAATAACACTCAGATATTCCCTCGAGCACCTCAGTGGAAAGGCAGACCTAAACGCTACCTCTTTGGCAAGGGACAGGGTAATGTCCATCCAGGGCAAGCACAACACTCCGATAGAGGTGCTGGTCGACCCTCTATCGTAATGTACACGGCGGTACTCGTCGGAAAAGTCCCGGGTCAACAGCGTGGCGAAAAGCGCCACGGTCACCGGCAACGAAGCCGTCAAAATCATCTGGTTCAGGTCTGTGTTAGGAGGCGGTGCTGTGTTCTGTCCGGACATGTACTCCAGGCCTCCGTATCCCAATTCCAGGCTGGGGTCCCTGGATGGCATGTGGTACGAGGCTCTGAATTCCACTTGCGGTTTGCGGAACACCAGCAGTTGTTCAACGGGGCACTCTGGCGGAGGCAACCTCTTACGTTTCGTCCAGTCCACCATGTCACGCACCAAGGTACACCCCGGGCCGGAGCACACGTGTCTACTACAGTGATCGCGACACACGTGTCCTAGGGCCTCGCTGCTGCTGCTGCTGAACGTGCATGCGTTTTCGACGCAATAGCTCACCCACTGGGGATCGTCTATTAACCCCACAGATAGGAGGTTCGCACCCGGGTCCCCTGATCCCATCGCCGTCTTCTGTGCGTCTGCCCTTCTTGTCCTGTCCTTTTCTTTCTGTCTTCTGTCACGATTCCACCGTGACCATCGCATGCACGTTCTCCACGATTGCGATGACGCGCAGTTGGTTCTGATAGCACTTTGTCCGTGTCTGTGCTTTTGTTACAGGCGAGTAGGGGGCAGAGCACCGATCTGATCTTGGTCAACGAGGTGGGATTTGTCAGCTCCAAAGTGCTACTAGCCGTTCTCCCCAATATAGCGTTCAGGGGACGCAAACAGGTGCACATCACCAGTCACGTAAATAACACCCCTTGGTTGAATAAAGTAGCAGACATCCGAGGGGACGATGGGGAACCCGCCTATCACGTTGTATCGCAGAGCTTCAAATGTAAACACCACGCCAGGGACCCGGACTCCACCTGCGTTTGCATGGGAATCTACTGTCCCCAGCACATTTCCGTAGACAACCATCTGAAGCAACTGATGAACATAATTGTGCCTAGGGGCTTCGAGAGCGAGGTGACGGGTAGCAGCAGCACGTCCTCTTCGGACACCAAGAGCGACACAACGACTCCGTTCGAGGCTTGTATCATAAACAAGTTCCTATCCGGCAACTGCGTAGAGTTGGAACGCATGGTCCAGAGTAGCGTGGCCAGGGCCTACATATGCATGGACCCGACGTTCGGCGGAGGCTCCAAATCCTGCGCCGGAGTGTGCTGCGCCGTGGAGCTAAGCGGGGGACAACTGGTGGTGAGTGTGGTCTCATCTGCAGACAAGCCCGAGACGAGCAGTTCGTCGAACACGTAGTCGTAATCCACCTTAGCCCGTTGTTGTCGCGAGTCTCCCTGTGTGTCTCGAGGCAAGTCGTCCGCGTGGAGGTCTAGCAGTGTACAAATGTAAGCGGTCACCCTGGACTCCGATTGTAACGTCAACGAGGTTTCGGTGTCCGCAGTACAGCACGACACCATATCCATCGCCTGAGCCCACGTTCCGCACGTACACTCCAAACTTGCCAATCTCATCATCCACCCCGTGATGGCGGTGGAAATGATTACGTGTAGATCACGTTGCCCCCACTCTCCCTGACTTTGTAACACAGCCATGTATCTCAGAGCACCGCCGCGGATGCCTTCTACAGACGCGAAAGACGCCAATGTCATATTGTCGTAACTGAGAAAATTACATTGGGCTATACAAACATGTATGAACCGCTTAGGCACTCTGTTGCCCAACGCCAGGGTTATAACGTCCGACAGTGTACAAGGCACGGTGGGCTTGACGAGCTCGGCCGCGTGACGGTGCTGCGCCTTGTACGTAGACGCCAATTTGTCGATCACTAGGATCCTGGCAGGGGAGTACGAGACCAGTTGCGAATACATGGTCTTAAGTTGTCCCAGGTCCATGTTAGAGTAGAATGTCATGTTGCGGCGGTAGGCGGTGAACACAATCATGAATTCGTAGTGCGATATCACATAGTCCCACGGAGCGGCGAGCAACTGGCGGATGTCTCTTCTGCACATTTCGCACGTATTGCAAAACATTGTGTCCGCAATCTATTCAGACCGAGAGTGAAGTGTGACGGTGTCCTTTTTGTCCTAACAGGTGGTGGGCTTAGAGGAGTTGGAAATAGCGGACCTGGATCAAGTGACTCGCGTGTACTCGGCTCTGCTGTGTGCTCACGTCAGGCTATTGAAGGTGCTCATGCCCAGAGTCATGTGGAAGGAAGTTCCCGTGGTTATAGTATTCGAACAAAACACGTACGTCAACGCACTCGTGGACGTGAAGAACCTGATGGAACAATCGCTGTTGGGTTCGGGGTCTTTGATACAATTCTACAACAAATGGTCTCACGTCAACAACAAATACATGCTCGGGAAACACGTCAGCGCCAAGACCAAACTCGACATGGTGCTCAGCACGGTCTCCGGGATATGCAAGGGTGCGCTTTGTTACTGCGACACCGTGATGTCTCTAGGCTGGGCCGTGCTTTCCGAGGCCACGAAGAAGACCAACGCTGTAGAAATGACTATGGGCTACACCAAGGGTGCTGGTTCCAGCAACCGAATGGGTTCGACTATGAACGTGGGCATGTACAAGCGATCTCACAGGGGTGGCAACCTCCCCACAGCTATCACCGCAAGCGTGCTGGAGTCGCATGATGTGATATCGTTACCGGATCACAGGTTGACGGACAAAACGCACGCGGATCAGGGCAAGTTGCTATTGGGTAAACTGAGAGAGGAAATGTCCATGGTCACCATAACAACATCACAGAAGGGCTTGGATGTCGTGAGCACGGGCGGCAAAAGGTCGGTGGCCGGTCAGTACACCAGAGACGACATGGTTTCAGCTTTCCTTTTGTTGTGTCACACCAGAGAAGAGTTACAACAAGGGGGGGAAATGGTTCGGGTGCAGGGCGAAGTGTATTACAGGTGAACGATAGACGTTGTGGACCTTTTTGTTGTTGTACAGTATAGGAACTACACTGCATAATTCATATGTGACATCCAAATAAACGCTCGTCGAGCACATCCGTTGGTCTTGTTGTGTGGTTTTTGTTTGTGTGTCTGACTGTAGGTCGGGGATCCGACCTCCCTAGGTCGGGGTCGGGGGAAGTGTTTTATTAAGACTCTTATAGTCCGAATGGTACAGACATTAATAGGAGCCACAAGTATCACACGGTAATAATAACCACAAGTGTGCTCGGTGAATCGGCAGCGAACGATATGACACCATTGCGCCTTTCGTGCTTGTGGATGTTGCTGTGTGCCTTCTCCCTAGCTACGGCTCTCAACACAACAGGTATGTAGTCACTTGCACTTGTTTAAGTGCAATGGCTGGCATTGTCCACTCTTGCCTTTGCCTTGCTTGAACACTGTCCATTTGACACCCAAAGTAGGGCCGTATAACCCTTCGATCGTACCCACTGTGTGACTACTCGAATGTGTAGTCAGATCCCAAACACGTAAGTGCGACGAGCGGACAAGATGTGGGTCTTCACTGTGAGAGTCTGAGGCGTACCAACAACAACCTGGTCACATTGTGGACAAAGGAAGGATACACCGATGACGGTTACGTGTTTTTCATTTGGAATAAGGACGTCCGGGGGTCCGAGCAACACGCAGACTTCCATGGCAGAGTGCGGCTGATCGACCCGTCCATGAACAGCGGAAACGTTTCTGTGATTGTAAAGAACGTCAGTGTGGCCGACACGGGGTTGTACACGTGTATGGTTTGGACAGGTGAAAACGGAGACCGCACAGAGCTCGAATGCCTTGTCGCCCTCACAGTCACAGAACACAGCGAGTCCACAAAGCACGGAGAACTCACAGTCTCAACAGAGATCCCGCGCCATTTCAATCCCACAACCGAAGGACAAGGCGAGTCCACAAAGCACGGAGAACACACAGCGATCGAGTGCCCTAACAACCTTACAGTCGCAGGACACAGCGAGTCCGCAAAGCACGGAGAACTCACAGTCTCAACAGAGATCCCGCGCCATTTCAGCCCCACAACCGAAGGACAAGGCGAGTCCACAAAGCACGGAGAACCCACAGTCTCAACAGAGATCCCGCGCCATTTCAGCCCCACAACCGCAGGACACGGCGAGTTCGCAAAGCACGGAGAACACACAGCGATCGAGGGCCCTAAAAACCTTACAGTCGCAGGACACGCCGAGTCCGCAAAGCACGGAGAACCCACAGAGGTCCCGCGCCATTTCAACCACACAGTCACAACAGAGGTCCCGCGCCATGTCAACCACACAGTCACAACAGAGGTCCCGCGCCATGTCAACCCCACAGTCACAACAGAGATCCCGCGCCATGTCAACCCCACAGTCACAACAGAGGTCCCGCGCCATGTCAACCCCACAACCGCAGGACACGGCGAGTCCGCAAAGCATGGAGATGGTGCATATTCATGTTCTCCACTATCCACACGAGGCTCCGGTGCGATAGCCTCCCTGAGCGTGTTGGCGTTCATCCTGGTGGTCTAATGTTTTTGCAAATGTAACATAATATAGGCTCGCTACAGGAGCACCTTGCTTGAAAGTATGGCAATTGTGTTATCACCATTCATTCTGTATCATGTGTGTTACGCATACTATTTGGAAATAAACACTATTATGTTTTTTTTCGCTCTCACGATCACTGTGTTCTGTGTCAGTCGGTCAACGACATACCCCCTTATTCTCATAACCACACTGGGGGCTCCATAGGTACATTACTCAGCCGACCTGGCTACATTGCTCAGCCGACCCGGCTACATTACTCAGCCGACCTGGCTACATTACTCAGCCGACCTGGCTACATTACCCAGCAGACCCGGCTACATTACCCAGCCGACCCGGCTACATTACCCAGCCTACCCGGAGTACAAGACAGCCACCCAAGAAACAAAGTCTCATCCAACACAGCTGCTCCAGTTACACCTCGTACACAAGTTATGGCTGTGCACCATTACCTGACCACCTGGAACCTTGGACATTTGTGCGATCGGTTTAAGAACACATCTTTCACAACCTTCTTGGGCATGACGGGTCACCACGCTCTGCATCAATACGGTGAAGAATTCGCCGATCTACATCAAAGATTGTGTAATCAACTTAGAAGCGTGTTGTATTCGAAACGACTCATGGATACAACACACAAGAACTCTTTGCAAGTGTGGGACACAGACCAGGCAACTGAGGCTGGCTGTGTTGAGACTACATCTACACTGGCTCAAGGGACACGGGGCTATCCCACAGAAGAGGGCGTTTCGCCCATGGAGCAGCTTGCCGTGTCGCCAGTGCCACCCAGAGCTCCGGTTAAAAGTCGTCTCGGGCTGAGACGGCGAGACCGGCCCGCTTTGAACCATGCAGGTGGCGAGGACCATGTTCGCAGAAACCTGTCGTATGAGTTTGAAGCTGTGAATATGTACTGTACGCCACGCAGGAATAAGCAGTACACCTCAAAGGGGACTCGGGTTCCTGTGAAAGCCAGACTGGGAGCCCCAGTGAAACTTCGTGAACCACACCGATGTGTGAGACGAAGATTGGACTTTACTTGAGAAATGTACAATGCAAGACAACTAATGTGTGAAGATATTGTAACAAGTGCAAATGACAGTTATTTGACTGCCAACAAATGTACGACGATACTGTACCAACTGCGGCATGTAATAAAAAAAATTTATTGTCAACATTTAAACAACAGAGTGATTCCGTTTGTTAGTTTTCAAATAGACATTGGGTTAAATAATTACAGCTCTCACACACACAAAGGAAGAATTGTATACATTCAGCATTATCATCAAAAATAGTGAATGTTCAACAGAGACACGTAGATACATGCAGCAGTTACAAATGGGAAGGGTCGAGACGCCAGACGCAACCTCAACGCACAAGCCAGACAAGCACAGTAGTATTATGAATCACGGCATCTCCAAATAGGACGCTTGCAGTCACTTGCAGGCCGTGCAACACTGTCCACGGTCACTTCTCTGTGATGGCTGTAACGATCCGCTAGTAAAACAGTGGTCTGTTGGGCGATACTACACTGTGCTTGTAGAAACAGTCCGGGCCAAACACACAGTTGCCTTTGAGAAAATATTTGCATGTTATTTTGGACAGAAGACTCGTCTTGTAGAGGATGATAATCTCGTTCTTTTCATCCTGATCTGTCACCCAGCAGTTAGACGGTATAAAGTAAAAGGACACAGTCCGACATTCAGGGCATCCCTTCGCCGCGTTGTATGACACAACATCTGTCTTTCTTCTCCAGGTTCGTATACAGTGCAGGCAGAAGCAGTGTTTGCAGTTCGGTAAGATGGCAAAGACGCGCTCAGAGGGATTCTGTTTGGTGAGTATGACGTCCATACACACACCACATGTTCTGGCCAGGCTTTCGTGTACGTGGTGCTCAGACTTGACATACATTCCTTCACTGAAATGACCAACCTCGACTTTATTTCCTTGCAAAGCCATAGTTGTTTTGGCATCAGAGCTGTTTCTGTGTGTTCCACTGGTATCCGACGCGTCACCTTTCCTCCTTCTCCTTTCCTCTACCCAGTACTGTATGTGTGTTTGTGTTTATACTGTTTTCTCTGTGTGTGTACGCGTGTGCGTGTCGGCCAGCACCCCCCTGTCGCATTGTCTCTTCGACCTGGCCGACCCACCTGGCACATTGTCTCACCAACGTGTGTGTGTGTGTGTGTGTGTGTGTGTGTGTGTGTGTGTGTGTGTGTGTGTGTGTGTGTGTGTGTGTGTGACAGAGAGAGCTCTAATCATCATCCTCGCTCTCCACAGCGGACTGATAAGCTCCGCCGAGGCGACGCTGCACGTGGGGTCGTTTCACGACACTAGCACAGGGCTTCTTTGGTGGGATCTCTGGGTTGACCTTATGCGTCGAGGTGAGTTGTCTGTTACGTTCGGCTGCTGTTTGTTCGTGTGCTAGAGTATGCCAAAGTGGGACGTTGCTGGGGTAATAGGGTTGCTGGTGTTGATGACTTTGTTGCAGTTGAATATCACGGAGCGTCAAGTGTTCCTGATCATGTGTAACGTTATACCTCTGTTCGTGTTGATGGGTACTATTCATCTGTGTCATTCCACTAGGTTGAGGCTGTTGCTGCTGGCGCACACCGGGAACGCTCTGGTGTGTGATCATCATCGGAGGAGCGGAGGGAAAATTCGTGGATGTCACAGATTGCATCCAAGATGTTGGGATGTCCGTTAGATGCAGAGTGTGCTCTTTATGAACTCTGCCAGCCGAACCGTGCTCCGCTGCGCTGACACAGTAACGGAAAAGGAGATATATGTAATATCTAGCCAGTTTCCTTGTGTCTACTGCAATACACTGAGTGATTTCCGGAGTGTGGGTTCCGGCGATCTTATATTCCATCGCATGCAGGGATTCTAAGTCTGATTTCGGGATGTACAACCCATCTACCTTTGTCCACATGTCCCTTAAAAGCTGTAGGCCCATCTGAAGTGTCCTCACATCCCTGAACGAGGAGGCGTCCATGTAGCCCGTGGCAGGCGAGCCGCTCATCACCAAACACTCAAACAGATTGGCTGTTGCTGTCCCTGAAAACGTGATCTCTCTGCGAGAGTTCATATCTATTTACCTGTCGAGCGAGAGAGAAACGACGAAAGATTGCTCCGGATTCGCTGTATTTCAACGACCGACCCACAACTCTGCCAATGGCTGGCCCGCCGCGCACCGGGAGGATCAAACGGAACTGCGAACTGCTTTTGGAAATGGTCGAAAAATACAGTCCGTTTCACCTGAGGACGTTTCGTTATAATGATCTACAAGGGATACTGTCTGTCGTCTCGGAGACCGGCCGAAGCAGATTCGTGCCAATTCCCAGTTGTGACACGGTGACCGAACTGCAAAGATATACACGAGAGGAACATCGGAGTGATGTGCAGCTGTTAGCCCTACAGGAGATAGCCGCACAGGAAGAGGTTCAAATCAGCAAGCAAACAAAATACCTCCTGGTGTACATAAATGTGACACCCAGTAAGTACAGCTCTGTGGTGGTGTTTCTCATGACTAACCCTAAGATTACGGCCCCGTACTCTAAGAATGTCAGCGACCTACTGGACAATACAAACCGGCTGATCAAAACAACCACACGCAGTTTGTTCCTACCCACGTTCGCCGCGCAACCACCTGAACAGATACGTCCGAGATTCCAGGGCAATCACCCCATACTCCACGTGCATCGACCACAAAGCTACAGTTCACCTGCGAGACAAAGGAGTTGCTCCAGCCCCCTGGACAGTTTCCATAGAGAGTACGTCAACGTAGCTGACTGTGAAGGTACGGTAAACCCTTGGTCCGTGTACAGCGGACTACCCGGTAACCTGCAATGTGACATTGACGTTCAGCAGTCAATGCAAGATCCCAGTAAGCTGTTGGGCAGAGGCGGGTTCGGTATCATCGTGGAAACCTCCGCCGTGCAAGTGGCGAAAGTTAACATGTTCCCAGAAATGGCAGACTGGAGCCTGCCGCTCATAGAAGATCAATTTTACAGATACGCACACATTGCCACGCAAGTGGAAGAAATCGCCATAGGCGTTTCGATGAAGCACCCGAACATATTACGTACGTTTGGAGGATATTGGTGCGACATACCGCAGTATCCGTTAGGCGGCAGGGCCGTGATCGTGATGGAGAAAGCCCTATTCTCCTTACAAGAATTCGTGGCTAAGATGAACAAACTGCAGACGCCTGGATCGAGCACCTCCACCGAGAGCGCTGCGCACCTGCCGCTGATGCCCATTGTGGAATTGGATACATTGAGAGGATTGGAGTACCTACACGCGAGACATGTACAACACCGAGACCTGACGTACAGAAATATCCTCGTGTGCCATCAACCCGATAGAAAACCGGTGGAGCTGTCGTTTAAGATCAGCGACTTCGGCACAGCCTGCAACTACTCGACTCCAGACCAGCAACGGCCCCCGAAGTGCTTTGGTGCTTAAATTCCACCACGGCCAGCGATGTGTTCAGCTGGTATTGTGTCATGTGGTAACTGTACACAGGATCCCCGTTGATAGAATACAGGTCTCCTCAGACGCAGGCCGAATTCTGCAAGAAGACCTACGGGGATAGCCTCTCGAAACTCGTCGGCGTGTACACGCCTTCAAACCCCACGACTGCATTTGCAAGCAACTACATGAAAGCGTACGACGCTGAGATGCTGTACGGCAAGTACAAAGACTCTAGGCCCACCGCCGCCGCCATTGGGAGTACGCTGGGTGAAATGGGCCGCAATATTCTAGACAAAACATTTGTTAACATGGGCGTGCTTTGCATCACCTTGTTTCCCCAAGAACGTAGCACGCCCAGTGAGTTGTTGAAATTGAACCGTTACACGTATTTGAACTGCGACGTATTACACACCACCTCGCCGGCTCATGTAATCCCTAGTAATATGCAAGTGGGCCAGTACAGAGCGACGGATGTCATCGTAGCAAACGACTGTGCCCCTGAGCACTTGTGCAAACTAGTGCAAGAGAAGAAGCTTCGGGTCTATACACACCAGAGCAAAAGGTACTACGGCATAGACATGTTACGCTTATCGCCGGATTTGCAACCCGGTGCGTGGTATAGAGACAAAGAAACAGCGCTGTCTGATTGCGTTAGAAAGGCATACTCCGAAAAACGTAGAGCTGGCGAACCGCTGGAATGTACTTCGGAGACGCTCTCCGCTGCAGATAGCGACCACGTAGGGGCGTTCGGTCCGTGTGCAAAACGAACACAGGCCGAAGTACAGCCGGGTGCGGTGCCCGACATGCGCAATGTCATGGCGGACGCAGCCTCTAGCGGCCAACAGCCAAGCGATAAAACGGGGGCGCGAGCGCCTACGGGTGTTGCTACCGTGGAGGACACGCTTACTCGCGCACCCTGGGTCCCGCAGGTGCCGGCTGCGTGCAATGTAGCTGCTGCGGGAAACCATCAGTCAAGAACACAGCAGGGGCAGATGACTAGGCCGTCTCTCGGTCAACCCAGTCGCGTTAAATGTCTTGTTCGTACTAAGCAGACCAAAGGCGAGTCCGACGTCACCATGGTCATTGTCACGAACCCCACGGAGGACGACGTCGCGTGTTTTGAACGCGACGTCGTGGAAAGAGCATGTCGGCTGACAAAAGAACATCCCTTATTGTTTGCCGGACCTAGGGAATCCGTGTACAAGCAAGCTAAGGCTCATGGGCTATACGTGTTTCAATACGGTCAGTTTTTCAGATCTACCAAGATGATCAACTGGGTGGTGGAACAGGGAGAGTCCTTTTATCCGTGTTTCATGCAAGTTCTCTTGACATTGAAAGCTGCCGCCGAGAAGAACGTGCTACCTACGAACATGGCAACCGATTACCTACTGCTCGGCCGAGGGGCCGTCATGATCGACATAGTGGGTTATCTGAGCGCCCACTTTCCCCAGCTGGACCATCAACAGCTGTTAGGTGGCCACAGCCCGAAAGTTACATCTGTGTGTTTGGAACTACTTAGTAAGCACGAGCCCGGATCTCCCGTGGTGCCATTTCTAGAGAAATGGCAGCCTTCTTTTTCAAATAGCCAAGACATGGAGCGTTTGGTCACAGAGTTGTGCCGGTGGAATAGTGCCGGCGCTATCACAAGAGTTCAGCCCGTTGTGTCATCGCTAGCGCACACACACTTTACGTTCAGAGAATATTTGGCCGACGTACCAAATTGGGTAGGCTCGAGGGTCGGCGAGGCCAACTTGAATAAGTGTACAGCTAAGGACCCGTCTTCCGATCACGCGGTTTTCCAAGACCGCGTGCCGCCCGGACTCGGCCCCCGGCGCGGCCAATGTGACACCCGACCACGGCGGGCTCGTCAAAGACCTTGTTCGAAACATTGTCTTGCGAGTAAAGGCTAAGGCGCTACGGGATACCAAGATCGCGGTCACCACTCTAGATTGCACTCAGGGTCTGACTAAGATCACACTAAGAGCTAGTGCACTTTCAGGAATCCCAAGCGTGGACGAGTTGAAACGGCATATGTTCGAGTCCCTTGATCAACTACGCCTGTACACTCACGACGTGGCAACGCTGTTGGATTGGGCTCCTGTTATGAAAATCACAAAACATACCACGTCGACCCCCCTGTCAAACTTCAGCTCGTATCACTACAAGATAATTATACTACTAGTGTGCATTGATGGAAAGGAGACCAACAAAGGAGCAATAAAGACACTGGACGACCTTTTTAGGGGTGTGCCACTTTACTGCACAACGGATTATTGAGCATTGTCTGCCACGAGCACACAGGATAACCAACATGAGAGGGTTGATCAACGTTGGGACTCACTGCGCTGTAAACAGTGTATTGCAGTGTCTGTATGTCACCGATGACTTTAGGATTGCGCTGACCGGAGGCCTCTGTGGCTCTGATGGTGATGGTGATGGTGATGATGATGTTGTTGTTGATGTTGATGATGACGCCGACTGCGATAGGGTCAGTGACAGCACCGTGGCAAGCGAACTGACGAGCGTCTTACGGGCCATGGACCGTAACACTCGGGGAATGCCGCCGTGTGATCCACATCCACTTGTGGACGCGCTAATTCGATACAGTGAGATGACACACGAGGTTCAACAAGATGCCGATACTGTGTTTAAGTGCGTGCTAAACGCACTAGCGGACGACGGCGATCCTAGATGCAAACAAGCATCTGGCCTGTGGACTATACGGAAACAACAATCTGCAAAGTGTTCGACGTGTAACGCGGAATGCGTCTCGCACCATGCCGCGACCAACGTCATTGTATATATTGGGGAAAACAAGCCAAATAAGCTACAGGACTACGTGGACGACTACTCTGAGTCCTTTAGAGTGTCCGACTACCACTGTGGCACCTGTCAAGAGGAGACGGAGCTGATCGTCACTACGGATATCACAGAGCTACCCGCGGTCCTATGTTTCACCGTTGCCAGAGGGCAGCGGTGTGTGCAACGCGGAGAGCTTATGGTTAACACCAGTGCGTTCGACGCCCCACAAGAACTAGACTGTAGCAGGATGTCTGTAACTTCACAGCCTACAAAGTACGAACTGTACGGTATGATAACTCACACAGGCCCCTATGAGTTCGGACATTACGCGGCCTTTGTGAAAAAGAAGTCCAAGTGGTATTTCGTTGACGGCGATGTTGTGAAACACTGCCCTGCATTACCCTTATCGTACTACAACGTGCCTGCTCATTTGTACATGTTAATGTATAGAAGACTGTAATTACACCCCCGCGGGTTGCTGTTTTGTGATTGTACAGTGTGTGTGTGTGTTCACTTTGACGAGATGTCCGTCTGTCATGTGTATATATTGAATGTGTTACACAGATGCAAAATAAACATGCAATAAAAACACGGCAGCGCTTCTAATGTTTATTTGCAATCAGACACAATGTCAACATTTCATGGATGTGACCATCGACAATAGAACAGAACCACTGAGCTGAACGGGCAACATCCGAATGCGTTTACGTTTTTTATTCACCACAGTTAGATCAGTCACACGAAAACTCTTACTGTAGGCCCAGTGTTACACGTCGGACAAACCCTGGTAGAACACCCGCAGGTTGCATGTCCACATATCATTATGTACACTCTACGTTCATTGCACTCTGCACAGACAATGTCTGGCTTGACACTTCTCATGTCCACCGCTCGACAAAACGTCCATTCCGCTTTGCACACGAAACACGAGCGTTTCTTCGTCACCTTGACGCCCTGGTTGATGCACGCCGAGCAGCATATGTGTCCGCAGCTCAACAGGCACATTGGCTTCTGTTCGTAACAACAACAACACGTCAGCAGATCAGCCCCATCGGATCCCGCAGCTACATCCCCGTTCGTGTGTTCTTCTGAGCCGCGCGCTGCCTCAAGCGGTCCGTCGGCCGAAAGGCGAGGGGGTGTCTCTCTGGTAACAAACGTCAACTGGCGCCCGCTTGCAAGGAATCGGTCTAGTGAGGTGACGTGTTCCCGCGATGATCGATGCGGCTCCCGGTCATCAGGTTGTCGTGTTTGGGGTGTACGTTCTACGACAGGAACAGGAAGTCCCCTGCAGCGAGCCACCTCTGCTGAGGTTTCGGTATCGGTGTACTTGGTTTTTGTTTTCCTAGAGTCCCATAACCATGTTACATGCGCCTCCTCGTACCTTACAATACACATGCCGAATGTACACACGGGGTCACTTGGGAGTTCTTTTCGGTTGACGAAATAAGGGCACTTATTGTCAGATAGGTCCTGGGCGAAGGCGCTTGCAAGCGATCTCGTTGCGATCGGCTCGTTTGGCTCGTGAGATTTTATCCAACCCTCAATCCGCACCTTTACACGCGCCGAGTAGTGCTGGAATCTATCTGACGGGATCACCGCATGTATTAGAGTTAAAGTCGTTTCACTGTTCCTACGATCCAGGACACACAGACGCCATTTGCTCACGTGATAACGTCGCACGTATGAACACACAGGAGGTGCTTGTTTCATATCAGGTTTGCCTCTGCGGATAACGGTCTTCGGTCGACATACATTCCAAGCCATCGGCTCGCAAGTCCATAATATCCATCAGAGCAGTCAAAAGCGACTTGGAAGGGTTTTGTTTGAACCGGCCGATGTCTTCCATCACCATGTCTCTGATGATTTTCCGTGTCGTCTTGTGTTGAAACGCTTTGCATTTCTCAGATAACATCGACTCTTTCGCTGTCATGGCTTCGGCTACCTGGTCGAATAAACCGACGGTGTCGGCGCATGTGAACGCCCGGCTGTCCTTTTCTGCATCTGAGTACCAGGCAGGCTTGTCGGTCACCACGAACCGCATATTCGTCCCGTGGGTGAGTGCTCGCCGGCTACGAGACTTGTGTTGGGTTCGCAGGTGTTTACCGTGTGCTCCGATGTGCAAGGGAAAGTAATGTCCCCCTCCCCGCTTTACGCTGTCTCTCCGACTGAGATGTTTCCAATTGCTGCTTGGGATAAGCTCCCTCCTTAGCTTCAACTCCTGTGAAATGTCTCTTAGTCACAACAAAACGTTCCACATAGTGAGGTGAAACCCCTTTGACTCAGACCAAACCTCTCCCAACTCAGAGTGTACATGTCCTCAACCTTGGGCAAATTGTGTCCAACCCACAGTAGATTCCTCCCCAACGCATTCCTATCCGACCCAGAGCGCTTTCTTCGCCGACCCACAGCACTTTCTTCGCCGACCCACAGCACTTTCTTCGCCGACCCACAGCACTTTCTCCGCCGACCCAGCACACTTCCTGTCCAACTCACAGCACTTTCTCCGCCGACCCAGCACACTTCCTGTCCAACTCACAGCATTTTCTCCGCCGACCCACAGCACCTTCTCCGCCGACCCAGCACACTTCCTGTCCAACTCACAGCACCTTCTCCGCCAACCCACAGCACCTTCTCCGCCGACCCACAGCACCTTCTCCGCCGACCCAGCACACTTCCTGTCCAACTCACAGCACCTTCTCCGCCGACCCACAGCACCTTCTCCGCCGACTCACAGCACCTTCTCCGCCGACTCACAGCACTTCTTGCTTTGCTGACAACAGCTTTGTTGCCGGGGCAGAGTAAAAGTCAACAAGTTAGTGTGCCACTCCCAGACCACAACCCGCTGAACTAGGCCTCGTGCTGCTTGTAGTGTTTGCTATTTCTCAGTGCTAGGCATTTAACTACAGCCTTTGTGAAGCATGGACGTCGACTGGATTTCCACATTACAAACGCGCGCAGCTCGCCTGCGTCTTAAAGTTGTGTATAGGGAAAGTGTAACCGGTGTGAAACATAGACTGGTCCACGTTGTCGCCGTACACGTGGAGAATGTTGCAGAGCTCAAAGCCACGGGCCGTGGTTCGCAAAAGAAAGCGGCCAAACACAGAGCAGCTAAAGAGCTCTATGCGTTACTACAGGACAGGATCGACCGGCAAACGGCTTCCGAGGTCACCAAAAACAAACCTTTCCAAGAGCAAATCGACGACAACACACCCAAGTGTAGCAGCCCCTTCCATGAGTCCTCGGCACTTGATACTACACAAAAACAAACTGACCGACGAGGATCCGAGTGTGAAGGAAGTCAACCCGACCCCGACGACTGCACAGAGACACCTTGGTTACAAGACCACTACCCTCACCAGCCTGGAAATCACATTGGACAACTGCAGGTGTGTCAGGTTGCTTGTGTATTTACACACACGGTTACAATTGCAAATATGCTATAACACATCGCATCTTTCAACAGGAAATCTGCCAGCAGAACAAGTGGCCATTGCCCAAATATAACTTTGGCATTACCGAGGGTCTCGGTCGGTACGCATGTCAATGTGAACTTACTATACCCCTGGGCATCCACGCCGATGACGCTGACTTTGCAGTAGATGTCAAGACTGATCGCGTTCGTACACAACTACACGGTGGGCATGTGCGAGGTTGCATGTCACATCCATAATAACATAAATCGTGGTACTAGTGTAGTAATTCATGACTTTGTGTTTCATCGCTATAGGCACGGCAGACTGTAAAGGAGCGGCTAAACAAGCTTCGGCTGGAAACACTCTCCTTTGGCTTCGCGGGCACAATCTCATCTAACAATCCAGCCGCATACACCATGTCGAATAACAGCACGGTGTGTACCCATCACGGGGATATGTGGTGTACATGGTCTATGATACTTGTAATGATGGTGTCTGTCCTACTTTTTGTGTATGGTGTGTACTGCATGTGTACGCTTTGTGTCGAACGAAATAGACACAGGCGAATCATCAGGTTTCATAGCACTCGTATATAATTTGTGTGAGACATGAAATAAAGACAAACATTGTCACATTACATTGGTGCACGTCGTCTTATTTGCACACACTCATAATAAAGAATAGACAAAAAGTACAAAGAAGGCTTGTTCCTCGTCCCCGGGCTCCTCACACGGTTCTGCAGTGTCAGTCTTGGGCCGTCCTGTGATGATGTTTCAGCAGTGATTCCTCTTGCTCGGTTACCACGGTCATAACCGATGGAGTCTGCGGCCCAACGACAACCGTGTGTCCACCGTCACAGCACTCATCGTCCATTGAACAGGTGGTGGGTTTGTACACGACAGTGTACACTGCGGTGCCATCCCCAGGTTTGTAAATGTACGAAGAGGTTCGTCGTTTGTACAGTTTGTAGCTGATCAGTGCCAATCCCAAAACAATGAAAACCGGAGCAGCTATAACCGTGGCCTTAAGCCAGTCCTCGTTCTCCGTCCACCACCAATATGGGATATTGTCATTGTGACCGCTCATGGTTGGTCGTGTTAATGTGTGGTGGTATCAGACAAAAAAAATCACAGTCTTGCACAAGGAGTGTCAATGTGTATAAGAGCTTGTTTTTATTGAAAGCATCATTAGTAATGAGATGTATGCACAGATACATAGGAGCGGTACAACATACGATCAGTGGTGCCTTTTCACAAGTCCGACATTGTCTCATAATAGATCCGCAGATAGACCAGCAGATCCCTACGGCCCAAAAGGTTCAGGATTACAAACATGACACACTTGTAATATGTTTGCCAGTAGTTCACAATCTTGGGGGGCAGATCGTAGATGCTCTTGTTTTCCATCCAACCACGTGGAATGTGCCGACACTCGGGACTATCCAAAATGTCCCAAGTGAGAAGCATTTTAACCCTACGGATTTCACTGTCGCTGAGTTCACACAGCAACTGGCAAAGCATGTGCTTCTCGTGATCGTAGTCGATGTCTTCCAGAACCAGTTGGGTTGGACATGTCGCATTGTAATGTTTGTCATATTTCAGCGCATCGGCGTTCGCGGCTTGGAACAAAGCCTCGATTGTTTGTCTTGCCACATCGTTGCCTAAATGCTGACAAAGGAGTTCGATCAGACACTCCGGGTGCCCATCGGTCTTATCGTCGCATTTCTCCAAGGCGCGTTTGATCTCTTAACGCCGGGATTCGTCAACGAGCCCTGTGTCTTCGCTGAGCATTCTCACCAACCACCGAAAAGCGGACGGTTCTTTGTTCAGGTAATAAGATATACGGAAGTCCCATGATAGTTCCATCTCAGAATACGAGAAAATGCAGCCTGGCCTGTTGAGATACTGTTTTCTTTCAAGAGTGACTGCTGTGAGGCGACACTGAATTCATATATAACATAAAGTCGCTTTGACCCAGCCGACCTGCAGCACGGGACCCGCCGACCTGCAGCACGGGACCCGCCGACCTGCAGCACTGAGCTGTCCAGGCTACAGCAGTTGCTTGTTGTACAGACGACAGGAGACATGATGTTTTGTTGAAGTGCAGAGTAACTTTTTATTGATATCATTGTCATTTTATTTGTCTTGCCACAGGCAAACTCACCCGTATCTTTTGTAGATTACACTTGGATTTTTTTCACAAAAGAAGACATAAGTGTATAAGCACCAAAAACTCCACAGGTGCCCTTCTTCAAACCAGAATGCACTATACATGCGTATAAAAACAAAACGATTACAATATGAGACCCAATACCAGTAACATGCGCGTTATGTTCAAACGCGTTAGGCACCAAGTGAGACACATTCCCTTGAGACACATTCCCTTCAGTGTAGCATTTACCTTCATCATTTATACCAGATACACATTGGTAAGAAAGACTTCATGGTTACAACACGTGTGCATGTATATATCACAAACCGTATAAAAATATGAATACAAAAAAAGTACAGTAGGAGAGACGTAGCTTCATGGTTTCACAACACTTCTGTTACACAGAAGTGTCAAGTGTATGCCCTGTGGTCGTTACCAGTAAAGTAAAGCTTCGGTTGTATTTCAAATCCCACGTCGTGGTGACATCCAAACTCTTGTCTGATGTCAATTTTGACACCCCCGTCTAAATCATTTGGAGGTTGGCTGAATAGTTGATCTGGGTATCTGTGGTCGATGGTGTAATGTAAGTCTGTCTGCGCTCTGCGTTGTGTGATCGCAGGCGAGAACACGGACGAGGCTAAACTTTTAGCTGCCAGCGTAGAGATGAAATGCGCAAAGGTTGTGCTCTCGGAAGGCATACAGTCCAACACAACGTCAACGACATCCTCATCACCTTTACCGTAGTGTACGCGGATCCACCTGTGTAGATAATATAGCATAGAGTTGAACCCATTAGACGACGTCAACGGGCGTACTCTCTGGTCCGTTCTGTCTGTGATAGGCAGAAGTTCTGCCAAGCCAGTGTTGGTTTGCACTGAGCACCACATGGCCAGTATAGCCTGGTCGACAAATACAAAACAGCACCAGTGGAAATGCAGACCGCACATGTTCACATCGAACAGTCGTGGCGTGTACACATCGGGCGACAACATGAGTTGCGTGTTAGGCGCGTGGCAACCCACGGCGATGTGATCCCAAAAGCCCGGAATGTGTGGCATGCACACAAATCTGTAGGCCATCGCCTCCGGCATGGGCGAGTTCAGCCAGTACTTGAAAGCCATCTCGTCTTGGTTGTTGATTAATCTCTCGAAAGCTGGAAAGACAAAATGTTCAAGTGAGCGGTAGTGTGCTATTGTGAAACCATGCAGTGTGTGTGTGTGTGTGTGTGTGTGTGTGTGTGGAACCAACCATTTCTCAGTTCGTCCACAGTCGGAGCACTGCAATGTAGATGCATGATCGTCCGCACACCTTCGTCCCCTTCGGTCCTGAAAGCAGCCGTTTGATCTAGCTCTAGATCCCACTTCACGTTTGCGACGCTGGCTAGCTGGTTGACAGTGACATTGACAATAGCGCGCCTAGAGTGTACTTTGTGCACAACACACCCTTTGTGTTTCGTGTAGCACACAGAGCATATGACACACCCGCAGACACACTGCAGGGGTCTGTTTAGCTTAATCCCATAGTCGACACAGAGCACAGTGGCGTTGAACGGACATTCACACACTGTACATTTGACGGCTTTGGTAACTATTTCCAGTATAGACTGGAGTGCGTCGCGGTATTCTCCGTCATCTGGGTTTATGTGGAGTGTCGCCGGCTGCGGTGGGGCTACAGCTGGCATACTAACAGGCGACACGCGTTCGTAGGTATCTACTGCTGCGTGTACTAACATCGTGTGTTCATTGGTATAGCTCAGCTCGACCGAGGCTGGCTTGGCTCCCGCAGCTATTGCGACGGTGTCGTCCTTGCGATCTGAAACACTAGAGTTGCTGTATATCGGGGTGTTGTTGTTGTTGTTGTAGTACCCATGGCCCGTGGCAGCTTCTCCGTTATGTGATGATGCCAATGACAACACATTGTTGGGATCTGGTACGTATTGCTCATTGCTGCTTCTGTTGCTGTTGTCCATCCACGCTCTTGCCGGGACAAACCCAAGGTCGTCGTCACCATTGAATGCATTAACGTAATCTGCAGACTCCTGGGCTATCGCCATGTCCCCAAACCTATTTTGTACACAAACACAGTGTACGAATTAGATGTGAGTATTAGAAAGACGATTGATGTACACACAGACTGTGGGACCCTCGCCATGTAGATAATATAGTACACACTTACATTGTTGCATGAACCCCACTCGTCTCCCTGCTTGTCGCGCTGCCTTTGAATCTTGGGGGGCTGGTGCTGTGTTGTTGCATCACACCCTGATATAAAACGACATTGTCTGCTGTCGCTGGGGCCTGCACATCTGTGTTCAGAAAGTCATGTATATCGTTGCCGGTTGCGTCGTATGCGGGGAGTGTGGTTGTCGGTGGTTTCTCTGTTACTGCTGGTTCGTCGTTGCCACAGTGTGGGTGAGTCAACCAGCTGTTGTTTTGGTATTTTGGCACCTCATCTTGCAGCTGTTCTGCGGGCTCATCACTTGTGTCCTTTATAGTAGTGTTACACATGTTTCCCATATACTGTAAGCGCACAGCCATAGCAGATGAGGAATCGGAGTCAGCAAAGGGCAACTGCGAGCTTGTTTCGCTCGGGCATAGGGGCTCCGCTTCTTCTCTAAGCTGGGCAGTGGATATCAGATCCCGCCACGCGTTGCTCGTTTCGATTGCCTCCAGGGGCTCCGCTTCCCTAGGCTTGGCGGTGGAAAGCAGATTCGAACACGCTGCGCTGATTTTATTTAGGGCTACGACCTCAGGGTTTTGGATGGATACTTCAACTTGTACTGAGGCAACCCCCCGAGGTTTCATATCTTGCTCTTGGTTGTCGGGTAAAACATGAAGGTCTGGCGTTGTTTGTTGTGTATTAAGCTTAGGTTTTTCACCATTGGGTATTTCCTGACCGTTCACGACACCAGGCTTGCGTTTTCCATGAGGGGTTGTTCTCGCTGCCTGCCCGCGAGCCCTATGCTTGTGGTGCGGCGTTTGCATCGCCGTTCGAGGGCCAGGAGGGGTGGAATGGCTGTGCGTTTCACCTGATATCACTGGAGATGTGACCTTACTTTGGGTGGTGATGGTTGGCCGTATGCTCTGTTCTGAGGCACCCGGTGCACAGTTGCCGCTTTGAAGCTTGCGGCGGGTGGTGTGTTGATTAGACATTTGTTTGCGCGGCAAGACACCGACTTGCTCCTGCGTACTTCTACCAGATCCTTTTCCACCACCATTATCCTGTCTTGATGTTGTTGCCGCCGTTGTTGTTGCCACGGTTGATTGCTCCTGCGTACGTGTCCCAGATCCTTTTCTGCCACCATGAACCTGTCTTGATGTTGTTGCCGTTGTTGTTGGCACGGTTGGTTGCTCCTGCGTACGTGTCCCAGATCCTTTTCCACCACCATGAACCTGTTGTTGTTGTTGTTACCACGGTTGGATATCCTTTTCCACCACCATGAACCTGTCTCGATGTTGTTGCCACTGTTGGAGATGACCCTTGGCTGATGGCTGTAGTAGTAGCAGCAGGACTGGCCTGTTTCACGGAGGCTGCGCATGGGCTGTTTAATTTATGTTCTTCAGGTAATGCCACCTCGCCTTCCGAGTCCGATGAGTCCGATGCCGACGAAGCAGATGACGCCGTGCATGATCCAGATGAACTCGAGTCGGATGACCCGGAGTTACACGATTGTGTATGACTCGCACTGGAATCGGATGATGAAGCATCATCGGCATCGCCTTCTTGGTCTACTCGGTCGTTCATCAAAGAGTGTCTTTGGATCTCTGCGTTTCCTTCCTCCTGAGGCGCAGCTCCGTTATACTCCGTGTTGTGTGTAAACCTAGTGTTGTTGTTGTCTTCGTCGGAGTCGTAGTCTTCGGAGTCAGGGGTGTGCGTGAGTTTAGCATTCCTCCATGGTCTTTTCACACTGCTCCTTTTTACTCGCGGTGGCGTTTGCTTCGGACTCGGCTGTCTCGATTGAGGTGGTTGTGTTGGCACAGTGTGTGAACTACAAGGCTGCTCTTGGTCGATAGCGCGGCGTCTGATGTCTTGTGCATCGAGCCCAGTAGAACTGAGAGGCGCGCGTTGTAAGGTGATGTGCTGTCGTTTAACCCGGGGAGGCTTTGGTTTGTCATGATGCGGTTGAGCAGCCTTAGCTGGTGGGTATGAGGTGTCCTTCTGCCTATTGCTCCGATTCCTGTCTTGTCCCGCGGGCTTATTGTTGAAGCGACTTGGTGTGAAATCCAGACGCTTGTGTTTATACCCAGTCCTAGAATTTGACATAGGTGTGGTATTGGTATCCCGGGACATAAGGCGCTCACGGCAATCGGCAGCTCCTCTGTCCAAACGAAGGCGTTTTGCTTGGGGGTGTTGCCCTTGGTATCTAGACGAAACCGTTTGGTTGCTTGCCACATTGGAGCGTCTCTGTTTAGCTGGGGTGTAGAATGGGCGTTCCTGCCGCGAATGGGTGATATTCACAGTTGTCGATTCTCTCAAACCTGGGCCCGTGGGACCGCACGGTCGGCTCACTTTGTTTTGTATGCGATGGCTCTTATTATTCTCGTATTCTCGTCGCCGCTGCACGTTCTGAAGCACAGAGGGTATTACAGGTGGCCGTAGGGATCCAGACCGTTCGCCGTCGTAGTCTTGACGCCATTGATATAGTGGATAGTACTCTGTCATGTTCCCCAGTGAAAACGAGCTGCAATCCTCTTGAGCACGGTGTGAGCAGATACACTAAGCATCTGTATATATACACAGAGAGCGAGAGATACAAGTCATGGATGGCACTCCTCCTTCCCTAATCCCGTGTACAGTTGAGAGGGCAACGCCTTTGTAAATCCAGAGAATACACAAGTCCAATTATCTTGTCCCTGGCACAGCACCACACAGCTTAGATTGATCTGGTGCTATTAGTCACAATGCACAAGTGTTACACCCTACCCTGAGACCGATATTCCATCACACTATGCAAACACACAAAGTGATTACTTGTGAAACATGTATTATGTTCACGCTTCACTAATGGCAAAGTGGCCGACCTGCAGCTCCAAGCCAGCCGATCTGCAGCACCGAGCCAGCCGACCTACAGCTCCGATCCAGCCGACCTGCAGCTCCGAGCCAGCCGACCTGCAGCACCGAGCCAGCCGACCTACAGCTCCGATCCAGCCGACCTGCAGCTCCGAGCCAGCCGACCTGCAGCACCAGGCCAGCCGACCTGCAGCACCGGGCCAGCCGACCTGCAGCACCGGGCCAGCCGACCTGCAGCACCGGGCCAGCCGACCTGCAGCACCGAGCCAGCCGACCTGCAGCGCAAAGCCAGCCGACCTGCAGCTCCGAGCCAGCCGACCTGCAGCACCGAGCCAGCCGACCTGCAGCACCGAGCCAGCCGACCTGCAGCGCAGAGCCAGCCGACCTGCAGCGCAAAGCCAGCCAACCTGCAGCGCAAAGCCAGCCAACCTGCAGCTCGGAGCCAGCCGACCTGCAGCACTTTCCTCGCCGACCTGCGGCTCCCGAGCCGCCGACCTGCAGCACTTTCCTCGCCGACCTGCGGCTCCTGAGCCGCCGACCTGCAGCACTTTCCTCGCCGACCTGCAGCACTTTCCTCGCCGACCTGTGGGTCGGGAGCCGCCGACCTGCAGCAATTTCCCCGCCAACCTGCAGCGACCGTTTTGTATTCAGCGGCGGTTGCGCACATTGATGCGGTGCATGTTCTGAGGTTACTATTGACCTACGCTGTTGCTCTTTGTTACAATGGATTTCACCACAGGGCCTCCAGGTCACACTGTGAAACTGATGCCACGAAAGAGGAAACTTGATTCTGGTGCCCCTGTGAAACAAGCAGCTAACATCTGCATCTGTCATGGCAATCCCAAATGTGCAGCGGACAAGGACGACGATGAGCAACTTGTCATTCCCACGCCAGACATGGAATTCGGCTTACACTCGATGACCAAGGAGGATCTGAAGAAGGCCGTCATGAGCCAAGTTCATCTACATCGCGTCCACGCACCAGCGGCTTTGTTGCATACCCAAGGCCTACATGGCATACACCTGGAGAAGTACAACAATTATAGACTGGCCGCGGTGTCGTGGTTTGCGTACATCGTACCACACTGCACATCTGTGGATGTGCACACAATGGTTTCGGGCGCACTTGATCTGTTGGACAGATATGTGGTAACGTCACTGCGAAACGGCAGGGAGCTCCAGGACCTGTTGCGTGAGATTAGAGCTACACGTGCGGCATGTTTATTGCTTTCGTGCCACATGCACAGTGTTTGCAGGACCGTGAGTTTACACCATGTGTGTCTCGCTTATCGGTGGCCCGTAAAAGCGGCTACCGCCGACCCCAACCATGACGAGGACGACGCAGAATGTACTACAGTGCACCGTGTACGGCAAAAACAACAAGAGATAACAGTGACACTAAAAGGCAGCTTATTCCCCACGTACACAGAGACTGCAATCAGCGTGCTTTGTAAGTGCATGCTCCTAGAGCATGTGAGTGAGACAGCGAATGCAGATGCATTCGCAAAGGAGCCGTGTATACGGTCTTTAGCTATGAAATTGTATGCAAGACGAGCCCTGACCCTAGAACTGCTTAAATATAAGCCTGTGCCCTGCGTAGCAGCGTGTTGCCTAATAGCCATGACCAAGACGTTAGACATTTCGCCCGTCAGCGCAAAAAAGTTACAGCTGACTGTGATAGATCTCCTTCTGGATATGAACTGTCAGGGCGTGAGTGAACAAGAGCTAAATGACATGGCTAGGCTACTGACGCCGGAGGAATGCGTGGTGTGCACCGGTCGATTTGTGACCGCTTGTGCAGAGAGAGCATTGCGAACATTGTCGGCTTCGTCCTGCCGCGGTTGTAAAGAACTGGTCGGATGACATTGGTGTACAAAAGTGTTTTTGTCATGTATACACATTGTGAAAACAAATAAACAAACCCATTTGATATATCAGACTGTATGTATTTTTTTTATTTGTGGTTGGAGCATAAACATTGTCTTGTTACATTCACACATTATGCACATGGACGAACCAGCAACAGATCGATTGAATAGCACGCTCATTGCTAATTATATCTGCAATCGTTGGCGTGTAACACAAGAGGAATCGTGCCGACTTCGTTGCCTCGCCCGTCTCTAGTAGGTTCCACGTCCCGTATTTGCCAGATGCCACTACGGCGCCGGACAGTTTCTTTGATTCTGCTGTCACAACACCAGGCTTCGGTCGGTGAGGCCCACGCTAGTATCACCGCGGGGGTCTCGTTTGTGCACAGCCATACCCTCGAGACCGATCCTGTGTCCGTGGTATATTTCACCTCGATGTGTTCTCCAATGCAGTACACACGAAGAGGTCGAGCTAAGATCCCCGCTTTAATTAGCGCTTCTAGGCCGGTCGAGATATTTGTTTCAAAAATAGTGCCTTTTGATTCGAAGAAAAGTTTGGGGCACAAGCACCTGCCCAACGGGTGTTGATCGTGGTGCCTACGGCGGTCCCGTGTGTACACATGGGTTTTGACGATCGTCTGCGTGACCACCAGCTCGGTTTCACCATTGTTTGTTCGTAGTTCCGCGGTGGTATTCATATTTGGGGATTTCTTTGTGTGTAATTCACACAGAGTAGATGAAAGACCACAGGTTTGCCCCTTGTCCACTCCCAGCGATCAACAGGAAGTGTTGCGTGGTTGTGCTACAAAGCGGGTTAACCGGCCTTTTGAACCTCGGCGAATGAATGCTCTGGGTCGGCGGACTTATGCTCTGGGTCGGCGGACTTATACTCTGACTTGGCGGGCGAATCCTCTGGGTAGGCGGACGAATCCTCTGGGTCGGCGGACGAATCCTCTGGGTTGGCATACGAATGCTGTGGGTAGGTGGACGGATGCTCTGAGTAGGCGGACGATTTCTCTGGGTCGGCACACGAATGCTCTGAGTAGGCGGACGATTGCGCTGACTCGGCAGATGAATGCTCTGGGCAGGCGGACGAATGCTCTGAGTAGGCGGACGATTACTCTGGGTCGGCATGCGCTGAGTCGGCGGGCGATTGCTCTGACTCGGCGGACGAATGCTCTAGGTCGACGGACGAGTGCTCTGAGTCGCTGTGAATGGACATCACTGTGAATAGACATCACTGTGAATGGTAACTGTGATATGCCAGATCGGTGTGTTATAAACTCTGCGTGGAGTGTACTCTGAGCTGAAACACAGACGGTCGGCGATGACAACTAAAGACACTGATTAAAACTCAGGCATTCATCGCTTACAACCGCTAGAACCATGGCCAGTAACTTAAGAGACCAGATTACCGATATTCAAAAGAAACGAGCCGTCAAACTACTTGATGAGGAGATGCCACAACCGCGTACCCCAGAGCGCGTGGTCCTCCCGTCCGGGCTGAACATAGACGCATTGGGTCGAGGTGTTACCGTCTCTGATGGGTTGAGCCAAAGCGTCCAGCGTCTCAACGAACCCCCCACCTTCAGATCCAGTTGGTTGGCAGACGCCACGGGGATGGTTCACGTCGCAGGCACGTACGACACATGCGTAGACTGTAACATCGTGTTGTCGGGATACAAAAAGGCAGACAGAAGCCTAAACGAGCACGTCCTTCGCAACGCTGCCACAGGGCGCCGATGTCGTTACCTAAAGGCCAAGTTTAAACACCGCAAGAACGAACTGCGGCTGTTAGAAGGCCTGCTACGCTTCCAAGAAGGTCGAGTTGCTTTCCCATTGCACCTACTGCTCGCAAAAGATCAGTACACAATACTGGCGGGGTGCTGGTATTGCGTGCTGTGCTCGCAGAAAAGGGGAGATGTTCACCATCCAGCGTGTGCTGACATGGCTTTGGAGTTGAAACAGTTTCTCATCAAGACAACTCTGGCGATAAGGCCCGCGGGAGCTCCGTTGTTCACCAAAGCGGCGGTTCCTGGGACCGTAGACTATGCGCTCGGCGATATATGGGAATGCGACGCATCCGCCATTCGCACCGTTTGCGATTTCTCGGAGTTAGGACATAAGGCGAACATGGAACATTTGCCATGGACTCGGGACAAACACAGATGTGCCGCTTGCGATTTGGTTCTGCACAGCTTTGTGGTAGGGGACACCTTTGTGGGAGAGCACATCTATCACATATACAAGGAAGGTAAGCGTTGTCCGTATATCGACGTGAGATACGACCGAGACGAGATACTCTACGAACTTGGACGGCAACGTTCCCGGAGAGGACAACTCGCCTTCCCGAGTCGCGTACTCACAGCCGAGCAGGGCTACAGCTCCGTGGCCGGTCTGGAACGATGCCTAGTGTGTGGAGTTACCACTATACAAGAAAAGTATCTGCCTTCGCTTGGCCACGATGCCTGGTGTTGTGATATGAAACAGGCCTTGGTGGATGAACTGGAGTCCCTGAGACTTGTGTAATCTTAACAACAACAGGGTTCATTTCCTTCCTCTACAATGTGATACATGTCTGTGTGCTTCACATCTCATATGTTACACAATATAGCAGTACCCCCGCTGAATGTCACATCACACCACACAAGTTGATATCACCCTCTATGTTTTTATGTGCTCTTGTCTAACTCTCGATAGAGTGTAGCGGATTGCTGTACTAAGGGACCGTGTGCACAATAAACAATCTTTTTGTGGAAACCCTAGTACTGTTTTCTTCTTCTTCTTTTTCTTCTTCACCACCACCACCACCACTCACAATACTGTAGCACAGGGTTGCGGATACCATGACACAACGCAACCACTCGGTTGCTTATCAAGATGGTGTAGACACGCTGATCTTGACTGTACTAGATGGGATGATAACACACCGCACCCAGCAGTGTGTCGCTAATAAAGGGCGAGCATTTAGGGTGTTGAAACGTGCTGTCCGTGATGTGTTATGGACGCATAGAACGGAATACTGCGGTAAGTGTTGGGCGTTTCTCCGCAACGAGTATCTGTAATAGTGACCTTGGCGGTCAGCAACGTAGTGTACTTAGAAAACTTGCAATTGTAATAACCACACGCATGTCCACACAGGCATGCTCTCACTTCAGACCACCGCCGCCGACGTGCCAACGGTCACAGCGGGTGTAGCACGCGCCTTGTTTTCGGACGGCATTATAAACTGGGGACGGATAGTGAGCCTTGTGGCTTACGGCACAGTGTTACTGCAAGCGTCGAAGTCAACCTTGTGGCCGGAGTGCGCTTACGGGATCGGCGTGTCGATAGCGGCCTACATTACAGATAATCACATGGATTGGCTTGTGGGCACAGATGGTTGGGTATGTCATTTCTTTATTTTTGTCCCTTTTGCCTAGTAGACACTCTTAAACGTTTGCAATGATGGACACAACAAACCTCACATCTGTTGTTACGTGTTACTCTTTTCAGGACGGATTCGTGGACACCTTCGACCGAGTACACCAACGGCCGTGGCTGTCAACGCAAGGAAAGCTGTTTGTTTTTGGTGTGGGATTAGGTTTATTGTCAGTTTTACTATGATACAAGATAATAAATACAGTTTACACACACTTGGTATATGTCTTCTTTCCATGCTTACACTGTGCAATATACATGGGGAATATGCACCATCAACATCACAGTCTACAACAAAAAAATCACATCACAGCCCAAACACCGTGGCTTCGAGCAGTTGTTCCAGTGTGCCGTCGGAAGGAAACATGTGGTCTGTGGGATATACTTCTATGTTAGACAAAAAACAACTTGTTGCCAGCACGTCCCATTCGTGGCCCGCGTGTCTATTTATACTGTCCAACATAGGGTCTGACAACATGGGGTCTGAGATGTCGCATTCGTGGTATACACACTCGTGACCCGCGTTCCTATTTACACTGTCCAACATAGGCTCCGAGTCCTGTAATATATCCTCTGGTAAAGCTACCGTGACACGTTCCAGCGGTTCCTCGGACCAACAAGAACGATCTGGCGGACACAGCTCTGACACTGCCCTCTCCGCATCCAAACCTGTAGTTTGCCACTGTGGGAGAAGCTGCCTCAAGTTGGCCTGCGTGTATTGTACGAGCGCACCACCGGAGGTCGTTCGCTTCTGTCGTCTACCGCTTTTTCTCATCCCGTCGCTTGCGGCTATAAGAATCACTTGATGATCAATTAACATGGTACAATCCACCTCTCCCCAGTTCTCACACAGGAGGCCCCACCAATAAATGCGCTTTCGTCGAGCCGGGGTGTCAGAGCATAGCGTCGTTTGGTATGGCACACCAGACCGATTGCGTGTAAGACATTGAAAATATCGTACACCCTTCTTTCTTTGACGCTCAGTGTCACAGACAGACTCCTAGGGAAATAGGGTCCGGGATTAATGTGCACGTGCCGATACACCACCTCGGTGTAGCGTAGCAGGCGACGGGTTTCCTTGTGTTGTTTAAGTATCGCCATGACAGGCACGAGTTTGAGGGCCTGTAGGACGTGCAGAGCATCATAGAATCTGCGCACCTAGGACCGAGTTTCATGTTGAGCCTGCAACCCCTTCAAGGCGTCGCGAACATGTTCCGGTTTAGTGTGGCGCATTATCATCAGCATTTTGGTAACATGGATGTGCAGCACAGTATCACTCCCACACTTCCGTTTCATGGTGACAGTGTAACACTGGCGGTCCACCGTCGCTGCTTTTGTACTGCCCTTTGGAGGTTCCGGTCGGCGGGTCGGTCGAGTCTTTCTCCGACCGACCGGGCGCAGTGTTGTAACACTGCAGGTATACACAAGACAACACGTAGTCTAGTGCGATAGCTTTCACATGAGGCGAGACACACTATTAAAGGTTAAACTAGTACACTACGGCAACCGAGGACTGTGCTAGAATGGCTCGGGTTAACGCCGGCACAGAGCGCCCGGTGGTCGATCGGACTGTGTACAAGTTGGTCAGTGGTTGGTTGGGTGATTTTCCAGAAAGTTTGAACGTGAGCCTACATGAACTTCTCAAGATGACTCAAAGTGCAGCAAAGAGATACGGAAATGTGTTCACTAAACGCCATCGGCTCCTCGTCAACAGCATTCTGGACCACTATGCGGACTCACGGGCCTTAATTGACAAGGGCGAGGAAGACGACAGTGTCCTCGATGATGATGATGATGATGATGATGATGATGACGACGACGACGATGATGAGGACGACAATGCTGATGATGATAACGAGGAGGCTAACACCATCATGCCGCACGAGTTACGGCAAGGGAGTGCGGCGGAGCGGATGTACGAAGACGATGACACTATATCTTATGTGTTACGCCAAGCTAACAACATGTACTTCGACACAGCCGATGACATTACCTGTCACGGTTTCGACGAAGGTACTGAAATGTACTTAAGCGCAGCCGATGACACTAGTCACGCTTTAGTCGGAGTGAGTCCGACGAACCCACCGTACAACGACATCGATTACGCTATATCTCATGCGTTAGGGGAAGAAGGCATGTGGATGGGACAGCAGGACGATGAAGACGACGACACTAGGTATCACGCGTTACTGGACGAGAGTCAGCTGCAACTACATCAGAAACGCATGTAGGGTATTGGTGCATTGTGTCCACTCACATACTAACCATTCACCCCATGCTACAAAATTATACTTTACACCTTTTCGCACCAGGCGCGTTGAAATGGCGACCGATTTAGTGTCACCCCATATCCGAACCTTCTTAGACAAACACGACTGCAATGCACTGGCCAAACATTTGCAGGGCATGACATACAGTGCCTTTCTTCAGACATCAGCTTGGACATTGTTGCAGTGGGGCGCATCCCGGGATTGCATTTTCAATCACACAAAGTTGGTGCACGACACCTACCGCGCGCACACCTCCATCAAGGGCCTGCGCGAGACGCCGCCTGGGACAACGCTAGAGGCGACGCACAAGGACTTCTCCCGTGGTCGCCTCCGAACAAAGGACCGGGGTACGCCTAAAGTCTTAAGGGCCATGACGACCGAGGAACCCGTGATGAGAAGTCGTGCACAAACACTGGGGGATCGGTGCTGCGGCCAGCGCGCGACATACCAGGAGTCTGCCGATCCGGAGTCAATCGAACGTGGCACGGTTCGCCGAGCGAGTCCTGACCACTACCGCACCAAACCGCAGCTGTTTTAACGAACGCCAAAGGCTCACGTGGCATAATTTGGTCTACGAGGTCCTAGAATAACATCGCTCAGAATTTTACAAACACAGAGGGCGCTTCGGTCGAACACTCCTAAAACACAGGGCGGAGTTTTGGTGGGCATGTGTGTATAAATTGGACTGCCTGACTTCGTGCATACCACCAATGCTCCACACAGCATATGCGTCTGACGCGAATAGAATGTCTCACTACAGCCATCCGAATACGTCGGGTTCCACATCAACCCTGATGACCGACACCAAGACCAACGTCTCGACGAGCCTAAGCGGTGAGCCGCAAGTCACGTGGCCTACTCGACGCCACGGTGAAGGTTTGCCTTCTGCGCAAATAGACGAGCGCGACACCGAAGCCGCATCGCTTCGGTCGAACGCCGAGTCTTTGTGCGAGTCTGACACAGATGACAATTGTGCGCACGAAGAGGGTTGTTCTTGTGCCGAGGACACCAGTGACTCCGATGACTCCGATGACGCCGGTGACTCTGACGATGCGAGTGAGACCGATGTCGACAGTCACTGCGAAGGCCAGTGTAGTGACCCGTTTTGTTGCGATCCGGCTCTGATTTACCACTCGGAGGACGAGGTCTCGTACTACCGGAACAGAGGCATGGCCTTCGAGGACCGGGGTGACGGCACCGGCTTTTGGTACAGCCCTGGGCCTTGTAGTATGCCGTTTGAAAGAGGGACCGGTGTTGTGTTCGAAGACTAACGTCGGCCTATGCCGCCACCGGCGACAACAACCCAGGATGTCATTGTTTATTACTTTGTTGTGTATGTTACCCACCTACTACTCGTGTGTGTATTGTTTTACCCACAGTATATTTCAAGTTGTGCTCCTTTGTTGTGTGTATATTCTCACCCTAAGACCTCGAATGAGCCTTAAATTAAACGCAATTGACAGAGCGATTTGGGATCTTTCTTTTATTGAGTCTGCTTTCTCTCCTCTTTCACATCATACAAAGACACATCACAATATAGCACATTGTACACCACGTCCATTGTGCACATTTTCAATAAGCGCAATTCTCCTGTCATACAAAACACGATCTTGAGTGATGGTGTAGGTTTGTTGGTTACGGTCGATTCGGCTTGTCCTGGGACTATGCATGCTCTGGAGAAAAAAGACACACCCTGCCGACTCAGAGCGCTGTGTCAGCCGACTCACAGCACTGTGTCATCCGACTCAGAGCATTTGGTCGGCCGACTCAGAGCATTAGGTCAGCCGACTCAGAACATTAGGTCAGCCGACTCAGAGCATTAGATCAGCCGACTCAGAGCATTTGGTCGGCCGACTCAGAGCATTTGGTCAGCCGACTCAGAGCGTTAGGGCAGCCGACTCAGAGCATTTGGTCAGCCGACTCAGAGCACAAGTCCCTTGATAACAGAGCACTGCGCTAAAGTGTTCTGTGTACTCGCCAAGTATTAATAACAGTTGACTTTGCATATAAACACCGGGGACTTTCAACTCCACGTTCACAAAGTGTACTTGGTTAAATATTGCGACGCTCACCCGAAATGCTATTGCCTACGAGCTGTATGCTGGCAGCGTGCCTCTTGGTAGTACATGGGCAAACTCCCAGGCTCACGATACGCATGAATTCGCTAACCCTACCCTGTCACGTCAACCGAAGCAAAGACGTGAGAGCCATGAAGTGGATCAGAGCGGACATGAACGGCGTCTATGTGCTTTTGTACCGCGACGACCAGCTGGATCCAGAAAATCAGCATCCGTCTTTCGCCAAACGTGTCGACCTTAAAGATAGACAGATGACCCACGGAAGCGTGTCTCTGGTGATCAATAACATGACACAGGATGACATGGGAGTGTACGACTGTAACGTTTTCGACGGCACCCTGGCTTCGTGGCAGAAAGTCTGTTCGCTGAATTCCACCCAAGTATACAGGAAAGGTTCGTGTCACCAGGCTGGAGGTACCTTTTCTTCGTATCACACCACAGAATTGTGATTGTATATTTATTTTATTTTGGTTTTGTTTGAGTTTTTTTTCATTTCTAGAGCTACAATGGCAAAAGGCAGAGCTGGAACGAATAGAGAAAGAGCGGGTCGTCACATCTGTGGTTGTAGCCACTGTGTCACTTGTGTCCCTGGCAGTAATTCTGGTGATATGGATATGCAAAAACACACATGTCAAGAAAGTGGATTATGAAGGTGTCTGTATTGAATAAAAACAAAAGAACCATCACTTTGGTTTATTGTCTTTATTTGTTATTCACACAAAGATGTCTGTTCACTACACATTTGGTAAAGTTCAACAGTCGACCATTCACAGCGACACATTGAGACACAGTGTCTTGGCCTTCTGGGAAACCTTACCGACCCAGCGCAACAAACTCCCCGACTGGGAACCCTTACCGACTGAGAGCAAAAATCTCCCCGACCTGAATCCCTCGCCGACCCAGCGCAACAAACTCCCCGACTGGGAACCCTTACCGACTGAGAGCAAAAATCTCCCCGACCTGGAACCCTCGCCGACCCAGCGCACGGTCGCTAAATGTGCATAAAACACAGCCCGTTTACTCCAACGTTCCACAGTTGTTGCTGTATCATCTCCTGAAAGGCTTTGTGTTTCACGAACTACTGAGTGTGTAACAGACAGAATGGAAGAGCTGCTCTGTCTGCTCGTTTTCATCGCACCGTTGAGCTGCGCGGCGACCCCAGTACGCCTGACTATGAGCCCCAACTATTTGCAATATTTCAAAGAGAGACGTTTTACTCTAAATTGCGAAGGCGGAGATGGTTCAGCGGATTGGAACGTAATACGGAATACAAGCCCGGGGCCGACAAGGAGCGCGTGTGGGTCCAGTTGGGGTAGACGGAACGGTTCTTCGTGTATGACCAGCATGACCCTACCCTGGGACACCGGGGTCTACTGGTGTGAATCCAAGAATGGCCAAACTAGTGAAATGCAAAATCTCACAGTGACGGCTGGATCGGTGATCCTCCAGACTGGTGTTGCTCTGCCCATCACAGAGGGCGATGACCTGACTTTGGTCTGTGTAACAAAGAAACCCACAAAGAACTGGAGTGCGTTTTACAAAGACGGTGCTTTGATTAGCAGCGTGCCTACGGGTCGCTTGACAATTCGCAATGTCGCCAAGTCAGACGAGGGGGTTTACAACTGTGAGACCGAACGCGATGGGAAGTCTCCCTTGAGTTGGATTGCCATCACAGAGACCATGCGAGGGGAGTTTGTGTCTGAAGGCCCATTGCTCGAGAGCACCAGCCCCGAGACAACTACAGGGGCTTTCGTGTCGGGAGGCCCATTGCTCGAGAGCACCAGCCCCGAGACAACTACAGGGGGTTTCGTGTCGCGAGGCCCATCGTTCAAAGGCACCGAGCGTGCCGTCACAGAGGCTACGACCACTGGAGCGCCACCTGATGACATTGGCGTTTTTAGCGCCAACATCGTCTGTTTAATCGTGGACACTGTTTGTTTGATTCTTGGGGTATTGGTTTTTGGGAGCTTATTAGCGTTTGGTGTGTACTTGGGACATAGGGTTTACACTATAGTACACAATACCAACCGAAGGACAAGGAGACGCAACTCTGACAACTCTGACACCATCTTTGACTCGCAACATTTCACGGTTGCTGATTCTGGGGTGTAATGATATGGTGAAAACAGACTAGGGGTGGGATTATACGATGACTGTACATGTATTTCTTTTGCTTACTTTTGTACTGTAGTGTGTATGTGTGTGTGTGTGTTAATGGGAAGCTGCTGATTCTAAATAAACAGCTAACACTATCATGTGCATGTCGGCTGCCTCACTGTGTATATTTGCAAAAACACATTATAAGGAACAATCACAAAGCCGATGGGCTGCACATACAGTGTTTGATCTACACCATTGTATTCTTGTTATGCGTGCATATAATTGACACGATATATAGTGTATATACACTGGACGCGTTCGTCCGTGTAATCTTTGGATTAACTTCTATCAATTCAAACTGTACGAAAACAGACTGTGGCCGTTACAAACTCGGGTGTGTGAACTACATGGAAAGTTGCCGTGTTTCCTTAATGTGAAGTCACTCTCAACACTTTGATTTAGTTGTTCTTCTTCAACCGGTTGTGAGCATTCGCCCGCCGACCCAGCGCATTCGTCCGCCGACCCAGCGCATTCGTCCGCCGACCCAGAGCACCCGCCGACCCAGCGCATTCGTCCGCCGACCCAGAGCACCCGCCGACCCAGCGACGAGCAGTGGTGTGAATTTGTATAAATAACTGTGGTATTTAACAGTTTGTTTCATACACTCTCGGCTCTCAAACCTCATTCACCGCTGAGTCTGCCAAGGCTTTACACAATGGCTTCTCAGACGGGTTGTGTTTAAGCACGACGAGCGGATTGAACGCACACATACCGTATATGTTCATGAAGTCGTAAGAGGCAGAGGGTGTGCTCATGCGTTCTACGTATTCTCTCACCAACGTTCGCATATCCCCGAGCGCTCTAGTCCTTAGCTCATAATACACACGCCTGTATTGCGTGTCAAGCGCGGTGCTCCCGCCGTGCTTCGCCTGTGCGGTCCAGGGCAGAGTTTCGACCCTAGGTCGCTTTGCCTCGTGTTCGGTCGGTGGTTCGCCCTCCACATACGCGGACAATTTGCCGTAGCAAGCCTTAATGGCCGTGGCGACGAAAAACTGTTCGGGCGCACCTTTCTCGGATCCGGGTCGAGTTCGGCCCGCGGGACACGTGAGCATCCTGAAATACGATAACTTTCTGCGATACTTGGTAGACGAGCTGGAACGTGCGACTGAGCGCGAAATTCGCCTATACGACGAAGCCTTAATAGAATGTCTGGTGAAGCACAGGGAATTGACAAGCGGTCCATACGTGTGGTCGCCTGTAGCCCGATCGTTCCTTCTTTTCCAAGAAGCTAGACACGGGCACTTCTCCGCCCTAGTGCCGAAGGGCCCGTGTGTTGTGAAGTACATCGACAAGTTGCTGCCGCTTTACTGTAGGCTGTGTTTCGTGGCCGACTGTCACGATCGAGCCGCAGAGGCGGCTGGAGTGTTGTTGTCGCGCCTGAAACGCGTGGCTAGTTGCCCACCGAACCCCACGCTGGCGTACGAGCTCAGAGCGGTGGAATATTTGATCGACAACCTCTCGGCTTCCCCGCCTCGGGAATGGGGAGATGTAGCTAGGTCGCCCGACGTTTCGGTGGACACAAAGGTAGCGGTGGAATTACTCTGGTCTCATTTGGTCCTGGTGTACTCGGGGAATCGACGGCTTTTGCTGTACAACGTCGAACGACTCTTCACCACACCGCAAAACTCTTTCGCCCTGTGCCCCGTGGAACTGCGCGCCGCTCTATTCGCACACGGGCGACACGACCCCATCTCCAAGCGCCATGACCGATACCGCAGAGAACACCTATCGCAATGGACAACGTGCCCGGTGTCACCTCGGCAGACCGAGCACCATCGTAAGCGCAGCAGACAACACACGCTCAACAACAGCTTATACGAATCCCGGCTATCGCGACTCTGCTGGCTCGGGGCCCTGTGGCTTTTGGACTTCGAGTGCAACGAGGCCTTTTGCCGCTGGCTTCGCATACCTGAGCCGTATAGAGCCCAGTCCGAACGCTCTGGCGACGACCCTCGAGGAACACTGTGAATCGCAACAGGCCTCTGCTGGCGAGCGCCTAAACGAATGTGCCAATGTCACTCTGAGAAGAACGGGGAGCTGCGTAGTACAATTGGCAAACGGGGTACTTCTGCACGTGTTACACGTCAACACCGTGGGCAATCAAAAGTTCAACGCCACGGTGTTCTCCGAGAGGCACAGACGATACGGACAATTGCAGTCTAACACCACGAAGACCAGGAGGCTCAGCAGGTTGCGCTTTGTCTCGGACAAGAAGCGATTGTCTTCTCAACACGGGTACAAGAACACCAGGATAGAGTTTTCGTCGAATCCGAGCCGAAGCGCCAACTACACGTCTAACGCAAAGTATCTGCTCCAGTCCTACTTCAGAGGCGTTTTCGATACCGTTTCGCTGATGCTAGGAACGTGCGTCACGTCGACCAAACCGTTCACGGTCAGCAACGAGAATCTGACTTGCTACATATACGGCGCGGCAAACCCACTCACGGTGGTGATACACATGAAAAACACAAAAACGCATTTCCACACACCTTTCTTCTTCTCCTCCGTCAACGTGGCCGGCGAGAGAACCCGACATCAGATGTTTTCCTCCATGTCTATCAATTCGCAGAAAGTCAAAGATGTGACCGAGGACCTGCCCCACGCGCTGAACACAGTGGCCAAACTGCTCGAGATCCACGTGCATCTCAACAGCTGTGCTGCGAGCTAACCCAAGAGCGACGCGGAATGCTGACCGCTAAAGAGAAACTCTGTTTGGTGTACCTCACGGAATTGCATTTCGTCGACGTGACGGATCGCAGCCACCCGAGACACTGGAGCGGGTACAGGGCCTCGGTCAAGGACGCCTTCGTCAAGCAACATCGGAGTAAACTGTCCTCTTTCCAGGACAAGGTCCTGACCAATTATCACTTAAAAAACCCAGAATTCATCCACATTGTACCCTGGCTACTCGACAACCCTAGTCCACTGCACGTCAAGCTGTTAACGTCGCACGAAGCCTACCTCAGCCTCGAACGCAAAGTCACAGCGAGAGTGGAATTGATCGCCACGGTCGCTGTCAGTATCGAACGAAACCCCGGCAGACGCGCGCCCGAGGGATTCCCGTCTCTGCAGGACGTGGACTTCCGTGAATTGGGCTACACGTCGCAAACTTTGATCAGGGCGATAAGAAACGCTAGACTGTCTAAAGTGACACGGCCCTACAATGAAACGGACCTGTGAAGAGCCCATCTTACGGTTACTAGCCCGCAAGGTTTATTGTGTGTATACGTAGGCTACGCTAACACTGAACATTGCTTCCCATGGCCGAACAATGCAACTCGACGAACTCCCCGCAGTGTGTCGCTTCTGACGCTGTGCTAAAAGTGTGGGGCGTGATCAATCGACACTTTGAAGCGGCACTGGTTTCGGCTGGCAGATCGGACGCTGTGACTAGAGCGAAGACCGAGATAAAATCGCAAGTAGCCGAATTGCGAGACGTTGTCGAGAACTGTGTCAAACGCCTGACCACGATAGAAGACTACATACACGAACTTCAGAGACAGGAAGGTCGCGACGCACAAGACCAACTGGGGTCTGCGTCTCGATGCGACGCGCTTACGGGGGACTGGCATTTTCTGTACTTGTCGACGGGGAATGTGTTTGGTTATCTGAAGATGATACCCAAGAGCGTTACGGCGCACGAGGCCCCGGACCCTGACACCGGTTCCCGTCGAGCGGCCGCGTTCACCATTCCCCTAGACGTATTGGACGAGGCGGGGGCTGTCGACGAGGAGCCACACGCCGGGTGTGCGTTGCTGTGCCCTTGCTGTCAGGTGTCTTTTGACATTACCGTGTTTTGGAAGCACGCGCTTTTTGAAATTGCATCCAGGGGGAATAGCGTTACGGCGTGGCAAGTGGTGGATCGCGACAATAAACCCAGATGGGTCGTGGATCACGCTTCGGGTTGGAGGGACCCTATTTACAGACCCCGAGATGCGAGAGGCATGTGTGAGATCGGACGAAGCCTCGGTGAGTTAAACCTTCCGCACTTTCTATCTGATCAAGACTTCTCGTCCGCGTTGGACGCTACGTTCCAATACTTGGTGAAGGAATTGACGTCCTGACCATGCTGTCCTACACCTACAAACCAGCCCGAGGCACCGGCCAGATGATCCCATGCGAGTCGACTGCGAGCGACGATACACAAACGGATAGATTCCTCGAGGCGATGGAGGACGACGTGGTCACGTTGGACTATTTGATAGGAGTGACGCCAATAAACGGAGAATATGCCTTCGTTCAATACAAGCCCACCGAGAAACACAAACGCTGCGCGGGGACTAAGATCTCACCCGTTCATCAGATAAACATGTTCATCCAAACCTTACGCGATAACGGTGTGTCGCTGGAAACCGCTATATGTACCATCGTGGACTCTAACCAGCGAACCTTATGGCTACGGATTCCTCTATCAGAGCTAAAGGAACTTAGCCTAGAACCTCTGTGGATGATAAGAGGGGTAGTTCAGCTATTTGGCAAACAGCAATGCATCGCAATCGCGATTGATGACAGAGCGCTGGCGAACATCACAGTGGATCCCGACACTGCGCTACTGGTCGACTCGTGCGCGCGGGGGCAAACTGAGCAAACCCATCGCGAGGAAGAACCTACGCGGCGGCAGCAGACGCCCAAAGGCTCGCCGCGTTCGTCTCCAACTGAAACCCGCAAACGAAAGCGTACTCTCGCTTCACACGACACGGACAGTGTCGCTGTCCGCAAAAACCAAACCCCTTTGCTGTGACACACCGATACGTGGAAACAAGCAACACAGACGACATGGTGGTACGCCAAAGTTTAATGTGAAAAACAGAAATGTACACAGATACAAAACACGTAACATGACACGGATTGACGCGTCTGAGGTCTCGCTCGCCTCCAGTGAGATGGCACGACCAGAGAAGCCTTCGGCCTTGCCCGCCGACACAGCGGACGATCCTGCGTGTGATAGGACCCAACTCGACGAGCAGCACAAAGTACGCGTCACACAGGACGAGCCGTCTCGTGGAAGTTCCCCTTCCGTTCGCCGGATCGATCTCGGTGGAGACGTTTTCCGAGATCCCTCTTTTGTCTCGCAGGCGACCGTGACCTTGGATCCGCGTGCGCCTTTGCGAGACTCTCGGTTGACGGCCCCCCCCCGATGATCCCTTGGACGAACAAACCCAACTTTCATTCCATCCGTCTCAGGGGGTGCAGTGTAGGTGCCTGGTGATGTAAACAAGTCCTGGTTCTCAGGTGGGCTAGCGTGATGTTCGCATCTCACATCGGAAGGCCTCAGTCCCAGTTTGTTGGCTAACAATAGCCCATACGCTACGGGATGGAGTCCCGCGTGAGCATAACGTCGTTCACCGTGAGCGAAGAGTCGGGTTTTCGCCCGGACAAGCTGTCCGCAAACACCATGCCGGACGTGTTCAAAAGTGTCACCAGCATCGAGTGGAAAGTGTGAACGGGGGACCCGGATTCCAACTCCCGAACCGTGTCTCTGTTATTGTACTGTATCGTGTTATGTCTTCTGCTGAACTGACTGAAGCCGGATAGTGCGCTCCGCCAGAAATTTGTCCACATACTCAACGTCTCCTCCAAGTGAGCCACGCTCACCGCGGATGGGTAGCTGCACACCAGTTTGACGTCCGATCCTAGCTCCGTGACGGGTCTGTGTTCCTCCTGCCCATCGGCGTCACGCTCGAGTTTTCTTGCTATGAGATCGGCCATTTGTAGCAACTTATTGTTTTTACACACTTTCTTCAACTCTTCCACCGCCACGCGAGGACGCCGTGTCACTTCTTCCAAAAACTTTCTCACAACCAGAATCTCTTGTCCTTCGGAGATCATGGTCGCCATCATCTTGCTCAAGCTATGCGACACGCTGGCCGACTTGTGCTCCGAGACCGTACCGCCGACTCCGGATCGCAGTAAAAAGTCGGGCAACTCGGACACCGGTAGCCCGAACATGTCCGTGCTGTTGTTGGCGGTCATGAAGCGAGACAAGTTGTCTAGGAGCGGTCTCCCCAATGCATTTCCATTGACGGAAATGCCCGTCGCCAGCGTCTGGTCTGCTCTACCTGAGAGAATGGCATCTGCCAAGTGTGTCAACGAGGACCGATCCGCTCCCCCGCTGGTGTAAACCTGTCGGCCCGACGCCTTCGTTAACCCGGCTATGATGTTACGGAAAAGAGTGGCCCGACATTTGACCGTTTCGTGTACCCTTTTGGCCAGCATGGAACCGTCCTCCCCGGCCGTCCAAGAGCTTTCCCACATTGGTATGTGCCGATACAGAATGCCGTCTACCGCAGCTGTGACGAGGCTGGTCTCGGAGTCGAAGAAAGCCACGCACGACGAGGCCTTGCACTCGGGAACGACGGGACATCTGCCGTGTTCGAACGTCTTCATCACACCCCACAGCCCGACGGTGGCCATCCTAAGCTCTGTTTCCTTTATGGGATTGTGTCTCAGCCCGGCGTCGCAATCTATCCAATCTCCTATGATTTTACACACCACCGACACTTGGGGCTGTGGAACGCAATTGCTCATTAGCAGCTCAAGGGCGGCGGTCAGTTTGTCGAGCGGCACGTGTAACACGGAAGGTAGAGCTCGTTCGTGCGCACGGAGCTCTTGGACCGATTCGGCCACGGCCTCGCGGGGACTAAGCGTGTCATACACGGTGGTGAAGAGGGACCTTTTGCAATGCCGCTTGTCCAGTCGCGGAACACAGGAACAGCACCGGTCGGATTGCCGACGTCTGTTGGGCGTCCTCAGATCGGAGGACACCAAAGCATTCAGACTCGCTCTGCTCGACGGTCCCACGCCTATCTTCCTTATCCTTTGCCATGGGACAAAAATGCACGGCACGAACCCCGCCAATATGGTCCAACGGATCATATTGCGCAACGTGTTCTTGATGTGCTCGCACACGCGATTCGAGGAGTAATAGTTCACCAAGTACCGAACTAAGCACGTGGCACTCTCGTTGTTGCTCCCCAACACGTTGTACAACAACAACTCTATGGACAGATTTGGATTGAACGTGTTGACAATCTCTTCCACGGCTACGGCCAACTGAGGATCCTCGGCCACGTAAATCCAAGACTCTACCTCGTGATGAATCGGTATCAACCCGTAATCTGTATAGTCGACGAGGCGGGACGCATCTCGTTTACACTGCTGTTCGTTCCTTCTGAACCTGTAAAGGTCGTGCGAACACGGCCTGTCTCTCAAAGCCACCTCTGCCAACTGCTTCTCCACCAGAGCACGTTCCGACGCCATGACTACGGCTGGAACCCCCCTCTAATCTTTACCAGTATATAGTCCGGTTAACAATTCTATCCTCAAATACTTATTATCGCTCACTTTGTAATACGAGCGTGTGACTATCGTCTACTGCCGGCTCGGGATGGTGTGGATGTTATTCAGAGCGCTTTGCTGCCTGTGTCAGAACAGGGACACGGTGCGCGGTTACATGGGCGGCGGAAGCGGCGGCCAGTATTATCAGGAATTCGAGGACAGCGAAGACGACGACGAGGACGATGATGACGACGACTCAAGTAACCAGAAGGAATTTAGGCGGAGAGCGTTGAAGTTGTCTAGACGGAAGCGAGATGCAATAGAGGCCACAACAGATGTGGTTGTTGTGGAAAAACTGCTGAAGCGACACGGGGGTGATTCGAGTTTACTAATGTACTACGATGAGTGCTCCCACGAAATGTCTAAGGCTCTACAGCGACTTCCCGTTGGGCCGCGCAGGACACAGATCAAGGCGATCGGTCGCTCTTCCCGTGTGAAATCTAGAGCACTCATAGTGTAGTATAGTACCGCAGAGGATCTACAAAGAAACAAGCAATCATGAACGTCGTAGTGATGGACCCGGGCAGCTACAAGCTGAAACCGGTGGAAGCTGTGGCCAGACTGATCGGAGCCCCCAGGTTTCTCAGAAACCCAAATAGTGAATTCGCCAAATACATCGTCGACAAAGTGATCAGATCCTCTGCTGCCAACACGACCGTGGTCACGGACGTAACGCTGCTGATGTCCCAAGCTCACATGGGAGTGACTCTGTTTCGACAACAGCGAGAAACGAGCCGTTTGCTGTGGGGGTTTGTTTACAAAATGTTAATCCCGGACGACAAGGTGCCCACGGGCACGAAATTCTTCAGAAAATACAGAATCACGGATCAGCGAGAAGCTCAGCATGGCACGTACGACACAATAACCAACGGAGTACAGACTACCGTGCACAGCGAGGAATTCAGGCCCACGTCCAAAGTTGTGACCATGCAATTCGGCAGTCTGCTGAGCGTGACGGTGCCGTCGGTCGCCGTCGACCTCATCACGAGAGAGCTAGAGATGGCCAGCACGGGGAACTGACGAGAACGTGCGAAGTCTTGCAATACTGCGCGGCTCAGACCACGCTAATCGACAGAATCGCCCGGCAGACCAAAACGGCGGGCCGCGCCGAACGGCTCGACTACGTGCTGACCATGGCCGAGCTCACGTGTGGCATGGTGAACATACAGCCCGACACGTTCGTTTGCGCTCTGGAAAACGCCAGGAGAGTGTTAGAGAGCGAAAGCCCAGAGGTTGTGATTATGGGCGAGAGCTTATTTAGAATAGTGTCCCAGCAGCACTCGGGCTCCTTGAGGTCTCACATAATCACGGAGGACACCGTCCTCTCGCCGGAGTTCGCGGTGTACACCATGGACAACGAAACGGTCAACGCCTCGGACGGTCACCAATTTGTAATGAAAGAAGCAGCAAAGCACAGCTCTCTGGGAACAGGCCTGCCTTTCGTGGAAGGGTCTCTGTCTCAAGAGTCCAGCAAGGTGAATTACATAATGGCAGGCGGCGGACCGACCGACAAGATACCCATCGTACACGTGGACGGCGTGCAAATGGAACACGGCGTGAGCAGGAACACGTCCACCGAGCACAAAGCCTTCTCCAATTCAGAGGGTTTCAAGTGGGAGTATTTCACGGTGGGGTGCACCGCTCCCGCCGTCTCGCAATTGAACCCCTACACTCTACTCCACACCAAAGACACGGACGAGCTCAACTTCAAACACGTGGCGCAGAGACGACGGCGCGGTGGTAGAAGTCTCGCTTCATCGTCTTCACGCCACAGGGAACCCCAAGGAACTGTTCACCGCCGAGCGAAAGAGACACCTGCAAACCGAGGTGGATTCCCTGATGACCGGCGGAGAACGCACACGGATCACCAGAGCGACGATGTTCGCGTTGGCGAAGACCAGAGACTGGTACACGAAGACCAACAACCCAGCGTGTCTCTTGGAGTTCGACGTGCGACATATGGTGATACCGCAAGACGACCGGTGGCTCATGAGACCTAGATTCGCGCTGTTCAACTCCTCGGGCATGAACTCTATCGAGAACGAAATTGCCCAAATCGGAAGCGAGTTGCTCGCGTGTTTTGGCAAAACCACGCAAGCGCAAAGCGTAACCTCGGGCTTGGAGTTTATCGACCACGCGCTACTACACAGCCCTGGCATCGAGGCCATGTTGACAGTCAGAACCCAGGCGTTCGCCAACACCTTCACGTTAACTACGCTGATGAACAACGCAGAGTGGCCGACATCTAGAAACTACTGCTCTCTGTTAACCGATCCCATCTGCACGATAGCGCTACACAGAGCGCTTTTGGCTAAAGAAGGGCGCTCTGAATTGACACCTCAGGCGCGTACGATCTTGGTACAATTAGAGGATCTCATAAACGGCGTGTTGTTCCTATTTCATGCAATCGTCGGCAAAAGAACAAACTCGGTGCTCCCCTACATGACTGTGTTAAACCATGTAAGTGGACATGAAGCCAACCGCGGTTACCCGCCGGTTTTCACCGCCAACGAGATCGACTACTGCAACATCATGTACTGGGTAGTGTTGCCTGCTATGGGAGCTAGGGTGTATAGGACTAGAGAGTCACGGGGTAACGATCGCGATGTCCGACATACCCCCATAGTGCAGGACGGAGACCTTGTCAAGCTAGAGAGCGACTTGAATCTGAACAGCAGCGAGATGCCCACGGTCCCCCAGATTACCGGTGTGTGTTTCTTTTCAAAGACGACACCGGGCGAAGGCTACGATGATGTGACAGACATCTTCGCTCCCACTACAGAGTTCTCGGAGATTAGCAACGTGAGCTTTCACCCCACGTCGCTCGTCACGTACATGTGGGCTGTCAGGATACAAACACTCACCGGCGTCACCAACTACCTTGCTAAATTCCTCTTGGGAGTACACTATAGCACTCTGTTGACCAGCCGGGTGATACAAGAGCACTACGACACCAAGTATTATTCGGGGTTGTCGTATCTGATGTTCCGAGGTCTGCGATTCACCGGTTGCGGGATATCTCTCATGCCGCAGAAGTCCATGCTGTACACCTTGGGCACAGGGGTGATATGCAAACCTACCAGCCATAACACTCATCAAGTGCTAACCGTGAACCAGTACTGCGAATCGACGATCATCCCAGATATGATGGACTCCCCGGGGTTGCACATGTCTAACATGTACATGAAAGACTTGCGAGGAGGAGACGTTCACATCGACACGCAAAGTCCGTTCGACGTGGTGGTGGCGGACGCGTTTAACGGCTTCTGTCCCGAATCCGACACCTCCTGCGGCGACCACAGACCTTACATCTTCACGACCGGTCGTTCTGAGAGACTGAGCTCTTCGTTGACGCGTGACCCGAGGATGCGGACGGAAGGCTACAGTTGCATGCCCACCTTGCTTCGCCCTTTCGCCGGTGCGTGCGCGCGTAAAACCCAAAACGCATTCTCGGAGCAGAGGTGGCGAGGAGAGCAACCTCAGACTCTTCTGTAAAACCCAGCACGTCGTAGACTTAGACAAAGGCGTATTGGACGCCGTGCACGACCCCTTCAAAGACACGGTCGAGAGAGCCAGCGGAAACAAACGGATTACGGACATCATGCACAAGGAATTGGGAGTGGCTTTCTGTGGTACTTATGGCGTGGGCCTCACCTCGGATAAGAAACTCAAGTGTCTCAGCGACAACACGACGAGCAATCTGGTCGATCGCCTGGCTCCTAGGATCAGCGGCACGGGGCTGTTTGCTAACAGCCCAGTTCACAGCACGTACCAGATCATCACTCCTATCTTCAACCGCATATTTGAGAGTACGCGATACTCGCGCGTTCTACAGTGCTAGCCCACGTCCGAGGTAAACGAACAATGGTATCGCGCTGGGCTCGCAATGCCTCGCTGGCGAACCGGAGTGTCAGATAGGCTGACCGAGGCCGTGTGCTGTTTGACGGACGCACTGCTCTCTTGTGGAGTGAACTTTTTCACTTCGTTATACATGCATCCGATGGAACAAGAAAATACGCTCGTGCTCATGAGAAAGAAAGAGGAGGCGCACCTGGACGTGGCGATACACACGGTGTCGCAAGACATATCGAGTTTAGACGCGAACATCGTTCTGCTCAAAGACAGCATCGCAACGGCTCTCATCGCGGATCACACGGAGGAGCATCAGAACCTCAAGAAAGAGTTGGACTCGGCCGAGCTGGAGAGACAGCGTCTGCGCTATTTACTCAGAGCTCTGAGAGGAAGACTCGATGTGCGACGACTGATTCCTGCGGTTAAAACATTGTCAGATAACGTGGGACTGCAACTCAATGCTTCGGAATACATAAACAAGCAAGTGCTCACTCTGGCCATACAAAGGGACTTGGATGACGCTAGGGAGCCTGTGACCAAAGTCACGGTGGAAGAAGCGTGCAACGCATACGGAAGACCGCCTGAACCGAATTATCCTGTGCACATAGTGTAGATTGCCTTGCTTTCGTTGGATGGGTGTCATGTGTTATGTAGACTGAACCCCCATTGTTTCTGCTGATCTGTGTGAAATGTACAAAATAAACACAATGATAGAATGATGCAAAATGTCTTTATTGTGTCGATACATACCGCATTCTAACACATGGGTACAAGCCACATACAGCATTCTAACACATGGGTACAAGCAGTCACAAAACACATTGGTTGTCGAATGACGATTTGTACAAATGTCACATTTACACACTAGACCAGATTTACCCGGTCATCGGTTGAGATGCAACACGGCAGTTGCGGGGCACTACTTTGACCATTGCATCTCAGTCGGAGATGTGCCCTTGCACCCTTTGCACCTCAGGAGTTTCATCTATCCAGGAGATCCATCGTCTTAGATTATACACAAACGACGTAGGCTCTTCTTTCACCTGGCACGTATACATCTCTGCACGCGACTCGCCTTGGCAGTCCGTTAACCTGTACATAGATCGCACTGGGTACACACGATGCATATCATGGGCCACATTCACCGGCAGCATCGATAGGATGTATACTGTCTCAACCTCCTGTAATCCAGTATGATATCCTTGCAATATCCAACCCGCGTGTCGGGTGATGTTGAGTAGTAATTCTCGATAACTGGTATCGGTGACATCGCGACTGCAACGCGCTAGTCTCTGCGTAATAGTCGGCATGACACGTTCTTGAAAATACTCATGTCTGTCTCTGACAGTCCACAGTCCACGGAGTGTAGAGCAAACGCAACTCCTACCATCCACGTCGGCCGCGTCGTTGAGATCCGTAAAGCACGGTATCCATCCTACATGCTCCCTAGATATCTTTTGGGTATGATCCTCATGAGTTACGAGTATGTGGGTTAACATTCTCTCGTGATAGAAATGAAGCAGTAGAGTCTGACCCATAATTCTAATCAACCAAGGCTGCATCTTTGCAGATTCCCTTATGGTGCGTGGTTCGTCGCAGACGAGAGTGACCGAAAATGTCTTTACCCACAACACACGTTGACACCGAATAGTGAAGCCCAAAAGGTGTGGCGAGGCTGGTGCCGTCAACATAAACCTCAGAGCTTCGCATATCATTTCAAAGTTGATGTTGAAAACAGGCAACGGCCGTAGAACTCCAAAGTTGGAAGTCTTCCATTGTACTATGTTGGGTGGTGTGGCAGTGTGAACTAAAGTCACGGCACACTTTACGAAAACCCCATCGGTTGCACCTAGAGTGTAAACCCAGTCCTCTCCCTCCGTATCCATCGCAGTACAGCAATACAAAATGTCAAAGTCTGACAACGCTTTCCTTTCACCTCCCCACAGAGGGCAACGTGGTACATGTACCGCAGCCGTTGGGTCTAACTGACCAGCTCACTGTAGAAATCACCAACAACACTCTGGTTAGACCATAAGTATGAAAGATCAAACTGTGCCCAGGTCTTTATTTATATTGACCGAAAGCACAACAGCTATAAAGCTCTGCGACGAACAGGGGGGTCGGTTTTGGGTTTGTCTTTCACAAGACAAAGGATTACACACACCACATAGTCCAATTCTTTTGCTTTTATTACATGCATATATATATATATATACACACACACAAACCAATGTACAATGTACAGGGATAACACTGACAATTGCATTACAATTACAATACCCCGAAGTAAAAGCAGTGGGTTCGCATTGTCTTGAAACAGACAACCCTTTCATAGCAGCTTAGGTCTTCTGCGAAAGCGAGGTTTTAAGCCAACCGGCCGCGAGACACCTCCTCCGCCGCCTCCTCCTCCTCCTCCACAGAACATGGCATAGGCTATCCCAGCAGAAAGACCGGTGCACCATGCCATGAGTACAGCAACACAGGTCCACAGCGCAGCATCGCTGGCAAACCCCGAAAGCCATCCTCCGAATGTGACCCTGCAAGCGGTTATCTCATCGTAGCGTCTATCGAACGCTTCTATATTTCTGCTTATGTTGTCGAGTTCACCGTGGAGACTAACGAGTTTTATGCTTGTGTTTATATTCTTAAGTATCTCCAATTCAGGCCCTCCTGTCACGTTGTCCTCTAACAGATCAGCAAAGGACACCGGGCCTTGCGATATATGTGTCCGGGAAAAGGGTTTCAGGGGGGGCGATTCTATTTCCACGGTCGCCACACCTTCTATCCAAGTGACTTGGTTCTTCTGATAGCATATGCCTTTGTGACAGGGCGCGCACACGGTCTTACACTCCTTGGGATTTTCCAGGCATCGTAGGTATGTGTGATGAGGCTCGGGCGCACGGCAGTACCTTCCGTGACATTCTGAAGGCTCGTAGTATTTGCCGTTTATGAGCCACACCTTGTAATCGGGCCAACAGGGGATGCCGTCGGTGCTCATTTTGGGCATGGGTATAACACCCCTGATTGTAGTCTTCTCCACCGTGTTGGGCAGAGAATGCACTATGAACAGTTTCCTGTCTTTGTACAGAGCGGTGGCGACCGTTGGGAATTCAGACAATCCCGGGTGTTCCTGTATCACAGACATACCGCTCGGGCAACTGCCGGATCGCTTCGATGCGATTTGCCTGAGACAGTTCTCGATCCCTCTGGCCATGAACCTCACCTGCATGGCCGCCTGCATCATTTGATGCGTAACGCTCTGCATCTGAGCGTACCACATCTGATAGCTAATGGTGACGGAGAATTTGATGTTGATGTCGCGCATCAAGGCTTCCCTGTTTTTCATCATAGTATCTTTGAGCTGTGCAAAGTTTTTGTTGGCCATCTCGTTATTGCGCTGAATCTGCATCTCATGCTCGTCTAGGCGTCCGTTCACCAATGCTATCTTATCGTCGAGCTTCCTGCTGACTTCTACTATGTCCTGAGAGACTTTGACATAGTTGTTTTTCAAAAGGTCCATCTGCTCTTCCAATTCATCGACTCTATTCGACGTATGCCAGGCCAACCACAACGCCACGGTTGCCGTAGCCATGGCCACGAAACGTTTCTTTCGACCGTGGGGTTTCGGCGGTTTGTCCAGCCAGGGAAACGGCGCCGAGTCCGGTAGTTCGTACATCCTTGCTTTCTGCTCCTGCATCGCCAGCTCTCGTAGCCCCTCTTGCACAAATTCACTGGCTCTACGCGCGTCGTTCACTATCTCGTGAGCGGAATTGCACAGCCTGCCGTAATTCCTTCGACAACTGTCGTCCCCTCCGCATATCGCTATTAGACAGGGTTGCATTGCGCTCACGTTGTAATCGATACACCGCACGTCCATATTTATGTAATCTATGCCGTAAGTAAAGTTTGAGACGAAATACAAGGCCTCGGCCGGTTTGACTATCAATCCGTACTCGGCCTCGATCGTCGGCTTATCCACCGTGTATCCGTCGTCCACAGCCACCACGTTCATATTGTGAATAGTCTCCCCTCCGTTGTAGGTGTTACACACTTTGTTAACCGGAGGCTTGTACTCCACCACGGTAGTGGTGTCCAGTATACCCACCATATAGTGGCTGCTGTCCGTGGTGGGTACTAGCGTGTGTATGTTGATCGCACGTTCACGATGTACATGTTGTCGTAGCTTGTCTTGTACATCTCCTTGTATGGCTCTTTGAACACCCCCAAGGCCCCGTTCAATATGATAAGCCCCGGACACAGGAGCCTATTGCTGAGACCGACTTGATATTGCGGGTCGAGGCAATTTTTTGATCCCGACGCAGGGTCCTTGTAGTCTTTAGGGATAGCGATAGCTTCTAAGAAATCCGTTCCCACAACTGAGTTCGCGGACCGCCTATTCCTCGCACCGACACGGGATGTGGCGTCGCTCGACACCCCCGCCACGGCCTGTTGTCTGCGCCAGTCCCTGAGACTGTGGACTGTGGAAGTCACACTCGATATCGCCGGGGTGTTTGCGCGCACCTTTCGTTTGAAATCCGAGTCCATGGGAGAGATCACAAACTGGTTGATACCAAACGCGACCGCTATCAATTCGGGGTACTGCTTGAGGGTTTCCAGCGACGTCAACGTGTACGTTACGTTGACTAACACGTTCCTGCCCCATATTGTCGTCGTTGACCCGGAGCAACATTTCGTGTTCATGTCCTCCTCGCATTTCAAAATGTTATTACTTTCCATGTCGGCCAATGTCAGTTCGGCCGTGATTTTGGACAACCCCGCAGCGTTGTTCTCCGTGGGTGTAATTGTCAGCCCTCCGGTTAGCGACAACGTGGTTATCACCTTGTTAGCCTTAACACCCGCACGCAATACAGTCAACAGATACGACACGACCCCCTTGTTCGATCCCTCCTTCGCCCACATATTCTGACAATCCTCGGGTTTGGTCATGTCGACGGTTACTCGGGGAGTCACAAAGGCCTCGAACGCTCCGAGGCTTGCAAAGCTCATAGTCTTCACAATTCCCATCTCTCTCGGCAGACGGAGGAATAGCTTGGTCGCTCGCTGTGCGGTCATAGCCTGAGCGAGGTCGCTCGCCACCTTGCTTAGATCGGAATCTGCGTTTTCCTGAGAGCAAGCAGAGGACCCCCAATCGCTGGCGTCCAGCATGATGGCGCTCGAGTACGTGGCGATCGCGGTTTTGTGCAGGGTCTTAGCTATGTGCTGTATCACCGAGGCGTACCTCTCGTCCATGGAAGCCACGGGGACCACACAGCTGTCCAGCGGTGTCCTGAGAATAACGTGCCCGAATTCGCTCAATGCGTGGAACCTGTCGATGTCCACGTTCAGGGACAGATGATTCAAGGCGTACGTCGCATTGTCCGCTGATACTACGGTGGCATCACAGGCCGAGGAGGCAATGAAGGCTTGTATTTCACTGGTACTGGGTCGTGACAATGCGTCTTTGCGCAGCAGCTCCGCGGCACTAGATATTTCACACATAGCGATAGGGGCTGAGGCATCTTCGTCGGCGTTGGTTATGCCCACGCTATTGGCATCGGCTTGTCCAATGCAGAATGTGTTTCCGTTTGAGCGGAAACAGTTGTTGCCCAGTTGAGTGTAGCACAGGCCTATCGACTCGCTGTCGCCCAAGCCTACGTACGATAACACGCAAGCGTACGGAGAGTTTCTTATGCTCAGCACGTCGTCGGTGTCGGGCCAAGTTCTATTCCCTTCGGTCGCGTATAAGGTCCTTCTCAACAATTTGTAGGTTGCGCACTGAGGATCAGGGTTGCATTGCGCCTTGGGGTCGTCGCCGAAGTAATACTTTCTGTTTCTCTCACTGGCGTGTAGCATTATGGATACCGTGTTTATGGGAATCGACGATACCACACGATCTGCACATGGGAACTTGCCTGGTATTTCCACACAGGAGTCTTTGTCCAGCTTCAGCACGTACGCGCCTAGCATAACACCTTGACTCTCGTATCTACTCAGATCACCATTAGCACTCCTGTTCGGTCTCCAGCTCGCGTAGATTTTTCCAGAGCAGTAATGTGTACACATTTGGTCACAGGGATCCTCGCGTCCCTCGATGTCAACCGTCAAGGCGAAGCTTCCTTTGCTGTGACCTTGACACCAGCCGGTTCCCACAGCGCATCTCAGAACCGATATCCAAACGTATGGAGCGTAGCCGTACGGCTTGGCATCTCTGTTGTTGTTGTTGTTGTTGTACACCACGGGGCTGCATGCCACGAAAGGCAACAACAAACCCACACACAGCGTGAATGCAATGATGATCATGGTGTCACAAATGTGCCGCTTACAGACAAAGCTACGGAGGGTACTCTAATAGTGTCAGCTGCAGAGTGTCATAGCAGAGGATGCGACCCTCCCTTGTCGTTTGAATCTACGGGCCGGTGTTTTAGTAGAGTGCGGCACATGGCCGTGAGTCCGATGAATTGTTTCACTGCGTCGTTGTGAATCTTGGCCACATCCTGATCCGGTACCAGTATCGCCTTACCCATGTGGGTAGTTACGCGGTTCATGAAGTGTAGCGAAGTACGGTTCGCCAACGTGTACGAGCGGGCTATCAAGTCTATAGACATGTTCTGTAGTACGCCGATCATGTTTTCGTCCGACGTTACGGTGTGACCCAGATGAACGTTGACCTCTTCGGTTGTAAACCTTTGTCCGCATGCCAACAAGAACGACCTGACTTCGTGAGGTTTGAGTACCTTGATCGCATCCGCGGTGTTTTGGTCCAGTTCGCATAGACAGCACTGTTTTGGGGGACAGAGTTCGACGTCCACGATACCGGGCTGCTGGTCCGTGTTTAACTTGACGTATAACATCGGATATTGCTTCTGCATGAAGCGATCTGCATCTCCGTTTTGCTGACATTCGAGAACGCCTTGGTCCGACGGCTCTGGAAACAAGCTGAACACGGGATCTGAGGCCATCGCGACCGAATACCCTGGGTCTCGTGGTGTGGTTACACGAGACCTGTTTTCTTCCGTGGAACCTCGCTGCGTCGAGGAGTTAGATCTACTAATAGAGGGTCGGGCCCCCGACGAATAATCCGAGGGGCGGCTAGTCGTTGTCGTAGTCTTCATAGAACGTGCACGGTAGGAGGAGGACGAGGAGGATGTCCGGTGTTCAGACCTCCTCGACGGAGTCACTGGAGTTGAATCGCCGCGCGGACGGTTGCTCATCTTTGCAAGTCGAGGAGTGCGGCGTGGTCGGACGTATACAGTGTGACAGGCTCACGGTGTCGGGTGGATTGCTGTCGGTTTGTTGCGATCGCTTTCGGACCGGCAGCATCTGCTTACATCGAGATTCGGCCGGCGAGAACGTGATAGCCATAGTACATAGCGAACATTGTAAATCGTGCAAAAGCGGTTCTGTTCAAGGCACGCGCGACAGACTCGGCAGCGGCCTTTACAGCGGTGCGTATCTAGGACGGCTGTTTCAGATCAGAGTATCGGAAGCCGCTAGATTAACGGAGTTGATCACAGAGTTGACAAAGACACAAGGAGCAACCCTCGACCACCGTGATGTCCCCGTAACAGGAACCCCTCCGTACTGTACGGTTACTGACGTGCGGCATATATCGAGCGTGGCTCTTACGATATTACTGGCCGTCGACGACGAATTTATCTGGGGTGACAACGTGACGTTTAACACGAAGGCTCGGCTGGGTTGACTTCACCATGACGGATAAGGCCGTGGCGGGAGCCATGGGATCGAGACTCGGTCCCGTATTTGGAACCAAGGACCGGCGGGCGTACATCAAGGTTCGCAAGGACGACAGCGTGCGTGCCGTCGTCGACTTATCCACGATGACCCTAGTGGACTACGCGACGCCGGAACAATACCCGGACAAACCCGTGCAGTGCGACCGATCTCTATTCGTTCCTATCTTTTGCAAAGACTGCTACGGCACACACGACGCACAATACAACGGCGCGATACAGGCTATGACGTCTTCTAGCACAGACACGTTCATCGTGGGCATGTGCAGCATGTACGGGGTAGCCTCGGGCGAGATATACCCAGATTCTAGGCTGGAATACATTGTGCCAAACGACTTGTCTTTCTCCGGAGCTTGTCACCCCCAACCGGGCAGGGCCTTGTTCATGCACAAGACCGAGAATGAGATCGGCTCGATCAAATGCTACTGGCACGTGCACAGCCGATCGACGAAAAAAACCTTTCTATATTGCTGCGTTGCGAGGGCCGACACGCAGTACGCGGCGGGTGTCGTGCAACCAGAAACCAGTATGGGTTTTAGCTTAGGTACGGTCGGGGATAACGCAAAGGGCCCCGTCACGGAAGAGTGCAGTTTGGTCTCATGGCCCATGAGACCGGGTTGTTTTTGCGTGGTGGTGTCGGCAAAGGACTTGCCGTCGACGATGACTAGAATGGGGTTCTCTTCCGTGAAAGATGCCACACTGGACGCTGGCGAGAAGCCCCTTGGCTCATCTACCCCCTGCGCCACAGAGCCTCTGTCTTCTGCAGAGCGAGTGGGCCATCAAGACACGGAGGCTCTGCGTAAGATGGTGGCGGATCAGACGGCCGAAATGCGCCTATTGAAAGACGCGTTAGAGGCCGTGAAGGTTCAGAATAACCTATTTACTCGTTTACTAAAGGGACCGGACGAAGACGCCTTGTTCACTCTACGAGGGGCCAGGGAATTCAGTAGGCGAACGGGTACAGAGACCAAACTCTGCGCAGGCGATACTATTGACAATCAACCCCTTGACCGAGAACACGAACAGACCTCGGACGCTCATAACGCCGGCGAGATGGCTGCGACGCAAAGTCAGATGGACGACATACTCAAGCTCCTGCAAGCCCAACACCGGCAACAACAGCCTCAACAGCAAGATATGCAACACGCTCAACTCTATGCGTTTCACAATCAAACACAACCCAATCCAGTCTACCTTCCGTACCCCGCAGCCATGCAGCCCCACAACCCAACTGTGTTCCACCGACGATACGGAGATGCTGTGCTGCCCGACGCAAACCCCAAACCTGGGGGGTCCCGCTCCGAAAGCCTGACGGATTACTATAGTCTGACTCAGGAACAGAGACGGAAAATAGCCATGGCGTACAATCGAGAGGAAGCGGAGAAACAAGCCGTTGTGCAAAAAGAACAAGAAAGGATGTTGGAGTCCATCAAAGCTAGCATAAAAGACGCCCTGAAAGACCAGACTTCCAAATCCGCAACAACGGAGTCCCAGAGCGAACAATATGACACGCTTAGGATGTTAGCAAAGGATACACCGTACAAGCGTGTGAACCACACTCGGAGTTCCGAGTCGACGGACAACAACGACGTGGTGGGGGTTTGCGTGAGCTCCGCGAACTGAGGGAACTGACTAAAGAGCTCTCCGCCAGGCATGTTGTAGACGAGAAACCGAACCTCGTCAATCCAAACCCCGTCAATCCAAACCCCAGCCCTGACAATCAGACTGACGCCATGGACGCTGAAAACACTAGCCAAGCCACACAGTCCACGGCCATTGGGGAGCATACTCTTGTGACCGCGAAACAACAGGCCGGTTACGCCAATGCCGCGCAAGCCAGGGCCGGGAGATCCACTGGAGACTCGGTTTCCGATTTCATATCTGCCGTCGTGTCAAAGAATTGAATGTGATGTTTTTGTGATGTACATGTTGTAATGCTTATAAGAAATAAAAGGAATGACACACAGCGTTTGTACATTTGTCGTCAAAGAATTGAATGTGATGTTTTGTGATGTACATGTTGTAATGCTTATAAGAAATAAAAGGAATGACACACAGCGTTTGTACATTTGTCACGTCTCTTTATTGTACACATACAGGCCAATGATACGACGTCTGTATTACCGTGCAAACCTGGTCGAGATCACCCAGTAATCCAGTGTATTTACTATCAGCATTAACATTGGAACAAGCACATGCTGTTCGTAGGATCACCATGGAGGACGATTGTGAAGTTGTGGGTGTTACTACATATAGCACGGGCGACGATTGTGAAGTTGTGAGTGTTACAGCTGCAGAGCCGTTTGTTTTCCATCCCCTCCATCCATTTGCTAAGCAGTTTATGTGTAATAAGCGGCTTTGGATCACTAACGTGAAGAATGACACGGTACCACGGGCCATCGACATACTACCCCTTGGCGAACCCTGCAAACGTACAGCCATAAAAGGCGACGGGAATTGTTTCTTTCGTGCCATCAGTCAAGTTCTCTCCGGGACCGAAGATAACCACGAGACGATTAGAGCGGCGCTCGTGTCACACATGCGACTGACAGACTACAAGTATGTCCAAGAGAGTGGCATGGATCGCGTTGGGGTGTGGGCTACCGAGGTTGAGATAGAAGCATTGGCAGCTATGCTATCCACTAGAATATACACCTATTACCATGGTCGGTGGCTAAGAACTTCTCATGGGGGAGTCTGGAAGGGGGGTATTTATCTCAATAACGACGGCTGTCACTATGAACCAGTGTTATGCACGAAGTCGCCGTGCGGTGAGGTTTGCAGCAGGTGCGATCGCGGCGCGCGTCCGCCTATTTATGTGGATGTGCCACAACTACCGGACTACCACGGACAGGCAGACCGCTGCCAGGGACACCCGTCCGTTGAGTTCGACGACGAAGCCCTCGGCGAGAGCTCGGACTACCACGAACAGGCGCAGGCTGACTACAACAAATACTTGCCCGTCGACGGCGACGAGCGACTCGACCCACAGTACAGCAGGACTGTGAGACCGTGGACATTGCTCGCCGAAACATGGCATGCCTTCATAGCATACGCCGATGAGGGCTGGTGGGGCGATGTCTCTTTGGCCACTGTCGTATCCTGCATGGATCTCAGTGCGGACGGTGACATCACTATCACGGCTGCGCTATCGAGCGACCCGGGGATTGTGTGCTCTGTGACCGTGCGAGCGTTCCCTTCCATGGTCACCCATAACGTGGTTCTCTCCGGCTGCAGATTTCAATGTGACACAGTCTCTAATGAAACATTTTCATCTCCCATAACATGCGTGCATCGCATTGTCTCGACCATAACCCGCCCCGTTATACTGGCACGACCTAATGGCCTTAACGACGCCCGACCCTTGTCGGCAGTGTCGACTACACGCAGCCGAGCTGACCGTAAGTTGCCTGTCAGGTTGTTCGGGGCACCGTGCCGCGAGACCTCCGACTGTTGGCTGGAGGGCCTTCCGTATCAGCCCGTCTCCCTGACAAGGATGATCGAAGACATGAGGAGCCTAACGGATTCGCCGATATGGTTTCGGCTGGCGTATGGACAAGAGACAGATTGTGTCACGCCAGACTGTATCGTAGGCAACCTACGGAAAACCGATCCGCGCGCCGGGGTTGTTGTGTATAACCTAAGCAGGAATGTCCCCGGCTACCTATTCGACATAGTTACGGCCGAAAGAACATGGTTCGTGACATTCAGTCAATACCTGGGTTATGTACTAACCAAAGATGGGCCCAGCATGTGTTTTCGGGCCATGGACTCCCTTATGTCTTACGTGCACAGATATCAACACGTATTGTTTGTGAGCGAGACCGAGCTGTTTCTAGACTGACAGTGACAAATAAAGCAATGCGTTACACAGAAAGAACTACAGAGACACCACTGTTCATTGACATGTGTATTTGTTTTATTTGGTGCAACCGTTTTCATGTGACAATAAACGTACGTGAACATAATAATGTGTAAAACTGTGTGATTCGTTCAACATAACAACACCAAAGTTCTCGCTTTCACTAGCGATACAATGCAGAGGGTCGTCTGTAGAAGAAAGTCCTCCACGTGTGTAGGTCCATGTCACCACGCATGTCGAACGTCAAGGGTGTTCTTCTCAACATCACCTGGGGAATGAGCTGGGGAATGAGCTGGGGAATGAGCTGGGCGCCGTTGACTAGGCCGTAATGTTGAGCTTCGTCTTCTGTCACGTCCGCCGACTGGTGCTGTGCCAACAGTCCGTTGTACACTTCACGAACGGTGGAGCCGTATATCGTCGTAACACCGATAGATCCTGACACCAGACCGATGTTCGGGCAGGGGCTCTCCAGTAGCACCTTGACATTAGGCGTCACGCTGTCCACTATCGCGAAACTGTCAGCGTAGTCGCTCATCGCTTGATACAGAGACGTCAAGTATTTCATCAGCGAATGCGGAATCACAATTCTTCCTTGGTAGCGGTCTCGAGGTGGAAAGTCAGTCGAGAACGCACCGTCAGGTAGTCCGCAGTCCGATCTAGTTAGTTCCGTCAGAATGCTCAGATTGTCGGCGCAAGCGCATCGGATCAGGGTCATGATGTCGCACAAAGCACGATATGTCCGATCTTGCACATTCCGAGCCGAGGGCATGCAAACGTATGTGTCTTCGCACTCTGGAAATGCAAACGACGATCCCGCGTCGTTTTGAGTGTACACTACGCTTCGGCGACCACATATGTCACAATGCACGTTGAACTCGTTGGCAGTTGAGGCCATTAAGATGTCTAAAGCCCCCCTAGCTTTATCCGCGACCCAAAGACTCTCCGACATCATGAATCGTAATACATTTAGAGCAGCCTGTTTATTCTCATCCTCGTAGACTGATAGCGCACGACTGAACGGTTCACGGTCGGTCCCGGCTATCTTGATGCAACACCGACCGTCGGAGTGGTCCTTGTTTACACCGGAGGCTTCTTGTGCACCGAGGTCTACGAGCCACTTAGACGAATGTCTGTTGGGATCGTACGTGATGACCCTTGTCTTGTTTCCGTTTAACACTGCAAATTTCACAGGCACCTGCTTCCAGTCCCCTTGACTGTATGCCGTAACGGTCATCGAATCGATCGTAAACAGAGCACTGTGACCGGCGAACTGAATCAGGTCCGCTAGATCGACGGTGAAGACGGTCGGCTGGTTGGCCTCTGTTTGGTTCTTCATAGTGCAAAGCCACCGGGTATCTGTAAAATGTGGCTTCGCACGGGTTGCATTTGTGAAACTCGTGGCATTCTACCGGTTTCACAGAGAGGCCGGTGATGCGCTGCAGCCATGTCTTAGTGAGCTCAACGTACGTCGTTTTGACGTTCGAGTTGCCGACTTTCAGGCGAGCCAGCGTGTGTTGGCTAAAGTGTTTGTTTTTAGCGGATTTGATCAACGTGCTCCAGGGGAACAACCCAAAGCCCATTTTAGATGCGATCATTTCAGACGCCCTAGCAGCGAGCAGGTCTCTCAAGATACTTTCCTTTCTGGAAAACATATGATTCATGCAATAAACCCCGTCCTTGTACAAACTCAAGCAGTACACCGTGCATCTTGCAGCCTCGAGCTGCGTGTTTTCCAACTTGACCAAGACCGCACTTTGACCCCCCGTCAACTGGAGCGTATCGACGGATACGACTCGGTGTGGCGTTAGAAACGACGAGGCCTGACTGAGTTTGGCCCATCTACTCGACTCGTCGAACGTGGGCTCCTGTTTCATGTACAGTATTTCGTCTCCGGCTTGAAGCCGATGCCACGGTGAAGTTGAAAAACACGACACTTGATCGGGTTCCAATTTGACGCAGTCCCCTTTCATCACGCACGATATGAACGTATCCGTGACAGCAGAGTCGCAGGGGGATCGCATGCTTTTGAACGCGGCCAGTCCCCTCACCTTAACCGAGATAGAGGAGAGTTGCTCACCCAGCCCGTCCACCGTGTGCGTCAAGGCCAGATATGTCTTCTTTGCAACATGACAATATATGGAGCAACTGTTTTCGTATTCCAGTTTCACCCGTCTGTCTTTCACAAACGCTTCGGTGACAGGAACGCGAGTGTCTGCGCCAGGGACTCTCGCGAGATACACAGGGTAACCTTCGTCGGTGAGATCGCCCTGCGGGTCGCGCTGGAGCTTTTCGTGCTTGTTGTCACGGCCGATCACGTACATTCGCTTCAAAACATCTTCCACCAGCGCCACGTGTACATACTGCAGGAAATCGGGCACCTGCTCTCTGACTCGCTTCAGCTTCGAACGCATGGCTTCCTGGGCCTTGTAGGCAAACTGTCGAAGCGAGGCCTTTCGTTGCTGAGAGTTCATTTCTCTGTCACGCACGGTGTCCGGCACATCAATCTCGACCGAGTCCCCGGGTCCGTAACCCACGGCTACCATTACGCTATCCGTGTCGCCGTACACCACGGGGCATTTGTGACGGTAGAACTCCGACATGCAGTTGTTTACAACAGCGATCTGTTGCCTTCCGTGGCCAGATATCAGAAGCCCACAGGGGTACGGAGCGGTTCCGTAAAAGGAATTGGCCATAACCTTACATTCTCCTTCTTGCAACTTGAAGTATATTCGCTCTGCGTCGCCGACCGCGGGGTCCTTAAGTTTTGTTTTGAACGCCGAGCGTTGGTTCAGGTAATACTCCACCGACGAGGCGAACACCCCGGGCGCCCTGATGTACGAGCCGGTGCTCTCGTCGTACTTGAGAATCAGAGAGGCGTACTCGTGCCCTTCGGCTTCCCAGCTGTAGCAAATCCAGCCCGATAGATCGTGAGGGAAATGGACCGGGGGCCACGGTACGGTCGTTTCAGGCGATATGTTGAGCGCGCACATGATGGAAGGGTACATGCCCGCAAAGTCAAAGGACAACTCCAATCCCATACCCGGACCCGAGTAATGTAGACCGGTGAGAGGTTCGCACACGGCGCCCCCTTTCCAGGTCTCGCCGTCTCCGTCAGACACTTGCGATTTGGGGTCCCATCTCAGTCTCGCTTGCTGTTCGCCGCCGACCGGCCCCGCTTTCACTCGAAGAGTGTCGAGCGTGAACTTCAGTTGTGGCATCTGCACCGAATGGATACTCTGTACGAAACCGCTAAACATGTCCCCTCTGCCGTGAACCACGACGTCTATATTGAGCGTAGTCCTGCATCGATGGAACAGAGCGGACACCGGTTTGAGCACCTTGGCCAATCTACAGCACAACAGTGAATCGACCAAGTTGTACACAAGCACCGCGAACAGACTTTTGCCACCCATGCTTATCATCTCGTCCATTTTGTCGTAGCTCACGTCCGCCACCTTGTACAGTTTTCTCGGGTCTTTGGGGGGTTTCTTGTGTATCTCTCTGACTTTCGCGACGACGTAAGGTGCGACGTCGTTGAGTTTCATGCTGATACACGCGTACTTGATATCCCTCGTGCCGACCATTCTGTACAGGTCGATCACGTTCATGCCACAGCTGTTCATTTTGAAGTGGCCCAGTTTGGCTTTGTCTTTGTTGAACGTTTCCACGTGCGTCGCTATCTGTCTCAGTTTGTATTCGGTCAACGTGCCGCTGGAAAGCACGGAGCCCACGTTTTTCAACATCTCCCTGTACATGTCCAGAAACCGTACGTTTTCAAACTGAAACACAGGCTCCGCGTCTGCGCTGAGCGCTCTCGTGACAAACAGGCCTGTCCACATTCGTTTGAGTTTCTCACATCGCTGTCTGGCACTCGGCTCTAGCGTTTTCAGGTAACTGGGATCCGCGTAGAAGTGCACGCGTTGGTTCAGCACGCATATGTCGAACTCGGCGTTGTACATGTACAACAGTTCTACGCGGTGGGTTCGTAATATGGATATCATTCTCTCCAACAGCGCGAGTTCCCCTCCGCAAGCGTGAAACTCCACTCGACTCACATCGTCTATACCGGCCGTATTGGCCATGCAGGATCCCGGTGAGCCCCGGCAAACACGGTCTCAATGTCCAGACACGCCGCTTTGTAGAAATGGTTCACGTGAGAGGCGTCGAACGCTCTAGCCTCGATCTCCGAAGCAGCGGCGTTCACTTTCCGCTTGATGTCTTCGTGCGAGACGCTGATGAAAATGGGCTCCGCTGCAAGATGCCTGGACCATGTAGCTTTCACCGCGTTCCAATTTTCGCTGTCATCCGCATCCATCTCTAGGTCGTAACCCACCACGGGTGCCATCTCGGTCACTTCCAAATTGACAGTAGTGTACAGTGGCACGGTTTCGCATTGCGACCGAATCACCAGTCCCCTGCACAGCAACGATTCTTTGTGATAAAATATCGACTTCAGTAACACTCCGACTACTGTCGGTTCGCGATCGATGTCAAGGCTTCTACGCTGGGGATATATGTCTGGAAAATAGTCGACAAACGGCAGCGGCTTGTCCATACTCTCCTTGTTAACACTAACACCTTGTATGTCTGTGATGTGTGACAGCTGTGCTGGATTGCAACCTTTGTAGTAGTACCACAAAGCCTGTGGCCACCGACCCTGAAACGATTCAATTTAAAGACACCCCCTCCCCCACCATGACCTGTAACCCCCTATGCTAAATAATACCGTGATGGCCACCAGCTATCGGTGTGGGTTTCGTGAGCGTGGAATAAACGACACGGATAACACAATCAAGGTTTACACTTTTATTGTAGACACAACATATGTATACTGCTGCATTATATATGGCGTTATACAGTAGAGGTAAACACAAGTGGATCAGTTGGATCGTCTTCCACAGCGGGTTGTTCTAGGAATCCAAGTTGCATAATCACTCCAGTTACTCCAGAACTTTTGCGTGAAAACGCCAGGGTCGACCAACGTGGAAGGGTTGTCCCATGGTATCATCCTTGTTCTCACCCTATACGCCTTACGTGGATGAAGATCCCAAATGGTCGTTTTGCACAATGCACCTCGTGTACACATGACCTGTTTGGTGTTCGCTACAATCACCGTGTCGCCAGGATGAGGCAGCTCCGTTGACCACTCCACTTCGATTTTGAAGTGCGACACAGCGTGATGTGCAAGGGTGCCAATGGTAACCGTAAGTTCGCACGGTCGGGGCGTTGGAGGCGGATTTAATCTCGCGTAACACGCTGGGTTGTATTTGTCGACCGTGGCTTGAACGATGTTGTCGCGGATCGTGTCTACGGTCCATCTCTGCTTGTGGTTGAAAATGCGTCGTTGTGGAAATTGCATGGTGCAACTCATACTGCCGTCAGTGGCTTTAGTCAACACACAGCTTGCCCGATAATCTTTGCCAGGACTTGCCATCGTGATGCTGGTGTTCTCCGGGGCTTCGTCCGCAGAACAATAGATCCTGTAGTCGTAGTCATTTACGCAGCGTAAGCCGTAGGGCAATGGTGGACAATATGTGAGGAACGGACAGTCGTCGTGAGAGGGATGGAAACTTTCTCCTAGATAAAAATATCCGTTAGTGGCGACCAGCTGTGAAGACCACAGGAAGATAGCCGTAAAGGCTAAGAAAGACACCATGTTTCACGCAAACACAGCACCGGTCGCCTGGTTTGTACAATGACGAGCGGAATTGGAATTCTGAAAGTCCAGGTTCGCTCTTTTGCTCCTTTGTATGTGGCGGCTAACACACTTCAGTCTCAATATAACAACCACCAAGAAAGCAGAATCGTCCCCACGAAGGCCAGCACTTCCCTCGCCGACCTGCGGGACGGGAGCCGCCGACCTGCAGCACTTCCCTCGCCGACCTGCAGCACTTCCCTCGCCGACCTGCAGCACTTCCCTCGCCGACCTGCAGCACTTCCCTCGCCGACCTGCAGCACTTCCCTCACCGACCTGCGGGTTGGGAGCCGCCAACCTGCAGCACTTCCCTCGCCGACCTGCGGGTTGGGAGCGGTCGACCTGCAACACATGTGCACTGGAATGGTGCCTGCTGTCCCACATGTTGGTGGCGCTAGGGGTCACGCATGATAATTTAAAAAGCTGTGCTCAACACAAACATGTTCTAATTCAACCAACATTTCCCTGTTTTTTATTCTGTAGCATCTTTCAAAATACACACAGTCCCGATATTAATCCTTCTGATACAACAGTTAAACATCACCAAATGCAATCAACGCTACCACACCGCATATCAACAGAGCGTAATTACTTTGTGATAAGTCCATCCAGAGTGCTTCGGTGAAACAAAAGGATCTCTACTTTGAACACACTACTGAAGCGACCATGTCTTTGAGTATCGCAAGCCGTAAGCGCGCAAACGCGCAGCCCGTGGATGCCACGACCGGGGGACTGTTGCCACCCAAGAAAAAGTGGCGAGAAGCGACGTTGGGCAGACTGGATTCGAAAGTGGGAAACATCTTTTCTATCACTTACGATGTCACGCTCGGACTCCCTTGTGTAACGCTCGTGAGTATGCATCCAACCGTCAAGCCTGGCCATGCTGTCAAACTCGAGAGTTCTATCGCTTGTGATCAGCAGTTTGCCGACAAAGTGGTCGTCCCGCTCAGGGTCTTTCTGGATTTACTGCACATGCATCTCACGCATAATGGAGAAAAATATCTAAACTTGTACACCCATCGCCATTCTAACGTGAAAGACCCCAAGGATTTGGTGGAGGGTATGCCTGCGTCATCTGTAGATGTAGGGTGTTACCACTCGGTGTCAATAGATCCGAGTGGGGACATCGTCAACCGCCTACGCGTGCGTCAAGATCTCATGGGAAATGACAACAAATGCCCCAAAATCCCTGAAGTGTCAATGGAACACTTACAATACACAGGTGTTCCACATGTGAGTTGTAGTATAGTCAGACACCCAGACGGTCCACTCTTTCTCACCATCGGCGGCTGGCACATTCACATTGCCAAAGGAAAGAACGTAACCACGATGTCCGAGGACCATGGTTATCTGGAGTATGTGTTTCCTTTATGTCACACTGAACACCTACCGGGCCTGGTGGCTGTCGTTCACCGGTGGTTGAAAGGAGATTACCAGAAACTGGGCTTGTTGATCACGTGCACCGTGCCCAGAATTATCACGCTGATACCCAGGCCTGTGGAACGGCTGGATTATCGGTATACCATCAACCTCATGGACCTGTACTGGCCCACGGTTATCAACACAAAGGACATGTGGCACACGTTGTACGACGATGACATTGTGTCCATCGAACCACAGTACGGCATATGCCGAGCCACAATGTTGGAGTGTCCCCACAGTAAGAGACACTGTCCTCGCAAGCGTGCAAACATGCAGTGTACGAAACTCTGGCAAGTGGTGGCGTTAGGCAAACCGGACTGGGGTGTGGGAAACGCCTTTACTGTTCATTACGATGACACCCACGGTCTCCCTTGTGTGACGTTTGAGAGTAACCATCCAACCCTGCACCCAGGACAGAAATTCATGCTTACTGAGAATGCCTACACTGAACAACTGTTTACCAAGAGCCTTACCATTCCCGTGAGGATCTTTCTGGATTTACTGCACACGGTTCTCACGCATGATGTAGATGCATATAAGGCCGCGTACACGGAGACTTATCCGTGTACGGAAGACCCTGAAAATGTGATAAAGGGTTTACCTGCTACATGTGCAGATGTAGGGTGTTACCACAATGTTACATTTGAGGAGGCCGATGATGATGATGATGATGATGATGATGATGGTGATGGTGGGGATGATGATGATGATGATGATGATGATGGTGACACTAAAGTGTTCGCGATCCCCAAAGTGTCCGCCGAACACTTACGGTGCACCGGTACTTCAGGCGGCCTATCTTGTACTATAGTCAGACAGCCCAGAGGCCCACTCTTTCTTCTCACCTCTGGCTGGGAGCTAGAAATCGATGGCAAAAAAAAAGTGATGATGCCCTTAGACTTTGATGAGCTGGAGCATGTGTTGGGAGATGGACTCTCCCAGGCATGAATGCTCAGAGTCCTCCGAACAGGGCTTAGGGACTCTGACAACCGCATCTATCGCAGAGGAGGCTTTCGAACAGGGCTTAGGGCCTGTCAGGAATAGAAATATTTTACTGCTATTATTTGCTGCTATTTTTATAATCATCATTAACATTTCAGTGTTAATAGTGATGTTGCTTTCCTAGATGCATTCAGATGTTCAAACATATTGGTATCATATTAGTCTTTATCACAAGGTCCAAGAAGAACCACTTTAAACGGTTGAGTTGAATCTATAGTTGTAAATGTTTTTAATACTTCTATGATCTCAGGGTTTCTGTGTAGAAGGGCAGAGACAGGAAAATACACTCTGTGCCAAAATGAGACAGGAAACGAAACGCGTCTGCAAGCCATGCTTTTGCAGAAGTGAAACTGTTCAGAGAGCAGAAGCACACTCTGTGCACCCACAGACAGACGAGATACACGCACACTTAGTTAGAGAGATCACTGATAGGGGAAAGTTCAAATTGCTTTGCTTGGGGTTACTTTTAGACTATATTAGGAGGAGCAAACATATTGGCAGATCTGAGAAGGAAAACCTGTGTTATGAAAATGATTTTAGTCTTTTATACATGATTGCATTTGAGCTTATTAAAGAGCTGTGGCTCCTGGTCACGTGAAGGTCAGAAGTGTAACGGGTGAGATGTGAGAGCATTTAAGGGCGAGACATATACATACAGACACAAATAGTGAGAGGTCATGACACGCACGCAGTACACAGCATGCACGCGCCCTCAAGACGTGCACGCACACACACATACACACCATGGTAGATCTATTTTGGTAGGGCAGAAGTGAAGATGTGTGCCGACGCACTTAGAGGAAGTGCACCAGATGAGCGACAGCTTAAGACGAGCTGAGGGGAAGCACCTGGCGTTGACCCGAAGAAGATGTTCTGTTTTAGACTATGTTAAAGTTCATGGAACATTTTGTGGTTTGGATTGACGTAAGCTGTACTATTGTCTATTTTTGTAAAAGAGGGGGGCTTTGTTATTGTACCCATATAAAACCTTGTCTAATGATTGTAAGTTCAGTTCGACGCTGAAATCTGCACAGCGGTCGGACTCACACATGTGTTTATTAAAATACTGTCTAATTGCACACCGGACCGGATCTGTGGTTATTTATGGATTCTGCTCTCAACATTGAACCCTAACATTTGGGGGCTCGTTCCGGTGAGAGAGAGGTAGAGGGGTAGATGGAGAGATCCGGGGTCCGTGGTAATTGGGCGGGCAGACGGTAATCAGTGGTGAAAGTGAGCAGGCATTCCCCGGGGCATTTAAAGGTAAGACACTGCCTGTTGAAATATATTTCCAAAAGGTGTCACATTGGGCATGTCAAATTAAAAGCCTGGTCACTGTAATTACTGGTGAATGTCTGTTTTTTAATTTTGGTGAAGTTTTCATGAAGTTTACCGGTTGAAGTAATGATAATGAAGTATAAGTGACAGTACTGAGTAATGAGAATAAAGGAATGAAAAGAGAAAGCAGTTGGACTGCTAAGTGAACTCTTAGAATGATAGGGAATTTGGTCATTGTGTGGGGTGAAGCCCCGTTGGTCATTTGATCTACGTGTGATGGTCAGTTCGTGGGTTCAAGTCCCTTATGTCCACAACGGGAGATCTGCCTCAATCTTAATCCTGGTGTAGATTGTTGTTTCAAATTATTGTAAATTTTTCTAGGACGACAGCGGCGTCTGTTAAGAAGCGCATTTTTCTCCTTGGTAACGCTTGCGCCTGGGCAGGACGCTGACCCTTGACCTACCGTTGAGTAGGGATAGTACCGTCGACAGCGGGGGAGAACTTGGGAACCTCCAAAATTGCTAGGAGTTAGAGTCTCCTATTTTTGCGCTTATTGGGTATGCTGGCAAATTAAGTTAGGTTTAGAAATCTGGACAGGACAGTCTGGGACCGCCCTGGTGAATTGAGCACAAAAAGTCTGGGACTGATCGGTTGGAGCCGTTATGTTATATTATCGAAATTACATAGGAGTTGAAAAGGCCTAAAAAAATCTGTGCAGCTGTAATTAAAGACGTCTGTAATGTAAAATATGAGATCTATGAGTAAGATCAGTCTCTGTGTCAGCAATGTACAGCCGGATGTGCACTGATGGTGTGTGTAAATGCAAATGAGCAGCGGTGACGCGCAGAGAGGGTGGTTTCAGTTTTCGAGAGTATTGAGCTTTTTGCTAAATGCCTGTATATAAGAGGTTGGTTTTGCTTATCACGAGAGTGTAAATACAGTTTGAATATATTAGTGTGGATGTATAGTAAATGACTGAATTTTGATAGATGTATATTTCGTGAGCCATAAATGTTGGTGTGTTTTATTTTTCAGTGATGTGTGTGTGGGGAGAAGCTGTGAGACGATGAGAGGTTTCAGTTTTCTTTTTCTTTTTTCTTTTGACTTGCTCTTTCTGGGCATGGAAGGCATGTCCAAAATACTCGTATGAAAGCGTATTTTGTGTGATTTTAACTGGGTGAATGCTGTCAGTATTTGATTTGAGTGACTGCATGATTTGTCTGAGTGAGTGGAAAATGGAAGTTTGAGTGAGAGAAAAGGCAGTGTGTGTGAGACGAGTCATGGCGCCTGAAAGAGGTTAGAACCTTTAAAAGTGTCTATGAAATAAAGGAGTGGGAAATATATTTCTTTTGTGATGTAAAGTAGGATGTTTTAACCCTCATGCTCCCCTTCGGGGCAGCTCCGGACCCCGGGGGTCCCAGAGTACCCCTGGGTCGCATTTCACAGGCCGAGCATCAGGGTTGGCTCCCGTGCCCCGTACACCCACGTTTCCCTCCCTGAATGCCACTCCCGTTTCAATTTTTCTCCTAGTTTCAGGCAGGCTCTATCATGTTCGTCCATGGGAGGCCGCTGTTAATGATTTCAAAATGCTATAAAATGTAGAATTCCTGTTTCCACAGGGTAATTCCACTTTAGATCAACAGTATACAACCCCACGGTGATACCATATCAATATCAAGTCATTCTGATGTTGCTTTCAAAAATTAAAGCCTTTTCAAATTGTTCATAATTGACCTAACTTTCAGTGATTTCAAAATGCTCTAAAATGGAAAATTCCTGTTTCCACAGGGTAACTCCACTTCAGATCAACAGTGTACAACCCCACAGTGATACCATATCAATATCAAGTCATTCTGATTTTGCTTTCAAAAATAAAAGCCTTTTTGAATTGTCCATAATTGACCTACCTTTGACGATTTCAAAATGCTCTAAAATGGAAAATTCCTGTTTCCACAGGGTAATTCCACTTTAGATCAACAGTATACAACCCCACAGTGATACCATACCAATATCAAGTTATTCTGATGTTGCCTTCTTAAATAAAGGCCTTTTCAAATTGCCCATATACGACTGGCTCTTTTAACGATTTCAAAATGCTCTAAAATGGAAAATTGCTGTTTCCACAGGGTAATTTCACTTTAGATCAACAGTATACCACCCCACAGTGATACCATATCAATATCAAGTCATTCTGATGTTGCTTTCAAAAATAAAAGCCTTTTCAAATTGCCCATATTTGACCGACTCTTTTAATGATTTCAAAATGCTCTAAAATGGAAAATTGCTGTTTCCACAGGGTAATTCCACTTTAGATCAACAGTATACAACCCCACAGTGATACCATATCAATATCAAGTCATTCTGATGTTGCCTTCCAAAATAAAGGCCTTTTCAAATTGTCCATAATTCACCTAACTTTCAGTGATTTCAACATACTCTAAAATGGAAAATTCCTGTTTCCACAGGGTAATTCCACTTTAGATGAACAGTATACAACCCCACAGTGATACCATATCAATATCAAGTCATTCTGATGTTGCTTTCAAAAATAAAAGCCTTTTCAAATTGCCCATATTTGACCGACTCTTTTAATGATTTCAAAATGCTTTAAAATGGAAAATTCCTGTTTCCACAGGGTAATTCCACTTTAGATCAACAGTATACAACCCCACAGTGATACCATATCAATATCAAGTTATTCTGATTTTGTTTTCAAAAATAAAAGCCTTTTCAAATTGCCCATATTTGACCGACTCTTTTAATGATTTCAAAATGCTCTAAAATGGAAAATTCCTGTTTCCACAGGGTAATTCCACCTTAGAATTATTCTGAAATGTTTTTTTATTCTTTCTGTTACTCACATGTATGTTTTGATGTGCATTGGTGTTAGTTTGAATGACATCTCCAAGGCCCTTGAATACATAATTGTCTTTTTTGTTTTTTCTTTTTACTTTGTTTGTCAAGTATTCACCATATTTACAACCCACAAAAAAAGACAATAGTTAACTTTAAAATTAGTACAGAGGTGGAGAATAAACTCAGCCGTGTTGTCTTTTGTCTTATGCAGTCAGAGAGATTATTGAATGTTTGGGTGGATGTATTTTCCTCTGTGGTGGGTTACGATGTGCGCCCCTCCTCTTCCACACTCCATCACACCGCCACACATGCAGGGCTTTGGCGTACAGTTGTTTCACTAAGGTGGGTGTGAGACATTCCTGCTGTGTCCCCTTCCGACCACCTGTACCTCAATTTTATTCCACAATCTATACATCAACATCACTTGTGCTGGGCATGCAGAATGCCGTCCAAGGGATGGTCTGTGTATTCAACCTTTCCTAAGTTGCCGGTGCCCACGTCTCAATTTTAAATACATGTAGACGATAATGTTTCTCGGCAGGGGCCGTGCTGACACCAATATTTATTATCTACTGTTACTTATACTTATCTAGGTTGTGGCTGTGATACTTGCTGTTGTGTACTGTGTTATATTTTTGCTTGTTTTCTTTTCTGTTGTTTTTCCTTCCAGTAGGGTAATCCAATGGAATTTACTGTCTTGTGTCACCGTCCCTCATCCCCTCTGTTTTTTCCCCTCTTTTGAACGTCTCTTGTCTAAGTCTTAATATTTCCTATCAACCAATTATGTGTATTCCTTTGATAATAACTGCAAATTTAAATTTTACAATAAAATGACTGAATAAATAAAGATATTTTAAAATTTCAATCAAGTGTAGCAATATTGCAAATCCATAATGGTCCACTTGAAAAAAACAAAATCTGTTGGAGAGCCTATACCGCCCACTACTGGACGTTACAATTAAACAGGCGAGCTTTGAGTGTCTGACTCTGTCGATATTTCAAAAACTAGAGGTCAAAACATGTCATTTTGAACATAAAAGTCTTGTGCAGAAAAAATGCCGAAGAAGGAGAAGGGGTGAGTTCCTTTTTTTAAGTATAAACTTTAAATATTAACTTTTAAAAGTTGCTAACAAAGTAGTTCATCTCCAGTTACATGTTATTGAGTAATCAAGTCTTGTAGCCTAGCTTAAGATATTAGCTAGGTTATTTCTGATTGTAAAAATGTCTTTTTTCTTATGTATAACACGTAAAATTACATTTATTTCACCATATTATTACTGGGTTTTTTTTTTCGATAACAGGCTTCACTATGAGCAAAAACAAAAAAAGATTTGCGCACAGGACTCAGGCAAAGTTGCAGCATACGGCAGAAATTAATTAACACGTGTTCTATAACAGGCACATGCAATTGCTTTTTAACATCAAGTGCTGCACATTTTCTTCAGGGGCATTGTATTTCACAAAAACATGTTCAAATAGTACTTCAATAGAAACAAAGTTGATAGTTTTGTAATTGGTGGCACCGATTTAAAATTCTTCTGAATTCATTGAGAATATTATACATATTCTTTATAAAATGTTATGATTTCATATTCATCAATGATATAAATAACACTGTAATGTTTTCTTTTTTACACTTAGAGTCTACCGCTTCTGCTTATTTGGGGTATGTAATTTTTTCTTCTTTTCTTTCATATATATATTTTCCAGGAAAAATAAAACTGAAAATGTTATATCTTCTGTTTTAGAACAAAAAGAAAATGATTACAATCAATGAAATTATTGAAACTGTGGAACAGCTGAAAAAACATGGCATGCAACTGGAGGACCATGCACTTCATAAAGACGGCCCCTGGGGTCAAGTTTGCCTGACACTTGGTATTCAGAATAATAAAAATAACCGCCACAGAATTTGTGATGCATTTTGTCAGGTTAGTTCTTTTCACTTAATTTTTTTAAATATATTGTATTAAATTATTTAGTTAAAGTCAAATTTATTAAAAATGTATGCCTGTTCTCTACAGAAATTGTCTATACCAGTCAAAGGGGATTCAGATAATGGACAAAAGCCAACAGAGCAGGTTCCATAAATAAAATTCTATTAGTTTGATATCAAATATGTTGGTATACCACATTTTAGTCAATGTGTTACTGTTGAAATTATCCCTAAACTTAATATTGTTACGGGTAATGTCATTTACGACAGGAAGAACTATCAGCTGCCGCTTCGCTGTCAACGGACATCTCCTCGCAGGAGGATGGACAGCTGTCTCCTGAGCGGGTCAGTCTGTCTGTACTATCACAATTTCTCTTTAACACTTCCATGTAATTACACTAAAGTTACACCCCCTCAACTCATGTAATAGCAACCAGAAGAACTATCAGCTGCCGCTTCGCTGTCACCGGACATCTCCTCGCAGGAGGATGGACAGCTGTCTCCTGAGCAGGTCAGTCATTAAAAATGATTTCAAATAAGTTATTTGATAAGATTGGTGCTAGTATCATTGTTTAAATGACCACTTTATATTACATAAAAAATATTTTTAAAAACACAATATACAATTAAATAAAGAATTTTATCAAATGTTGTAACATGGAATGAAATTTATATTTCATGATACTTCTCAACATGAATTTTTGCTATATATTCTGACATTAGAAACACTGGCATTTAATATACTTAAAATACACGAGTATTTCAAGTATATTTACTGATATTATAGTAGTTATGTAACATGGACAAAACGTTTTCTCACAAAATAAATTTTTCCTCTTTTTTAGACTAACAGCAACTCATCTGATGATGGATTCATAAGAATCAGGGTCCCACTTGAACAGACTTTTTTTTTCTTGAAAAGGAAAGAATGGACTAATATAAAAAATAAGAGATCCCAAAGAGGATACAAGGGACTACAGTGGACAAATCTGATTTCAGACGGAATACGGACAGTGTTTCCATATTGTTCCTTTGCTTTTAAAAGGCACAGAGTCAAGGCTTTGGACTCAGTAAGAAAGGGCCCTTTCTTCTGGTGTCTGGGTTACTGCAGTTTTGAGGATTGTCCAGTCACTGTCACTGTAGATAATGAAGACGATCTAAAGGCAAAAGTCAATTTTCAAGGTCTCGAGTGTGTGCACAACCACTACGACCTGAAAAGAAGACCGATAAGAGCTCATAAGAGAGATAAAATTGGCCATGAATTGGAAAAACAATTACGTCGAGCCATGTATCTGCAAAAAATGAGCAAAATGGATGATGATGTTGTGCAATCGGGGTGTAGAGATGAAGTTCCAACTCCTCAAGTGTTGAGAAACATAGCCTGGGAAATCCGAAAGAAAAGTCGTCTTCATCATAATGAGATTATGAGTCTCCAGTTAATGGTGGAAAACAAGAAGAACAACCCAGAGGATGTATTGCAGAAAGTGATGTTACATCCAAAAGGTGTTTTTTTATGGTCTTCCAGGAGCATTGAGATTTTCCAGAGCCGCTGTCGGGAGGACATAGTTTATTTGGATGCTACAGGAAGTATCATGAAAAAAAGAAAGGGTTCGCCTCCTTTCTATGTTTACGAACGAGGAATCCACGAAAAACGTGCTCTCCCCTACCAGTGGCTACATATTTAACATGTGACCATACCACTGCCTCAGTCACATATTTTTTGGAAGCATTTCTGACTGATGTTGCAAGGGCCTTTGGGCGCAAAGCCATGCGTTCACCTTTAATGCTTATGTGTGATGGATCTATGGTCCTAATGCAAGCTATCTGTTTAGCTTTTGCAAAAAAAAACCTGTCTGACACAATAAATCACTATTATAACATCGCTTCGGGGTAAGGAAGCAAGGAAGACTTCAATGTTCCAATTCTTCACAGATGCCTTAGTCATGTTATGAAGAATGCCAAGGAGATCTGTAAAAAGTAGTAAGTGTAGTCCTTTTAATACAGTATTCACTTGTTTGTTTGTTTTTTATTGTGACATGTGACATGGCATTTCATTTTTCAATTTGGGAAAACATTATTACTGTTTTGGAAACACTTAAAGATAATTTTTTCTTAAACTGCAGTGCACCAAAGAACTACCATCTTGCCATGCACACTGTTGGAGTCTTCACTACTGCAACTTCCTTAAAAGACCTCTCTGACATGGTTCAAAGTGCTGCAGTTGTTTTTGGGAGTCCTTGTAGTGGTGAGAATGTCGAAAAACATTTTCACAACCTGCAGTTATGGATGCAGAAAGCCAATGTTGATGTTGATGGCAATGCCAGAAACTCAAAAGCTGATGAGGACCTGAAGGTAAACTGAAGTCAATTTTTATTAAAAATAAAGGCTAACATTTTGCCTCTTATACATCTTTTTAAATACTTTGGAATAGCATAATAATCACAAGTCACAAAAAATTTTAAATGTTTTATACAACATAATGTTAGGTTTTTAGATTATACATATGAAAGATGAGTGCACACAATGTTCAAATCACATAATTATTCTGTTTTGTCTATTGGCTACGGAGTCAAGGGAAACAACCTCTTTAGGAGACATTTTAAGGAGCTCATTTCCAACACATCATTGGAGATGGATGGTGAGGCAAACCCTTACTACAGCAAAGGGCTCATGGAGCACATCAGCAAATATCTTCTTCCTTTTTCTGGATTATGGTCTGCAATAATGTTAGGTAAGCCATTTTAAAGTAGACAAGTAATTAGTTTATAAAATGAAATTACACACATCAATATTATTCTAATCTTCCAAATACAAAGGTGACCTTGGAAGACATGGCACTGGGAAAATGTATGAGCAGTACCACAACAAATACAATGCCTTAAGAAAGATGAAGAGACAAGTAAGACACATGATTTTTTGTATATATACATATTTGTGTGGAGTGATTAAGAAACGGCGGGTCCAGTGGAGTCATCTGTATTGCAGATCATACAACATTGCACACAACAACAATGTGTATCTTTAAAAAAAAAATCACATTTAATGATTTCTTAATTTGATTTTTCAGAATATTACTGAGAATAATAAAACGCAGGGGATAATGGAGAAGAGCCAGTGGGATCTGAAACATATCCGTTTACGTTCGGGAAGGTTCACCAGGCTGGATGACTTTGTTGTCCAGGTAGGATTGACAACTGCTAACATAAAGGATTCATCAAAGTAATAGTAACGCCTTCTTTTTCCATATAAGATCCTTTCCATGACACAGTAATTAGTCATGGACACGTGTATGATGGGCAAATCTTATTTATTTACATGTTGATATTCATGTTCAATTCATTTGATGTGAACATCCAGGATTTTGGTTGACTAGTTGTAACCTTAACTTAAGTGGGAGGCACCAAATTTCAAAATGAATGCAGTGATTACATAGTAAATTTTTGGAATAACAAAATAAATAAATATGTTTTCCTCAGTAGAAACTGAATGGGAACAAGCATTCAGGAACATAGTTAGAGTATGGGAAAAGTAATGCTCAAGGGTGGCTGTAGCTCAGGTGGTAGAGCAGGTCATCTACTGATTTGAAGGTTGGTGGTTCGATTCCTGGCTTCTGCATGCCAAATATCCAAGATACTAACCATAAATTGCTCTCCAGTGCATCCATCGATTGTGTGTGAATGTTACTTAGAACACACTTAGAAAAATGTGCTTGGGTGAATGTGCGAGTTGTGTAAAGCGCTTTGAGTGCTCAGAAGAGTAGAAAAGCGCTTTATAAGAAACAGTTCATTTACCATTCAAGACATGGAGTGATACATTTTGAATGAATTTTCCAAAGACATATTGTTAATAACAGTCCATAAACCTTTGTTAGAAATAACAAAACCATGTTCAATAGCTGGTCAGATCTTATGTTAAGTGTGTTTTCCTTTAATGAGGAGGTCCTGTCTTTGTGGAAGAAAAAAGAGACACAGAGGTTGTGGTTTCTGTGCTTCCCTCAAAAAACCATGGTACGTCCATAATTATCCGCCACAGTGATCTGCGAACCCTTCGACCACACCTGTGGCTAACAGGCGAGGTATATCAATGATTAATTTAAGCACTCATAACCACAATAATTAGGCTGTGTAATGTAATTCAATTAAAAGGACATTATCATGAAATTATTTATCATTAACATAATTTAAAGTATATAAATTACATAGCTTTGTGTTTATGCAAATTCTTTACGTAGGTAATTGAAGGGCTGTTTCATTGTCTGGCAAAAAAGGAGCAAAAGGGGATCTACATTATGAACCATTACACAGTGGGCTTGATTCTCTTTGGTGATCGGACACAGCTTTCTCGCCAAAGCTATGGAACGTAAGATGATTGTCCAATGTCCATATAATTATGTTCAAATACATTTAGAAACAATTACTGATTGAATGCTAACAGAATTCCACAAACTGTAAGAAATACATACATGTTTTCTGACAGGTAAACTTCGATCAGTACCAGGCCATTGTCACGTTTGTTAACATTAAAAATGTACACTGGAAGTTTCTGGTAAGCAACAAGATTATAACTTTAAAGTCTGTGTATTTTTTTAATGATGATATATTAATATTGTTTTAATGATTTATCTTTGCTACAGTTCATCAATGCAGTGAATCACACTGTTTATCTCCTTGATCCTGCCCCAAGTTCATCAGAGGAGGAAGACTCTAAACTCGCTGCACGTAAATTCAGGTATTTAGGCTTTAACACATTTTGTTCTATGCAAATAGGCTTTACAAGTTAGTTTACTACAACTGCATTTTTGTAGAAGCTTTTTGTACCTGGCCCCACAATGTGTGTTTCTCTGTTGTTGTCCTCTTGGCAAGGCCTCATTTGCAAAATCATTCAGTACGGTTAAATAAAAATTATCAGGTGAACAAATTATTTAGACAATAATTCTGATGGCAAAAGAGCCAAACGGGACAGGCCAAAAAATAAATAAATGAATAAAAAATAAATAAATTCTGTATAATTCTGTAAAATATCTTTTTTTTAGATTACGAAATATGACATATGCCAAGTTGTATTCTGTTTTCTAAACATTCTGCTTTGTAATAATGTGCAGTGATTACTTAAAAATGAGGAGAACCCACCACGCAAAAACAGAATGGGTGGACATTAAATGGAAGGGAGGTGTCTTGACCCATCCAGTGCAGAAGGATGGCTTCAGCTGTGGAGTATTAGTGGTGATGGTAAGTGATGATAATATACATTTGTATATAATTTCTTACTTGTTTGCCATGCCATCATGCCATGGTCAGAAGAATATCCACATCCATAACAGTAGCTGTAATAGATATGAATACATCTAATTCTAAATTTCACAGTACACTGCACAAATTAAGTATATGGTTAATACTTTGGTGCCCTAAGTCATGCAGATTTTGTGACATACTCTTTATAGGATGTGCAAATATTGAGGCTGCACAGTGATTGCAGATAGTACTTATACTGTAAAGAGAGCAAGTCACAGTTGGGAATTATTTCCTGTGTCATAATGGTGCATTATCAGTAATCTCATTCTCTCACTGAGCACGCTTTGGTGAATGGCTAGCACATCATGATGCAGGTGGTATGTATTGTCCAGCATTGTGGTTAACTTGGAAAACATCCACATCTCTAACAGCACCTTAAGAGACTGTAGGGCCACCCTGTGGACTCACTTTATTGAGTCTCTGTGGCACTAGCATAACAAAGGTTGGGACTCTCCACAACATTTTTATAGAATATACTGAGTATTGCCCAACAGATGTTAAAAGAAGTCAGCTGCCCACACATTGGAAGCAGACTATAACTAATAACTAGTAACTGGAGATGTTCCCTATTACAGTTATTCATCAGCTTAAAAGAATATACATGGCTCTGGCCCTTACTGTAGAGTGGAATGTTGTTTTTAACCCTGTCCACTTTGTTCTCTATGTTTACAAGGTATATCACATATTTATTCATCCACGATGTCCATTTCAACAACCCTGTACTGAGGGTTAGAAGTTACCTGGTGTTCATAAAGACTTAAATCTATTTATTGCTCTTTGTTTTTCATACTGTTTATGCAAGATTATAAACATCAGAAATTTTATATTGAGTACAATTGTGTCTTTTTTTTCACAATTAAAATTTTGAGTATTTCTCTGTAGATGGCACGGGCAGTGATGAAAGTATTTCCAGATTTTCCCGTCATGAAATTTAAAACCTCAAAAGAAAAAATGGCAGAGGAAAGAAAATTGATAGCTGTGGAGATACTACAAGCATCAGGTTGGTTTGGGGGTGAATAATAGAGAAAATGTGTGTGTGTGTGTGTGTGTGTGTGTATATATATATGTATTTGAATGTATATGTGTGCGTGTGTGTAGATTGAAATGTATTATTCTGTTAGTAGTATTATATTAGTATAGTGCACAATGGCACTTTATGCTGTGGTCTAATCGATAGAAAGTTGTAAGTACACAGTTTAACATATGCACGAATTGGCCTTCAAACGAATGTCTTTCTAATGTGTTTTGATCCTGTATTTTAGTTTTTGACACTAACAGCAACTGTGCCATGTGTTCGCTGACCAAGCCACCTGGATCAGGACCTTCAATGATGAACTGGGTGAGTTGGAGGGTATTTGAATTTCTCAAAAATGTGTAAAAGTCTCTCTCCGTGAATCGCTACCTTATCGTGGTGGAGGGGTTTGTGTGTCACAGGGATCCCAGGGGCTATGTTGTCTGGGGGCTTTTGCCCCCTGGTAGGGTCTCCCATGGCAAATTGGTCCTGGGTGAGGGACCAGACAAAGAGCGATTCAGAAGACCCGTATGAAAAGAACATCGAGGGAACAGTTTACCCTGCCCGGGATAGGGTTACCGGGGCCCTGCCCTGGAGCCAGGCCCGGGAGGGTGCCCGAGGGCGGCGTCTGGTGGCCGGGCCTTAGTCCATGGGGCCCGGCCGGGCACAGCCCGAAGAGGAGACATGGGCCCATCCTCCCGCAGGCCCACCACCCGCAGGAGGCGCCATAGGGGTCGGGTGCAATGTGTGTCGGGCGGCGGCCAGGAGCGGAGGCCCTGGCGGACCGATCCCGGCTGCCAAGACTGGCAATAGGGACATGGAATGTCACCTCTCTGGTGGGAAGGAGCCTGAATTAGTGCGTGAGGTTGAGAAGTACCGGCTAGATATAGTCGGGCTCACCTCACGCATGGCTTGGGCTCTGGAACTAGTCTCCTGGAGGGGCTGGACTCTGTCTCAGTCTGGAGTTGCCCCTGGTGAGAGGCGGCGGGCTGGGGTGGGTATTCTAATATCCCCGGCTTGCTGCCGGTATGTTGGGGTTTTTCCGGTGGATGAGAGGGTTTGTTCCCTGCGCCTCAGGGTCAGGAACGGGTCCTGACTGTCATCTGCGCTTATGCGCCGAGTGGCAGTTCAGAGTACCCAGCCTTCTTAGAGTCCCTGGGGGGTGCTGGAAGGTGCCCCACCTGGAGACTCTGTTGTCCTACTGGGAGACTTCAATGCTCACGTGGGTAACGACAGCGAGACCTGGAGGGGCGTGATTGGGAGGAACGGCCTCCTGATCTGAACCCGAGTGGTGTTTTGTTATTGGACTTCTGTGCAAATCACAGTTTGGCCATAACGAACACCTTGTTCGAACATAAGAGTGTCCATAAGTGCACGTGGCACCAGGATGCTCTAGGCCGCAGGTCGATGATCGATTTTGTAATCGTATCACCAGACCTGCGACCATATGTTCTGGACACTCGGGTAAAGAGAGGGGCTGAGCTGTCAACTGATCACCACCTGGTGGTGAGTTGGATCAGGTGGCGGGGAGGACGCTGGACAGACCCGGTGCACCTAAACGCGTGAGTGAGGGTGTGCTGGGAACGTCTAGCAGAGGCCCCAGTCCGCGAGATCTTCAACGCACACCTCCGGCAGAGCTTCAACAACATTCGAGGGAGACTGGGGACATTGAGTCCGAATGGACCATGTTCAGCGTCTCCATTGCCGGGCTGCTGCATTGAGCTGCGGCCGCAAGGTGGTTGGTGCCTGCCGTGGTGGTAATCCCCGAACCAAATGGTGGACACCAGAGGTGAAGGGAGCCACCAGGCTGAAGAAGGAGTCCTATCGGGCTTGGTTAGCCTGTGGGACTCCAGAGGCAGCTGACAGGTATCGACAGGCCAAGCGGAATGCGGCTCAGGCAGTGGCTGAAGCAAAAACTCGGGTGTGGGAGGAGTTCGGAGGCCATGGAAAAAGACTTTCGGACTGCCTCGAAGAGATTCTGGCAAACCGTCAGGCGTCTCAGGAGGGAAAGCGGTGCTCTACCTGCACTGTGTATAGTGCTGGCGGTGCGCTGCTGACGTCGACTGAGAAAATTGTCAGACGGTGGAAGGAATACTGAGGACCTCCTTAATCCCACTGACACGTCTTCCGAGGAGGAAGCAGAGTCTGGGGATGAGGGAATGACCCGCCAATTTCTGGGGTCGAGGTCACTGAGGCAGTTAAACAACTCCTCGGTGGCAGAGCCCCTGGTGTTGATGAGGTCCGCCCGAGTTCCTGAAGGCTCTGGACGTTGTGGGGCTGTCCTGGTTGACACGCCTCTACAATGTTGCGTGGAGATCAGGGGCAGTACCCTGGACTGGCAGACCGGGTGGTGGTCCCCATCTTTAAGAAGGGAGACCGGAGGGTGTGTTCCAACTACAGGGGATCACACTCCTCAGCCTCCTGGGAAAGTCTATGCCAGGGTGCTGGAAAGGAGAGTTCGTCCGTTAGTCGAACCTCGGATACAGGAGGAACAATGCGGTTTTCGTCCTGGTCGCGGAACACTGGACCAGCTCTTTATCCTCTCGAGGATACTTGAGGGTGCATGGGAGTTTGCCCAACCAGTCTACATGTGTTTTGTGGACTTGGAGAAGGCATTCGACCGTGTCCCTCGGGTGTCCTGTGGGAGGTGTTGCGGGAGTATGGGGTGTCTGGCCCACTGTTACGGGCCATTCGATCCCTATACAACCGTTGCAAGAGTTTGGTTCGCATTGCCGGCAATAAGTCGGACTTGTTTCCGGTGGGTGATGGGCTCCGCCAGGGCTGCCCTTTGTCACCGATTCTGTTCATAATTTTTATGGACAGGATTTCTAAAGGCGCAGCCAAGTGGCGGAGGGCTTTCACTTGGTGGCCTCAGAATCTCATCTCTGCTTTTTGCGGATGATGTGGTTCTGATGGCTTCATCGGTGGGGCCTCCAGCTCGCACTGGAACGGTTCGCAGCCGAGTGTGAAGCAGCGGGAATGAGGATCAGCACCTCCAAATCTGAGGCCATGGTTCTCAGCCGGAAAAGGGTGGAGTGCCCACTCCGGTCGGGGATGAGTTCCTGCCCCAAGTGGAGGAGTTCAAGTATCTCGGGGTCTTGTTCGCGAGTGATGGGAGAAGGGAGCCGGAGATCGACAGACGGATTGGTGCTGCGGCTGCAGTGATGCGGACGCTGCACCGGTCCGTCGTGGTGAAGAGGGAGCTGAGTGTAAAAGCGAAGCTCTCAATTTACCGGTCGATCTACGTCCCGACCCTCACCTATGGCCACGAGCTGTGGGTAGTGACCGAAAGAACGAGATCGCGGGTACAAGCGGCAGAAATGAGCTTCCTCCGAAGGGTGGCTGGCCTCTCCCTTAGAGATAGGGTGAGAGGTTCGGCCATCCGGGAGGGGCTCAGAGAGAGCCGCTGCTCCTCCACATCGAAAGGAGCCAGTTGAGGTGGTTCGGGCATCTGACAAGGATGCCCCTGGGCGCCTCCTGGGTGAGGTGTTCGGGCATGTCCCACGGAGGAGGCCCAGGGCAGACCCAGGGCGCGCTGGAGAGATTATATCTCTCGGCTGGCCTGGGAACATTTGGTGTTCCCCGGATGAGCTGGAGGAGGTGGCTGGGGAGAGGGAGGTCTGGGCTTCTCTGCTTAGGCTGCTGCCCCCGCGACCCGACTTCGGATAAAGCGGATGAGGATGGATGGATGGAAAAATGTGTAAAAGTCTTTGAGTATAATTTATTTTATTTTTTTGCTCTGTCTGTTTGATTTTAAATAGATACAATGTGACACCTGTCAAAGATGGTACCATGAACAGTGCCTTGACATGACCAACAATGACTTTAAAAAAGCAAAGGAAGAAGCGTGGAATTGTCTCCTGTGCTGTTAAACCCCAGACTTATTGGATGCTTGTGTCAAAATATTTGAAGACGTACTCTGTTGTCTCCACCAAAGTGATAATTTGAGCAACATAATACGGCAAAACGTTTTCATACATATCTCATGCACATTCCCGTGATGTTGTAATTTATCTTTAAAGCACCTTTAATGTTATGACTTGATATTGATATGGTATCACTGTGGGGTTGTATACTGTTGATCTAAAGTGGAATTACCCTGTGGAAACAGCAATTTTCCATTTTAGAGCATTTTGAAATCATTAAAAGAGTCGGTCAAATATGGGCAATTTGAAAAGGCTTTTATTTTTGAAAGCAAAATCAGAATGACTTGATATTGATATGGTATCACTGTGGGGTTGTATACTGTTGATCTAAAGTGAAATTACCCTGTGGAAACAGCAATTTTCCATTTTAGAGCATTTTGAAATCATTAAAAGAGTTGGTCTTATATGGGCAATTTGAAAAGGCCTTTATTTAAGAAGGCAACATCAGAATAACTTGATATTGATATGGTATCACCGTGGGGTTGGATACTGTTGATCTAAAGTGGAATTACCCTGTGGAAACAGGAATTTTCCATTTTAGAGCATTTTGAAATCACTGAAAGTTAGGTCAATTATGGACAATTTGAAAAGGCCTTTATTTTGGAAGGCAACATCAGAATGACTTGATATTGATATGGTATCACTATGGGGTTGTATACTGTTGATCTAAAGTGAAATTACCCTGTGGAAACAAGAACTTTCCATTTTTGAGCATTTTGAATCGTTAGAAGATTAAGTCAAATATCTGCAATTTCAAAGGGCCATTACTTTGAAAGGTAAAATCAGACTAAAGAAAAAAGCCTAAATTATATGTTATTATGTTCTTAACATATCTGTTAATTCACTCGAAGTTGACTTTTATTTTGAAATCCGGTTTCCACATCCCTTCCCGTAATACTTTGAATACACAGGGAACAGAAAATAAACTGGAGGCTGGCTTGACTGCAAGTCTCGAACTGGAGGCTGGCTTGACACAAGTGAAGAAGCGTATAGTATTGCTTGTATTTTGGAGAGAGCCATTTCTCTGTAATAAACTTTCCTTTCCAAAGATGAGCGATTTCTCGATCAGATAGATTTATTTTTTTTAATTATTTTGTTGTTTCAGCAACATTAAATTTAAAAACTGTACTTTTGAGTTAAAATATATGTTTATAATTTTAATAAATGACAATTTAAAAAGACATGAACATTTTTTGTATCGAAAAAATATTGAACCGTGACACCAAAGTATCGAACCGAACCGAACCGTGAATTTTGTGTATTGTTGCACCCCTAATATACCTTACCTTTCTGACCTGTTAAGCACTACCTGTTCTGCCCATTCACTTCGATCATCTTCTTCTATCCAGCTTGCTGTACCTTCCTTCCGCCTCACCACAATGGGAAGCACAGCTTTCAGCTGCTCTGCTCCCAGACTGTGGAACTCTCTACCCCCAGAAATAAGAAACATTGGTTCTCTCCCCCAGTTTAAATCCCAACTCAAAACCCATCTGTTCAAATCTGCATATTCACTGTGAATCCACTGTTTGTTAATTTTAGCTTGTGCTTTTGTTTTATTGTTCTCATTTTGTCATTGTTCTATTATGTGTTTTATCCTATTGTAAAGTGTCCTTGGGTGTATTGAAAGGCGCTCATAAATAAAATTTACTATGTATACATACATACATGTATATGTCATTACTTTTTTATCATCATTGAAATTAGGGCTGCCACAAACGATTATTTTGATAGTTGACTAGTCGACTATCAAAATAATCGTCACTGATTATTTTTGCGATTAATCGACTAATCAGATCATGCATCCATTGGATGTAAAACGGACAGCTTATTGCACCAGCATGCATCTGCTCTTATATAACTATCACTGGCTTACAGCTTGAAGTGTTTAAGGTATGTGCTAACTAAAAATAAAGACAAGATGATAGTTTATTAAATTTTAATGAAATTTGCAGATTGTTTCGGTGACGTTTAATAAACTCCTTGCTATCTAAAATATAACGTGACACCGGAGTATATTCTCGAGCATCTCACTCTTCTGATAATCAGTTGTCTGCTTGACGTTTATTCAGCTGTGTAAAAACTATAACTGTAATCTCAGCCAAACTGATTTACTCAGGAACAAATAAAATACTAAAAAAGCCAAACAATAACATCTTTAAGTTATCTAAGTGACTTATATATGTTTAACCTGAGTAGCGAAAGACGGCGGTGGGTTTGAAAACGATTTGCCGGGAGTCCGGTGTTCTCACAGGGTCTAGTGAGCCTTGCCACCGGCTAGCTATCGAACTAGTGGGTAACAGACGTCTCCGAAAACGTCGGAGCGCTTTTGAAAATATGTGGTGTCTTGATAAACGGAGCAGATATTTGAGGTTTACACAGTTACATTCTCGCCTGAAAATATGTTAAACGTTTATTTTGAGACCCAGAAAGAATAATAAGAGTAATATTAAAACTAACTAGCTGCCGCCATTGTTGGAAACTGAGCTGGGCTGCGTTATGAATTCTGGGACAGAGCTACTTCTTCTTCTTCGGGGTTTAACGGCAGCTGGCATCCTTGTACATGCAGTGCTGCCATCTTCTGTTTCAGTCTGTTATTACACTCTTAAATCCTACTACTTATTCCTGCGTCTTTTGTGATCTTACAAAGCTTCAAACGACGCGTCGACTATTAAATCAGTCGTCGACGATTTTGATAGTCGACGTAATCGTGACTAGTCGACTAATCTTGGCAGCCCTAATTGAAATATGTGTTTCTTGAGACTTGAAAGGTTCATAAATGTGATCCTGGTAAATGTTTGTGTTACCATTATTGCTGCTTCCATCTGCACATCACATCATTTGTGGTGAGAAAAACTGAGAAAAAGTTTTCTGGGTTGAATGATTAAGTGATTAAATGTCTTTCACTAAGCTCATCATAGTTATTCATTATTTTGCCTTTAACATATATATAAAGCAATAAAGTAACAATAATACCTGCAACAGCAGCCTCTTAGATTAGACAAAGCATACAGCCACTGAAGATGGTAAAACATTCATTTTGACAAAGGTGCTTACATACACCCGATCCCCTCTCTGCTACAAGTGCATACCATTCACAAAGTTGTTGGCCAAATAAGGTTTGTTGGCCAAATAAGGATTTGGCCTGTGGGGAATAGAAATATTTTATTGCTATTATTTGCTGATATTTTATAATCATCATTACCATTTCATGTGATGTTGCATTCAGATGCATTCAGATGTTCAAATATATTGGTATTATATTAGTCTTTATTACAGGTCCAAAGAAGAACCATTTTAAATGGTTCTGTTGAATCTATAATTTAAATGTTATTAATGCTTTTATGATCTCTGTGTAGAGGGCAGAGACAGGAAAAAACTCTCTGTGCTAAAATGAGACAGGAAACGAAACGCGTCTGCAGAGCATGTTTTGCAGAAGTGAAACCGAAAGCAGAGTGAGTGCAAGCCAAAGAGTAGGGTGTTTAGTCAGTCATAATTAGCAGATTAAATATATAGTTCCAGTAAGGTTATTATAGGGAGGGATGAGCCTCTGTTCTGGTGAAAGGTCAGAAGGGTAACGGGCTGATGTGAGAGCATTTAAGGGCGAGACATATACATACAGACACCAATAGTGAGAGGTCATGACACGTACGCAGTATACAACATGCACGCGCCCTTGCACGTGTGCGCACTCACACACACACCAGAACAGATCTATTTTGGTAGGGCAGAAATGCAGAAGTGTGCCGAAGTACTTAGAGGAAGTGCACCCGACGAGCGACAGCGAAGAGGGGAAGCACCGACCCGAAGACAATGTTTTTTAGAGCAATGTTAAAGGTCATGGAACATTTTGTGGTTTGGATTGACGTAAGCTGTACTATTGTCTTTTTTGTAAAAGAGGGGGCTTTGTTATTGTACCCATATAAAACCTTGTCTCATGATTGTAAGTTCAGTTCAACACTGATTGGGTTGTTGAACTCACACATGTGTTCATTAAAATGCCGTCTAAATTGCACACGCCTGGATCTGTGGTTTTATGGATTCTTCTCTCAACATTGAACCCTAACATTTGGGGGCTCGTTCCGGTGAGAGAGAGGAATGTTGGGGTTTTGGTGAGATCCGGGGTCCGTGGTAATTGGACGGGCAGACGGTAATCAGTGGTGAAAGTGAGCAGGCATTCCCGGGGCATTTAAAGGTAAGACACTGCCTGTTGAAATATATTTCCAAAAGGTGTCACATTGGGCATGTCAAATTAAAGTCTACTCACTGGAATTACTGGTAAATGTCTGTTTTTTTAATTTTGGCGAAATTTTGATGAAGTTTACCGGTTGAAGTAATGATAAGGAAGTATAAGTGACAGTACTGAGTAATGAGAATAAAGGAATGAAAAGAGAATTAAAGCAGTTGGACTGCGAAGTGAACTTTAGAATGATAGGGAATTTGGTCATTTTGTGGGTTCAAGTCCCATTGGTTATGCAACCCTTAAGAACTTTCTCGGAGGTGACGCTCCCTGCTGGATAGAGAAATTTATCCTTCACCTAGCGATGACTAGGGATAGTTTGGGCAACATTCGAGGAGGACTCGGGAATCTCCAAAACTGTTGAGGGTTGTCCTTAATCTTAATCCTGTTTTGGGTGTAGATTGTTGTTTCAAATTATTCTAAAATTACTTGAGGACGAGGAGTCTGGGACCCTTAAGAAGCGCATTTTCTCCTTGGTAACGCTTGCGCTAAGACAGGACGCTGATCTTAGACCTACTAGGACAGTAGGGATAGTACCGTCGACAGCGGGAGAGAACTTGGGAACCTCTGAAATTGCTAGGAGTTAGAGTCTCCTATTTGCGCTTTTTTGGCTACGATAAATTTGGTTAGGGCATTAGCAATCGGGCCACCGTCAGGGACGGAATACTGGCTAAAATTGGTCGCAAAAAAGTCAGGGACTTTTATCGGTTGGACCGTTATGGATAAATTTGTCGAAATTTATAGGATTTAAGAGGCCTAAAAAATCTGTGCAGTTGTAATTTAAGACGTCTGTAATATAAAATATGAGATCTATGAGTAGGATCAGTCTCTGTGTCAGTCATGCACAGCCGGAAGTGCACTGATTGTGTGTGTAAATGCAAATGAGCAGCAGTGACGCGCGCAGAGAGGGTGGTTTCAGTTGTCGAGAGGACTGAGCTTTTGCTAAATGCCTGTATATAAGAGGTTGGTTTTGCTTATTATGAGAGTGTAAATACAGTGTGAATATATTAGTGTGGATGTATAGTAAATGACTGAATTTTGATAGATGTATAGTTCGTGAGCCATAAATGTTGGTGTGTTCATTTTCAGTTATGTGTGTGTGGGGAGAAGCTGTGAGACGATGAGAGGTTTCAGTTTTCTTTTTCTTTTTTCTTTTGACTTGCTCTTTCTGATCAAGGAAGGCATGTCCAAAATACTCGTATGAAAGCGTATGTTGTGTGATTTTAACCGTGTGAATGCTGTCAGTATTTGATTTGAGTGACGCTGCATGATTTGTCTGAGTGAGTGGAAAATGGAAGTTTGAGAGAGAGAAGGCAGTGTGTGTGAGACGATTTATGGCGTCTGAAAGAGGTTAGAATATTTAAAAGTGTGTGTGAGAGGAAGGTGTGTGTGACTGATGATGTCAGGGGAGCACCCAGAGAAAAAGACAGAGTTAAATTCTAAGAAGATGAAGCGGATGCATGTTTTAAGAAAAAGTAATAAGGTAATAAAATTATATTAATTACAGGTTTTAGAAAAGAGACAGACTGAGAGAAATAAATACAGGAACTAACAATTACATTAATGAATTGAAAACGCACGTACACAAACTGTTACATGTGAAATTATTGTTGGAAAGTTTAATAAAGAAAGCAGTTTACACTCCTTTAATTTCCAGAACCAGTGTGTCCCTAGATCTGATAACACCCTTGCCCAGTTGGCTCCTGTAGTAGGCGGGCATGGAAGGCTGGACAGCCCATGACGGGTAAGATCCCACCTCGAAACCCTGGGACAACCTAAGGCAAGGCGCAGTCACGATTGCTCGAACCTAAGTCCCGGAGTGACCTTGGAGTCACTGGAGGAGACGGATTTAACAGGTAAGGCCACTGGGCACAGACGAAGGGGAAATGTCATTCACAATGACCAGTGATGAGCCAAAGAGAGAAAACACACCCTGTCAAAAGGAGTTTGGAACACTGGAAAAGAAACATTTACAAGATCACAAAGATCATAAAGAGACATTTATAAGAATCACACATACAAACAGAAAAGGCACTAACCTTACAGAGACAAGCTCATGAAGATTAATGAACAGATAATGATTTAAAACCTGGCTAAGAACACAAACATACGTAATTAAATCAGCCTGCTAATTTCATGAGGGTTAAAATGGTGTGAATGTTGGAGAAAATACACTTAAAACACACTTGGATAAAATAGAGTTGTGGAATAACTCAAACGAAGCTGTATGACAAGGAGTGAGTTATGGAAAAAAAAAACAAAACAAAAGAGGAGTAATTACTTAGGAGTGCTCTTGCACTGATTTATCAAAGTAAGTGATTAGTATAGAAAGAAAATGAAAATAATTCAATAATGTGATAAGGTTTAAACATGTATTCCTCTTGTTAAGTTGGCTGTTGAGCTGTGGGTTTATGCAAATTAGCTGGAGTGAGGAGTGACAAAGACACTTCCTGTGTGTGTGTGATTGAGGCTTTGAGGAAAGGAAGCAAAGTAGACAGTTCAGAGGTGCAGATTTGGACAAGAAATTTATAATTTAGTGTTGACACATTGTTATAACGTGTTTATATTTTAGGCTGAATCTAAGTATGGTTAAGTGTCAAAGGAGACATGGTTGTGTGTAAAACGGTGCAGCTTTTGACGAGGTTTCAGTGCATTGAACGGGTGAACTTTGAGATTGTTTTAGATTTTGAGGCTGTTGTTTCTATTTCAAGAGAGGGAGTTTTGATAAACATGGACATGTCTAAAAGGGCCCATAGTTTTTGTAACAGTGCACTTAGAGAAAAAACCTGTCAGGTGATTTTGTTTTGTACTTTGATGAGCTAATAATCAGCTCTCTCTTTTTTCATTTTTGTTCTAAGCAGGCCTGGAAGACAGTGAACCGACGGCGCTGACAAAATTACCAAGTACGAAAATCAGGTGGGCTTTACAGAATTATAATTGATTACAATCAGAGACTGATTGGCGGCAAGTCTCTGTCTAAAAATGGATTGTATCGATTCAATCCAGTCAAAAGTATAGAGAACTATTTTCCTAAACAGGAAAACGAAATAAAACGAATGATTGAGCTCATTTTGCTGATGTGGAGCATCTGATGACGTGCGCGGAGGGCTGCAGATCAGCAAAAATATCATGTGTGAATGCATGGGAGTGAATGTGAGTGGTTGGACGAAGGGGGGAAATAAATAAAAGGTTGACAAACAGGAGAAGTGGAAGACTTAAATCTGGGGATGCTGATTTTGGGATATTGATGTGTGCTTTGAGAAAATTATTTACTGGGGTTGGATTATGTTATTACATTATAGAATGCTAAATGCTAAGAGGGAAACATTGATGTAACTCAAGTTGCCTTTAACTGAGGTAACACATGATTAATAACTGTTCTGTGTGAGTTTATTTTGTGTCATGACACAGACTGGATCATAAAGGGAGAGTATGAAATGTAAAGTACAGGTTTTGTTTCCAGGAAGTTCCAAGGATCCAGACTTTGCATGGAGCAACGAGTTGGAGAAGATTTGACATGATGATTAAATTGATTTTGTTCCTTAAACACAGGTTTTCAGGGCTGAAGCAAAACACCGGAGAGGAGAATTGCTGAGCGGTTCTGGGAAATGAAATGACTAACCTTTTTTCCTTTTAATTTGTTAAGCTTGGGTGGAGCATGTTGAGTTTTTTGCCACATGAGATGTGTCAAAAAAGAGAGGGGTTTAAGATTTAATGTGTTTAATTTGAAAGGGGATTTTATAACGATTGGGGTTGTTTGATAATTTAGATATGGTAAAACTGAGGCAGAGATTGTTAATTCTAAAGAAAGGAGTAAAATGAACTGAATTCTGTTTAGAAGATAAATTGCTGGGGTTAAAAAGAAGTTGTACACCAAATTAAAGGGGAAACTGTGGGAATAAAGGATATGCTTTGGGGAAAATAGTGAACATTTTATGAGTAGAAAATGTGGGATTTCTTTTTGATTTTTAGGATAAGTTGTAAGAGTGACATAATGCTAGAATGTTGTTATAAGGTAGGCTTTAGGGTAGAGGAGAGCTTTTTATGAGGATGTTAAAAGTCTCGCTGACTCAAATGAATAATATTGGAGATTATATATGTAGAAATGATTTTTTCATACACATTGCATTTTGGTGCCTTTAACGGAGTTGTGGCTCAGAGAGTCGTCTCTTGAGGGTCATAAACTTTTGGTTAACGTTATGATTAGCCAATCTACTGTGAGAATGACCTGAGTTTTGAAGGATTGCACACGCGCTTACAGACATACAGAGTTCATTAAGACACATGACAGTATTGATTCCAGGCAAAAGGCCTGAAATCCATTTAGCATTTAACTGAATAGGAGTTTCGTTTGTAACTAAATTGGGTGACATGTAAAATATGGAGATAACACATGCAGTTCTAAATTAGTCCTCTTATATAAAATGCAGTTACAGGATAACAAATACTTGTTGAAGGGATCAAGTTTTTGCTTTAAACCAGGTCCAAGGGGAAAAGCTTATGTATTTTGGTTAAAACTGATAAAATATAATGACTGATAAAATATAATTAGAATGTACCATTACATTAAAAGCAGCAAAATGAAATAAAATGATAGATTCAAACAGGTTATCACCCAGGAAATGGGAGTTCAAAATACAGTTAGAGTTCAGCTTTTAGCTATGATGAAGTTTATCTAGGAGCAATTAACTAGGTGCTTACACTTAGTGATTAAAGTGGTCGTTTTTCTTTGATCCTTTTAGTAGAATAAGCCCTTATAATGATTTTATGATGATTTTGCTTGTGAGAGGTGACTTTAGATGAGAGGTAGGCCCTTGCAGCAGTGACAGTTTGTGCACAGGATGTTGATGATCAGATAAGGAGCAGAGAGGAAGCACATGCAGAGACATGCTTCCTTTGATCCTCTTAAAGACAACGCTTTCAGAGGTTCACAAATGCTGAGTAATGTTGAATGAGATATGAAAATAAATGTCGAAAAACCAAATACGTAATTAGGTTCATGTTTTGAGTAACATTAGGTTGAGTAACATTAGGTTTGAATAAAGAAGACAATTGAGGGACATAAGGCAGGGAAGCCGTACTAGGGAGGAAGTGTTCTGTTTCCTTTGCAGGTGGCCAGATTTCCACCAGAGTGGGACCCAGAAGAGGAGCAGAGACCACTTAAGCATGAAGTGTTCTCAAGTGGGAGCGGGCATTTTATAACTAAGACCACCTAGATGACATGAGGTTGTCTGATTTGTTAAGTCACAGGATGCCAAGAGAGGGTCAGAGCTAAGAACAGTGATCCTAAATGTCCATGACGTCAGGGGTGGACAGGGAAGCAGTTGAATGGGCCAAGGAGTGACCCAACATAAATGTATTGCGACCTCTGGTGGTCCAGAGGTCGAGAGTGGGAGTGTGGGGAATAGAAATATTTTATTGCTATTATTTGCTGATATTTTATAATCATCATTACCATTTCATGTGATGTTGCATTCAGATGCATTCAGATGTTCAAATATATTGGTATTATATTAGTCTTTATTACAGGTCCAAAGAAGAACCATTTTAAATGGTTCTGTTGAATCTATAATTTAAATGTTATTAATGCTTTTATGATCTCTGTGTAGAGGGCAGAGACAGGAAAAACTCTCTGTGCTAAAATGAGACAGGAAACGAAACGCGTCTGCAGAGCATGTTTTGCAGAAGTGAAACCGAAAGCAGAGTGAGTGCAAGCCAAAGAGTAGGGTGTTTAGTCAGTCATAATTAGCAGATTAAATATATAGTTCCAGTAAGGTTATTATAGGGAGGATGAGCCTCTGTTCTGGTGAAAGGTCAGAAGGGTAACGGGCTGATGTGAGAGCATTTAAGGCGAGACATATACATACAGACACCAATAGTGAGAGGTCATGACACGACGCAGTATATACAACATGCACGCCCTTGCACGTGTGCGCACTCACACACACACCAGAACAGATCTATTTTGGTAGGGCAGAAATGCAGAAGTGTGTCGAAGTACTTAGAGGAAGTGCACCCGACGAGCGACAGCGAGAGGGGAAGCAACCGACCAAGACAATGTTTTTAGAGCAATGTTAAAGGTCATGGAACATTTTGTGGTTTGGATTGACGTAAGCTGTACTATTGTCTATTTTTGTAAAGAGGGGGCTTTGTTATTGTACCCATATAAAACCTTGTCTCATGATTGTAAGTTCAGTTCAACACTGATTGGGTTGTTGAACTCACACATGTGTTCATTAAAATGCCGTCTAAATTGCACACGCCTGGATCTGTGGTTTTTATGGATTCTTCTCTCAACATTGAACCCTAACAGGCCAAATAAGGATTTGGCCAACAACACAATTAAGGATTATATCTCGTCATCTACATCATAATCTCAAACCTCTCAGAGAATTGGAACTGGCAGAAGATCATTATAAATCCAGAAAGGTGTAGCCATATAGTTGCCCAGTGTGCATCTTAATGTCTACAGTGTTCTCAGTGACTATTTTTACACAGTGTCACACACGGCACACTTTTGCGTTCAGTGTTTCATTGTACCAGAGAACGTGACCATCCTGTCATGCTCCAAAAATGAGGAGTGTGTGCGCACTACGCTTTACCTGTTTAACGACCTTCTCTCATGTGACAAAAAGGAATTCAGCTTCAGATTCCACAGAGTGACTCACTAAATGCGTCAGGTATGCTCAGTGGCCATTGAATAGCTTTGATTGATGTCATCTAATTTTCCCTTCTCATAAGTACCAGTAGAGTAAAAGTTAAGAAAACAAACAAGAGTTTCAGGTTTGACTGAAATGAAACTGAAACAACTGACGATACATTTAAAAAGATGCAAAGAAGGGTGTCAGGTCACAGTGGAGCATCGACATCAGGAGCAAAGGTAGGCTGCTGGGTTGTTGCTATCTTTAATTTCATTTTTTTGCTGTTTTAAAATATATATTATAAAAATATAATTATAAACAGTTCCTGACTTATTTTTTTCACTAGTAAAATATTGTGACTTAGAGATTAAAATTTAGGCATTTTACAGAAGACTGAATAAAAAAAAAAAATCAGCAATGAATCTTAACATTTTAAAACTTGGAGTTTCATTTAAGACAAGATTTCCTAGGATATTGACCATTGATTCATAATACAGAACAAAGAAAGGTCGGATAAATCAGCAGCTTTTCAATCATCCCATCAATTGCTCGTTAACTCACTTTTATTTCTGGATAAACTAAAGAATTGATAATAAATATATAGGAAATCAACTGTGAGGTAAAGACTTGGATAATCTAGAGAAAACCTCCAGTTAGTGATGGTAAATTTGATTCTTTTTATTGAATCGAGTTTTAATGAGTCACTCACCAAAGTGAATCGGGTTTCTTGAGTCATTTGAGTCACTGAGTCAGTTGACCAGAGAGTGCAAAAATGTATATTTTCACTCAAACTTAATTTGTTTATCTTTTAATGTAAATCCTACTGCTAAGATGAATGATTGTAAAAGAAAACAACTATTTTCTTTAGAGCAAAAAAGAACAAAAAAATTCTAAAGGGAACATTTATTAATTTTTATTTTATTTGTATTTTCCTTAAGCAGTTCGATGGGGAACATTAGACACCAATGGTTCACTAGAGCTCAATGGATAAAGAATGATTAAATGCGCACTGTTGTGAGTTACTTACAAAGCTGAGCTTCAATGGATTACAATACGAGATTAAACTGTAATATCCACTTGGGAAATTATAATATTTCCAAGGAAACAGTGTCGTTTTCAGTTCCATAAATCTGTCTTGGTCATGTTATAACCTACTATGCTATTTTCATATGACTTATGCAAAAAAGAAACATGCTTTATTATTTTGGTCAAGTGAACAAGGCAATAAAATCTTTTTTAAATTATTATATGCATGGAATGGAATTTGCACTCTGTGAAAACTACAGAGAGGAATGTTTTAATTTCAAGTTTGACAACATAACAATGGAATTGTGTCATGGCCATTATGCTCAAATCTAGACACAAAGATACAACAGTGTGCCCGTCTTGGTGTCACAGTAACACTATATTGCAGCATCTGGATTACAGGTTAAAAGCAGAGCAAAATTTATTGGTAAAACAAGGGCGCTGTCCTCAGTCAGAGACCATTCCAGGAAAGACTATTCAGTGGCCGCCTGGCAACCTGGTTATGGTGGGTTCATCATGTGCAGTATGTGTTTAGAGGGCAACTGTTGAATCTGTTATCAGTGGCATTACTACATGGTTTGATAATCTTTCTGCCAAGCCCAGATCTTAAATTCAAAATCTGTTAAAAATTGCTGGAAAGATAATTATGATGCTCCCTTGATATTCCACCAAGAGATATTTGATATTAACAAAGGTAGGACAATTTGCCACTAAATTTTAGCTGTTAAAGTGTGCTTGTTGGTCACATTCACAAAGGTAGGATGGTTTGGCACTTAATTTTACCCGTCAGAGTATTTTTCTAGCTAATATTCACAAAGGTAGGACGGTTTGCCACTTAATTTCGTGCTGTGCGCATGCGCAGAAAACAACGGGTAGGATGGTTTGTCAGGTAGGATGGATTCCCAGAACACCTGGCAACCCAGTTGTCTTCACCCTTCCCAGTGTGGTGAATTTTTTAGCTCTTTTTTTGTTTGTGTGAAATTATTTTTTTAACCATTTGACTTGAAGTTGATTTAAGTAGATATATCTTTGTGATATGAACACATGGGAAACAAATGATCATTTAGCCATTTATTTTTAGCTCAAAATGACAACATTAACATAATAAAACAGGTCTTTTTCTTAAACAGAAGCCTCTCATGCTTAACTTTTGAGAATATAAGTAAATCTTTCTTTAAAAGAACTCTGTCCTGCTTAACTTAAAATTATATAAATTAATAGAAAACAATAGAACGAAAAACATTCTTGTAACAGTGCACATTTAGTGCATTTAGCGCAACTGGCTTCAGTTGAGGCATTATTTCAGCTTTTCTAATGCTAATCAGCTGCTCCTGTTTGTAAACCCGCTTGTTCCCATGATTACGCATCATAACTCATCATCATTATTCCTCTATGTATTACTTTTATGTATTAGTCATCTATTTGTTGTAATCATCTATCCTTGCAGTTGTTTATTACACAAAATAAATTATAATATCACACCTCTGGCCACATAGTGCTGATATTCACTGCACATGCCCATATTAACCTTAACCAGAGGGTTTAAAAAAAACAAACCAGTGTTTACATACCATATCTGCTTCTGCCGTGGCCTGGTGGACAAAAAATTGGTTAAGGTTCCCCGAGCTTTCACGCCCCTCATGTTCTTCATGTGCCCACCATTAGAAGCATGCCTATGGAAAAAGTGTGCCGGCACACAGTGCAGTGCGCCTTATATGTGTCAAATATATATTTTCTCATCTAAATGTCCACTGAGCTGTGAGCCAGGGGGCGATAAAGTGCCTTAACATTGGTTGCCAACCAAGAAGAAGAAGAAGAAGAAGAAGCTGTGAGCCAGGAGGGAGGGGGTGAATCAGTGAGTAATTCGTAACAGGAAGGGAGGGGGTGAGTCAGTGAGTCAGTGATTCGTTCAACTCGTTTGAGCTGTGAGCCAGAAGGGAGGGGGTGAGTGATTCGCCTTACGCTATGATTCAGCACAGCGAGGGGGTGAGTGATTCAGTGATTTGTTCAACTTGTTTGAGCTGTGAGCCAGGAGGAAGGGGGTTAGTGAGTCCTGAGTCCTTATGCTATGATTCAGCACAGCAAGGGAGGGGGTGAGTACCTCAAATGTGCTGTTAGCATGCTAGCTGAGCGATGCTACTGTGAACCGAGGAGTTATTGTCTTGATGTGAGCTTCTACTCAGGTTTTTTTCTTCCAGTTCAGAGCAGGAATGTTTTTGTTAATAAACTGGCTGTTGTTTATTTCCCCACAATTTTAATTATAAGCTAGATATATTTCTACTAATGGAATTAGTTTGCTAACAGCAACAGGGATGAGTCAGTGAGTCAGTTGGGCTTGTGAATCATGATTCACGAGTCAGTAAAGTGATTCTCGAGTATTGAACGATTCGTTCACGAATCGAACATCACTACCTCCAGTATCACAAAATCACTCATTTGTAAGCACTATTGCAATGGTGGGAAAGAAAAGCCCCCTTTTCACAGGAAGAAATCTCCAGCAGAACCAGTCCTCCAGCCGACTGCCTCAACCAGTTGGAGAGGTGAGGAGAAAAATAAAAGAACATCAAAAGCAAGACTAGGACAGGACAAAACACAGGATGCAAAAGAAAAGACAAGAAATGAATGACACGCTGCAGTGGTATATATGTGTTTAAGACTCAAAAACAGAAAAAAATCATTGTGTCTTGGGCTTTGATTAGATGTTATATAAAGTTGTGTAAATTGAAATACCAGTATGTAACTTTAGGCTTTACGTCTAGTCTTTCACAAGTTGTAGAACAACAAGTTGTTGCCATTGATCCTGATTGATCCAGGTTGTAGGGTGTGCACAGCCGTGCATGAACTATGTGTAGGTGTGTAGAGATATAAACTTAGCTTAACTAAAAGAAAATATAAGAATATCCATAGTCAAACTCTGAAAATAGATCATGCAAATACTGTGAGTATAGTGTGTGTTGGGTCTGCGCTTCCACAGGCCCCACTGGTTTAGACTTATTCCCATTAACGAAGCAAGGAAGCAAGGCGAACAGCTTTAACCGGTTTTTCACATGCTGCCCTCGGTCTCAGACTACTTTGAAGAAAGAGCTTCCCCTGCAGACTTTTATTCTATGACTTAGTTTACACAAACACTTATTGTAATGAGTGTTTGTGTTTAATGACAACAATTTGACTCCAACAGTGTGTTTTAGAACTGTAATGATTCATTCAGTATCTAAAATAACTTAACTGAAAAACAAATTCGGCATATATGCTTTAATAAATATTATAACATTATACAGCTTGTGGGGCTGACAGAATGGGTTCACACGCGGACTCAGGAAATCTGTGTACAAAGTCTATTAGACACAAAAACACCAGGTGAACTGTAATCACAGGTGTGTAGGTAGGTCAAGGGCAGGGGCCCATAATGAGCTCCCTTCTTCTCCTGCCCTCTGCGGGCAGGGGAAGAAGACAAGACACTCCATGCCCGCTCCACACAGGTCCCACAATGAACAATCCACACAATGTCCACTCCGAAAAACTCGCGACAATCCAGAACACACGGGGGAAGGCTTCAGAAAGATCTAATCACAGGGAAACAAGAGTTAGCAAATGGCAAAAAACACAAGGAACAGCTAGGCAACTCTGAGAACTACTAACAGCAGACTATAATGGTCCAGCAAAGAAAAACACTGAGACGCCATCTTAAATAGTCACTGGAAAGTCGTCAGCCAACGAGCTTCGGGTGTGGAGGATCACAGGTGTGTGGGCCAAGGGCGGGAGCCCGTAATGAGCTCTGCGCAGGCAGGGAGGAGACAGGGAGAGAGCAGAGAAGGGAGTGAGCGAGAACGAGAGAGAGCAGAGATATAAACAGCAAAGCATGCAGCCACACAGAGTCAGCTGGGAGGACACAGAGACCATGATATAGTAGTGATGGGATTTCCGGCTCTTTTTAGAGAACCGGCTGTTTCGGCTCGGCTCACTAAAAAGAGCCGGCTCTTTCGGCTCCGAACCGGCTCTTCAGGTTGTTTTGTTGCTTTAATTAATTTATTATTACAATAATATAAAATTATGCACAAAAGGAATTACTAATGTAAAAAAAGTGGTTTTATTTATATATGTTTATATATAAATATATACAGTGGCCCCTAGAGACACGTACAAACTCCAAAAAGCACGTACAAACTCTAAAACACATTTCTAGCGTTAACTGAACTTCCAAAACAGAGCTACCTAGATTACTTAAATTACACAATTGAAAGCATATGTGTATTGTTTGTGTATTTATACACAAGCACTCATATATATTCAAATAATTAAAAAAAAAAAGTTAATTTACCTCTTACTACCACACACCGGTCGTTGGTACTTGCTGGCTTGTGTAGCCTCTAGGTAACAAAAGCTCAACACTGCGCCTAGCATTCTGGGGCACTTCTGTTGTCTTTTGTACATGTTTTGGAATTTTTACGTGCTTCTGAGGCTGAAAACAGAGATTTTCCGTTGTAAATGCAGAAATGAAGGAAAACGCTGCTAGGAGCATGCCAAAGCAACAGGTGCCAATATATTCCTAAACGTGTAGAAATGTTGGCCAATCAGAAGTCTAGAAGCCTCGGTGGGAAATAGTAAACAAAGATGGGGCATAGAAGCAGAACCGAGTTGTATGTGTGGAGGGACAGTAACTGTGTGTGTATATGTAAGCATTTAAACACTGCAGAGAGTACAATTAACAGTAACAGTATTGTAGAAATTCATTTCACCGAAACAAAACGGTGTGACATCAAAAAAGGCGCACATCTTTGACGCTGCGTTTTCTCTGTTTTCCTCATCCACGCGTACATGCAAAAACGGAGTTTTCGAAAATAGACATTTTTAGAAATCTCCGTTTTCAAAAATACCCGGGTACGTGTGGATGTAGCCTGAGTTTTTATGTGTTTTGGAGTTTTTACGTGCTTCTGAGTTTTTACATGTTTTGGAGTATGTACTTGCTGCTTTGTCTCTAGGGGCCACCGTAAATATTCTTTTATTTATTCACTCCACATAAAATGTAATAAATAAATCATAAAATACAAAAACCAACTAGTCACTGTTCAACTTTTAACTATTTAAATTTTCAGCTTTTCCTTTTAAACAAATTTAAAATGAAACAACACAAAACCCTGCAAACCACAACACAATTAAATATAAATTAAGATATGAAAAAGAAGATGCATATTCTCTGTCATATGGGCCTGCATGAATAAACTTTCTGAATCCTTTATCATCTGCAACTGAAAATAGTTGTGGATGATTACTATACCTTTTTAATGTGACGTTGTTGTCCCTGGCTCTCTTTCTGTCTCTCCCTCCCGCTCTGTTCCTCTGCTAGTGCGACTGTAACTACCGCCCCTCCCCCCTCTGCCCAGCGCAAAGCTCGTGTGCGGAGTGAAGCGGAAAAAAAAGTGCGAGAGAGAGAGGGTGAGAGAAAGGAAAAAAAACCCCCAAGGCTCGCGATAAGGAGCCGGCTTGCGTCGTTCACTTCAAAGATCCGGCTCTAAGAGCCATTTCGTTCGCGAACGACCCATCACTATGACATAGCTAAATGTTGCTACTTCAAGTTAATTAGGATAACTATAAAATGACCAGTTATTTTACTAGTTATTTTTTTTTTACTTTTATTTTACTAGGTTTTTTTCCCATTTATTACTGTAAACTTTATAAAAGTATAATCTTACTGACACAGAACTCTGCCTTTTTAACGTCTTGTTTTCATCTGTCTCTGTGTGCAAGACTGTAGCATATAATCTGTACCACTAGAGAGTGCATATTCACTGTCCAAACACCTGCAGTATAAGTAATATAGAGATTTAAATTCAGACATTCCACTATAGCTCTAATTTAAAAAAAAAAACAAAGAAAAAAAAAAACAATAATTTCTGAAAACTCAAAATTCCCCACAAGATTGTAAACTTGAATCTAAGCCTCATCAATAAAGTGGAACAGAAAAATAGCGAGTAAATCAGGGTTAAAATGTTAAATGTTGATGTTTTTTGTCTTATACTATGATAAGGCCGGTGTGCAGACAATATCTGTATGTTAATTTTTTTTTTTTATTAAAGTGAATTAGTTTTGAATCACCCTCACAGATTACTTATTTTATTCTTTATCGATGAAGATGGAAAAAATAATGCACAATGGAAAATAATATACTGTAAATCAAAATCTGCTGATCACATTTTCCGGTTTGTGTATGTATTTTTACCACCAGTTAACTTCTTGCTTGTTTGCACCTTATCAGTCCCCTACAGATACTCAACTCAACTCATCCAACATGTTTTGTCACTGTGGCCGGTCTTTCACAACTTACCGAGGCATGAGAATTCACCAGGGAAGGAATGGCTGCACACCAAAGGGAATGAGGATCCCCGAAAGTAAGCAATTCAGTTTTCATATGCCGAACTTTACGGGATTGCAAATCAGAGGAGAGCCTTCCACAGACATGTGGAAAGCTCTCATCAAATAAAGCTGGCTACAATAGTGAATATGTACCATGGCTTTCTTCTTACAGTTTTAAAACAAAACTTCATATATAAAAAAGACAAGAAAAAAACATAATTGATAACTGATCCTTGTGAAAACACACATTTTTTCCTTATTAAAATAAATCAAACACAAAAAGAGCAGCACAATAAAGCAAAAGTGAAAATAAATGTTATCTAACGTATCAAACAAAAGCAAGACAAATATGAAGATATTCTTCACCCCACCTTTGACCAGTCAGACAAGCCACAGTAACAAGAGAGTTCGATGATTAACTTAATTCATGACGGGAAACAAAAACAATATGAAGTATTGTAATCACTGATCTTTTTTTTTTACAGGAGTATATAACGAATTGAGACACATGATGGAATTGGAACAAAGGAATAGAGATCAAGAGAGACAAGAACAAGAGAGAGAAGAACAAGAGAGACAAGAACAAGAGAGACAAGAACGAGAGAGACAAGAACGGAAGAGACAAGAACGAGAGAGACGAGAACGAGAGAAAGAACGAGTGAGCCAAACACAAATGATAGAACAAATGAGAGAACAACGAGAGGGACTAGAACTAGTTATAGAACAAATGACAGAAGAACATGAGAGAAAAAAACAAGAGATGGAAGAAGAGAAAAAAAAATACAGAGAGAAAAAAAAGAGATGGAAGAAATGAGAGAAGAACGAGAGAGACAAACACAAATGATAAAACAAATGAAAGAAGAACAAGAGAGACAAGAACGTGAGAGACAAGAATGTGAGAGAGAACGAGAGGGACAAGCACAAATGATAAAACAAATGAAAGAAGAACAAGAGAGAGCAAAACAAGAGATGGAAGAAATGAGAGAAGAAAGAGAGAGACAAACACAAATGATAAAACAAATGAAACAAGAACGAGAGAGACAAGAACGTGAGAGACAAGAATGTGAGAGAGAACGAGAGGGACAAGCACAAATGATAAAACAAATGAAAGAAGAACAAGAGAGAGCAAAACAAGAGATGGAAGAAATGAGAGAAGAAAGAGAGAGACAAACACAAATGATAAAACAAATGAAACAAGAAAGAGAGAGACAAGAACGTGAGAGACAAGAATGTGAGAGAGAACGAGAGGGACAAGCACAAATGATAAAACAAATGAAAGAAGAACAAGAGAGAGCAAAACAAGAGATGGAAGAAATGAGAGAAGAAAGAGAGAGACAAACACAAATGATAAAACAAATGAAACAGGAAAGAGAGAGACAAGAACGTGAGAGACAAGAATGTGAGAGAGAACGAGAGGGACAAGCACAAATGATAAAACAAATGAAAGAAGAACAAGAGAGAGCAAAACAAGAGATGGAAGAAATGAGAGAAGAACGAGAGAGACAAACACAAATGATAAAACAAATGAAACAAGAACAAGAGAGACAAGAACGTGAGAGACAAGAATGTGAGAGAGAACGAGAGGGACAAGCACAAATGATAAAACAAATGAAAGAAGAACAAGAGAGAGCAAAACAAGAGATGGAAGAAATGAGAGAAGAACGAGAGAGACAAACACAAATGATAAAACAAATGAGACAAGAACAAGAGAGACAAGAACAAGAGAGACAAGAATGTGAGAGAGAACGAGAGGGACAAGCACAAATGATAAAACAAATGAAAGAAGAACAAGAGAGAGCAAAACAAGAGATGGAAGAAATGAGAGAAGAACGAGAGAGACAAACACAAATGATAAAACAAATGAGACAAGAACAAGAGAGACAAGAACGTGAGAGACAAGAATGTGAGAGAGAACGAGAGGGACAAGCACAAATGATAAAACAAGTGAAAGAAGAACAAGAGAGAGCAAAACAAGAGATGGAAGAAATGAGAGAAGAAAGAGAGAGACAAACACAAATGATAAAACAAATGAAACAAGAACGTGAGAGACAAGAATGTGAGAGAGAACGAGAGGGACAAGCACAAATGATAAAACAAATGAAAGAAGAACAAGAGAGAGCAAAACAAGAGATGGAAGAAATGAGAGAAGAAAGAGAGAGACAAACACAAATGATAAAACAAATGAAACAAGAACAAGAGAGACAAGAACGTGAGAGACAAGAATGTGAGAGAGAACGAGAGGGACAAGCACAAATGATAAAACAAGTGAAAGAAGAACAAGAGAGAGCAAAACAAGAGATGGAAGAAATGAGAGAAGAAAGAGAGAGACAAACACAAATGATAAAACAAATGAAACAAGAACGAGAGAGACAAGAACGTGAGAGACAAGAATGTGAGAGAGAACGAGAGGGACAAGCACAAATGATAAAACAAGTGAAAGAAGAACAAGAGAGATCAAAACAAGAGATGGAAGAAATGAGAGAAGAAAGAGAGAGACAAACACAAATGATAAAACAAATGAAACAAGAACGAGAGAGACAAGAACGTGAGAGACAAGAATGTGAGAGAGAACGAGAGGGACAAGCACAAATGATAAAACAAATGAAAGAAGAACAAGAGAGAGCAAAACAAGAGATGGAAGAAATGAGAGAAGAAAGAGAGAGACAAACACAAATGATAAAACAAATGAAACAAGAACGAGAGAGACAAGAACGTCAGAGACAAGAATGTGAGAGAGAACGAGAGGGACAAGCACAAATGATAAAACAAGTGAAAGAAGAACAAGAGAGAGCAAAACAAGAGATGGAAGAAATGAGAGAAGAACGAGAGAGACAAACAGAAATGATAAAACAAATGAAACAAGAACAAGAGAGAGAAAAAGAAGAGATGGAACAAATGGGAGAAGAACGAGAGAGAGAAAAAGAAGAGATGGAACAAATGGGAGAAGAACCAGAGAGAGAACAAATGGGAGAAGAACCAGAGAGAGAAAAAGAAGAGATGGAACAAATGAGAGAACCACAGAGAGAAAAACAAGAGATGGAACAAATGGGAGATGAAACAGAGAGAGATAAACAAGAGATGGAACAGATGAGAGAAGAACCAGAGAGAGAAAAAGAAGAGATGGAACAAATGGGAGAAGAACCAGAGAGCGAAAAACAAGAAATGGAACAAATGGGACAAGAACCAGAGAGAGAAAAACAAGAGATGGGACAAACTGGAGAAGAACCAGAGAGCGAAAAACAAGAAATGGAACAAATGGGAGAAGACCCAGAGAGAGAAAAAGAAGAGATGGAACAAATGGGAGAAGAACCAGAGAGAGAAAAAGAAGAGATGGAACAAATGGGAGAAGAACCAGAGAGCGAAAAACAAGAGATGGGACAAATTGGAGAAGAACCAGGGAGAGAAGAATGAGAGACACAAGAACGAGTGAGACAAGAACGAGAGTCAACCGTCTTGTTCTCTCTTCTAGTCACTTGGAGGCATGACGACTTCTTGCTGGAATTAAGTGGGTTCATTGGAAGAAAATTGCAATTGTTTTGTCTTTCATAACACGCCGCTCATGTGAAATACCAATTAGGTGAAACTGGATAATCTTCCACGCCACACTTATGTGGTTGGGAAACACTGGCTTAAATTATCTCACTGGTGTTTTTAAAGAATTGACATTGTCTATGTAGCAATCAATCAGGATTTGGCTTATCTCACTGGTGTTTTTAAAGAATTGACATTGTCTATGTAGCAATCAATCAGGATTTGGCTTACAGGATGTTTAACTCCACAGATCCTTCTTGTTACTCCACACGTCTGTTAAACAATTTGTCTTAATGGGTAATTTAGATACTATAAACTGAGGCTTTCTTCCTTCTATGTGTGCTATTTGTGGTTTCTACTCTTCTACATAAGTCACTTAAAATATTGTAATTAGAGGCTATGACCAATATTTGTAGACAGACACAAAAGAAAATCTAAAAAAACTACCATTTAGGGAATATTTGTTCCATATATTTTTACGGTGTTGGTAATGATAAAACAATAAAATATCTTTAAAAACTTATTTGTTTTGTTTTGTTCTTTAATTTTTTTTAAAAATCCACAGCTTAATGGAAGCAGCTGTACATTGACTCCTTTTCTCTTCCTTTAGCCCTAGGAGCAACAAATCTCAAGAGCACCTGGCTGCAGCCACTGGGGAGCGCCATATTACAACCTCCACATTAACCGGAAACACGTGACCTCCACACTAACCGGAAACATGTGACCTCCACACTAAGTGGAAACACGTAACTTCAGTTAAATCGACTTTGACAACGAAAACGAAATTGTGTTGTTTTTTTTACTATTCATGCTGCTGATAAATAAATTTGGTTCTAAGTGTTTTTTAACACTCTGGGTTTATTAACCCTTTAAAGCCGGTCGGAGCGGGCACGCTCCATTTTGCGTTAGTATTTTTAAATCCCCGTAGAACCGGAACCACGTAAGCTAGGGCAATAATTTTTTTGCATATGAAACCGGAGCAGTTGTACTTACATCTTATGCCATAAGCTTGTCCTAGGTCACGGTTTCCTTCCACATATAGCTTTGCAAAAATTGCATAAAAAGCGCTTGCAGGAACAAAAACATAATATTCCAGAAACACGCTTTGCCGATCCGATATCTGTTCATAACACTTCCTACATTGGATAGGGCTTCAATGGCTTCAGCGTCACGCCGCAGTGCATTGTGGGATTGCGGCGCCATGTCGGAAGGCCACAAATCAAAACAAACACACTGTGTTGGAAGCGGGACTGCCAGAACCTTGCTTAAAATCAATGCAAAAGACAAAGGGCTGTATCGTGACCGATTGCGCCAAGAGATGGTACTTGGAAAAAATAGCGTGCATCGGTAATGTGGACCCGTATGAAAAAAGGCAGTGGAGCGGAAACCCAGACAGCCTACCGCCGTTGTCCTATCCCGATATCTTCGTGTACCCTGTCTGTGGAGTCGGCGCATACACAGCGAATCATTTTCGGAATTAGAAATTCCTGGAGACACACATCTAGTTCACAAACGGTTGGGTACAAGATTTGGCCGTTTTTAAGCCTCCACGTTGTGAGTACTTTGACCATATTACCAAGATAAAGCCAGAGGTTGCCAGCTGTGCATTGCCATGTAAATAGTTTGCATTTCATGTGTATGTACTTGCTAAGTACATGTGAACAGATCTTGAATAAAAAAAATAAACATACTTTTCTTTTCTGTTTCATATTTCATATGCTGGTTTGCCTGCAATAATGCCAAATAATAAGCTACTCCGTCAACATGACATGGTTCTGCAGCATCACACATTAGGATGTTTTATCTAATTATCTATGACCTCAGCGCATTCGAAATACACTAAAAGCCTATTAAGAGAGATATGAATTTATTTAGAACTCACCGGAAAGAAAATGCTGCGAGCAAACCGACAAAAAATTGGGGATGGCAGAGAACTCGATATCCGCTCATCTGACCGCTGCAATCCAAGCCTGACGCCTTCGTTTAGTAATATTGGATACATGAAATCCCTCCCGTTGCCTCCAGGAGGGGAAACGATGAAAAGAGAGCCCATTTTCCAGCTTCTTGCCTTTCCTATCGTGTAATCTAACGTTGCAACCGACAACACAGCATGTACGAACCATAGCTGACGCTTCCGTGTACTTTCTTTGGCCTACTGTCATGGCGGGAGGGGGCGTGGCCCAGCTCCCGTGACATCACGCTCCAAAGCCCTATTAGACGTCAGCGCGAACGAATGCACGTTCGCCATTACTTGCCCGAAACCGGAAGTGACGTCATTTCGCGGAAAATGTAGTTTTTTACTTGTAGGCCTTATAAGCCTATACTGGTGTTTTTAAAAGTCATCTTTGACTTCATGCTTTTCTGAATAGTTTCTGGGATGCTTAGAACTCAAATTGCACTGCTTTAAATAGTTTATTTTGATCAGGGGTCAGGGTGGGGGTTTTGCCTGGGGGGATTGCCCCCCACACCCCCTTTGCCAAGCTTAAAAACTGACATCTTGTGCATGTACGAGCACGCGCGCATGCACTCTCATGCACGCGCTTTCTCTCTTCCGAAAAGGGGCACTTCCTGTGGTCCACTGCCCATGCTCTGTCTCCTCCTACTGGGCGTGTTTTAAAGAAAATAGCTATATATTGGAGCAAAAAGGGTTAGGTTTTTATAGTGTTTTTCATGGGATACCCTCCGCACTTTCAGCAAGAATTTCCACCTCCAACTGTGGCCTTCACATCAGACATACGAGCTGCCTCTGACCCTCTAGGTATGTCTGCAGATATCCGATCTTCAGCACTCCATCAAGAGTCTACAGAGACTGATTTTAATTTTGCGTTTAGAGGTGTGTGCGGGTATGTTTATTCAATTAAATATAGTGATGGAAAAGTGACCCTGTGTGTAGATTCTGGTGAGGGGGAGATTTGGGGAGTTAGCGGGACACACTCTATGTCTATCAAAAACTGGAAACTGTTTCGCTCAGTCGTCTGCCCAGACCTGGATCAGCCGGGGTTCCCGGAGATGCTTTATGTTTCACAATGGTAAATGGTAAATGGCCTGTATTTATATAGCGCCTTTATGGTCCCTAAGGACCCCAAAGCGCTTTACATATCCAGTCATTCACCCATTCACACACACATTCACACACTGGTGATGGTAAGCTACGTTGTAGCCACAGCCACCCTGGGGCGCACTGACAGAGGCGACAATGGGTCAGTCCAACAGGTCCTGAACTCTACCGTGTAGAAGCGGACCGTTTCAATCGTCCTGGCGACGACTTCATTTTTCTTAGTGTGTGTGAAGACAGGGAGGGTGTAATTGCGGACCGGGGCCTTGAAAACTGGAGGTTGAACCCATACCCCCTCACCCTTGAAGAACGTTTATCATGGTTTAAGGATTTGTTTTTTATTCAGTGGTCAGACTGGAGAGCACTGCAGCGGGTGTTTAATGAGGTCGATAAGACTATCAAGAGAGACAAGGTCAACTCTTCTTATGAGAATATTAGGAAGCGTCTTGTATATGATCAGCTCGCACATGGCCCGAAGATTGGTTTACCTTCTGCCATGTTCAGGCCAAAAATCATCAAAAACCCTGAGGACTGAAAAAAAAAACAAACCCACAAATGGTAGGTCATCTATGTGTGAGAGCCGTTGGTATTATACCCGATATTTTTAAAAAATGCAATGTATGGATCTCTTTTAAAGACAACATATGCCGTATTGTGGACCACTCAGAGTCTCCCCCTCCAGCACTGTTAATCCAGACCCCTCCGACTCCTCCCCCCTCTCCAGGATGCTCAAAGGACTCTGCAGGATCACACCCGTCTGAGGAAACGGAAATCAACATTAAACTCGCGACCTTCCACCTGCTGTCAATGGCACTGAATGAGTATGTGCAGGAGATATGTTATGGATGCCAATCCGGTCACCCCAGCCTGCTACAGCACAGTTGCTTGTTTGAATTGCCTGTGTTTTTCTTCGAGACCTACTATGATGAGGTGATGTAAAAGCTCCGGACACCCCGATTCATCCCAGCCATCCGTCTGTTTGTATCCTCATACAGCGTCTGCGAGACTAAAGAACAAATCATCAGCACTGCAGAGCGTCTTCTGTGTGAACTGAGATCAGTGCCGCACATTGTATGCACCATTGATGAGAATGTCAGATACCTGCTAAACACCAATCATCACACCCGTGGTGTTAAATCAGCGCTGCTCCACATGATTGGAAACTACTGGTCTGGGAGACACAAGATTTAATGTACATCTGTTATAAAAAAAACCTTACTGTGCACTACACAGAAAATTAAATAAAAACGTATGTTAACACTTTTTTATGGTCATTTGTATTTGTGTTTTGGTCAAAATTATTATGGAAAACACGCTGAGAAAAATATATCACAACCCCGCACACCCAGGGGGTTTAGGAAGTGTAAAGAAGCTCCGTATTGCTGTCAGTGAGGCAACAGCGTTAAAGCCATCATTACCCAGTGTTGGGAAGGTTACTCTTAAAATGTATTCCACTACAGAATACCGAATACATGCCCCAAAATGTATTCTGTAACGTATTCCGTTACGTTACTCAATGAGAGTAACGTATTCTGAATACTTTGGATTACTTAATATATTATCATGCTGTTTACAACTACCTGAATGTCCTATTGCTGTGATTTATTACTGTTACTGAAGGTCCGCGGCTCCGAACCGTAGTAAAGGGACCTCTGGCTAATACGGTGGGTTCCGTGTCGGGCTGGTAGCCGAAAAATAGCTTTACTTTGTTGTCTGGGTCACTTTGCTTCCGAGAGACAGAGAGAGGCGTTGAAAGGCTGCTCCAACGGAACTTATTTTTTTCCGGAGGAAAACACGAACACAGCGTACAGTCGAGTCTTAATAGCTTACTTACAAATGGGCTGGTCAGGCACTCTTCTTGGCTGCAGTGGTTATTATTATATTTACATGCTTCCAGCTCCCGTTTTTGCTCCGTGACAACTCTGACTTTTCCTTTTTCTCCCTCCCTCGCTCACAGACACATAACGGGTACGGTAGTCCATTCTCGCTGCAGCACGGACTACATTGCCCATCATGCTACATTCTTTAGGGCTATACATGTAGCACTCTGCCTATTAGCTTAGCACAACAACAACAACAACAAAAAAGCGCTCTCTCACCCAGGAAACACGCAGAGAGAGAGCGTCACCCTGTAACCATGGCAACCGTAACGCTGCCGCCTGGAACAACAGAACATAGCTGTCAAACAAACCCAAACAGTCCTGACCCGCGATAATATGAAACAGGAAAGTACCGCCGTGTAATCCATTTATTTCAGCAAAGTAACTGTATTCTGAATACCACCTTTTAAAACGGTAACTGTAACGGAATACAGTTACTCATATTTTGTATTCTAAATACGTAACGGCGGTACATGTATTCCGTTACTCCCCAACACTGTCATTACCTGATGTGGAGCGTTTTTTAAAAGGAGATGACACATATACTCTTCATAAACCTGCAAGGATACATTTCCCCAGAAATAGAGTTTTGGTTAACGGGATTGACAAACAGTTTCAAGCTGATTTGGTTGACATGCGTGAATATTCTGCTGATAATGATAATGTTAGGTAGTTATTGACATGCATAGATGTGTTTTCTAAGTATGCATGGGTTAGGTGCCTTGAAACCAAGACAGGACAGGCTGTTGCTGAGGCTTTTGGTGATATTCTGAGAGAGGGCTGTGTGCCTGAAAAACTCCAAACAGATTTAGGGAAGGAATTTTATAATAAACATTTTAAAAAACTAATGGAGCAGTATAACATCACACATTTTTCAACCTTTAGTGAAATCAAATCATGTGTGGTAGAGCGTTTTAACCGCACCTTAAAGGGGAAAATGTGGAAATACTTAACATAAGTTAACTCGCAAAGATATGTTAATGTGATCCAAGATCTTGTGCAGGCCTATAACATGTCTTATCACAGCTCTATCAAAATGACCCCCTCCGAGGTGTGCAAAGATAATGAGAAAGTAGTCTTTAACACCCTGTACAAAATGAAACCCCAAAAACCGGTAGCTTTTAAATTCAATGTGGGCAATACAGTGAGAATATCTAAACTATGCGGCATATTCCGAAAGGGCTACCATCAGACCTACACAGACGAGTTCTTTACCATAAAGGAGCGTTTAGGAAGAGACCCTCCCATATACAAACTAGAGGATCTCGCAGGAGCTGTAGTGAAAGGTGTATTTTACGAACCTGAGTTACAGCAGGTGACTATTGACAAAAACAAAAGTTTTAAAATAAAGAAAATACTTGACAGAAAAAAAGAGGGCCGGAAAAAGTTAGCGCTGGTCAAATGGCTCGGTTGGCCTTCTCAATTTAATTCATGGATCCCTGAAAAAGACATCATTGAAGTGTGATTAACAGAGACGCCACACCTCTGCATACTTTCATTCTGCATTAGTCAAAGACTGAGGAAGGAGGGAATGGATAAAACAAACAACAACAATGCAGGCTTTTATGTGAGCCTCTTCTCGAATGCTTCAGCACATGTTTATCCAGGCAATAAGATATCTAATTTTAGAACAAAGCTAGCAAAACCTATTGTTTGAAGTGAACCGTATGAGGTTGGTGTTATAGAATTTCAATACCCAAGTTGTCTTTTCCACAATCAGATTCGCGAGTGAAAATTTATGACCCAGTCAAAGATGGAGCATTGTCCATAACCATGACTGAACTGTCTGTGGGGCATTATACATCTGTGCCGCAGATAACAAAAGAATTCAATTTTAAATGTCAGCAACATCAGTCCACTAGCGACATTAAAACACAATACAGCGAAGTTAGTAACTACTTTAGTGTTATGGGCCCTAGGGGCACAGTTCTCACATTTAAAGGGAGACTGGCAGAAATCTTAGGATTCAAATCAGAAGAACCATTTGTACTTCATTATAAAAACACATACGCACCAAATCCTGCAGACATATACGGCGGAAAATATAACATTTTTATTTATGCAGATAGCCCACACTACACACCAGTCTCGAAATCCTTAATCGACGATATAGAAATTGATTTGAAAGACAACTAAAATCGACACATACCCTTTTTATACGGGAAGGTGTTTGTCAAGCTCCACTTCCGACCCATAAGACACCATTTTTAAAAAATAAGGATGTCTGGCTACAACACAGATGAAACAAAATATGTAAGATATTATTTAAATCAGGCTGGTAGTGAATTGAATGGTTATATTGGGACTAGCACACAATATGGTGCAGGTCTGGGGGGTTTGTTCCGAAGTCTGTTTAGATTTGCTGTACCGTTGTTTAAAAAAGGAGTCAACATAGTCAAACCCCACCTAAAAACAGCAGCATCCGGCATAGTGTCTGATGTCATATCCAACATAACCAAGCCAGCATCTACTAAGCAGGATGGCAACGGCTTGTATGTGTATACATCCAAACCTTCTAAGACCCCTCCCACTGCACGCATGCGTGATACACTGCCGTCTAAAAAGCGTAAAACGACAAAGTCTGCCAGGAAAGCTACCAAACGGAGACAACCGCGCGGAGTGAAAAGACCCAGAACCAGTCGCTCAAAAACTACAGCATTTGACATATTCTAAATGGCTCTGTTACACAACCAATCAGGAGAATGTCTAAAAACAGAGCTCGATCTTTTTACCGTCCCATACACACAAACGTCCATAGAGAAAACAACGTTTATTGAAATTCCGCCAGTTTCTGCAATCACAGACGGAGGTCCGATCGAGTTTTACATCTCATCTTCCGGAGAGGATTACCTGGATCTAAACGATTCCTATATCTACACGCGAGTAAGAATCACAAATGCCGATGGCACAAACTTAGGCAGAGATGCAAACGTGGGATTTATTAATTATCCAGGTTGCACCTTATTTAGTCAGGTAGATATAAATTTGGGGGATCACTTGATTAGCCAATCATCCAACACGATACATGATACATCTATAGAAGGGGAGAACCAAGGTCTGGTCACCAGAGGTAGTTACACAGCGAATAGCAGTATTGTTGAATTGATTGCTCCGGTACACGCAGACCTGTTTTTTCAAGAAAAATTATTACTTAATGGAATTGATCTGTCGCTGAAATTTGTGCGCTCTAAAGACGAATTTGCTCTCATGACTGGAGGTAACACAGCGTACAAAGTTAAAATTGTATCTGCTAGTTTGTTTGTAAAAAAGGTGAGTATTTCACCAAGTGTCAGGCTGGCACATGGCAAGGCTCTGCATCATGCAAATGCAAAATACGCTGTAGACAGAGTTTCTTTAAAGACCTGCTCCATACCTGCCGGGGCAAGAATATCAGCTAATGACAATTTATTTATGGGCAGGCTGCCTAAATTCGTCATCATTGCATTTGTCGATAATGAAGCTTATACTGGCTCATTCACACGTAATCCATTTAATTTTGAGAACTGTGATATAAAATTCATGTGTTTCTACGCTGATGGGCAGTCGTATCCAGCCAAACCATTCCAACCAAATTTTCAGAGAAAACACTATACCAGAGAATTCTATCAACTGATACAAACCACTGGAAGACATTTAAAGGATAGGGGGCTAGCGATAACCCGTGAGGACTTTGGTAATGGCTACACATTATTCTGTTTCAATCTGGAAGCTGATGAAGGAAATTCAGGGAATGTATCGTTAGTTAAAACAGGGAATGTGAGGCTGGAAACCCGTTTCAGAAATCCGCTACCCCGAAGAATGATCCTGGTGTGTTACTCTGTATTTGATTCAGTCATCGAAATATCTAATATGAGACAAGTGCTGCTGGACTACTACTAAAGATTCAAAATGAATACAATAGAACTAACCAGCATTGTTCAAAGGATTAGTAACAGGGCTCATCTTCTAGGAGTCTTAGCATGTGACCAGCTGCCGACAAAGACCATCAGATATCAGTGCATGGGCATTGTGAATACAGATCCATCAGACTTACCCGGGAAGCACTGGTTGGCGTTCTATATCACAAAAGACAAGCAAGGGTACTTTTTTGACAGCTTCGGCAACTCACCTGATAAGTTTTCACCCGAGATAAAACTTTTTCTTTTAAAAAACACTGCTCGAATATTGTATTCTGGGAGACAGGTTCAGAATGACTTTTCGGTAACCTGCGGACAACACTGTGTGTTTTTTCTATATCATGCCCAAAAAGGGCTGTCTTATTCAAGACTAATTAATATGTACAGTGATAACCTTGTTTGTAACGATGCAATGGTATGTCATTTTGTTAACAAAATAAGACCTGTTTCTGTATGTTTTGAAAATAACTTTGACTGTGTGCAGTGCAGATACTGATTCAAGTAACAAATAATAAAAGATAACAGAAGAGAATATTCGTTTCGTCTGATATTTATTTTCACCTAATTGTTAAAAAACATTATTTAGTAATACAATCTTTAAACATCAGCATAGAGTTTAAAAAGTAGTAAAAAAGGGTAAACTGGCATCTGTTTAACAATATACGCATAAGTAAAAAACACAATTCAAAGTAGTAAATAAAAAAAGGGAAAACTGTCATCAATTTAACAATATACGCATAAGTAAAAAACACAATTCAAAGTAGTAAATAAAAAAAGGGAAAACTGTCATCAATTTAACAATATACACATAAGTAAAAAAAAAGGAAACTGTCATCCATTTAACAATATACACACAAGTAAGAAAAAACACAATTCAAAGTAGTAAATAAAAAGGAAAAACTGTCATCTGTTTAACAATATACGCATAAGTAAAAAACACAATTCAAAGTAGTAAATAAAAAAAACTGTCAACCATTTAACAAAACAATATAGATATAAATAAGAAAAAAAGCACATAAGTAGTATATAAAAAGGGAAAAAAAACAAATGCATGGGGTAAAACGATCTTTTTCAAGAATAAGAAAAAACAAACATGATTTTAAAATTCATTAAAAATCTATCCACCTGCTTCTACTCTGCCTTGATTTTTTATGTGTGGTAAATAGGCTTTGATCACTCAGTGACCGCTTCTTGTGTAAACCATTTGTTTGTCACCAGTGTCGCCTTTATATTGGCTAATAGTCCTCCTCACCTCAGCATTAGGAAAAGCAGACAGAGGAACATTTAAGCGGGCAAGTGTTTTTAAAAATGTCGACCACCCGCTTAAATGTTCCTCTGTCTGCTCTGTCTGCAGGCCATGAAACATCTGTTGCTCTACGTGTTGCTGTTGCACTTTTGATCAAATCATAGAGATGCGAACCTCTGACTATCCGGTTGTCAATAATAATTTCACCCCTATCATTCCAAGAAACTCCTGACGCGCGCGTGAGCGCTGTTAAAATAAGCTCTGCATTTTTTCTGCTCCTTTTTGTCATATAGGACAAAATCTCGTCCGCAAACATGTCTTTTTCTCTGTCGCCACCAACATTGCTTTGGTGGTCAGATGCAACCTGACCGGCTTCAGAAGGCAAAGATAGTGTTAGCACATTTTTTTCACTCATGCCTTGTTTCACAAGTGAAAGGTATCTCTGAAGAATGGCAGAATACTTTTTAGCCTTCCCATACACATCCAAATCTGGCAGCTGCAGCACTTCAACCATAGCTTTGTCTAGCTCGTTTTGCGCTACATGCCTGACGGAGCCTGTATGTTGTTGCTGCTGTTGGTTCAACACGTCCAACTGATGCTGCAGGACCAAAAACATTTTCTGTGTGTTCCATTTTCACCTATTTGCTATAAGACTGGTGATGAAGGGTATGGCAGCCCCTAATAACGGTAACAAAAATCCTCCAGATTGGTTGATGGATCTTCTCTTTTTCAAAATTTTGACCTTTTTGTCTGCAACCAGTCTGATGTCTGATTACTTTTTTTTTTCTTTTTTAGCTGTCTGTACTGTTGATCAGTCAGTAGGATAACACCTTTCAAAACATTGAGCGATATTTCACACAGAGCATTAATAAAATCCATGCTTGCATTACAAATAATATTCCTCCGTAAGCTGGGTGGGGATTTATACAACAACTCCAACAGTGCAATTTTTCTCTGCATCTGTGAATACGACACCCTCTTTTACCGCTTTAGCCGTTTTTTGGGGATATAAACAACTTGACGATGCGACAACAAATTGGTTCTGAGTCTTAAATAGTCAGGCGTCTTAGATTTATAATCGATTAGAAGATACCCATATGGGGTGGATGTGGCATCATTAAAAGCTTCTAAGAAGTATTTTGTATCCATGATCAGTATCCATAAGTGAGTGTTGTATAGTCAGGCAGTACCCTTCTCTTGTTATAGATCACCTGAACTTTTTTTTTACAACTGTTTCATTCCTAAGATGAAACCTCTTCTAATTGCATTTGATGGTGTCAGACTCTGCAATTAAATGCGCATCCCTGTCGGCCACAAATGCCTTGACTAAGCCTTTCAACGATTCGTGGGTAACAACTTTAGAATTAACATCATTGAGTGTTACGCCTTTACACCTAACCTGAGTCTTGCCCTGTTTTGTGTAATAAGCATAGCATTTTGGACCTCCAGAGACAAACTCCGTAATGTGATCATCCTCTCCAGACCCGCCATCATTGAGCTCATCAGTCAGCTTGCCGAGGTATGGTCCTAAAGGGGGTACCCACTCCCCGGGATGAGAGGTGAAGATAACTGAATCTGTGTCACAGTAAAGAATGCGTTCCTGCAGCTTGTCTAACAAGTCATACAGAGTGAGCCTCGCATAGGCCGTAGTCATAGCACCGACAAAAACGAACACCGCCGCTCCTGTTACAGGCAACTGTGGCGATAAATTCAAGTTCGTCTGATGCTATAGACTCGTCATTGCTTTGAAGCACCTGCATGATTTCCTCAAGGAATAAATCTGTATTATAATCATCATCTGATTGTAACACACACTGCACATCACTGGCTAGGGATGGTCCTCGTAACACAACATTCAACATACTCCCTGATGGGGCATCTTGTAGGGCTTGGTCAATTAAATTACCTAAACTCTCTCGCACCCTGCCGGGAACCTGTTGCAGATTATCTAGACCAATCTCTCTAAAATCAAGATGCTGACGCAGTTCTCTGGAATTAAAATGAGGCATGTCCCTACTGCTAACCCCACCGTTAGCATCACCACCGCCGCCGCCAATCTGCACAGTGTCCATAGCTGGACTGGCCATCGGGCATACCGGGCATTTGCCCGGTGGGCCGATGGTAATTTTTCATTTTTATGGGCCGATGTTTTTTTGTTGTTTTTGTTGTTATTTTTTTTTCCCGTAACGGTGTAAACAGTGAAAGGTGGCGGATTGGACAGATGCTGGCAGATGTGTAAAAATAACTCAATTGTTTGGTAGTGGCTATGGTGGAGTGGTGGATGCCAGCAGGTGGATGAGGGAAAGGGGAGGCGGAGGAGGAGAGACCCGAGGTGGTCCGACTGTCAGGTGAACTGAGCTTCAGATAAGAAGTTATGACCTGCAGTCTATCTGGGTCAGATATAAATCAAGTTTAGGTGGAGTTCATTTTCGTTGTGCTGACTTTTTAAAGTTAGTTACAATAACTGGTACTGCGTACTAGCTAGCATGACGGAGTTTCTATACTACTGCTGGGCGGGTGCTATGATGTGACTAGTGAACTTTATTTTATTCATAAGGTTAGGTTAGGTTAGTAGAGTTGCCAACTGCCCCTTAAAAAACGGAATCCTCTGGTATTCAGAGTTAAAATTACGCGCTGAAAATAAATGCGATTTGTCCCGTACTTCAGCTAGAATGGAAAAAAAAAGACACAAAGCTGGAGTTATTCTGCATCTTTACGCTGTCAGCTGCCTCTTCTTATCTCATTCTCTCCCCTCCCTCTCCTGCTGCTACTTCAATCACGAAACTGATCAATGATCAGCTGATCGGCGTTTCTGCCGCAAGTCTCTCTTGCTTGTTTATCTCCCACTTTGCGCCATAAAGAGGAAACAAGCAGAGGTCACATTAAACAGCAGAAGCACCTTTAAACTTCATCAGCTGTTGTTAGAATTTATTTAATATTACTTTCTAGTATCAGCTGATGTTTGCTGGAGCCACAGCCGTAAAGCTGATGGTCATGATATTGGTTTCAATATGTGGCGAGAGGGAAACATGAAAATGAAACCAGGAGATGTCCTTAGTGAATCATCAGAGCTGAACAGGTGATGTAGAAACAGGTTTACCTTTAAGTGACATGAATGGGTTGAAGGAAAGTTATGAACTGTTTCTGAGAGACAAATAACACCAGGATCCTTTTCTGTGTAGCTGACAGCTGGTAACTGTGCAGGGGCGGGTCTAGCAAAGTTTTGCCAGGGGGGCAGGCAGGGCATTAACAGGGAGAGGAGGGCACAAAAAATACTTTCTTATTCTCATTTAAAATTTCTTTAATTGCTTTTAACAAATAATTATCCGAATATTACAACCAAAGTTTTCATCTGATGTCAAATGTATAGAAATCCATTATTGTACATAGTAATTTTTTTCAGGGTTCCAACATAATTTCTTCAGAAGTAAGTACTGTATATGATGCCAGTATTTTCCCACATTTTCTAGATACTGTACCAGTACTGTGTGTAAAATGCCATCAAAAAGTCAATTAAGTTTTTCTTTCTCATCTGTCTTTCTATCTCCTTTCACTTTTTAAAGGTTGCCATGTTAGAAAAAATATTTTGCCCTGCCATGCTGTTTATTGATGTGGTAAATGAATAGGTTATGAAAATATCTCTAAATCTGTCATTTATTATTTTTAATATTCAGTAATGGCCATATCTCACCTCTAGTCTTCTCTGTCTTAATTTCAGGTTTCCACCATATGTTGTAGATAGTTCAGGAGGTTAACTCAACCAAACAGTCTTTGGGTTTTGGCTAAGTATTGTTTAGAATACCATATAGGGAGGCTGGTGTAGGTATAGGTTTATTAGATTGATACATACACTAAAAAAATGTTTTTTTGGCCCTGTAATTATTTCAATTATCTATATAAATTTTACAAAAAAATAAAAATTCAGTGCTATTACTTTAAAATGGCAGTTTTTCCTTGTAGTGCATTACTTGATTGTTTGTAATTATGTGTCCTCAGTTTTGTATGTAAATTGAATCATTCGATCCAAGTAATATTCACTAAACCAATTCATTGGCTTAATTAGTTGATATTTCCAAGTAAAATGTAATGGAGTGACATCAGTGAATATGGCCACCTTCTCTGCATTCGGAGCATGACGTCAAAGCCCCTCCCCACATTCTTTCTTCAGACATACCATGGTCCACATTTCGACGGTTGGCAGACTTGACGGAAACGGGAAGAAGTGGAACCATGAATGTAAGTTTTAAGCGGAACAAACTTTGTACGTTCCTGTTGGCTCACCTACTTAAGTCAGTTTCTCCCCACTGAAAGCAGCTGCGCTAGCAAATAGTGTATTTTCCTGCTAGACTTGCTGACTAACTTTCCTGGCAGGAGGTATGTCCAGAATTTCCCACAGCACTTTACAGTGTCAGGTTTTGTGTGGAGGCAAGGAAGAAGGAACCCAAACGCAGGACTCGCAGGTAGGTGAAGACTGGTGAAGGTTTATTATAAGGAGTGGATGAACAGAGGGTGAACGGACACTGACTGGCTGGACAACTGAATGGCTGACTGAACTGAGAGAACACTGACGGGAACGACAACATAACATCACGAGAACATCAATGACACGACAAAGAACTGGTGAAACCGAGAAGCTTAAATACACAGGTTGAATGATGACAATGATTGGAAACGGGTGAGTACAGGGCTGAACATAATCCGACTAATGACACAAGCTGACATGGGAAAAAAACAGGAAGTGAGGACATTAATGTGGCAAACTAAACTGAACATGAACAGAACTGAATCACTGGGTCAGCGACCCAGGAACCCTGACATACAGCTTAGATGGCCACCTAAACAACACACGCCTGCTGCCTTAACAAACGTCTTTGTGAACAAAACGACCACGGTCCAGTTTAAAATAATTGCTGCACCGCTGCCATGAGGTGTATTTTGGAAGAAAAAAAAAAAGATGTACGCACTCGATTTCACTCAAGTCTTCATATTGACCTGTTTTAAATTTGACACCGAGCTGACATATGTAAAAAAAAAAAAATAAAAAATTAATATCAGTGTGCATCCTTGAGTTAGTAGAACTTAGTTGAAAAGCATATAGATAACCTTTTTTTTTTTTTTTTTTACAGAACATAGGACCTTCTGACTGCTAATTTGAACTCCACAAGGTAAGATCAAATTAGTAACGATTAGGTTTAACTTGTCACATAATTTCTTTGTGTGGCAGTTTGGTTTAATTTTGAGATGGTTAATTTGTCTGTTTAAGGTGCCACAACATGAGATGGATGTGTAAGATATGTAGCTTTGAGTCGGAGAAGAGGTTGGGATTGTTAAAACACTGCAGACTAAAGCAGGGGTGGGCAATCTCAGTCCACGAGGGCCGGTGTCCCTGCAGGTTTTAGATGTGTCCTCGAACCAACACAGCTGATTTAAATGGCTAAATTAGCTCCTCAACATGTCCTGAAGTTCTCCAGAGGCCTGGTAACGAACTAATCATGTGATTCAAGTGTGTTGACCCAAGGTGAGATTCAAAACCTGCAGGGACACCGGCCCTCGTGGACTGAGATTGCCCACCCCTGGACTAAAGCATGGAAATGGTGGTTGCAGCCAGTCAGTCCCTTGTCTTCACACTGATTGCCCTTGCTCGTTTAAAACATTTAATGCCCTTAAGACCCATTTGTCTCGACACCATGTGAAGATGGTTACACAAAGTGGACCTCTTTCATTTACTTGTCTACTTTGCTGCTCTGTTTTTTTTTTTTTTAATTCAGAGAAGCAGTATTTTGAGCATCTTAACAACCACTTGAGGAAGTTTGAAGTAGTTGCATGTGTCTTCAAAAACTGCAACTTCAGTACAAATATTTATTCCACATTTGCTACACATAGACACAGAAAACACCAGTCACACACCCTTGAGGATTTTAAAACTGAAGTATTAAAAAGCAAACCTAATGAACCCATGTTTGCTCAGCATGAGACCTGTGTGGAAGAGAGCTTAGATCTTTGGGATGGGGAACCACAGGAGTTGTCTCAAAATATAAAAGAGAAATTTGGCCATCTATTTTTAAAGTTAGAAAGTGTTAAGGGATTTTATTAGGATTTTAGGATTTTTATTATGTTATGCTTAAAAGTACATTTCATTATCTAGATGTGTTTGCTCTTTTAGTATTCAGCTTAAATAGAGAAGTTACGCTCTGTTCAACAGGAAGTCTGCATGCAGCACAGTTCTATTTTATCTCTTCCTGTACATGCTACACGAATATGCTTGAAGTATAAATAAAGCCTGACAACTGTTCCAGGGTGTGAGTCTCCGTTGAGTCTCACCCGTGTACACGTTAACTGGCAAACTGTCTGAGTGTCATTATTCTGACCTGAGTTGCATTACAGGAAAACTCCTGACATTTCTTGGTCCTTCGAGCCGGATTGGGACACAACACTTTTGTGTGATCCCATAGGAAAACCTCATCGAGTCCTGACGTCGTGAGAAGCCCGCGCTGAAGTCTGTCGACAGCTCCCCTCTAGGGTAGAGGATAAAAGACCAGAGACGTGACATTTGGGTTCTGGCCAGCGTTCTTAAAAGTGGTCCACGGCGGTGGGGGTCGATGAGGCGGACCTGTGAGACCGGCAGTGAATCAGCAGCCAGGTGAATATTAACACTCTGAGACACCTCGCGTAAAACGTATAGGCTCGCCCAGAGGAGTTGGTAGCATTCCTAAAAGTAAAGGCTCGTCTGAAAAAGGACTGGTAGCATTTTTAGGAGTATTTCTAAAAGTAAAGGCTCGCCTGAAAAAGGGCTGGTAGCATTTTTAGATAAGGCTCGTCTGAAAAAGGACTGGTAGCATTTTTAGGAGAATTTCTAAAAGTAAAGGCTCGCCTGAAAAAGGGCTGGTAGCATTTTTAGGAGAATTTCTAAAAGTAAAGGCTCGCCTGAAAAAGGGCTGGTAGCATTTTTAGGAGGATTTCTAAAAGTAAAGGCTCGCCTGAAAAAGGGCTGGTAGCATTTTTAGATAAACCTCGTCCGTGAGAGGACTGGTAGAACGTAGAAGGCGTTGAAAAGGTATTGTTGTTGTTTTATTTTTGTTGGTGGAATAAGTTGATTTTACAGCACAATAAGGAGGCTGAACTATTCCACTAATTTGTTTACTGTTGGCCACCCAAGTACTGGTGAAAAGAGAAAAAGGTCGTGTTTCATCACGTAAAGGTGACACCGCTTTCAAGAATAGCTTGAAAGTAGAAGGCCGTGTCAACTACCTCTCTCGATTCTCGTGCCAGAGAAGGTGCCGCAGTTGTGTAGTTGTAAAGGATTAAAATGGGTAACGAAGCTTCAAAGCTCACTGCTGACGAGCAGTGGTTAGAGAAAAAATGTCCAGGCGCCAGACAAATTAGTGCATGTAGATGGAGAAATCCTAAAAAAACTAAATGTCCCACATGGGAGGGAAAATGTAGCCCCTCCGCATTGACTAAATTAAAAGAAACCCTCCAAGCAGAAATAAATACCGGAAAGGATGCTAAAAAGAAAACAAAGCGTACACAAGAGTTGTAATATTTTAAAGCATGGAAAGAGGAATGAAGTGGAATAAACAAAAGGTTAAATTAAATTAGAGCTTATCTAATGTATTCAAACTGATAATAGAAAGGATAACAACCTGTAAATTGGTACTAACAAATGAAACAAAATTGGGAAGACAACCAAGCTGAACGAATAGAATAAATGAAAGCAGATAATTCACACGAAAATATACAAATAAAAAAGAGAAATGCATAAGGTATATTAAGGCTGTGTCATTGTTCAGCCAAGGAAAGCAAATGTCTCCAGCTTGGGAAGGTGTGAAGCTGCAGATTCACACAGGCCCACGATGGATACATAATAAAATATTAAAATAAACTATTGTATATTAGTAGTAAAGTAGTGTATTGTAATATACTATTGCTGTTATAAAAAAGGAAAAACAATACAATGATAACATTAATAATGACATACTATTAATAAGAAGAGGCACCTCAGTCAGTTATGATGTGAGGTGGATGATTGTTAAAAGTAGTCTAAATCAAGCTTAAGGTTTGCTCAAACTCAGTACAATGATATATGAGATGAAGAAAATAAGGAAAATAACTACACTAATCAGGTGCATAGAGACACTTGACCTGCTTGTAAACCTGTCATCTTAGATGAGACTTTGTTAAGATGAAGAGCAAACCTATACTAACAACTAATGAGCCAAATCCTGTATACAACAGCTAAAGCTACAAGATTGAGAAGCTGAATTAAATATGTGGACACTACCAAGCTAATGAGGAGCGGTGACGCGCATGGAGATTGTTGCTTTTGGTTTAGAGTGTTGTTGAGCTTTATAACTATTGTTTGCAAATGTTGCTAAATGCCTGTGACTGAGATGCTGGTTTTGCTCACTACAATTGTATAAATAGAGTTTGAATTCATTACTGTGGATGTACAGTAAGTGACCACTATATATCTTTCAGTAGTAACTGAAAGATCCTCTCTTGAGCAATAAATGCCGGTGTGTTTTAGTTTTTCTCCAGTTTATGTGTGTGCTGTGACAATGATTAGAGGTTTCAGTTGTTTTTCTTTGACTTGCTCTTTCTGATTATGAAAAGCATGTCTGAAATACTCGTATGAAAGCATATTTTGAGTGATTTTAACTGTGTGAATGCTGTGGGTAGTAGGTTTTGAGTGATTGGGTGTGATTTGTACAAAAATAATAAAAAATAAGTAATAATAACACTACAAAGGTTCATAGTAGAGTGAGTGAACAAGTGGAAGTTTGAGAGAAAAGGTAGTGTGTGTGATGATTCCTGATGTCTGAAAGGGCTCTATTTAGAAGTGTGAGCGTGACATAAAGGTGTATTGGTTTTAGATCAAGATTTAGTAGAATTAAAGAGGGTTTATAGACTATGAATACAAAGAAAAACAAAAGAGTTCGATTAGTCTGCAGAAACAGGAAATATGTGTGCCTGTGGTGTGTCAAGACAGCTCACAGAGAGAAACAGACGAGTTAAACTCTAAGAAGATGAAGCGACTGAATGTTTTAAGAACAGTAATGAAAATGACAATTTCGGTCAAACACACTCAAAGTAATGAAAATGATATTAATTGTATGCTTTAGTGTGTCAATACAGGTAGATTTCTCTCAACCTGGAACCTTGAGTACAGCGACAACAGCATAGATTAAGCAGGAAAGTGCAAGTGCGAGAATACAGGGTATAATTGGGTTGAAATTGAAGGCTGAACTCATGATTGTTTAGAGATGTCCACCACGTCACAAACAAAAAGAAGGTAAAAATAATGACAGAAATAATTGACAACTATATTAGTGAATAGACAACACATACACAAATTGTTATATGTGAAATTATTTTTGGAAAGAGTCAGAAGTGAGATAGTTTGAATTTAGAACTCAGTGATAAGGTGCATGAATTAAACCTTATTGTAACAAACACTTGCAATGAAGAAAGCAGCTTACACTCAATTAATATGAACGCAAAGCCTTGATGTCATAGGCAATTTGTTTGTTTTTTGTTTGTTTGTTTTGTTGGTTTGAAAAACAAATTTGTGGTCATACTTGTGGATCACAGTGACACATAATGATTAGGCATATGATTTGTTGATGCCTAGTATTAGAGCTGTGAGCTATGAACTGCAAGCAATGCAAAGTTTGTCCCAACTTAGAAGTTTGATACATGCCAGACAACTTTCTTATGTAGGCATTTTGCTTTCACAGTCACACATCAGAATTGAGAAGTGTGGACAGTTAAACCCAGCACTTCTCCCTACTTCGCAAGATGGTGACGCACACTGCTGTATAAAGAAGCTAGATGAGGAAACAAAACCACGCGCTGACCTTTACAGCACCCCACAGGTTTCGTTAACATCTTTGTAGATGGTTCAGTGTCCAAAAATAGCCTTGGGCGGAACTGTGTAGGTTATGCGGTAACCACAGTAGACACAATTTTAGAAGCAAAAGCACTAACTTCCTCACACTCTGCACAGAGCGCAGAACTTACAGCTGTTACACGTGCCTGTCAACTGCATGAAGGACAAGGCATAAACATATACACTGACAGCCAGTATGGCTTTGCAGCTGTACATCATTTTGCAAAAATTTGGCAGAGTAGAGGGATGGTTACTTCTACTGGCAACCCAGTGCAACATGGAAATCTTTTAAAGGAAGTGGACTGTTGGAAGTGATAATATTGCCAAAACAGTTAGCATTATGTAAATGTGCTGCACACCAGAAAGGCAACTCAGAGGTCACTGAAGGCAATAACTTCGCAGATGAAGCCGCAAAAGCAGCAGCACAACAAACTACAGACACATTAATGTCTGACACCTCAATGCAAATACCACTTGATGTGCTTATAAATGAACGAAAAGCCGCACCAACTACAGAACAAAGGAAATGGTTAAAATGTGGAGCACAGCTAGAAAATGATTTGATGACTTGTAATGGCAAACCAATACTACCAAAGTCCCTACACAAATCAGCAGCATTATTGACACACGGTTTCAATTATGTGTCAACAGGAGGGAGGGGTGGTAGATAAAATTTCGGAAATTTGTCAGAACATGCATGATTTGCCAAAAACATAATGCGCATAATGCACACCACCTCATCCTTTTCATACAATCCACATGGAGTTTGTTGAGCTAAGTGAATGCCAAGGCTCGCAATACGCTCTAGTGATCATAGACGTATTCTCAAAATGGCCAGAAATCTATCCAGAAAAAAAAAGCAGACGCCATCTCAGTAGCAAAATGTTTGTGTAACCATTTCATTCCGACATATGGCTTCCCCACTCTGATAAGATCAGACAATGGGACACATTTTGTTAATGAAGTAATCAGTAAGGTCTCTGAAGCACTAGGATTTAGCATCTGTGCTTACCACCCACAAAGTGCCGGACTAGTGTAAAGAACTAACGGCACAATAAAACAGAGACTGAGAAAATGCATGGAAGAAACAGGGAGACCATGGCCTGAGTGTATAGGCCTGGTAAAAATGTGGATGAGACTTACATAAAGTTCTCAGAAACTCACACCTTTTGAAATCATTCACGGTAGACCATTTCCACTACCAATCACAAGTGAGCCCATAGATAAGTCAATAAGAGAAACTACACTAGCCGAATGGATGACTAAATTACTTGAAAATAAAGAGATTGTTCTAAACAACCAACTGCCGAGTGACATCTCTCCAGTGTCTTGCAGGTTGAAACCAGGTGATTGGATCCTGATCAAAGTACTCCAAAGGAAAAATTGGAGTTCACCAAGGTGGGAAGGTCCTTATCAAGTGTTACTCACCACACCTACTGCCTGCAAAATAGCAGAAAGACCGTCCTGGATTCATCAAAGCCACTGCAAAAAAGTGAGTGACAACCTAGACGTTTAGACGCCGACACCCCTAACTCCTGGTGATCTATTGGTGAAGGGAGGGCTGATCGGGTACACCCCGCCCTCTACTTCTTGCCGGTGGTCTACTCATCAGAGGTCACAGGTGTGTCTGGTCATCATGAAGACACTCGTCCTCCTGGTGGCTAATGTTGCACTTCTGGTGAGTTTATTAACACTCACCCGAAAGAAAGAAGATGAACAACACCACCTGCAGACAAGATGGACACATGACAACTCACATCTTCGTGACATGACACAAGACCACATTCACCCATGGATGAACAACGCATGGTATCGATATATACATGACAGCACACCCAGTAAAGACTGCTATGTTTGCTCCTATATGCCCCCAACGACACAATACGCCACCCTGTACGCGAAGGCAATGGACATAATTCAGGCAAAGTGTGCCGCAAGCTACGCCAGCCTTGGGTATCAATTCCAGGGAATCGTGGTCAACCATGAGGAACCTCTCCAGATAGGACTACGAAATGGCACATGTGACGAATGGTTCTGGGTTGACCTGAAAGTGAAGCACAGAAATAAGGCTAAATCATTCCCAGTCTTTCTCAAAAACAATGGGAATTTGAGCCACACCCTATGCTACCGCCAAGAGAACGGATCCACGCCAATAGGAAACACCACCAACTGCAAAGCAGTACAGACACATGCTCCTGGAGGACCAGTGAAGAGCAGCAACATCTCGAATGGCACCTATTGGGTGCAAGGAATGGCCTGGCTCTGTGGCCGACGAGCTTATTTTATCCTTCCTGGGAATTGGACAGGTCAGTGCGCTCCCATTTTCATATCTGACCACACTTTCAAGATAACCATGGACGCCACGTCAACGTCACCGTCAACAACAAGGAAAAGACGAAGCACCCCAGACCTCAAGCAGCATGATTCCGTGTGGGGTTCCGATGTCCCAGAGGAATTTGAACTTTGGACTGAAAGACAAAAGGTTGCTCACGCACTCTTCCCATGGGTGGGGGTAGGAAAACACGCTTTAAGAATAGAGACTCTAAACTACCGTTTTGGACTTTTTCTGAATGCTTCATGTAAAATCAACGACGAACAGAATCAAGAAATTGACGCTCTGCGCATTGCAGTAATGCAACACAGGGTAGCATTGGACATGATTCTCGCCGAGAAAGGAGGACTATGTGTCCTCTTTAACAACACATGTTGCACATACATTCCAGATAATGTGCACTCATCCAACATGACTGATGCTCTGAAAACACTCAGACAACTTCGGGATGCACAACAACGAGACTATGCCACAAACACAGAAGACTAGCTTACGTGGCTTTTAAGCGGCTCTTGGGCGTCCCTGCTGATTAAAGGACTTGTTTTTGTTGGTGTCTACTACTGTTATTATGTCTTTTCACTTCATGTGTCATACCTTGTTTGAAGAACATGGTATCAAAAATGGTAACTGCTTCAATTCATGCTTACATCACCCTATCACAGAATGAAGAAGATGATAATGAGATAGACACTTGGATATAACATACTCACAAAACCCACTATTTTATGATGTCTTGGCTAAAAATGTTTTCAAGTGGCCATAGACTGATACAATGTTAGTGAGTTGCTATGTACATATATAGAAGAAAAGATCAAACAACAGGAGGGAATGTTAAGGGATTTCATTAGGATTTTAGGATTTTTATTATGTTATGCTTAAAAGTACATTTCATTATCTAGATGTGTTTGCTCTTTTAGTATTCAGCTTAAATAGAGAAGTTACGCTCTGTTCAACAGGAAGTCTGCATGCAGCACAGTTCTATTTTATCTCTTCCTGTACATGCTACACGAATATGCTTGAAGTATAAATAAAGCCTGACAACTGTTCCAGGGTGTGAGTCTCCGTTGAGTCTCACCCGTGTACACGTTAACTGGCAAACTGTCTGAGTGTCATTATTCTGAGCTGAGTTGCATTACAGGAAAACTCCTGACAGAAAGCATGTTCAATGTCCCAAACAAATGCATTGATGAAATAGTAGATGAGCTTCAGTTTATATCCACCTCTGCATCTGGTTCACTTTTAAGAGATGTGGTGGTGTCCACCTTGAAAAGCCATAATTGTGATCTGGATCCAGCCATTATCTCAGATTTAGTGAAAAATCTTTGTGAGACACACCCTATAAGTACGGCCTTGGGGACAGGTGGCCCTTTCACAACTTATTACAAGAGAAGAGAATTTATGAAGAAGCATTTTTCAGTTGTTGAACCAGAAGAACACATACTTGATAAAAAAAAAAAAAAGGGCAAAACCTTCCAGTATGTCCCAATATTGCCCTCCTTGGTGCAGGTCCTAAGTAAGTCTTTTCAAGAAAACACATTTGAAGGTGAAAAAAAAACTGAAAATGACTTTAAGTACCAGACATTTCGTGATGGATCTCACTATCAAAACAACAAGTTTTTCTCTGTAGAGGAGAACAGAGTGAGTCTCATCCTGTACGTTGATGACTTTGAGGTATGTAATCCTCTTGGGACATCTCGAAAAAAGCACAAAGTCACAGCTGTCTATTGGGTGTTGGGAAACATTCCAGTGCAGTTACGTTCCACATTGACATCAATCTACCTTGCAATTCTGTGTAAGGCTGAAGACACCAAGCAGTTTGGATTCCAGCAAGTTTTAGAGCCACTGTTAACAGATATCCAAAACTTGGAGAAAGATGGTCTTTTTGTTCCAGCGTTAGGGAAAGCCATTAAATGGGACTGTGGTCAGTGTGGTGGCAGATAATTTGGGGGCGCACTCTGTGGCAGGATTTGTCGAAAGCTTTGCAGGGTCATACATCTGCCGGTTTTGTGTTGGGGAGCGATCCAAGTTTCAGTCCAATGAAGTGAGATCTGGGTCTTTTCATCAAAGAACCAAAGATCAACATACACTGCATGTACAGACAGCTGTGTCTAGTCCAGATCACCCTCATTGTTATGGTGTAAAAAAACAGTGTGCATTGTCAGAAAAACTTGAGCATTTTCATGTTACAGCTGGTTACCCTCCAGATGTTTTACATGATCTGCTGGAGGGCATTGTTCCAGTGGAACTGGCTTTGGCATTTGATAACTTGATCAAGAAAAAATATTTTTCTCTCATGGAACTGAATGATGCCATTTCCAATTTCCCATACAAGTGGAGTGATAAAACAAATCACCCTCATCTCATTCCTGCTAACTTTTCGACTCGAAAAATAAGTAGGGGGCAACGCACATGAAAATTGGTGCTTATTACGTCTTTTGCCTCTGATTATAGGTTTAAAAGTACCCCAATAAGAGCCTGTATGGCAGATGCTGATGACACTGAAAGACATTGTGGACCTTGTCATGTCTCGAGCCCATACTGAAGAAAGCATTTGCTATCTTGACAGCATCATTTCAGAACACCGAAGCAGATTCCTTGATGTTTTCCCCCCAACATAAGCTCATTCAAGCACCATTTCCTTGAGCACTATCCTCAGCTCATTCAGGAATTTGGCCCCCTAGCTGCCCTTTGGACAATGAGATTCGAGGCCAAACACAGCTCTTTCAAGAAGGTGGTCAGACACACTGGTTGTTTCAGGAATATTTTGCTGTCCCTTGCAAATAAGCACCAGCTCATGGCTGCATATCATCAATCACATTCTGTCAAACCATCACTTGCAGTCACAAAAACAACAGAGGTCTCTTTAGATGTGCTTAAGGATGATCTAAACGACCTGGTGAAATGCAGATTCCCTGCTGTTACAGCTGTGCATGTTGCCAATAATGTGTGCTGTTTAGGCACCAACTATGCAGTGGGAATGTTGATGTGTTGTGGTTCCACTGCAGGACTGCCTGACTTTTCTGAAGTGTTACAGATAATGGTGATTTGTAACAAACTGACTTTTTCGTGAGACAACAAAATACATGGTACAATGAACACCTGAGGAGTTATGAGCTGGAGAACACAGGGCGTGTGCAGTTACTTGAGCAAAGAGAGCTTAAAGATTTTTATCCTTTGGCTTCATACACCATTGCAGGAAGACGCCTGACAACTTTAAAGCACCACATTTGCCTATCCTTTTGAAATGTGAGGAGAGAAGCTTGTGAATAAATGTCTGTGTAGTTCTCTTCTCTGTTGTTCCAGCTTCTTCCTGTTGATATGGCACCCTCAGCGAAACTGCGGATAATTTTTGGGGAGGATGATGTCCACAAACTACTTTTACCTGCAGGCATCCCAAGCACACTTCAGGACCTCAATGATGTTCTTCGAGAGACATTTGATATTACAGGACCATTCACTGTTATGTACCAGGACATGGATTTCGACGGTCAGTTCTTCACTTTGACCTCGATTGAGGAAGTACAAGATAAAGCTAACCTCAAAGTAGTAAAAACTGAACCAGTAATCTTGAGTCTCACTACTGTGGACATGTCAGAAGTCGAATCTCCAGTTCCACTATCTACAGAAGCAAGCTCCTCCTCATCTGTATGCGACACAATCCTGTTGTCCTCCCCTGATGAGAGTGGACCATTCTACAGGTCTAAGCCATGGCCATTTAAGTTTGAAATACCAGACTTCTCTTATGATATAGACCTTGCACTGGAAGCAGGAAAGCAAGCTTATGAAAATGATGGCACACTTTTGAACAACCCAAGCGTAACTAGTAGCATTCTTGAGAAGCTTGCAGAGACTATATTTGGCTGCACAGCATATCCAACTGGTGTCCAGATTTTAGCTGTTGCTGAAGCCTTGGTAGCAAAATACCCATGCCTCAAAGAGCCAGGGTCTTTTAATAGCCTATATGGTTGGCAACAGAGGATAAAGTATAAAATGGGCAACTACAGGGCAAAGTTAAGAGGTCGCCAATTAGCCATTCCAGAGCTCGGGGTGAACACACTGAAGAGACGATGCTCCAGTGAAGAGGGTTCACTTAAAGGCTTTAAAAGGGCAAAAAAAGCTGAAGTCAACTATCTGCCACCACTGCCATTCGGTGAGACTGAGGAAACCTTAGAGATGGAGAGACTAGATTTGCTGAAGGAAATGAAGAAGAAGAACAATGAGAGGGCAATTAATGAGAAAATGGAGAAGTCTTTCGCTATGAGAAGAACAGAGGTTGTCAAGGATTGCCCCGCAATCCAAGACCTCTTAGAGAGGTGGCCTTCTCTGTTCTGTGAAAATCTGGTAAATCCAGTTCTTGTTCATGCATACTGGGGCAATCGTGGCTCAAGAGTTGGCAGTTCGCCTTGTAATCGAAAGGTTGCAGGTTCGAGCCCCGGCTCGGACAGTCTCGGTCGTTGTGTCCTTGGGCAAGACACTTCACCCGTTGCCTACTGGTGGTGGTCAGAGGGCCCGGTGGCGCCAGTGTCCGGCAGCCTCGCCTCTGACAGTGCGCCCCAGGGTGGCTGTGGCTACAACGTAGCTTGCCATCACCAGTGTGTGAATGTGTGTGTGAATGGGTGAATGACTGGATATGTAAAGCGCTTTGGGGTCCTTAGGGACTAGAAAAGCGCTGTATAAATACAGGCCATTTACCATTTACCATTTTTACCATGCAGCAACTAAGTGTATGTGAGATCTCATGAGTCATCTTTGACATGATTTTGTGTTTTTATCTCTCATTTCAGATCAAAGAGGAGTTTAAGCAAATAACCACAATTCATCTGGAGCGAACGTTTTTGTCCAGATTGGACGGGTACACCACCAAACTCCTGGAGATGTTTCGAAGGAAGGGCGGGACTGCAGGGACCAAAATAAAACTAATGTTGGACTCACTGAATAAGGTAAAATTTTAAATTATTTTAATTACATAATCTAATGGAAAAGATGAGGTCATACACACTGAGAATGTATCACTCTTATTTAAAGGACAAGTTTGTTATTTGACACTTAAAGCTTTGTTTTCAGATTGTTTATGATGAAATCGAACGATTTTGATTGAAATTTGGACACATGATGCTGGCCGGAGCTTTTTTGGTTTCTGTGGTACCACACCCCCACCTCCACAATGGCTTCATACAAAGACGTGAAACTAACCGAGTGGTCAGGGGTGTTCACTGATATGTTCACACACAAATCGCTGCAAAAATGCTTTCCAACAGGTGTTTTACCATTTGTTGTAAAACTGTGGACCTATTTTTTCAAACGCCTCACACCTGTACATTCTTCCGCCGAGAGCTTGAATAATAGAATAGAACAGCGGTGGACTAATACCGTACATCACAGCACATCTAATACAAGTCAATGGAGTTGGACAAAAACTACAATAAAAACCAGTTGGAAAGTATCTTTTGCAGCGATTTTTGTGTGAACATATCAGTGAACACTCCTGACCACTTGGTGAGTTTCACGTCTTTGTAAACGGCAGTTTTATGCGTTTTAGGAAGGATTGTTCCAGTGCACCTATGCAGCCATTGTGGAGGTGGGGGTGTGCTACCACAGAAACCAAAAAAGCTCGGGCCAGCAGCATGTGTCCAAATTTCAATCAAAATCGTTCGATTTCATCATAAACTGAAAACAGGGCTTTAAGTGTAAAATACTGAACTTGTCCTTTCATCTGATTAGTGTCTGTGTTGGCTGAAACTGTTCTCCTGATCCTGACACTGTGGCCACAATTAACAATTTATGCACATGATCGTCTCTACAAGTGTATACAAACCTGTCATCTTTCCCTTAATATGCGCTCAAAAGCAGAGAAATTTACAGAATTTTCAAAGTGACCCTCTGAGTGCAGCGAGATCCCTTCCTGCTGCCCATAGACTCCAATAGAATTATTTCCCAAAATATTACTCTTGTGTGTGGGAATTCCTGTCCTTGACTGGTTAATATTGTGATAGGAGGTACTGATATGTTGCGAAAACATTCATTTGCATGTCCAGTGATGAGGCAGAAAACTTTCCTCACTGGGCAGAGACAGTTTCTGGACCCACAGATTATGACATGCACTGGACTCTTGTCTTAACACACATTGTTGAGAAATTCATGTTAAGTTGCACATTTCACAACGTTAGAATGTAGCTGCAGGCTTACATTCTCCATGGGTAACTTTCTGTTTACATCTGTATGTGCTGTTATGTATGTATGTTACATATGTTATGTTGTGTATTTTCTGTAATAAATTTTCTTTTTGTGTTTAATAGCATCATGTCGATGGCAGAAGGGACATTATCATTCGTTGCTTAGTTGAGTATCTTGGAGAGAGTGGAGAGGAGCTGATCAAAGACCATCAGGTATCTGATGATCATAATGACTGTATTAAAATTATTGTCTAACCTTATAATCTGGTCTTCACTTGTGATGATATATTGAAGGTCAAAGGTTCTCTACACTCGTGATGTTTTTTAAAAAAGACTCAAGATTAATATTTTTAATCAGGCTTTTAACTAATTTCTTAAATCTTTATGCTCTTACCCTTTATTTTTTAAATCATATTTAATCTTTATCTTATCTGCCTTAAACTTTAACTTGCCTTTTGTCAGATTTTTTTCTGACTATTTAACGATCACTTATTAACTTTATTTTATGAGCAAAAGAGTATTTAATTTCATTATACCTTTATAACCTATTTTAATGATTTAATGGTTCTGGTCTACCAACACGCGTGCCGTCCCATGGACAGCTCCAGGCTGGATGGCCCCCAAAAGTGATTTTCTTTGTCTCGGGGTCAGCCTCTGTGAAGCACGTTCTGTAACTTTACGTATGAAAAGTGCCATATGAATATTGTTTGATTTGAGTATACTAAATTGAGTATACCTCTTTTTTATTTTTACATGTTTTTCTCTTAACCTTTTCTTTTACTTGGAATCTATTCTAGTTATTTCTAATTGTGGTTTGTTTGTTTTCACAGGACGTCAGCCAAGAAGCATTGAAAGAGGACTGCAGTAATCACATGATGAAGATCATCGTAATCCATCCCAATGTGGCACAGGAAAACCAAGATCCTGTGAACATGTCGGTCATCATTGAGGGGACAGAAATTCTGGAGGACTGCGGAAGTGTGACAAATGCTTGCCTCCTGCTCATGGCTGTCAACTTAAGTTACCCACTGAAACTGAAATACACGTTTGAGGTATTTCAGAAGCTGTTTCTTGAGCTTGACATCCTTAAAATGTCACCAAAGGTCCTGTCTCTCCACAAGAAACTTTTAGCGTGAATGTTCCAGTGTTATTTGTGCTTTTGTCCAGCACAATTAATTTGTTTGCATTTTGTCTGTTTTCTGACAGTAATTTCAAGTGTTGCTCAGTTTTATACAAGTTCTTTCTGTCCTGAACGTTCTGAGAATGTCTGCAAACTGTTAATGGACAGAGTTGATGTATGTGTTCTGAAAGTTGATTAGAAGAAAGGGGACAGTGCACACTGAGTTTTTGAATAGCATGGTTTTTTTTTTTGTATATGTGTATATGCTCTGTTTTGAAATTTGGGAGCAAGAAGTTCTATGGCCATGTTTTTTTGTGGTTATAATGTTATGTAGATATTTTAAATGTATCTATGCCATTTCAACTGTGAAATAAAAGTGTCCCTTAAGCTGCAAATATTTGTTTTGGAAAATATTGATTTATTATTTAATAGAATAATAAAAATATATATTCAATTCGATTAATATTAACTAGTACATTCATAATAAATATTACTTAATAATTACATAGAATATAACAAAGAAAAGATGAGTAAGAAACACAAAGAAATATCAGCAATGTTCACTTGGGTTTTTTAATTGGATGCAATGGTATTCTGAGTAAAAGTTACGATCTATAGATGAGTATTGCCAGTGCAATTTACTTGTGTATTTCACATAAAAAATAGATGGTTCTAGTAAGTAAATATTACTTAGAAATAGCCCGTGTAAAGATTACAAGCGCTTTCTGTGTGGAAAAAGTTGCCTAGCTTTTTTTAAGTAAATGTCACTCCAATTTTTTTTTAGTGTATGTACCAACAAGACAGCGTACATCACTGTCACAATGACATTTGTTTTCATTCACAGGCTTTATGGTTTTTCCTATAATACCTTGTGGGCCGGTCTCTAGTCAAAATGCCCGGGCCGATTTTTTGTCCCAGTCCAGCCCTGGCAGTGTCACTTTCATTCGTATTATCTAATACATCAAAAGCTGCATCAAAATCATTGCTAGGAAAAGGCGGATGCTCATGAGTGTCAAAATGGTCAGCAGAGGACACAGCATCAAGACTACTAATTGCATCAGAATGCGCAGTAGGTGATGATAGGAGGTCATCAAATGTCAAAATTTCAATTTGGCCAACAGAGGACAGAGCAATAAGACTTTCACATGCATCAGAATGTGCAGTAGGTGACGAAAGAAGATCATCATTAACGCTGTCAATTGCTTGATACCAAAGTAAGATTGTTAAAGAAGCTCATCAATGTCAAAATGCCCTGCAGAAGGTGTAGCATCAATATCACCAATTTCATCAAACCATTCTGTAGAGGATAGTGTGTGATTGCAGTCACCGCCGTCATCACCCACATTATTAGCACTGGCAACATGAGAATTAGCAGCTACAGATGTAGTGCAAACAGAAGCAGAAACAGCAGAGTTAGTTCGGGATTCATGTGTCTGACAAAGGGATTTTAATCTAGTGGTCAGTTCTAAAACTGTTAATGTCAAATTGGTCACTATTCCTTAGACTGCTCTCTGAAGGAATACTGCAAGACGCAATGCCTCTAATGCAAACAGCAGCAGCAGCGGAGACAACAGAGTTAGTTGTGGGTGCAGAGATCCTACAAAGGTCTTTTAATCTGCCTGCCAGCTCAGCACACCTGGTTCTAAAACTGCTAATGTCAAATTGGTCGCTATTCCTTAGACTACTCTCTGAAGGACTATCAGCAGACTGACCGCATCCATCAATGCTCTTGAATATTTTATTAGGTGGTTTTGAAGACATTTTCTTTAAATGTAGGTTTTTGTTTGTTTGTTTTTTCTCTTAATTTGCAGATGCTAAGGTGATTGTTGATTCTGATACCTGTAATAAGAGCTCTGCAATGCTTATATCAATTTCTTTTACCCTAAAAACAACCCCCTCAATTTCTTGTATTTTGCTCAGGATTAGGTCTAATTTTTGCCTGTCTTGATGAAGAAGGGAATGGAGCGGATCTAATTTTTGACCTGTTTTTTGATGCTGTTCCTGGAAAAAGGCGTGGAGTCGGTCTGATTTTTGATGTGTTTGTTGTCGGTTTTCCTGAAAAAGTCTGTGAAGTTGTTTTAATTTTTGATTTGTTTCTTTCTGCTGTTTGAGAAATTGTTCAAAGTATTTTTGTTGTTCCTGTTGCTGAATAAACACACGATCACTGATGGCAAATGAATTCACACAAGCATTATAGGCTTCAAGCATGTCAGTATCTGAGATTTCTGCACCAGTTATTTCTACACCCGTATTCGTAGCCTGTCTGAGACATGTCGGAATAGTAGACAGAACACCATTTGAAGAAGAAGGAGATGTCTCACCGGTGGGCGTACTTCTATGTTCCCTTCCCAGCACCGCATTAAAAAGTAGGTTGTGTGTGTCTCTGTCTACCCATGCGCTGAACTTATTGATGCCGGCATTTCTTGAGAAAATCGGCTGATTTGCTGAGTAAGGAGTGGCAGTGTCCCAGTCGTCTGACCAGTGGATATTCGCTAGGTCATCCAAGAAAGATGGTTGACTGCTAAACCTGGAGAAAGGATTAAAATAATATATATATTATACACCCAAATTATGAATTGATAGTTATTTTAAATTATGTGTATTGTTAGGCTTTTATATTTACCAGATGTTCTCGTACTCTGCCGTATGGGGATCATCAAGCGACCTCTCCTGGTTTTGGGGTGGTGGTAGTGTCTCGGAGGAGTTAATCCAAACACCACCTACAATCAAACTTTTGGTTTACAAAAGAAAAAAAGCTTTTTTTTGAATAATAATTAATAATAATTAATAATAATATGGAAAAAACTAAGCATGCATACAAACAAAAATGCAAGACTTACTGGACTCCATGTGGGTGGTCTTTTGCTGCGGATTTGATGGTTGCAAAGAGTCGTGTTGTAGCTGTTGACAGTAAGAGAAATTCCGCTAGGCTACTGTGGGGTTTTAAAAAGTCAGTTTTTGGGGGAGGCGCAAAAAAAAAAAAAAACGTAAGCAGAACCCAGCCAATAAACTTGCAATGTAGAACAGATGGGCAGAAACTATGTTAAAAAAAAGTTTCTCCTGTGTCGGATTGCTTGAATTGCGAATTAACTAATTTAAAAAAACAAAAACAGTAAGTCTTTAGTAAGTTTTAGAATGAAAGAAAAAAGATAACTACCAAGTGATAAAACCAAAATACACAGAGCATGATAAACAGAATTAAATAATGTATTGCGTATCTATGATTTAATGTAGGTGTGGGAAGTCAACGCGTACTTATGTTTTAATAATTTTAAATTTAGACATGCATATGTTTGATGCGGTTGGTTCCCACATACAATAAACATTGCACAGAACAGACGGGAGCAAAATGAAGAGAGGCCATGCCAAATTAAAAAACCTTTCAAAAAAAGTTGTTCACACATTTATTTTTTTCAGATCTGCAGTCGGAAAGAGTTCTGCTGCTCATTTTAGACTTTATGCCTTTATATACGGAAGCGTAGAGCTGCCACCCAGGCAAAAGAAAAATAGAAGTATATCACGTTATAACGTGAAAACTTTATTGTTCTAACAAGATACTTTTCATGTTTGTACAATATACTTTTCATGTTTGAACAACATAATATCACGTTATTACAATATACATAATTATCACGTTCGTACAATATAATCATCACGTTAGGTACAATATAAATATTATATTGTGCTAACGTGATAATTATATTGTACGAACAATAAAGTTATCACGTTATTACAATATACATAATTATCACGTTCGTACAATATAAATATTATATTGTACGAACGTGATCATATATTGTACAAACGTAAAAAAAAAAAATACCATTAGAATAACATTTTTTATTGTAAGAACGTAAAACGCGTCTTGCGTTCGAAACCCAAATCTATGGTAGGTGTGGAGAGCGCATGCTCTTCAGAACTGGCACTTAACTTTCAATGCCCTGCTTTCAACATGGACATAAACACTGATAGCCCACTTCTGAGATTTCTTCGGAATCGTGGTGTACCTGAGGACTGTCTCTTACGAATGCTACAAGAACGCGTAAGTGCTCTCTTGAGGGGGAAATTTGTTAAACTCGCTTTTTACGAAGTTACAGCGTCTAAAAATGTGACATATTGCTAAGTTAGCAACCACAGCGGTTTTCGCTTCTCTCGCTTTGACTGCGTAAGGACGTAACGGTAGGTTGCATTGGTGTGGATCTCTATGGAATCGAGAATGTAAAACAAATTAACCCGCTGTATAAAACTGGGTCGTTGTTATGACCACAGTTATTAAATGTTACTAATTGCAGATTCCAGGTTTCTTAAATATATCACTATATTATGTGATGCACAATGTTTCCTTGTTTATCTAAAACAAATGAATTAAACTGTGTTTATATTGATATTTGGCTTCAATTTTAAAACCAATGAGTTCAACCCTTTGTGCACTGTGCAAATGAAAGATACGTGAATACTAATTTACTTTTTCAAATGTTGTATATACTGTAATATTTCTATTAATGACATGTTAGGGAATCTGATTAATGTTGCTGGCATAGAGAGAAAAAGAATAAATGCTAAATATTGATGGCTGCCACTAAAATAATAACAGACAATTACACAAACACATGTGAAATGTACATACATTTTTTAGTGAGGTACCTCATGTGGTGTGGCAGCAGGTATACCTTGTACTTCTGTATGGTAATAAATATCTCTGTTATTACAGATTGATGCCACAGTGATTGATTTCATGGATGACAAGACCCTGTCTGGTTACATCCCAACATATGGTGATCGAATAGCTGCCAGACGGTTCTGCTTGGAAAACAGTGGTGCAAGTACTAAGGAATCAAGATAAAACTCATTGCTCGAGAAATTGAAGGAAAAGATGGGAATCAATGAAAATGAGAAGAAACCTGATCATGAGGAGGCATTTGTTTCTAAGAGAAAAAGAACATATGCAAAAAAACAACAGATGGGCTGAGAAAAGACTCGAAAAATTGAGTTAGGGTGGATCCATGAAGGTAAGCAAGTGAGAAAGCGCAGAGGAGGAGGAACAAGGACCTTTGATGTGCCCAAAGACTCCAAAAAAGCTGACATATTACAGTATGCTAAAGATCTTTTCTTTCCAAGTGGAAAAAGCAAATTTGGAAGATGGGAGGTGTTCAGTCATGACATATTAGACTATCAGGAAGAGGCTGTATTTGATGAAGATGTCACAGTTGGAGAACTCTACTCAGCACTTAAAATGGGAATATTGAGATTTTACTTGTGCACAAGAAGATTTTCCAATGATGAAGATGATGAAGAAGTTTATGATAGAGGGAAAACACATGTAAACAATGTTACACAACTGACTGACTCACATCAAGGAGATGAAGAAGCTTTCCACACTGTTGTGATCTCATCATCAGAATCTAGGAATGCTGATGAAGATGTATTATTAGACACATCTGAGGTAATGATTGGACCCTACCTTGGAGAGCCTCTGCCTTGTCAACTTGATGACACTGTAATAGATGAACCATTCTTGCAGTTTGAGGAAGATGATCTGGTCATCACATCCATTACACTTCCTCCAACAAACACAGCAGTCAGTAGTCCAGATACATCTATAAGCAATGAAGCAATAAGCTCTGCAGGATCATATGATGTTGTCTGCATTACCATCAAACTTCACAGGGTTACTATTCTGGAGGAGATGATCAGCCAGTTCAAAGATCCAGCACTCCTCATACACCCTCTAAAATACACCTACATTGATGAAAAAGGAGCTGATGCAGACGGTGTATCAAGAGATGTGTATGCTGCATTTTGGTCAGAGTTTGTGGACAACACAGCTGAAGGAGAGGAGTTCAGAGTGCCATCACTGTCACCTAAATGGCAGGAAGAAGAGTGGAAATCCATGGGTAGAATTTTACTGAAGGGATTTCAAGACCATGGATATTTCCCTTGTCGCCTTGCTCCTGTTTTCACAGTGGCACTCATCTTCGGTGAGAATCAAGTATCAGATGATCTGCTGTTTGAAAGTCTTCTCTTTTACCTAAGTCAATCAGATAGGGATCTGATAACAAGGGCTCTAAAAGAAGATCTTTCAGATGAAGACAGGGATGAAGTGCTGGATCTCATGGATCGCCTGGATGTATCAGTGCTTCCAACCAAAGAGAACTTAAAAGGCCTTCTTCTGAAAGTCGCACACAAACAATTAATCCAAAAACCAGCATATGCCGCAGAGAAAATGTCCTTAGTTGCAAGCCACTTCCTAAAAGAAGCTTTTCAAAGCCCACAAGATGTCCTACAAATGTATGAAGATAAAAAGCCAACAACGAGAAAGCTTTTGAAGTTGCTTACTGCCTCTCCCACCACTCAAGCAGAGAAGCAGAGCTTCAGATTTCTGCACCAGTACATCAGAGGACTTGACGATACAGGACTGAGAAGGATGTTCAGGTTTCTTACTGGGTCAGATGTAATCTGTGTTGACAAGGTTGAGGTACTGTTCACGCCTGTGGATGGACTGGCACGACGACCTGTGGCACACACATGCGGCCCTCTTCTGGAACTACCATGGACATACACGTCCTACCCAGAACTACGAAATGAACTGGACAATGTTTTGGCTGCTAAAAGCTCTTATGAGTTCAGCATAGCTTGATTAAAGTCCATCATGTTTAAACCAAATAATGAAAGGTTTGCAATAACAATGAGGGGCTATGAAGCTATAAAGTTTGGTTAAACCCATAAACAGGGCCCTGTTTGTGGGTTTAACCAAACTTTATAGCTGTATAAAAAAAAAAAGAGCTTAGATTTCAGGGAAGTGCTTAGATTTCAGGGAAGTGTTTTATTAGTAACCCCCCAAAAAACTTTTTTTTTTCATATTTGAATTTATTTTCAAAAATTGTGGATAACATCAATTTGTTTCCACCATGAAAAATGTAAATTTCAGTTTAAGTTTTCATACTTAAAAGTTTTACTAGTTTAAATGTTAACTAATTATGTTTAATAAGTTCATATGGTTACCAGCAAGAGGTGAACTATGCTTATTATTAGTTCTTATCATGTGTCAAGGTCCTTTTCCACAGGTCTGTGGTACAGTTTTGTAGGATACAAGATGTCTGCTAGAGGGGATGTTTTGTTTAGTAATAATTCAAAAGATTTAATATTAATTATTTTCAAGTATCTTTTTTTTTTTTACCTTCCACCAGTCATTTGTTTAGAACATATTTTAAGGGAATAACTTTGGAAGGCAGTGTGTTTGATGCAATAGTTGACTGGGATAAAAGACAGAAAATTGGCACATAAGTTAAGTTTTGTAGTGTTTATCAAGAGTCCGTGTTTTCTTCTCCTTGAACACAAATAAAAGGGAGGTTAACATCTAACAGTGTTTGGTAATTATTACATAATGCAGAATTTTTATATTTGCCAGTTTACAAGAAACTGTTCGTGGGTGAATAACAGTTGCACAATGTTTTCAGTAAAATTGAAAACAATATTTCATGAATGAGAATGTATAGGATCAGCAGTTTAAAAAATGTTTTTTCAACAGTCTTAAAACAGAAATCAGATATAATAGAAATTCAGTTAAAAAATAATTGGAAATGCCAAAAGGTTGAGATTATTCAATGCACGTCTTTCTGCTGATTTATTTTTAAAACATTTTGCGTATTCAAGCATTTACTTCAATGTTCTCATTAATAAACAGGTGTCAAATGTTTTCTTTAGATGGGAAGCAAACACCTGTTTTTTGCATAAATGTCTCAGTCAAAATATTAAAAAAAGAAATGCAATACTAATACAAGGACCTGCTTTAATTTTGATTCTTCACTGGAGTACACAGATTTGGTTAAATATATTTAGACATGCTTGCTTGCTACTATCTTGAACCAAAAATCCAAACAAAATAATAATGATTGTCTTTTCTATTGTTTATTGCACAAATAAAAAACATTGTAAAAAAAATATGCGTAAAAAGTCCCAAACCCAATTATATTAAGGTTTATAAGTCCTTCAGTATATAGGCTCTCAGGAAGAGATACAGTTCAATGGATTCATCTGCTGTGCTTGGTGGAAGTAAGAAGTTCTCTGACATTATAAGGCAACACAAGCTGAAAACGGTTTCATCACAGGTATAAGGTCCTCTCTGTTGGCATTCTTGCTTACAAGCATCCACTGCCTCCCGAGAAACCTCTTTCAGATGATCCTGTCCTCCAAAGAGATGAGGGATGGTGTACATGAGAATCGGACGTCCACTTGGAGCAACTGCATTTCTGCTTCTGCGTATTATGTGGGTGTTCCACATATGTGCAACTTGCTGCAGCTCTTCCTATTAAATATTAAAAATTAAAAATCTCATATCAGTAAAGAACACATTTCTCTTGGCTCAACATGTTACCCAAAAGCACCACACAGCGACAGTCAGAAAAACAGAGTTTATCAAAAATACTCAACAAGAATAACAGTGATAGACACGTGATACTGTGGAAAATTTAAAGTTATTAAACGTGAATTGTAATAGACAGTGTGATTTTATGTTTCTGGTCAGTGAAATATGCATTTTTTCATATCCTGAACACAGTGATAATAGGGATGGTGCATGATGGGTGTTAAAGCAAACTTTTTATTCTCTCTCCGTGTCTCTCTTTCTCTCTAACACACACACACACACACACACACACACACACACACACACACAATGACTCATTAAAAGAATATAAACATGGTTACATACCTCGATGACGTTCAGGCACGTAAACAATATGAGCTGCTTGTCCAAAAAACATCCAGAAAAGCAGTCATGGTCTTTTAGTTCCTGGAGACGATTTATCCAGTGCTGAGCATGATGTCGTCTCAGAAAGGCCCACCAGCCTTCAATACGCTGATTGTGATTGCTGGATCCAGTAATAAAACAGTTTCTGACGTTCGGATCCATAGTCCATCGCAAGAATCGTTGCATCTCCGCCATTATGACATTTTCTGTTCCCAAATCAGAGCGAATCCTAGCAGGTGTTCCCATCCTCTTTTCAACTTCTGCTATGAAATATCCAGCAATGACTTTGGGATCATTGTTTGTTGAATAGGCATGAAGCCAAATCATAACTCTCAAAAAGCCATCAATAGCTCCATTTATACAGATTCCAAAAGGCTTGAGTTTGTCATAGGAGTCAACATGCCACATGAAATTTGGTCCAGGATTTACATACGTGCGTCGCATTAGGCGATTTCTGCATCGTTGCTCAACACCGTAAGGGTCAAGATATTTCAGTAAATGTCTCACAGTACTCTGCGTGACAACATAACCTGCCTGAATGCAGTTCAGGTGGTGTAGTTTGTATCCATGGAGCCTCCCGTGTCCCTCCAGTTGATCAATAAGAAATCCTGCCACCTCAATCGGATCGGACTCGTTCTTTCTCCTGTACAGTCCCATGCGTTTTAGGTTTCTTCTAAGTGTCCGCATGCTTATCACAATACTGTCCAAACTGCTCAATAACAGCAAAATCTCCCCATGCCTCAATCCAAGCATAAAATAGAACTTAATTAATTCCAATAAACGTGCCATTTTCTCGCACTCTGATCTGTACTGTCACCACTTCACTATGTTTTACGGCAATATATCATGCTCGAACAATAAAAGATATGTTATAACGTGAAAACTTTATCACGTTCGTACAATATAATATTTATATTGTACGAACGTGATAATTATGTATATTGTAATAACGTGATATTATGTTGTTCAAACGTGAAAAGTATATTGTACAAACATGATAGTATATTGTACAAACATGAAAAGTATCTTGTTAGAACAATAAAGTTTTCACGTTATAACGTGATATACTTCTATTTTTCTTTTGCCGGGGTGGCAGCTCTACGCTTCCGTATTTATACCCTGTCGACAAAGTTCAAAAAAGTGCCCCTCCGACAGTCAAACCCATCTGTTCTCTGATTGGATTGTTACATTTGTGATTGACATGACATTGACCAATCAGATGACAGGAAGAAAAATAGGGTCAAAATTCGTACTTGTGACTTGCAGGGGGGTTTTTGGCTAAGTCCACACACAAATCTTTTTTACACATACAAATCTTTTTTACACACACAAATCTTTTTTACACACACACAAATTCTTTTTACACATACAAATCCTGATTTACAAGTACAAAACTGATTTACAAGTACAAAATATTTATGACCACATTTTGAGCCCATATACACCCCCCTGCTGAGAAAAACAAAGCCCCAGACAAAGACAATAAAAACCTGGCCTGAAGGAGCCCTCTCTCAACTGCAGGACTGCTTCTCATCTACTTTATGGGATTTATTCTCCAGCCACAACCTCCAGGAGTACACAGACACTGTACTCTCGTACATCAGGAACTGTGTTGATAATGTCACCGTCAACAAAAGGGTCAGGGTGTTTCCAAATCAAAAACCCTGGATGAATAGCGAAGTGCAATCCCTCCTAAAAAGCCGCAACACTGCCTTCAAGTCAGGGGACAGGGCTGCGTATAGGGCGGCCAGGGCAGACCTGAGTAGAGGCATCAGGAAAGCTAAGGCTGCCTATAGGAGGAGGATTGAAGATTACTTTGCTGACAACGACCCCAGAAAAATGTGGCAGGGGATAAATTACATTACCAACTACAGAAGCAATAACCAGGCGACATCTACACTGTAAAATGTAATTCTAGATGTTTGTTATTTCAACATATTATTCTATATCAGTTTGACGATAGATGACTGAAGTTGTTGTTATAACATAGAATTACAAGTTAAAAACGTCCCAATTACACCAAAAAAAGCTAACTTGAAAACTCATGTCCAGCTAAATCAGCAACTTATGTGAACTTGACAATGTGGGTAAGTTGAGCACAGCAGGATTCGAAACTGCCTCACGTGACTGCTACCGAGGTGCATCATGGGGAATTGGCGGTTAACAACATGCTCACTTTACTTGGACGTTTTCTAATCGTCTTCTTTGGAATATGCTTTCAAGGTGAGTAACATTGGTTATAACTATAAGGAAAGAGAGCTACAAAAGTTGGAACATGTTTTGAATTTATGGCATGATGTGTGTTTTTCTCTTTTACCGAAATGTTTGCTTTAGCTAATGTAACTTTAGCCGACAAGGTCCAGCTTGTGTGTCATGACCAAACTTGACCTAATAAACTGACACATGGCCTTTTTTTATGGTTTTAATGTGGCACTGACCAAATCACAAGTATTGTGCCGCTAGCTTTAAGGTTGTGCACTCAACCACTGTTGCGATATTAGCAAGCTAACTCAGCTAATTAATAAAGCTTATTTCATATTGTCTCTGTACTTGTAAATTTCTTTCAAGTTCACAGGCTGTTGTATTTTGGTGGAAGTTCATTTTGGCAATATTTCCAATAACACACACACACACACACACACACACACACACACACAGTAAACATGTCTGAACTCGACTGGAATGCATTCAGCTGCTGGCTGATGAGAATTCACATGTTCAGTGGTTTGTAAAATACACTGTTTGATCTGATTAGTTAAAATAATCAATTCAATTAACTTCAGCTATTTAGATCTAAGTCTCTACTGGTGCTGCTTCCCTCCTGTCTCTGCATTTACACAAATATGTGCCATCAAGACACAGCAGTGAAAACAGAATATGCAAATTTTTTTTTACAATAATCAGTGAACAGTGACGAGTTTGCTAGTTTGCTAGACACCCAGCTCTATCTATCCATGAAGCCAGATAACACACACCATTTAGTTAAACTGCAGGAATGTCTTAAAGACATAAAGACCTGGATGGCCACTAACTTTTTTTCTTCTTAATTCAGATAAAACTGAGGTTATTGTACTCGGCCCTGAAAATCTTAGAAATATGGTATCTAACCAGATACTTACTCTGGATGGCATTACCTTGGCCTCCAGTAATACTGTGAGGAACCTTGGAGTCATTTTTGACCAAGACATGTCCTTCAACGCACATATTAAACAAATATATAAGACTGCTTTCTTCCATTTGCGCAACATTTCTAAAATTAGAAATATCCTGTCTCAGAGTGACGCTGAAAAACTAGTTCATGCATTTTTTACTTCCAGGCTGGACTACTGTAATTCATTATCATCAGGATGTCCTAAAAACTCCAAAATGCTGCAGCAAGAGTCCTGACAGGGACTAGAAAGAGAGAGCATATTTCTCCTGTTTTGGCTTCCCTTCATTGGCTTCCTGTTAAATCCAGAATTGAATTCAAAATCCTGCTCCTCACATACAAGGTCTTAAATAATCAGGCCCCATCTTATCTTAATGACCTTGTAGTACCATATCACCCTATTAGAGCACTTCGCTCTTGCACTGCAGGCTTACTTGTTGTTCCTAGAGTATTTAAAAGTAGAATGGGAGGGAGAGCCTTCAGTTTTCAGGCCCCTCTTCTGTGGAACCAGCTTCCAGTTTGGATTCGGGAGACAGACACTATCGCTACTTTCAAGATTAGGCTTAAAACTTTCCTTTTTGCTAAAGCATATAGTTAGGGCTGGATCAGGTGGCCCTGAATCCTCCCTTAGTTATGCTGCAATAGACGTAGGCTGCCGGGGATTCCCATGATGCATTGAGTTTTTCCTTTCCAGTCACCTTTCTCACTCACTATGTGTTAATAGACCTCTCTGCATTGAATCATATCTGTTATTAATCTCTGTCTCTCTTCCACAGCATGTCTTTCATTCTGTTTTCCTTCTCTCTCCCTAACCTGTCGCAGCAGATGGCCCCGCCCCTCCCTGAGCCTGGTTCTGCCGGAGGTTTCTTCCTGTTAAAAGGGAGTTTTTCCTTCCCACTGTCGCCAAAGTGCTTGCGCATAGGGCTCATATGATTGTTGGGTTTTTCTCCGTATCTATGAAGCGCCTTGAGGCGACTTTTGTTGTGATTTGGCGCTATATAAATAAAATTGAATTGAACTGAATTGAATTGAACTGAATTAAGTGTTGAGGTGGGGTTTTTTTCTGTTCTCAAACTGATCTCCCTTTTGGAGCTCAGTCTGGTGGAGTTCTTTTTTCTCCTCGTCTTTCCTCATGTTGTACATTTTCCATTGTTATACCTCTCTGACCTGTCTTCCCCATTTGATGTTTGTGTAATGTATGTATGGTCGGAAGGGTAAGATGGCGCTGGCACGGCTGGCAGCCTTAACCCAATTTCCCTCAGGATGAATTATCAATCAATCAATAAACGTCACGCATTGAAGTTTCTCCTTATACTCTTACACAGTCTTGCCATTTGGTTTGGAGAATGCACCAGCAACATTTCAGAGACTGATGAATAATGTAGTCTTTGGACTGGAGATTGTTCTGTGTATTTAGATAATGTCATTTGCTGCACTGTTAAAAAAAAAATCCTAAAAAAACAGTAATATTCCGGCAGCTGGGGCACCAAAATAATACCGTAAAATAACAGAAAATAACTTTCTCATAAAAATACGGTTATTTTCAGTAATGAAAATACAGTTTGTTGCCCTAATTTTACATGGGATTTTGCCTTTTACAAATGCTTTTAAACATTAAATTAGGAACATTTTAATGTGATCAAACAATGTAATTACCTATAAACAAGTTCAATGAATGCAGCAATATGAATAAGAACGCTTAAATTTACAGAAATATACAGTTAATGTTATGTACACCAACTGTTATTTGATGTTAAAAAGTTGTTTATCCAATTATATTTGATGTAATACTACAGTATAAAACAAAAAATAAGTAATTAAGGGCATAAAATGCAAGAATGTAGAACATAAAATCAGCCTTTATGCGGATGATGTGTTACTCTTTCTCCAAAATTCACAAACCAATATCTCTGGGGTGATTGAACTGATAAACTCTTTTGCAAGAATATCAGATTACTCAATTAACTGGTCAAAATCTACAGTCCTTCCGATTAATTGCTCCTTCCATAATTCCTCTTCTACTCCACTGCAATCGGGAAATATAAAATATTTAGGTATTAATGTATCTCCCAAGCTTGCAGATCTAACTAAATTAAACCATATCCCACTTTTAAAGAAGGTAGAAGGTGATCTGGCCAGGTGGAAATGTCTACCCATATCACTCATGGGAAGGGTTGCCGCGATAAAATGATGGTATTACCAAAAATAAATTATTTATTCTCAATGATCCCAACTAAACCGCCCGCAAGATTGGTTCAGATCTCTAGATTCATATATGTCCAAATTCCTTTGGAAAAATAAGCCCCCACGTATAAGCTTAAAAACACTACAAAAGACCAAGGATAAAGGAGGATTAGAACTACCTAACTTTCAGCACTACTTCTTAGCCAACAGGCTTCAGTTTATCTCAGGATGGCAAAAACATACCCTCTTAGATGAACCTTGGCTAGATGTAGAACAAGCACTTTGCAATAATCTAGAGATTTCAGATCTACCATTTATCAGCTCAAACATCCAACGACATGAATGCTTCAAAAGCATCAACATCAGCTCTTCTCTGACAGCGTGGTGGGAGTTTCTGAAGTTGACAGAGTCTTCATTAATCCCATGCAAGCGTACACCTATCTGGAACAACCCTGACATATTACAAAACAATAATATGATAAACTTTTCAGATTGGAGTAGTAAAGGAATCAAATACTTAGAACATATACTAGAAGGAACAGAATTTATTTCATTTGACAGACTAGTTACACAATATGGGATCAACAAGAAACGATTTTAGAATATCAACAAATTAAATCCATAATAAAAAAAGAGATTTAAACCGGGTCAAGTTGAACTACAAACGCCACCAAGTGTGGTTCAATTTCTTACTCTTAAAACCCCAAATTACTATCCAAAATATACAGAATGCTTTCTAAAACAGATGAATCAATATCACTTCCTATTGCAAAATGGGAAGCGGATTTATCAGTTAACTTTGACCAAAACTTCTGGTCTCAGATTTGCTTAAAACCTTTCATCTAATTAGAAATCCCAGTCTTCAATTAATTCAATACAAAAATACTACATAGAGTGCACTATACAGGCCATCGGATGTTCAAGATGGGCTTTACGTCTACCAACAACTGCTCACACTGCCAAACCAATTCACGGACAATTATATCCACGCTCTTTGGTTCTGTCCACCAGTTCAGAAGTTTTGGCGTGAGATATGTGAAGACTTATCAAAGTGTCTGAAATGTAACATTCCAACTTCCCTTTAGTATGTTTGTTGGGCAGCTTAGATAATGTCACTCCGGAAAGAATATAGCCCATATGGTTTTCACTGCCCTATGCATGGCCAAGAAAACAGTCCTCATGAACTGGAAAAATAAAAATAATCTTAATTCTAACCAATATAGAAATTATCTATTAGATTACATTAGTCTTGATACAGCCTCTGCCACCACATCAGATCAATTGCTCTGGGCTCCTTTGATCAGCTCCATCACCTAGTGGGGGTGGGGGGTCTTAGTTTGGTCCCACCTTCACTGTTGTGATTGGTGTGGGGGTAGGGACAGGCTTAGGGCATCAGGGGGTTTCCCGGGAGCATCTTCCTTGGGGCTCAACCCGGGATAACGGTCATGGCCAATTAGGGGCTCTGTTGGCTCTTAGGTGACGGTTTCCTCGTGGCTGCGTGCAGCAGGGCTAGGGAGGTCTGTGCTGACGGACGTGGGTTACTGACCTGGTAGCCTGGCTGCCCCTGGGTGGGTCCGGGATGGGCGTGAGGTTCTGGGGCACTCCGTCTCTGGGCTGGGGCCCTGGCCAAGCCTCAGGGGCTTGGGTCCTGGTTGGTGTGTTGCCGGGGTTGTGGGTGGGCGGGTGGGTGTATGGGGGCCCAGTCCTGGCGCAGGGTGCCGCCTGTGCATCGAACCACCTGGGGGGCTCTTCAACTGGTGGGGGAGGTTGTCAAATCCTGCAGGAGATTTCCTCTCTTCAGGAACTCTCTGCAGGAGGGGGAGCTACAGGAGAGGTGGAGGAAGATCTCAGCCTGGGCGTCTATTGTCTTGTGTAGTCTGGAAGATGAGTGGATGATGGGGTGGGTGCAGTTTTCTCTGTGGTGGGGTCGGGTGGACTGTCCCGGGCTCTGTGGGGCTGGGCGGCGTTGCTGCACTGGGCCCCGGTCCGGATGGGCCTGGGCCCCCCTTTCCCTGGCGGGTTGCAGAGTATGGGGGTGCCTACTGGGGTCAGCGGGGGAGCTGGCCCCAGGGAGGGTCACTGCCCCTCCTTCCTTCCCTCCCCATCATCTCCAGCTGCCTCCCTCTTCCCGCTCCACCACAATCACCCACACATGCAGGGCCTTGGGGTGGGGTGTGTCACCAGGGTGCAGAGGAGACATCCCCCCTCTGTCCCCTTCTGGCTGCCTCTGCCTCAATTTTATCCCACAACTTAGACATTCACATTACTCACACTCTCATTACACATACATATAGGATCTTGGGGTGGGCACGCTACACGGATTCAAATTACCATCAGGGTGTACACCTCACCCCTGGCGTCGTTGCCCACCTCTCAATTTTAAATACACGTAGACATTGAGGGCTAGCAGGAGGGGCTATACGCTTACCTGCTGCTCTGGCAGGTAGCTCCATGCCCTCCTGGGTTTTAAATGCACCTTAGAACACACATACATCAACACTACATAAGAGCGGGTGGAGGGAGGTTTGAGTCTTCCTACACCCCGTTCTCTCTGACCTGCTGGAGCGGGGGGCTAGGAGGAGGAGTTGGCCGTCCAACTGGGGTCTGGAATGTGGGGCCTCCCTGCTGCTGCGGAGTCGGGCGGTCTGCTTCTCCCCACCGCAGGGAAAGGGTAACATCACCTGGGTCTGGGCGCAGTTTCCCCTCAGGGGCAAGGGTACCTAGACCCGGGGCTTAAATACGCTTGGGGAGTGTGATTGTGTGTACAGCGTCTCTTTATGTCCGTCTCCACGTTGGGTGAGTGTTGAGTAATTGTATATGAGAGCATGAGGGTGGGAATAGATGTTTGTATCTGTGTGTGCCTGTTTGTCTGTGTCTTTATGTCAGGTTGGGTATCAGGCGCCACCTCTCTGGGGACATCTCAGGCCCTCAAGGTTTGGAGGCCCATCTCCCCACCACTTCCCCTGCCGGTGGCAGACGCCCTCAGACATCGGTGCGTTGGTGGTTCTTTGTGTCCGGGGTGGGCGCCCAGGTACCCACCGGCTCACTCCTTGGCGGCTGCTTATCGGGGCCTGGAGCCTGGGGCTCGCTCGGGCCACCGGGATGGGGTGCCCTCGGCCTCTCAGCCCGGGCTCGGTCACTCAGGCACAGCTGGCTGCCGGCGGAGCTCACAGGCACGTCACTGCAACCCCCGGCTTCTGCTCGCGGCTGCTGAGTGACCCCTCATCTGGGACTCTCCTCAGCTCTTTCTGGGATAGTGCGGCTGCCCTCTGTTGGTCTTCCTTGGTCTCTTGTGTTCTGGGGGCCTCTGGATGTCTGGAGTTTGATCTCCTCCATACCTGCTTCATGCCCTGGAGGACGGGCAGTGGCCCCCACACCCTCTAGTAGATCATTACATGAAGGAACCTTTTTTAAAAACAAGCGTTCATGCTCACAGGTGCACACACGGGTGATCACACACAAACTACACCCTTTTGGCTCCTACCTCAAAGCACACTGTGCGCTGTCGATCCTACGTGCTGCACAATAATGTTTAATATTTAGTATTTACTGTCATATTCCCATATATCATTGTGATGTTGTTTATTACTCTCGTTTTCTTCTGCTTGCTTTTTTCTTTCTCAACAGGTGATCCAGGTGATCGATATATGTATTTTTGTCTGCTTATTCTGTTGGTTTTGGTTTTGCCCTTCTCCCCGTCCCTCTTCTCAGCTGTTTTCTTTTCCTCTTTCTTTCTCCCCTTTCTTTCCACCAGTCAAGTCTGTCCCGTATTCAGCAAGTCAAAATAAAATAAACAATAAAGGTGAATCAAATGGACCATTACGGCAAGGCTGGGATGGTCCATTTGTAAAGTAAATCCGTTGGGCATCTTTCTTCGCCTTTAGACAATAATTCTGATGGCAAAAGAACCAAACGGGACAGGTTTAAAAAAAAAAAAAAAAAAAAAAAAAAAAAAAAAAAAAATAATTTGATTTCTCTTTCAAAACGTGTCAAAAACTTGCCAAAAAACTAGATATTGGATTTAAAATTACAATTTACTGTTGATTCTAGATAATATCACATATAAATTTAGTTTCTAAGTGTAATCTAACATAGATTTTGTAAATATGTGCTGGACTTCCAATTTGAATTAAGTGTGCTCCCTGTAAGATTGTTGGTTTTGTCTGTAACAAAACATCCAAAGAACCCTTATTAAACAAAACCCCTGATTATAATTACATCAAGATTATGTTAATTCTTGATCATATGTTGTGTTTGAGCAGTTTTTACATGTTTATTTTACTTATAAGACATGAGACATGGTTTCAATCATTGACATGGATTTTATTGACAAAAAGATAACCCTTCCTGGAACAATCCAAGAACAACTAACACTTATGCATGAACAAAGGCACATAGAAAAAAAAAATCCAATTCAAACGCACATTTGAGCACAAAAGAAGGGGACGATGCCACCTCGAATGTTCATCTGCCTCACCAAATCTGGAACAACGAAAAGGGGAATATTTGAGGCACATAACCTGCAGGTTTAGAAGTAGCTCTAGCTTTCTGAAAGTCTCACATTCAGGGCTGCTGCTGGCCATTTGCGTTCCCTTGGAGAAATTTGCAATGTAATTGTATACAAAGAACAACTAGAGTAAAACAAAAGCCTCATTGTTATGCCGATTATACTTAACTGACAAGTTAAGTCAGTCTATTACAATTAACTGAGATGAAGATAATACTTAAGACAATGCTACACCTATCGCAGGACAGAGTGACAGAGAAGCCTGTCAGCAGACAGTAACATACTAACTGGCTAGCACTAATGCTAGCTAAATGTGAATAGGATTTGCAGCCTATATTTCACTTTTCCCATATCAAGCGGGCCACCCGTGCTGTTGACATTGACCATGAACCAGAGACCAGTGCTACTGAACAGTAGATTATTTTATCCTCAGGATAAAAATAAGAACTTTTTATGCTCTCCACTCGTAGTCCGCAATTTTGGTGATCAATGTCAGAACCTTTGGATTGACTGCAAGGTTTTTCTTAGACATGTTCCGCTCCACTTTGGGTTTATCTTAAGTCACCTGTCAAATGAAAAACAACAACTTCATTAAGAAACTGAGGACTGGACTGTATGTTTTTTACGTTTGCAATGAATCTAAGTGTAGACTGAGGTTGCTTCTGAGTGCATGTTTGGACATACAGGTCATTGTGGAACCGAGAGGTGATGCAAAGATGTTTGGTTAACCTGTGAGTCTTGCAAATACTGTTTCAGGGTAGTGAAACATCTGTGAACATCTACTACTCAAAGGTCTCTCTCTATAACTTGACATGAGCATGAATCAAGGATATTTCAGAGACAGACATCTGAAACTCAAATATTAATTATTTGTTGATTTATCAATCTACAAATCTTCTCAACACTCAAGCATTGCTCAGTCTTATGCGTTTTAGCTGCAAATGAAAGGAGATCTGATGATTTGATTTGGATTGCACAACTTTAGATTTCACTGTCTCATCATTCTTATGTCTCAATCCGCCTTACCGTTGCAAGAATTCCAAGGTTGCTGCCTGGGCTACTGGATAAGAAATGTTCATGCAGTAGTAAGAGCCAAACATCAAGAGAAGTGCATCACTGAAGATAGCGATATGGCCATTCACAATGGTCTGGTCCACAGATAACATGAAGTGCTCGGATGCCAAAGCAGAGTTTCCTGTTGTGTACATGAACAAGAGACAAGGGGACAAAAAAACAAGTCCACACATGACTCAAACAACTAACTGCAATGTTACAACTGATGTATATCAATTACATACACTGGCATGCAGTTTGGGCCCCCTAGTCAACTGCAAGGTGTCCAAACTTTTGCTGTGGGCCCTTTCCTTTTCTGTTTAAAAAATAAAAAATAAAAATATGAAAATGATTTTATTTAAAATTAAATGTCATCTGTAACTTTATGCCATTTGGAAATTATTTCATCTTCCACTTGCTTAACTGTTCATATGAACTAAAATTTTGACCATGGTTGCCCAAACATTTACATTAAAGCACCACAACTGCTACAGCCGTAATCTTTTGACATCCTTAAATGCAGCACAATACTCACCTTTACAGCTTAATGAATACATTTGAGAACTGACGCCACTAATCTGCAGAGGAAGAAAAAAAACCTTATAAATCATGAAACCTGCCAAAATCCAAATACATGTATGCAATGTACATTTATATGTAGTCAAACAATTCTCCTCAGCTGCTTTAGTCTACTTCCTCTCCACAAAATAAAAGAAAATACTTGGCTTATCCTTTACATGTCCATTATATTTTACTGGGCAAAGCTAGCACAGTGGGCTACTTCTATTTCCCTCACTTCATCATGCAGCACATCTTGGTGCGCACGAGCACAGGTCGCCTATTAGCTCTTAAGTTGCATACTTAATTTCACATTAAGTCAAATACATCAGTGGCCGCTGTTGTCGCAGGCCCCCTAACGGGTATTAGCGGTGTAGAAAGTGCAGCAGTGCATGGATGATCTTTCACCAACCTCTCTCTTCCACCGCGCTTTCCACAGCCATACGTGCGACCTTGTGGTTGTTGGTTCAAATTCCTCATGTCGTTATGTGTCCCAACATCCAATGTCATGTCACACTGTTTTCATGACCGCGCCCTCACCCCAGGTGCAGAGGCCTATTTCTGTTCAGGAATGTTGTGAATACTTTGAGATGTATATTAATTGCAATTCCTACCTCTACATTAATTTTTTTAAATATATAATTAGCACAGTGTGGCCGTGCAATGTTTTATATGTTTTTTTTAGCTTTTATTCCTATTATTTATATTTTCACTTTTTACCTCTGAATTATTGAAACAGAGCTAGATGACATTTTCAGCAAAATTATAATTCAAATACTCCTTTAATTATTAATTGTTCTCATTAATTTTTAGATCATTTTATATATTTTTCCATAGTTTTACATTTGAATTTAACAGTTCAATCTTTCAAATAACGGACAAATATTTGTGAAAGTATGATACATTTATGAATGAATTTTAACAATCTAAATATGCATATGTACAGAAAAATATATTTAAAAAACAAGAAAATTATGTTTTATTACATTTACAGTGATTTTATGTTATTTTACATTTGACATGTAAAATCACAGTCTATTTATGTCAATTTAATGATATTGTAGAAAAACAGTACAAAACTGTAAAATACACAGTAAAATACTTTGATATTACTTTTTTTTTTTTTTTTTTTTTTACAGCGTGCAACACTTGGGATGGGAAGATCATATGGAGTGAATTAAGGCATTGCTCGACAATCTTACACAGTAGTGATGGGTCGGTCGCGAACGAAATGGCTCTTAGAGCAGGATCTTCGAAGTGAACGATGCAAGCCGGCTCCTTATTGGGAGCCGTGGGTTTTTTTTATTTCTTTCTCTTGCCCTCTCTTTCACTTTTTTTCACTTCATGCTGCAAGTCACCCTTGTGTTTGCGCTGAGCAGAAACGGCAAACAGAGCCTTTGCATTTGCGCCCCTCCCCCCTCTGCTCAGCGCTGAGCTGAGGGGGCGTGGCGGTAGTTACACTCGCAACAGCAGTAGCACACAACAAGAGCAGGAGGGAGAGGGAAAGAAAGAGAGCCAGGAGCAACAACAAGAGACAACACCGTATTGACAAAACAAAGGCAGAGTGTAGAGTCTACAAGAAGAGCCGGCTCCACAAACAGCATGCACAGGCACCTAAGAACTGTCCACCCATCAGTGCAATGGGAAGATAAAATGCAGTCAGTTGAGTGTGATATTAATATTTCTAAATGCCAACCTTTCCCTTAATTAAAGATCTGGGCGTTCTGTTTTCCCCTTTTTTTCCCATATTTTAATTTATATTTTATTGTGTTGTGGTTTGCAGTGTTTTGTGTTGTTTCACTTTAAATTTGTTTAAAAGGAAAAAGCTGAAAATTTAAGTAGTTAAAAGTTGAAATGTATGAAATGTAAATAGTTGGTTTCTGTATTTTATAATGTATTTATTACATTTTATGTGGAGTGAATAAATAAAAGTATATTTACAGTGGCCCTCACCACCCCAATCCACATTCGTAAGTTACGATGACAAACACTGGGGTGTGGAGGGACCCCGAACAAACTCTCAACTTCACATCATCATCATCATCATCATCATCGTCGTCTCCATCTCTTGATGCTTCTGCCCTGCACTTGCGAACGCTCAACTTTACAGAGAGCAGTGTTCGCGTAAACCGGCCAAAGTAAGGACCTCAGACTCTCTCTGCCTCCCTGTCCTCTTTCCTCCTTCTCCTCTGTTCTCCTGCGCCTCGCTGTGGGAGGCTTAGCTTTGCAGAGGGCAGTGTTCACGTAAACCGGCTTCCGTGAGGACCTCGGACTATCTCTGCCTCCTAGTCCTGCTACCTCCTTCTGTTCCGTTCTCCTGCTCCTCGCAAGTGAGCCCTTAGGTGGATGGCCCCGAGTTACGTGTAAACAAGCCTAAGTGGGGACCTCGGGCGCTCTGTGTTCCGTGGAAACTCTATGACCTCTTAGTAATGGCGATGGGGTATTTTGCAATCCCAATGCACATACGATGGCAAACACTGGGGTCTGGAGGGACCCCGAACGGCCGGAGGAAACAACTCTCAACTTCACATCATCATCATCATCATCATCGTTGTCTACTTCTCAGCAGTGTTCGCGTAAACCGGCCTAAGTGAGGACCTCGGACTCTCCCTGCCTCCTAGTCCTTCCTCCTTCTGCTCCGTTCTCCTGCTCTTCGAAGGCGAGGACCTTGCCGGATGGGCCTCGGGTTACGCGTAAACCGGCCTTGGCAAGGACCTCGGACTCTCTCTGCCTCCCTGTCCTCATTCCTCCTTCTCCTCTGTTCTCCTGCGCCTCGCTGTCGGACGCTTAGCTTTGCAGAGGGCAGTGTTCACGTAAACCGAATTCCGTGAGGACCTCCGACTATTTCTGCCTCCTTGTCCTGCTACCTCTTCTGCTCCGTTCTCCTGCTCCTCGCGGGCAAGCGCTTAGGCAGATGGGCCCCGAGTTATGCGTAAACAGGCCTAAGTCGGGACCTCGGGCGCTCTGTGTTCCGTGGGTACTCTGTGACCACTTAGTAATGGCGATGGGGTATTTTGCAACCCCAATGCACATTCGTAAGTTACGATGACAAACACTGGGGTCTGGAGGGACCCCTAAACGTCGGAGGAAACAACTCTCAACTTCAGATCATCATCATCATCATCGTCTCCTTCTTGGCAGTGTTCGCGTAAACTGGCCTAAGTAAGGACCTCGGACTCTCCCTACCTCCTAATCCTCCTTCTCCTCGGTTCTCCTGCGCCTCGCTGTTGGACGCTTAGCTTTGCAGAGGGCAGTGTTCGCGTAAACTGGCCTCTATGAGGCCCTCGGATGCCCCCCTGCATCCGAGTCCTCCTACCTCCTGCTCCTCAGTTCTCCTGCTCCTCGCAGGGGAGGGCGTAGCCGGACAGGCCCAGGTTACGCGTAAACCGGCCTAAGTGAGGACATCGGACTCTCCCTGCCTCCTAGTCCTCCTTCCTCCTTCTGCTCCGTTCTCCTGCTGCTCGAAGGCGAGCACCTTGCCGGATCGGCCCAGGGTTACGCATAAACCGGCCTAAGTGAGGACCTTGGACTGTCTCTGACTCCCTGTGGTCTTTCCTCCTTCTCCTCTGTTCACCTGCGCCTCGCTGTCGGACACTTAACTTTGCAGATGGCAGTGATCGCGTAAAACGGCTTCCATGAGAACCTCGGACTATCTCTGCCTCCTTGTCCTGCTACCTCCTTCTGCTCCGTTCTCCTGCTCCTCGCAGGTGAGCACATAGGTGCATGGGCCCAGAGTTAGGGACCCCGAACCGCTGGAGGAAACAACTCTAAACTTCACATCATCATCGTCATCATCATCATCATCATCTCCTCCTTCTCGGTAGTGTTCGCGTAAACGGGCCTCAGTGAGGACCTCGGACTCTCCCTGCCTCCTAGTCCTCCTTCCTCTTTCTGCTCCATTCTCCTTCTACTTGCAGGAGAGCGCTTAGCCGGATGGGCCCCAGGTTACGCGTAAACTGGCCTAAGTGAGGACTTCGGACTCTCCCTGCCTCAGCATTCTCCTTTCTCCTTCTCCTCGGTTGTCCTGCGCCTCGCTGTCGGACGCTTAGCTTTGCAGAGGGCAGTGTTCGCGTAAACTGGCCTCCATGAGGACCTCGGACTCCCCCTGCATCCTTGTCCTCCTACCTCCTTCTGCTCTGTTCTCCTGCTCCTGCGAGCACTTAGCTGGATGGGCCCCGGGTTACGTGTAAACCGGCCTAAGCGGGGAACTCAAACTCTCCCTGCCTTCTAGTCCTCCTACCTCCTTCTGTTCCGTTCTCCTGCTCCTCGCAGGCAAGCGCTTAGGCAGATGGGCCCCGAGTTATGTGTAAACCGTATTTCTCAACCCCAATGCACATTCGTAAGTTACGATGGCAAACACTGGGGTCTGGAGGGACCCCGAAACGTCGGAGGAAACAACTCTCAACTTCACATCATCATCATCATCGTCATCATCATTATCATCATCATCATCATCATCATCGTCTCCCTCTCGGCAGTGTTCGCGTAAACGGGCCTAAGTGAGGTCCGGGGGGTACTCTCTACTCCGCGATTACTAAGGGGTCAAAGTGTACCCACGATAGGGTATTTCGCATCCCCAATGCAGATTCGTAAGTTACGATGGCAAACACTGGGGTCTGGAGGGACGCCGAACCGCTGGAGGAAACAACTCTCCCTGCCTCAGCGTCCTCCTTCCTCCTTCTGCTCCGTTCTCCTGCTCCTCGCAGGCGAGCGCTTAGCCGGATGGGCCCCAGAATACGCGAAAATAGGCCTGAGGACCACGGACTCCCCCTGTCTTCTAGTCCTCCTACCTCCTTCTGTTCCTTTCTCCTGCTCCTCGCAGGCTACCGCTTAGCCGGGTGGGCCCCGGGTTACGCGTACACCATTCTAAGTGAGGACCTAGGACTCTCTCTGATGCCCTGTCCTCTTTCCTCCTTCTGCTCCGTTCTCTTGCGCCTCGCAGGTGAGCACTTAGCCGGATGGTCCCCGAGTTACGCGTAAACCGGCCTTCGCGACAACCGGGGGTGCTCTCTACTCTGCGACTACCAAGGGGTCAAAGTGTACCCACGATAGGGTATTTCGCATCCCCAATGCACATTCGTAAGTTACGATGGCAAACAATGGGGTATGGAGGGACGCCGAACCGCCGGAGGAAACAACTCTCAACTTCACATCATCATCATCATCGTCGTCTCCTTCTCAGCAGTGTTCACGTAAACCGGCCTAAGTGAGGACCTCGGACTCTCCCTGCCTCCTAGTCGTCCTTCTGCTCCGTTCTCCTGCTCCTCACAGGTGAGCACTTGGCCTTATGGGCCTCGGGTTACGCGTAAACCGGCCTTCGCGAGGACCGGGGGTGCTCTCTACTCCACGATTACTATGGGGTCAAAGTGTACCCACAATGGGGTATTTCGCAACCCCAATGCACATTTGTAAGTTACAATGGCAAACACTGGGGTCTGGAGGGACCTCCAAGCACCACAGCAACAACTGTCAACTTCACATCATCATCATCATCATCATCGTCGTCTCCTTCTCGAGAGTGTTTGCATCAACCAGCCAAAGTGAGGAACTCAGACTCTCCCTGAGTCCCCGTCCTCCTACCTCCTTCTCCTCGGTTCTCCTGTGCCTCGCTGTCGGACGCTTAGCTTTACAGAGGGCAGTGTTCGCGTAAACTTGCCTCCATGAGGACCTCGGACACGTCCTACATCCCAGTCCTCCTACCTCCTGCTCCTCGGTTCTCCTGCTCCTCGCAGGGGACGGCTTAGCCGGACGGGCCCCGGGTTACGCGTAAACCGGCCTAAGGGAGGACCTCGGACTCTCCCTGCCTCCCAGTCCTCCTTCCTCCTTCTGCTCTGTTCTCCTGCTCCTCGCAGGCGGGCGCTTAGCCGAATGGGCCCCAGGTTACATGTAAACCGGCCTTCATGAGGACCAGGGGTGCTCTCTGCTCCGTGGGTACACTGTGACCCCTTTGTAATCGCGATGGGGTATTTCGCAACCCCAACGCACATTCGTAAGTTATGATGGCAACCACTGGAGGATCCGCTGGAGGAAACAACTATCAACTTCACATCATCATTGTCATCATCGTCATCATCAATGTCTCCTTCTTGGCAGTGTTCGCGTAATCAAGGTCTCAAGGTCTCATCAAGGTCTCCGTTGCTCCTCGTCCTCCTTGCTCCTTCTCAGTCTTTCTCCTGCGCCTCGCTATTGAAAGAGCAGCTGCTTCGCCTGCCTATTACGCGAACACCGCCCTCCGTTTGGACTTCAGACACTGCTTGCGTCCTCCTCATCCTTGCTCCCTCTACATTGTTCTCAACAGCCTCGCTAGTGAAAGTGCAGCTGTTTGGCCTGCCTATTACGCAAACACAGCCCTCGGTTTATGTTCCTCGCAAGTGTAGGCTTAGGTCTGCGGAGGGCCGGTTTCGCGAACACCCCCTTCGGTGAGGCCCTCGGGCTCTCCGTTGCTCCTCGTCCTTCTCGATCCCTCTCCTTCGCTCTCATGTGCCTCGCTAGTGAAAGAGCAGCTGTGTGGCCTGCCTATTACGCGAACACCGCCCTCCAGTTGGACCTCGGGCTCTATGTGCCTCCTCATCCTCCTTGCTCCCTCTCTATCATTCCCAAGTGCCTCGCTAGTGAAAGAGCAGCCGTTTGGCCTGCCCATTACGCGAACACGGCCCTCCGTTTATGCTCCTCGCTAGCGTATGCTTAGGTCCGCGGAGGGCGGGTTTCACGAACACCGCCCTCTAGTTGGACCTCGGGCTCTCCGTTGCTCCTCGTCCTTCTTGCTACCTCTCCTTCGTTCTCATGTGCCTCGCTAGTGAAAGAGCAGCTGCTTGGCCTGCCTATTATGTGAACACTGCCCTCCAGTTGGACTTCAGACACTCCTTGCCTCCTCCTCCTCCTTGCTCCCTCTACATCGTTCTCAAGCGCCTCGCTAGCATACGCTTGGCTCTGCGGAGGGCGGGTTTCACGAACACAGCCCTCCGTTTGGACCTCGGACCCTCGCTCTCACGGGCCCGCTGGCGAGCCCTTAGCTTTGGGGAGGGCGGGTTTCGCGAACACCACCGTCTGTGAGGAACCCAGTACCTCACACACACACAAACACAAACACACACACACAGGAGGCAGTGAGGAGGAGAAGGAGGTTGTTGCTACGCCTGCGTCGCGAAACCATGGCTCATTGTGTGTGCGCCCCGAGCAGCTATGGGGAAACACATGGGACAACCAACCAGTTTGGGGCCATGGTTTATTCAACGTGTATTTTCAGTTTGGTTTAACTTGCTAATCTGATCTGAAAGACCTTCCTTGAATGTGCCTTAATTTCACCTCTTTTTTCTTTCTCCTTTTCTTAGCTTACTGAAAATGTTGGCGACCAAAGGCCGGATCCAGGGATGTGTGCTGCTTGTGCTACTCGCGTTATGTGGGCGAACTGCTCGCTGTCAATGTCGATACAAAGGTATAGTGCAATCCCAGGGTTGTGTGCTGCTTGTGGTACTCGCTTTATGTGGACAAACTGCTTGCTGTCAACATCGATACAAAAATAACAAAAGAATAGCATAGTGTAACGTAGTGTTTTATTTTTTATTTTTTTCTAGAATGATTCAAATGTTACCATCATTTCCCCAACCCCGCAGGCTCTGCGACCCGTGAAGAACTGAGACTCCTTCTGGTCGGTAAAACAGGATCTGGAAAGAGTGCGTCCGGAAACACCATCCCGGGGGATGCGTAGAGTCTGTCACCGACAGCTGTCTCAGAAAAGAGGCAGAGGATGTGGTGAAAATCGGCCAGCTGCGGCTGGTCACAGAGTGTTACAAAGGAGATTACTGAGATTCGTTTGTCACAAAAGGCTGATTCTTTCAATGCACGCATCCTACGGTGATATTTTTATCATGTATTCACAGCCACCGGAGGCGCTGTACAGCACCGAGCGCCTGAAACACGGACAGTTTGTTGATATTGTAATCAAAATACAGCCCCGAGTGAGGGGGCGTTTTAAAACGCACCCCTATTGCGCATGTCCCTAAATGATACTTACCTGGATAGGTCATCATTTCCCTCTGTGGCTGCCACTCCCATTTCAATTTTTCTCCTAGTTTCGGGCAGGCTCTATGACGTTTGTCCACAGGAGGCGCTGTACAGCACCGAGCGCCTGAAACACGGACAGTTTCTTGATATTTTTTTAATGCAAACCTTCTTTTTTTTCATGTAAACCTGTTCTTGACATATCTACTGAGATTCGTTTGTCTTGAAAGGCTGATTCAACCCCGTTGTTGACTTTTATTTTGCCTTCCAGATTGCCTCAGTTGTATCGTGAGTGTAATTTCAAATAAAATTTAAAAAAAAATCAGAAGCGTCTGTGTGTTGTATTCTTCTTCTTCTTATTATTATTATTATCATTATTATTATTATTATTATCATTATTGTGATTATGCTTCATTTTCATGTACTGGGGTATCAATGACCCCCATGCTGCCGCAGCAGCTTCTGTGCGTGGTCCCAGAGTGCTATGTTTTCTTTCCCGATCCCCTGACGAACCCATTAGAATCGCTCTGGGGCACTCTTCGACCCCAAATGATCGTTCTGTTTTTTTTTTTTACATTTTCATTCACCTGTCTCTACTGAGGGTGGGGTACTCTGGGACCCCCGGGGTCTGGGGCTGCCCCGAAGGGGAGCACAAGGGTTAGAATCGCTCTGGGGCACTCTTCGACCCCAAATGATCGTTCTGTTTTTTTTTTTTACATTTTCATTCACCTGTCTCTACTGAGGGTGGGGTACTCTGGGACCCCCAGGGTCTGGGGCTGCCCCGAAGGGGAGCACAAGGGTTAGAATCGCTCTGGGGCACTCTTCGACCCCAAATGATCGTTCTGGTTTTTTTTTTACATTTTCATTCACCTGTCTCTACTGAGGGTGGGGTACTCTGGGACCCCCGGGGTCTGGGGCTGCCCCGAAGGGGAGCACAAGGGTTAACAGCGGCCTCCCATGGACGAACATGATAGAGCCTGCCTGAAACTAGGAGAAAAATTGAAACGGGAGTGGCATTTAGGGAGGGAAACGTGCTGATGCCCCCCCCCCGGGGGGCTGTATTTTTGATTACAATATCAACAAACTGTCCGTGTTTCAGGCCCTCGGTGCTGTACAGCGCCTCCGGTGGCTGTGAATACATGATAAAAATATCACCGTAGGATGCGTGCATTGAAAGAATCAGCCTTTTGTGACAAACGAATCTCAGTAATCTCCTTTGTAACACTCTGTGACCAGCCGCAGCTGGCCGATTTTCACCACATCCTCTGCCTCTTTTCTGAGACAGCTGTCGGTGACAGACTCTACGCATCCCCACATTGAGTACCACAAGCAGCACACAACCCTGGGATTGCACTATACCTTTGTATCGACGTTGACAGCGAGCAGTTTGCCCACATAACGCGAGTAGCACAAGCAGCACACATCCCTGGATCTGGCCTTTGGTCGCCAACATTTTCAGTAAGCTAAGAAAAGGAGAAAGAAAAAAGAGGTGAAATTAAGGCACATTCAAGGAAGGTCTTTCAGATCAGATTAGCAAGTTAAACCAAACTGAAAATACACGTTGAATAAACCATGGCCCCAAACTGGTTGGTTGTCCCATGTGTTTCCCCATAGCTGCTCCGGGCGCACACACAATGAGCCCTGGTTTCGCGACGCAGGCGTAGCAACAACCTCCTTCTCCTCCTCACTGCCTCCTGTGTGTGTCTGTTTGTGTGTGTGTGTGTGTGTGTGTGAGGTACTGGGTTCCTCACAGACGGTGGTGGTCGCAAAACCCGCCCTCCCCAAAGCTAAGGGCTTGCCAGCGGGCCCGTGAGAGCGAGGGTCCGAGGTCCAAACGGAGGGCTGTGTTCGCGAAACCCGCCCTCCGCAGAGCTAAGCGTATGCTAGCGAGGCGCTTGAGAACAATGTAGAGGGAGCAAGGAGGAGGAGGAGGCAAGGAGTGTCTGAAGTCCAACTGGAGGGCGGTGTTCACATAATAGGCAGGCCAAGCAGCTGCTCTTTCACTAGCGAGGCACATGAGAACGAAGGAGAGGTAGCAAGAAGGACCAGGAGCAACGGAGAGCCCGAGGTCCAACTAGAGGGCGGTGTTCGTGAAAACCGCCCTCCGCGGACCTACGCATACGCTAGCGAGGAGCATAAACGGAGGGCCGTGTTCGCGTAATGGGCAGGCCAAACGGCTGCTCTTTCACTAGCGAGGCACTTGGGAATGATAGAGAGGGAGCAAGGAGGACGAGGAGGCACATAGAGCCCGAGGTCCAACTGGAGGGCGGTGTTCGCGTAATAGGCAGGCCACACAGCTGCTCTTTCACTAGCGAGGCACATGAGAGCGAAGGAGAGGGATCGAGAAAGACGAGGAGCAACGGAGAGCCCGAGGGCCTCACCGAAGGGGGTGTTCGCGAAACCGGCCCTCCGCAGACCTAAGCCTACACTTGCGAGGAACATAAACCGAGGGCCGTGTTTGCGTAATAGGCAGGCCAAACAGCTGCGCTTTCACTAGCGAGGCTGTTGAGAACAATGTAGAGGGAGCAAGGATGAGGAGGACGCAAGCAGTGTCTGAAGTCCAAACGGAGGGCGGTGTTCGCGTAATAGGCAGGCGAAGCAGCTGCTCTTTCAATAGCGAGGCGCAGGAGAAAGACTGAGAAGGAGCAAGGAGGACGAGGAGCAACGGAGACCTTGATGTCCTCACCAACGGCGGTTTTCGCGAAACCCAACCTCTGCAAATCTAAGCGTACTCTAGTGAGGAGCATGAGAACAATGTAGAGGGAGCAAGGATGAGGAGGAGGCAAGGAGTGTCTGAAGTCCAAACGGAGGGCGGTGTTCGCGTAATAGGCAGGCCAAGCAGCTGCACTTTCATGAGCGAGGCGCAGGAGAACGATGGAGAAGGAGCAAGGAAGACAGGGAGCAACGGAGAGCCCGAGGTCCTCACTAAGGCCCATTTACGCGTAACCCGGGCCCATCCGCCTAAGCGCTCACCTGCGAGGAGCAGGAGAACAGAGCAGAAGAAGGAAGGAGGACAGGGAGGCAGGGAGAGTCCGAAGTCCAACTGAGGCTGGTTGATGATGACGATGATGATAATGATGATGTGAAGTTGATAGTTGTTTCCTCCAGCGGATCCTCCAGTGGTTGCCATCGTAACTTACGAATGTGCATTGGGGTTGCGATTACAAAGGGGTCACAGTGTACCCACGGAGCAGAGAGCACCCCTGGTCCTCATGAAGGCCGGTTTACATGTAACCTGGGGCCCATCTGCCTAAGCGCTCACTTGCAAGGAGCAGGAGAACGGAGCAGAAGGAGGAAGGATGACTGGGAGGCAGGGAGAGTCCGAGGTCCTCACTTAGGCCGGTTTACGCGAACACTGCCGAGAAGGAGACATTGATGATGATGATGATGATGTGAAGTTGAGAGTTGTTTGCTCCGGCGTTTCGGGGTCCCTCCAGACCCCAGTGTTTGTCATCGTAACTTGCAAATGTACATTGGGGTTGCGAAATACCCCATCGCCATTACCAAGGGGTCACAGAGTACCTACGGAACACAGAGCGCCCGAGGTACCCACTTAAGCCTGTTTACTCGTAACTCGGGGCCCATCCGCCTAAGCGCTCACCTGCGAGGCGCAGGAGAACAGAGGAGAAGGAGGAAAGAGGACAGGGAGGCAGAGAGTGTCCGAAGTCCTCGCTTAGGCTGGTTTACGCGTAACCCGAGGCCCATCCGGCAAGGTCCTCGCCTTCGAAGAGCAGGAGAACGGAGCAGAAGGAGGAAGGAGGACTAGGAGGCAGGGAGAGTCCGAGGTCCTCACTTAGGCCCGTTTACGCGAACACTGCTGAGAAGGAGACGACGATGATGATGATGATGATGATGATGATGATGATGTGAAGTTGAGAGTTGTTTCCTCCGGCGGTTCGGGGTCCCTCCAGACCCCAGTGTTTGTCATCGTAACTTACGAATGTCGGTTGGGGTGGCGAAATACCCCATCGCAATTCCTAAGGAGTCACAGACTATCCACGGAACACAGAGGACCTGTGGTCCTCACTTAGGCCAGTTTACACGTAATCCGGGGCCCATTCAGCTAAGCGCTCGCCTGCGAGGAGCAGGAGAACAGAGCAGAAGGAGGTAGGAGGACAAGGATGCAGGGGGAGTCCGAGGTCCCCGCTTAGGCCGGTTTACGCGTAACCCGGGGCCCATCCAGCTAAGTGCTCGCAGGAGCAGGAGAACAGAGCAGAAGGAGGTAGGAGGACAAGGATGCAGGCGGAGTCCGAGGTCCTCATGGAGGCCGGTTTACGCAAACACTGCCCTCTGCAAAGCTAAGCGTTCGACAGAGAGGCGCAGGAGAACCGAGGAGAAGGAGAAAGGAGGATGCTGAGGCAGAGAGAGTCCGAGGTCCTCACTTACGCCGGTTTACACGTAACCCGGGGCCCATTCGGCTAAGCGCTCGTCTGCGAGGAGCAGGAGAACGGAGCAGAAGGAGGAAGGAGGACGGGGAGGCAGGGAGAGTCCGAGGTCCTCACTTAGGCTGGTTTACGCGAACACTGCTGAGAAGGAGACGACGATGATGATGATGATGATGATGATGTGAAGTTGAGAGATGTTGCCATGGTGCTTGGGGGTCCGCCAGACCCAAAGGTTTGCCATCGTAACTTACGAATGTGCATTGGGGTTGTGAAATACCCCATCGTGGGAACACTTTGACCCCTTAGTAATCGCGGAGTAGAGAGCACCCCCGGTCCTCACTTAGGTCCGTTTACGCGAGCAGCGCCGAGAAGGAGACGATGATCATGATGTGAAGTTGAGAGTTGTTTCCTCCGACGTTTCGGGGTCCCTCCAGACCCCAGTGTTTGTCATCGTAACTTGCAAATGTACATTGGGGTTGCAAAATACCCCATCGCGATTACTAAGGTGTCACAGAGTACCCACGGAACACAGAGCGCCCGAGGTCCCCATTTAGGCCTGTTTACGCGTAACCCGGGGCCCACCCAGCTAAGTGCTTGCCTACGAGGAGCAGGAGAACGGAGCAGAAGGAGGAAGGATGACTAGGAGGCAGGGAGAGTCCGAGGTCCTCACTTAGGCCGGTTTACGTGAAGACTGCCCTCTGTAAAGCTGAGCGTTTGCAAGCGCAGGTTAGAAGGACCGAAGAGGAGGAGGAAGGAGACGATGATGACGATGATGAGGATGATGATGTGAAGTTGAGAGATGTTTGCTCCGGTGGTTCGGGGTCCCTCCAGACCCCAGTATTTGCCAACGTAACTTACGAATGTCGGTTGGGGTGGCGAAATACACCATCATGATCACTAAGGGGTCACAGAGTACCCACGGAGCACGGAGCACCCGAGGTCCTCACTGAGGACGGTTTACACTCTCGAGAAGGAGACGATGATGATGATGATGATGTGAAGTTGAGAGTTGTTGCCGTGGCACTTGGGGGTCCCTCCAGACCCCAAGGTTTGCCATCGTAACTTACCCGATCGATGGAGGGTTACAGCCGATTAGGTACCTTTGTCCAACGCTGTGACGAGACCCGCTATAGCCAGGGGTCCGCCTGACCCCCATCCGCCCCCACCCCGAGCCGGAGCCCTGTTTCGTGACGAGATCTGGATCCGCGCTGCTGGGGTCTGCGTGACCCCCCCCCCTTTTGTTTTTATTTGGTCCAGGCCGCACAAGGGTTAAATGAAAGCTACACGAGTCACCCCTGTCGCCACTCAAAGTGCCCCTTTTGTACACCCACTGTACTGACGGGATCTGAAAATAATGGGACAAATTGGAGAACCAAACCAAAAGGACAAATTAACATACACTAGCTTGGAAAGACAAATCCAGAGGGCATTGAAGAGGGGATATGATGAAGGAGAAATTGTTGAAGCCATCATTCAAGCTATAACCCCAGGGACAAAACTGAAAAGCTATCTTGAGAGTAGATTAGATTTGACTTTGCAAGCTCTCAGGCAAATATTACGGACTCATTACATTGAGAAAGATGCCACGGAGTTGTATCACTTGCTCACACATGCTGTACAGGAGCCAAAAGAAACTCCAATCCAGTTTTTGATGCGAGCAATGGATTTGAGACAACTTCTTGCTTCAGAGAGAGTTAAGTCTGGTTTAAAGTACAGTTCGGAGCTCATCCAAAATCAGTTTCTCCAGACAGTACTCACTGGCCTCCATGATGACACCATCCGAACTGATGTGAAGCTATACCTGCAAAATCCTAAGATCACAGATGAGGTTCTTCTGGAAAAAATGTCTGCGGTGTACAGTCTGGAAATGGAAAGAAAGAATAAGCTGTCAGCTGCATCAAGAGCAAAGATGATCAAAGTTGCAGCAGTAAGTGGGGAAGATCAAGAGGTGGAGAAAGAAAGCAGTATGCACACATCAAACAGTAAGAACAAGCAAGGCGGAGCAGTCAAACGAGACACATTAATGGATAAAGTTGATCAAGGCAACAAGGCTATATGTGAGGCTCTGCAGAACCTCACCACTCATATTGCCAGCCTCCAGCAGACCGTTAAGCCACAATGACGGCGAAACAACTAGTAGCTCAGTGTTCCAACATTCGAAAGAAGGGACTGCTATCACAGCTAGAGATTGACGAGGTACAACATAAATGCTACGGCAAGGAGGAGTCAGGACGCCAGGTCAGGGGGGAGATATCATCACCCCCACCCGAGATTGGGTACATAGCCCCAAGTGCGATAGGAGAAGGATTGTTGAGTGCGAGAGGAACTGACCTGAAAGATAGGATCATGGCCAAGCTTGAAACCTGGATCCCCCGTAGCCGGTTACCAAGATTACGTGAAGTACCCTCAGAAGGTCTGCTAGATGATGTTAATGCAGCACTATGGACGATACCTACAACCACGATTACCGACACTAACAAGCTGATCTACACTACGGCAGCAGTGATCAGTGAGATGCTTGGCTACAAGTTGAACAGCCACAAGGGGCAGTACCCTCCATGGAGAAGGAGGCTAGAGGGCAAGATCAAAGTAGCACGAAGGGAGGTTAGCCAACTAACGGAGTTGCAGAAAGGCGCGACAAAGAAGGTGCATAAGAAATACAGCAAGCTGTCCATACCTGAGGCCTTGGAAACTGCCTTCACAGCCTTGGCCAGCCGCTTGAGGAGGTACACCAGAGAGAGAGAAGGCAGGAGAATAAACCAGCTGTTCTCCACAGAACCAGCAAAGGTGTACTCTCAGTGGCAAGGGAACAATAAGAGAACAGCACCACCAAGGCTGGAGACGGAGCAATACTGGAAGAGCATATGGGAGAAGGACGCAACCCATAACGGCAATGCTCAGTGGCTAGTGGATCTGAGGGCAGACCACAGCAACCTCCCTGAACAGGGTCCAGTAACCATCACAGTGGCAGATATCCAAGAAAGGGTCTCCAGTATGAAGAGTTGGACAGCACCAGGGCCCGACATGGTTCACGCCTACTGGCTGAAGAAGCTGACTGCACTCCACGAAATGAACCAGCTGCAGCACAAATGAACCAGCTGCTAGTTAACGAGAGACACCCGGAATGGCTAACCGAAGGTCGGACGGTCCTGATCCCCAAGGACCCCAAGAAGGAACCGGTCCCATCCAACTACCGACCAATAACCTGCCTCAGTACTACATGGAAGCTCCTGTCAGGCATCATATCGGCTAAGATGAACAGGCACATGGGTCAATACATGAGTGGGGCACAGAAAGGGATTGGCAAGAATACCAGAGGCGCAAAACACCAGCTACTGGTAGACAGAACAGTCAGCCGAGACTGCAAGACCAGACTGACCAACCTGTGCACAGCCTGGATTGATTACAAGAAGGCCTATGACTCAATGCCCCACAGCTGGATACTGGAATGCCTAGAACTATATAAGATCAACAGAACCCTAAGAGCCTTCATCAGGAACTCAATGGGGATGTGGCGTACAACACTAGAGGCCAACTCCAAGCCCATAGCACAAGTCACCATCAAGTGCGGGATCTACCAAGGAGATGCTCTGTCCCCACTGCTGTTCTGCATAGGCCTTAACCCCTCAGTGAGATCATTAACAAGACTGGCTACGGATACCAACCACGGAACGGAGCGGTTGTCAGCCACCTCCTGTACATGGATGACATCAAGCTGTATGCCAAGAGTGAACGAGACATCGATTCACTGATACACACTACCAGGCTATACAGCAATGACATTGGAATGTCGTTCGGACTGGAGAAGTGTAGTCGGATGGTAACAAAGAGAGGGAAGGTAGTCAGAACTGAGGGAATTGAACTACCAGAAGGCAACATTGCAGACATAGAGGACAGTTACAAGTACCTGGGGATCCCATGCAAGCGAATGGGAACCATGAAGAGGCCGCTAGGAAAGCTGCAACCACCAAGTACCTGCAGAGGGTCAGGCAAGTCCTGAGGAGTCAGCTGAGCGGTAAGAACAAGATCCGGGCCATCAACACCCACGCCCTGCCCGTGATCAGGTACCCTGCTGGGGTAATAGGCTGGCCAAAGGAGGAGATAGAAGCCACTGACATAAAGACAAGAAAGCTCCTTACCATGCATGGAGGGTTTCACCCCAAGTCCAGCACCCTGAGGCTGTACGCTAAGCGGAAGGAAGGGGCCGGGGACTGGTGAGTGTCAGCACCACAGTCCAGGATGAGACAAGAAACATCCATGAATACATCACGAAGATGGCCCCAACTGACAGCGTGCTCAGTGAATACCTCAGGCAGCAGAAACCCAAGAAAGAGGAGGAAGGTGAGGAACCATCATGGAAGGACAGGCCCCTGCACGGTATGTACCACCGGCAGATAGAGGAGGTGGCTGATATCCAGAAATCCTACCAGTGGCTGGACAAAGCTGGACTGAAAGACAGCACAGAGGCACTAATCATGGCAGCACAAGAACAAGCTCTGAGTACAAGATCCATAGAGGCTGGGGTCTATCACACCAGGCAAGACCCCAGGTGCAGGCTGTGTAAAGATGCCCTGAGACAATCCAGCACATAACAGCAGGGTGCAAGATGCTAGCAGGCAAGGCATACATGGAGCGCCATAACCAAGTGGCCGGCATAGTGTACAGGAACATCTGTGCCGAGTATAACCTGGAAGTCCCAAGGTCAAAATGGGAGATGCCCCAAGGGTGATGGAGAATGACCGAGCTAAGATCCTGTGGGACTTCCAGATGCAGACGGACAAAATGGTGGTGGCTAACCAACCGGACATAGTGGTGGTAGACAAACAGAAGAAGAGCGGCCGTAGTGATCGATGTAGCGGTTCGAATGACAGCAACATCAGGAAGAAGGAACATGAGAAGCTGGAGAAATACCAAGGGCTCAGAGAAGAGCTCGAGAGGATGTGGAGGGTGAAGGTAACGGTGGTCCCCGTGGTAATCGGAGCACTAGGTGCGGTGACTCCCAAGCTAGGCGAGTGGCTCCAGCAGATCCCGGGAACAACATCGGAGATCTCTGTCCAGAAGAGCGCAGTCCTGGGAACAGCTAAGATACTGCGCAGGACCCTCAAGCTCCCAGGCCTCTGGTAGAGGACCCGAGCTTGAAGGATAAACCGCCCGTAGGGGCGTGCTGGGTGTTTTTATAGAGAGAGAGAGAGAGAGAGAGAGAGAGAGAGAGAGAGATGTATGTATATACAGGATGGATGAGCTGAACATGGAAGACTGAACGTAGCTGGACTCAATTTTTGAACCCGGCGGCCAGTGGCGTTGCCGCTTCTTTTTTAAAAGACTATATTGTAGGAATTTATAACAACATGTGGCAATAAAAGGCTTATGTTTAAATGATTCTGGTTCATTTCTCTACTTCACATTTTACAGCTTATCTCTCATAAAGAATTCACAATACAATCTTGAAACAATTATTAATATACTTTTCTTCTTTTAAGGCTGGATGCATTCAGGTTATCCCATCATGGCACACCATGCTTCAGCTCCTGAAGTAGTTGGTGTTAAAAAAGGTAAAGAACTGTGGGGTCCCATCCATGAACTGGGACACAACCAACAGAGAAGCTGCTGGGAGTTCCCCCCACACACCACAGAGTGTACGTGCAACCTGTGGTCAGTGTATGTGCATGAAGAGGTGCTGGGTCTCAACAGAGCACAGGTAGAGCAAATCAAGTGTCTTTTAAACTCTTATTTGTTTTACATCAATCATCATCAGAAAACTCGTGACTGAGTTTGCTGTGATCACATGATTTAGCAACTATCTCATTCCATGTTCTTTGGTGCAGGCTCATGACGATTTACCTTTAGCAAACCGAAAGAGTCGAGTAGAGGAGTACATCAAGGGAGGAAGGAAACTCAGTGACTGGAGTGTGTGGGTTGCCTTGGAAACATATCTGCAGGTGAGAGAATTATACAGAAATTTTGCTTGGTCCACAGTGAAGAAGATACACAATATGAATAAGACTGAAAGTCTCTAACTCCATTTGATCCAGTCACACTTAAAATCAACCAAATCACCAACATATCACTTAGGGCAGGGGTGGGCAATTCCAGGCCTCGAGGGCCGGTGCCCTGCAGGTTTTAGATCTCACCTTGGGTCAACACACCTGAATCACATGATTAGTTCATGACCAGGCCTCTGGAGAACTTGTTAAGGAGCTAATTTAGCCATTTAAATCAGCTGTGTTGGTTCAAGGACACATCTAAAACCTGCAGGGACACCAGCCCTCGAGGCCTGGAGTCGCCCACCCCTGACTTAGGGGTAGAGTTGAATTTTAGCCACATGCTAAACAAGCATAATGTCAGAAATTGCAAGATGATACCTTTCAAATGAAATCAAATCTCTTACATGCACTTTGCCTTCTATTAAAAGAGTTTGATTTGGGTGTATAGGTGACAATTCCATGTAGACTTGTACACTTATAGTGAAGCTAACATTAAATCATAACAGGTTATGATGCTTTGGTCAAGAGATTATTGCTCCTAACATAAAAGACAGCAAATAGTTTGAGTTGTTGTCATATCTACCTTCTCTGTAGCTCCAGGAAAGGTTTGGCTGGGATGCCTTTAAGGAGGTTTTTGCTGTATACCACCACATGAGCAACTTTCCTGAGGACAATGACACAAAGATGAACCTGTATGCTGAGACGTTCTCCCAGACTGTGGGGATGAACCTAACCGGCTTCTTCAAGGCCTGGGGCTGGCCCATCGAAACAGCCACTGAGGAAAAATTGTCCCAGCTGCCTCCCTGGAATGACCACCCCATGGCCCAGTACAAATGAACTGAACAGAACTGCAGAATAACAAAAATCATTTTAGTTCTCTGCAGTGAAACTTCAGTTCATTAAGTTAATCTTTTTTAAATCAGTCTTTTCATGGCAATGGGATACAAGTTGCATTGTATCCCATTTGAAAAGTGAATGTAGCAGCTTCTTTCACAGTACATGATGGAATCATTTACTTAAAATTAGTGACCTTCCAAATTAACTAGAAGATTTCTTTCTAAACAGTCTCTTCTTGTCCTTAGCGGGCGACCAGCGGCGGTGGTCTGCCGCGCAACCAGTACGCTGCTGTAGGTGCCGCAGGTTCTCTTGCTTGACCAACGATTATCTTCCATGCTTTTCGATCTAAGGCGATGGTTCTTGCCTGCTCGAGGTCAAGTCGAAGGGCCTTCAAATCATCCTGGATTTGTTTCATCCATGTCTTCTTTGGTGCATTTCGATGCACCCTCCAATCGGTGGGGCGGGTCAACCAGAGTAGGCCATGAGGGTAGCGGCTCGGGTCCATTCGACAAATGTGGCCAAACCAACGGAGTCGGTGGTGCTGGATTAGGTCGCAGATCGTCGGTTGGCTGCCACAGCTGGTGAGGATGGTGTCATTCGAATGACGGTCGCGAAGGGAAATGCCGAGAACGCATCTAAGGCAACGCATTTGGAAAACTTCGAGCTTGCTCAGGTCGTGTTTGAGCATTGTCCACGTCTCCGTGCCGTAAAGTAGAATGGACAGGATCAGGGTTCGGAAAAGGCGGATCTTTGTCTAAACAGTATTCATCATATTATTTACAAATGATCAAACCAATGATCTGTTTCCATAAATGTCAAAGTCATGTAATTATTTAGCATGCATTTGGCAGTTAAATTCAATGTGTTTTAGTGTAATCATTAATCATGTCAATCAATCATCAAGTAGGCTGTAAAATTCTGTGCATCATCCTGAAATATCCATGTAATACTTTCACTGAACTTTACGGGATTTTCTTTGTTTCATGTCTGTGTTACATGACTGTACCTGCAGCACTGGATAGAATACTCAATTTTTGCATCTTGGCTGGGAATTGGTGCATACAATAAATGACCCAAGTGTAGTAATGCAAGTAATCTTGTTTGCTGTTGTAATTAGGTTTTGTTATGCTCATGTTATTTTGGCTGCAAAGGAGAGCAAAGATATAACAATCAAAGAGCTGAAATGAAGCTGAGTGTTAAAAACAAGGAAAAGTGTCACTGCAGCCACTGTCTGTTATTTTCAAGCTTTATTTTGTGGCCTTGGATGTTTTTCCCAAACTGGTAAATCACATCAGTCTTTCTTGAATGGTGGAATCTTTTTGTTCTTTGCATTTTCAAATGCAGTGCTTGCCTCATCAAATCTAGAAATAAACATAAATTACAATGTACCGTAAAGCTTTCTGTCCTTTCAACAGTAGTGTCATAAAGCTACTTGCATCCATCCTTTACATTATTTTACATTGGTCGCAGCTAATCTCATATTCATAAGTCACTGTAGTTGTCGCTGTTTTACAGGCATGTGCCATTAACAGTGACTGGATCCTCTGGTCTTTCGCAGTAAACTAGTAGAAGAGCAGTGTGTAAGGAAAACTGCCACTGGAAAGGAAAGCTCAGCTTTCACTGGTCTAAGATCAATTACAATCTGCACTATGTGTGGATAGACAGTTAGCCAGACAGTGACCTTGGTACCAACTCACAACTCATGTGTTAGGAAGTCTAATATATCTGCTTTAATCATTATTAGTACTCCAAAAACACTTTAGGAGAAAGCTGTGTGATTTTAAATAATTTTTAGAAATGTTATTCATACACTGAAAACATTGTGGACTAATTCATATATAGTGCTTTTATACTCTACTGCAGCAATCACTTTATACAACATACCTCATTCACGCAAAAACATTTCCCTGTGATTAACTGATTTGCATTTAACACTCACACACACTCCGATGAATGCATCGGAGAGCAACATGGGTAATTGTCTTTCCTAAAGATTTAAATATTGTATTGGATCCTGAGAATGTTGTTGGGTCTGCCGTGGTCATTCACAATGAACTGAGCACGTAGGAGCAGTATGTGTCACATGCTGTGGTGTGCAAGACCTGTTGACAGTCTGGAGTTACTTCTCACTGAAAGCATTTGGAGCCTCGCTATGTGCTTCCAAACCAGCATTTAATCTCTGAGCAAGCTATCCCAGAGAAGTAAAGAAAGTGTGTAAGTTCATCTCTGAATGTTTGTAAAGTATTCCTGGTTGTTAAGCTTAACAATCGATATATGGAACTCCAACAACTGTGAGTTGTCATTCCTAACTCAGACAGTACAATGGATAGACTCAAGATTTACTCTGCAAAATGCAGTGTTGTAGGCTACACAGTTCTGTGGTTCAAAACTTGTGTTAAGTTTTGAATAGAAATTACACAAAATTCAATCTCACAGCACAACACCAGAACAACTGCAGGTGTCCACCAGTCACAATTGCAGTACTTTGGCATCAAGCTAGCCCTACTGAAGACATGCAAACATAAAGGGAGATACTTTATGCTTGCATGAACTGTTTGTGTGTTTGTTGCAGTTTGTCAAAAGCTAAAGGTCCAGCTGCTGTATTTCACAAGCAGAGAAAAGAAAGAAAGCTAACTTCCCTCAGAGCTGGAGAAAGATAAGGAAGACAAGACACACAGCACAGGACAGATAACAATAAACTGAGCAGATGAGGTTAACATTGTTAACACACTTTACAGAATAAACTATATAAACTTATAATGTACTGTTGGGCCCCTTTCTCCCTCTTTTTTTAAATCAGGGTCCTCTTCTTTATGCAGTTTGTACAGTAACTTATTTACATCCTACTCCCAGTTGTCCTCTGTACAAAAAGACTGTGTATAATAAAACAAATGTGCCCCATCTAAACACTACACTACAATCAACACACATTTATCTGAACACTCATGGCTGGATTTGGACTCATAACCACTTCACGTCATGTGAACTCTTAGCCTTACCAGAATTCGCTGAATAAGTATAAGATTTCTCAGTATTGGGGGTGTTGAATTAAGTAACAACTATACTTCCTTTTTATTTTGTACAGAAAGACGTGACCATTTGTTGCAAAGCATTAGACTGAGCAACATGTCTCTGTATGTCTCAGTCATTCAGGTCATGGTATTTAGAGGAGCTTCTTTACGTTTCTTAAAGACATTTTACCTCTCATCAGAGAAACTGTGGAGAGTCGTAGGTATTTAATCCTTAGTGGGAGTTGTTCTTTAAGAGGGCTGTTGACTGACTTTTGACCACATTTGAATGGCTTCAGTCAGGTTTCAGAGCTCATCACAGCACAGAAACACTTTAGTGAAAGTTACAGATGATCTTCTTATGGCCTCTGACAGCAGAATCATCTCTGTGCTTGTCCTGCTAGACCTCAGTGCAGTGTTTGATACTGTTAACCATAATCATATTTTATTACAGCAAATAGAGCATGCTGTAGATATTAAAGGTAGGTATTAAATGTGTTGCACTGCAGTGATTTAAATCATATTTATCCAATAGACTCCAATTTATTCATAAATGGAGAGTCCTCTTCACACTTAGGTTATTTATAGTTCCACGGGGTTCAGTGCTACGGCCTGTTTGCGTTATACGTGCTTCCCTTAGCAGGCATAGCATACATTTTCATTGCTATACAGATGATACCCAACTTTATCTATCCATGAAGCCAGATAACACACACCAATTAGTTAAACTGCAGGAATGTGATAAAGACCTGGATGATGTTTAATTTTCTGCTTCTAAATTCAGATAAAATTGAATTTAAAAGCCCTAAAATACTGAAATATGGTATCTAATCAGATGCTTACTCTTGTTGGCAATACCTTGGCCTCCAGTAACAATGTGAGAAATTTTGGAGTCATTTTTGACCAGGATATGTCCTTCAATGCACATATTAAACAAATATGTAGGACTGCTTTCTTCCATTTGCGCAATCTCTAAAATTAGAAATATCCTGTCTCAGAGTGAGGCTGAAAAACAAGTTCAATCATTTATTACTTCTAGGATGGACTACTGTAATTCGTTATTATCAGGATGTCCTAACAATGCCTTGAAAAGCCTTCAGTTGATCCAAAAGTCTGCAGCATAAGTCCTGACAGGGACTAGAAAGAGAGAGCATATTTCTCCTATGTTGGCTTCCCTTCATTGGCTCCCTGTTAATTCCGCACTTAAATTTCAAATCCTGCTCCTCACTTATAAGGTTGCGAATAATCTAAGGAGCTTGGAAAGTAAAGTGTCTGGACTTCTTTAAGTTTCCTTGAAGACGCTACTGGTGGAGAGTCCCAGATTTTAAGCCCTATGGGAGTGCCCCCAAGACACTACACAACAACCTTCCAGTCTCCTCTACCTAATCACATGCCAGGAACGTCCCTAAATTGTATGTGTGTGTTTCTGTCCTTCTGCATGTGTAGTTTTGTGTCTATTCCATTTATGTTTGAGACAACAGGAAAAATGTCAATTAAGCTTAGAACATTAACCTAGTTCAGGGGATAGTGTACCGTCTTCCATGGAAAACTGAAAAGTATATGTGTGTTTGGAAATCTGTGGTTTGACTATATGAAAACTTCAGCTAACATGAATTTCGAATGATGGTGTTTATGAGTACTTGAGCCAAGAAGTAATAGCAGAAAAGACAACTAGTAAAATTAGATTTGATTTATTTATATATTTTTTATGTTTAATTCATTAAATTCATTACTTTAGGTGGCGAATTTCCAAAATGTATCTAAATGCAGTTTGTACAATAACATATTTACATCCTGGTCCCAGCTGTCCTCTGTTCATAAATAGAAGAATTTGCATTTGCAATAAATGCCATTTAAACACATTATGAGTTTTACAAATAAATCTAAACCTAAATCTTCTCTAAGAGATGTGATTTATTGTGCAAATAATTTATTTCCAGTATCTCATTGTTTTATTCGTCATACGCTGCCGTCAACACCAACACCCATGTGAACACTCATAGCTAGAACTGGAAACCGTGGGTTGAGTTATTGGTCTGATAACTGCCTTCGTGTGACCTCTTAGTCTGACTAATATTTGCTCAATTGATGATTTTCATGTCACTTTTCTCAGCATTGTCTTTACTTATATTTTTTTTGCACAGAAAGATTTGACCTTTAGTTGTTAAACAGATGGACGACATACACATTTGTACACAGACACACACACACAGACAACAACTGTTATGTGTGTGTGTCTGATGTTGATGTTGTAACTGTGATGCTTACAGGGAAATAGTTTAAAGGGGCATTTTCAAGGCTACTCATAAATCTTCAGTAAATAACAACCTACCAGGCTGTGCAGTGAGGTAGCAGTGACAATCAGAACACCTGAGCCTGAAGAGGTAGTACTTGTTGTTTCTGTGAAAAAGCTCCAAGCCAGAAGGACTCTGTCTTAACTTGCTTTGGTTGTGTTATATTTTTTAAAAACATCTGGACTGCTGTTTTAAATGACATAAAGTACAGTCTTCCATGGAAAATTGAACAGTAGTATGTGTGTGTTTGGAAATCTGTGGTTTGACTATATGAAAACTGAAGCTAACGTGAATTTCGAATGATGATGTTTATTTGGTGAATTAAACTGTTTAACTCTTCCTCACTCTGTAGGTGATTCTCCTGAGACGATTACCAATGTTATTCGGTTCCCTCCCAGACCGTGCAATATTACCCAAGAGTACTTATTGAATATTTGTTTTCATCCCCCCATCATATGCTGCTACTCCCTTTATTCTATTGCACAATACTTTGTCACTTTCTAGAACCGCCTGCACTGATAGTTAAGTTATTTATTCACCAGGATATAGTTATATATATTACTTTGTTAGAGTTATCCAATACTATGTCTTGCACTATCTATATTACTGTACACTATTCTTATTGTATATATTGTATATCTTATATCTATTTCATCTGTTCCTCTGTCTCTCCTGCTGCTTTGAGCATGTACATGACAAAAGAATTTCCCTCGGGATAAATAAAGTTGTTCTTATTCTTATTCTTAAAGATTGTCTTTGCTCTGTGTTAAGAACTGGGAACTACCTCCATCAAAATTTTGGTGGATGTGTGTAATAAAGTTTCTGGCCACACTCTTTGCTTTCTCATCTAAAATTGGATGCTGGCCTTAAAGAAAGAAGTCAGACACAAGTTGGAATGTTCTGTCACATTCTGATTAAACATTGATTTATGGCCACATTTTGTCCCTGTGGTGATAAAACGAGCTGTCTCTTATCATTGGTCCTTCCTTAATCACATCTCCTTATATAAACAGCACCATTCTCTGCTTTTATTTTTATGCTTTCTCCTCTCCTGTCACATAGAGCGTGGTTGTCTTTAAAAATGTTGTGCTACAGAGTAATACCACAGAAGGAAAACTTCCAGGTAAAAATGCTTTGTGTTTTTAAGTTGTGTTTGGTTGTAATGAGATCAGTGGAGAACAGCATTTTATTTTTTCACCAGCTACAGTTTGACAATTTGCTGAGTCTTGACTTGTAACACACTAGTAACAGTTCAAATGTTATGTTTACTGTGTGTTTTTATTCCATCAACTCCGGATACATATGTAAGAAAAACTATTAAACCTGATGTGTTAACAACTTCTTCTTTCCGCATCGTAACCTTCACCTTCTTCATCAGTCTACAGAGTATAATTCCTCTACACTATGTCATCTAACCAATCATTCAAAAACGAAAATGAAGAGGCCTACGCCTCCTTGACGAAAGGCCTGAAGGAGCTGGACCTACAGGGACCCTATGTTCCCAGTGACCTGGTGCTGATTGGAGACCATGCCTTTCCTTTAGCGATGAACAGCCGAGGTCAGGTCCTGATGGCTGCCTCTCTGTATGGCAGTGGAAGGATTGTGGTCCTGGGTCATGAGGGCTACTTGACAGCCTTTCCTGCTCTGGTAGAAAATGCTGTGACCTGGCTGAGAGGTGATGGATCTGATAACCTCTCTGTAGGGGTGCAGAGAAATGTATGTGCAGTTGCTGATAGCCTCCAATGATCCAGCTTCCAAGTAGAAGTTGTGGGCACTTTCAGTGACAAACTGGGAGTTGGTGTTTATGTGACCGATGCCTACAGCGTGGGCTCAGACCCAACAGAGCTGGTGGCGTTTCTGAAAGCTGGAGGAGGGGTGCTGATAGCTGGGCAGGCGTGGAGCTGGGCTGCAACTCACCCCAAAGAGAACACACTGCATCAGTTTGATGGGAATAAAGTGTTGGGAGTGGCAGGGATCTACTTCACTGAGCGTTATGGTGAGGTGGAGAACCTGCCTGTCTGCCCTGAGATCCCGTCCTCCTGGAAGTCGTTAGAGTGAGTGTTTAATATAATTCGGTTTTACTGCACGTTTACAAAATTTTCCACTTTCCAAAAAAATTAAACAAATCAACTTTTAATGTGAAATATTTTTTCTCTCTTGTTTGAAACAGTATTACTGAAGTGTGTTATTGGTATTGAACCTGTTATTGAGACTATTTCTTATCTGTTAGCTATTTAAAACTTAACATAACACTTTTCATTTTAAAAATGTACACTTTAGCATTTTTGTTCTTTTTCTCCCCACTTATATTTTATTGCTATAATATCAGTGTACTATCCATTTTCTAAGCTGCTTGTCAAACCAGGGTTGATGGGAGGAGCAGATCCTAGGCCACAAGTCAATCACAGCACTTGCACATAATTATAATGATGTGATCCATTTGATCTATTACATTACATTTGTCTGTTTAACAAATGTAATGTAAATTGGACTATTATCTTTATGCAGATTTTTTTAAATGCTAATTTACAATGAATAAATCATTGTACAAGAACATATCTGTGGAATCTAAAATAGTAGCAAAAGAGTTATTTTACAAGATGACAATATATTTACAGGGTATTGATAGTAAAAATACTTTAAGATAATACAATTTACACTCAAATTTCCTAATGAAAAACAGGCATTTTATTTAAAACAACACATTTCTAGTAAAAAGAATTTCATCCCTTTATTCTGAATTTACTTCTGTACACTATATCTCTAATTTTTGATTTCTCTTTCATATTCTTCTTTCACCTTTCAATTACAGGACAGGAAAGGACTTCAAGGATGACTTGGAGTTATTACTCAAGGGGGTTTCAGAGTTCAACCTCCCGTCTGATTCTGTATTTTCTGAGGTTCTAGTCCACGGACCGCTAGCCTTTCCCATCGGGACTACAGAAGATGGATGTCCATTCCTGGCAGGAGCCTACTATGGGCGAGGACGGGTCATTGTGGTTACACATGAAAGTTCTCTAGCAGTGGAGGTAGAGTATTAATTTTTTAAAAGTTAAAATCCAGCCTTTCTGTGTGGAGTTTGCATGTCCTCCCCGTGTTTGAGTGGGCTCTCTCCAGGTACTCCGGCCTCCTCCCACAGTTCAAAGACCTACAGTTAGTGGTGTCAGTTTGATTGGTAAATTGAAATTGTCCATATGTGTGAATGTGGGTGTGAATGGTTGTCTCTCTGTATGTGTTAGCCCTTTGACAGACGGGCAACCTGTCCAGGGTGTAACCTACTTCTTACCCCTTTAACTTCCATTCAAGGATGAATGGAAGTTAAAATCAATACATAAGAATTTTCTAGTGCTGCATATTTTCAAGTTTATTTTTCCACATTACATTTGTTTCCACCAGTACAGGGAGAAAAACTTTCAGATGCCAAAAGTGACTTACTTTAATAGGGTTAGGTAGTAGACCTCTGATTTTCTTAAAATGAATTGTGTGCTGTTCTGACAAATATTTTATATATCACAAGTATACACGACTGCCTGTCTTCCTACTGTCTTTCTTTTATTTTAGAGCATGGCTCCATTTTGGAGAAACGCCATTCACTGGTTGGATGAAGGGCGCAGAGGGGTTGTTGGTGTCATGGTGAATCCTGCACTCAAAGTTCTGAGTGAGTCAGGGCTGAAGTGTGAGAAGACAAACTTCAGGAAAGACCTCAGCGTGTTTGTGTGTAAAGCGTATATCACTGAGCATTTGGAGGAAATCCAAAACTTTGTGGCAGAGGGAGGAGGCCTGCTGATTGGAGGACATGCCTGGCACTGGGCGCAGACACATGCTGGGCAAAATCCACTTACAGATTTCTCAGGTATGAAGATGCACCACAAAGGTTTTACAATAGACAGAAAAGAAGTATTGGTAGTGTTCTTATTTTCCACCTAAAAAACCAAAAGTGCACTGAATTGATAAAGAGCTCTTCTTGTCTAATCAACCACCCTAAAAACCTATTGTATTTGTTGTGCTAACAGATTCACAATGGTGTAGTATCTTATCCAAAGACACCTTGATTGAAGGGGTTGGGCATCAAATAACCAACCTCCTGATGAGTGTAAAACCAAAGTTATGACATTTCCAACAATACAACTCAGTAAATTAAGTCACACTTGTTTTAATTTCTTTCAGTGAACAAAATGCTGAACCAAATGGGATTGAGCCTTTTGGGAGCAACAATCCGTTCAGGAACATACAAAGCTCTTGTACCCAGCTGGCCGATTAAAGATACTTACCATTTCCGCCACCTTCTATACCGCTTCGTTGCCCATGTGACTACAGGTGAAGAACTTAGCAAGCATGAGGAGGGATGTCTTCAAAAGCTGGGCAGTGACTGTGATGCTTACTTGCACACAAAGGCACATGGCTCCTTCTATTACACTCAAGTGTTGGCTGCTCTCACTGACATGTTAAAGAAGTCAGACCTGGCACAGGTGAGTAGAGAAAAAATATAAACACTTTCTAACACATAGCAACACAGAGGCTGGTGCCACTGATACCACAACTATCAGCCACTGAGATGTTAGATTAATGTCTTCTTCTTTCAAGGTGAGTGACAGCTGCCCTGCAAAGACACCAAAAGACAAGCTACTCCTCAGTGTGGGATCACCTGTATACAAGTTTTGCCCAAATCCTGAGGCCCTCCTGCCCTACCTCATCAAGGATAATCCACTGATGCCAGACGTCCATAACCACAGGCTCAAGATCGATGTTAACACAGAAGGTCAGATTTCATGTTTTTGGACAAATATGTCAGCTGTGAATATATCAATATATGACTGCAACCTGCCCACAGTTTATTCACAATACTCACACACAATACTTCAATTTGGACTCAACTCAAATGTACTTTATCACAGACATCCAAAGAAAAAATGAAATACGTGCATATTTCATACATGTATATGTCACCAACTGTAACCTCTGATGCTGTATCCTGGGGTTTCACAATATACTTAGATTTTTTTTTTAATTTTGTTTGAAATTCACATAATATCATAAACAATCCAGTGAAAGTGCACTTAAGGTTACAGACTTACTTGCTATTTACAAATAGGACATATCAGTGACGTTTTTTCATAAACATAGAAAACTGATTTGTTTCTATTTTCCTCAGTGTCAACAGTTCAGTAAATGAAATCAACAAAGTTTAGGAGAATTTTGACTGATATTTGACTGTACTGTGTGTGTGTGTGTGTGTGTGTGTGTGTGTGTGTGTGTGTGTGTGTGTGTGTGTGTGTGTGTATCTGTATGTTAGATGGGAAAGAGTGGATCAGCACTGGTCTCTACCTCTCTCCTGGTATGAGTACCTACATGGTCATGCCAGCTGAGACTGTCAACAAGCACTGGAAGGTGAAGCACACAAAATCATCCACTAAGTTCACTTAGAAACACTATATCACACCTGGTTCATTTATACAAAGAAAAGAAAAATAACAATAAACACCCCTTTACATCTGCAAAGTAACTATTGAGACCAAAATGTGGTTATTTGTTATGGTTTTATCATGAGCTGTGTGAAGTGGGCAGGATTGGACGACTCAAAATGTAGAACAAAAAAAGTAGAGTCAAAAATAAAAAACTAGGAATAGGAGTCCAGAACACAAAGAGGAAACAGTTCTGGGGCCCGACCGTGGAGCCAGCATCTGCGACGTAGCAGGTCTGGCTAGAAAATTAACAATAAACATCCCTTAACACTCCATAACACATCTGCAAAGTAGCTATTGAGACCAAAACGTTGTGATTTGGTAGAAACAGTTCTGGGGCCTGAACGTGGGGTCAATGGTGGTGACAGAACAGTTCTTGAGGCCGACTGTTGAGCCAGCGCCTGCGACGGAGCAGGTCTGGAGGCTGACTGCGTAGCCAGCGGTAGCGACGAAGCAGGTCTGCTGGACGGCCGTCCGTGGCACCAGTGGCGTCAAAGACCTCTGGCTGAGCTGTAGCAGGACCAGATGCAGCGACAACCTGTAGCTGAGACAAAGCAGAATTAGATAGTGTGATGACCTCTAGCTGAGACCAGACTGTGCAATGACCTCTGGCAGGCAGTTGAGCAGGTCGCGGTGTGGAAGTCGCAGGTGGTTAAGCAGGTGCCTGAGCAGGCTCTACAGAACCCCTAGCCCACAAAGGGGGAGGCTGGATGGGCTCGTCTGAGCCCTCAGTGGAGATAGAATTTGGTTATTTGGTTATTTGGTTTGCTTATGCTCCCTGCGGAGAAAAGAGCGGCCTGGGATGGCCTGACTGAGCCCCTCCTGTGGATGCAGGGCTCGCAGCAGGCTCCACTTGTGACCGAGGACCGTGTGCTGAAACTTGGATACTCTGGTCCAGGGAGCAGGTATGGGTGCCAGGAGTGGCCAAACACCAGCTGTCCCCACCCGAGGAACAGCTAACGGTGCAGGGACAGATTTGGTCTTGGCTACCCTCCCCCTAGGAACTGGTAAGGGTGCAGCTGAGTCCTGGCTCCCCTGGGAACCAGGCTTGGCCTCAATCACCCTCACCTGTGGAACAGGTACAGGCATGGGGGAAGGCTGGGCTTTAGCTGCCCTGGGAACAGGAACACGCAGAGGAGAGAAATGCTCTCAGCTCTCAAAGAGGCAGTCACAGGAGTGGGTGGAATAGAACAAACAGTCCTTTGAGATGCAGCCTGCGGAGCAGCACAATTCGGAGGTGAAACAACACCAAAAACTGTCTGTAATGGGGCCCTGGACAGAGTAACATGCTTAGGAGGCGCTAACTGTGTTTCAACAACAGTTTTTAAACTAGGAACACAAACAGCCCCAAAATAAACAGGCCAGGGAGCAATATGGCCGACAGTCTCTAAATAAACTGGCTGGGAAGGGTTTGAAAAACACTGACGGTCTCTGGAGGGCCAGCTCAGTGGCACTCCTCACAGTCCCAATCTTAATTTTTCCCACTGACATATGTGGGGTTTGTGGTGTTTAAACAGGCAGATATAGAAATTACAGGCTGCGACGAGGCAGTGATAGTTACAGCTGAGCCGGTTTAGCTCAGTGGGATGAGCAGGGGACCATATGCTGTATGGCCTATGGGTTTGAATCCGACCCGCGGCCCTTCGTCGCATGTCTTCCCTCTGCTGTCCTGTCAGTCTTCACTATATCTATCTAATAAAGCCAGAAAAAGTTTTAAAAAATATATTTAAAAAAAACCCCTTCCAGCCCCTCTTCCCGGGGCAACAGAGGAAGAGAACTAGCAGATAGAGAGGCTGGAGAGTGATTGGCCGGCGTGAGCGAGAACCTGCCCAACGTTATCACTGAAGGAATAAGCAAAGTAACATTGGTAGCATTTGCAGTTGGGAAGCGGCACAGCCCTCATAGAGCCAAATGAGGGTATGCTGAGCATAATGTCTCACCTTCTCATTCAGGAAGGCAGATACTGCACTGGGTCCATGACTGGTTACAATCTTCTGTCATGAGCTGTGTGAAGTGGGCAGGATTGGATGACCCAAAATGCAGACTCTTGGAGACAAAACTAAACTAGAAAACCGCTTTATTGCTGGATTCTAGAAATACAAAAAAACAAACTGGAACTGAACAAGCAGGAAAAACACATAGCTGGAGAATGAGGGAGATCGTGACACAGGACAGAGGGAGACACGGACATGAAATACATGAGGGAATCAAGGTAAAAAGGGAACACTGCTGGCAACAATCTAACAGATGGCACGGGGTAAGCAAAACGGATCATGATGCACACTATACAGGAGCATATCGCAGTAAAACAGGAAGTGCAGGGAACACACACACTGAGATGCAGACTGACGGAACCCAGGGAACAGAGGGAGGAGAGAGAGGGCGAGAAAGCCAGGGATGAGAGAGCGGGGGACGAGAGAGGGCAAGAGAGCGAGGGATGAGAGAGGGTGAGAGTGCAAGGGATGAGAAAGGGCAACAGAGCAAGAGGACACACAGGGGCATGACCAAGACAAAACAGGACAGGGCACAGAGACAAGACCAGGACATAAAAAGGGACCAAATAAGAAACCAGAAACCTAAACTAGAAATACACATTACTCAACAAGGAAACAAGGTCACACAGAGAAAACGATAATGAATAAACAAGACTCAAAAAGCCATAAACACAAATGACTGAGTTAACGACCCAGGTACCCCTAACAGTTTTGGTTTGGTTGAGGTTTTATTTTTTGTACCAGTCTGTACCAGCATCCATTTTTCTTCTGAAGCATCTGTGGAGATTGACTCACAGATGGGTGCCAGCCTCCATTGGCCTCCATTGGCCAAGTCACTCCCTTGAAACCTGTCTCACTTAACTGGAGAACACTGACAGAAGAAATTCAGTCACATCTCTGAACATCTGTTTCAGCATCAGCCCTTCAGCCAATAGAAATTGTCAAACAGAACTGTGCCCTCTGTTCCCTGCCTGTATTAGTTCAACTAAATCCAATAACATGCCCCCGTCATCTATAGTAACAGTGTTAGACCTGTCCATACTTTTTAATAGCACACCACTAGAAAGAAAATTTGATCATGACATCTGTAAACTGCTTTGTAAATCATTCCTGAGTGCACAGGTGTCTCTGTCTTCAGCAATGGGGCTGTTTGCAAAGGTGACTGGTGTTGTAATATATAAAAAAAAATGAACTGATTTTCCATTTCATCTACAGATTCAGATAGGCTGTCAAACTGATGACCTACATAGAAAGGATGAGCTGAAGAGGCCACCACGTGTTTGTGAGCGATTTCCTGTCACTTCAGAGATGATGCATGTGTCCAACCTGTGGGGGGGACTTATTTACCTGGTGGCCCCACCCAACACACAAGTGAAAGGGTTGGAGATCACAGTGCAGAAAGCTGTAACTGCTCCATATTACAAGTCTGGTAAGTCTGTGGTTTATAACAAGACGTAAACACAAATCGCGGACCCGACGCATCAGACGCATTTGTGAGCTGTCGGCTTTCAGCCCCAACGGCGTGTCTGTATACGTGCCGTCGGGTGACGAAGCTGACATCTCACTGATTCTGATGCGTCAGGTCCGCGCTTTGTGTTTACGTCTTTGTGCGGAATACGTTTACTTGCTCTCATTTGCTGTTTTAGCTGTTTAGTGGTTCTTGAAATAGTTTTGTGAGCTTTAACCTGAGCGTTTCTGGCAAAATACATTTATATTTAAAAGTTGATTTAGGATTTAATGAATCGATATCACTTTATTCAAGCTACTCACCTCTCTCTACCCACCTGCACTTTCAAACGTGCATGCATAGGACTACAGGAATATTTGGACCACGGCCAGTCAGAGAGGTCCCGCCCCTTACTATCGCTGATTGGTTTAAACCACAATATGGGCATAATGTGTGTCTGTTGTTGACCACACAGAGACTTTCCGAGTTGCTAACACTTTTGTTTTGTAATCTGACAGCTGGTTGTATTGGTGCAACCAAGGATTTTTTTAGTTGCACCACTGAGAAATTAGGTCGCACATACGACCAAATTGGTCGCGCTCTAGAGCCCTGGTGCTATAATGAAATGCATATGTGGAATTGGATAAAGCAAAACTTTTTTTATTTAAATAATTTACTCATATCAGGTGCATCTGAAGTTTTTTATCCATCTGTGCTACACGCCCTTTAAAAATTATGGAAATGCCAGATCCCTTACTTTGTAATCCAATATATATATACAGTTAAGCCCAAAATTATTCATAACCCTGGCAAATTTTGACTTAAAGTTACTTTTATTCAACTAGCAAGTTATTTTTTGACTGGAAATGACACAGGCGTCTCACAAAAGATAATAAGATGATGTACAAGACGCATCATTGTGGAAAAAAAATATTTCTCAGCTTTTATTTACATTTGAGCAAAAAGTATCATGTCCAGAATTATTCATACCCTTTACAAACTGTCACAGTCTCTGGGAAAATCCAAAGTTCCATACCATTCCAAATAGTCAAAGCTGTTCTAAAGCATCCTAATTACCCTGATTAATTGGAAATAGCTGTTTTAATCAACTCAACAGGTGAAAAACAGCAGCTCTCTGCAGGTGGTCTGTGGACATTCATGGCTAAGACAAAGGAACTCAGTGAGGACCTGCAGCTGTGCATTGTGGCTGCTCACAAGTGAGGAATGGGCTACAAGGCCATATCCAAATGTTTTCAAGTTCCAGTGGCCACAGTGCAAAGTATTATTAAAAATACAAGATGTTCCGCACTGTGGAAAATCTCAGAGGACGTTGTCGGAAGCCAAAAGTGACACCTGTGCTGGCCAGGAGAATAGTGAGAGAGGTGAAAAAGAATCCAGGATCACCACCAAGGCCATTCTGGTGAATCTGGGCTCTGCTGGTGGCAATGTCTCAAGCCAGACAGTCCAATGGACACTGTTGGGTTCCACGGATGCAGACCAAGGAAAACACCACTTCTCCAGTCACTTCTAAGGCATGCAAAAGCTCATTTGGCCTTTGCAAATGCTCATCTGGACAAAGAAGAAGGTTTCTGGTCTTCAGTGTTATGGTCAGATGAAACAAAAATTGAATTATTTGGTCACAATGATGTTGGCATCATTGTGATCATTTGGCACATAAAATGGAGAAGCCTTCAACCCAAAGAACACCATCCCCACTGTCAAACATGGTGGTGGGAACCTAATGCTTTGGGGGTGTTTTTAGCCAATGGACCAGGGAACCTAATCACAGTAAACAGCACCATGAAAAAGAGCAATACATGAAGATTCTCAACAACAACATCAGGCAGTCTGCAGAAAAACTTGGCCTTGGGAACCAGTGGACATTTTAGCATGACAATAACCCAAAACATACAGCAAACATGGTGAAGAAATGGTTAGCAGACAACACCAGTAACGTTTTGCAGTGGCCTAGCCAGAGTCCTGACTTGAATCAATTGAGAATCTGTGGAGGGAGCTAAAGATCAGGGTGATGGCAAGAAGACCCTCCAACCTGAAAGATTTGGAGCTCATTGCTAAAGATGAATGGGCAAAAATGCCTGTGGAGACATGCAAAAAGCTGGTCTGCAATTATAGGAAGCGTTTGATTGCTGTAATAGCCAATAAAGGCTTTTTTCTATTGATTATTGAGAAGGGTATGAATAATTCTGGACATGATACTTTTGCTAAAATATAAATAAAACCTGAGAAATATTTTTTTCCACAATGATGCCTCTTGTACATCGTCTTATTATCTTTGGGGAGACACCTGTGTCATTTCTGCTCAAAAAAGAACTTGCATATTGAACAAAAGTAACTTTAAGTCAATATTTGGCAGGGGTATGAATAATTATGGGCTTAACTGTATATGTATATATATACACCCTGTGAGATGTTTTTTTAGTTGATTATATATGTATATATATATATATATATATATATATATATGTGTATATATATATATATATATGTGTATATATATATATATATATATATATATATATATATATGTATATATGTATATATATAAGCAGGGCCAGAGGCCCACATTTCACTAAGATCAGTGTCATCATCTCACTACAATCAACTAAAAAAACATCTCACAGGGTGTCAAAGGGTTTTCAGAAGTGATTGAAAAACAGGCAGAGAAGAGGCCTGTCTAATCTCTAAAGGCAGATTGTTCCACAGTTTTGTTTAAGAACAAGCTGGATTTTTCTTGGAACTGTCACACAAGTTTGTACTTTGCCTAGAACATTTTATATATGTTTTTAATATGCAATGATTCAAAGCATTTTAATAGATCCACTCCTCTCTTTGTTCTTTTCAGGTGTAACAACTGCAGCTGAGTGGTCATTGCTGCGCACGGCTCCTGGGCCCTGGGCAGAGTTGGAGTTTGAAAACATCGTCCTCACCGTACCATCAGATGCTGTTCGGGGTCTGGAGCACCCAGACAAGGTGGCCGCTCTCTGGGATGAAATCATGAGGGCCATTGCAGATCTGGCTGCCAAACCACACAAATTTCCTCGCAAGGAGCGCTTTGTGACAGATGTGCAGATTTCTGCTGGTAAGTGCACTTTACACCAGTTAGCCATCACCAATAAGCAGAACAAGAAGGCTGTCGTGATAGACCAAACTATACCAAATGAATGCAACATCAGGAAGAAGGAACACAAGAAGCTCAAGAAAATACCAAGGGCTGAGAGAGGAGCTGGAGAAGATATGGTGGGTGAAGGCAACAGTGGTCCCTGTGCTAATCGTAATGTAATGTAGTGTAGTAAGCTCCAGGGCCTCTGGGACATATATATATATATATATATATACATACATATATATATATATATATATGTATATATATATATGTATGTATATACGTATATATATATATATATATGTATGTATGTATATATATATATATATTTATATATATATATATATATATATATATATATATATATATATATATATATATATATATATATATATATATATATATATATATATATATATACATATATTCTCTCCTTCACACTTTGCAACTTTTCTCTCATAAAGTATTCTCAATATAATCTTGAAACAATTATTAATATACTTTTCTTCTTTTAAGGCTGGATGCATTCAGGTTATCCCATCATGGCACACCATGCTTCAGCTGCTGAAGTTGTTGATGTTAAAAAAGGTAAACAAATGTGGGGGCCCATCCATGAACTGGGACACAACCAACAGAGAAGCTGCTGGGAGTTCCGACCACACACCACAGACGCTACATGCAACCTGTGGTCAGTGTTTGTGAATGAAGAGGTGCTGGGTCTCAACAGAGCACAGGTAGAGTAAAGCAAGTGTCTTTTCAACTCTTATTTGTTATACGTCAATCATCATCATCATCATCATCATGACTGAGTTTTCTGTGATCACATGATTTAGCAACTATCTCATTCCATGTTTTTTGGTGCAGGCTCATGGTTTTTTGACTTCAGCTAGACGAAAGACTCGAGTAGAGGAGTACATCAAGGGAGGCAAGAAACTCAGTGACTGGAGTGTGTGGGTTGCCCTGGAAACATATCTGCAGGTGAGAAATTATAGACAAATTTTGCTTTGTCCACAGTGAAGAAAACACATGATATGAATAAGACTGAAAGACTCTAACTCCCTTTGATCCAGTCACACTTAAAATCGACCAATTGACCAACAAATCACTTAGGGGTAGAGTTAGGTTCAAGTTGTATTTTAGCCACATGCTAAACAAGGATAGTGTCAGAAACTACAAGATGATACCTTTCAAATCAAATCTCTTACCTGCACTTTGCCTTCTATTAAAAGAGTTTGATTTGGGTGTGCCATATAGGTGACAATTCCATGTAGACTTGTGGGCTTATAGTGAAGCTAACATTAAATCATAACAGGTTATGATGCTTTGGTCAAGAGATTATTGCTCCTAACATAAAAGACAGCAAATAGTTTGAGTTGTTGTCATATCTACCTTCTCTGTAGCTCCAGGAAAAGTTTGGCTGGGATGCCTTTAAGAAGGTGTTTGCTGCGTACCACCACATGAGCAACTTTCCCAATGACAATGACTCAAAGATGAACCTGTATGCTGAGACTTTCTCCCAGACTGTGGGGATGAACCTGACTGGCTTCTTCAAGGCCTGGGGCTGGCCCATCGAAACAGCCACTGAGGAAAAGTTGTCCCAGCTGCCTCCCTGGAATGATCACCCCATGACCCAGTACAAATGAACTAAACACAACTGCAGAATAAAGAAAAGTAACCAGTGAAACTTTAGTTCATTAAACGTTTTATATGAATCTTTTTATAACATTTATTGCATGCAGAGGAACGTTGCAGCTTTTTTCACAGTATTTGCACTGATCATTTGCTCCAAATTAGTATCCCTCCAATTTAACTAGATTTCTTTGAGTCAACTTGAACAGTAACATGTCCTCTGTGCTAATTTTTATATCTGTGATTGTAAGAGAGGAGGTGAAGAACTGTAAGTTGGGTTGCAGTATAGAGGAGCTAAATATTATTATTGCTGTTCCTCAAAGTGAAGATCTGTTGCCATAATGTCAAAACGGCTTAGCTCTGTGAATTATAAGAAGGTAATTATTTAGCAAACACACAGATGGCAGCTGGATTGTGAGTTGTGATTATGCTGTTGCTTTTTGGTTTAATCAATAATCATGTTTTTAATGCAGCAAGTAGCATTTCAGTAAGTCTTTGAAATTCTGTAACCCATAATTATCACTCTGTAATAACCATGTAATACTTTCACTGAACTTTGAACTATCGCTATGGGACAAAACTGGACTCATTTTTTTGCCTCTTAGTTGAGAACTGATGCACACAATAAACAATAGTTGTATAATTAAGTCTGTTGTTTTTTTTACTATATACACCTTCCTGCAACACAGGCTGTTTGTTTTCCTTTTCAGACATAATTATGATGAAGAAGCCATCATTCACAGCCTTGCTCCCAGCACTTACTACTTTATATGCATTTATTTCCTTCCACGCCCACATCAACATACTCTTGCCTTCCTTTGACATCGCTAGCTTGTGGATATGATAGAGTCACAACATATGCTCATTGATCAACTATCTAAATTGCCATACTCTTTTCTTAGCAGGATCAATTTATTTGCAAAACTAGTCACTGGTGCCCAATGCTCAACCTCTACAGCAGCAATAAATTTTAAATGAAACAACTGCAGTGCAGATTTTCAGTATGTTAATTAAGTGGGGTGAACAAAAAGATTGCATAACAAACACAATCCCTTCATTTCAGGGGGTGAAAAGTAATTGGACAAATAAAATGTCCATTTCTAATACTTGGTTGAAAATGCTTTGCTGGCAATAACAGCCTGAAGTCTTGAACTCATGGACATCACCAGATGCTGGGTTTCATCCTTTTTAATGCTCTGTAAGGCCTTTACTGCAGTGGCCTTGATTTATTAAACTCCTGACTTCCTTTGAATGCATGTTTTTGTCATTGTCCATCTATATAGTAAAACAGCACCCAATCAATTTGACTGCATTTAGCTGAGCAGACATATGTCTCTGGACACCTCAGACTTCATTCGGCTGCTTCAGTCCTGTGTCACATCATCAATAAACACTAGTGTCCCAGTCCCACTGGCAGCCAGTCATGACCGAGCCATCACACTGCCTCTGCCATCCTTCTGGTAGATGATAATCTTGATTTCATCCGTCCAAAGAATCTTTTTCCTAAACTGTGCTGGCTTTTCTTTGCAACTTAAGGATGGCTTGTTTTTTCTGCATGGAGAGCTCCTTTGACCGCATGTTGTCTGTTCACAGTAAACTCTTCCAAATGCAAGCACCACACTTAAAATCAGCGACAGGCCTTTTGTCTGCTTCACTGATAATGACATAATGAAGGAACTGCCCACACCTGCATTTGAGTCAATTGTTCAACTTTTGTTCCCTTCAAAAATAGGGTGGCACATGTTAAGGAGCTAAAACTCTTAAACCCTTCATCCAATCTGAATGTGGACACTGAGAGTCTACATATCATGTCCATGACCATTATATAACTATAATTGGCATATGTTTCAGTAAACAGGTAATAAAACAAAACTTGTGTCAGTGTCCAAAAATATATGTAATTAACAGTATGTATATGAAGAGGTGCTGAGCCTCAGCTGGGCTCAGGCAGTTTAAATCATTCATAAGTCTGTGATTATATCATTATTTCCTCTTCTTTTTTTGTCATAGTTTTTTCTTTTTTTAAATGAGTGCAATCTCCAAAACAGAGGGTCATCCCTGACCTGACTGAAACTGGAAACTCAGTATTGGAACATGTGGGTGGTCCTAAAGCCACATGAAGCTCAGTGAGCTGGGACTCGTGGATCCTCCAGGCATTCTGGTTCAGCTTGGGATTCTGAGGAACCACATTGGTGAGGGTGAAAGTGGTGTTGCGACTAGGGACTGCAGGAGAGAAGGAAAAGAAGGACAAGCTTAAAGTTTCTCAGTCCAAAGAAAAGATGGGAGCCTCGATGAGTCAAAAAGTGGGTTAGTCATTTTCATTCAGCAATTAAAATATTCTAGAAAATTATCAATTGTGGGCACGTTTAGCAGAAAACATTGAAACATAAGGCTGGAGATGCTGTTCATTAGTTAAGTCTATCTATCCTCAGCTGTTGCAGCCAAGAACAGCTCCCCAGTCCTGTACTGCCATCTACTGTCTACCCTCCTGAAAAACACACAATCTGTCCTCGACTACCTGCATGGTGTCCGTTGGGGTTGAGGTGACCACGGTCAAAGCCTGAATTTGTGTAGTCCTCATTCAGAGCTTGTCTCTCTCCCAGGTAGACATCAGGGTTATCCTGCCCCAGCCAGTATCCATCTTTCATCTCTCCCTGCCAAGACCGATCTACCGGCTAAGATGGATGGAAACAAGACAAAAAAATATTAATTCCTTACAATCTAAAATTGTCTAAACGAACAATTAATGTAAATTTTATGACTCTGTATTCTCCGTACTTTCTCTCTGCCATGAATAGATGCAAAATAAGCTCGTGTGGGACAAACCTGTGGCTCTACAAACCACCTGTTCTCCCTGCTGCCTCTATTACTGAGCTGGAATTGATAGACAAAGCCATGTGCAGAGGATGCCCAGCATTGTCCATAATGTCCAGCAGTTTCTTTAGTGTCCTTTTCTCTGCCACTGTCACCAGTGTCCAGCTTCATGCCGACCACAGAGCCAGCCTTCCTGATCAGTTTTTCCAGCAAGGATAAGTCCTTCTTTGCTGTGCTGCTCCCCCAGCACACCACAGCATAGAACAGTACTCCAGCAACCACCGACTGGTAAAACATCCTCAGGAGCTTCTTGCAGATGTTAAAAGACCTCAGCCTCCTGAGGAAATACAGTCTGATTTGGCCTTTTTTATACAGGTGCAGAGTGTTGCATGACCAGTTCAGTTTGTTGTCCACCCACAGCCCAAGGTACTTGTAGTATGTGTTGACCATCTCCACCTCCTCTCCCTCTATCTGAACTGGCAGTGTACCTGCTCTGGACCTCCCGAAGTCCAAAACCAGTTCCTTGGTCTTTGAGGTGTTGAGTTGCAGGTGGTTTGTGTGACTCCATGTGACAAAGTTCCTCACCAGACTCCTGTACTCCTCTTCCTGATCATCCAAGATACACCCCATGATGGCCGTGTCATCGGCAAACTTCTGAATTCAATTTTATTTTATTTATATAGCGCCAAATCACAACAAAAGTCGCCTCAAGGCGCTTTATATTGTACAGTATATCCTATAATAATAGATACAGAGAAAAACCCAACAATCATATGACCCCCTATGAGCAAGCACTTTGGCGACAGTGGGAAGGAAAAACTCCCTTTTAACAGGAAGAAACCTCCGGCAGAACCAGGCTCAGGGAGGGGCGGGGCCATCTGCTGCGACCGGTTGGGGTGAGAAAAGGAAGACAGGATAAAGACATGCTGTGGAAGAGAGACAGAGATTAATAACAGATATGATTCAATGCAGAGAGGTCTATTAACACATAGTGAGTGAGAAAGGTGACTGGAAAGGAAAAACTCAATGCATCATGGGAATCCTCCAGCAGTGTACACCTTTTGCAGCATAACTAAGGGAGGATTCAGGGTCACCTGGTCCAGCCCTAACTATATGCTTTAGCAAAAAGGAAAGTTTTAAGCCTAATCTTGAAAGTAGAGATAGTGTCTGTCTCCCGAATCCAAACTGGAAGCTGGTTCCACAGAAGAGTGGCCTGAAAACTGAAGGCTCTCCCTCCCATTCTACTTTTAAATACTCTAGGAACAGCAAGTAGGCCTGCAGAGCGAGAGCGAAGTGCTCTAATAGGGTGATATGGTACTACAAGGTCATTAAGATAAGATGGGGCCTGATTATTTAAGACCTTGTATGTGAGGAGCAGGATTTTGAATTTAATTCTGGATTTAACAGGAAGCCAATGAAGGTGGATTAACTGAAGGCTTTTCAGGGAGTTTTTAGGACATCCTGATAATAATGAATTACAGTAGTCCAGCCTGGAAGTAATAAATGCATGAACTAGTTTCACAGCATCACTCTGAGACAGGATATTTCTAATTTTAGAGATGTTAAATAAATGGTAAATGGCCTGTATTTATATAGCGCCTTTCTAGTCCCTAAGGACCCCAAAGCGCTTTACATATCCAGTCATTCACCCATTCACATTTGTTGCGCAAATGGAAGAAAGCAGTCTTACATATTTGTTTAATATGTGCATTGAAGGACACGTCTTGGTCAAAAATGACTCCAAGGTTCCTCACAGTGCTACTGGAGGCCAAGGTAATGCCATCCAGAGTAAGAATCTGGTTAGATACCACCACTAAAGGAGTTCATTAGGCGTAAAGAAGCAGAAAGTTAGCGACCATCCAGGTCTTTATGTCTTCAAGACATTCCTGCAGTTTAACTAAATGGTGTGTGATACCTGGCTTCATGGATAGATAGAGCTGCATGTAATCTGCATAGCAGTGAAAATGTCTTCTAATGATACTGCCTAGGGGAAGCATGTATAATGTAAACAGTATTGGTCCTAGCACTGAGCCCTGTGGAACACCATAATTGACCTTGGTGTGTGAAGACGACTCTCCATTTACATGTACAAATTGGAGTCTATTAGATAGATATGATACAAACCACTGCAGCACAGTACCTGTAATACCTACAGCATGTTCTAATCGCTCTAATAGTATATTATGGTTAACAGTATCGAACGCTGCACTAAGGTCTAGCAGGACAAGCACAGAGATGAGTCCACTGTCAGAGGCCATAAGAAGATCATTTGTAACCTTCACTAAAGCTGTTTCTGTGCTGTGATGAGCTCTGAAACCTGACTGAAACTCTTCAAATAAGCCATTCCTCTGCAGATGATCTTGTTAGCTGTTTGACAACTACTCTTTCAAGGATTTTTGATATGAAAGCAAAGCAAGGTTGGAAATTTAGCCTATAATTAGCTAAGACTGCTGGGTCTAGAGATGGCTTTTTAAGTAAAGGTTTAACTACAGCCAGCTTGAAGGCCTGTGGTACATAGCCGTGGGGTCCCATCCATGAGCTGGGACCCAACCAACAGAGAAGATGCTGGGAGTTCCCAACACACACCACAGAGTGTACATGCAACCTGTGGTCAGTGTATGTGCATGAAGAAGTGCTGGGTCTCAACAGAGCACAGGTAGAGTAAATCAAGTGTTTTTGACAGTCTCATTTGTTTTATGTTAGTCAACATCAACAAAACTCTTTTTGTATCCTATCACAGCACATCACATACCTTTTTCGCTCTGATCACAAGATTTTATAAATATCTCATTCCATGTTGTTTGATGCAGGCTCATGGTGATTTGCCTTTAGCAAAGTGAAAGAGTCAAGTAGAGGAGTACATCAAGGGAGGAAGGAAACTCAGTGACTGGAGTATGTGTATATATATATATATATATATATATATATATATATATATATATATATATATATATATATATATATATATATGCCCAGAGACAATCCAGCACATAACAGCAGGGTGCAAGATGCTAGCAGGCAAGGCATACATGGAACGCCATAACCAAGTTGCCGGCATAGTGTACAGGAACATCTGTCCCAAGTATAACCTGGAATGACCGAGCTAAGATCCTGTGGGACTTCCAGATACAGACAGACAAAATGCTGGTGGCTAACCAACCGGACATAGTGGTGGTAGACAAACAGAAGAAGACGGCCGTAGTGATCGATGTAGCGGTTCCGAATGACAGCAATATCAGGAAGAAGGAACACGAGAAGCTGGAGAAATGCCAAGGGCTCAGAGAAGAGCTCGAGAGGATGTGGAGGGTGAAGGTAACCGTGGTCCCCGTGGTAATCGGAGCACTAGGTGCGGTGACTCCCAAGCTAGGCGAGTGGCTCCAGCAGATCCCAGGAACAACATCGGACATCTCTGTCCAGAAGAGCCCAGTCCTGGGAACAGCTAAGATACTGCGCAGGACCCTCAAGCTCCCAGGCCTCTGGTAGAGGACCCGAGCTTGAAGGATACACCACCCGCAGGGGCGTGCTGGGTGGTTTTTTTTATATATATATATGTATATATACATATATATGAGCAGGGCCAGGGCCCACATCTCACTAAGATCAATATCATCATCTTACTAATCACTACAATCAACTAAAAAAAAAAACATCTCACAGGGTGTCAAAGGGTTTTCAGAAGTGATTGAAAAACAGGCAGAGAAGAGGCCTATCTAATCTCTAAAGGCAGATTGTTCCACAGTTTTGTTTAAGAACAAGCTGGATTTTTCTTGGAACTGTGACACAAGTTTGTACTTTGCCTAGAACATTTTAAATATGTTTTTAATATGCAATGATTCAAAGCATTTTAATAGATCCACTCCTCTCTTTATTCTTTTCAGGTGTAACAACTGCAGCTGAGTGGTCATTGCTGCGCACGGCTCCTGGGCCCTGGGCAGAGTTGGAGTTTGAAAACATCGTCCTCACCGTACCATCAGATGCTGTTCGGGGTCTGGAGCGCCCAGACAAGGTGGCCGCTCTCTGGGATGAAATCATGAGGGCCATTGCAGATCTGGCTGCCAAACCACACAAATTTCCCGCAAGGAGCGCTTTGTGACAGATGTGCAGATTTCTGCTGGTAAGTGCACTTTACACCAGTTAACCATCACCAATAAGCAGAGCAAGAAGGCTGTCGTGATAGACCAATCTATACCAAATGAATGCAACATCAGGAAGAAGGAACACAAGAAGCTCAAGAAAATACCAAGGGCTGAGAGAGGAGCTGGAGAAGATGTGGTGGGTGAAGGCAACAGTGGTCCCTGTGCTAATCGTAATGTAATGTAGTGTAGTAAGCTCCAGGGCCTCTGGAACAGCTTGAAGCATTAAGACCGCCGACATGCCGAATAGGGAATCTAGTTTTTAATATATATATATATACAGGCTGGATGAACTGAACATGGAAGACTGAACTAAGCTGGACTGAATTATTGAACCCGCTCACCAGAACTAAAGAGTTCAGGTGGGCGGCCTTTAACCTCTTCAAAATAGTTCAGGAGGGTGGCCAGTGGTGTTGCCCCTTCTTTTGTTAATAACTGACTTGTAGGAATTTAGAACAACATGTGGTAATATAAGGCTTTTGTTTAAATCATTCTGGTTCATTTCTCTCCTTCACACTTTACAGCTTTCCTCTCATAAAGTATTTGCAATATAATTTTGAAACAATTATTAATATACTGCAACGTTACATTTACTTTTCTTCTGTTAAGGCTGGATGCATTCAGGTTATCCTATCATGGCACACCATGACTCAGCTGCTGAAGTAGTTGGTGTCAAAAAAGGTGAACAACTGTGGGGTCCCATCCATGAACTGGGACACAACCAACAGAGAAGCTGCTGGGCAATGTTCCCTCTAATTTTTCATGTGTCTGAGCGAACACACAAACTCCCTGAGCGATCACTTGGACCACTGTGAGCGACGTCAGACGTGTGCACTGTGGTTACGCCAGCATCGAATCCATCCAAGTTACATGGTTTATTAAAATAATCAAATTACAGCATTTACATTTATGTTAGACTACTTTTAATTAACTTCTTTAGCCCACTTACAATGAAAATTTAAAAAAAATCTTGTTCTTGACCTGTGTAGTATGTTAACACTATTGGAAGTTAAAAATAACTTGAACTCCAATTTTGAAAACACAATTTTATTTATTTATTTTTTATAAAGCTCTGACTTGTATTATGAGTATGAGTCTGTGGTCTGGGAGAGTCCTGTAACTCCCTGTCTGCAAAATACAGTATATAATGACCAATACAATTAATTAATTATATAGTTACTTTTTCAAAAAAGTTACTGAGTTTTGCAAACAACAAAGTTTTTTGCAGCTGTTTACCTAAAAATGCTGCCAAGGCGTTTTTTAAACAAACATTTCAAACTATTTACAGAACAGTCAGCTGTTCTGCATCAAATCTGATGCCACACAAATTATTTGTGTCACTCCAAAAAATAATTTCTGTCCAATATGAGATAAAGGAGAACAACAGCCTGATACCTGCAGGCCTGACAACAGGAGATGTATCACTCCTGTAACACCTGTAACATTCAGCAGTCGCCTCATTGTTCTGACACACACAACAAAACTACTGACTACACTACACACTAACTACACAAGATTTGCGCTAAACGTCGCAAATTTCTCACATCTCAAAATCGCCGTCACTCCTAAAACTTCCTCCCGTGTCTTAACAACTAAATGCCATGTTTTGATTGGTCGACATTTTTCGACCAATGGGAAAGGGTGGGGGGTGTTTTGGTTTTGTCTTTGCTCACAGGTGGAGAGTGCTTTCGAGCGTTTTCCTTATAAAACGCCGTTTTTACCGTTTCTTCCCGCAGTAAATATAAACAGCGATAGTATTCAGGAAGAAAACCAAACATTGCATATATTTTTATCATAACTCTGGTTTTACGTGGCCTATCAACACAATTTAAAAACTGGTATAAAGTCCACACTTTTTCCGTCAATTGTTCCGTCTGTCCTGCTCACATCTCCAATGGTTGTACACGTTGTCATTAACGTGGCTTCACTCTACGTCAGCCACGCCGCTTTGCTAACTAAAACTCCGGTGTCGGCACATAAGGACGCTGTCATAGCCTGTCAACGACGTTGATTAGCTGCGTATATACGAATGTGAATCACGTGATTGGCTGGACTATGGGATAAGGTGGCATCATTCTAATCCCATACTGGAGCAGCCAGTCGCTTACTGACTAACACTGCAAAACAGAATTGTTAACGTATTTACTTTAATTTCAATTCAGGTTAGATTTTTTTTTTTTTTGTGCGCAACGCAGATTTTTTCTGCGCAGAGACCGTGCCATCAGTGCGCAATTGCGCACGCGCGCAGCTTAGAGGGAACATTGCTGCTGGGAGTTCCCCCCACACACCAGAGAGTGTACGTGCAACCTGTGGGTCAGTGTATGTGCATGAAGAGGTGCTGGGTCTCAACAGAGCACAGGTAGAGTAAATCAAGTGTCTTTAAAACTCATTTTAAAACTTATTTGTTTCACGTCAATCATCATCAGAAACCCCATGACTGAGTTTTCTGTGATCACATGATTTAGCAACTATCTCATTTCATGTTCTTTGGTGCAGGCTCATGGTGATTTGACTTTAGCAAACCGAAAGACCCGAGTAGAGTGTTACAGGCATGGCCCTTTAAGGGTGAAGCCTGATGGGAAATGTATTCGGGATGTGTGTAGCAGGACTGCCCTGTGTGTGAGTGAGTGAAGAGTGAGAGAGGAGAAGGGAAAAGTAACGGTTAGCAACAGAAGAGACGGAAAGAAAATTAGTAAAAGGAACATAATAACTCCCTCGGCAGCCAGAGTTGTGTCGGCGATGCTCGCTGTGAGTAAATTGTTTCAGCTCACTGTACACGGTGTTCGTGCCTTGGAGAAGAAATAAAGTTCGGTGAAGCAGTTTTCCTACGCCTCCTCCGATTTTTCTACTAGCGGAGTTGAAATTCAAGTAACTGCCAGAGGTTTCCTTACTACGGTTCGGGGCCGCGGATCTGGCGCGGTAACAGGAGTACATCAAGGGAGGAAGGAAACTCAGTGACTGGAGTGTGTGGTTTGCCCTGGAAACATATCTGCAGGTGAGAAATTATAGAGAAATTTTGCTTGGTCCACAGTGAAGAAAACGCATGATATGAATGAGACTGAAAGTCCTACCAAGAGCACGATGGCTTCATCATATTTCCTTTTTGGCTTATTATCGGACCTTGCCTCGTTTGTCTCAGATGCAACGCATGTTTTTCTATTCGTAGCTGATCTCACCACAAATATCTCACCATTTTGACAACCATCCAAACCTGTGACAGAAGCGAGTTATTAACTGCTGCGAATTTCTTTTTTCCGCCGTATGTGAAAAGCGATTCTGATGTTTAACATTAAGTCCGCATGACTTTTCGGCCAGGTACTTGCGCCGCCCACACACTTTGAGAATTACTGCACTAATGTATTAGTACATAGGTACATAGGAGCCAGAAAAATAAATAAAATAAAATACTGTTAGTATTTAAAAATACAATACATTGTGACTGACCGGGTGACATATGCTTTTCTGGGAGTTCGTTTCTCAATGTACAAAATATGGAGGGGGTGGATGGGGTAAATCAAACCGATTGACTCGATACTAAATGAACTGAGCGTTTTAGAAAATAGCGCACCTGTATAGCGCACCTGTAGACGCCGCTGGCATGGCAAGCTGCTACGCTGACGGGAGGAAAAGAGAAATGCTAAGTGTCTATCCAGTACATCCACACTTGTACTTGCAGCAGGTTGCTGCCCCCCGGCTGTCGCATTTGACAGAGTTCTCATGGTCTCTAATATATTGATAAGTAATGCGCCTGCTTCACTTAGGCTATTAGCAGGTTGCTAAGAGTCCTAGCATGTTTGGCGCCCCGGGCGAACACTCCCTCTGGCGCCCCCCCTCCACCACTACCACCACTACCACCACACACGTAAAACATATTAAAGATTACACATTAACATAAAACTGTTGTGGGAACCATACTGAATTTCGCCATAGAAACACACAGACACACATATGAAGAGAGAGAGAGTATGCATAGTATGCAAACGGCTACCAAACAGCCATCATAATTCGTCATACAATGAGAACAGGACAAATCAACAACTGACAATGACTAATTAATATTAAAATCTGTAACATAATGTATTGTTTGGAGTTTAGTCGGTTACTGTTACTATTTTTACTATTTCTTTTTGGAGCAACTGTAATCCACATTATTTCCTTAGGGATTAATAAAGTATTCTGAATATGATTCTGATTGTTTCAGGATGACCTGCCATTATCCAATGACACATCTGCTTACCTGTATCTTTTGCTCGTTTCTCCTCCTCTTCTTTTCTATTTTTTCTAAACTGAGCACCTGATGGCTTTGAACTTTTCTTGTCCATCTTCCATTAGTTTTAATTTTGCACTCCAGTATGAACATAAGTCCCCCAACTCGCGGATCGCCACGACATAACCTAATAGATCTGCACCTTAGTTCACAGATTCACTTTGTCTAAGGTGCATTTCTGGGATTTCACACAACCCAGGATTCAAATCATGAATACATAATAGGCTTGGATTTACAACATTATGAATGAAATGTGCTCTATTTGGAAGCAGCCGGCCCCCCTCCCCTTTCGACGGGTTGTGTGTGAGACTTTAAATCATCAAACTGTAAATTATAAATTTTAAATTGTTATTGATCCCTTTACACCGAGTCCTAAAGTGTATATTTATTTTCTTACTCTTCTTATATTTATTGTTTGTTTACTTGCACTGCTGTAACTGGAGCCTCGTCGTCTCGGAGATGACAATAAAGTTTACTTTGACTTCAGCAGCGAGCAGGCGCGCCGAGGGCTCTCGCGCTCACTTTTCGCGTATAGAATTTCGAAAAAACATCAGTGCAAATTATAAGTCTGTATCATGATGTCTGCTGTTTTCGTGTTTGTTGTTTTGTTTTTATTTTGTTTTATTTTGCGAGTTGGTTATTAGATGACGCTCCAGCCAGCCAGAGAATCCCCCGCTGTCCCACCCTCTCCTCCCTGTGCAGCAAGCAGCAGGCGCACCTCGCAAACGGAGGGCGCCCTTACTCCCAGCAAATGGGCGATAGAAAACCGATCGGTGCCTATGCCATTCCCAGTATGCGCTGGCTGATGTCGGGGCAGCATGAGTACCAGCAATTTTTTATTTTTATTTTTTTGCCGATGCCCGTGATGCCTCCCCCCACCACGATGCCGCCCCGGGCAACCGCCCATGTCGCCCGTATATAAAACCGCTACTGTTGAAATGTACTAGTTTTCCTTCTTCAGTGTCCTGTTCAACTGAAATGCATGGGTTTTAAGGCTACGTCCAGACGTACACGGGTAGTTTTGAAAACGGAGACTTTCCGTTTCCGTTTTTAAAAAACATCCCGTCCACACCTGCAGTTTTGAAAAAATAGCTCCGTCTACATGTAAACTCTAAAAACGAAATGTTGGCCAATCAGAAGTCTAGAAACCTGGGAGGGAAAGAGTAAACAGGGCTTTGTGCCCTGGGAGGTCTTTTGCAGCCATTCCCCAACTCTCTGTGAATGGTACTCATGGCCATTGATCAGTGGTCTTTGATCAGTGGGTTTTGGTCAGTGATTGTTGATCAATGGTCATGAGAATTTGCATAATTATGATTAAGGAACTGACCTCCCAGCCCATTATTCCTTCAGTGGGCTGGTTTCAGTCATTATGCAAATGTACTGTTTATAAGATTTTGGGAAACCTGCAGTCAGCTGAGACTGAAGAAGTCACTTGGATGAGTGACGAAACGTTTCTCCCACAAAACGCTACGTCCAGATGAACAGAATCAACTTTTGGAGAGCAGCTAATTTTGTGTTACTTTTCAAGTGCCTTCATCATTTCAAATGTTAATAACTAAAGACAGTATTCTGACTGTTGTTTAGACTCACAACTTAGGAATGAACAAAATGCATAGAGCATACATTTTCCTCCTGTGGTCATATAAGAGCTATCTCTCATCAGTGGTCCCTCCCCTTGCTTGTTCCGAACTAACCACATTTCCTTATATAAGCAGCACCTTTCTCTGCTTTCATTTTCATTCTTTCTCCTGTGCTGTCACGTAGAGTGTGTTTCTGTTAAAAATCGTTGTGTTATCGTCTGACACAGAAAGAAAACTTTCAGGTAAAAAAAAATTATTTGTGTTTTTAAGTCATGTTTGTTTTTAATGAGCTCAGTAGTGGAGAACAGCTTTTTATTTTTTTCACCAGCTGCAGTTTGACAATTTGCTGAATCTTGACTTGTAACACACTAGTATGGAAGCCCGTTTCAGCCACAAGAAGGGAAAAAATAAAAAAGTATCCATAACTAGAAATTTCGAATTATCTTTCTCGAAATTTTGACTCATTAACTAACAATTTCGCCTGACTTTCTCAAAATTTCTAGTTATTAACTTGAAATTTTTACTTATTAATTCGAAATTTTGGTAAAAGTAACTCAAAATTTCGAATTTCCTCTGCCAATCAGAAATCTACATGGAATGCGCACTCAAAACCGGATCACAGCAAATTGGCGATTTCGAGAGTACGTTTCCTGATTGTAAGACCGTGTGATTCAGTAAATAACACAAGGATTTCATCATTTGTGAAGCCATGCTGAAAATAATCAGCAATTTGTGACTGGCTGTAATACTGGTAGCTTAGCTGTAGCATTTGTAGCTGAGGGCTTCAGCTTCCGGGTAACAAGGAAATGACATCATTCACGTAGATTACTGATTGGCAGAGCTAACTTGAAATTTCGAGTTATTAACTCAAAATTTTGAGAAAAGTATGTCAAAATTTTGAGCTACTTTCCTCGAAATTTTAATTTATGGATACTTTTTTTTTCTTCCGTACACTAGTAGCAGTTCAAATGTTATATTTACTTGGCGGTTTTATTCCATCAACTCAACTTTGCATAGGTATGTAAGAAAAACTAGTAAACCAGATGCGTTGACAACTTCCTCTTTCTGCATCCTAACCTTCATCTTATTCATCATTCTACAGAGTATAAATCCTGTACAATATGTCATCTAACCAATCATTCAAAAGCCAACATGAAGAGGCCTACGCCTCCCTGATGAGGGGCCTGAAGGAGCTGGACCTACAGGGACCCTATGTTCCCTGTGACCTGGTCCTGATTGGAGACCATGCCTTTCCTTTAGCAATGAACAGCCGAGGTCAGGTGCTGATGGCTGCCTCTCTGTATGGCAGTGGAAGGATTGTGGTCCTGGGTCATGAGGGCTACTTGACAACCTTTCCTGCTCTGGTAGAAAATGCTCTGACCTGGCTGGGAGGTGATGGATCTGATAACCTCTGTGTAGGGGTGGACAGAAATGTCAGTGCAGTTGGTAATAACCTACAAAAATCCAACTTCCAAGTAGAAGTCGTGGGAGCTTTCAGTGACAAACTGGGAGTTGGTGTTTATGTGACCGATGCCTACAGCGTGGGCTCAGACCCAACAGACCTGGTGGCGTTTCTGAAAGCTGGAGGAGGGGTGCTGATAGCTGGGCAGGCGTGGAGCTGGGCTGCAGATCACCCCAAAGAGAACACACTGCATCAGTTTGATGGGAATAAAGTGTCGGGAGTGGCAGGGATCTACTTCACTGAGCGTTATGGTGAGGTGGAGAACCTGCCTGTCTACCCTCAGATCCCGTCCTCCTGGATGTCGTTAGCGTGAGTGTTTAATATAGTTCTGTTTTACTGCACGTTTACAAAAGTTCAATTTTCCATATAATAACTTTCACTTTCCAATTTCACTTTATTTCTAAAGCACTTTAAAAGAACATAACAGCTGACCAAAGGTTGTACAAAATAATAAACAAATCAAACCAACTTTTAAAGTGAAAATATTTTTTCTCTCGTTTGAAACAGTGTTACTAAAGTCAAACCTGTTATTAAAGCTATTTCTTATTTGTTAGCTGTTTTAAACTTAAGATAACATTTTTCTTTTCATTTAAAAATGTACACTTTAGCATTTTTGTTCTTTTTCTCCTCACTTTTATTTCATTGCTATAATATTAGTCTACTATCCATTTTCTAAGCTGCTTGTCAGACCAGGGTTGATGGGAAGAGCGGATCCTAGGCCACAAGTCAATCACAGCACTTGCACAAAATTATAATGATGTGATCCATTTGATCTATTACGTTTATGACTTTTACATGTAATGTAAATTGGACTATTTGTCAGATTTTTTTAAATGCTATTTTACAACTAATAAATCATTTTACAAGAACATATTTGTGAAAAGTAAAATAGTAGTCAAAGAGTTATTTTACAACATGACTATATATTTACAGGGTATTGATAGTAAAAACACATTAAGATAATACAATTTACACTCAAATTTCATAGTGACAAACGGGCATTTTAATTAAAACAACACATTTTTAGTGAAAAGAAATTCATCCAGTTATTCTTCATTTACTTCTGTACACTGTATCTCTAATTTTTTATTTCTTTTTATTTTGATTCTCTTTCATATTCCTATTCCACCTTTCAATTACAGGACAGGAAAGGACTTCAAGGATGACTTGGAGTTCTTACTCCAGGGGGTTTCAGAGTTCAACCTCCCAGCTGATTGTGTATTTTCTGAGGTTCTAGTCCACAGCCCACTAGCCTTTCCCATCGGCACTACAGAAGATGGACAACCATTCCTGGCAGGAGCCTACTATGGGCGAGGACGGGTCATTGTGGTTACACATGAAGGATATCTAGCAGTCGAGGTAGAGTATTAAAAAAAAATTTAAAGTTAAAATCCAGGCTTTCTATATGGAGTTTTCATGTTCTCCCCGTGTTTGCATGGGTTCTCTCCAGGAACTCCGGCCTCCTCCCACAGTCCACAGTTAGTGGGGTCAGGTTAATTGGTGAATCAAAATTGCCCATAGGTGTGAATGTGAGTGTGAATCTGAGTGCAAATCGTTGTCTCTCTCTGTGTGTTAGCCCTCTGACAGACTGGCGACCTGTCCAGGGTGTACCCTGCTTTTTTCCCTATGGTAGCTGGGATAGGGTGAAGTACGTGCTGTTCTGACAAATATTTTAAATTTCACAAGTAGACATGACTGTCTGTCTTCCTACTGTCCTTCTTTTATTTTAGAGCATGACTCCATTTTGGAGAAACGCCATTCACTGGTTGGATGAAGGGCGCAGAGGGGTTGTTGGTGTCATGGTGGATCCTGCACTCAAAGTTCTCAGCAAGTCAGGGCTGAAGTGCAAGAAGACAAACTTCAGGAAAGACCTCAGCGTGTTTGTGTGTACAGCGTATATCACTGAGCATTTGGAAGAAATCCAAAACTTTGTGGCAGAGGGAGGAGGCCTGCTGATTGGAGGACATGCCTGGTGGTGGGCTTATACACATGCTGGGCAAAATCCATTTACAGATTTCTCAGGTATGAAAATGCACCACAAGGGTTTCACAATATACAGAGCAGAAATACTGGTAGTGTTCTTATTTTCCACCTAAAAAACCATAAAACCATAAATGCACTGCATCAATATAGAGCTCGCTTTGTCTAATCAACCATACTAAATGCTTAAAACCTGTTGTATTTATTGTGCTAACAGATTCACAATGGTGTAGTATCTTGTCCAAAGACACTTCGATTGAAGGATTTAGGGATCAAATATCCAACCTCCTGATGAGTGTAAAACCAAAGTCACGACATTTTCACAAATACAACTCAGTAAATTAAGTCAGACTTGCTTTAATTTCTTTCAGGGAACAAGATCCTGAACCAAATGGGATTGAGCCTTTTGGGAGCAACAATCAGTGCAGGAACATACAAAGCTCTTGTACCCAGCTGGCCGATTAAAGATACTTACCACTTCCGCCACCTTCTACACCGCTTCGCTGCCCATGTGACTACAGGTGACGAACTTAGCAAGCACGAGGAAAAATATCTTAAAAAGCTGGGCAGTGACTGTGATTGTTACTTGCACACAAAGGCACATGGCTGCTTCTATTACACTCAAGTGTTGGCTGCACTCACTGACATGTTAAAGAAGTCAGACCTGCCACAGGTGAGTAGAGAAAATAATATAAACACTTCCTAACACATAGCAACACAGAGGCTGGTGCCACTGATACCACAACTATCATCCACTGAGATGATTAATGCCTTCTTCTTTCAAGGTGAGTGACAGCTGCCCTGTAAAGACACCAAAAGACCATCTACTCCTCAGTGTGGAATCACCTGTATACGAGCTTTGCCCAAATCCTGAGGCCCTCCTGCCCTACCTCATCAAGGATAATTCACTGATGCCAGACGTCCATAACCACAGGCTCAAGATCGATGTTAACACAGAAGGTCAGATTTCATGTTTGTGGACAAATATGTCAGCTGTGAATATATCAATATATGACTGCACCCTGCTCACAGTTGTTTCACAATACTCATTGTTTCATTAACATATTCAATTTGGACTCAATATGATATAGAAATACGTGCTGATTTCATACATGTATATGTCACCAACTGCAACCTCTGATGTTGTATCCTGGGGTGTCACAGTATACTTTGATTTTTTTTAAATAAAAAATTTGTATTGTATTTAAAATGTACAAATAATATCATAAACAATCCAGTGAAAGTGCAGTTAAGGTTACAGACTTACTTTGCTATTTGCAAATAGGACATATCAGTGACATTTTTTTTTTATAAACATACAAAACTGATTTGTTTCTATTTTCCACAGTGTCAACAGTTCAGTAAATGAAATCAACAAAGTTAAGGAGAATTTTGACTGATATTTGACTGCATTTTGTGTGTGTGTGTGTGTGTGTGTGTGTGTGTGTGTGTGCGTGCGTGCGTGTGTGTTAGATGGGGAAGAGTGGATCAGCACTGGTCTCTACCTCTCTCCTGGTATGAGTACCTACATGGTCATGCCAGCTGAGACTGTCAACAAGGACTGGAAGGTGAAGCACACAGAATTATTAGCTAATAGTATTAAGTTGACTTAGAAAAAGTGCATCACACCTGGTTCATTTATACAAAGAAAAGAAAAATAACAATAAACATCCCTTTACATTTGCAAATTGGCTATTGAGACCAAAATGTGGTTATTTGTTATGGTTTTATCATGAGCTGTGTGAAGTGGGCAGGATTGGACGACTCAAAATCCAGAACAAAAAAGCAGAGTCCAAAATAAAAAAAACTAGGAATAGGAGTCCAAAACACAAAGAGGAAACAGTTCTGGGGCCTGACCGTGGAGCCAGCATCTGCGACGTAGCAGGTCTGGCGGACACCTGCGTCACCAGTGGCGGCAATGACCTCTAGCTGAGATAAAGCAAGACCAGGCGTCGGACAGGTTTGCTTAAGCCTCCAGAGGAGACAGGAGGGGCCTGGGACGGCTTGAATGAGCCCCCAACAGATGCAGGACTCGCAGCAAGCTCCACTTGTGAATGATGCTAGTGCTGAAGCTTGGTTACTCTCCTTCAGATAGCAGGCCGAACACCAGCTGTTCCTGATGGGTCTGTCTGTCACAGACCCACCGCTGGAACGAGACAATTCTTCTACAACAGCAAAAGCATTAAACACCAAGCAGAGCTCTTTGATCTCGTGCACGAGGGAAAGAACTATGACAAGCGCCGTTCCTTCGCTTGACCCCAGTCGCTCTCGTCTGCTCCCTCGTAACACTGCTCTTTATTGAGGTTACATGAATATGCATAAGTTCATTAACATATGACGTCTTACATAGATATACATATCAACAAAGAATACCTTGTCTGTGTGTACGTATAGGCGTGTGTTTGTGTGTGTGTGTGTGTGTGTGTGTGTGTGTGTGTGTGTGTAGTGGGTCAAGATGTGACCCTGTGAAGACTCCCCAAAGATGGTGCCAGGAGTCTAGCGGTCCATCTAAACAAAGGGCTCTTATACTTAACCAGACACAGAGTAGGTGTCTTCCTATACCATAAATCAGTAAGAGAAGGTATGACCTCTCTCATGACCCCAACTGCTAAGGATCAAACCTCTATCATTATGCAATCGATTATAAAACTAAGCATATATGAGTAAATATTTCTAAGCATAAATGACAATCAAAAATATAAACCTAACAGTTCCCACCTGAGGAACAGGTACGGGTGCAGGGACGGACTCAATCTTGGCTACCCTCCCCATAGGAACTGGTGTGGGTGCAGGCATTGGCTGGATTCCAACCGCAACCACCAGAGGAAGTAGTACAGGTGCAGGAGTCAACAGGGTTACAGCTGCCCTCACCCAGGGAACCGGTATAGGTCCAGGAACAGGTACAGGTGTAGGAGTTGGGTGGATCGGAACCAGTGACGGGTGGACTCTAGTTGTCCCCACCCAGGGAACTGCTTACAGGTGCAGGGAGCAGCTGAGCCCTGGCCCCCCTGGAAACTAGGACAGGGACCGGCTTGGCCTCAGCCCCCCTCACCTGGGGAACAGGTACAGGCACAGGGGAAGGCTGGGCCTGAGCCCCCCTGGGAGCAGGAACAGGCAGAGGAAAATAAAGCTCTCAGCTCTCAAAGAGGCAGTCACAGGAGTGGGTGGAATAGAACTAACAGTCCTTTAAGGTGCAGCCTGCAGAGCATCACAGTTCGGAGGTGAAACAACACGAAAAACTGTCTGTGCTGGAGCCCCGGACAGAGTAACTGTGTTAGGAGACTGTTATTGAACTGTTATTGAACACAAACAGTCTCAAAACAAACAGGCTGGGTAGCAATATGGCTGACAGCAGTCTTGGATAAGTTAAATTAGTAACTTAGTTACATTACTAGTTACTTCTATCAAAAGTAACTCAGTTACTTCAAGTTACTCATTACTTTCAAAGTAACTAGTTACTTGGGAAGGTAACTTTGGTTTTACTAAGAATTCTCTTGTTAATGTGTTAAGAAATCCCACGCCTGGACCGTCGTCGACTGCCGCCATGATTCTAGCCTACGTCACAGTGTCACGTGCGCTTTTTACATCCAACAAGAAAACTACAGTTGTGGTGCTTTCGATTGTAAAGAAGAAAGAAAAGTATTTCTTTGTGCTCCCTTTTCCCTGTTAATGCCCTACCTGGCCCCCCTGGCAAAACTTCCCTTCAACTCATTCATGTCACCTAAAAGGTAAACCTGTGGCTCCAGCAAACACCTGCTGATACTAGAAGGTAATATTAAATAAATTCTAACAACAGCTGATCAAGCTTAAAAGTGCTGGTGTTGTTTAACGCGACCTCCATTGGGTTCTTTATGGCGCAAAGTGAGCGATAAACAAACAAGAGAGACGGGACTTGCAACAGAAAAGCCGATCAGTTCAATTCAATTCAATTCAATTCAATTTTATTTATATAGCGCCAAATCACAACAGAAGTCGCCTCAAGGCGCTTTATATTGTACAGTAGATTGCACAATAATACATACAGAGAAAAACCCAACAATCATATGACCCCCTATGAGCAAGCACTTTGGCGACAGTGGGAAGGAAAAACTCCCTTTTAACAGGAAGTAACCTTCGGCAGAACCAGGCTCAGGGAGGGGCGGCCATCGGCTGCGACCAGTTGGGATGAGAGAAGGAAAACAGGATAAAGACATGCTGTGGAAGAGAGACAGAGATTAATAACAGATATGATTCGATGCAGAGAGGTCTATTAACACATAGTGAGTGAGAAAGGTGACTGGAAAGGAAAAACTCAATGCATCATGGGAATCCCCGGCAGCCTACGTCTATTGCAGCATAACTAAGGGAGGATTCAGGGTCACCTGGTCCAGCCCTAACTATATGCTTTAGCAAAAAGGAAAGTTTTAAGCCTAATCTTGAAAGTAGCGATAGTGTCTGTCTCCTGAATCCAAACTGGAAGCTGGTTCCACAGAAGAGGGGCCTGAAAACTGAAGGCTCTCCCTCCCATTCTACTTTTAAATACTCTAGGAACAGCAAGTAGGCCTGCAGAGCGAGAGCGAAGTGCTCTAATAGGGTGATATGGTACTTCAAGGTCATTAAGATAAGATGGGGCCTGATTATTTAAGACCTTGTATGTGAGGAGCAGGATTTTGAATTCAATTCTGGATTTAACAGGAAGCCAATGAAGGGAAGCCAAAACAGGAGAAATCTGCTCTCTCTTTCTAGTCCCTGTCAGTACTCTTGCTGCAGCATTTTGGATTAACTGAAGGCTTTTCAGGGAGTTTTTAGGACATCCTGATAATAATGAATTACAGTAGTCCAGCCTGGAAGTAATAAATGCATGAACTAGTTTTTCAGCGTCACTCTGAGACAGGATATTTCTAATTTTAGAGATGTTGTGCAAATGGAAGAAAGCAGTCTTACATATTTGTTTAATATGTGCATTGAAGGACATGTCCTGGTCAAAAATGACTCCAAGGTTCCTCACAGCATTACTGGAGGCCAAGGTAATGCCATCCAGAGTAAGAATCTGCTTAGATACCATATTTCTAAGATTTGCAGGGCCGAGTACAATAACCTCAGTTTGATCTGAATTAAGAAGCAGAAAGTTAGCGGCCATCCAGGTCTTTATGTCTTTAAGATATTCCTGCAGTTTAACTAATTGGTGTGTGTTACCTGGCTTCATGGATAGATAGAGCTGCGTGTCATCTGCATAGCAGTGAAAATTTATGCTCTGTCTTCTAATGATGCTGCCTAAGGGAAGCATGTATAATGTAAATAGAATTGGTCCTAGCACTGAACCCTGTGGAACACCATAATTGACCTTAGTGGGTGAAGACGACTCTCCATTTACATGTACAAATTGGAGTCTATTAGATAGATATGATACAAACCACTGCAGTGCAGTACTTGTAATACCTACAGCGTAGGATATTATGGTCAACAGTATCGAACGCAGCACTGAGGTCTAGCAGGACAAGCACAGAGATGAGTCCACTGTCAGAGGCCATAAGAAGATCATTTGTAACCTTCACTAAAGCTGTGTCTGTGCTGTGATGAGCTCTGAAACCTGACTGAAACTCTTCAAATAAGCCATTCCTCTGCAGATGATCTGTTAGCTGTTTGACAACTACTCTTTCAAGGATTTTTGATATGAAAGGAAGGTTGGAAATTTGGCCTATAATTAGCTAAGACAGCTGGGTCTAGAGATGGCTTTTTAAGTAAAGGTTTAACTACAGCCACCTTGAAGGCCTGTGGTACATAGCCGATTATTAGAGATAGGTTGATCATATTTAAGATTGAAGCATTAATTAATGGCAGGACTTCTTTGAGCAGTTTTGTAGGAATGGGGTCTAAAAGACACGTTGATGGTTTGGAGGAATTAATTATTGAAGTTAACTCAGAAAGATCAATTGGAGAAAAAGAGTCTAACTTAACATCGATGGTACTAAAAGTAGCTGTAGATAATATTACATCTGTGGGATGATTATTGGTAATTTTTTCTCTAATAATAAAGCTGATCATTGATCAGTTTCATGATTGAAGTAGCAACAGGAGAGGGAGGGGAAGAGAACGCGAGAAGAAGAGACAGCTGTGCAGCATAAAGACACAGAATAACTCCAGCTTTGTGTCTTTTTTTCATTGTAGCTGAAGTACGGGACAAATCGCGTTCCTTTTCAGCTCAATACGAAACAGTGAAATTGACTTAAATTCGGTGCCAGCCTCCATTTGCTTTTCAAGGAGCTCCTGAGATTGCAGTTTGTTGTAATCTAATGGATCGGCCCCAACTTAATTTTTCATTCAGTGTACGTTGTTGTCCCTATACTATAGAGTTACAGCCCAGTCACTCCCTTGAAACCTGTCTCATGGTACTGACAGAAGAAATTCAGTCACATCTCTGAACATCTGTTTCAGCATCAGCCCTTCAGACAATAGAAAGTCTCACAGAGAACTCTCCCCTCTGTTCCCTGCCTGTATCAGTTCAACTCAGTCCAATAACATGCCCCCGTCATCTATAGGAAGTGTTAGACCTGTCTATGCTTTTTAATAGCACACTACAAGAAAGAAAATTTGATCATGACATCTATAAACTGCTTTGTAAATCATTCCTGAATGCACAGGTGTCTCTGTGTTCAGAAATGGGGCTGTTTGCAAAGGCCACTGGTGTTGTAATTTGACGCTATATTTAAAAAAAATGAACTGAAATGTATCTGTTTTGTCAAAACACTGATATTCAATATATTTTCCATTTTATCTACAGATTCAGATAGGCTGTCAAACTGATGACCTACATGACAAGGATGAGCTGAAGAGAGCACCACGTGTTCATGAGCAGTTTCCTGTTACTTCAGACATGATGCATGTGTCCAACCTGTGGGGCGGACTCATCTATCTGGTGGCTCCACCCAACACACAAGTGAAAGGGTTGGAGATCACAGTGCAGAAAGCTGTAACTGCTCCATATTACAAGTCTGGTGAGTCTGTGGTTTATAACAGTGCTGTGTACTTTGTGTCAGTGGAGGTAATGGAAGATATCTGGTGAGTCTTAGTCTCACTTGGATCACCTTCATTCTGATTGAACATACAGTGTTTTCATTGGACAACACATGTGAATTAACTTGAGCTCAATATATTTTCAGTAAAGTAAAACCCTCTCCTAAAAGACTGCACAAAATTTGCTTAATTATTCAGAGGCCTTGTGTGCACTATCAGCGTTTTACACCAAAGGCTGTTTAAGGATGCTCCGCTGTAATGAAATGCATATGTGGCATGGGATAAAGCAACATTTGTTTATTTAAATAATTTACTCATATCAGGTGCATCTGGAGTGTTTTTTTTTCACCTGTGCTACAAACCCTTAAGAAATTATGGAATTACCAGATTCTTTACTTTGTAATCCAATCTAACTTTATTTATAAACCACTTTAAAACAGCCAGCACAGGGCCAAAGGACTGTACAGTAATTAAGTTAAGAACAATAGATAAAACAAAACCGCAAAAAAATAAAATAAAATAAAATAAAATAAAACACATAATACATAAAAATTTAAACAGTCCTATATTTAAAAAAATATATGAGCACGTCTCACTAAAATCAACAACAAAAAAAAAAACATCCCACAGGGTGTCAAAGGCCAGGGCGGAGAGATGCGTTTTCAGAAGTGATTTAAAAACAGGCAGAGAAGAGGCCTGTCTAATCTCTAAAGGCAGATTTTTCCACAGTTTTATTTAAGATCAAGCTGAATTCTTCTTGGAACTGTGACACCAGGTTGTACTTTGCCTTTATATATGTTTTTATATATGTTTTTAATATGCAATGATTCAAAGCATTTTAATAGATCCACTCCTCTCTTTATTCTTTTTAGGTGTAACAACTGCAGCTGAGTGGTCATTGCTACGCACGGCTCCTGGGCCCTGGGCAGAGTTGGAGTTTGAAAACATCGTCCTCACCGTACCATCAGATGCTGTTCGGGGTCTGGAGCGCCCAGACAAGGTGGCCGCTCTCTGGGATAAAATCACGAGGGCCATTGCAGATCTGGCTGCCAAACCACATAAATTTCCTCGCAAGGAGCGCTTTGTGACAGATGTGCAGATTTCTGCTGGTAAGTGCACTTTACACCAGTTAGCCATCACCAATAAGCAGAGCAAGAAGGCTGTCATGATAGACCAAGCTATACCAAATGAATGCAACATCAGGAAGAAGGAACACAAGAAGCTCAAGAAAATACCAAGGGCTGAGAGAGGAGCTGGAGAAGATATGGTGGGTGAAGGCAACAGAGGTCCCTGTGCTAATCGTAATGTAATGTAGTGTAGTAAGCTCCACGGCCTCTGGAACAGCTTGAAGCATTAACACCGCCGACAGGGCAAATAGGGAATTTAGTTTTTAAAAAATATATATATACAGGCTTTACTTGCTGTCCTGTGGAGACTTCCAAGGACATTAAACCTGTCCCAACTCATTGTGGGTGACAGACACTTTCAATTAAACAGCATATCAATGCTAACTGTTTAAAAGGTACCTTTTAAATTTGTCTTACACACACACACACACACACACACACACACACGATTGATGAGGAACAACAAATATGCTACAACAATGGGGGTTCCAGCCCCAAGAAGATTTGATTCATTGTAAGGCTGCAACGATGTGTCACCATAATCGATGAAGTCGACTATGAAAGTTTGTCCAGGCTGAATTTTATTGCCGACGCATCATATTCTAAAACCACGTATGTCTTTTTGTAACTATAATACAATATGCGTTGATACCTTCCATCCATCCATCTTCTTCCACTAATCTGGAGCCGGGTTGCGGGGGCAGCAGCCGAAGCAGAGAAGCCCAGACCTCCTTCTCCCTAGCCACCTCCTCCAGCGTGTCTGGGGAAACACCAAGCGTTTCCAGGCCAGCCGAGAGATATAATCTCTCCAGCATGTCCTGGGTCTGCTCTGGGGACTCCTCCTGGTGGGACATGCCTGGAACACCTTGCCCATCCTTATCAGATCCCCGAACCACATAAACTGGCTCCTTTGGTCCCTGTGGTAATCGTAATGTAAAAAGCTCCCAGGTCTCTGGAACAGCTTGAAGCATGAAGACCACAGACAGGACGAATAGGACGGAACTTAGTTTTTAAAATAGATAAACTGGAAAAACAAACGCATATAACACACATACATATATATATGTATGTAAAAAAAAACACCCAGCATGCCCCTGCGGGCGGTTTATCCTTCAAGCTCGGGTCCTCTACCAGAGGCCTGGGAGCTTGAGGGTCCTGCGCAGTATCTTAGCTGTTCCCAGGACTGGGCTCTTCTGGACAGAGATGTCCGATGTTGTTCCTGGGATCTGCTGGAGCCACTCGCCTAGCTTGGGAGTCACCGCACCTAGTGCTCCGATTACCACGGGGACCACGGTTACCTTCACCCTCCACATCCTCTCGAGCTCTTCTCTGAGCCCTTGGCATTTCTCCAGCTTCTCGTGTTCCTTCTTCCTGATATTGCTGTCATTCGGAACCGCTACATCGATCACTACGGCCGTCTTCTTCTGTTTGTCTACCACCACTATGTCCGGTTGGTTAGCCACCAGCATTTTGTCTGTCTGTATCTGGAAGTCCCACAGGATCTTAGCTCGGTCATTCTCCACCACCCTTGGGGGCGTCTCCCATTTTGACCTCGGAACTTCCAGGCCATATTCGGCACAGATGTTCCTGTACACTATGCCGGCCACTTGGTTATGGCGTTCCATGTATGCCCTGCCTGCTAGCATCTTGCACTCTGCTGTTATGTGCTGGATTGTCTCAGGGGCATCTTTACACAGCCTGCACCTGGGGTCTTGCCTGGTGTGATAGACCCCAGCCTCTATGGATCTTGTGCTCAGAACTTGTTCCTGTGCTGCCATGATTAGTGCCTCTGTGCTGTCTTTCAGTCCAGCTTTGTCCAGCCACTGGTAGGATTTCTGGATATCAGCCACCTCCTCTATCTGCCGGTGGTACATACCGTGCAGGGGCCTGTCCTTCCATGATGGTTCCTCGTCTCCCTCCTCTTTCTTAGGTTTCTGCTGCCTGAGGTATTCACTGAGCACGCTGTCAGTTGGGGCCATCTTCGTGATGTATTCGTGGATGTTTCTTGTCTCATCCTGGACTGTGGTGCTGACACTCACCAGTCCCCGGCCCCCTTCCTTCCGCTTAGTGTACAGCCTCAGGGTGCTGGACTTGGGGTGAAACCCTCCATGCATGGTAAGGAGCTTTCTTGTCTTTATGTTAGTGGCTTCTATCTCCTCCCTTGGCCAGCCTTTTACCCCAGCAGGGTACCTGATCACGGGCAGGGCGTAGGTGTTGATGGCCCGGATCTTGTTCTTACCATTCAGCTGACTCCTCAGGACTTGCCTGACCCTCTGCAGGTACTTGGTGGTTGCAGCTTTCCTAGCAAGGCAAGGCAAGGCAAGGCAAGTTTATTTATATAGCACAATTCAACAACAAGGTGATTCAAAGTGCTTTACAGAGACATTAAAAACAAAATAGATAAAAAGCATGATTTAAAATTGATTAAGACAAGCAAACAAACAAACAAACAAACAAACAAACAAACAAAACAGTATATAAAATCAAAAATCAAAACAGTATATAAAATCAAAAATCAAAACAGTAGATAAAATCAGAACAGTAGATAAAATCAGAACAGTAGATAAAATCAGTAGTTAAAATGTAAGTTTTGGAATTTAAGCTTAAAAGTGTGGATTTGGTGCTTTATTCAAAAGCAGCTGAGAACAGGTGAGTCTTCAACCTGGATTTAAATAAACTGAGTGTTTCAGCTGATCTGAGGCTTTCTGGGAGTTTGTTCCAGATATAAGGAGCATAAAAGCTGAATGCAGCTTCTCCGTGTCTGGTTCTGACTCTGGGAACTGATAAAAGACCGGATCCAGATGACCTGAGAGATCTGGAAGGTTCATACTGGGTCAGGAGGTCACTGATGTATTTTGGTCCTAAACCATTCAGAGCTTTATAGACTAGCATCAGAACTTTAAAGTCTATCCTCTGACGGACAGGCAGCCAGTGTAAAGACCTCAGAGCTGGACTGATGTGGTCCACTTTTTGGTCTTAGTGAGGACTCTAGCAGCAGAGTTCTGAATGAGCTGTAGTGACTGATTTTTAGGTAGACCTGTAAAGATGCTGTTACAGTAATCAAGCCTACTAAAGATGAATGCATGGACTAGTTTTTCCAGGTCCTGTTGAGACATCAGATCTTTTATCCTTGAAATATTCTTGAGGTGATAGTAAGCTGATTTTGTTATTGTCTTAAATGTGTTTTTCTAAGTTTAGATCTGCATCCATCACTACACCCAAATTTCTTGCCTGGTTTGTGGTTTTAGGTGTATAGATTGAAGTTCTCTGGTGACCTGTAATCATTTTCTTTGGCTCCAAAGACTATTACTTCAGTTTTGTTTTTGTTTAGCTGGAGAAAATTGTGGCACAGCCAGTCATTAATTTCCTCAATGCATTTACCAAGAGCCTGTACAGGGCCTCGGTCTCCTGGTGACATTGTGATATATTTGTGTGTCATCTGCATAGCTATGATAGTTTATTTTGTTGTTCTTTATAATCTGTGCCAGTGGGAGCATGTAAATGTTGAACAGAAGGGGTCCCAAGATGGAACCTTGGGGAACTCCACATGTGATACTTGTCTGCTCAGATGTGAAGTTACCTATTGATACAAAGTATTTCCTGTTTTCTAAGTATGCTTTGAACCAGTTTAGTACAGTTCCTGAAAGACCTGCCCAGTTCTCCAGTCGTTTGAGTAATATGTTGTGGTCAACTGTATCAAATGCTGCACTGAGATCCAGTAAAACTAAGACTGACATTGTTCCACTGTCTGTGTTCAGACATATGTCATTAAACACTTTGGTCAGAGCGGTTTCAGTGCTGTGGTTCTGTCTAAAACCTGACTGGAAGGCATCATAGCAGTTATTCTGTGTTAAGAAGTAATTGAGCTGTTGAGAAACTGCTTTTTCAATGATCTTACTTAAAAATGGGAGATTTGAGATCGGCCTGTAGTTATTCATTTGTGTCTTGTCAAGATTGTCCTTTTTCAGTATAGGTTTTATTACAGCAGTTTTTAGTGATTCTGGAAACACACCTGATATTAAAGAAAAGTTTACGATCTGTAACAGGTCTGACTCCAAAGTCTTTGAGACCTTTTTGAAAAAACTTGTTGGCAGGACATCTAAACAGCAAGAGGAGGAGTTCAGTTGACCTAAGATGTCCTCCAGGTCTTTGCTGTTAATAGGGTGAAACTGTTTGATGGTCTTTAAACAGTTTTTCGGTGGACACAGTACATATCCTGGATCTGCTGTTGATGTACCAATTGCTTGTCTAATCTTTTGGATTTTTTCTGTGAAGAATTTGGCAAAGTCATTGCAGGCCGTGGTCGAATGAAGTTCAGCTGCCACTGACACAGGAGGGTTTGTTAGCCTGTCAACTGTAGGAAATAAGACCCGAGCATTATGACTGTTTTTGGTGATGATGTCAGAGAAGTAGGACCTCCTTGCACTCCTCAGTTGTAAATTATAATTGTGAAGTTTCTCTTTATAGATGTCATAATGAACCTGGAGGTTTGTTTTTCTCCATCTGCGCTCAGCTTTCCTACACTCTCTTTTTTCATTTTTCACCAGTGTGGAGTTTCTCCATGGAGACTTCTTCCTTCCAGAGATAACCTTCACCTTAATGGGAGCAATAGTGTCCATTACATTTGACATTTTAGCATTGAAGCTGGTGACGAGCTCATTGACTGAACCTCTGAACAGGTCAGGTGTTAATGGGAAGACCTGGTTAAAGATCTCACTACTGTGTTCAGTTATACACCGTTTTGTGATCACTGCTGTTGATATATTTGTGTGGGCTGAGATTTTACTTTCAAAGAAAACACAGTAATGATCAGACAGGCCCACATCAGACACAGTAACCTTTGAAATGCTCAGGCCCTTGGAGATCAGTAGGTCAAGAGTGTGTCCTCTATTATGTGTGGCCTCTGTTACATGCTGAGTCAGCCCAAAGTTGCCCAGGGTGTTACTCAGGTCTTTAGTCCCTTTGTCCTGAGGGTTGTCCACATGGATGTTAAAATCCCCAACAATAATTACACAGTCGAAATCAACACAGATCACAGACAGTAGTTCACTGAGATCATTAAAAAAGTCTGTGCAGTATTTGGGAGGCCTGTAAACATTAAGAAACACAACTTTGGATGGGGCCTTCAGCTGTAAAGCCACATATTCAAAAGACTGAAAACTACCAGGAGATAGCTGCTTACATTGAAATGATTCATTAAATAAGACAGCCACCCCTCCTCCTCTCCTGCTCACCCTGGCCTCACTGATAAAACTGTAGTTAGGAGGGGTCGACTCGATGAGAACAGCTCCACTGTTACTTTGGTCCAACCAAGTTTCAGTTAAAAACATAAAATCAAGGCTGTGCTCGGTGATTAAATCATTAATTAAAAATGTTTTCCCAGCTAAAGATCTAATGTTTAATAAAGCCAACTTAAGTGTTTTAGAGGTATTATTTGCCCCCTCGTGTTTGGGAACAGTCTGTGGCACACAAGGTATGTTTACTATATTTAAAGATCTTTTAGAGTGCAGCTCTCTGTGTTTTGACCAGGCCACATGTCTCCTTTTGTCACCTAAAAGTACAGAAATTTTAAAACCTTCTAGTAAACAGGGTCCCAGCTTCTCCTGGGAAAAGTCACCACTGCCATAATCCTCACAGCCTAGACTCTCCACACATCACACATCAGACTGCGGAGACAAAGCATGAAGGTGGTAAGGAGGAACTAAGGGGGGCGAGGCTGGGCAATGTAACTTCGATTGCTCTGTTGAGGGCGGGGCTCAATGGCGAACCTTTGGCTGCTCTGGTGGGGGGTTTATGGGGGACAAAAAGGGATTGGGCCGGGGGGTAGATCTGAGCCCAGCATTGACCCGCTCCATCATCTCCTCAGTGAATTTCAGGTGTGGGGAGGAGGGAGAAAGGGAGGGGGAGGAGGGTGAATGCCTGTCAGGGGTTTGGGGGACTGGGGAAGGTTGTGGTCCCTGGTCCTGGTCGTTGGTGTTGTTGAGAGAGTTGGAGGCAAGTAGGGACCCCTCTTCTTGCCTCAGACATCTCTCGTTTCTGAGGCTCTTCCCGGGTGGGGGCAGATGGAGCTCCTCTTCAAGGTTTCTGCTGGGCTTTGTCAGTTCTTGGAGTACTGTTTGTTCCTCTTTATGAGATAACTCCTCGTTTATCTCAGCCTTGGCACCAAGCACAGATGGATGACATATGGAATAAAACAAGTTGGAGGTAAACAGTTCACCCCTGACTTGTTAAAATTAAATCCATTTGCTTTAAACAGATGCCTGCGTTCCCAAAAAATATTAAAATTGTTGATAAAATGCACTGAGTGGTCAGTACATGCTGATATAAGCCATTTATTCAGTGCAAACAACCTGCTGAATCTCTCGTCTCCTCCTCTGACGGGCGGTACAGGTCCACTGATGAATACAGCTGCATTCAGAGAGTTTACAGTATTTAATAATCCAGTAAAGTCCCGTTTCAGAACCTCCGACTGTTGTTTGGACACATCGTTTGACCCTGTATGCAGAACAATGTTTGTCACAGTTGGATATTCATCTGCAATCTGAAGAATTCTCTCCTTCAGGTTGTTGACCATATCCTTAGGAAAGCAGAGGACTTTAGTGTTCTTATCGCACATCCTTTGTACATCCTTTACGGCAGAGTCACCCACAATCAGAGTTTCAGGCCTAGCCTTTAGCTTTCCCTGTGGCCTTTTACTTTTCAACAGATTTTCAGACCTTACTTCGCTACTTTTAGGTGGATGGTTGTCCGATATAGATCCAGGGTCCTTTGATAGTGGAGCAAATCTGTTCTGCAGTTTCACATTCAGTTGTTTTGGAGGTTTGTTGTTAACCTTCCTATTCACAGTTGTCCAGTCCTGTTTCCTCCCGTATACAGGGGTAGAAGAGCTTCTCTGCCTCGTAGGAAGTGAAGGCCAGTCGGTTTCAGAGATTTCAGCTCGCTGTGCTCTGCCTGTGATACGTCCTCCCCTTCCAGGAGACATGATTTATGTCTTGGTTTTGCGCCAAGACAGTCCAAGGGGATTATCGCTTGAGGATTTATAATAATGCACAGAGTCTACTTTCTTGGTCATGTTATCTGTGCTCCTTAGCTGTGTATTAGCTTGCTCATCGCCATTGCTTTGAATCAAAGGCAAGGTTGTTTCATTTCCACACAGTCCATTTATCTCCACGTTTACTTCTAAGCGATGAATTTTTGTCTCCAGTACTGCAATCTTCTGCAGGAGGCTGTGGTAGTCATCTGTGGAGAGGGAAGGCATCTTGTTGCTAGTTAGCCTAGCGGTTAGCACCTTTCCAGGCTATTGAGGCTGTTCGGTGTCCAGACGCTGTAATCAGGCTTCAGCTGTGTCTAGGCCACAGACACACAGAGCGCTGAGGATAAGGTAACTAGAAATGTTGCTGTTTCTGTAAAGAACACTTTAGTCTTAATGATCTATAAGTGTCCAGAAGCTCTCGCAGGTAAGCTCATACAGAAAAAAGGGAAAAAATCAGCATAAAAATCAATAAAAGAAGCAAAGCATTTGAAGAGCAAAGAGAGGAAGCGTCCACACTCACAAGACAGACCTCTTCATGGTTACAATTCGCTTGCGGGATCCCCAGGTACTTGTAACTGTCCTCTATATCTGCAATGTTGCCTTCTGGTAGTTCAATCCCCTCAGTTCTGACTACCTTCCCTCTCTTTGTTACCATCCGACTACACTTCTCCAGTCCGAACGACATTCCAATGTCATTGCTGTATATCCTGGTAGTGTGTATCAGTGAATTGATGTCTCGTTCACTCTTGGCATACAGCTTGATGTCATCCATGTACAGGAGGTGGCTGACAACCGCTCCGTTCCGTAGTCGGTATCCGTAGCCAGTCTTGTCAATGATCTCACTGAGGGGGTTCAGGCCTATGCACAACAGCAGTGGGGACAGAGCATCTCCTTGGTAGATCCCGCACTTGATGGTGACTTGTGCTATGGGCTTGGAGTTGGCCTCTAGTGTTGTACGCCACGTCCCCATTGAATTCCTGATGAAGGCTCTTAGGGTCCTGTTGATCTTGTACAGTTCTAGGCATTCCAGTATCCAGCTGTGGGACATTGAGTCATAGGCCTTCTTGTAATCAATCCAGGCTGTGCACAGGTTGGTCAGTCTGGTCTTGCAGTCTCGGCTGACTATTCTGTCTACCAGTAGCTGGTGTTTTGCGCCTCTGGTATTCTTGCCAATCCCTTTCTGTGCCCCGCTCATGTATTGACCCATGTGCCTGTTCATCTTAGCCGATGTATATGATATATATATATATATATATATATATATATATATATATATATATATATATATATATATATATATATATATATATATATATATATATATATATATATATATATATATATATATATATATATATATATATATATATATATATATATGAATTTTTGAACCCGTGGCCAGTGGTGTTGCCCTTCTGTTTTTTAAATACTATATTGTAGGAATTTATAACAACATTTGATAATATAAGGTTTTTCTTTAAATGATTCTGGTTCATTTCTCTACTTCACACTTTACAGCTTTTCTCTCATAAAGTATTTGCATTATAATTTTGAAACAAGATTACATATACTTTTCTTCTTTTAAGGGTGGATGCATGCAGGTTATCCCATCATGGCACACCATGCCTCGGCTGCTGAAGTTGTTGGTGTTAAAAAAGGTAAAGAACTTTGGGGTCCCATCCATGAACTGGGACACAACCAACAGAGAAGCTGCTGGGAGTTCCCCCCCCACACCACAGAGTGTACATGCAACCTGTGGTCAGTGTATGTGCATGAAGAGGTGCTGGGTCTCAACAGAGCACAGGTAGAGTAAATCAAGTGTATTTTAAACTCTTATTTATTCTACATCAATCATTATCAAAAAACTCGTGACTGAGTTTGCTATGATCACATGATTTAGCAACTATCTCATTCCATGTTGTTTGATGCAGGCTCATGATGAGCTACCTTTAGCAAAGCGAAAGAGGCGAGTAGAGGAGTACATCAAGGGAGGAAGGAAACTCAGTGACTGGAGTGTGTGGATTGCCCTGGAAACATATCTGCAGGTGAGAGAATTATAGAGAAATGTTGCTCTCCAAAATGAAGATACACAATATGAATAAGACTGAAAGTCTCTAACTCCATTTGATCCAGTCACACTTAAAATCGACCAAGTGACCAACAAATCACTTAGGGGTAGAGTTTGGTTCAAGTTGTATTTTAGCCACATGCTAAACAAGCATAGTGTCAGAAACTACAACCCACGTAGCAATGAGGTCTGGCCCGGATCTGGTATCAAGCCGGCACTGCTGGCTGACTTCTGGCATGATAAGACTAATGTCAACCAGATATGGGCCAGGCCTTGGATAGATGGCACGGTCTATGCGATGGCATCCCATATCTGGCTCTATTGTGGTTTGGCTTTTGTGTGTTCCAGGCTCATAGAAAACAGGTCTGGTCTGGATCTGGCATAAAGCTGGCACGTCTTACTGACTGGTGTCATGGCAGGGTGTATGTCAACCAGATGTGGGCCAGGTCTGGCAATGATGCACTATTTATGTTCCTATTTTCCTATTTCAGTTAGAAGACCCAAATGCCATGTTGCAATACTATACTGCTATGGTAGCCAATGTTTCAAATGCAGGTTTGACAGGTTTGTGAGTGTACACAAAACCTAGTGACAGTATACTCATCTTTGCCAGTGGGTAGCTGTAGCTCAGGAAGTAGAACAGGGCACCTACTGATCTGAAGGTTAGTGGTTCGATTCCTGGCTCCTCCATTCTGCATGTCAAGCGTGTGAATGTGTAGGAATGCACTTCGGAAGCACTCAGTTTAAAGAAAGTCTGTGTAATGGGGCGAATGTGGCATGTTATATAGAGCACTTTGAGTAATCTGGGAGACTTGAAAAGCACTATATAAGAGTAACTCCATTCACTTTCTGAACAAATTTTTGTCATGTTACTTTTGCACTGTTTTGCATGTTCTGGCACATGTCTTTATTACATGGCTTGATTAAGGTACACATTAGGCTCACATCTGAGGCTAGAGCTGAAACTGTTCTGGGCCAGCAGTGTGTCTACAACTGGCCCGTGGCTGCACAAAACTTACACATGACCCACATACCGCAAAGAGTGACGGCCCTTTTGTGGCCCTGATCTGCTTTGCCAGATGTGGCCCACACATGGGCCAGCACAGGACCACCAGTGTGTCTGCAACTGGCCTTGTGCTGGTCCATGTGTGGGCCACATCTGGCAAACCAGATCTGGGCCACAAAAGGGCCGTCATTCTTTGCGATATGTGGGCCATGTGTAAGCACATTGTCTAGGCCAGATCCGGGCCATACCAATTTTGCTATGTGGGAAGATGATACCTTTCAAATCAAATCTCTGACATGCACTTTGCCTTCTATTAAAAGAGTTAGAATTCCATGTAGACTTGTGGACTTAAGCTAACATTAAATCGTAACAGGTTATGATGCTTTGGTCAAGAGATTATTGCTCCCAACATAAAAGACAGCAAACAGTTTGAGTTGTTGTCATATCTACCTTCGCTGTAGCTCCAGGAAAAGTTTGGCTGGGATGCCTTTAAGAAGGTGTTTGCTGCATACCACCACATGAGCAACTTTCCTGATGACAACGGCACAAAGATGAACCTGTATGCTGAGACTTTCTCCCAGACTGTGGGGATGAACCTGACTGACTTCTTCAAGGCCTGGGGCTGGCCCATCGAAACAGCCACTGAGAAGAAACTGTCCAAGCTGCCTTATTGGAATGATCACCCCATGGCCCAGTACAAATGAACTAAACATGACTGCAGAATAAAGAAAAGTAACCAGTGAAACTTTAGTTCATTAAATGTTTCATATGAATCTTTTGTATAACATTTATTGCAATACTGCATTGTATTCTGGTTGAAAAGTGAATATTTGCTGCTTTTTTTCACAGTATTTGCACTGATCATTTACTCCTAATTAGTATCCCTCCAATTTAACTAGATGTCCTTGAGTAAATTTGTGCTTCCTCTGTGCTTCTTTATATCTGGGACTGTAAGAGAGGGGAGTGAAGAACTATAAGTTGGTTTGCAGTATAGATGAGCTAAATATTGTCATTGTATCATCAGTAATCATGTTTTTAATGCAGCAAGTAGCATTTCAATAAGTCAGTAAGTAAAATTCTGTAACCCATAATTATCACTCTGTAATATCCATGTAATACTTTCACTGAACTTTGAACTTGTCAATCGCTATGGGACAAAACTGGACTAATTTTTTTTGCCTCTTAATTGAGAACTGATGCACACAATAAACAATAGTTGTATAATTAAGTCTGTTGTTTTTGGGGTGGTTTTTTTTACTATATACACCTTCCTGCAACACAGGCTGTTTGTTTTCCTTTTCAGACATAATTATGATGAAGAAGCCATCATTCACAGCCTTGCTCCCAGCACTTACTACTTGGAATACATTTATTTCCTTCCATGCCCACATCAACGTACTCTTGCCTTCTTTTGACATCACTACATTGTGCATATGATACAGTCACAACATATGCTCACTGATCAACTATCTAAATCGCCACACTCTTGTCTTAGCAGGATCAATTTCTTTGCAAAACTACTCACTGGTACCCCATGTTCAACCTCTATAGCAGCAATAAATTTAAAATGAAAGAACTCAGATGCAGTTGAAGTGCAGATTTTCAATATGTTAATTAAGTGGGTTGAACAAAAAGATTGCATAAAAAACACAACCCCTTCATTTCAGGGGCTCAAAAGTAATTGGACAAATTAAAGAACTGAAAATAAAATGTTCATTTGTAATACTTGGTTGAAAATGCTTTGCTGGCAATGACAGCCTGAAGTCTTGAACTCATGGACATCACCAGATGCTGGGTTTCCTCCTTTTTGATGCTCTGTCAGGCCTTTGCTTAAAACTCCGGAGTTGCTTTGACTGTATGTTTTTGGTTATTGTCCATCTGTATAGTAAAACGGTATCAACTCAAGTTGACTGCATTTAGCTGGATTTTTTGGGGGGGGGGGGTTGGGTTTTGCCTGTCCCGTTTGGCTCTTTTGCCATCAGAATTATTGTCTAAAGGTGAAGAAAGATGCCCAACGGATTTACTTTACCAAATAGACCATCCCGGCCTTGCCATAATGGTCTATTTGATTCACCTTTTATTGTTTATTTTATTTTATTTTCACTTGCTAAATACGGGACAGACTTGACTGGGGAAAAGAAAGGGAGAAAGAAAGAGGGAAAGAAAACAGCGGGGAAGAAGAGGGACGGGAAAAAGGGCAAAAAACAAAAACCAACAGAATAAGCAGACAAAAAATACATATATCAATCACCTGGATCACCTATTGAGAAAGAAAAAAGAGAAAACAAGCAGAAGAAAAAAAAAAGCAACATAATAAACAACATCACAATGATCTATGGGAATATAACAGTAAATACTAAATATTAAACATTATTGTGCAGCACGTAAGATCGACAGCGCACAGTGTGCTTTGAGGTAGGAGCCAAAAAGGGTGTAGTTTGTGTGTGTGAGCACCCGTGTGCACACCTGTGAGCATGGACGCGCTTGTATTTAAAAGGTTCCTTCATGTAATGATCTGCTAGAGGGTGTGGGGAGCCACAGCTCCTTCCTCCAGGGCATGAAGCAGGTATGGAGGAGATCAAGACTCCAGACATCCAGAGACCCTCAGAACACAAGAGACCAAGGAAGACCAACAGGGGCAGCCGTGCCACTATCCCAGAAAGAGCTGAGGAGAGCCCCAGATGAGGGGTCACTCAGCAGCCGCGGAGCAGAAGCCAGGGGGGGTTGCAGTGACGTGCCCGTGAGCTCCGCTGGCAGCCAGCTGTGCCTGAGTGACCGAGCCCCAGGCCGAGAGGCCAAGGGCACCCCACCCCCGAAGTAGCTGGATTTGAGCAGACATGTCTCTGAACACCTCAGACTTCATTGGGCTGCTTCAGTCCTGTGTCACATCATCAATAACCACTAGTGTCCCAGTCCCACTGGCAGCCAATCATGACCAAGCAATCACACTGCCTCTTCCATCATTTTGGTAGATGATAATTTTTCATTTCATCTGTCCAAAGTGTCATGGTCCTGAGTCTGATAACTCAGCATTTTGTGTTTATTAATATTATCTTATGCTTTAGTTTATTCTGGTTATGTCTTTTGCTATGAAGTATTTGTATCTTTGTATATGCTAAAGCTGAAGAAGCATTTAAATAATAATAATAAATAAATAATAATAATAATGTCTTTAAATAAAAAATGTTAAGCTATCCCTGGCCTTTCTCATAATGGTAGTCAATCTAAACTTTACTTTGTGAGTCTAAGCTGTAGGTTTATGTATAACATTTTATCGTGTCATCTTAAAGTGTAGCTAATATAAAACCTCTGTCATCTGAGAGTCGGTTTAATCATCAATTTCCAGGTTATTCATTGCATGAAAGCATTTACAGTTTAATTACAGGTTTAAGACTGCTGTTGTTGCTCTGTCTTTACCACAGGCCTTGATAGGGCTGAGTGTGTACAATGATTACAGTACTGGGCTGTCCTGCGCAGACCAACTGTGTGGGGTGATGGAGCACATCTTCAACCTGAGCCTGAGGCTGGGGAGAGTCCCACAGCTCTGGAAAACCTCCTGTGTTGTACCAGTGCCAAAGACCTCACGTCCCAAGGACCTCAACAGCTACAGGCCGGTGGCTCTGACATCCCACCTAATGAAGACCCTGGAGCAGCTGGTCCTGGCTCAGCTTTGGCCCCTGGTGAGCTCATCACTGGACCCACTTCAGTTTGCGTATCAGCCTGGCATTGGAGTGGATGATGACCTCATTCATCTCCTACATCATTCCCTCTCTCACCTGGAGACCGCTGGGAGCACTGTGAGAATCATGTTCTTTGATTTCTCCAGTGCCTTCAACATCATTCTTCCCACAGTCAGAAGCTGGAGGACGCAGGTGTGGACCATCACCTTCCTACATTGATATTGGACTACTTCACTGACTCCCGTTGTCTTAGTAGGGCCAGAAACATTTTAAAGGACACTACCCACCCCGGCTACCATCTTTTCAACCTAATGCCCTCTGGCAGGCGCTACAGATCCATAAGGGCCAGAACAAACAGACTCAGGGATAGATTCTTCCCTAAAGCCATCACCATACTCAACTCAAACTTGTACAAAAGTAATCTGCACCGAAATATCATCAATTCTCTGCCTGTCTGTCTCTGTGTCAGCACTGTACTGTGTATTTATATTTATAGTAGTGTATAGTTTTATTATTGTACAGTGTATAGTTATATTAATGTATAGTGTGTAGTTATATTATTATATAGTTTTATAATGTGTTATAAGCACGTGTGCACTTTTATAGAGCTGTTTCCAATTTCGTTATACTATTTATGACAATAAAGGCTTTCAATTCAATTCAATTCAGTATGTGAGGACTCAGGGCTGTGTGTCGGACAGGGTCATCTGCAGTACGGGGGCCCCACAGGGAACAGTTCTGGCTCCGTTCCTCTTCACCATCTACACTGCAGACTTCTCCCACAACTCCGCCCAGTGCTTCCTGCAAAAGTTCTCTGATAACTCTGCAATAGTCTGCCTCATCACTGATGGGGACGACAGGGAGTACAGAGAACTTACCCATGGTTTTGTGGATACCACCAGAACTACCTCCAGATCAACACTAGCAAAACCAAAGAGCTGGTGGTAGACTTCTGCAGGCACAAACATCCTCCACTGCAACCACTAAACATTCAAGGCATGGACATTGAGGCTGTGGATAGCTACAGGCATCTTGAAGTTCATCTGAACAATAAACTGGACTGGACTCATAATTCAGATGCCCTCTACAGAAAAGGGGGGTTGGCATCTCCTGAGCTGCCGCCACGTCAAATAGCATGGCTCTGAAATCCGACGTGAACTCGCCGTGCCTCATTCATGCCACATATGTCAACTGTGAATATAACCGGTGTGCAAGCCACACTCAAACTCAGAACTCAGTGGGTAAGATTCAGTGAGTTTCTTTACAGTCCAAGTGATGCGATAACTACTTACAAAATCTTCAAGCATGAGAAAATCCACCACAGCAAAATCTCCAGTGTTAAATTAACACTACAGAGTGTCTATATGTGTCCACACTGTTGAGTGTTAAATGAACACTTTTGACAGTGTTGTATTTTTAAAAGTAACCTAGTCAGTTTTCAAGATTTACAATGAATAAAACTGAGCAGTGCTGATTTTCTGAACACTGGAAAATAACTCAAAATGTTAGAAATATTCCAGTGTTAGAAAATCAGCACTGCTCTGTGTTAGTCATTGTAAATCTTGAAAACTGACTAGGTTACTTTTAAAAATACAACACTGTCAAAAGTGTTCATTTAACACTCAACAGTGTTATATTTAACACTCAACAGTGTGGACACATATAGACACTCTGTAGTGTTAATTTAACACTGGAGATTTTGCTGTACTAAGTCTGTTGGAACAGGTAGTGTCCACTAGTGAAATCCTGAGCTTCCTATCACTGGCTGGAGCAGCATCAAATAACCAGCTCGCAAAATAAAGCAAAAGAAAAACAAACCAACAAACTAGGGCTGTCAACTTTAACGCCGTCATCACGATTAAAAATTTTAACGCAATTAATCCATTTGGAGCACAGAATGACTCAAAATCCCTGAAATGTCTCTGTCAACGGATTTCTGACAGTTTGTCCATTTGTCCATTCTGCGCTCCAGATGGTTTGATTACGTTAAAAATTTGAATCACGTTAATCATGATGACAGCATTAACGTGTTAACCTTGAGAGCCCTACGACAAACGCAAAAACTGAAGACATTATGATATAGACTTATAATTTGCACCAATGTGTTTCTAAGTTCTATCACACACATATATGAGAAAAGTGAGCGCGAGTGCCCTCAGTGCTTGCTGCTGCTGCAGTGCTGAAGTCTCACACAAAACCTGTCGAAAGGGGAGGGGGCAGGCTGCTTCCAAATAGTGCACATTTCATTCATAATATTGTCAATACAAGCCCATTATGTATTAATTATTTTTCCTGGGTTGTGTGAAATCCCAGAAAAAAACCATACTGACAACATACTGTTGTCAGTATGGTTCTGACAACAGTTTTCACAATAACATATGATAATGTACAATCCTTAATATGTTTTGTGTGTGAGAGAGAGAGAGCAACAAATTTAAATGTGCATATGGCATTTAGGTGAGTTTTATGTTAGTAACTTTTATGTTAGTAATATTTCCATTATGACTTTATCTTTTTTATTCCATTATCTAGTGTTTTACCCTTCCCTTATTTTATTAAAGTCAGCATGGTCCTATCATTGTCTCCACTTCAGCTGGTCTAAGCAGGACTGCTTCAGGTGTTTCTTCAGTTTGTTGTTTTCTTGACTAAGTAAATTTCAAGCTATCTTTTAGCTTTGTGTTTTTGAGTACAGCACATATTAGTGACATTTTTTTCATATTTGTGTGTGTGTGTGTGTGTGTGTGTGTGTGTGTGTTAAATGTGGAAGAGTGGATCAGCACTGGTCTCTACCTCTCTCCTGGTAAGAGTGCCTACATGGTGATGCCAACTGAGATTATCAACAAGGAGTGGAAGGTGAAACCTACAAAATTGTATAATTTGAAGTTCTTTCTCCTTCTGATGACACTACATGTTCATGAAAACCTCAAGTGAAGTTTGCATGAATCCTTTTTACCCCTTATTAAACCCCGATTCTTTTGTCCCCATGATAGAACAGAGAAAACCCGACTCATAGTGGTCAAAACCAGAGGTGGGACCAAGTCATTGTTTTGCAAGTCTCAAGTAAGTCCCAAGTCTTTATCCTCAAGTCACAAGTCAAGTCTCAAGTAAAGTCAAGCAAGTCAGAGTCAAAGTCAAAAGTCAAAGTCAAAGTCAGTTTTATTTGTCAATTTCTTCAGATGTACTTGCCATACAAAGGAATTGAAATTATGTTTCACACTGTCCCATGCGTAGACATAGACAACAATAAAGTGCAGATGCACAACATTTAGGTAACATACAGGATATAACAAGACACGACCTACACATAACATATAATAAAGTGTTCCACAGTGCGCCCTGGAAAGTAGTGTACTAGTCTACTTGACGTAGTCCCAGGTTGTGGTTGGTAAGTGTTTTTGTTTTAATGCAGCATAAGACTGTAGCAGCAGTAATAGTAATATAAATAATATAAATAGTGCTAAAGAAAATACTAAAAATACTAAAAATATATAGCAGCAGGTGTGTGCAATTGTAATGCAGAGGTATTCAAGTCCCAAGTCAAGACAGACAACTTTCAAGTCAAGTCCCAAGTCCGAAACTTTGAATTTCAAGTCCTTTCAAGTCTTTTTTTTAACCCTCTGGGGTCCCGGGTATAATTGGCCGTTCTTGACTACTTTTGATTTTACTTCTGTATTTCACTTTTAAAATATGTTTTTCTTGCCTTGTTTGGTATCATTATTTACAGCACAACCTCAAATATCTGAAATTTGAGTTATTTTTTCATTTTGGTATACTATATTAGCACAGTTGATCTAAATTCAGACAAAAATTCAGAATCCGAGTAGAAAAAAGTTATATTTTTTACATGTTTAACGAATCATTTTCATAACTTGAAATGCAAATAGAAATTGTACATTTCTAAAAATTATGCACAAGTTTTGCAAACAACAAAGTTATATGGTACTATTTACCTAAAAATGCAGCCAAGGCCTCAGGCGTTTTTATATAACCATTTAAATCTATTTACAGAACAATCAGGTGTGCTGCATCAAATAAGAAGGCACACAAATTATTTGTGCCAGTCCAAAAAATGTAGTTTGTGTTCAGTATAAGACAGAGGAGAACACCACAGGCCTAAACCCTGCAGGTCTGACAACTGGAGGTGCAACAGTCCAGTTTTCTATGTGGGAACAGCGTTTACACTGGAATCTGCCTTTGACAGCTTTTTTAGATCAAATATGAAATTCAGCAGTATAACTGACACACAATACAAAACAATAACTACACAACAAACTAACTACAGCCTCCAAACACGCTAAACGTCACTAATGTCTCACATATGAAAACTCTCTCTCTCTTTCTTTCGCTCGCCCGCTTTCCGTCATGGGTGTCACTCCTAAAACTTCCCCTTCTCCCTAAACAACCAAGTGTCACATGTTGCCTTATCATTTTTTTGATTGGCTGACATGGTAAACTCTAACACCAATAGGGAAGGGGTGTTTTTCTTTTTTCACTCGCAAGTGGAGCGCGTATGCTAGGCTGTCTGTAGAAAACGCCGTTTTTGTCTAGCATCCCTGTTGAGAATAACCTTTGCAAATAAACAACAGCTAATAATATAAGATCAAAGTATTTTATTTGATGTATTGACATAAATGACAGAAGAAAAAGGCCATGTATAGCAGGACTACTCAATTACACACTAAGGTGGGCCAGATTTTCTAACCAAAAAAAAAAAATTTTCCCTGGCTCAGACATGCAAAAGTTAAACACGACCATACACTAATTGCAAATTAAACACAGTGAATTTGAATTGTGATGTGATGGTAAAATAAATATTTGTCAGTCTAAACTGGGTTAAATCTACGGGGTTAATGATGGGGAGGAGACGGAGAGAGACTGAGTACAGCTACAGAACCCACTTTCTGAAACGGACCCTGCTCACCATTCACCGACAATTCTGAGCTAACAAGTTGCATGTTATTCTTGGATGCGCTTGCAGGACCGGATTTAAAATAGCATGACAAACATATCATACCTGTTAAAGCCAAACAGTATCATCAACGTAGCCCGGAGAACATTTGCTAATAAGATGAAGTTAGCTAAGTCAGCTATTTCATCGTAGCAAAAAAAAAAAAAAGCACCACCTACCGTTCTTTATGCAACTTCAAATGTCGGACAAAGTTGGAAGTTGTTCCATCTCCGTCTGTGATTCTCTTCTTGCATGTTTTGCATATTGCATTTCGTTTTTTGTTGACTACTTCGTAGTTTATGTACCCGAAAGAAATTACTCTTGGGAGCATTTTTGGCTGGAGCATTTTTGTTCTTGTTTTTTTCAAATCTGGTTAATTTGATTGGCTGTGCTACAGCCCACGCTCACATACATACGGAGTGTGGTGAGTAGTGATGGTAAATTTGATTCTTTTTACTGAATCGAGTTTTAATGAGTCACTCACCAAAGTGAATCGGGTTTTTTGAGTCATTTGAGTCACTGAGTCAGTTGACCAGAGAGTGCAAAAAATGTACATTTTCACTCAAACTTAATTTGTTTCTCTTTTAATGTAAATCCTACTACTAAGATGAGTGATTCTTAAAGAAAACAACTATTTTATATAGCAAAAAAGAGCAAAAGAATTTCTAAATGGAACATTTCTTTTGTTTATTTTTATTTTATTAGTCTTTTCCTTACATGTGTCAAATATATATTTTCTCATCTAAATGTCCACTGAGCTGTGAGCCAGGGGGCGGTAGTGCACCTTAACATTGGTTGCCAACCAAGAAGAAGAAGAAGTAGCTGCGATCCAGGAGGGAGGGGGTGAGTGAGTGAGTGATTCGTTCGCTCTATGATTCAGCACAGGAGGGAGGGGGTTAGCGAGTCATGAGTGATTCGCTCGCTCTATGATTCAGCACAGGAGGGAGGGGGTTAGCGAGTCACGAGTGATTCGCTCGCTCTATGATTCAGCACAGGAGGGAGGGGGTTAGCAAGTCATGAGTGATTCGCTCGCTCTATGATTCAGCACAGGAGGGAGGGGGTTAGTGTGTCCTGAGTGATTTGCTTACGCTATGATTCAGCACAGGAGGGAGGGGGTTAGTGAGTCATGAGTGATTCGCTCGCTCGGATGACAAACAATTTAACTAAAACATCATGTCCATGCTAACTCTGGGTTTAGGATCCCCCAAAAAGCTTCAGACTGCTCAGTTTGATACATTTTTATATTTGTTTTTGACTCTGTGTGATGACAAAGAGAAGGGAAATCTTAACTATCATAATTACAGACTATCAGCAGAGGAACCACCTATGCACCTTCTGTTCAAACTCTGTTGATGAGGGGATACCAGAATTTCTAGGAAACAAAAAACAGAAACAAAGAAATGATGAGGAATATCAACTAAAGTGGAGACTACTGGAACAATCGCCTACAACAAGATCAAGATGGTCTGGCAGAGGGCGGGCTTCGGGAACTGACATGTGACATGTGTCAATTCCAGTAGGTGAAACAGGCAGGAAACTAAAATGTCATGTGTGTTATGTACTTTTCTTCTGTTAAGGCTGGATGCATGCAGGTTATCCCATCATGGCACACCATGACTCTGCCGCTAAACTAATTGATATTACAAAAGGATAACAACTGTGGGCCCATCCATGAGTTGGGACACAACCAACAGAGAAGCTGCTGGGAGTTCCCCACACACACCACGGAGTGTACATGCAACCTACGTTGGCGATCGTGGCTCAAGAGTTGGGAGTTCATCTTGTAATCGGAAGGTTGCCGGTTTGAGCCCCGGCTTGGACAGTCTTGGTCGTTGTGTCCTTGGGCAAGACACTTCACCCGTTGCTTACTGGTGGCGCCAGCCTCGCCTCTGTCAGTGCGCCCCAGGGTGGCTGTGGCTACAACGTAGCTTGCCATCACCTCTGTGTGAATGGGTGGATGACTGGATGTGTAAAGCGCTTTGGGGTCCTTAGGGACTAGTAAAGCGCTATATAAATACAGACCATTTACCTGTGGTCAGTGTATGTGCATGAAGAGGTGCTGGGTCTCAACAGAGCACAGGTAGAGTCTTTTTAGCAACTATCTCATTCCATGTTCTTTGGTGCAGGTACATGGTGATTTGACTTTAGCAAACCGACAGACTCAAGTAGAGGAGTACATCAAGGGAGGAAGGAAACTCAGTGACTGGACTGTGTGGGTTGTCCTGGAAACATATCTGCAGGTGAGAAATTATAGAGAAATTTTGCTTGGTCCACAGTAAAGAAAACACATGATATGAAAAAGACTGAAAGTCTCTAACTCCATTTGATCCAGTCACACTTAAAATCGACCAAGTGACCAATAAATCACTTAGGGGTAGAGTTAGGTTCAAGTTGTATTTTAGTCACATACCAAACAAGCATAATGTCAGAAATTACAAGATGATATCTTTCAAATCAAATCTCTTACATGCACTTTGCCTTCTATTAACAGAGTTTGATTTGGGTGTGCCATATAGGTGACAATTCCATATAGACTTAAGCTAACATTAAACGGTAAGAGGTTATGATGCTTTGGTCAAGAGATTATTACTCCCAACATAAAAGATAGCAAACAGTTTGAGTTGTTGTCATATCTACCTTCTCTGTAGCTCCAGAAAAAGTTTGGTTGGGATTCCTTTAAGAAGGCTTTTGCTGCGTACCACCACATGAGCAACTATCCTGATGACAATGACACAAAAATGAATCTGTATACTGAGACTTTCTCCCAGACTGTGGGGATGAACCTAACTGGCTTCTTCAAGGCCTGGCCCATCGAAACAGCCACTGAGGCAAAGTTGTCCCAGCTGCCTTCTTGGAATGACCACCCCATGACCCAGTACAAATGAACTGAATGGAACTGCAGACTAAAAAAGTCATTTTAGCTCTCCGCAGTGAAACTTCAGTTCATTAAATCAATCTTTTCATGACATTTATTTCAATGTTGCATTGAAATAAATGGGGGGGGTGGTGGTGGTAGCATTAGCTCGGGAGGTAGAGCAGGTCAGCTGCTGATCAGAAGGTTGGTGGTTCAATCCCTGTCTCCCCCAGTTTGCATGCCAAATATCCTTGGGCAAGATACTAACCCCGACTTGTTCTCCGATGTGTCCATCGGAGTATGAATGATAGTTAGAAAGCACTCACTGTATAGATAATAGTGTTTGTGTGAATGGGTATGTATGGGGTGAATGCGGCATGTTGGCTAGAGCGCTTTGAGTACTCCAGGAGAGTAGAAAAGTACTATATAAGAACCAGTCCATCCATATCCCATTTGAAAAGCGAATGTAGCGGCTTCTTTCACACTACATGCCAGAATCATTTACTCCAAATTGTTGACCTTCCAAATTAACTAGAAGATTTCTTAAATTTTAATTAGTGCTGTCTGTGTTAATCTCGTTAAAATGACATTAACGCCATAACCACATTAACGCTTAAAATCTCCGTCAGTAAGTTAACATAGATCGCCCCCATGCGTGGGGCTGCACAGTGCCAACGCATTGATGAGCTAACTGCGCAAATGCTGGATGATTAACGCGATCCGTGTTAATCATCCTGAAATAACCATGTAATACTTTCACTTTACTTTATGGTATTTTCTTGATGACTGTACCTGCAGCATTGGATAGAATACCCACTTTTTGCATCTTGACTGAGAATTAGTGCATACATGAAATGACAGAAGTGTAGTAATGCAAGTAATCTTGTTTGCTGCTGTAATTAGGTTTTGTTATGCTCATGTTATTTTGGCTGCAAGGAGAGCAAGGTAACAACAAAGAGCTGAAGTGTTAAAACACAATGAAACGTGTCACTGCAGCCACTGTCTGTTATTTTCAAACTTTGTTTTGTGACCTTGGATGTTTTTCCCAAGCTGTGCTGCAACATCCCCTTGTTTCTTAACTGAGTTCTTGGTAAGACCCAGTGGATGTTTTTCTTTGTTAATTAATTTTCATTTTTTGTATAGCCAATAAAGCTGCTTGTAACCATCGCTTGAACTGGAAATCTTCGACTGCAGTGTTTATCTTAACTTTAAAAAGGTGGCCACCTCTCTTCTTATCTCTTGTTATCGCTTATCTCATGGTCATAAGAAACTGTAGCTGTCTCCATTTTATGGGCAGGCACCATTGCCAGTTACTGAAGACTTTCACAGTAAACTAATAGTAGAGCAGTGTGCAAGACAAGCTGCCACTGGCTCAACTTTCACTGCTCTAAGATCAGTTACAATCTGCACTATGTGTGCATAGAGAGTTAGCAATAGCAATAGCAATTAATTTTGTATATATATATATATATATATATATATATATATATATAGCTGGATAGCGTAGTGCTTAGACTACACGCCTTTGGAGCAGAGGATCATAAGTTCGATTCCTGCCTGGGCGTCTGTATCCAGTAAGGGTCCTAAGGCTAGACCCCCTATGCTAAGCGAGCCTACCGCAGACATGAGCGAGACAGATAAATATGAAGGCATGCCGGCTCGGACGTCGCCCGGATCAACAAGGTCCGCGTCAGGTGTTGAGGAACCAGGGCACCCTGACGACAAGTGGGCTACTGGAACAAGAAGGCATCGGTGGGCAAGAGATGAAAACAGGGCGTTGTTGGAATGCTACTATGCAAGTAACCCTGGCGGAAGGGGTTACATGAATAGGATGAGGGGCCTATGGATTCTTCGATACCCAACATCCACAATGACGGCGAAACAACTAGTAGCTCAGTCAAAGGAGTTTGCAAAGAAAAGCGTCTGGACTTCTTTGAGTTGCTTGAAGACGTTTCACCTCTCATCCGAGAAGCTTCTTCAGTTCTAAGGTCAAAAGTCCCAGATTTAAACCCAGTGGGAGTATCCCCCCAAAGAGGGACAAAGGACCCCCTGGTGATCCTCTAATCACATGAGCCAAGGTGTGAAAGCGGGTGTGGTACTTAATCAGCCAGGGTTTCGGGTGAGCTCATTGTGAAACCTGGCCCCACCCTATCATGTGAATTCCTGAGGTCAGATGGCCCAGAATGTGAGTGGGCGTTAAGGCGTCTGGGGAGGGATCTCAAAACTGGATTATAGATGGCAGACAGTTGGTGTTGTAAACCACCGCCTCTGTTCAAAGATGGTCGCTCACAGTGGACATAGATGGCCTCTTTCACTCCTCTTTCAAACCATCTGTCCTCTCTGTCCAAAATGTGAACATTGGCATCCTCGAAAGAGTGACCTTTATCCTTAAGATGCAGATGGACTGCTGAGTCTTGTCCTGTGGAGGTAGCTCTTCTATGTTGTGCCATGCGCTTGTGAAGTGGCTGTTTGGTCTCTCCAATGTAGAGGTCTGGGCATTCCTCGCTGCACTGTACAGCATACACCACGTTGTTAAGTCTGTGTTTTGGAGTTTTGTCTTTCGGGTGAACCAGTTTCTGTCTGAGTGTGTTGCTGGGTCTGAAGTACACTGGGTTTCACAATGAGCTCACCCGAAACCCTGGCTGATTAGGTACCACACCCGCTTTCACACCTTGGCTCATGTGATTAGAGGATCACCAGGGGGTCCTTTGTCCCTCTTTGGGGGGATACTCCCACTGGGTTTAAATCTGGGACTCTCGGCCATTTGACCTTAGAACTGAAGAAGCTTCTCGGATGAGAGGTGAAACGTCTTCAAGCAACTCAAAGAAGTCCAGACGCTTTTCTTTGCAAACTCCTTTGACTACGATGACCTGGATGACTGAGAACCTTCACAGACAACTAGTAGCTCAGTGTTCCAACATTCGAAAGAAGGGACTGCTATCACAGCTAGAGATTGACGAGGTACAACATAAATGCTACGGCAAGGAGGAGTCAGGGCGCCAGGTCAGGGGGAGATATCATCACCCCCACCGAGATTGGGTACATAGCCCCAAGTGCGATAGGAGAAGGATCGTTGAGTGCGAGAGGAACTGACCTGAAAGATAGGATCATGGCCAAGCTTGAAACCTGGATCCCCGTGGCGGTTACCAAGATTACGTGAAGTACCCTCAGAAGGTCTGCTGGATGATGTTAATGCAGCACTACGGATGATACCTACAACCACGATTACCGACACTAACAAGCTGATCTACACTACGGCAGCAGTGATCAGTGAGATGCTTGGCTACAAGTTGAACAGCCACAAGGGGCAGTACCCTCCATGGAGAAGGAGGCTAGAGGGCAAGATCAAAGTAGCATGGAGGAGGTTAGCCAACTAACGGAGTTGCAGAAAGGCGCGACAAAGAAGGTGCATAAGAAATACAGCAAGCTGTCCATACCTGAGGCCCTGAAACTGCCAAGCAAAGACTCACAGCCTTGGCCAGCCGCTTGAGGAGGTACACCAGAGAGATAGAAGGCAGGAGAATAAACCAGCTGTTCTCCACAGAACCAGCAAAGGTGTACTCTCAGTGGCAAGGAACAATAACAGAACAGCACCACCAAGGCTGGAGACGGAGCAATACTGGAAGAGCATATGGGAGAAGGACGCAACCCATAACGGCAATGCTCAGTGGCTAGTGGATCTGAGGGCAGACCACAGCAACCTCCTGAACAGGGTCCAGTAACCATCACAGTGGCAGATATCCAAGAAAGGGTCTCCAGTATGAAGAGTTGGACAGCACCAGGGCCCGACATGGTTCACGCCTACTGGCTGAAGAAGCTGACTGCACTCCACGGCGTCTGGCAGCACAAATGAACCAGCTGCTAGTTAACGAGAGACACCCGGAATGGCTAACTGAAGGTCGGACGGTCCTGATCCCCAAGGACCCCAAGAAGGACCGGTCCCATCCAACTACCGACCAATAACCTGCCTCAGTACTACATGGAAGCTCCTGTCAGGCATCATATCGGCTAAGATGAGCGGGCACATGGGTCAATACATGAGCGGGGCACAGAAAGGGATTGGCAAGAATACCAGAGGCGCAAAACACCAGCTACTGGTGGACAGAACAGTCAGCCGAGACTGCAAGACCAGACTGACCAACCTGTGCACAGCCTGGATTGATTACAAGAAGGCATAGCACAAGTCACCATCAAGTGCGGGATCTACCAAGGAGATGCCCTGTCCCCACTGCTGTTCTGCATAGGCCTGAACCCCCTCAGTGAGATCATTAACAAGACTGGCTACGGATACCGACTACTTAAACGGAGCGGTTGTCAGCCACCTCCTGTACATGGATGACATCAAGCTGTATGCCAAGAGTGAGCGAGACATCGATTCACTGATCCACACTACCAGGCTATACAGCAATGACATCGGGATGTCATTCGGGCTGGAGAAGTGTAGTCGGATGGTAACAAAGAGAGGAAAGGTAGTCAGAACTGAGGGGATCGAACTACCAGAAGGCAACATTGCAGACATAGAGGACAGTTACAAGTACCTGGGGATCCGCAGAGGCGAATGGGAACCATGAAGAGGCCGCTAGAAAAGCTGCAACCACCAAGTACCTGCAGAGGGTCAGGCAAGTCCTGAGGAGTCAGCTGAGCGGTAAGAACAAGATCCGGGCTATCAACACCCACGCCCTGCCCATGATCAGGTACCCAGCTGGGGTAATAGGCTGGCCAAAGGAGGAGATAGAAGCCACTGACATAAAGACAAGAAAGCTCCTTACCATGCATGGAGGGTTTCACCCCAAGTCCAGCACCCTGAGGCTGTACGCTAAGCGGAAGGAAGGGGCCGAGGACTGGTGAGTGTCAGCACCACAGTCCAGGATGAGACAACGAACATCCAAGAATACATTGGGAAGATGGCCCCAACTGACCGAGTGCTCAGTGAATACCTCAGGCAGCAGAAACCCAAGAAAGAGGAGGAGACGAGGAACCATCATGGAAGGACAGGCCCCTGCACGGTATGTACCACCGGCAGATAGAGGAGGTGGCTGATATCCAGAAATCCTACCAGTGGCTGGACAAAGCTGGACTGAAAGACAGCACAGAGGCACTAATCATGGCAGCACAAGAACAAGCTCTGAGTACAAGATCCATAGAGGCTGGGGTCTATCACACCAGGCAAGACCCCAGGTGCAGGCTGTGTAAAGATGCCCCTGAGACAATCCAGCACATAACAGCAGGGTGCAAGATGCTAGCAGGCAAGGCATACATGGAGCGCCATAACCAAGTGGCCGGCATAGTGTACAGGAACATCTGTGCGAGTATAACCTGGAAGTCCCGAGGTCAAAATGGGAGATGCCCCAAGGGTGATGGAGAATGACCGAGCTAAGATCCTGTGGGACTTCCAGATACAGACGGACAAAATGGTGGTGGCTAACCAACCGGACATAGTGGTGGTAGACAAACAGGAGAAGACGGCCGTAGTGATCGATGTAGCGGTTCGAATGACAGCAATATCAGGAAGAAGGAACACGAGAAGCTGGAGAAATACCAAGGGCTCAGAGAAGAGCTCGAGAGGATGTGGAGGGTGAAGGTAACGGTGGTCCCCGTGGTAATCGGAGCACTAGGTGCGGTGACTCCCAAGCTAGGCGAGTGGCTCCAGCAGATCCCGGGAACAACATCGGAGATCTCTGTCCAGAAGAGCGCAGTCCTGGGAACAGCTAAGATACTGCGCAGGACCCTCAAGCTCCCAGGCCTCTGGTAGAGGACCCGAGCTTGAAGGATAAACCGCGTGCTGGGTGTTTTTTTTTTTTTTATATATATATATATATACATACACACACACACACACACACATATATATATATATACATATATGTATATATATATATACCGTGGCTCCTTAATAGGGCCGAGTCTGTGCATTGATTACAGAAGACTACACATACAAAAACAAAAACTGAAACTGTAATAAAATCTGATAATTCTTTGAGGGTCAATTTCTGTGAGAGTGGTCAATGTTTCCGATGGAGATTTTTCTCTTGTAGGATTGTTAAAGGATGTTCTTAAGTCAGATGTCCTCTTGTGTCTAAATGCCTTTTTCCACTTACAGCAGTCTCAAGTGAAACGCCAGCACTCTCCAAGTGTTGTCATCCTTCCCAAGAAGAGGAGGAGGACCAAGGTTGTCTGTCTCTTCTAGACTTTCTGCTGTGGTGCTAAATTGATAACAAATAAATGATAGATAAATGCCTTCCACCCCTCAGGCCTCCACCTCAGATGCAGACAACACGCTCACAAGACCATCAGCCACCATCCCTGATGCTGAACTGCCTCTGGTCTCAAATACAGCCCCCAACCTCCAACCTTCTACTGTTGCACCTCAGCCAGGCAGCCCTCTAAAGATCCACAACCCCTCAGTAGAAGAGTACCAGCAGGTGTACCATGAATGCTGAGGTCAGTTTGGATGAAAAGACAAACCTCTTTTGGCAGACACCTGAAGGCAAACATGTTCACTAGTATCCTCTTCCAGTGAGGAGCAGCCACTTCCTTCACCTGCCTGTGTCAACCTCCCATGACAGCTTCTGCAGAGAAACCTGTTGCAGATGCCTCCAAATGACTGAAAGCAGCAAGAAGTCAACCTTGTCTGACAACCTACAGTAGACATCATCTCTGTATTCAATAGTCACAGGAATGGCAATTCTGTTTGTTTATTAAGCACCATAGGATGTTGCATAAAAAGAGGTGACATGTGCCAAAGTCAGGGGTTAAAAGTAGGACAGTAGGGGGTGGGGGGCAACACCAGAACCACTGCAGGTGTCCATAAATCACAACTGCAGTACTTTGGCATCTTTCTAGCTCTACTGGAGACAAGCAAGCATAAATGGACAGATGTTTTTTTAGGTGGCAGGTAATTTCAAATGCAGTGTTTCTATCAACTCAACAAACATCAGCAAACACATAAACTGTTTGCTGCAGTTTGCTGCTAGCTAAAGGTCCAGCTGCTGTATTTCACAGGGAGAGAAAAGAAAGAAAGCTAACTTCCCTCAGAGATGGAGAAAGATAAGGAAGACAAGACACACAGCACAGGACAGATAACAATAAACTGAGCAGATGAGGCAAACAGCTGGCCACACAGACCGACACCATGACTGAACATATCAGTTATTAATAGTTATTATAAGTTACTATTGTTAACACACTTTACAGAATAAACTATATAAACTTATAATGTACTGTTGGGCCCCTTTCTCCCTCTTTTTTAATCAGGGTCCTCTTCTTTATGCAGTTTGTACAGTAACTTCTTTACATCCTACTCCCAGTTGTCCTCAGTACAAAAATTAGAAGACTGTGTGTAAGAAAACAACACTCTGAACATTCATGGCTGGATTTGGAAACTGTGGGTTAACTTACTGAACTCATAACCACTTTCATGTGAACTCTTAGCCTTACCAGAATTTGCTGAATAAGTATAAGATTTCTCAGTGTTGGGGGTGTTAAATTAAGTAACAACTATACTTCCTTTTTATTTTATACAGAAAGACGTGACCTTTTGTTGCAAAGCATTAAACTGAGCAACATGTTTCTGTATGTCTCATTCATCCAGGTCATGGTACTCAGAGGAGCTTAGAAGAAAAAAAGTGACTGGACTTCTTTAGGCTTCTTAAATACGTTTCACTTCTCATCTAAGAAAGTTCTTCAGTTCTGAAATCAAACTGTGGAGAGTCTTCCACTGTGGGTATTTAATCCTTAGTGGGAGTTGTTCTTTAAGAGGGCTGTTGACTGACTTTTGACCACATTTGAATAGTTTCAGTCAGGTTTCAGAGCTCATCACAGCACAGAAACAGCTTTAGTGAAAGATACAGATGAACTTCTTGTTGCCTCTGACAGCAGACTCATCTCTGTGCTTGTCCTGCTAGACCTCAGTGCAGTGTTTGATACTGTTAACCATAATAATATTTTATTACAGCGAATAGAGCATGCTGTAGGTATTAAAGGTACTGCACTGCAGTGATTTGGATCAGAAGAAACACCAGCTAATTTGAACATTAACCTAATTCAGGGGATAGTGTCCTCTGTGAGGAGAGATCTTTATTACATTCACACAGACTCACACACAGCAATAACTCAATCTGTTTTTAATGTTGTAATGTTAGGATGCCTGGGTCGTTGACCCAGAGGTTTTGAGTTTATTATATTATTTATCATTTCTAGTCTTTGGTATCTTTGTTAGAGTTCTGTCTTATGGTTTATGTCTCTGTGTAATCCTTAGTTGCTATATCCCCGTGTCCAGTCAGTGTCTGTGTCTGCCCTGGTCCCACGTCTCTGTTCCCTCTGTTGCAGTGCCTGCGTGTGAGTCTGTGGTCGTGTCCAAATTCATGGGCTGCATCCTCCTGAGGCCACATTTGTAGACCGATTACGTCACAGCGACGCGCCGAAGGCTGTCCAAATTCGTAGACTCGAATGCAGCCGACAAATCGTCCTCCTTTTCCCAATTTGAAGGATGGGTCGGTGTGTGTTCGTGGCCCACCATATCCCAGAATTCATAGCTGCCCAGCCAAACTCAGTTTCCAGCAATGGCGGCTGCTACTAAGTTTTAAAATTACTTTTATTAATCTTTCTGGGTCACAAAATAAACTTTTAACATATTTTCAGGCGAGAATGTAGCTGTGTAAACTTCAAATATCTGCTTGGTTTATCAAGGTATTGCATATTTGCAAAAGTGCTTCGACGTTTTCGGAGACGTCTGTTACCCACCAGCTTGATAGCTAACCGAGAGCTCGAGGGTCACTGAAGCCGCCGAGAACGGTACAACTCCCGGCACATCATTTTCAGATCACCGCGGACTTTCGCTACTCAGGTTACAGTTTTTCTCAGTTGCTTTGGTGCATTTCTCACAACAGAATTGATCTCTGCACCACTACTAAGGCTCTTCTCAAAACAATTAGTGCAAACTGCAAAACATGGTGGATGACTTGCAAAAGTGAGTCACTTCATCAAAAAGAAAAGTCAGTTGTTCAAAAGCAAGTCAGTTGCTCAAAATAAGTAGTCAATGCTTCAAAAGCAAGTCCCTTAATCAAAACAGATAATATATTCATCAAAAGCAAGTACTTATATCAATCAAAGTGTCTGGGCTGTCACAATTACAAGTCAGTACACCAGCACCTTTGGTCACAAAATCAAATGGTTTGAACATGTTCTCATTGTGACGGATTTCTTTGTAGGTGCTTCCCAATGACATGTCAAGTCTGAAAACCATAAATTGTAAAGGAAACTCAAGACACTTCATATGCACTCTTGATAATATTCAATTGAAACTGTGCACAGCATTGTGCAACTGGGGAAATACAGTAAATCAAACATTTTACAGCAAACATAAACTCACTTAGACAGTAAACCTTACTGCAGTAGTTATGAAACAAAAACCCCCCCTGAAAAACAGACACTGCTGTATATCAATCATTGATTTCTAGACGCTCCCGTCTGTCTGCCCACATATTTGCATCAACATCACAGCGAATGTCAGCTCTATCGTTGCATCCGGGAAAGTATCTTCTGGAGTGTCGAATCCACCCTCTGCAGGACTCTGCTGTGATGTCATCACAAGCTTTTGTAGATTCAGTATGCACCTCATGCCAATCCTGTCTGTTGGTTTACATTATATATATACTTGTAGAGTAGGGGATACTGTAACGATTCACCTATGACTGGGTAGAAAGAGGCTTTTCATTGGTTGCAAGTAAGAGTAACACACACCAATTTCCATTAGTGTGACATAAGGTTCACCTGAGAAAAGTAATTTATGGAGATTTTCATGGGAACTCCTTACAGTTTTTCTCAGTTGCTTTGGTGCATTTCTCACAACAGAATTAAACTTTGCACAATAGTTAGTTCAACCTCCACAACATGTAGTCGTTTTGGCACAACCTTGTGGCGGTTTCATGTTCATTTCGTACAAAGGCAAATGCCTTTGGACATGAAGCAGTTGAGTAAGTACAATTATCTATAGAATGGTCACTTTTGACTTGCTATTCATCACTATCTCCTTGCTTCTATCATGAATGTCACAATTATTTATACTTGTACCGGCTGAATAGTCATTGTCCATACAACTAATAGTCTTCATTTCATTGCTTGTGTCAGTGCACTCACAATTGTTGAACATCTTGTCAAACAATTTGTACACCCATTTTGAAAACCCTATTTTTACAGTTTTTCTCAGTCGCTTTGGTGCGTTTCTCAGAACACCATCAACATTTGCACAGCAGTTAGTGCATTTCCCAAAACAATTAGTGCAAACTGCAAAACCTAGTGGATAACCTGCAAAAGCACGTCACATGCACAGAATTGATTATCCATACCGCAAAAGCAAGTATCCATGTCAATGAAACTGCCAGTGCCATCAAAATGAAAAGTCTTGACACCATCTGTATGAACAAGATAGTCAAATGGCATAGTCATGTTTCCACTATGACAGTTTATAATTTCAGTGTTTCCCATTGCAAAAACAATTGGTGACACCTGAAAATGCTGACGACAGCACTATGGCCTACCTGTACAGCCATCTGAAATGTGCAGTGAAGTCACTGTAGATGTTATGGGAGTCTTGGGAGTAACTGAGACACTGAATACGTACGTTTCACATTTCCATTGTGTAGAAGTGTTTGTAATCCTACAGAATTGTGCAAAAGAAAAATATGCTACAGTCACTTGTTCACTGTAGAATACATGTAAACATAAAATCACCCATTTGGTAGAGCTGTGCACTAATGTGAACAATAAACAGCACATGTAACAGTACAGTAAATCATTCTGGCACATCCAGACGTTCCTGTCTGTCTGGCCACATATTTTCATCTACATCACAACAGATGTTATCCCTCGCAATGCAGCGAGGAAAGTATCTCCTGGAGTGGCGAATCCACCCTCTGCAGGACTCTGCTGTGATGTCATCACAAGCTTTTGTAGATTCAGTATGCACCTCATGCCAATCCTGTCTGTTGGTTTACATTATATATATACTTGTAGAGTAGGGGATACTGTAACGCGATTCACCTATGACTGGGTAGAAGAGGCTTTTCATTGGTTGCAAGTAAGAGTAACACACACCAATTTTCATTAGTATGAGATAAGGTTCACCTGAGAAAAGTAATTTATGGAGATTTTCATGGAAACTCCTTAAAAATAGGGTTTTCAAAATGGGTGTACAAATTGTTTGACAAGATGTTCAACAATTGTGAGTGCACTGACACAAGCAATGAAATGAAGACTATTAGTTGTATGGACAATGACTATTCAGCCGGTACAAGTATAAATAATTGTGACATTCATGATAGAAGCAAGGAGATAGTGATGAATAGCAAGTCAAAAGTGACCATTCTATAGATAATTGTACTTACTCAACTGCTTCATGTCCAAAGGCATTTGCCTTTGTACGAAATGAACATGAAACCGCCACAAGGTTGTGCCAAAACGACTACATGTTGTGGAGGTTGAACTAACTATTGTGCAAAGTTTAATTCTGTTGTGAGAAATGCACCAAAGCAACTGAGAAAAACTGTAAACTCCACCGAGACAGCGGTGATGTTAATCAGAAGGCTAGACCGTCCAATTTCACAGCCGTTTACTTCCGGCCTACCCGACCTTCTGAGGACCCGGCCCACGTAGACCGCGAAGGCTGGGTCCTCAGGAGGATGCAGCCCATGAATTTGGACACGACCTGTGTCTTTAGTTCAGTCTGTGTTATGTTTCCTGTTTTATTTTGAAGGTCCATGTCTGATGTTAATGTATCTGGTTTTGCTTCCCCTTGTCTTGTTAGGCCTGATTTGCCCCAGCTGTGTTTCCCTCCTGTTACCCATTCCCTGATTGCTCCCTCTGTGTATTTAAGCCCTGTGTTTCTCTGTGTCTGTGTTGCGATCTACCGTTTATTACGCTGTGTGTTTTGTCTGCTTGCCTGAGTTTATGTTTGAAGTCTCAGTTCTGGTACCTTTTTTTTAGTTCAGCATTAAAGCTGTTTTTGAGTTTACTTTGTGCCTCTGAGTGTCTGCACTTTTGGGTAGTGATGGGCAGATGAAGCTTCATGAAGCACTTAAGCTTTTCATCCAATTGGTTCACCCCAGCGCAAAGCTTCTTGAAGCTTCATTTGCTAGTAGGACAGCTACTGGATGTAAAAATATTAGTTGGCATGAATTTGAAGAGTGTGGCATTTTGCACACAGCCTGTAAATGTCAACAACAAAAGGAGTGTGTAAAACATGTATATTGTAGTTATGGCAGTATACTGTGTATATTTATGCTGGCAGTATGGAAAATGATTATTTGGAAATGCTTAAAATTAGAGATGGACCGATACTGACATAAATTACTGGATCGGATATCGGCGAGAAATAAAAAATGTAATCCGATCCATTAAATATCAAAAAAGCACCTCACAAAACTTGCGACACAGCGTAACTCGGCTCATAACCGCAGCACTTTGGAGCAGTGTGATCACGTGACAGAGCAGCTGTGTGTATTTGTAGCCTCGCTACCAAACCAGCATTTCATCTCCGAGGAAGTTATCCCAGAGAGAAGTAAAGCAAGTGTGTAAGTTCATCTCTGAATGTTTGTAAAGCATTCCCACGTTAAGCTTAACAACCCATATATGGAGCGACTGCCTCTCTCTCTCCCTCACCTTCCTGCCACTACTTCAATCGTGAAACTGCTTAATGATCAGCTGATCGGCTTTTCTGTCACGAGTCCGTCTCTCTTCTTTGTTTTTGGCCCACTTTGCACCAGAAAGAGGAAACCAGCGGCTGAACAACAGCAGCACGTTTAAGCTTGATAAGCTGTTGTTAGAATTTATTTAATATTACTTTCTACACCAGGATCTTTTTCTATGCAGCTGACGGCTGGTAGCTGTGCAGGGGCGGATCTAGCAAAATTTAGCCAGGGGGGCCGATAGGGCATTAACAGGGAAAAGGGGGGCACAAAGACATACTTTCCTTTCTTATTCTCATTTAAAATATCTAGCTTTTAATAAATAATTATCTGAACCTTACACCCAAAGTTTTAATCTTATGTAAAATATATAGAAGTCCATTACTGTATATAGTAGCTGTTAAGTCTAACATACCCTAGTAAGCTATAGTACTTTTTCCTTTGGGAAGATACCATCTGTGAATTCTGTAATTCTGTTGAAGAAAGATGTTGAATCTATTTAATTATTCTTGAAAAATAATTTATTTCTGTGTGTATCTACTCTGGTCAAAAGAATCCATGCTTCGTACTGATGTCCACAATTCTTTTATTCCTCTCACAATCATGGAGCACCGTGAAAACTAGAAACAAGTAAAATAATATCAATAGCAGATATGATATTCATCTCAGCCACTTATTTCTTTTCACAAAGTGCACAAGTGTTAAACAAATAACAGCATAATGTTTTTTTACCGTGTACGCCTTGTAAAACCAGCAGTAGAAAAGTTGTACATTCCGAAAAGTCCGCCGTGTTACCGTTCTGTCTTGTCTCTCCCGCGCACAACTTCCGGTTCCCGCGACTCACAGGAAGTGACTACTTCACAATAATTTTTTAACAAAAACATTTCTTATAAGAAAGATGTATCACAGGATTCATAGATTATCTTTTTCCTACTACAAATGTACAGAAACATGAGTACCAAATAAAGAAAACAAATAGAAAACAATATAACAATCTCAGACGCGCTTCTGGTGTTGTCATGGCAACCCACAAAAACATTTCAGCGTCAGCTACACTGTGCATTTTTTTTCACCCTGCATCAAATTAAAGTTGATTACATCGATTAAGCATCATCAGGTGGAGGGTGGGGGTGGTTCCCTATTTTTATTATTTGTTTTTTACTGGGAGTTTTAGAACCCTATTAGTTAGGTTGCTTAATATTTCTGCTAAGTACTCTTTAAAATACCAGAATAGGGAGGATGGTGTAGGTTTAAGTTTATTAGATTGATCAGTATTGCTGAACTATGAAATATTTTGGGTGCAGTATATTTTTTTACATACAGGTATAGCAGAATAGCTTTAGTGTTGTTGTTTGAATAATCTTGAGTATGACCTTATACAAAATGCAGCAAGATATTAAAAAAACAGTTTTATTGATTAAAAAACACACTATATCGGATTCATATCGGTATCGGCAGATATCCAAATTTATGATATCGGTATCGGTATCGGACATAAAAACGTGGTATCGTGCCATCTCTACTTAAAATAGAAATGATCATTTACTGTGAGGTGAGGTGTGGTTGGGGTATGGACAGTGGTTATGCTTTTGTAACGCTGAGGTATGGACAGCTACACACTGAGGTTTTGAGCCTCAGTCCTGCCTGTTCACATTTTATTCTGTAAAAACTAAATTTTCACTGCTTTTATGACCTTTTTAGTGGGGAGAACATAGCTAGGATTTAATGATTTAACAAATCTTTTAAATCCTTTGTCCTCCACAATGGTAAATGGCTGGGAGTCCTCAATCACCATGCTAACCAGGTCTTCATCTATTTGAGATTGTTCTCCTGAGGAAAGACAATAAAAACAAAGCACAAATATAAATATCACACATGTAATTTATTACAGTTGTATAATATTGTTATATCATTTAGTAACATTACTGCATGCTATATTATCATGGCATTTGATGGCTCACCTGGTCTTGCTCCACAATCGGTGTTCCCCTTATTCTCATGCAAAGCTCTGTAGTGCCTAAGCATGGATGAGGTGTTGTTGTTATATCCCAGCTCCCTGGCACATAGCAAACACTTCACCTTGTACAAAAGTAAAGACAGCTTAACATAAATTGTATTGCACCATCAGTATTATGAAAATACATCTTCTGTAGAAATTTACATACCTTGTTGGGAGGAATAAGATCAAAATGTTCCCACACAGGGGAGGACATCCTCCTCTTTTTAGCTGGCTCCATTCTCTCCTGACTTTCTCTCCTCACTCTCCTAAACCTCCAAACTCTCTCCAAACTGTCTCCAAACTCTCACTAACCGCAACTCTCCATCAAACACCCACATTTTGAATGAAGTCTGAGGGGTTTATATTGCTATCATAGCTTGCGGCAAAGTTCGAACCACTTCCTGAACCAGTCACGTGGTACAGCCGGGCAGCGAGGCTTCGGACGTCATCATTTTCAGCTCCTCCCATAAATGAAGCAAGCCTCGATACGCGCATCGCGGAAACGCCCCCTCCATTACTCGACACAAGCTTCGAAGCCTCGATACAGAACGTCCCATCACTACTTTTGGGTCCACGATTCCTGTCTGCACACAGCCTACATCTAACAGAAGATCGCGACCAGAACATGGACCCCGCAGACATTTTCACCTCGGAATACAACGCTGAGATGGAGCGGATGGTGAGCCTGCTCGACCGCATCGCCCAATCACCAGATTTAAGGACCATGGCAGTTGGGCTGAGTGCGGTAGATGCCATCATTCGATATAACCCTCAGCTTAGCCAGTTTGCTAAGGACACTAAGTTGGATGGCACCATTACTGCCTGGAGAGAGCAAGTCAGGGCTAGTGAGCTTGTTCTCTCACTCACTAAATCTTCCCCACCGCTGCCCCAGGTCAACACACACTCTCCACCTGCCTCAACACTGCCACGGACTTCCTCTCCCTCCCCACACCAGCCGGGACCTCGTTCGCCTGCCTTTTTCCTGGCGGCTATGTGGTCGGAGGATGAGGAGGAGGTCTCCGTTTCTCCACCGGTTCCTGTTTCCTCATCCCGAAGGAAACAGCATTCATGCCGCCGCCACTCCAGAACTGTTGAGCAAACTCCTCTCAGGGGAAACGGTGACTGTTTATTGCATGCTCCATTTGAGCATTCTGACTCTGGACATTCTGACATCACACCCACTGTGAGTAACATTGTGTTTCACTCTGAGGATTCTGTTTCACCTGAGCCAGCTAATACAGAGACTGTTAGCCAAGTCGCTTCTTTGGATTGTTTAGTTTTCCAGTCATCTGTTCTGCAACCTGGTCCTGCTGGAGGGTCCGAGGTGCCCGTCTGGCCTTCATCTGTTGTTTCCGCTAGGGGTTCTGGAGAACCGCACCAGCCTTTGTTTGCCTCCGCTGGAGGGTCCGAGGGGCCCGTCCAGCAACAGCAACCTGCCTCCGCTGGAGGGTCCGAGTGGCCCGTCCAGCCTTCTGCCTCTGCTAGAGGGTCCGAGGGGCCCGTCCAGCCTTCTGTTCCCGCTGGGGGTTCCGGAGAACCGCACCAGCCTTTGTTCGTCTCCGCTGGAGGATCCGAGGGGCCCGTCCAGCCTTCTGTTCCCGCTGGGGGTTCTGGAGAACCGCACCAGCCTTTGTTCGTCTCTGCTGGAGGGTCCGAGGGGCCCGTCCTGCCTTCTGTTCCCGCTGGGGGGTTCTGGAGAACCGCACCAGCCACCTGCCTCCGCTGGAGGGTCCGAGGGGCCCGTCCAGCCACAGCCATCTGCGGCTCCCACGCCGTCGCCTGCAGCGCCACCATCTGCGGCTCCCACGTTGTCGCCTGCAGCGCCACCATCTGTTTCGTCGCCTGCAGTGCCATCCTCGTCTGGTCCAGCCTCCGAGTCTTCAGCTTCGCCTGTCCGGCCTGCTCGGCCTGTCCGGCCTGCTCGTCCTGCTCAGCCTGTCCGGCCTGCTCGTCCTGTTCGTCCTGCTCGGCCTGCTCGTCCTGCTCGGCCTGCTCGTCCTGTCCGGCCTGCCCGGCCTGCTCGGCCTGTCCGGCCACCTTCCGGGCCTCTGATTGGACGTCATCGCCGTCGTGGACGGCCCCCTGAACTACGTCGCCGCCGGTGCCTCCCGCCCGGCCGGCCTCCTGACCTGCTCCGTCGCCGCCGGTGCCTCCCGCCCGCCCGGCCCCCTGAACTTTTTTCTGGGCTCTTGGGCCATCAGCCTCCGGGCCGCCCCCCTGAACTGCCCGGGTTTGGACTATTGTGCCGTCAGCCTCCGGGCCAGCCCCCTGAACTTTGTGGGACCTTTTTTCCTGGCCGCCTGCACCTGTTGTGAGCCTTTTTGTTCTGTTGCTTTCCAGGCTCCAGTGTTTGCACTTTTTTTTGTTTCTGGCTCCTTGTGTTTAGTTTGTTTTGGTCCCTCCATCTTGAACCCCCGCCGCCCACCCTGGTTGGGTTGATTTTGTTTTGGTGTTTCGGGTTGGGCTGTCTGGGTGCCAGCCCTTTAGGGGGGGGTACTGTTAGGATGCCTGGGTCGTTGACCCAGAGGTTTTGAGTTTATTATATTATTTATCATTTCTAGTCTTTGGTATCTTTGTTAGAGTTCTGTCTTATGGTTTATGTCTCTGTGTAATCCTTAGTTGCTATATCCCCGTGTCCAGTCAGTGTCTGTGTCTGCCCTGGTCCCACGTCTCTGTTCCCTCTGTTGCAGTGCCTGCGTGTGAGTCTGTGTCTTTAGTTCAGTCTGTGTTATGTTTCCTGTTTTATTTTGAAGGTCCATGTCTGATGTTAATGTATCTGGTTTTGCTTCCCCTTGTCTCGTTAGGCCTGATTTGCCCCAGCTGTGTTTCCCTCCTGTTACCCATTCCCTGATTGCTCCCTCTGTGTATTTAAGCCCTGTGTTTCTCTGTGTCCGTGTCGCGATCTACTGTTTATTATGCTGTGTGTTTTGTCTGCTTGCCTGAGTTTATGTTTGAAGTCTCAGTTCTGGTACCTTTTTTAGTTCAGCATTAAAGCTGTTTTTGAGTTTACTTTGTGCCTCCGAGTGTCTGCACTTTTGGGTCCACGATTCCTGTCTGCACACAGCCTACATCTAACATGTAACTGTGGTGCTTACAAGGAAATAGTTTAGGAACTCCCCAGATAGCAAGACGACATTGAATCTATGTTGATTTTTCATCCGAACCGTCGTATATGGTCGGGGTTGAAATGCCAATGTTGTAACAACATTGAAATACTGTGGTAAACCGACGGTCTTACTATAGGGACGTTGTAACAATGTTGATTTACCGTTGTTTTTTTGTCATTGATATTTGATCTATTTGTAGTCGACCAGGTGACAACAACAACGTCGAGAAAACGTCTATTTATAGTTGACGATCATTCGGCTCCGGTCACCATCAAAAACCATCGATTTCTAGTTGAGCAATAAATTGCATTGCAACTGATCGGGTATAAAGTACCAGAGAAAGTAGATTTATTGTTCATTTGTTATCAATGACTTGGTCTAGTTCACCAGCTTTAAAAAATCGTGTCTATGTGCAATTTATGTATAGTTGACCGGGAAATTAAAGCAGCGATCACTTGGACTATTCCGCAGCACCCCTCTCACATTGGTACATCCCCCCAGGTATTCATTGTCTTCTACAGTAGAGCGGGACATTTGATTTACTCTCAGCAGAATTGACCGGAGAAGGCATCAGTTCATGCACTGCACTGGCCTGCACCACGATTAGTATAAGGTAAGAATGAATGATTTTTTTCCTACTCGTTATTTCCATGTTTGCATTTGAATAACAGTAAAAAACTCGTTAATGTTGTACATTAACAAGTTTTTTACTGTTATTTACGTTGCTCCTACAAAATGTGGGAGCCCGAAATTGTGTCTACTTCTTACAATCCGGCAACAAATAAATTGCACTGCGAACAAAGTATATCAACAAAGAAAACATTTTCGTTTCATAATTTCTTCGTTATATTCCCTTACAAAGTTAGCTTTAACGCTTCGAGGTTTCCTTTGTTCTTGCCGTCGCCTCGGCGCTTGACCCAGACTTTCGCTCTGTAGTTGCTTAGTACTACAAAAAATTCTAAATCTGTGATATATGATTGATAAACGTAATGGTAACTGTATAAATGTGTTCAAGGACTTTGTTACTTTTAATGATTGGAGAGCACCCGCTTCAATTCGCACTCAATTCAAACTTTACGTTGCACGCTCACCTAACTTTACGTTGCACGCTCACCTAACTTTACGTTGCACGCTCACCTACCAATTGCGTTTGCACCTTTCGTCCACACGTAAACAGCGTTTTTGGTCACTGAAAATGGAGATTTCTAAAAACGCCTGCCAGGGTGGATATTTTCGAAAACTCCGTTTTTGCATTTATGTGTGGACGAGAAAAACGGAGAAAATGCAGCGTCAAAGGTCTGCGCCAATTTTGACGTCACACTGTGCGCCACGTTTTTGTCTCAGTGCCATGAATTCCTACAATGGCAGACTTAGACAAAATACTGTTAATTTTAGTATATTCAGTGTTTAAATGCTTACATATACACACACAGTAACTGTCCTTCACACATAGGACTAAGTGAACACTGTGATACGTCTGACCTTCAGTCGAAGCTGAAACTCAGACCAGTCATAAAAGAAAGCACAAGTAAAACTTTTTTTATTCACAAACATATCTTTGATTGTTAAGAATTTATAATCTTGTCTTTTGTACATATCTGTGATGCTTGAATACTGCAATATAACCACATAATATAGTCCAAAAAGTGTAAGTTTGTAAACTTTTTAAAAATGCAAAGCCGTGTACACTTGTGCACTTCAAAAATTCCTTGTATACTGTACCTTCTTGCACATCTCCATTTCCTGTGTGTGTTGTTATAAATCAAACTGTAACTTTAGGAAAAAATATGCCAAAAGAACATTTGTAATTACTTATGAACTTTTTCTACTTATTTCTTTAGACCAAATCCCCTGTACACATATAGTGACTCAGAGGATGAGCAGCCCACAAAAAAACGGTTTCCCCAGGCACCTCGAGTGAAAATACCAGGTAATAAAATAATGTCTAGTGTCTGTGTACATATCTGTGTGTGACACATGGAAACTTTTGGACAAGTTGTCTGTATTCTTAAATACTTTAAAAATTTATCTTTTCTAAACAGCCCTCACCACTCCCCAGTCTTCCCCCCAGCCCACTGACAGCAGGCATCATAATGCCCCGCCCAGCTTCCGGCACCTTTCGCCACTCCGGCAGAACACTCCAAACGACACAGCTTTGCAATCTCCCCAGCATGCAGAGTCTGATGTCGAGGCCTTCCCTATAGATGGTATGCTTTTAAAACTGTTTTAAAGCTGAATCACAATGTCATTGTGCACTTATCTTCAAAACACCAGTTTATACTCCTGAATGTCATCTTGTTGTGATTTGTTTTTCTGTAGATTCCAGAGACTCTGTGAGGCCACTATTACAAGGCAAGTTCGAACATCTTGGAATTTCAGATTTTACATGGTATAAATGGTAAATGGCCTATATTTGTATAGCGCTTTAACTAGTCCTTAAGGACCCCAAAGCGCTTTACACATTCAGTCATCCACCCATTCACACACACATTCACGCACTGGTGATGGCAGCTACATATACAAATATCATATATATGTGACAGGCAAAAACTAGCAAACACTTTTAGCAGTTAAAACAACTAATACTTGAATGCAGAATGTTACACCATCACTTATGGATATATTAGTTTTTCGCCTCTCACTGCTTAAGCCATTAATCTTTCTGGAATTGTTCTTTGAAACAGATGCGACTTCACAAAAGATATTAACTATGCTGTCAGACCTGACGAGATCTCTTAACGAACTCCGTGAGGAGGTCAGAGCCATCCGTAACACCGGCTCCAATGAATCGGTAGATGCTGGGGTACTCCCTTTGGATTTGCCCTTGCACAACATTGAGGAGCTAAACAATGCAGAGGCAGCTCTTCAATCGCAAGAGGCAAATAAGGCAATGGTAAGTATATAAAGCTTATGTACACTTTGTAACTATAAAGTGTAATAGCTGTCAGATGTGATTTAAATGCATAACAACGGCATACACATAAGCACTTGCATACACATTTAAGACATGAGACACGCTAATTCCATCTCTTAAAATGTGTCTATAGGTGAGACACTTTGCCTTGATTGGAGGGACGACACTGGAGGTGCAAGTCCGCCGTGTAATGGCTTATGCCATCACAAACGAGCTGGCCTCAGTACTAAACTGGGCAGGGAAAAAAACAAAGGACCAGACGAAGCAAAAAAGGGCATTTAAAGATACTGCGCTGTGCAGATGCATATTTGGTAAGTTTTACCGTTTATTGTAGTTTTATGAGCCTAAAGTGAACAATAAAGAGATCGATTGATCTGCTGGGTGTGTTTCACATGTCCTATGTCCGGTTTTTGCTATATTACTTTGTCTTTTTTAATAACAAGACTTTCATGTCTGGTTAATCTGGAGATGGAGTCTTTGGTCTTTGGCTTGTTTAGTCCCCGGGTTGTAGTTTGTACAGCCCGAGGACCCCATGTTTATTTTGTTTTAAAGGATGCACGGCACACCATGCTAAGACTTATCAGTTTTTCCACTCATAGCTCTTTGGGAATCAAATGCGGCAGTTTGCAGATTTACGCCTGGTGACTTTCGTTTATCAGCCTAGGAGTTTACATACTTTCTCCCTGCTGAAGACAGATAACAAGAGCTTATTCATGTGCTCTAATTCACTTTTTTTTTTTTTTTTTTTTGTGTGTGTGTGTGTGTGTGTGTGTGTGTGTGTGTGTGTGTGTGTGTGTGTGTGTGTGTGTGTATTTTTGTCCTAGATGGCCTGACGCAGCAGTTAGGGGCAAACTCTGTCAGAGTTTGTCTTTGCACAGGCAGTGCAGAAATGGCTCCGATACGCCCCAGACCGTTTGGGTGGCGCAGGATGCACATCATCCATCCCCATCCCGGAGTAAAAACTACAAAGCCATGTTAAAATATAAATGTAAATAGAAAACTGTGTTTTAATAAAGTATTTAGAAAACGAAACATGTCTATTGACCTTTTTTTGTTTAGTTTTTTTTTTTCTCTGTGACATCACATGCAATGCTTTCTTATTTTAGGATATTAATATTGACATGTTACATTGTGAGACATTTGATTTTTATAAAGGGTGTCCAGTTTGAGGAATAAGTGCAATTATGTGTTTAGGTGGTTTAAGTATTGATGGAAACATGCAGTAGTTTAGTATTGGTTAAAATAACTATAAAGAAAGGTAGATTTCCAGTCATGATTTAACTGTTGTTTTAATAAAAAAACAACTGTGCGAAAGAGGTGGAAAATCAACACCATAGCTCAACAGTGTTTCAATATCAGAATCTGACATTGTTTCAATGTCAACAGTATTAGAAAATGTAACGTCGAATCAATGTCAGGTTTCAACATTGATTCAACATCAAAACCTGACGTTGTTTCAACGTTAAAAATGGGTGCAAGAGTGACGTTAGGTCAACGTCACACCTCAACGTTGATTCAATGACGTCGCCTGATATTGACTCAACATTGTTTCAATGTTTCCTTGCTATCTGGGTCATTCTTGTCCAAAGAGGTAACACATAGGTAGCAGTGACAATCTGAACACCTGAGCCTGAAGAGGTAGTACTTGTTGTTTCTGTGAAAAAGCTCCAAGCCAGTAGGACTCTGTCTCAACTTTGGTTGTTTGTTACATTTTGGAGACATCTGTGCTGTTGTTTTAAAATCATAAAGTATAGTCTTCCATGGAAAACTGAACAGTAACATTTGTATGTTTGAAAATCTGTGGTTTGACTATATGAAAACTTAAGCAAACATTAATTTTGAATGATAATGATGTTTATATGATGAGTATATCAGCCAAGACGTAATAGCAGAAAAGACAACTTGTAAAATTAGATTTTTAAAAAATGTATGTTTATTTCATTAAACTTATTAGTTTAGGTGGCAAATGTATCTAAATGCAGTTTGTACAATAACATATTTATATCCTGGTCCCAGCTGGTCTGTTCATAAACAGAATTTGCATAGTAAAAATAATGTGCCCCTTTTAAACACATGAGTTTTACAAATAAATCTTAATTTAAATCTTCACCAAGTGTCACATCTGATCGTAGGGACTCAAGAGCAGAGCGGGTTGACGTCTCCAAAAACAGTTTATTTACAACACCAGTGCACAATATATACAGTGAAGGGAAAATCCAAACTCCAAAGGACCACGGGGAAGCTCTCTCACACTCGATCTCGTCTTCTCGCCCAAACTCACACACGCTCGCACTGCAGGGAGGTCACAGGTCCGGGGAGGAAACTGTAGCACAAGAAAAAGAAGTCACTCACGAATCACGAATCACAAAAACACTAAAGTACAGATTCACAGGAACTGGGAGAATCACTAACGTCTATAGTACAATCATCTAGCCTCAAATAGTGGACAGGTAATGACTGCTGATTGTGGACAGGTGTGTGGGCCAAGGGCAGGAGCCCACAGTGAGCTCCGCTCGGGCAGAGAGGGAGAGAGAGAGAGAAACAAAAAAAGAAAACAAACACATGTAGCCTTGCGGGGCCGGCTGGGCAGGCATGGAGACTATGATTTATTGTGCAAAAAATGCATTTAAATATTTCCAGTATGTCATTGTTTTATTCGTCATACGCTGTCGTCAACACCAACATCCATGTGAACATTCAAAGCTAGAACTGGAGACCGTGGGTTGAGTTATTTGTCTGATAACCACCTTCGTGTGACCTCTTAGCCTGACAAATATTTGCTGAATTGATGATTTTCATTTCAGGTTTCTCAGTCTTATCTTTACTTATACTTCTTTTTATTTTGCACAGAAAGATTTGACCTTTAGTTGTTAAACATTGGACTGAGCACATACACATTCATTTATGGTCACATTTTCCCCCCGCGGTCATAAAAGGAGCGGTCTCTTATCAGTGGTTCCTCCTTATCACATCTCTTTATCTAGGTAGCACCATTCTCTGCTTTCATTTTCATTCTTTCTCCTCTCCTGTCACGTAGAGTGTTTCTCTTAAAAACTGTTGTGCTACAGTCTAATACCACAGAAAGAAAACTTTCAGGAAAAAATGCTTTGTGTTTTTAAGTTGTTTGGTTGTAATGAGATCAGTGGAGAACAACTTTTTATTTTTTCACCAGCTACAGTTTGACAGTTTGCTGAGTCTTGACTTGTAACACACTAGTAACAGTTCAAATGTTAGGTTTACTGTGTGTTTTTATACCATCAACTCAACTTCAGATACATATGTAAAAAAAACTATTAAACCTGATGTGTTAACAACTTCCTCTTTCCGCATCGTAACTAGGGATGGGTATTGTTTAGGTTTTATCAGATACTGGTGCCAAATCGATGCCGGTGCTTAAACGGTGCTCGAACCGGTGCTTAAAGAATGGAGAACACAAACTTTGTCCAAAAACCTCTTATGTTTTTATTTTTAGCAGTCTCTTTTTTTCTGCAAAATGATAAGAACCGTCCAGCCCCACGCACGGGGCGATCTGCGCTAACTCGCTAATGGAGATTTACCACACCCGCAGTAGATGTGCTCGGTGTGAGGTCTTGCAGCAAGCTATCAAATACGGTGCATTTCTCGGCTTTTAAAAAACGCTATGCGTCGCCAGGTGTTTTGTCAGATTTGGGGTGTTACCTCCTTTGCACAGTATCACCTTAACCTCTTAAGCCCCAAAGAGATTTCTGAGCTTCCTGCTCGAAAATGCAATGCCCAAATTTAATTGATTATTTCTCTGCAATTACAAACTGTCACGGCTGCTGAGGCGAGCCGTGTGGTGTTGGAGGAAGGAGGACCCAAGATGCAAGCAGTGGATGAAAATGCTGGTGAAGTTTATTTACAGGGTGGAGTAGTGGCCAACAAGCAGTGGAGTATGACAAATAACTGATGACACCTAAACTGGGAGAACTAACATAACAGACCTGGGAACATACGAAAAAGGGATGAGAGGCAGAGACGCGAGACGGCGAACAGGAACCATGGAACACGGAGCAACGCAGACTGGCCTTGAGAGTAACACAGACGAACCGGCAACAGGCAGGAGAACATACAGGGCTTAAATACACACACAGCGCAGGAGGCCAAAACAGTTCAGTTCCGGAGGCCGACCATGCGAAAGGCAGCGGCAGTGGGGCAGGTCCGGAGACCGGCCACGCAGTAGGCAATGGCGTGGAAACAGTTCTGGGGGTCGACCGTGTGGACGGCAACGGTGTAGAAACAATTCTGGAGGCCGACCGTGCTGGCGGCAACGGCGGCGAGGCAAACGAAGGCAGTCTGGAGGCCGGCCACGCGGGAGGCAGTGGCGGCGATGCCCAATCATCGGCCCGGAAGGGGGCCGTCCACGACGGCAAGGACGTCCAGTCATTGGCCTGGAAAGCGGCCGGACCGGACGAGCAGGACGGACAGGACGAGCAGGACGAGCAGGAGACGTTGAAGCTGAAGCGGAGGCTGGACCAGGCGAGGACGAAGCCGTAGCTGAAGCTGGTGCTGGTGCTGGCGACGCTGGAGCTGGCGACGAGGAGGCTGCTGCTGCAGGCGACGCTGGAGCTGATGCTGAATCTGGGCCAGGCGAAGCTGGAGGCTCGGAGGCTGGACCAGACGAGAATGGCGCTGCAGGCGACGGCGTGGAAGCCGGAGATGTTGCCGCTGCAGGCGACGGCGTGGAAGCCGGAGATGTTGCCGCTGCAGGCGACGGCGTGGAAGCCGGAGATGGTGCCGCTGCAGGCGACGGCGGAAGCCGGAGATGGTGCCGCTGCAGGCGACGGCGTGAAGCCGGAGATGGTGCCGCTGCAGGCGACGGCGTGGAAGCGGAGATGGTGCCGCTGCAGGCGGCGGCGCGTGGAAGCCGGAGATGGTGGCGCTGCAGGCGACGGCGTGGAAGCCGGAGATGGTGGCGCTGCAGGCGACGGCGTGGAAGCCGGAGATGGTGGCGCTGCAGGCGACGGCGTGGAAGCCGGAGATGGTGGCGCTGCAGGCGGTGATGTGGATGCTGCAGGCGGTGATGTGGATGCTGCAGTTGAAGTGAAGGCTGATGAGAAGACTGCTGCAGGCGAGGCTGAAGCGGAGGCGGAGGCTGAAGCCGAGGCTGAAGCTGGACCAGGCGAAGACAAAGCTAATGCAGAGGCTGGGTCAAACGAAGCTGATGACGCTGAAGAGGAGGCCACTGCAGGCGACGCCGAAGCCGATGAGGCTGGACCAGGCGAAGCTGAAGCGGGAGCTGGACCGGGCGTCGCTGCAGACGAAGACAGCGGGGCTGGACCAGGCGACGGCGAGGGTGGAGCTGAAGCAGAGGCCGGGCCAGGCGGAGCTGAAGCAGAGGCCGGGCCAGGCGGAGCTGAAGCAGAGGCCGGGCCAGGCGGAGCTGAAGCAGAGGCCGGGCCAGGCGGAGCTGAAGCAGAGGCCGGGCCAGGCGGAGCTGAAGCAGAGGCCGGGCCAGGCGGAGCAGAGGCAGAGGCCGGGCCAGGCAACACTGCAGCTGGCGGAGATGAAGGGGCTGCTGCAGCTGGCGAGGATGAAGGGGCTGCCGCAGCTGGCGAGGATGAAGGGGCTGCCGCAGCTGGCGAGGATGAAGGGGCTGCCGCAGCTGGCGAGGATGAAGGGGCTGCCGCAGCTGGCGAGGATGAAGGGGCTGCCGCCGCTGGCGAGGATGAAGGGGCTGCCGCCGCTGGCGAGGATGAAGGGGCTGCAGACAGCTGGACGGGCTCCTCGGGCCCTCCAGCTGAGACAGTCACAGAACCAGCGGGCACAGGGGCCCCTGGCAGGAACAAAACAGAACCAGCAGGCACACGGGCCTCTGGCAGGGACAGAACGGAACCAGCAGGCACACGGGCCTCTGGCAGGGACAGAACAGAACCAGCAGGCACACGGGCCTCTGGCAGGCACAGAACAGAACCAGCAGGTGCGGGGACCTCTGGCAGGCACAGAACAGAACCAGCAGGCACACGGGCCTCTGGCAGGGACAGAACAGAACCAGCAGGCTCACGGGCCTCTGGCAGGGACAGAACAGAACCCAGGCTCAGGCTCAGAACAGCAGGCTCTCTGGCGGAACAGAACAGAACCAGCAGGCTCACGGGCCTCTGGCAAACACACAGCAGACTGCAGCTGCACGGAGCATTGATTCTGCTCAGGCAGTGACTGCCGCTTGCAGTCCTCAGCTGGCTTCTTAACCTCAAGGGGTCCAGAGTCTGCTGGGGGCTGAAACCCAGCCTCTGGGGAGGCCCTGGAGTGTATCTCAGTCTCAGAACTGGCCAGTTCTTGAGGAATGTCTACAGGATTGTTTGGTTTTTCTCTCTGCCTGGAACGAATGGGTGAACAACGGTTTCTCTCGGGTTGAATCAACCTAGCTTGCTGTACGGGAGGAGTCAGTGAAGATGATGGCTGAACAGGTGGCTGAGCTGAGGGCGACTGAAGCAAAGGTTGAGACAATAATGGTGGAGAAGTTGGGGACTGAACGGATGATAAGGCTAATGATTCTTCTGCCAACCGGGCTACTGACTGGGCTAGGGATTGTAACATGGTTTGTAATATGTCTGGCTGTGGCTGTAATTGAGCCATGGATTGTGAGGCCGAATGTGGTGGAGGTGGCGACTGGACTTTTGGCCGGGCGACTAACTGAGCTTGAGGTTGCGGCTTGAAAGAATAAACAGTCTTGGTATGATCAGAGCTGGTGTTAATTGTCTCTGGGGTGTATGCCACAGTTTTAGCAGACTCTGGGTTAACTGACATGGGTTTAACAGGCTCCGAAGAAACAGAAGAACAACAGCCCTTTGCTTTCACTGAAGTCTTAAAAATGCCCACCTGAGAGAGATCAGTTACCACGAAGGTAGGTAAGCTTCGCGAATTAGCTCCCACTGACACACCCCGAACAACCCCAGAAGAAAAAGTCTCAAAGTTCAAATCAGAGCTGTTATCCTTGTTACTCACCACAGTCGGCCGCTCCGATATCCCGGGTCCGACTGTGGCGGCGCCGACGGGCGTGAGCGGCGTTTCCCATTTGAAGGCTGGACCGACGGGCCGGGCTGAACGCCTCCGCCGGGACAGGCGGTGAAGCATGAGTTGCAAGGTGGGTGGTAGCAACCGGGGGGAGAAGACGAAGCTCGTTCAGGACAAAATTCTGTGCGAGCGGGTGAAGTGAGCTGAGCAACCAGGGGAGACCAGAAACTAAGCGCTGTAGCCGAACAGCTATGGCTTAGCGGAACTCTCTCCCCTCATGCTCCAGCCATAAGTTAATTAGTTTGTCTACCGAGTAAATAATGTCCTCCCGGAGCTCCTCGGGCGGGTTGACTGCTGCTGGGTCCATTGTGGCCGGTTCGTACTGTCACGGCTGCTGAGGCGAGCCGTGTGGTGTTGGAGGAAGGAGGACCCAAGATGCAAGCAGTGGATGAAAATGCTGGTGAAGTTTATTTACAGGGTGGAGTAGTGGCCAACAAGCAGTGGAGTATGACAAATAACTGATGACACCTAAACTGGGAGAACTAACATAACAGACCTGGGAACATACGAAAAAGGGATGAGAGGCAGAGAGACGCAGACGACGAACAGGAACCATGGAACACGGAGCAACGCAGACTGACGCAGAGTAACACAGACGAACCGGCAACAGGCAGGAGAACACACAGGGCTTAAATACACACACCAGTAATCAGGGAATGGGCAACAGGAGGGAGACACAGCTGGGAGAAATGAGGCTAACGAGACAGGGGAGAGGTAAAACTGAACACACTGACATGAGACATGAACTTTCAGAATAAAACAGGAAACACAGACACAGAACCAGACAGGACACTGAACTAGACAGGCAGACTCACGAGCGGACACAGTGACACCATAGACAGACGGAGGGAACACAGAAGTGGGAGCAGACAGGCACAGAACAAAACCTTAACAAATGGCAAACCTCAACCAAAGATAACAGGATAAACAAGCACAGGAAATAATATAAAGAAACACAAAACACTGAGTAGACAGACTCAGGACCATGACACAAACTCTGTGCTTACAATCTTGGTATCAAAATAAAGCTAACACTTTTGAAATTTCATTGCGGTGTAAATATTGAAGCAGATATTACTGTGTCAAAGTTACTGAGACTGGAACACAGAAAAAGTAAGTAGATTTTATCCTCGCCTATTTTAAAAAAAATTTTTTTTTAGCATATAACCCTTTTAAAACTATGCCTGAGTTCACATTTCATTACAGAAATTCAGTAACCAACATATAAACATCATCTGTGCAAAGATTTATGTTTCTAAAGTGAAACAGTGAAAAATTACAGCACTGTCAATACATGAATATTCAGACGTTGTACAAAAGTGTCCAATTTTGGCACACAATTGGACACCATGCCAGTTGAAATTTTTAGGTATTTAAGAGCAGAAATTAATTAATTTTATTAACATGCTTAAAAATGCTTTTTTTTAAAATACATTTTTGAAGAATTAACATGGCAATAGCCCTTTTCTGCCGTGCGCATGGAGCGCTTAATTGGCCTCTGGCCCTTTAAACTCTGAGGGGCTGTAACTTTGGTTTCTTTTGGTCAATTTGCATGATTGACACCTCTTTTTAATTGTTTGAGCCAATAGAATCACAGTAACAATGCCACGTTCACGTTACTTCAACCAATCAGACGTTCCAAGACCAAAACCCACGTGGCCCAAATTTACTGCATGTGACGTCTGTCCAGTCACGTGTCTGTAGGTGGGTCTAAAATGGAGGTTGTTGACGGAAAACGGCTCTGATGCGGCTAGGTAGGCGTGGTAACTGCTGATAATCACGTGACTACCGGCGAAAATAACGGAGGAAATCTGGACGGTAAGCCAATTTCTGTCTTAGCGCATTTGCACCGCTGTGTGTTTTTGTGGTCTTCTTTTGCGGCTCATTCAGTGAATTTTGGTCAGAGTGTGGTGAAACTTGGTGTTTGGTTATTGGTGACAGCTCTGGAAGATAACCAGCCTATCTTTAGCCGGTTACATGAAGTCTGAAGAATTTCTGGTTTGCCTTGTTTGTTTAGCGGACTTGTGCGCATTTACATAACTGCTCGTTTAATCATTGCTTGTTTTCGTTGAGTTTGGTGGTTGTAGAAATGATGAATATGATATTTTAGCTGAGATTCAGAGGTTTCTGTGGATACCACACATGTCTGGACTTATATTTCTCACCCCGTGTTATAACCCATACCGGGGGCGTGGGGCTTAAAGCACATGTTGCTGAGTTTGCATATTTTGCTGTGAAGTACAGCCAGACTTTCGCCTTGGGCATTTTTAATCTGTAGCTCTGCTCTAAAAGAACGTACATACCTGGGCCCGCCTACTATCCTTGTAAAGCTAGAATCCAAAGTGTATGACATCTCAGGAAAAATAAAGCACCGAAATGTGCACTGCTTTTCGGTCTGGTTACTAACCTTCACCTTCTTCATCAGTCTACAGAATATAAGTCCTCTACACTATGTCATCTAACCAATCATTCAAAAGCCAACATGAAGAGGCCTATGCCTCCTTCACGAAAGGCCTGAAGGAGCTGGACTTACAGGGACCCTATGTTCCCAGTGACCTGGTGCTGATCGGAGACCATAGAAATGAAGACCCGAGGTCAGGTCCTGATGGCTGCCTCTCTGTACGGCAGTGGAAGGATTGCGGTCCTGGGTCATGAGGGCTACTTGACAGCCTTTCCTGCTCTGGTAGAAAAAGCTCTGACCTGGCTGAGAGGTGATGGATCTGATAACCTCTCTGTAGGGGTGCAGAGAAAAGTCATTGCAGTTCCTAATAGCCTCCAAAAATCTGTCTTCCAAACAAAGGTTGTGTGGGAGCCTTCAGTGACAAACTGGGAGTTGGTGTTTATGTGACTGATGCCTACAGCGTGGGCTCAGATCCAACAGAGCTGGTAGCGTTTCTGAAGGCTGGAGGAGGGGTGCTGATAGCTGGGCAGGCGTGGGGCTGGGCTGCAGATCACCCCAAAGAGAACACACTGCATCAGTTTGATGGGAATAAAGTGTCGGGAGTGGCAGGGATCTACTTCACTGAGCGTTATGGTGAGGTGGAGAACCTGCCTGTCTACCCTCAGATCCCGTCCTCTTGGATGTCGTTAGCATGAGTGTTTAATATAGTTCTGTTTTACTGCACGTTTACAAAATTTCCATTTTCCATATAATAACTTTCACTTTCCAAATCTACTTTATTTCTAAAGCACTTTACAGTTTTTCTCCATTGGTTTGGCTCATTTCTTGAAACAAAATTTACATTCTCAAAATAACATGGACAAACCTCCAAACCTCTTGGCAAATGTTCACAACAGAATGGCATTTCTCATTCATTTTATCAAATGGCAAATGCCTTAGTACATGTCTCAATTGTCTCAGTGCATCTTTGCAAATGATTAAGTACAAGTAGCCTACAGTTATACATTTAGCCCACATTTAGCACATTTTCCAAATGAATAGATCTTGTAGATCTAAACTGATTAGTTGATTCCCAGTCTAATGATCATTCTCTCCAAAACATGTCAGCATGATTTCATTGTATAAGTACTCGCATGCACAACTGTCTGTTCAATTGTCAAAATTGGTCAAGAACATAATACCATGAATACCATATATGAATTTCTTTGAATATTTGATAAATTGATGACAGTCATTGATAGTCAGGTGAAACTAGACTAACGAAGGGGGAGTGTCACACACAGGTGTGTTCCATATAGCTGCCAAACACAGATATATAGAGCTTGACCAGAGCCAGTCCGATCTCTGAACATGGATAGACAAGGCCAAGCAAACGGACAAGGGGAAGTTCTCCCTCAAGGAAGAGGAGGAGGCAGAAGAAGAAGAAGAAGAAGAGGAGGACTGAGAATACGTGGTGGAGGAATAGGGGGAAGAGGCCGAGGTGCGCGAAGACACTGTGCTGTCCCGAATGAAATTCGGGCCACAATTATAAACCATGTCATAAACAGGTCGTCGAGTGCAGCCTAATGTGGCTCGCTCTACAGTCTCCTCCATCATCCAAACCTTTCGCAGGGAAAACAGGTATGTACTCTATGTAATCTATGATGGAATTATATGTTGTGTAGGACAGGGCACTGTGCGTGAGGCAAAAAATGTATAACTTACTGTAGAGATTTTGTGTGCATCTGCCTACAGTAGTAGGTCTATACTAGCAGGTGGAGAGGACTAGTGGAATGTATAAATATATTGAACAACTTACTGTAAACTATGGAATTACATAATTCATACAGTTTAGAGTAGTATTCCAGTCACTGTGCAATGTTGCATTAGGATTGTGGTGAAGTTACTGTGAGTAAAACAATAATACAATTACACTGGTAACCTACTGTATTCTGTTCTATGTGTAGGATTGGACGACAAGCTCGCGTGGGTGGCAGAGGAAAACTGCTCAATGAACAACAGGAAAGAGAGATTTGTAACATGGTGATGGCAAATAATGCCATCACATTGAGACAGATCCGTGATGCCATCCTTCAGGACAATCATATATTCCAGAATATAAACACAATAAGCATCTCCACAATAGACCAGGTTTTGAAGAAGCATCAGATGACAATGAAACAAATCTACAGGGTACCATTTGAGAAGAACTCTGACAGAGTGAAGGAGCTGCGCTACCAGTATGTAAATGTAAGTCAGTTACTGGTTGTCTCTCATTATAACCTTACCTGTAATCACAGTAAGCAGTAGTTCACTTATTTGGTTTCAATACCTCCTTTACCTGATTTCAGAATCAGTATTTGCTGCATCTGACTTCAACAATTTCAACAGAAAACTGCAGCTTACTGTATGATACAATTCTCATTATAATCCTTATTTTGTTGTCTCCCAATCAAATCTATCTAATACTGTAGGTTTTACTGTAACATCTCAGTGAGTCATCAGTATTTCCCACTCCCCTTTCTATCATATACCCCTGCAGTACTTCCTCATAGGCCTATCACTAGTTTAGAACCACTGGAGTAGTGGCCTGTAGTATATTGAACCTGTGGAGGAGAACATGTAATTGTCTAACTGTAGTATATGACTCTTCTGTATGACTGATTTTATGTTCTTTACTCTATTTTAGAGAATAATGCCATTGGAAGGACATGAGACCCCTTACATCCTGGTGTTCGTGGATGAAGCTGGCTTCAACCTGGCCAAGGGCCGAAGACGTGGCCGTGATATTATTGGCCACCGGGCCACAGTGGTTGTCCCAGGTCAGCGAGGGGGCAATATAACTATGTGTGCTGCCATTTCTGAAAATGGTGTGGCCACTCACATCCCCAGTCTTGGCCCATACAACACACACAAGCTCCTCATCTTCTTGGATCGCCTTTATGCCGATCTTATCCCTGAAAATGAGAGAGGTCTCATAGGGCCTCACCTACCCATTTATGTAATTGTGTGGGACAATGTCAGTTTCCACCATAGCCCACTCGTTAGGGGCTGGTTTGCAACGCATCCAAGGATGGTCATGGGGTTCCTACCACCTTACTCTCCTTTCCTCAATCCGATAGAGTTTTTCTCTGGTTGGAGGTGGAGAGTGTATGAGCATCATGCTCAGGATCAGCCGTCCCTGCTCCATGCTATGGACGCAGCGTGTGACGACATTACAGGAGATCAATGCAGGGGATGTTTGCGGCATGCACGCCGTTTCTTCCCTCGTTGCATCGCAAGAGAAAGTATCCGCTGTGATGTGGACGAGAATCTGTGGCCAGACGGACAACAGCGTGTAAATAATCAGGAGGGTGAAGACTGTGGACAAGAGCGGGAGAATGAGTACAGCGACCACTGAATAAGTCCTTGTTTTTTGATTTTGTGTTCATACAATTTACTACTGTAATGTACATTTTCTTTTTACATATGTATGAAACTTTCTTTGCGTGTGAATATACACTGGTTATAATTTCCTTTGTGGTGTGAGTGCAATCTGTGATGTCAAACCTTGGAGGCTACTCTTTTCTGTTGTATATTGTTGGTCCTCTGCCATAGTGACAAAACATCTAAACATTTTGTATGGCAGTACTCACACAATGCCAAAGGGACGATGCATTCTGGGGGCATTGACTATTCAGATTAGCAAGAAATGTAGTTTTGACACATGAGTGAACTGTTTTAGGAGAGATATGAGCTTTTGCAGGTGGACCATGTTGTTGTGATCAACCATCCAGGTTTATTTTGACAAAAGCACCAAGAATTATGAGAATGTCCGATCTGTGTCGAGAAATGAGCCAAAGCTATTGAGAAGGATCTTTGCCATTTTGGAGACACTGACTGTTTAGATGGGAAAGGGATTTAGATTGAAGCCTGAGTGAACAGTTTTGGAAGAGATATGAGCTTTTGCAGGTGAGCTATAGTGTTGTGCTGAACTGTAAGAGTGTTTTGCCAAATGATCTTAGAGTTTTGAGAATGTAATCTCTGTTTCAAGAAATGAGCCAAACCAATGGAGAAAAACTTTAAAACAACATAACAGCTGACCAAAGTGTTGTACAAAATAGTAAACAAATCAAAACAACTTTTAATGTGAAAATATTTTTTCTCTCGTTTGAAACAGTATTACTAAAGTCAAACCTGTTATTAAAGCTATTTCTTATTTGTTAGCTGTTTTAAACTTAAGATAACATTTTTCTTTTCACTTAAAAATGTACACTTTAGCATTTTTGTTCTTTTTCCCCTCACTTTTATTTTATTGCTATAATATCAGTGTAGTATCCATTTTCTAAGCTGCTTGTCAGACCAGGGTTGATGGGAGGAGCGGATCCTAGGCCACAAGTCAAGTTCAATCACAGCACTTGCACAAAATTATTACTATATAATGATGTGATCCATCTGATCTATTACACTTGTGACTTTTACATTACATTTATCTGTTTAACAAATGTAATGTAAATTGGACTATTTGTCAGATTTTTTTTAAATGTTAATTTACAAATAATAAATCATTTTACAAGAACATATTTGTGAAATTGTAGTGAAATAGTCATTTTACAACATGACTATATATTTACTGGGTATTGATAGTAAAAACACATTAAGATAATACAATTTACACTCAAAATTCATAATGACAAACACGGATTTTATTTAAAACACATTTTTAGTAAAAAGTAATTCATCCAGTTATTCTTCATTTACTTCTGTACACTGTATCTCTAATTTTTGATATGTCTTTCATATTCCTATTCCACCTTTCAATTACAGGGCAGGAAAGGACTTCAAGGATGACTTGGAGTTCTTACTCCAGGGGGTTTCGGAATTCAGCCTCCCCTCTGAGTATCTGTGTTCTGAGGTTCTAGTCCACGGACCACTAGCCTTTCCCATCGGGACTACAGAAGATGGACGACCATTCCTGGCAGGAGCCTACTATGGGCGAGGACGGGTCATTGTGGTTACACATGAAGCATATCTAACGGTTGAGGTAGAGTACTAAAATTTAATTTTTTAAAAGTTAAAATCCCGGATTTCTGTGTGGAGTTTGCATTTTCTCCCAGGGTTTGTGTGGGTTCTTTCTGGGTACTCTGGCTTCCTCCCACAGTCCACAGTTAGTGGGGTCAGGTTCATTGTGAATGTGGGTGTGAATCTGAGTGCGAATGGTTGTCTCTCTCTTTGTGTTAGCCCTCTGACAGACTGGCGATCTGTCGTTTGCTTCTTGCCCTATGGTAGCTGGGATAGGGTGAAGTACGTGCTGTTCTGACAAATATTTTATATATCACAAGTAGACATGACTGTCTGTCTTCCTGCTTTCCTTCTTTTATTTTAGAGCATGACTCCATTTTGGAGGAATGCCATTCACTGGTTGGATGAAGGGCGCAGAGGGGTTGTTGGTGTCATGGTGGATCCTGCACTCAAAGTTCTCAGCACGTCAGGACTGAAGTGCAAGAAGACAAACTTCAGGAAAGACCTCAGTGTGTTTGTGTGTACAGCATATATCACTGAGCATTTGGAGGAAATCCAAAACTTTGTGGCAGAGGGAGGAGGCCTGCTGATTGGAGGACATGCCTGGTACTGGGAGCAGACACATGCTGGGCAAAATCCATTTACAGATTTCTCAGGTATGAAAATGCACCACAAGGGTTTCACAATATGCAGAGCAGATATACTGGTAGTGTTCTTATTTTCCACCTAAAAAAACCATAAAACCATAAGTGCACTGCATCAATATAGAGATCTTCTTGTCTAATCAACCACCCTAAATCCTAAAACCTGTTGTATTTATTGTGCTAACAGATTCACAATGGTGTAGTGTCTTGTCCAAAGACACTTCGATTGAAGGATTTAGGGATCAAATATCCAACCTTCTGATGAGTGTAAAACCAAAGGCATGATATTTCCAGCAATACAACTCAGTATGTTAAATCAGACTTGCTTTAATTTCTTTCAGGGAACAAAATTCTGAACCAAATGGGACTGACCCTTTTGAGAGCAACAATCAGTGCAGGAACATACAAAGCTCTTGTACCCAGCTGGCCGATTAAAGATACTTACCACTTCCGCCACCTTCTACACCGCTTCGCTGCCAATGTGACTACAGGTGAAGAACTTAGCAAGCATGACGAGAAATATCTAAAACAGCTACACAGTGACTGCAGGAATTACTTGCACACAACGGCCCACAGCTGCTTCTATTGCATACAAGTGTTTGCTGCTCTCACTGACATGTTAAAGAGGTCAGACCTGCCAAAGGTGAGTAGAGAAAATAATATAAATGCTTTCTAACACATAGCAACACAGAGGCTGGTTCCACTGATACCACAACTATCAGTCACTGAGATGTTAGATTGTCTTTTTCTTTCTGCCCTGTAAAGACTCCAAGAGACAAACTACTCCTCAAGGATAATCCACTGATGCCAGACGTCTATAACCACAGGCTCTGTTAGGTTAAGGCTGTGTGCAGGCAGGAAAAGGACCCAAAGTGCAGACTCCGGAGACAAACGTGAACTTAAACAGCTTTAATGCTGAACTCAAAAAAGGGTAACGAAACTTCCAAAGTACAAACATTAACACAGGCCAGAAAACAAAACACACAGCATGAGAGTAGATAAGAGTAGATCGCAACAGAGAGCACAGGAAAACACAGGGCTTAAATACACAGAGGGAGCAATCAGGGAATGGGCAACAGGAGGGAAACACAGCTGGGGCAAATCAGGACTAACGAGACAAGGAGAGCAAAACCAGATACACTAACATGAGACATGGACTTTCAAAGTAAAACAGGAAACATAACACAGACTCACAGGCAGGCATTATAACAAAGGGAACAAAGACATGGGACCAGGGCAGACACAGACACTGACTGGACGTGGGGATACAGCAAACAGGGGAGACAGCAACTCAGAATCACAGACAGAAAACCAGAACACTAAAACTCTAACAGAACCCACCCAGAGAACCCAAACTAAGAATAATCCAAAAACCCAAAAAGCAAAACTAGAATATAACGAAATAACAAACTCAAAGAACCAAAACACAAACCACTGGGTCGATGACCCAGGGATCCTAACAGTACCCCCCCCTCAAGGGCTGGCTTCCAGACAGCCCAAACCAGAACACCAAAAACGAAAAACAACCCAACCAGGGCGGGCGGTGGGGGAAACAGGATGGAGGGACCGAAACAAAAACACAAGGAGCCAGAAACCAAAACACAGGGAACAAAGTCCAAAACAGAACAAAACAACAGCACTGAGGCCCAGGAACAGTCCAAAAGAAAAACAAAAGGGCCCACCAAAAGGCGCGGAGGCCCAGGCAACAGTCTCGAAAAGATTCAGGGGGCCGGCCCAGAGGTCGACAGCACAACAGTCCAAATCCAGGTGGCTCAGGGGGCCGGCCCGGAGGGCGACGGCCCAAGAGTCCAGAAAAAAGTTCAGGAGGCCGGCCGGGCGGGAGGCACCGGCGGTGACGGAGCAGGTCAGGAGGCCGGCCGGGCGGGAGGCACCGGCGGCGACGGAGCAGGTCAGGAGGACGTCCAGTCATTGGCCTGGAAAGCGGCCGGACAGGACGTGCAGGCCGAACAGGCCGGACAGGATGTGCAGGCCGAACAGGCCGGACAGGCCGTGCAGGACGAGCAGGCCGGACAGGACGAGCAGGCGAAGCCAGAGCTGGACCAGGCGACGGCGAAGCAGAAGCCAGAGCTGGACCAGGCGACGGCGAAGCAGAAGCCAGAGCTGGACCAGGCGACGGCGAAGCAGAAGCCAGAGCTGGACCAGGCGAAGCTGTAGCCGAAGCCGGACCAGGTGAGGACGAAGCTGCAGGCGACGGCGTGGGAGCCGCAGGTGGTGGCACTGCAGGCGACGGCGTGGGAGCCGCAGGTGGTGGCACTGCAGGTGACGGCGTGGGAGCCGCAGGTGGTGGCACTGCAGGCGACGGCGTGGGAGCCGCAGGTGGTGGCGACGAAGGCTGGATGGGCCCCTCGGACCCTCCAGCGGAGACGAACAAAGACTGGTGTGGTTCTACAGAACCCCCAGCGGGAACAGAAGGCTGGACGGGCCCCTCGGACCCTCCAACGGAGACAAACAAAGGCTGGTGCGGTTCTCCAGAACCCCCAGCAGGAACAGAAGGCTGGACGGGCCCCTCGGACCCTCCAACGGAGACAAACAAAGGCTGGTGCGGTTCTCCAGAACCCCCAGCGGGAACAGAAGGCTGAACGGGCCCCTTGGACCCTCCAACGGAGACAAACAAAGGCTGGTGCGGTTCTCCAGAACCCCCAGCGGGAACAAAAGGCTGGACGGGCCGCTCGGACCCTCCAGCGGAGACGAACAAAGGCTGAACAGATGAGCGAACAGGTGAAAACATTATTGGCCGAAAAACACTAACCTTTGCTTGATCCATAAGCTCTGCAACGCCAAGTCCCAGTTCTTTAGCCAACTTAGTTATGGCAGGTGGTACTCTGTTGCCAGTTCTATTTGCCAGCTGAGGCACGGAAAAAGTCATAGGTTGAGAATTTGCCAGAGAAAAAAAAGTAGTCCTAGACTTAACAGCAGCCACAGGGGCTGGCCGGAACACTAAACAGTCACTTTCTCCCAAAACTGGGGTGTGCTCAGTCATTCTGGAGTGGCAGTGGCGTGAACGCTGTTTACTCCGGGAAGAGGGAGCAGGCAAACCGGGCCGCGAAGCCTCCAGGTGACCGGGCTGCAAATCCTCCGGCTCACCACACAGGAGCAGTTCTCCCGAACCTCCAGCAGAAACACTGTCCAGCTGTGGCGAACGCAGCTGCTTAACAGCGAGCTCCGTCTGCTGCTGCTGTGTTGGTGTGGAGAGAGAGATAGCCAGCTCACTGGCCCTGACGTGCTCCCTCCACACGGCTATGGTGTGGCCCAGATGAGTGTCCATGGAGAACTGATGAAGCTGGGGGTTGGTTGTAATCATTGCCTCGACCGCACTCAGTCCCACAGCCATAGCCTGTAAGCTATCGGCCTGAGCAATCCGGTCCAGCAAATCAACCAACCTCGTCATCTCAGCCTCAAAGTCTGAGGTGGAACAGTCTGCGGGGTCCATAGTATGGTCGCGATCTTCTGTTAGGTTAAGGCTGTGTCCAGGCAGGAAAAGGACCCAAAGTGCAGACTCCGGAGACAAACGTGAACTTAAACAGCTTTAATGCTGAACTCAAAAAAGGGTAACGAAACTTCCAAAGTACAAACATTAACACAGGCCAGAAAACAAAACACACAGCATGAGAGTAGATAAGAGTAGATCGCAACAGAGAGCACAGGAAAACACAGGGCTTAAATACACAGAGGGAGCAATCAGGGAATGGGCAACAGGAGGGAAACACAGCTGGGGCAAATCAGGACTAACGAGACAAGGAGAGCAAAACCAGATACACTAACATGAGACATGGACTTTCAAAGTAAAACAGGAAACATAACACAGACTCACAGGCAGGCATTATAACAAAGGGAACAAAGACATGGGACCAGGGCAGACACAGACACTGACTGGACGTGGGGATACAGCAAACAGGGGAGACAGCAACTCAGAATCACAGACAGAAAACCAGAACACTAAAACTCTAACAGAACCCACCCAGAGAACCCAAACTAAGAATAATCCAAAAACCCAAAAAGCAAAACTAGAATATAATGAAATAACAAACTCAAAGAACCAAAACACAAACCACTGGGTCGATGACCCAGGGATCCTAACAGGCTCAAGACCGATGTTAACACAGAAGGTCAGATTTCATGTTTGTGGACAAATATGTCAACTGTGAATATATCTATATATTCATATGTATATTCACAGTATATATATGACTGCAACCTGATCACAGTTTTTTCACAATACTCATTGATTCATTAACATATTCAATTTGGACTCAATATGATATAGAAATACGTGCAGATTTCATACATGTATGAAATAACTGTAACCTCTGATGTTGTATCCTGGGGTGTCACAATTAACATTGATTTTTTAAAATAAAACATTTGTATTGTATTTAAAATGTACAAATAATATCATAAACAATCCAGTGAAAGTGCAGGTAAGGTTACAGACTTACTTTGATATTTACAAATAGGACATATCAGTGAATTTTTTTCATAAACAGAAGACACAAAACAGAATTTTGTGTCAGGGGTTGCTGTGTGAATGTGGAGAAGAGGGAACCCAAACGCAGGACTCGTGGTGAGGATTAAGGGTGTTTATTGGAATGGCAGGATGAAAGGATGAACAGAAAAGAGAAGAAGGCTGACTGACTGACTGACTGACTGACTGACTGAACTGAACTGAACTGAACTGAAAGTCAAACGTGGAATAGACAGCAGTGACAACATCAATGACAAGACAAAGGACCGGAGGGAACATCCCTTTACATCTGCAAAATAGCTATTGAGACCAAAATGTGGTTATTTGGTATGGTTTTATCATGAGCTGTGTGAAGCGGGCAGGATTGGAGGACTCAAAATGCAGAACAAAAAGAGTAGAGTCCAAAATAAAAAAAACTAGGAATAGGAGTCCAAAACACAAAGAGGAAACAGTTCTGGGGCCCGACCTTGGAGCCAGCATCTGCGACATAGCAGGTCTGGCGGACACCTGCGTCACCAGTGGCGGCAATGACCTCTAGCTGAGATAAAGCAGGACCAGACACCGGGACAACATCTAGCTGAGACAAAGGAGGACCAGGCGCCGGACAGGTTTGTTTAAGCCCCCAGAGGAGACAGGAGGGGCCTGGGATGGCTTGACTGAACCCCAGCAGATGCAGGACTCACAGCAGGCTCCACTTGTGAACGATGCTAGTGCTGAAGCTTGGTTACTCTCCTTCAGATAGCAGGCCAAACACCAGCTGTTCCCACCTGAGGAACAGGTACGGGTGTAGGGACGGACTCAGTCTTGGCTACCCTCCCCCTAGGAACTGGTGTGGGTGCAGGCATTGGCTGGATTCCAACTGCTCCCACCAGAGGAAGTAGTACAGGTGCAGGAGTCAACAGGGTTACAGCTGCCCTCACCCAGGGAACCGGTATAGGTCCAGGAACAGGTACAGGTGTAGGAGTCGGGTGGATCGGAACCAGTGACGGGTGGACTCTAGCTGTCCCCACCCAGGGAACTGCTTACAGGTGCAGGGAGCAGCTGAGCCCTGGCCCCCCGGGAACCAGGACAGGGACTGGCTTGGCCTCAACTACTCTCACCTGGGGAACAGGTACAGGCACAGGGGAAGGCTGGGCCTGAGCCGCCCTGGAAGCAGGAACAGGCAGAGGAAAATAAAGCTCTCAGCCCTCAAAGAGGCAGTCACAGGAGTGGGTGGAATAGAACAAAGAGTCCTTTAAGGTGCAGCCTGCAGAGCATCACAGTTCGGAGGTGAAACAACACGAAAAGCTGTCAGTGATAGAGTAACTGTGTTAGGAGAACTGTTATTGAACTGTGCTTCAACAACAGCTATTAAACCAGGAACACAAACAGTCAAAAAAAAAAAAAAAAAAAAACAGGCCGGGGAGCAATATGGCTGACAGTCTCTAAATAAACAGGCTGGAAAGCTAAGCAGTCATGGAGAGGGGCCACAGCCTCATAACCAGCAGGTTGGACAGTGTTTGGAAACACTGGCAGTCTCTGAAGACTGGTGTTGTGATTTGCTGCTATATATTTTTTTTAAAATGAACTGAATTGAATCTGTTTTGTCAAAACCCTGATATTCAATATATTTTCCATTTTATCTACAGATTCAGATAGGCTGTCAAACTGATGACCTACATGACAAGGATGAGCTGAAGAGAGCACCACATGTTTATGAGCAGTTTCTTGTTACTTCAGACATGATGCATGTGTCCAACCTGTGGGGCGGACTCATCTATCTGGTGGCTCCGCCCAACACACAAGTGAAAGGGTTGGAGATCACAGTGCAGAAAGCTGTAACTGCTCCACATTACAAGTCTGGTGAGTCTGTGGTTTATAACAGTGCTGTGTACTTTGTGTCAGTGGAGGTAATTGGAAGATATCTGGTGAGTCTTAGTCTCACTTGGATCACCTTCATTCTGATTGAACATACAGTGTTTTCATTGGACAACACAGGTGAATTAACTTGAGCTCAATATATTTTAAGAAAAGTAAAACCCTCTCCTAAAAGACTTCACAAAATTTGCTTAATTATTCAGAGGCCTTGTGTGCACTATCAGCTTTTTACACCAAAGGCTGTTTAAGGATCCTCAGCTGTAATGAAATGCATATGTGGCATGGGATAAAGCAACATTTCTTTATTTAAAGAATTTACTCATATCAGGTGCATCTGGAGTGTTTTTTCCACCTGTGTTACAAACCCTTAAGAAATTATGGAAATACCAGATTCTTTACTTTGTAATCCAATCTAACTTTATTTATAAACCACTTTAAAATAGCCAGCACAGGACCAAATTATTTAAGTTAATTAAGTGAAGAACAATAGCTAAAACAAAACAACAAAAAAATAATATATACATATACAAGTCATGTATATATATATACATATATATATGTATATATATATATATGTATATATATATATACATGAGCAGGGCCAAAGGGGAAAGAGTCGAGTAGAGGAGTACATCATGGGAGGAAGGAAACTCAGTGACTGGAGTGTGTGGGTTTCCCTGGAAACATATCTGCAGGTAAGACAATTATAGAGAAATTTTGCTTGGTCCACAGCGAAGAAAACACATGATATGAATAAGACTGAAAGACTTTAACTCCATTTGATCCAGTCACACTTAAAATCTACCAAGTCACCAATCACTCAGGGGTAGAGTTAGGTTCAAGTTGTATTTTAGCCACATGCTAAACTAGGATAGTGTCAGAAACTACAAGATGATACCTTTCAAATCAAATCAAATCTCTTACATGCACTTTGCCTTCTATTAAAAGAGTTTGATTTGGGTGTGCCATATAGGTGAAAATTCCATGTAGACTTGTGGGCTTATAGTGATGCTAACATTAAATCGTAACAGGTTGTGATGCTTTGGTAAAGAGATTATTGCTCCTAACATAAAAGACAGCAAATAGTTTGAGTTGTTGTCATATCTACTTTCTCTGTAGCTCCAGGAAAGGTTTGGCTGGGATGCCTTTAAGGTGTTTGCTGCGTACCACCACATGAGCAACTTTCCTGAGGACAATGACACAAAGATGAACCTGTATGCTGAGACTTTCTCCCAGACTGTGGGGATGAACCTGACTGGCTTCTTCAAGGCCTGGGGCTGGCCCATCGAAACAGCCACTGAGAGGAAACTGTCCCAGCTGCCTCCCTGGAATGATCACCCCATGACCCAGTACAAATGAACTGAACGGTATTGCAGACTAAAGAAATCATTTTACTTCTCCGCAGTGAAACTTCAGTTCATTAAATTAATCTTTTTTAAAGCAATCTTTTCATGGCAGTGGGATACAAGTTGCATTGTATCCCATTTGAAAAGTAAATGTAGCAGCTTCTTTCACAGTACGTGCTGGAATTATTTACTCCAAATTAGTGACCAATCAAATGAACTAGAAGATTTCTTAAATTTTAATTTAAAGTTAGCTGGGACACTAAAATGTCCTCTGTGCTTCTGTTTATCTGTGGGGGGAGACTAAATAGTATTCATATTCATTCATATTATTTACATTGTTTACAAATTATCAAACCAATGATCTGTTTCCAAAATGTCAAAGTCGTGTAATTATTTAGCATGCATTTGGCAGTTAAATTCAATGTGTTGTGGTTATCCTGATGCTTTTTATGATTTTTTTGTGTAATCATTAATCATGTCAATCAATCATCAAGTAGACTGTAAAATTGTGTGCATCAACCTGAAATAACCATTTAATACTTTCACTGAACTTTATGGGATTTTCTTTGTTTCATGTCTGTGTTACATGACTGTACCTGCAGCATTGGATAGAATACTCAATTTTTGCATCTTGGCTGGGAATTGGTGCATACAATAAATGACCCAAGTATAGTAATGCAAGTAATCTTGTTTGCTGCTGTAATTAGGTTTTGTTATGCTCATGTTATTTTGGCTGCAAAGGAGAGCAAAGATATAACAGTCAAAGAGCTGAAGTGAAGCTGAGTGTTAAAAACAATGAAAAGTGTCACTGCAGCCACTGTCTGTTATTTTCAAGCTTTATTTTGTGACTTTGGATGTTTTTCCCAAACTGGTAAATCACATCAGTCTTTCTAGAATGGTGGACTCTTTTTTTTCTTTGCATTTTCAAATGCAGTGCTTGCCTCATCAAATCTAGAAATCAACATAAATTACAATGTACCATAAAGCTTTCTGTCCTTTTAACAGTAGTGTCATAAAGCTACTTGCATCCATCCTTTACATTATTTTACATTGGTGGCTGCAGTCGCTGAAAGCGCATAGTCATAGTCATAAGTAACTGTAGCTGTCTCTATTTTACAGGCATGTTTCATTAACAGTGACTGGATCCTCTGGTCTTTCGCAGTAAACTAGTAGAAGAGCAGTGTGTAAGGAAAACTGCCACTGGAAAGGAAAGCTCAGCTTTCACTGGTCTAAGATCAATTACAATCTGCACTATGTGTAGATAGACAGTTAGCCAGACAGTGACCTTGGTACCAACTCACAACTCATGTGTTAGGAAGTCTAATATGTCTGCTTTAATCATTATCAGTACTCCAAAAACACTTTAGGAGAAGGTTTTGTGATTTTAAATAATTTTTAGAAATGTTATTCATACACTTAAAACATTGTGGACTAATTCATATATAGTGCTTTTATACTCTACCGGAGCAATCACTTTATACAACATACCTCATTCACACAAAAACATTTCCCTGTGATTAAGTGATTTGCTTTTAACACTCACACACACTCCGATGAATGCATCTGACTTTTGTTCATATATAGTCTTAAACTTCACTCATCTCAACCCACAGCATTTTAACAGTCTTCAAGCACTGGTTTCACACATGTTTCCTGTTGTTCACTCTATTCTTCCTTATCTGATCATCAACATCCTGCACTGTCGCAGCTGCACGTAGCTCTGACGTAAAATCACCTTTCACAAGAAAAATCATCATAAACACTTATTCTACTAAAGGATCAAAGAAAAAACAACCATTTTAATCAACTAAGTGTAAGCATACAATCAATTACTCCTGAATAAATCTCATCATAGCTAAAAAACTGCCTAGAAACAACTTCTGTGTGTTAACACTCACTTCATTTTAAAACTTACATTCCCTGTGTTATTTCGGTTCTTGGTATAACATTTTCCATTTTGCTCCTCTTAATGTAATGGTACATTCTAATTATACTTTATTAGACTTAAGCAAAATATATAAGCTTTCCTCCCTTTGGTCCTGCTTTAAAGCAAGAAACCTTGGTCACTTCGACAAACATTCATTATTCTGTAACTGCATTTTATATGCCGAGACTCATGTAGAGCTGCATGTGTTATCTCAATATTTTACATGTCACACAGTTTAGTTACAAGCAAAACTCCTATTCAGTTAAATGCTAAATGCATTTGAGGCCTTTGGCCTGGAATCAATACTGTCATGTGTGTTTATGAACTCCATATGTCTGTAAGCGTGTGCAGTCCTTCAATAACTCATATCATCCTCACAGTAGATTGGCTAATCATAACGCTAACCAAAAGTTTGTAACCCACACTGTAAAATGTAATTCTAGATGTTTGTTATTTCAACATATTATTCTATATCAGTTTGACGATAGATGACTGAAGTTGTTGTTATAACATAGAATTACAAGTTAAAACGTCCCAATTACACCAAAAAAGCTAACTTGAAAACTCATGTCCAGCTAAATCAGCAACTTATGTGAACTTGACAATGTGGGTAAGTTGAGCACAGCAGGATTCAAAACTGCCTCATGTGACTGCTACCGAGGTGCATCATGGGGAATTGGCGGTTAACCACATGCTCACTTTACTTGGACGTTTTCTAATCGTCTTCTTTGGAATATGCTTTCAAGGTGAGTAACATTGGTTATAACTATAAGGAAAGAGAGCTACAAAAGTTGGAACATGTTTTGAATTTATGGCATGATGTGTGTTTTTCTCTTTACCGAAATGTTTGCTTTAGCTAATGTAACTTTAGCTGACAAGGTCCAGCTTGTGTGTCATGACCAAACTTGACCTAATAAACTGACATATGGCCTTTTTATGGGTTTAATGTGGCACTGACCAAATCACAAGTATTGTGCCGCTAGCTTTAAGGTTGTGCACTCAACCACTGTTGCGATATTAGCAAGCTAACTCAGCTAATTAATAAAGCTTATTTCATATTGTCTCTGTACTTGTAAATTTCTTTCAAGTTCACAGGCTGTTGTATTTTGGTGGAAGTTCATTTGGCAATATTTCCAATAACTGACTGGGTTCAAAAAGAACTTTTGGCAGGACTCCGATGCTTGTTGTCATCTGTTTACCCCTATGTAATCACTTAGGTTGTTATTAACTGCTGCATGCTAAGCTGCAAGAGTGCACTGAGGACTGAGACAAAATATGGTCTACAAACCAGCATTATATTAGTTTTTATCAGATAGTCCTCCAGTGTGTTTATTTTTGCTTTAATTCTATTGTGCAGTTATTTGTTACCCTGAAATGCTTTATGCTTAACAACAGCTCACTATTTTGACTTATTTTTGAACTCTTGTGATCAGTATGACTAGATTGTGTGAGTTTCCATACTAAAAGAGCTGTAGTGATAAAATAATTGGCATCAGAGACACTGATTTTTGGCATGGTATACTGCAGAAGTTTTTTTTTTTTTTTTTTGCATAATTTACCTTTTAATTAAACTGCATTCTCTGTATTGTAACAAAACTAACATTGTTTATATGTCAGAAAATTAGCAAACATGAATAAATGGCGAAAACAATATAATTATAACATATATTTTTATTTTACTTATTTTAGGTCTGTGAAGCCAAACTTGATGCTGGGGATTTATTTTTGTCAGTGGAGTCAAATGGTAAGTTACAATTTGTGCATTTTGTCATACTGGAAACACCACAGATTATATTGTAACTTAATAGCTCTGTAGAACAAATGATATAAAGATTGTAGTGTCAGGGTACTTCTTAAGAAGTAATATGGCACTATTGATGATCACATGCAGGTGGTATGTGATCATCAATAGTTTAAAAAATGTTTAAAAATGTTTTGTTTTTGTTTTTGATTTCTTTGACCAGAGCCCTACACAAAGGAAGAGGACAGAGGACCTCATTTTCTAAAGGAAGATCCCTCACACACTTTCAAGACTGTGAAGGTTAGCATTGTTTCTTTTAGTAAATTTAATAATGACAGCACCACAGTGGATTTTAAATGAAACATGTGGCATCTATGAAACAATAGATGCCACATGATAACATGTGTACTTTTTCCTCACCAAATGTATTATTACAAGATCTTTGACACTGGATTTGGTCTGGGTTTCAGAGAAACTAACTGGCAAGCTAGCATTGATATTATTAGTGTCTTGTGTTTATTCATGTCTTCACCAGGGTCTTTGACATTTCGCTGCTGTACTGTTCACTTCAGCTTTACGTTTGATTTCTCACATTGTATATTGTAATGGCAGAGATATTAGGATATTTAAGGGGCTGCAGTGGCTGCTACAGCTGTGGGGGGCAATACTTTGGTGAAATTGAAGTATGCTACAAAAGAGCATTGAAAATATTAGATAAAAAACCTTTTTCATATCACCATTGTCAAATTTTAGATAAATACAAGTTTTTAAATTTTACTAATTTCAAATTATTTAAATCTGCCTGTCTAATATACAAAGTTATACATGGTCTGGCGCCTCCACCAATGAGTGATTTTATTAAACAAAAATCTAGCAGTGTTGCGGGTCTCGATTGACTCGAGCCACTGTTAGAGGTGATTGTGAATTGACATTCAGGCGGACCACCTTTTCACAGAATGCTCTGTCATACCAGGGAGTGAGCTTCTGGAATAGTCTTCCACTGTCAGTGAGGGAAAGTACAAGTCTACCCATCTTTAAGAGTCACTTAAAAGGGCGGCTGAGGGACACACAAACATGTGATCATGTTTAATAATCATGCTTTATATTGGACGGGAAAAAGAGTTAGTGTATTACTAAAAGGGAAACAACTGTTAGTGCAATGGGTGAACGCAATATCACGATAGTCAGGGCATATGCAATACTGGGGTTTGTGCAATATAATTGATGTGTTTCCGTTATTGTTATCTATGCTGTCCTCTGTGTCCACTCTTCTTGTCATTTGTTTGTTCTAGTATAATGTGATGACTGTTTTTGTCTCTGTTACATGACCTGTAAATAGTGTCTCTGTATATTTTTACTAACTTGTGTTTAACACCAACCTGCCAGAGGGTCTGCAGATGGAAATTAGCCCAAGGCTATAATCTGGCATATTTACATTTATTAAAATGTTCATTAATATGTATTGCCCCTCTTTCTAAAAAAAAATAAAAATAAAAAAAAATAAAAAATAAATGTCCTGGACCCTGGAAAAGAGACTGTGTAGACTGGGTAAGCAATTAAAGGTTACTGGCCGAGAGTCATTGGGCAGCTGGGTAAAGGTGGATGTTGATATTCAGTGCCAATTATGCAACCTGTTCAGCCATGTCTATATGCTCTCTTTTTCATGCTGTTAATATAGGGGAAAAATAAACTTTAATCAATAAACTGATTAAAGAAGCATTGTCTATGGAGCCATAATCTGATCCTGTAGTGTAGTTGCAGTTTGCACATTTCATGTATTCTCAGCCAGATTTGGTTTAGAGCACAGCCAATATTTAGCATAAGTAGATTTAAATTCACACACTGGTGATGGCAAGCTACATTGTAACCACAGCCGCCCTGGGGCGCACTGACACAGGCGAGGCTGCCGGACACTGGCACCACGGGCCCTCTGACCACCACCAGTAGGCAACAGGTGAAGTGTCTTGCCCAAGGACACAACGACTGAAACTGTCGGAGCCGGGGCTCGAACCGGCAACCTTCCAATTATAAGACGAACTGTCAACTCTTGAGTCACGATTCAGTCATCCACCCATGTGTGTGAATGACTGAAATGTAAAGCACTTTGGAGTCCTTAGGGGACTAGTAAAGCGCTATACAAATACAGGCCATTTACCATTTAAATTGAAAATTTTGTTTGAATTCTGCAATTGAAGACATGCTCAGTTATTTATGAACATGGTCTTTGTTTAAAGCAAGAAATGGATTTGTAACATGGGGTGCATATCTCATTCTGAAAAACTTTAACAACTAATAAGTGTTACCCAAAGCCAATCACCATCATCCAAAGCATCAGTATGGCTCTTCTTTGGAAAGACATGAATTGTTAAGCACAAAGAATGTTGTGTAATTGTAATTGTAATTTTTTTTTTTTTTTTTTTTTTGTCTTTGAACCCTTTTATAGCCGACAGGTATTGAAGACACGTTTTCTAAGAGGATGAAAGTTGGCATTGCGATGGTGAAGACATCATCGATGTGTTGGTTGTCCTTGAGGCGGCAGTAATCCTGTCTAATCTGAGGGATGTCTCAAGTGCCATTTCCATGCTGATGGGCCTTCTTTTGCCCTCAACATAGACTATCCAAAGGAACTTAAGGACATCTTTGAAGTCATTCAGAACATCCTAATGAACATTGGTGGAAGGCAGTGCATCTCACTAGTGCATGGTCTAAGAAACAGACTCTTGCAGAAAGCCATGCAGAACTGTAATTGTATGCTCACAGCATACAATTGCCTTAGTGTTAAGGACAGTTTTATTTTACTGTTTGTTTTTTTTATTCTTGCAAGTTCTCATTCTCACTTTTGTATGTCACTAAATGACTACACTTTACATTCCAGATTAGACAATTACTCATTTGTTCATGGTTTAAGAAACTTATGTGAACAACAATATAATGGTGGACTTTGCAGATGCTTATCTCATGCAAGTCAGTAGTTTTTCCTTTGTTTTGCAATTGAGCAGACTCAAACTGATGTTTCTGAAATATTCATATTATCAAATGTTTCAGAAGCATGCACTCATTTTCAGAGATATTGGTTCTGTGGAATTTGTTGCAATTGTAAACGAAGACAAATACAAGAGTTTGATGTCTTAGTTGTTATAAACTGATCTTTACTGTCACTTATCAAAGGCTTTGTACTATTTTAATATTTCAAGTTTTATGCTAACAGGTGTGACTGAGCACAATGAAGTTTAAAAATTTTGCAAATGTAAAGAATAACTTTTCTAAAATAGCAAGTGTCCCGTTGATACATTACATTAATGCAGACTTTATGTTTTTACTTCACAAGAATCACTACTGCTCCTAGAGCAGGGGTCTGCAACCTTTTACACCCAAAGAGCCATTTGGACCCGGTTTCCACGCAAAAGAAAACTCTGGGAGCCACAAATACTTTTTGACATCTAAAATGAAGATAACACTGTATATATTGTTTTTTACCTTTGTGCTTTGTGTGAACAACTAAGGTGTGCTGCTTATGAAATCCATGAAGTGCTACAGAGAAAATTAAATTATATTTATGTAATCAACACATTTTGAACTCTTAAAGAAATATAACAAAAGGAAAGACACCCAGCTGAACTAAAATGATCCAGCAAACAAAAACTGTTGTGAGCCGCCACCCTTATATCGCCTTTGGGCTGTTGGAGCCTTGACCTGACTCTCAAAAAATAATTTGAAAAAAGCACTATGCTGCTAAAAGATGAAAAATAGATCTTTGCAAAATTCTGCCTAAATATGTATTTTACCTGGTTAGTGCGTGCGGCGGGGCGTGGTTTGCAGCGCCGCTGCAGGGGAGTCGGACGCAACTGAGCGGCACCCGCAATCGCGCCTCGCCCCCTTAAAGTCTGTGCTCTCTCTGCTGTTGTGTTGTCGGGCTGTGAGCTGAAAAGCTACAGCCGGCTGTATGTGTACAGCAACCGTGAGAATCTCAATAAAGAGATTCTCAAAAGCATGCTCATGGAAACATCGTCGGGTCTGCCGTGATTTGTTTACAATGGGACTTCTTCTCCTGAACCTCTGCGCACAGAGTCCGCAAATCGGGGCTATAGAAGTCAGTTTACGCAGGACTGTAAGCTGTCATCTGTCAGGCGTGAACGGTGTTTGTCTTTAACATAGTTCACGGTGGAGAACAGCTGCTGACATAATGTGGATCCGAAGATCCATAATTGGCCTACCTGGGGTTGAAAGTCTCGATAAATGCACGGCGTTCGGCGGGTATACCGGCTTCCGCGAGTGTGTGACGCTTATTTTGAGCGATGAAAAATAATAGAATATAATTTTATTTTATATTTCAATATCACAATAATCTTCCAATTTAGAACTACGAGTTAAAAAGAACTAACATAAATAAAATACACTTCAGCTAAATACTTCTAATTTATTTGCCCAAACCACGCGGAGCCGCAGTATAAGGACTAAAGAGCCGCATGCGGCTCCGGAGCCGCGGGTTGCCGACCCCTGTCCTAGAGTATTGGTCAGAATTTAATCTTCACCCAAACTGGGCTCAAGACCAAGTTCAAATTTATTGTTTCACAGGGAGCAGCCTTTGAGTTTTGATGGATTGTGAGCCTGATGAGCTACGTCACTGATTTTTCTGTTTCTCAGATGACTAAGATGGCACAATAAATGGTGAATGTTGGGTGCTCATGAGTAATTGTCTTGTCATGTTCTTAAAACAAACTTTCTGTATGAAATGATCAGATAGACTTTAATGGAATCTGTGGGGTTTTATTTTTTTTTCTGTAAACAACAGAAAATTAATTTAAAGGAATGTAGATATTTAAACCTGAGATCTAAGATAAACCTAACAGGTAGTTTTGCTGAAATGGATGTTAGAAAGCTAAAAAACAAAACAAAACTTAAGATGTTTAATACACATTTTTCTTTACATCCAGTCAATCAACTCTGATAATTAAAATGAAACTGATTTACAAGTTCACTCAGCTACCTTAAGGAGCTCAGTTAATAATAAACATAAATAAACATAAATAATAAACTTAAATCAACTTAGCTAACAGATTATGTTAGTTAAGCTAAAATAGATTCCTAAGTTAAAAGAACTACTAAAGTATTTGAATTAACTAAAAAACCCAAGTCAACTGAACTAGGACAAGAGTTTAAACAATAGATTATTTTAATTTAGCTGAAAGGATTTTCCCAAGTAAAAATGACAATTAAAGGAGTTGAACTGACTAACAAATCTCAGTCAACTAAACTAAGACGAAAGTTTAGACAACATGTGATTTTTCATTAAGATAACAATTGGTTGTGTTATAAGAACAAACTCTATTTCTTGACTTAACTTAAAATTTTAAGGCAGCCCTGTACCTGATATTTTTAAGTTGAAACAAGTTATATTTTACAGTGCAGAGGAGCTTATAAAGAAAAAGTGACTGGACTTCTTTACGTTTCTTGAAGACATTTTACCTCTCATCCAAGAAAGCTCTTCAGGTTTAAAACCAAACTGTGGAGAGTCGTAGGTATTTAATCGGTAGTGGGAGTTGTTCTTTAAGAGGTCTGCGGTGCCATGCAGGTGCATCCGCATGGCACCGCAGACCACGCCCCACCACATACTGCTAGCACAGAGCAGGACCATACCATTAACCATAATATTTTATTACAGTGAATAGAGCATGCTGTAGGTATTAATGGTAGGTTTTAAAGGTACTGCACTGCAGTGGTTTGAATCATATCTATCTAACATACTCCAATTTGTTCATAAATGGAGAGTCTTCTTCACAACATGGTTATTTATAGTTCCACAGGGTTCTGTGCTGGTGCCAATTCTGTTTACATTATACGTGCTTCCCTTAGCAGGCATAGCATACATTTTCACTGCTATACAGATGATACCCAACTTTATCTATCCATGAAGCCAGATAACACACACCAATTAGTTAAACTGCAGGAATTTCATTATGGCCTGGATGACATTTAATTTTCTGCTTCTAAATTCAGATAAAATTAAATTTAGATGCCCTTAAAATCAGAAATATGGTATCGAATCAGAAATTTGTGAGAAAATTTGTGTGTGAGAAATTTTGGAGTCATCTTGACATCTTAGGACCAGGATATGTCCTTCAATGCACATATTAAACAAACCTGTAGGACTGCTTTAAGCCCTATTGGAGTTTCCCCAAGAGGGTCATAGACTCCCTATTGATCCTCTACCTAATCACACCCCAGTAACATCCCTAAACTGTATGTTTATGTTTCTGTCCTTCTGCATGTGTAGTTTTGTGTTCATTTCATTTATGTTTTCAACAACAGTAAAATATGTCAATTAAGCTTTTGCTAGATGCATTTATGTCTCATAACACAGAGATAATGGGTAGTACAGAATACATCTTAGCTTTTGATTTTCAAATAGTCAAAGACTTGCTGTTGTATAAATTGTACAGGAAAATGCACCTCATGGTATGGAGGAAGAAACATCAGATAATTTGAACATTAACCTAATTCAGGGGATAGTGTCCTCTGTGAGGAGAGATCTTTATTACATTCACACAGACTCACACACAACAATAACTCAATCTGTTTTTAATGTTGTAACTGTGGTGCTTACAAGGAAATACACAGGTTGTAGTGACAATCTGAACACCTGAGCCTGAAGAGGTAGTACTTGTTGTTTCTGTGAAAAAGCTCCAAGCCAGTAGGACTTTGTCTTAACTTGCTTTGGTTGTGTTATATTTTTGAAACATCTGGACTGCTGTTTTAAATGACATAAAATACAGTCTTCCATGGAAAATTGAACAGTAGTGTGTGCGTGTTTGGGAAATTGTGGTTTGACTATATGAAAACTTAAGCTAACGTGGATTTGAAATGATAATGATGTTTATATGATGAATTAAAGATTGTCTTTGCTCTGTGTGAAGAACTGGGAACTGCCTCCATCAAAATTTTGGTGGATGAGTGTAATAAAGTTTCTGGCCACACTCTTTACCTTCTCATCTAAAGTTGGATGCTGGCCTTAAAGAAAGAAGGCAGACATAAGTTGGAATGTTGGAGTATAATTTAGGACATTTAGACATCTACATGGATTTGAAAAATGAGGTACTTTTACTGTTTTCATTGCACATTTGCAGCTTTATATTTTTCCAGAAACTGAACTCTTGGTCAGTTACTAGGCTCATACTGCAAAATTCCCCTTCTTCACCTGCTTCTTGGAAGACTTTCTTCAACAAAATCATAATTTCTGTGACTTCTCCTTTCCTGCTAACCCTGAAGTAGCTGTAACACATTTCATTTCTTCATTATTTCAGTGGAAATACATTTCAAAAATCAATGATTTCTGCAAATTTATAGAGGAAACGTCACATTTTGCCTCTGTGGTCATAAAAGGAGCTGTCTCTCATCAGTGGTTCCTCCCCTTGCTTTTTCCTCCTTATCACATCTCATATAAGCAGCTCCATTCTCTGCACTCATTTTTATTCTTTCTCCTCTCCTGTCACGTGGAGCGTGTTCGTCTTTAAAACTGTTGTGCTACAGTCTAATACCACAGAAAGAAAACTTCCAGGTAAGAGAAAAAAATGCTTTGTGTTTTTAAGTTGTATTTGGTTGTAATGACATCAGTGGAGAACAGCCTTTTATTTTTTCACCAGCTACAGTTTGACAGTTTGCTGAGTATTGACTTGTAACACACTAGTAACAGTTCAAATGTTATGTTTACTGTGTGTTTTTATTCCATCAACTCAACTTGGCATAGTTTTTCTTGGCAAGAAAAACTATTAAACCTGATGTGTTAACAACTTCCTCTTTCTGCATCCTAACGTCCATCTTCTTCATCAGTCTACAGAGTATAAATCCTCTACACTATGTCATCTAACCAATCATTCAAAAACCAACATGAAGAAGCCTACACCTCCCTGATGAGAGGCCTGAAGGAGCTGGACCTACACGGACCCTGTGTTCCCTGTGACCTGGTGCTGATCGGAGACCATGCCTTTCCTTTAGCAATGAACAGCCGAGGTCAGGTGCTGATGGCTGCCTCTCTGTACGGCAGTGGAAGGATTGTGGTCCTGGGTCATGAGGGCTACTTGACAGCCTTTCCTGCTCTGGTAGAAAATGCTGTGACCTGGCTGAGAGGTGATGGATCTGATAACCTCTCTGTAGGGGTGCAGAGAAAAGTCAGTGCAGTTGCTGATAACCTCCAAAAATCCAGCTTCCAAGTAGAAGTTGTGGAAGCTTTCAGTGACAAACTGGGAGTTGGTGTTTATGTGACCGATGCCTACAGCGTGGGCTCAGACCCAACAGAGCTGGTAGCGTTTCTGAAAGCTGGAGGAGGGGTGCTGATAGCTGGGCAGGCGTGGCATTGGGCTGCAACTCACCCCAAAGAGAACACACTGCATCAGTTTGATGGGAATAAAGTGTCAGGAGTGGCAGGGATCTACTTCACTGAGCGTTATGGTGAGGTGGAGAACCTGCCTGTCTACCCTCAGATCCCGTCCTCCTGGATGTCGTTAGCGTGAGTATATGCTATATAGTGGGCCCTCCTTTACTGCGGGAGTTACGTTCTAAAAATGACCCTGCGATAGGTGAAATCCGCGAAGTAGCCAACTTTAGTTTTTACAATTTTTATAGATGTTTTAAGGCTGTAAAACCCCTCACTACACACTTTATACACTTTTCAGACAGGCATGAACATTTTCACACTTTTCTCTCTTATTTTAACACTCTCAATGTTCAAACCTTCGTAGAAAATAAATCTAGTATTATAGAATGAAACCAAAGATCAAACCCTGTTTTCAGGTCCAGAACATGGGAATAGAGCAGCTGCCAGAGAATTCAACATTAATGAATCAATGGTACAGAACTAAGTTGAGAAAAGTTCGACCTATCTGGCTGTTTTGTTTTGCTTAATGCACCTTATAATCCGAAATATACAGTAACTTCTACCTTCCTTTAGCATGTCTATGGTTGGCACCTTCCTCTGCCTTCTGGGTGCTACCGCAGGTGCCTTTGACGGTGCAAAACGTTTCGTTAACATTGTTGTGTTTGTTGGGGAGAAAACGTACAAACATACTTTAGCGTCACATGCTAACAATCGAAGACAAGCTGAACACATTCTGTACTGTAGAGGAGACACTGCATGAGATTGATTGACAGTGGTCTACGGCCAATCAGGACGCAGAACACAATGCACTGTAAAAAAAAAATATATATATATATATTTTAAGAAAGCATGCGAAATTGCACAAAAAAAAATCCGCAACACAGCGAGGCCGCGAAAGGAACCACGTTATATCGAGAGTCCACCGTAGTCCTGTTTTACTGCACCTTTACAAAAGTTCCACTTTCTATATAATAACTTTCACTTTATTTTTAAATCACTTTAAAACAACATAACAGCTGACCAAAGTGCTGTGAAAATAATAAACAAATCAAAATAACTTTTAACCCAAAAATATATTTTCTTTATTATTTGAAACATTATTACTAAAGTGATTTTTTTATGCTAATTTACATATAATAAATCATTTTACAAGAACATATTTGTAAAATTTAAAATAGTAATTTTACAACATGACTACATATTTACAGGGTATTGATAGTAAAACACATTAAGATGATACAATTTACACTCAAATTTCATAATGACAAACAGGCATTTTGTTTGAAACAACACAATTTTAGTAAAAAGAAATTCATCCAGTTATTCTGAATTTACTTCTGTACACTGTATCTCTAATTTTTGATGTCTTTTTCATATTCCTATTCCACCTTTCAATTACAGGACAGGAAAGGACTTCAAGGATGACTTGGAGTTATTACTCCAGGGGGTTTCAGAGTTCAACCTCCCGTCTGATTGTGTATTTTCTGAGGTTCTAGTCCACGGACCGCTAGCCTTTCCCATCGGGACTACAGAAGATGGACGTCCATTCCTGGCAGGAGCCTACTATGGGCGAGGACGGGTCATTGTGGTTACACATGAAGCATATCTAGCAGTCGAGGTAGAGTATTCAAATTTAACTTTTTAAAAGTTAAAATTCCAGATTTCTGTGTGGAGTTTGCATTTTCTCCCAGGGTTTGTGTGGGTTCTTTCTGGGTACTCTGGCTTCCTCCCACAGTCCACAGTTAGTGGGGTCAGGTTCATTGTTAAATTAAAATTGCCCATAGGTGTGAATGTGGGTGTGAATCTGAGTGCGAATGGTTGTCTCTCTGTTTGTGTTAGCCCTCTGACAGACTGGCGATCTGTCCTTTGCTTCTTGCCCTATGGTAGCTGGGATAGGGTGAAATGCGTGCTGTTCTGACAAATGTTTTATATATCACACATACACATAACTGCCCTTCTTCCTGTTTTCCTTCTATTCTTTTAGAGCATGGCTCCATTTTGGCAAAACGCCATTCACTGGTTGGATGAAGGGCGCAGAGGGGTTGTTGGTGTCATGGTGGATCCTGCACTCAAAGTTCTCAGCACGTCAGGGCTGAAGTGTGAGCAGACAAACTTCAGGACAGACCTCAGTGTGTTTGTGTGTACAGCGTATATCACTGAGCATTTGGAGGAAATCAAAAACTTTGTGGCAGAGGGAGGAGGCCTGCTGATTGGAGGACATGCCTGGTACTGGGCGCAGACACATGCTGGGCAAAATGCATTTACAGATTTCTCAGGTATGAAAATGCACAACAAGGGTTTCACAATATGCAGAGCAGAAATACTGGTAGTGTTCTTATTTTCCACCTAAAAAAACATAAAACCATCAATGCACTGCATTGATATAGAGCTCTCTTTGTCTAATCAACCATACTAAATCCTAAAACCTGTTGTATTTATTGTGCTAAGAGATTCACAATGGTGTAGTATCTTATCGAAAGACACTTCGATTGAAGGATTTAGGGATCAAATATCCAACCTCCTGATGAGTGTAAAACAAAGTCACGACATTTCCAACAATACAACTCAGTAAATTAAGTCACACTTGTTTTAATTTCTTTCAGGGAACAAAATCCTGAACCAAATGGGATTGAGCCTGTTAGGAGCAACAATCAGTGCAGGAACATACAAAGCTCTTGTACCCAGCTGGCCGATTAAAGATACTTACCACTTCCGCCACCTTCTACACCGCTTCGCTGCCCATGTGACTACAGGTGTAGAACTTAGCAAGCATGAGGAGGGATGTCTGAAAAAGCTGGGCAGCGACTGTGATGCTTACTTGCACACAAAGGCACATGGCTGCTTCTGTTACACTCAAGTGTTGGCTGCACTCACTGACATGTTAAAGAGGTCAGACCTGGCACAGGTGAGTACAGAAAAAACATTTGAACAACACAGACTAGTGCCACTGATCACTGTATGGCAGCTGTTAACCACTAAGATGTTACACTAATGCCTTCTTCTTTCAAGGTGAGTGACAGCTGCCCTGCAAAGACACCAAAAGACCATCTACTCCTCAGTGTGGAATCACCTGTATACGAGTTTTGCCTAAATCCTGAGGCCCTCCTGCCCTACCTCATCAAGGAAAAGCCACTGATGCCAGACGTCTATAACCACAGGCTCAAGATCGATGTTAACACAGCAGGTCAGATTTCATGTTTGTGGACAAATATGTCAACTGTGAATATATCAATATATGACTGCAACCTGCTCACAGTTGTTTCACAATACTCATTGTTTCATTAACATATTCAATTTGGACTCAATAGTAAATTAAATCAACAAAGTTTGGAGAATTTTGACTGATATTTGACTGCATTGTGTGTGTGTGTGTGTGTGTGTGTGTGTGTGTGTGTGTGTGTGTGTGTGTGTGTGTGTGTGTGTGTGTGTGTGTGTGTCTGTAAGTTAGATGGGGAAGAGTGGATCAGCACTGGTCTCTACCTCTCTCCTGGTATGAGTACCTACATGGTCATGCCAGCTGAGACTGTCAACAAAAACTGGAAGGTGAAGCGCACAAAATCATCCACTAATAGTGTTAAGTTCACTTAGAAACACTATATCACACCTGGTTCATTTATACAAAGAAAAGAAAAATAGCAATAAACATCCCTTTACATCTGCAAAGTAGCTATTGAGACCAAAACGTTATGATTTGATATTGCTTTTTGATGAGCTGTATGAAGCGGGCAGGATTGGAGGAATCAAAATGCAAAACAAAACAAAACAAAAAAAGATTCCAAAATCAAAAAACAAGGAACAGGAGTCCAAAACACAAGCGGCCCGACTGTGGGGCCAATGGTGGCGCAGAACTGTAGAGTTACAGCCCAGTCACTCCCTTGAAACCTGTCTCACGATACTGACAGAAGAAATTCAGTCACATCTCTGAACATCTGTTTCAGCATCAGCCCTTCAGCCAATAGAAAGTCTCACACAGAACTGTGCCCTCTGTTCCCTGCCTGTATTAGTTCAACTCAATCCAATAACATGCCCCCGTCATCTATAGTAACAGTGTTAGACCTGTCCATGCTTTTTAATAGCACACTACAAGAAAGAAAATTTGATCATGACATCTGTAAACTGCTTTGTAAATCATTCCTGAATGCACAGGTGTCTCTGTGTTCAGAAATGGGGCTGTTTGCAAAGGCCACTGGTGTTTTAATTTGATGCTATATTTTAAAAAAAATGAACTGAAATGTATCTGTTTTATCAAAACTCTGATATTCAATATATTTTCCATTTTATCTACAGATTCAGATAGGCTGTCAAACTGATGACCTACATGACAAGGATGAGCTGAAGAGAGCACCACGTGTTCATGAGCAGTTTCCTGTTACTTCAGACATGATGCATGTGTCCAACCTGTGGGGCGGACTCATCTATCTGGTGGCTCCACCCAACACACAAGTGAAAGGGTTGGAGATCACAGTGCAGAAAGCTGTAACTGCTCCATATTACAAGTCTGGTGAGTCTGTGGTTTATAACAGTGCTGTGTACTTTGTGTCAGTGGAGTTAATGGAAGATATCTGGTGAGTCTTAGTCTTACTTGGATCACCTTCATTCTGATTGAACATACAGTGTTTTCATTGGACAACACAGGTGAATTAATTTGAGCTCAATATATTTTCAGTAAAGTAAAACCCTCTCCTAAAAGACTGCACAAAGTTTGCTAAATTATTCAGAGGCCTTGTGTGCACTATCAGCGTTTTACACCAAAGGCTGTTTAAAGATGCGAATGAAATGCATATGTGAATTAGATAAAGCAAAATTTATTTATTTAAAGAATTTATTCATATGAGGTGCATCTGGAGTTTTTTTTTTTATCCGCCTGTGTTACAAGCCTTTAAGAAATTATGTAAATAACAGATTCTTTACTTTGTAATCCAATCCAACTTTATTTATAAATCACTTTAAAACAGCCAGCACAGGACCAAAGGACTGTACAGTAATTAAGTTAAGAACAAAAATATATATATATATATATATATATATATATATATATATAGATAGATAGATAGATAGATAGATAGATAGATAGATAGATAGATAGATAGATAGATAGATATAAGCAGGGTCAGATGCCCTCATCTCACTAAAATCTCACAGGGTGTCAAAGGGTTTTCAGAAGTGATTTAAAAACAGGCAGAGAAGAGGCCTATCTAATCTCTAAAGGCAGATTGTTCCACAGTTTTGTTTAAGAACAAGCTGGATTTTTCTTGGAACTGTCACACAAGTTTGTACTTTGAATAGAACATTTTATATATGTTTTTAATATGCAATGATTCAAAGCATTTTAATAGATCCACTCCTCTCTTTATTCTTTTCAGGTGTAACAACTGCAGCTGAGTGGTCGTTGCTGCGCACGGCTCCTGGGCCCTGGGCAGAGTTGGAGTTTGAAAACATTGTCCTCACCGTACCATCAGATGCTGTTCGGGGTCTGGAGCACCCAGACAAGGTGGCCGCTCTCTGGGATGAAATCATGAGGGCCATTGCAGATCTGGCTGTCAAACCACACAAATTTCCCCGCAAGGAGCGCTTTGTGACAGATGTGCAGATTTCTGCTGGTAAGTGCACTTTACACCAGTTAGCCATCACCAATAAGCAGAGCAAGAAGGCTGTCATGATAGACCAATCTATACCAAATGAATGCAACATCAGGAAGAAGGAACACAAGAAGCTCAAGAAAATACCAAGGGCTGAGAGAGGAGCTGGAGAAGATGTGGTGGGTGAAGGCAACAGTGGTCCCTGTGCTAATCGTAATGTAATGTAGTGTAGTAAGCTCCAGGGCCTCTGGAACAGCTTGAAGCATTAAGACCGCCGACATGCCGAATAGGGAATCTAGTTTTTAATATATATATATTTACAGGCTAGATGAACTGAACATGGAAGACTGAACTAAGCTGGACTGAATTATTGAACCCGCTCACCAGAGCTAAAGAGTTCAGGAGGGCGGCCTTTAACCTCTTCGAAATAGTTCAGGAGGGTGGCCAGTGGCGTTGCCCCTTCTTTTGTTAATAACTAACTTGTAGGAATTTAGAACAACATGTGGTAATATAAGGCTTTTGTTTAAATCATTCTGGTTCATTTCTCTCCTTCACACTTTACAGCTTTCTTCTCATAAAGTATTTGCAATATAATCTTGCAACAATTATTAATATACTGCAACGTTACATTTACTTTTCTTCTTTTAAGGCTGGATGCATTCAGGTTATCCTATCATGGCACACCATGCTTCAGCTGCTGAAGTAGTTGGTGTTAAAAAAGGTGAACAAGTGTGGGGTCCCATCCATGAGCTGGGACACAACCAACAGAGAAGTTGCTGGGAGTTCCGACCACACACCACAGAGTGTACGTGCAACCTGTGGTCAGTGTATGTGCATGAAGAGGTGCTGGGTCTCAACAGAGCACAGGTAGAGTAAATCAAGTGTCTTTAAAACTCATTTTAAAACTTATTTGTTTTACATCAATCGTCATCAGAAAACTCGTGACTGAGTTTTCTGTGATCACATGATTTAGCAACTATCTCATTCCATGTTCTTTGGTGCAGGCTCATGGTGATTTGACTTTAGCAAACCGAAAGACTCGAGTAGAGGAGTACATCAAGGGAGGAAGGAAACTCAGTGACTGGAGTGTGTGGGTTGCCCTGGAAACATATCTGCAGGTGAGAAATTATAGAGAAATTTTGCTTTGTCCACAGTGAAGAAAACACACGATATGAATAAGACTGAAAGACTCTAACTCCATTTGATCCAGTCACACTTAAAATCGACCAAGTCACCAATCACTTAGGGGTAGAGTTAGGTTCAAGTTGTATTTTAGCCACATGCTAAACTAGGATAGTGTCAGAAACTACAAGATGATACCTTTCAAATCAAATCAAATCTCTTACATGCACTTTGCCTTCTATTAAAAGAGTTTGATTTGGGTGTCCCATATAGGTGACAATTCCATGTAGACTTGTACACTTACAGTGAAGCTAACATTAAATGGTAACAGATTGTGATGCTTTGGTCAAGAGATTATTGCTCCTAACATAAAAGACAGCAAATAGTTTGAGTTGTTGTCATATCTACCTTCTCTGTAGCTCCAGGAAAAGTTTGGCTGGGATGCCTTTAAGAAGGTGTTTGCTGCGTACCACCACATGAGAGACTTTCCTGAGGACAATGACACAAAGATGAACCTGTATGCTGAGACTTTCTCCCAGACTGTGGGGATGAACCTGACTGGCTTCTTCAAGGCCTGGGGCTGGCCCATCGAAACAGCCACTGAGAGGAAACTGTCCAAGCTGCCTCCCTGGAATGATCACCCCATGACCCAGTACAAATGATCTAAACACGACTGTGGAATAAAGAAAAGTAACCAGTGAAACTTTAGTTCATTAAACGTTTTATATGAATCTTTTTATAACATTTATTGCATGCTGAGGAACGTTGCAGCTTTTTTCACAGTATTTGCACTGATCATTTGCTCCAAATTAGTATCCCTCCAATTTAACTAGATTTCTTTGAGTCAACTTGGACATTAACATGTCCTCTGTGCTAATTTTTATATCTGTGATTGTAAGACAGGGGGTGAAGAACTGTAAGTTGGGTTGCAGTGTAGAGGAGCTAAATATTATTATTGCTGTTCCTCAAAGTGAAGATCTGTTGCCATAATGTCAAAACGGCTTAGCTCTGTGAATTATAAGAAGGTAATTATTTAGCATACACACAGATGGCAGCTGGATTGTGAGTTGTGGTTATGCTGTTGCTTTTTGGTTTAATCAGTAATCATGTTTTAAATGCAGCAAGCAGAGATGGGCAGTAATGCGTTACTTGTAACGCGTTACTGTAATCCGATTACTTTTTTCAAGTAACAAGTAAAGTAAGGGATTACTATTGCAAAAACGGTAATTAGATTACCGTTACTTTCCCATAAGCACGCTGCGTTACTGCGTTACTAAAACCGTGACTTTTTTGCGAGAATGTCTCATGACAGTGACGTAAGCGAGTGCGACGTTCGTGACAACAGCTGTCTGCAGATCAACAATTGATAATATATCGAGTGCGGGAGAGAGTATGAGCGTGCAGCGGTTAAAGCGTGGAAGTACTGACCTTATTTTGAGTTTGATTCCATAAAAAGTGACAGAAACATTAGCGTCCATTGTGCGTGGGAAGAAAACTTCTTTTTACAGCAAAAAAACCCCCTAAACTTCCAAGCAAGCGCCGAGTGCGCTACGACTGTAATGGGAAATTCACAGAGAAACTCGCAGATTCTTCAACTGACCGCTGCAGCACACCTGCACCAGGGTAAACCTCCGCCTGCCCCACTCCTGCTTTACAGGTGAAAATAGAGCAACGGGACCGCTAGTCTTTGATTTTATTTATTTTCTGCTGTGTTTTACTTGCATCTATTTGAAAGAGTGAGTGTAAACACAAAAAATATTTTATTTTATGAGCTGGAATGTGCAGAAAATAGGTTTAAATGTTAAACAAATTTCTTCCAGTCAGAGAATGTTGCATATAATTTAATGTTTGCTTGATGCATAAAGTTAAAAGATTAAAACTAATAAAACAAGTTTTAAAAAGAGACTTTTTCATTTGATTACATTTTATATGATGGATTATGCAAAAAAAGTAGAATTGGGCTGAAAGATCTATCGCTTTATCACCTATTCAGGTTGTAAATCGTGTTTTTAAAAAGTAACTAAGTAACTAAGTAATTAATTACTTTTGAAAATAAGTAATCAGTAAAGTAACAGGATTACTTTTGGGGGAAAGTAATCAGTAATTAGTTACTGATTACTTTTTTCAAGTAACTTGACCAACACTGGCAGCAAGTAGCATTTCAGTAAGTCTGTAAAATTCTGTAACCCATAATTATCACTCTGTAATAACCATGTAATACTTTCACTGAACTTTGAACTTGTCAACCGCTATGGGACAAAACTGGACTCATTTTTTTTGCCTCTTAATTAAGAACTGATGCACACAATAAACAATAGTTGCATAATTAAGTCTGTTTTTTGTTTTTTTTTACTATATACACCTTCCTGCAAAACAGGCAGTGTGTTTTCCTTGTCACACATAATTATGATGAAGAAGCCATCATTCACAGCCTTGCTCCCAGCACTTACTACTTTATATGCATTTATTTCCTTCCACGCCCACATCAACATACTCTTGCCTTCCTTTGACATCGCTAGCTTGTGGATATGATACAGTCACAACATATGCTCATTGATCAACTATCTAAATTGCCACATTCTTGTCTTAGCAGGATCAATTTCTTTGCAAAACTACTCACTGGTACCCCATGTTCAACCTCTATAGCAGCAATAAATTTTAAATGAAAGAACTCAGATGCAGTTGAAGTGCAGACTTTCAATATGTTAATTAAGTGGGTTGAACAAAAAGATTGCATAACAAACACAATCCCTTCATTTCAGGGGCTCAAAAGTAATTGGACAAGTTAAAGAACTGAAAATAAAATGTTCATTTCTAATACTTGGTTGAAAATGCTTTGCTGGCAATGACAGCCTGAAGTCTTGAACTCATGGACATCACCAGATGCTGGGTTTCCTCCTTTTTAATGCTCTGTAAGGCCTTTACTGCAGTGGCTTTGATTTATTAAACTCCTGACTTCCTTTGAATGCATGTTTTTGTCATTGTCCATCTATATAGTAAAACAGCACCCAATCAATTTGACTGCATTTAGCTGAGCAGACATATGTCTCTGAACACCTCAGACTTCATTCGGCTGCTTCAGTCCTGTGTCACATCAATAAACACTAGTGTCCCAGTCCCACTGGCAGCCAGTCATGACCGAGCCATCACACTGCCTCTGCCATCCTTCTGGTAGATGATAATCTTGATTTCATCTGTCCAAAGAATCTTTTTCCTAAACTGTGCTGGCTTTTCTTTGCAACTTAAGGATGGCTTGTTTTTCTGCATGGAGAGCTCCTTTGACTGCATGTTGTCTGTTCACAGTAAACTCTTCCAAATGCAAGCACCACACTTAAAATCAGCTACAGGCCTTTTGTCTGCTTCACTGATAATGACATAATGAAGGAACTGCCCACACCTGCATTTGAGTCAATTGTTCAACTATTGTTCCCTTCAAAAATAGGGTGGCACATGTTAAGGAGCTAAAACACTTAAGCACTTCATCCAATTTGAATGTGGAACCTGAGAGTCTACATATCATGTCCATGACCATTATATAACTATAATTGGCATATGTTTCAGTAAACAGGTAAAAAAAAACAAAAAAACAACTTCTGTCAGTGTTGAAAAACATATGTACCTAACAGTATGTATATGAAGAGGTGCTGAGCCTCAGCTGGGCTCAGGCAGTTTGAATCACTCATAAGTCTGTGATTGTATCATTATTTCCTCTTCTTTTTTGTCATAATTTTTTCTTTTTTTTAAATGAGTGCAGTCTCCCAAACAGAGGGTCATCCCTGACCTGACTGAAACTGGAAACTCAGTATTGGAACATGTGGGTGGTCCTAAAGCCACATGAAGCTCAGTGAGCTGGGACTCGTGGATCCTCCAGGCATTCTGGTTCAGCTTGGGATTCTGAGGAACCACATTGGTCTGGGTGCCGTTGAAGCTAGGGACTGCAGGTAAGAAGTAAAAGAGGGACAAGATTAGTTTCTCAGTCCAAATAAAAGGTGAGAGCCTCGATGAGTCTAGAAGTGGCTTAGTCAGAAAATTATTAATTACAAGCATGTCTAGAAAAAAACATTGAAACATAAGGCTGGAGATGCTGCTTGTTATTTAAGTCTATCTATCCTCAGCTGCTGCTGTGCGCTGAAGAAGCGTTTTAAATGTCTTTAAGTAAAAAATGTTAAGCTATCCCTGGCCTTTCTCATAATGGTTGTCAATCTAAACTTTACTTTGCGAGTCTAAGCTGTAGGTTTATATGTAACATTTTATTATGTCAGCTTAAAGTGTAGCTAATATAACACCTCCTGAGAGTCAGTTTAATCACCAATTTCCAGGTTATTCACTGTATGACAGCATTTACAGTTTAATTACAGGTTTAAGACTGCTGTTGTTGCTCTGTCTTCACCACGGGCTCTCGCTTGGGCCGAGTGTGTACATTACAGTACTGTAGACTGCACAACCTTCTCGCCTTCCTTTGCGACACAATTACTAATAAATAACCACATTATCCTTGTGCTTCTCATTTTTATTCATTTATTTAATATTTAATAGTAAGGGATTCATTGGTTTAAAAGCTGTAAAACAACAATGTAAAATTAAAAGATACTTATATTTAGTGTCATCATTGCTTTTATGCTCTGCAATTGTTGTAAAACAACTCTCCCACTGGCTGTGCAGTGAACTGCTGCAAGAATGTTTCCAGTTCATCCAGAGAGAGCTGCTCCACCAAGTTGTCCTCTGTGTTTCTTGCTCTGGCAGCGCCGCTCTGAATGGGTCTGTTGTTGTTGTCCACACAGCAGTAGGCATTCCACAGGTAGTCTGGGATGTTGACACGCTTAACATTGTTTTTAACAATCCAGCTGTCTGCAGAAGGAATGGCACCGACCAGCACGTAGGCCTTAGGGCACTTCTCCAGAAAAAGCTCGGTGAGCTGGGACTCGTGGATCCTCCAGGCATTCTGGTTCAGCTTGGGGTTCTGAGGAACCACATTGGTCAGGGTAAAAGTGGCGTTGCGGCTAGGGACTGCAGGAGAGAAGGAAAAGAAGGACAAGCTTAAAGTTTTTCTGTTCAAAGAAAAGGTGAGAACCTCGATGAGTCAAGAAGTGGGTTAGTCATTTTCATTCAGCAATTAAGATGTTCTAGAAAATTATAAATTACGAGCATGTTGAGCAGAAAACATTGAAACGTAAGGCTGGAGAAGCTGCTCGTTAGTTAAGTCTATCTATCCTCAGCTGCTGCAGCCAAAAACAACTCCCCAGTCCTGTACTGCCATCTACTGTCTACCCTCCTGAAAAACACACAATCTGTCCTCAACTACCTGCATGGTGTCCGTTGGGGTTGAGATGACCACGGTCGAAGCCTGAATATGTGAAGTCCTCATTCAGAGCTTGTCTCTCTCCAAGGTAGACACCAGGGTTATCCTGCCCCAGCCAGTATCCATCTTTCATCTCTCCCTGCCAAGACCGATCTACCAGCTAAGATGGATGGAAACAAGACAAAAAAATATTAATTCCTTACAATCTAAAATTGTCTAAAAGAACAATTAATGTAAATTTTATGACTCTGCATTCTTCATACTTTCTGTCTGCCATGAATAGATGCAAAATAAGCTCGTGTGGGACAAACCTGTGGCTCCACAAACCACCTGTTCTCCCTGCCGCCTCCATTACTGGGCTGGAATTGATAGGCAGAGTAGACAGCAATGCGATGGATGGTGTCATACAGTGTGGCAAAGTGGTACCTGATGGTGCAAATATTAGGAATAGATCAGAAGTGTTACTATGGTAAATAAAGAACAAAGAAAATATTTGTTCTAAAAGTAATAGGCAGCAGTTGGATTTTCAAAGATACCATAGAAAAGCAGTAATCTGAGTACACATGACAATGCTGTGTATGCTGTGTGATTCAGTTTTAAAGTATTCTTTCTGCCAGTTTACTACCTGTTGACAAAGCGCTGACAGAGGCGGGCAGCACCAGGCGTAGAAGCTCCCAACTCAGGCACCTTTTCTTTATAAAAGTACTTCATGCATTCTGGCGCATCCTGGGGCAAAATGATAAAATAGATAATAATTAATAGTAACAGAAGTGAAGCTATTTGACAAGACACATATTTAATTCTTCTGATAATCTGGAAAAGAAAACAAACAAACCTCAAAACTTTCCACAACATCTGCATGGACAAAACAGAGGAGCGGGAGAAGAGCACACAAAGTTACGAACGTTTGCATTCTGGATCAGAAGTGTGGTGATGGAATTATCGACCTGAATAAAACACGAAGCAGTAACACTTTAGTCAACAAGGCGCTACGTTACAAAATATATGCTGTCATGTATATATAGCTCAGGCCATCACGTAGATGGTGCAAATAAGCTAATTGCTTCTTTGGACCATCTGTGTTGATGTTTGTGTGTTTCCACTCACCTGCTGGTGCACCTGTCTGCTGTCACAGTTCGCCCTGAAGAAACTGGCTTTTATATGTGACTTCTCACCACCACCTTTCACTCTGTTTGTCCAGTTTTATCTGGGCACATGATATTTGTGTGGAATGAACCAGAATCTACTTACCAAAGAGCGGGTGCGGCTGACTACATGATGTAGAAAATGTTAAAATTAGCACTATGATAGTGAGAGTGTGAGTAAATCTTAGTCACTTGCTTGAGTACAAGGGAGTACAGTGTTCTGTTTAAAAAAAAAAGAAAAAAAAAAGAATATATCAGCAGTAATATAGTATTCCAAAATATGTTTTATGCTCTAAATATATTCTGACAAAATTACATTTTGATTAGAAAACTTTCACCTCAAAGTATTTCAAAACAAACACTTCCTGTTTCTTGTTTTAAACCCTGCTGTGCATTTGATTTCTTGCCTAATACTGTATGAAATCAAGAATCACATCCAGTAAATATTTTTAGCTACTGTCTGATTCCTTGGAAACAAGAACATTTCACTGCATGTCAGGCAGAAAACTGCATGTTTTTAATGATTGGTAGACGAGACACTGTTTCCCCACTAATAGGCTCATACAACATAAAACACTCTTACGTCCAGTGCAGTTATTTACACTCCAGATCACCTCCTGGAATATTATTAACATGTGGTTTTGACAGATTTACTTACACTCTCCAACAATCAGTTCTTGGTTGGGTAACACAGCGCTATCTGTTCATGTGCTGATTTTCCCACGATAACAACATGAGCTACAGTTAAGCCTCACATATGGACTCTTCACAGATGTCCAATATATTTAGTTCAGCTGATTACTCTAACAACTTGTTTGCATTTTGACTTGTTCCATTTACTCAAAAAGGCCAAGAGGTCATCACAGAAAGTTGATACTGTTCATCTGGAAGCAGAGTGGGAGAAACATTTCATCACTAATCAAAGTGACTTCTTCTGTGTCGGCTGACTCTTTAATTACTAATTACTCTTTTCAAGTAACGAGTAAAGTAAGGGATTACAAAAATTGCAAAAAAGTAACTAGATTACTATTACAATTAAAATGACATACGAGCATGCGACATCCGTGGCAGCAACAGATGTGTGTAGATCAACAATGGATAATATGGTGTGCAGGAGAGAGTACGACCATGCAGCGTTTAAAGCTTGGAAGTACTGACATTACTTTGAGCTTGATTCCGTAAAAAGTGACAAAAAAATTAGCATACACTCTGCATGGGAAGAAAATTTCTTTCTATAGCGAAAAATTAAACTTCAAATCTGAGCAAGCACCCAGCACGCTGCCACGGGAATGTGAAATTCACAGAGAAACCCCCGGATCCCCCCACTGACATGACTGCTGTGGCACCAGGCAAACCTCCACTTGCCCCACTCCTGCTAAACGGGTGAAAATAGACTTAAGGACGACAGAACTTATTGCTGCTGAATCTTTGATTTGATTTATTTTTTGCTTTTTTTTTACTTGCATCTATTTGAAAGAGTGAGTGTAAACACAAAAAAATATTTTATTTTATGTGCTGGAATGTGCAGAAAATAGGTTTAAATGTTAAACAAATTTCTTCCAGTCAGAGAATGTTGCATATAATTTAATTTTTGCTTGATGCATAAAGTTAAAAGATTAAAACTAATAAAACAAGTTTTAAAAAGAGACGTTTCCATTTGATTACATTTTGTATGATGGATTATGCAGAAAAAGTAGAATTGGGCTGAAAGAGCTATCGCTTTATCACCTATTCAGGTTGTAAAGTGTTTTTAAAAAGTAACTAAGTAACTAAGTAATTAATTACATTTGAAAATAAGTAATCAGTAAAGTAACGGGATTAGTTACTGATTACTTTTTTCAAGTAACTTGACCAACACTGGTAATTAGTAACTAATTACTATTTTCAAGTAACTTGACCAACACTGGTACTATCACCTAATGGAAAACCCTAAAAAACCATGTCAAGCCGTGCCGAGCTGACGTGAGTAGGTACTAAAGGAAAAAAGCTTACCACTGCCCAGTAGATGTACATACCTGGCCTGACAAGGTAGCTCTTCTGCGTTGTGTTTTTCATTGTTTTTTTGTTCTCCCCAGTAATCACAGGAGTGCTTTTGGCACTTGACACAATATTGTTCTGTTTGTCCCTTATAGGGACCTGATCCTTGGGTGGACCGACGTTTGGTGTAGCATGTTTTGGAGTAACAGAGAAAAAATGTGTCCCTGCTGTTCCTATACTCGTTACACATTAAGGATCACCAGTGTTTTTCATTTAGGCAGCGACTGTCCTTCTTCTCTCACCTGGAGAATTCTTTAGGCATCTTCCCGCCTTTGATAAATGCCCAGCTGGAATAACCACATTTATTCAGGGATTCTTTAATATGATGTTCTTCTCCTTCTCTGCCTGCTGTATGTGTGTTCACTCTGTGTTGCAGTGACCCAATGCCACCTAATTTGTGCTTCAATGGATGATTGGAGTTACATGTTTAAAAGTTAACCTTAAATACATTGGTTTGTAGTACACTTCAACTGTGATTGCAGCCATTTCCCATTTCTGTGAAAAGTACGCATGGCCATTGATCAGTAGCCATGAACTTGCATGAATTTGCATATTAATGATGATGAAAGTGAGCTGGTGACTCAGTGATAGGCAATGGCTTACAAGGCTTTCACTGTCTTACAATGCTGTGATTGCAGCCATTCCCCAACTCTCTGTGAAGAGTACTCATTGATCAAAAATGGTCATGACAATTTGCATATCACAAGATAAATGTGTTTGTCAGTGGTGCAAGTTTCTGTCATTATGCAAATGCACTGTTTATAAGGTTAGTGAAACTTGCAACCAGCTGAGACTGAAGAAGTCCCTTAGAGGAGTGATAAAATGTTTCTCCCACTGAAAATGCAAAGTCCAAAGGAACAGAATCAACTTTCTGCAGTTTCCTTACCCGAATGATTGAGCATGCATCAACACTTTCAATACTAATATAATTTCCCTTGTTATAAATATGTATATTTTATATTCCACTCATTTTTGCACAATTGTTGTAATTCAGTTAAAACAAATGGAGGGTTTTTGAGCATGAACCGCCTTTGTAAAGTCATGCCACATAATCGCAATCGGGTTCAGGTCAGGACTTTGACTAGGCCACTCCAAAGTCTTCATTTTGTTTTCCTTAAGCCATTCAGAGGTGGACTTGCTGCTGTTTTTGGCATCATTGTCATGCTGCACAACCCTAGTGCCCTTCAGATTGAGGTCACGTGTCATGGTCTGGGTGTGTGGCTGTAAAATTCCGCTGAAGGTCTGGGCCTCCCTGGTATCCACCCATGGGCAGGGCCTACAGCCTCCCTCACCTGGAGCTGATTGAGGCAATTAGGTTGGAGATTTAAGCTGCTTGCTGACACCGCTTCCTCGCCAGTTCGTCAACAACCCTATGTTGGTAACCAGGCCTCACGCTTCATGTCAGTGATTCCCAAGTGCTTTACTAACCTTGCGATCTTGTGTTCTAGTTGCTCCCGGGAATTCCATAACACTGAACAACTCATCCTGGAAATCTGGTTAGCCTGCCTGCTTTCAGAATTATCTCCTTGCCTCACCTGCCTGCCCTCCTGTCCTTACACTGCCACGGGAACTTCACCGCTCAGGACAGCTGACACACACCACCAAACCCACTCGGACCGCACCACCTCTCTTTCAACGCTTTCATCTCCCACCTGCACAGTAAGACGAAGATTTTCATAGCTTCCACCCTCTCCAGAACTCCTCATTGGCTACCGTTTTAACACTGCTCTCCTCTCTTCCAGTGCGTACCTAATCACCAGCCAGCTCCCATCGCTTTCTTGGACTTGTCCCCTTGCTTTATCCCTCTCACCTAGCCAGGACCCCCATGCCCCATGTGTCAAGCCTTAAGTCAAGTGCCAGCATCCTGGTGCAGTTAATAAAACTTTGTTAAACCCTTTCCTCAGCCTCCGCTTTGGGTTCTCTGCACGTGGGTTTGATTTTGGTACTCAGCCTCCAGCCGTTTTGTGACATCACGCACAGATGGCCGGATATTCTCCTTCTGGATGTTTTGGTAGACAGCAGAATTCATGGTTCTGTTTACCACAGCAAGTCTTCCAGGTCCTGAGGCATCAAAACAGCCCAAGACCTTCGCACTACCACCACCATGTTTTACTGTTCTATGTTCCACACACACCTTCCAAAAATTTCAGCTTTTGTCTCGTCAGTCCACAGAGTATTTTCCCAAAAGTCTTGGAGATCATCAAAATGTTTTCTTGCAAAACTGAGACCAGCCTTTATGTTCCTTTTGCTCAGCAGTGGTTTTTGTCTTGGAACTCTGCCATGCAGGCCATTTTTGCCCAGTCTCTTTCTTATGCTGGAGTCATTGACACTGACCTTAACTGAGGCAAGTGAGGCCTGCAGTTCTTTGGATGTTGTTCTGGAGTCTTTCGTGACCTCTTGGATGAGTCGTTGCTGCGCTCTTAGGGTAATTTTTGTCAGTTGGTCATTCCCGGGAAGGTTCACTACAGTTCCATGTTTTCACCATTTGTAGATAATGGATCTCAGTGTTGTTTGCTGGAGTTCCACAGCTTTAGAAGTGGCTTTATAACTAGGGGTGCACATAAGTGGTCCGCAGGTGCACATTTGCTGTCAAAATAAAAGACGCGCACCAGATAAGAAGTTGCAACACACGTTTGCGTACCTAAGATTTTCTGGAGGAGGACAGACATTTGTTTAGAACTCTTAAAGATGTCGAAGAAGCAAGCTCCTTTAAGCAATTACTTTGGTGTTCCTCCACCTCCAAAGAAATGTCAGAAGGAGTCTGAACCGCAAAAGAAGCGCGTATTCTCGGAAAAGTGGTTGCAGGAGGTGAGCTGGCTTCAAACAAATGATGAACGCACAGAGATTTGGTGCAGAATATGCCATGAAAATCCCACTCTAGCAGACAAAAACAGTGCCTTTTATATGTACGCAAACGCGCGTTGAAACTTCTTATCTGGTGCGCGTCTTTTATGTTGACAGCGAATGCGCACCTGCGGACCACTTATGTGCACCCCTGTTTATAACATTCTCCAGACTGACAGATCTCAATTACTTTCTCATTGTTCCTGAATTTCCTTGGATCGTGGCACGATGTCTTTTGAGGCTTTCGAGGATCTTTTGGTTTAGTCCACTTTGTCAGGCAGGTCCTATTTAAATAATTTCTTGATTGAGAATAGGTGTGGAGTAATCGGTCCTTCGTGTGGCTAGAGAAATTGAACTCAGCTTTCCAAAGATGTGATACGCCACAGTTTATTTATGCTAAAACAGGAAGGGACAATAACTTTTTTACACAGAACCATGTAGGTTTGGATTTCTTTCCTGTTAATAATAAACACGTTCATTTAGAAACTGCATTTTGTGTTAACGTGTGTCATCTTTGTGTAATATTTAAATTTGTTTGATGATCTGAAACATTTAAGTGTGACAAGCATACAAAAAAATCAGGAAGGGGTAAACACTTTTTTTTACACAACTGTATTACATGTTTAGTTAACATGTAATACAGAATCACTGAAGTCAAATGGAGATTATTTCCACCTGATTATCATCATTATTTCCTTTGCTCTTTTCTGGGACAGGCTGCCATACCATGTGCATACATGGAGAGCCACAGACAGAGAGCAGCAGAAACACCACCACCTTCCTCCGAAGGGTGGTTGGCTTCTCCCTTAGAAATAGGGTAATGAGTTCAGCCATCCAGGAGGGGCTCAGAGTAGAGCCACTGCTCCTCCACATCGAAAGGAGCCAGTTGAGGTGGTTCGGGCATCTGACAAGGATTCTTCCAGGGCACCTCCTGGGTGAGGTGTTCCAGGCATGTCCCACCAGGAAGAGGCCTCAGGGTAGGCCCAGGACACGCTGGAGGAGGCGGCCATGGAGAGGGAGGTCTGGGCTTCACTGGTTAGGCTGCTGCCCCCACGACCCGGACCCAGATAAATGGAAAAAGATGGATGGAGGGAGGGAGGGATAATTACATCAGACACAGAATGAAAGGCAGCTGAGGTGGAGGTGGGTTGCAAAGCAGTTTGCAAATTTGTAGCAATTGTGGACTAGTTAAACTGCTTGAATAGGGTCCAATATATCAGATCAGGGGCTTGCAATGAAATCAGCTGATCCATTGAAATAGAACTGAGCTGATGAATTTACATTTTTTTGTGGGAAGGGGAAGTGTTGTTACATGTGGGCTATCTATATTCGCATCAATGTAGTTGAGTGGTGAAAATGAGCTGTCATCTTCATATGGTATTGCAATCTGAAGGTGTCAATTGCAGTAAAAACAATAGTATTTTAAACATTTGGCAGAATAGAAGCATAAAGTAGCATTAAAGAGAAATACTACAGTAATGTTCAGTTCAAAGTGATGTTTGTCCACTTATATAAATGTATAAGAACAGTATGCAGTATAATAAAATGCTCAGTTATACTGCAGTCGACAGAAAAGCAACAAATAAATGTCTGGGAAGAAGTTAGGGGGTGGAAATACATAAATATTTAATACCAGCACCAGAGTTTTTGAAGAATGATTCTAGTCTTTTCACAAACTTGTTTCTGCTCAGTAATATAGAGAACTGCCACAGCCTCGCTCCTAGGCTTAGTTAGGTTCTCCTTGTAGGGTATTTGCATAAATGTCCTCCAGCCTTCAGAGGTACTGTATTATATTAATTTCACAATATTTCATGGGTGCCGGACTGTGGCTGCCTGAGGGAGAAAAGGTGAAATATTGACAATGGCTTTATGGAGTAAAGCCACAGGGGCTGATTGGTGCCAAAGAAAACACACAACACATGGATAACATAAAGAGTTGGCTTCATGCATTCTCCTTTCTCTGCTACAAACACAATAAACAATCTCACTGAACATGACTGCAAGACAGTACATGACAGTATGCAGTGTTATAACTGCGTTTGCTCAGTGTAATTGGTTTATTAGTAAGGGAAACAAATGAATGTAGTAATTAATGATCCATCCTGTTTGGCTTTCCATCTAATTTCAGATGTAAATAGTGTAAACATCAGAGATGAGAAAACACAGTTAAACTCAGTTATTAAAGACAAAAAAGGGACAGAAAACAAAGAATTTGACTCATAAAGCTTAATTAGCTGATTATTAAAGCGTGAAAATTCAGACGGCAGCGAATTAAATTAATAAACCACACACAAAACATTAAGACATGGCACACGTGTGCCCTTTGGAGTCATTATTAGAATTATTATTATTAATATTAATAATTCCTTTATTCTTTATTCTCTTTGTTTAAGAGTGGATGATAAATTAGTGATGCTTTCTGTTTTTGTTGCCTGGCTGAACAGTGGCTGTTTCACAGGTAGTGAAGCTTTACGGTTTCTTTCGATTTACTGCCGCACGGCTGCTGTTGCTTAGCTCTGCCTCTAGGTTGCAGTGTTGAATTATGATTTCAAGTTGAAGTATTTTTCCCCCCTTTTTTGCACACTGTTCAGATTATTCGAATGTTTACCCACCTTGAAAATACCCATTCTGCAAACTGCTGATCCACTTATTGATTAGCTGTTTTATCAGCAGCCCCAAACAAGTAAATTACAGATTTGTCTCAATAGACGGCTTCAAAGCCATAAACATCTTCAAAGTGAGGCCTGTGGACGATAATCATTAAAGATGACACTCTGAGAGACAAGAGGACCTATTAAACTGCAGCCATGACGGATTTTAGTTGTGTCTTTTATGTTTTTGATTTTGCCCAGAAGTTAATTTTAGTGGACTGGATCTTTAATTGACATGAATGGTGCTTTGTCGCTTGGAAAGATCACAGGGAGTTGGGTTCCCCAGATGCAGATTTAGCCTAATCCTTGGCTCTAAAGGATCTTCAGACGCTCTCTATAAATAAGAGGAAACTGAGTGTGGTTTGACAGGAATAATGTATGTGTGAGAGAGTATAAATCAGACAGAAATAATAACTGTTTCAAAGGTGGTGAAATGAGCACACATTTTCACTGTTAGCGCCTCATGAGTTAAGTAAATTATATGGTTTTATTCATGTTGATCTTCACATCACTGATTAACCAGTTACACTGTTAATAAGTTCAGCTGTTCGCATTAAAACTGAGCTCCTCGTGACTTTTGAGACTCCAATGAGAAATGCTTAAAAACACAGTCTTGTTTAAAGAAATTAGCTTAGAAGAAAAAAAAAATAAAAGGCAGCAAAAAACAAAAATGACAGATTTTCTTAACAAGCTCTTTATCCAGGGCAATAATTTCTGTGCAGCATTATCCTCACAAATCCTCCAAAACATCTCTTTATTTTTTGCAGTTAGAAGTTTTGAGTAGTTTATTCATTATAGGCCTAACAAGGGTTTAACCTCTCTGTAGTCTAGTCCAGTGATTCTCAAATAGGGGGTCATCACACTCAGAAGAGGATGGAAGACGAGTACTTAAGGCGCGCTCAGTAGATGTTCAGAATAATTCCATCCCATAAAATTACTGATTAGCGGAAGCTGGATTTTTGTTTTTTTCATAATATAGGAATTTGAGCCAGTGCCATCTGTATGAAATTCATACACTGAGCATAACTAGAAAAAACTACATTTGCTAAAGAAAAGATGCTTATTTTGTATTATTTGTTAAGTTATGAGTCTGAAAAGTTGTGAATTGTGACATTTTCACGTCTTTATGTGACAGACTTCTTGTCAGACTAAATGGATTTACATTGTAGATGATTACAAAGAGCCTAAAGTATATATTTCTGTATTTGTCACCTTCAGATCTTGAACATCAGTGCTATGTTGACAATTTTTACTTTAAACTTGCAGCACTGAAGTCCATGCAGTCCCAAACAGGAGATGTAATAACAGTAAGACACAAAAAGGCATCAAGACTTAATTCTGTAACAAAAAATAAAATGCCTATAATCGCATTGTGATTTTTCCACCTCAAGCTTTTTGCACAAGCAACAAAAAATTTGTTATCGCTTGTCAGAACACGTGCAACTTTCCAATTCCATCCGACTTGTTGGAGTTGCATCATGTTGGCCCCTGATATCATACTTTAAGTTGGTGCAGGTGGATGTGGAAGCACAGAGGTAGCTCCTGCACGAACTGACTGCAGTGCTGCTGAGGAGGCAAAAAGGTGAGACTGCATCTTTCCACACACTTACGTCTCTGACTGCTGCAAGGACAGATGGCCAGACACACGTCTCAGCCCAGACAGAAGAAGGAAAGAGATGAATTCAATCTCACACACACACACACACACACACACCCAACCCAATTTTCCCAACCCCCCACCACCCCCTCCACTCCTCCACCACCCTCCCTTTATCATTTTTCTCTCATTCTTTTTCATCTTTTTAAGTCGCTTCATTTCAGATGCATTCATACATTACCAATATCTTTATGTATGAGTCTGTCTGCCTCCCTCCCTCCTCACCTCCCCCATTTTCTCTCTCTCTTCCTCCCATTCTCACCTCCTCCTCCTTCTCTTCTACCTCCCTCCACTTCCTCCAGCTCCCTATCTTCCTCCCTCCTTCTCTCCTTCCATCCCATTACTGTAATCCATCACTCTTCCATCAGCCACCATGCAAACAGGCCTCCTGGTTACCATAGCAACCACCTCCAGCCCGGCAGTGCGCAGCCCCTCTCCGATTGGCTGGCAAGGCCCAGGCAGTCTCAGTCTGTCTGGGAGATGTGGTAATTGGCTGGGAAGGCATACACACATGCACACATGTACACACACACAGACACACACACACACATAGTTACACTCAGTACAGTACTCATACAGTATGCACATACTCGCACAGGCACACAAATACACACACATATAAAACACACTTGTACTTTCTTTGGGCCTAAATAATTATACATACTGATAATCTATTGGATATTGGAAAGCACATGCACAAGCACACACACTCACTCACTCACAAACGTCCTCAGAGATATGAAAGGGAGACTGGGGTCAGAGTAATGAACCTTATAAGAAGATGAGGGCTCTAGGCTGTGTGTGTGTGTGCGCACACACACAAAAACACACTGTTGGTGTGCACACGTCTGAATTTTTTTGTGTGTGTGACACACAAGTGTTTTTGTGTGGGTTTCTGTATGCACAGGATGGTGCTGTGCAGGATTTTGGATAATGTTGGAGCTGTTCCAAAAAGGATGGATGGATGGAGGAATTTTTTTTTTCAGAGCATATTGTTAAAAATACCTATATCCCCCCCCTCCAGCCCCCTCTCACCAAAAACCCCCAAGGAATCGAGTATGCACCAGTTTTTTGGTTTTCTGTCTTGTGGTAGGAAGCAAAAAATGGAACTGTTGATCGGCTTGACTTCACCCCGCTGCTGTTGCTCAGCCAGGTCTGGCCAACACTGCAGCTATGATGAATGTCTCATCTCCAGGAATACATCACAAATAGCAAAACTGTACCTGCCCTGAATAGCAAAGTGTATTTGCTTCTGCAGTGTTGCTGGAAAACAATTGTGGACAATGGGGCTCCTTTGTCCCCCATTCCCAGGTTTTCCAGGATCCGCTATTCATTCCAAACAATGGCATCCCTTAATTTCTTTTTATCACTTCAAAGGCATTTTTACCCCTTTTTGAAACACATGAAAAGGTACCTTAAAAATTTTTAAAAAGAGACATGTGTTTTCTAGCTGAAACTATGCAATTACATTCTCTTCTGAAGACTGAAAAAGGAAAGGAAGAAATAGAAGCGGGAGAAAAAAATGGTCGACTTTGGCCTCAGCTTTAAGCCCATAAGTATGTGCATGTGAGAGAAGAAGTCTGTGGACTAGTCCTCCCCACCTAAGGAAAAAAAAATAGACAGACTTGTAAGCTGCCCTAGTTGGCAGCAATACAGACGAGCAGACAGACAGACTGACTACTGTCCAAGAACACACAAATATTCAGTGATTTACACCACAGGAACTGGAGCAAATAATGCAAACACACACACGGCACACACAAAAGGTACAGCTCATTTTTCAATCTCATCTTTTTAATGGAAAAAAATGAGTCGAGGGAAGAGAGAAAAAACTGGGTAAATTGAGAAAGCCGAATGAATTCACAGAGAATGACTGACAGCAGTGATGACAGCAATGCGGTCACGGTCCACATTTCAAAGCATTCCCAGGTACCAGACGGAAGAGGAGGAGGAGAAAGAGAGGGAGGAAAAGAGGAGGGCGGTTAAAAAAAATGTCCAAGAAGATTGCATCTTCCTCTCGAGGTAAAAAATACAAATTAAAAACTCGTCTTTATCCAGTGTTGTTTACAACAGACAGTCACATTGGAAAACAAAAAATGCAAAGATTGAAAACGAAAAGTGCACCCGCACTCGCACGCATACATACTTACAATTAGTTTCTTATTTTTGGGAAAAGAAAAACAAAAACAAATAAAACAACAAAAAAAGTGCAAGCAAGATCACAGAACAACAATTTACAACAGTGGCCTAGAGTGGCCCAAAGGCTCAACCCTCTGATTGAGCCACCCCAACAGCCTGAAATGACACCGGAAGGGGGAGACGGGGGTAATGGCATCAACTTGAGACCTGGAGGTTCCTGGTGTGGCTTTGTTGGACCCCACATCCCCACCCTTACCACCACCATCGCTTTGCTTCGTCCATTTGTACAGAGAGAAGGCTCAAGTTTCATTAAACTTTCCAAAGCCCCAACATGGCTTCCCCACCCTCCCCAGATAGTACAATCAAAGTTAGTTTGACTCCACCATGCTTCTCCTTTTAAGTGCCAGGAAAGCTCCAAATATAAAGGCTTTTCAGTCACAATGACATCATCATTTTCATCCAAATCCCAAACATTTCCATTATATTTAATCTAACAATCACCATTAAACATTTCCACTTCATCATCAAACTATTTCCACACAGACATGCTTCAAGTCTAGGTGTTAGCTCTGATTTGTAAATGGAAATAAACGTTTCTTTTTATTGGTTGCAAGTGGTTTTGTCGGCAAATGTAACACTAATTTAACACACCAGAAAGTCATACAGTATAATCCGAGTGTACACTCAAGTGCACTTTAGTTGTAATCTGTACTCAACATTACAATCCTCAAGCAGTGCTGTGCCATGCAACTGGTTCCACTGAGAAGAAAATGTCTGCAGAATAATAAATAACACACTATTTTGGTTTCGATTTGCTTCTTCTTTTTTTTTTCTTCACTGACCTTCTGTGGATATACGCATACATTCATACACACACATATATAGAAACACGCACTCACACAAAGAGGCATAAACGCACACGGAGAGCAAATGTAGCCACGCTGTGCAAAATGTAAAAGAATTTTTTTTTAAAGGTACAGAACCAAACAAGCAAACAAACAGGAACTGAGCATAAGTTAAAGGTTTTTGTCGTCGTTATTTAAAAATGCATTACCGACTTTATCAAAATATGAGTCATTCATGCAAAGTTGAATTGAATTGAGGGGGTAGCACAGTATTTGCACCTACTGCCCGTCTGCATCAGATGGCAAACACGAGTACAGTTCAGATACATTCTAGCGAGCCATCTGATCCTGTGAATTTCCTTTCAGAGACATGATGCAGCATTAAAATGAGACGTTCATTCAAGCTGAATCCGGCCGAGTCTGAGCCGTTTCATACTCTTACCTGTACACAAAAATATGAAACACTGTGTAAAATGGCAATTTGTTGCCCTTAATTCAATCCCCATATTTACAGCTATTGTCTCCAAACTCAAACCTCACATCCACACTAATAAATCATTTAGAAATGTCCCCATAAATCAGCACTCGTACTTCACCTGTCTTCTAAAAATGCTTGTTAAGTTGCCTTGAGAAACCCAGTTAAACTGGTTGAGGACACTATAACGGGTCATTTCATTAAGAGAAAAATAAAAGATCTCTTTTCAGTGAAAGCCCACGAAGATGCATGCTGGCTGACCATTTAAACCCACGTTTCTCCGCACTTAACCCAGAATCATTAGCGCAGACTAGCAGTGTTAGCATAACTTCTACAACAACATAGTTTGCTTATCAACCAAAAAAACAGAAAAAGAAACAAATCAGATGGCTTCACAGAGGCTGTCATATGTCATTTGAATGTATACATGTTAACCAATGTCCATTACAGTTTAATTTATTTATATTTTGGTGACACTGTCTCTCTTTTAGACAGGTTTGATCTTGAAAGGGCAACCTGATTGAGTATTGCTCTATGCTAGCAACACAGAGCTTAGCATATCCGCTAATGTAAAATCAATGACCCCTTGACATTATTCTGTGGTGATAATTGTGCAGATAATGGCAGAGACTGTGAGAGAATTAAGTACTCACATAAAAATCTACTTATGTGTAGCTAAAGGTGGCATACAGTTTTATAAAGACAACACCTCTTAAGGCCTGTAGTCTATAATCAGGATTGCAAATATTATTTATTAAAAATTTTTAGTTATCTGAAAAAAGAGAAGTTAGAGTGATGGGAACAATGACTGTATAAAGTTTTCTGTAGTCATTGGATGGGACAGTTAGCTTAATGTCAAGACTGGGGAAACTACGGGGGCCCTGAGAGGTCAAATAAACTGCAACTTAAGAAAACACCAGAAAAAAGAAAAATGTTGCAAAAGCACACAAAACACAATGGCAGTGTTTTGGGGGAGACGTTAACTAAAACCTGTAAAGGACTGCACAGAGAGACGCTTAAAAGAAGCTGAGGATTCATCTGTGTTAAGTTTTGTTCAGGAGAAAAAGACACAAGGTTTGTTTTAATCATGTGACTTACACAAAAAATACTTGTGTTTTGTTTCATTATATCTTGTTTTTTTTAGTGTTTTCTTTTTTTTTTAAACTTAGTATTCTATTTAACATTTGTTGTATTTTTCTATTTATATTGTGTTTTACTCATCTTCAATTTTGCTTTGTGTGCTATTACAGCATTTTAGTATGTGTTGGTGTTATTTTTCTTAGCTGCAGTGCATTTGACCTCTCAGGGCCACTGTAGGAAACAGTTATCCTGGCCATATGTCTGTGTAGGGTTTCACTCATCCAGGTCATGGTAGTCTAAGACCCTTGAATCAAAGGTGACTGGACATCTTTACGTTTTTTGAAGATGTTTCACCTCTCATCCTGGCTACCAGCACCTCTAATGTTTATAGATTAATGTGTAATATAAAACCAAAGGTTGTAAATGATAAAAATGATGATGTTCAGTGTGGGTTATGTGCCATACTATTCATTTCTTCCACACTTTCCAGAGTCACTTCAAGATGCACTCTGGCATATAAGCCACCGTGAAATGATGAAACAATTCCTTTAACATTTTCTTTTTGTCTTCACTCTGTCAGAATACCTGGACGAGAAAATGCCGACTTTCCTTACATCCACTTGACCTCTCTGCTACTCAGATCCTCGCACAGATCCTGCCTAGCTTGGAAATGGCTACAATTATTGTAGTTCTCAAATAAAGTCCCACAAACAGACATGCACACACACACACACACACACATACACACTCACACACACCCAGTTTGGCCAAAAGAGTTCATATTACAAACACATTATTGCGAATTAAGTGTGCTTTCTCTTCGATTTCAATTACAAGTTTTGAAAAAACAATTGAAACGACAACATGCGAATGAAAAAGAAATTAAAAAAAGGAATCATTAAAAAATATGTTTTTTTGGCCTCCGCATAGGCCAGACAAAGATCTGCATTGTCCACACATTGATCCTACATTCTTAACACACAGATAATACACACCAAGCACCAGGAGCGTTTTAGTCTCGCATTGGCTTCACAGTCATTGTTTCATCGAGGGAAAGGGCAAACAAAGGTCAGGTAAAGGATTTGTGAGGGACGCTAAGCCTAAATTGTATTTTTAAATACATCGTTTGATCAGAGATAGTTGATTAAGAGAAAAATCCTTCTCTCCTTTAATCAGAGGATCACATCCGCACACTAAAAACCACCGGTGTCAATCCCAAAATGCATCATTAATTTTGTGGAAAAACCCCATGCAACGAGAGAGGACAGGGTGAGGTCAAAGATGGTCTGAGTTCCTGACCAGAGGCTCCGACGTGTCCGGCGAGGGTGAGGTTTTATGAGCGCGTAGATGGAGAATCAGTCGAAATTCTGTACAATTCACTCCGCCTTTAAAAAAACTGCATGGAGCAGGAAACCCTGCAGACAAATAATGGAGCAGAGTTCAGTGTCTCAGCTCTGCCGTGCACGGTAAAGGACAGAGGGAGTAAATGAAATTTTGATTGGGTGTATATTTCACAGTTGGCTAACACCGAAACATACTGCTCCATGGTTATCCAGGGTCTTCAATGCCCTGTCCTCTGCCTAACACCTATCCATCTTATTAATTCTCGCTCACTACTTGACTGAGTTGCAGCTGAAGATCATTAGGGCTCATCCGAGGGCCCTTATGAGGGTTCCTGTGGAGTAGTATGCCTCAGAAGTGCCCTTGGCAGGCTGAAGTGTGTGTCTTGCTAGCAAACTTATTGCCAGCTGATGAATTCCTCTGTTGAGACAGACCAAGAATGAGGGGGGGGTTCAGGTCAAGCACAACAGGGAATTCGAGTGACCAAAATAAATAAATAAACGGGGCGGAGGTTGGCTCGCCACTGGAAAGACGTTTCGGGAATATGCATCGCCGTGGTTGCTGTGTGCTCAGTCGTGTCAAAGGTCGCGGGGACAGAATGTAGAGAGAGTAGCGGCGAGCAGATCAGAAGAGGAGAGGGGGGGGGGGGGGCAGTGGCCTCACAGGCACAGTGAGGGGGGGTTACGGAGAAGTGGTTTTGGGAGAGGAGGAAGAGGCGCAGCTCAGCAGATTAAGTGAGGGTGATGTAGGCTGAGGCCTTCTCCTTCAGTTGTCTTAGACACAGATGACAGCTCCAGCTCCCTGTATAACACACACACACACACACAGATTGGGAGTTCAATCACTGCTATTGTAAAGCCTTGTGGATTAATCCCTCATTTCACACAGAGCGTTAAGTAACACTGTAAATTAAAGCTCCGTGTTTAAACACCACACGCTGTGCCTGTGGTTTGTGGGTGCAGAGGATCTGACAACTAGTTTGGTTTGGATTCCTGCTCAGGATTTGTGACATTAATTAAACATAAAGTCGAGACAGATGCTGAAATGCTCTCCTCAACCTTAACGCTTCAAAGTGAGCCCAGCCTAAAGGTGGTACACAAATAAAAGTTTATCATCAACGCGTGTGCGGAGACCCGAAATAAACTGACTGCTGCTGAATTTTAAAAAATGTTTTCCTGTAAATCGAAAGCATCGCATGTGTGGGCAGAGCTTGACACTGTTAGTGCGTGTTGAACACAAGTGGCACCGCTACTGTATGTTCAGCCAAGTGACACTTTTGCCATGGAAACAGATTATCTTTCCACTACTCATTTCCATGACAACGCCATCAAACATTTTGAGGCAGCCATCTTATGTGGCAAATGACAGTTTGATTTAAACAGAAGTACCTTCTCCATTTCTGTAATCGCAGCCACTGCCGTATTCAGATTAAAACATTCATTCAAAAAAAAGAAAAAAAGAAAAGCGAGAGTCCTGAGGGTCATATTCTCTAAAACTGCCTTAAAAATCAGCACGACTGCTCTGACTACAGGTTTTACTCTCCTCATCCTACCTACAGCACAGATAGTTCCACGTCTCTGTAATGATAAAAACGTTCTCGTGGTTGCGAAGGTTGTGAAGTCTGATTAAAAATGAGGATGCGGTACATTGTGTAGCTTTGCGGTGTGCATGCGTACCCTCTGGCGGCTCAGACATCGGAGGGCTCAGACAGTACATGTGATAGCCTCTGTCACAATCGTCACAGAACAACAGCTGGTCCTGCAAAAGAAGAGAATTAGTGTCGTTAATCACACGTGCGCACGGTCTTGAAAAGCCGAGGACTGCGGCGGCAAAACATAATGTGTGCAGTGCTTTAACAATGATTTTGTATTTATATAATCAAGCGACTGGGGTGTGATGAATATGTCCCTGGTTGTTTTTTTAATTTCATATTCATAACTTCAACCTTTATTGTGGCAGGCGGTAAAAACAGGATCAACAACTCTCTTTCTTTGTTGTATTTACACTAGATGCTTTAACCAGCACTTTGAGTCCTGCATTACAGTCTGTGTAAATATCAGCACCTTCAAAAAAAATCTGCACTTCTGGAAGGGTTTTCAGTAAAATTTGTTTGATCCCGGTAAATTAAGTGGGCAGCAGTATAACACCATCCTTCAGCCATGCACCGTCTTCATGCACTCAAGTATTTGAGCCAGACATCGGCCTCGGATGACTATAAAAATAAATATCAGCAGTATTCACTTATACCTCCTCTGCCTAAGTTTGTCTGGCATTGTGTATGAACTGTACGCAAGTGCATGTGTGTGTGTGTATGTGTGTGTGCAGCCACATGTGCTTAGATTTAACGTGTAGTAGAAAGTAAGAGCCTACGTCGTTCTCAGAGGTGCCACACAGGCTGCAGGACTTGCACTCGATGCACTGCCAGCGATAAGTCCTCACCGCAGCTGTCATGTTCACTGTGAACTGCAGACAGGACGGGTGGCCTGGGTGCACACACACAAACACACGGACACACACACACACACACACACACACACACACACACACACACACACACCCGCGCGCACAGGCACACAGGCACACAGACACGCGTTCACTATTTCTGTCTGTATTTTGAGGACAGTCATCCAGCTGTTTCTTCCAACTGTAAATTCATTTGCTTCATTCAGGTGATCTGTTTGAGGAGAACTTAGCAGGTATTTTGCAAGCGACTGAATGCTTGCTTGGTTGTCGTTCCCCCCTGCATATTTATGAAGAATGTAAAATACGGTCTTCATAATAACCACAATTATTGGCATGTGAACTGATCCATATAGTTGCTTTAACTTGGTCTTAGACATAGACTGTATATAAAAGATGGGCAGAGCTTTTGGGTCTGAAAAATGAAGCTAGAAGTGCCTTAAACCTGCATTCTTTCGAAATGTCAGCAAGAAGGTCAACTCCATAGAAGTCTATGAGAAAATGAGCCTACTTCTCAGTTGATTTTGACCACATGATCTTCTCAGCCACTAATTTCAAGTCGTCATCAGTACTGTTTAGAGTAAACTAGTTGATAAACCCTCAGGTTTTCAGTTAGACTATTTACTTGTTCCAAGTGTGGTTGTCCTAAAACACATATATAAATGCAGTTTTTCAGCAAGTAGAATTTAGTTTAAGCCTGGTGCTTTATGGATGCACCTTGCTAACCAAGATTGCCAGCTAGCCTTAGTAGATCAGCTCTTTGTGTTGGTAAGATTATCAGGATATTCCCAGTGGCTACATTCAGCATTTATATAGAACACGCTGCCCTAGTTAAATAAAATGACAGGAAAGTAATAACAGTCGTCATAAACAGAAGTCCACATTTCAGTCATTTGGAAAACAAACTATCTCTTCTTTTCTGCAGTTATTTGAATTTTTCCTGATATTTACTGTTACATGATTATGACAATAGAAATGTTATGTCATCCGCACTTTCTGACCATCCAGTTATGAAGGACCATACCAGTGTCTTGCATGCACTAGCCCATTCACTACAAATCACATAAACCCTTTTTTTTCTCTCTTCTTTATTTTTCAAACATAAATGTGAGAAGAAAAAAAATATGTAGTACATGCAGTCAAATTATAAGTACACATTCTGCACCATCTGCTTTTATACAGATAACCGGAATGTACAAACACATCTCACACCAAAACAAAATGAACCTTATAATAAAAAAACAAAAATACAAGCACATTAAAACAAATATGTTCTCTACTCTCTCCACTAAAATAAATGCTCCTTGCTATTCACAGTCAAAATACATGCTGGGGGGGCGGGGGGGTCGTTCTCTCATAAAATCAGATTCTTCGTATCAAAGGAAAGAAGAAACAGACAATCATTATAAAATCACACTTGGATGATGTACAAAAAGCTAGTGTTGAAGGCAGAACATAATATTCTAAACACTTTTGTGTTTTCTTGCCAGACAAGAAGGTCACATTGAGATGACATTTTATTGGTTCCATTCATATTTCAGTGCCAGCAAAATATCTGCATGAACCGCAGAGCAGAGTGTTGTGATCAGCAGAAATGACCACATTAAATTTGTAGAATAAGAGCTTCAGTTATACACAACATTGTCTCTCATAATGCACATCAACTTATAATTTCCACGCCTTTATACAAAAGTTTCCTCTATTTCTGGTTATGGACGTCAGCAAAAACCTTTTACCAACCATATTTGTTGTTCATTATAACCCATGAAGAATCAGTTTCTTTAAAAAATCCAATCATTATTAGGTTTTGTTGTTTTAATGAATACATTTGAATTGCATGAATGCAGTTAGCCCTGATTTGTAAGTCGGGATAAAAATGTGATTAGGAATGAGAAACTGTCTGAGAACAATTTACATTACAGCCACCATTTCCCAAAACACATCATGTTGCTTAAGTTGTTTGCTTTCAATGTATTTTCTGATTTCCAGAGAGCCACCCTTTTCCATCAATTTTCATACAGTGTTCAACTTCCAGTGACTTATAATCATGAGATATTACATCAAAGAGAAAAGCAATAATCTGCTATTATTTAACCACAGTTAGTTTTGGCTAGTGATGCTGTTGTTTTCCCATTGCATCATTGTTTACCATCATTAGAAGAGGTAATGTGCTCTTTTCACAGCTAAACTTGTGGTCAGAAGCATGAATGTGATGGTCATTTTGGGCTTTTAATGGTTTCTTTGAAGTGTTTGTTTTCTAGGGTGGAATGACTGCACAGCATACATCTTTGATGACTTTAAAAAAAAGTTGGTGCACAAGTTTGAATTTATTTTGGATTTTCTCTAATCCACATGGGGTCAAAATTATACAGACACTCAATTAAATCTTTTAATAACTGCTGCTAAAGGTTCTACGCTCTTTTAACTTGACAAGGCCCATTAACTTATTAACTCATTAGTCATCATGATTGTCTACAACTGGTAGAATTTGTCTGGCAGCACTCACTGTGAATACTCAGATACTTAATACCCAGAACAAAGGGAAAATCCAAGGAACTCATTGAAGAGTTAAGAAGGAAAACTGTTGTTTTACATAGGTTGGAAAGGTGTCTTGGAGCTATTTCTAAACAACTGAAGGCTCCAGGATCATCAGTTCAAACAATTGTATGCAAGTACAAGTTATTTCGATGTGTCATCGCTTTGCTAAATTCTGGAAGAAAACTCAAACTGTCACCATCAGATGAGAGGAAATTGATTACGATGTTCAGGAACAACATATGAACCCCCAAGGCTCAACCCTAACACATGAACTAGAAACTGCTGGAACACCAGTGTCATGGTCCACAGTGAAACAAGTTTTACATCACCATGGACTCAAAATGGACCAAGCAAGATGCCCCTGCTACAAAACCTAAGAACACTATACCAATTGTTAGCATGATAGTGGTACCATCATGCTCTGGGGCTGTTAGTACCTACTCAAATCGACTCACCACAGATCACCACGACTCGACTCGGATCAGCTGTTTTTCTATTATAATCCAATACTACCTAACGTGCATGGTTGTCGTCATAGCAACGTGTCACAGCGTCCTGCTTTGACACCCTTTGTTGTAGCAACACAAATGCTACAACAAAGGGTGGACGTCAAGGCGACGATATACCTGCTGCTCAGTCTGTGGCTTTTCATCAGACTCGGGGATCACGGCGTTGTTTTTTGTAGCCATTTCCCTCATTGCCAGGTTTTTAAAAACGGCGTTTTTCATTTTCGTGAACGAGTCATCGAGTGACGCTCCTGACCAGTCAATCAGTGGCATGCAGACTGACAACGTTAGATTTTAGCACCTGCTCAGATCGCTTGGAACAGCAGTCGAGTAGGTGCTAAAAAAGTACCCGGTCCTATGGGATAATGGAAAACCCTGAAAACCTGGGCAATCCGTGTCAAGTCGATCAGTAGATACTGATGGAAAAGGGGCTTTAAATTGATTAGTGTGGGTATATTTATATATTTGAGCCTCTATCTATACTGTTACAAGTTGTGCACCCAGCTCTTGTTTTTTAAAATTATTAAAAATGTGTGCTGTATAATCATTCTCTGGAAAAAGGACAGTTCAAAGAAATCATGACATTCATGCTCATGATGAACATATGAAAACTTCTGACCACAACTATACCTCTTTGAGTTTTGCAAGTAGCTCTTTAAAAGAAAAGCCACCAGCTCACTGACAATCATGGTGTGATGATACCTGGCTGTACTAATGTTGTGTTCTCTGGTATTGTGACCACTTTAGTGTCTGGGCAACTACTACATTAAGGTTTCAGTGTGGTTACTTTCCCTTAGCTATATCCAAGTCTGTGCAAACTGATTTTTAGGTAGTGTAATTAAAGATAATCACTTGCAGTTTGAAACACTGAATCAAATGGCTAGTAAGGACTCTAGTTTTACTGTACATCATTTGTATTACATGGGCTAAAACAAAAAACACTGGTATGGTCCATTTTAAGCACTAATGAAAAGAATCAAAACTTTATTTTACTTAAAATGGGCCTATTGTGCTTTTTTGTTACTTTCTGTCATATACAGTTCCAATGCATTTTGCTCAGGGTCATCCCTTATATGGTCATTTGAAGCACAGAAGCCACCACCCACCCACCCCATGATTAAAAAGTCTCTTAATGAGCTGCAGCCAATCAGAGGAAAGTTCCCTTAAAGAGTTGGTGGCCTTAAAAGGGAGGGGAGTTGAAGTGGAGTATATCAAACCATGAATGAACTTGGTCAGTAACGAGGTTCAGTATATGACAAGTAATGATTATTTTGAACTGCCAATCGTGCAAAGCTACAAAGTTCAAGAATAAAAATCTGGAAATTAGCAAAATAGGGCCACATTAAGTAGTAAACATGAAATCTTAAGCCAAGAAATTGAATGTTTTAAAACTGTGCCTTAACAGCCATTCTGCCAACTATCCCCTTCAGCGGTGCCCTACCTGAGCGTCCACAGTCCGCACAGGAAATAAGGTCTTCAGGACAGCCGGTCTTCTTTGAGCCTCCGAGGCAAAAGTCACAGTAGCCGTTGGCAATGACTGAGCCATCCGCTGCTTTCTTGGCTGAGAGAAGAAAAAGAAAAAGGGGGTAAGAAAAACTTTCTCCCAACTGGACTCCTGGGGAAAAGAGGATGAAGAGCAAGAGTGTAAATTCATAAGTCAGTGTTATGAAATGTTGCCTCGGGGTGAAGAGGCTGTATCAGTCTCTCGACAGTGAGACAGATTGAAGAGGGAAAACCTATAAAAGTCATATCAGATGAACAAAGCAGCCATCACTGAGGTGTGCTGGGAAGCATGGCCAATGGAGTATTACAGAATACGAGTGATTAGAGATAAAATGATGAGATAACAAAGAAAAAGAAAGGAGACATGTAACTAAGTCCTGGTCACCACTCATTATTATATATTTACTTTGGTAAAATAAGCACCAACGCAGGCCTGCTCTGGAGCCTGGGACTCTCCAAACACTGGCTCACCCAGGGAGGGTGGGAGCGAACAGAAGGAAACGTCCGCTGGGAGCCCCTGGGGTCTAGCAAATATTGTCAGGAGTGGAGGAGGAGGGAGAGCAGAGGGAGACAGAAAGAGAGAGACCGTGTGTTCCCGTGCATGTGTGCGTGTGCTTTTGGATGCGTGCGCGTGTCCATGCGTGTGTTGGGGGGTGCCGGGACAGACCTGCCATCATGCTGAGCACGGAGAGGCAAGTGCTCCATGTGAAGCCGTTTCATAATAATTATTAACAAAAGAGAAATTCCCCCTGCCTGCCTGAGTGCTGTGTATATACTGTAAGTATCACTGTATGTGTGTGTGTGTGATCCACACATACCCCTTATCTCTCTGTCTGACTGTTGGTCTTCCTGCCTGTCTGTCTGTCTCCTGCCTGTCTCACTACTGTTGATTGCATAATCACTTTAATGGAAGCAATCACATAACCACTGCAGACTATTTGTATGTGTGCTTTCGTCTCAAAGATGTAATGCAGCGGACGGGTCCTTCACAATGAGTCACCAGGCTGGAGCACTGGTGAAGATACAATAGAGTGGATTATACAGGTACACACTCACACACATACAAGCTCAAGTGGAAAACCATTCATCCCGCAGGAAAAAAAACAAAAAGAAGCACTATAAGCAATACTGTGGTTGTGCTCTTATGAGAGATCATTAATCCATCCATTTATAAGGGTGGAGCCTTGCTAGGCCGGAAAGGGGAGGAGAGAGTGAATTTGATGGAATTTGATGTTGGAAAGGGGAAGGTGGAGTGAGAGGAAGAGATTGGGTTTCTACTCGAAAGGGAACGTCTTTAATCCCCAGTGAGAGATAAAAAAGAAAAAAAAACTCCTGATCAAGATGAGAGACTGGCAAACATAAAGGCAGACACATGGGAGAGGAAAGAAATGATGCGCTGTACCTGCTACAGCAAAACCATAAGCAGTAGGCTCTATATCGTGAGAACAGTCTAGTACTGTGCACCGTAACTCTGAGCCTGGTTATGCACTTTCATACTCTGTATTGTAGAATCATGAATAATACCATCTATATTGGGTTATCGACTATCAACAGAGATAGCAGTGACAGTAGATTTACTGTATGTATAAAACAGTGGCTATGCAGTCCCCTAGCATTTCAATATAAATGGCTGCAACCTCATATTTCTCAATAATCTCTTCTGCCAGTGGTGATATAATGAGATCTGCTGGTGTCAGCTTTTTCAAATGATGATAGTTTAATTGAAGAAAAAAAATTACCTGCACATCATCAGGCTGGTGTGCTGGCAAAGGTTAGACAGATATGTCCTGCCCTATTTTTCCCCCCTTAATTAAAAATCATCAGCCAGCCAGTGTGGTCTTTTGTGGATCCAATTAATGAAATGAAAACACAATGAAATGAAATGAAACACAAAAAATCATAATCACCAATATATTCTTCTGTTTTTTCTTACTATAGTATTGACCAAGCTGCAGTTAAATAGTGGTAAAATTACATTTTATCCAAAATTAAATAAATGTAAAAAAATACAGTTCTTACATTTTTAAGTACATTACAGCAAATCTAGGGATGGGGGCAGTTATCTTAGATTAATATTACAATCAGACCTCTATCATGTCTGTGTGCTAGCATGTTAGCATAATGTTTTAGTGCTTTTGTAGCTATTAATAATTCATCAATCATCATAAAATTCCCACCATGTCATTATACTTGCTGCTTACTGTAAACTGCTGTCTGTCTGTTACAATCTGAACTGAAATCTGAAAATCTGAACACAGCCCAGGCATACGAAAATCCCTTTTAGCTTTGCATGCCGGCATGCTAATATTTGCCACTTAGCAAAATAAAGTACAGCTGAGGCTAGCACTATCCTTGATGGCTGCTGATGACCAAAGGTATTTCATTCAGAAAAATTATCAGGGACAGACATCCCATTCAAAGAATCCTAAATTCATATATTGGAGATAAAGTATCTGAATTTCAGGAGCGGGACCACACCTCCAGTTCTACAAGCTGTTCGTTCTCGTTTACGTGCCCCACCCTCCCTCTCGTTTTCAATTCTTTAACGTCTTCACTTCTATTTAGTACATGGCGAACTGCCAGGCCCGAGAGCCACCGCCAGTCCCCTTCATGGCCTTCTCCAAACTGCAAATCAATTCATGTCTAAGCCTCACCTTATCTACTAAAATGCTGTCAAACCTAAAATGAGGACATGGGCCCAGCGAGTAAATATACATTTATTACATATAACATACATATAATGAAAATCACAGCAAGAGCAAAGATGGTGGTAAAATTTACCTTGCTTGGGAAAAAAAGGTTTAGAAAACCTTTTATCGAGCAAACACGGCAAACTTTTTAGTGGATCAGAACTGACTGGAGATTCTTAAAATGTAATTTTTATGTCCAAAACAAATAGACAGTACTTCACAATAATTGTCCAAATAGCTCCCAGAGGTATTCAGAATAGCGGCAGAGTGGTGAGGCTTGCTTCAGCTCATCTAAATGTTTGTACAAGTGTTTTCAACGCACAGATGTAGAGTGATAAGTCATTGTCCTGCTATGTTTCAAATCCATCCATCCATTCATTTTCTTCCACTTATCCAATTCGAGGTGGCTGGAGTCTGTCCCAGCTGCCACAGAATGAGAGGCAGGGTACACCCTGGACAGGTTGCCAGTCTGTCGTAGGACTAACACAGAGAGAGAGAGACAACCATTCCCACTCACGTTCACATCAATGGGTAATTGTAAATGAATAAATAACTCCACTACCTGCAAGTCTTTGCCCAGAGAGAACCCACACAAACACGGGGTGACATACAAACTCCACACAGAAAGGCTACGACCAGATGGTGGACCTTCTTGATTCCCGTGAGACAACAGTGCTAGCCACCCCGTCACGGTGGTGCCCTGTTACGAATTCACTGTAAATAAAAATGTCAAGCTTATGGTAAGACTGGAGGAAAAGTCAGAGGGTGTTACCACCATACTTAAAGAGACCTTCCAGTCTGAACCAAAGCACTGGACCAATTAACTCAAGCTCCCACACACTGGCGTGGATCCTGGGCCACATGTGCAAACCGTGTGACAATTTGTTGCTCCATAAAAATGAAGCACAGGACACAGTCGATCAAGAGCGCAATGATCCTGGATGAGGATGCCGCAGCTATTTAAGTGTATTTACTTCTAAAGAAACCAGTGCAGCCAGATGTTTACTGCAGGAGGATGTATAAAGCTGTAGAGACATATGCGGCTTGCAGGCCTGGAGCCAATGCAAACATGTTTTTGTCTTCTTGTTCTGGTCAAATAAATTGCTTTTATCTTCACCGCTTTTATTTGGGCTCACTGCTGCTGACTGGACCGCACAATTCCTGGCGGGATAAACTAGACAGACACACATGTGGATACACACACGAATGAAACACATTCAAACTGTATTTCATCTGTGTCTCTGTAGTTGGGTGTGCACGTGCAGATCTTTGTTTGCCTTTGTATTTCTGCATGTGTGTGTGTGTGTGTGTGTGTGCTAGGAGGCCCCTGAGAGTGAATCAGCAGGTCCTGATGCATGTGAGTGAGTCGGGGCTGCCCGCTGGCCTGCCTGCGTGGAGGAAAAAAACTCCATCAATGATTAAACGCCTGTGGCCATGTTTCAGAAGCTGCCTGCAACCACAGACACGCCATTGCCGGCAAATAGTGGGAGGGAAGGAGGGAGAGAATGGCGATAGAGAGAGCGAGGCAATAAAGGGGGGTGAGCTAATGAGCAAAAATAAAAGAGATATATACCAAAGAATGAAAAGACTGGCAATCATCAGGTACCTTTCCTTCTCCTTCTCTTCCTCCTCCAGAACCCCTCAGTGCAGTTGGCTCTTCCCCACCCGTCCCCTTTTTTTCTCTTCACCTCCATCTCCAAAATTTTAACCTGCCTCAACCACCCTTTCCTCTCCTTTCTTTCTTACCTCCATATCTCATTCCTATACCTGACTGTCCTTTCCCTCGCTCCCTCCCTCCCACCCTCCCCTCCTCTTCCAATTACCAGGAGGAGTATGAGCAGAACCGCACACTTCACAGCTTTCAAGTGTTGGAGAGAGATCCTCCTGGGAATTATCCAGCAAGAGATGAATCCTCAAATGCTCCTCACCCCCACCTCCTCTCCCCCTGCTACAATACCTACCCTTCCCCATTCTTCCCCATCCCTGTGCTTATAATTTCTCTCTCCCACCCCGTCTCGTTTTCTCTCTCCTTTCCTCCTTCACGCTGCTCCTCGGTAACCTTGTGTTTTTTCGCCCTCCGAGCAACCTCACGCCGTTGTGTCTGCACAGCTGAGGTGTGTCACATTACTTTTTGCACACTAACTGTATTCGCTCAAAGTTATTTTTGTCTTGTTTGCTTTTTTTAAATTATCGTTATTACTACTATTATTAATGGTTTTATGAAACTGGGGATTTCTCACAAAGAAAGAGGAGAAGGTGTTATTTTTAAGTTGCTTTTTCATGTTTTGCTTCCTCACCAGAGCGTGCATTTTTCCTATAGATAAATACCAAAAAAAGCAGCATCATTTTAGATGCACATCACTGCCCCTTGAAAAAACAAGCTAAAAATGTTATCTAGTCATAAAAAATCTTGTTTTCACCTTTGTGGTTATGTATTACTCAGATAATCTGAGCCTTTTGATTTGACTACTTAAAGAAGAAAGAGAAAATCCAAACATTTGGACTTTCATAGAGCAATAAATGTTAGTAACAAAGAGAATACATTTCAATAAATCATTTTGTTGCTGCTGTTTATTGCAGTCACATGCAATGGAAATAGTATAAAGAAATCTCTGCTCTTTAACTCCTTATTTAAAGATCATATGGATGGTGGAAGGAAATAAAAAATACAGAGGCGCCATGAAGAAGTCATGACTTCTGTGTCTGTGAGCGCTGCTCAAATTAACCCTGAATTCTTCTCCCCAGCATTGCTCTTTTTTCTCTTACTTACACCTCCAGCGTCTCTTCCTCCTCCTTCACCCCTTTTCTCCATTTCCCTCCAACGCTAACATGAAACCAGCGCTTCAGCCTGACTGACTGGTTGATAATCTCCTCCTTTGGCTGACCACAGTGGAAGCCTCATTAATTTAGCGCTTTCATCCGAAAGGGAATTACCCTGGCCTCCCCACACACGAGATAACAGGCCTACCTGTTGACTTTTCGCACTCTCTCTTTTCCACCTCACTTTTTCCTTTAAATTTTCTCATAATTTCACTCCTTTTTCCTTCCTCTGTTTTTTTTATTCAGCACATTCAAGCATGGTATTGGCATGACATCTGCTCGAACTGACTGAATTTACTATGATGTTTCATCTTCTTCTGTCCTACCGCCGTTATGTGCAGATACACAAAAAGGTAAGCTCGGCCATTGAGAAAGAAACGCGCGTTTCCATGGATACCACTGTCACAAAAATACAAAACTTGATTGATCAAGGTTGAGGTTTAGACAGGAATTAACAAGTGATGTCTGAATGCTCTCGTCCCAGCGTCTGTCTGGTCTTTACGATCACCGAAGGCAGCAAACGCCCCTGTAGGGCAGGTGCAGATGGGAAGAAGACATGAGGATCAGGTACAAAGGTGAGGGAAGAGAGGAGCAGGGGAGGATTTCGGGAACAGATGAGGCAAAAAGAAAGAGAAAAGAGGATGAGGAGGGTGAGGAGGAGGAAGCACAAAGGAGAGAGGAGGTATGGAGGTAAAATAGAAAAAAGAAGAAGTGGCTCCTGTTGTATCGGAGCAGCGGCGTGTGAAAACACACACTCTGCACTCCTGTCGCCTCGCTGCTTAATGAGGAGAGCTTCTCGGGAGAAGCGCATGCACGCACATACACAACGCCAGCGTCTGCGCACACGGGCAAAGACACCCGCGACCGCACGCATACAGTAGAGCGCACGCGCGCACACACCGAGATTTACAACCAAGCCTTTTTAATAATAACTTTTGCCGTCCAGTTTCAGTCCCATCCCCCTCTTGCTCTCTTTAATGTGATGAATGAGAGTCCCTGTAACCCCTTGCAGCCACACACACAGACGCGCACACACATGCAATTACAGTCTGAGATATCGTACAGTTTTACCATGAAACAAAGGGAAAAGAAACAAGCAACATATAGAGCACAAATCACGTCAGACTACATTCACACAGATGCAAAATCCCAAATGCTCAAGAAGACATTTTCAGAGGTTTTTTTATGCAGACAACGAGGCAGAGATGCAGTCAGATGGAAACCGTCAGTCACAGATGAAAAGTCACTAGCTTCCTTCCTCTCTCGCTCTCTCTCGCTCTCTCTCCATCTTCCTCCTTTCCCTCCTTCTTCCATCCTCTCCCCCTGTCTTCCTCCTTGCACTTTCATGCGTTCTCATTATTGCTGCTGCTCCCTCTGCCTCTGATTCGATCTCTTCACTCTGCTTCATTGTGCTTCTTCTTCTTCTGTTTTTTTTTGTTTCCCTCTTCCTTATTTGGCCTCTCTATTTTTCCCCCCTCTGCTTTACTCTCAAAGAGGAAATTGGAACTCTTTCCTGCAATCCATCTGTTGTCACACTGGTGCCTGCACCGGTGCCATCATGCTCTGTTCTTATTCTGTTTTTTCCCCCAGTTTTTTTTTTTTTTTTTTTTTTTTTTTGCACCCCACCCCTATACACATACAACCACACATACACAAGCACCACTTTTACTCATGTCCAGTCAGCAGGTTGCGTAACTCCCAATGCATTGTGGGACTGGATGCATGCATTTCTGTGTGTGTGCAATGTGAGCTTGTGCTCTCAAAGATGACATTGCAAAGTAAAGAGGACAGAGGCAGTTTTGGTGCATAATAAAACTTGATCTATGGCTGCGTTGTAATCACACTGACCCACAGGAACAAAGATACACACACACACACACACACACACACACACACACACACACACACACACACACACACACACACAACCACACACAGGCACACGCACACACAAGCGTACAATCCGTCAGGCTCTGCAGTATTCTGATATGTGCACATTTAGCAAACAGACACACACAGACGCACACTACCACCCCATAAATCATGCATGTAAAGAAATCACACACAAACGTGCACACGCAGGAAATGCCGATGCGTGCAAAACTTTGTGCACACACATGCACGCTCTTACAAAGAACCGCTCCGTGGCTTGTGTCCCTGTCCGCAAAGAGTTAAAATGCAAATTATTAATCCTATTTTGTTCCAGGGACAGAGCCAGCTGGGAATGTGACTGTGAAATCCTGTTTGAATTGGGCCCTACTTCACATGGTCCACTATGTTAGGAGTGTCAGCCCTGCGCTCTCACATGGAAATGTCAAAAATGACCAACCGGGGGTAAAAAAAAAAAAAAAGAAAAAAAGAAAAAAGAAAAGAAAGAATAGATATGCATACAAGAGCAAAAATTTGTCAAAAAAAAGCAGAGCACAGATTGCATTTTGTTGTGCCACTGCAACACTGAAATCAAGAGTGTGAGTTTCTGTAAGTGGTGGCATTATCTTTGCGTTTAATGCTGCTTGTGCTAACTACTAATTGGAATTTTATTCTGGACAAACAAGAGCTGCAAGTGGCTTCATTACTGTGCGTGGGGGCTTGGCAGCTTCCCAGGAGTAACAACGCAGTAGTTTAGACCAAGTGCAAAAAGTTTGCATCCCTCAAACCTTTTACTTCTCGCTCTTTCTAATGTTTGCATTATTCCGTCAATAATTTACAAGCGTGACGTGGCGCTCAAGTTTTACGGCTGCGGTAAATCCATTCACCGACAGAAAACTAGACAGCAGGAGATGGCTGGAGGGTGAGCGTGGATTTGGCACGGTGGTAGGGGAGGGGTTGTGGTGTGGTAGTGTGGGAGGCTTATCCAAACATGGCCAAGACAACTGAGGGACCACAGAACAACCATCCAGCAAGCCACAACACCACATCTTAAGACAGAATACCAAATGAAGCAGACTCCAATATTACCCTGCCTTCACCACTCCAACTGTCTGGGGGGATCTATATGATGAATCATGAAGAGGGTTTTTTTTTTCTTCGTCTTCTTTTTCTCTCAGTCTGTTTAACTCTCTGCTTCTCGCTCTGCTTCTCTCTTTGTCTGTTGTCTCTCTCCCATTCTTTATGTTATTTTTAATGAACTCTGCACCCCCTCCTGCTCCTTCTCCCTCCACTTCAACTTCTTCCACCCTGCCTTCTTTCATTCTCTCTCCCCCTCTCCCTCCTTCCATCCTTTTTCTTCTTCTCTCCATAGCTCTCCTTCCCTCCTCCTCTACCATCTATCTCTCACTCTCTTTCTCTCTCTCTCTCTCTTTTCAATGTACATAACAGTGTACTCTTTAGGAGGGAGCCCTGGCGGTATCCATGGCAACCGGATTGCTAGGCAACAGCCGTTTCTCCCTTCCTTTTTCCTGCGCCGTGCAGCAGCGGCAACAATCAACCAATCAAAAGCTGAGAAGGAACGTTCGAGTACATGAAAAGTTCAGAACACATCCAGAAAGCAATGAATGCTGTTTCCACATGTGCCATCGGAAAATACTCACAATGTACTGATGGATGCACCAGCGACACAAAAATATACACCAACCTTTCCAGTTTAATGAAGTTGTCTGCATTGCGGTGAATATTCAGCTACTTTTTAAGATGTTTTTTTATAATTTGTCTTATAATCGAATCATTTTTTCATTTTTATGTCTTGCTGTTTCAACCAAGTCAGGTCAGTTTAATGTAGCAAGTTTAACGTATACATTTCCTACATATTAAAGCACAATGAAAGGACATGACTTAAGCTAAAAGTTTAATTAGTCTTTGAATTGAAACTTACAATCAGCCATGTGTTTAGGTTAGAGTGGATGTCCGTCTGTAGGTGGTGTTTAAGACCAGCATGATCTCATTCCAAAACATGAGATAATCAGGAAAAACTATACTTTGTTGATGTAATGGAGAATATATTTCCATTTTTACCTGTCACAGGATTCATGTCTTTAATGTAGTAGGATGTAGTTTTTTGGCTGTACCACATGTGTTCTCTAGACTCCCCAGAGAGGACAGGTCAACCAAGGGAACACAGTGTTAAGATCATCTGTTGTATCTGCACAAAAAAAGACATTTTTCTAATCCTAAACAAGTAGTTTCATTGCTTAAACACAACAGAGTGGCTCTGGTTCCTAAACTTGAGAAGTTTTTAATGACTAAATTTAACAAAACAACAAAAGAAGTGTCAAAGTAACGGCAGAAAATGTCTATAAATGCTTCCAGGGGACTCGAGTTGTGGGTCCTGGGGACAGATGAAATTACTTAATAAGCCACCAACCCCTACAGTCTCCAGATGCAGACTTTTTTGCCCCATTCAAGCTAATAAAACTTCACTTCCTGTGAATGCACATAAAGCAATAGATATGCATGCAATACGTTGAACGGGCTGAGATATGAGAGCAAAAAAAATGAAATGAAAAAAAAAAAAACTGGGCTTAACTGTGTCCATGAAAACGAATCACAGGTATGCATTTTACGAGTTTGTCAAAAAATGTCATAAGACTGTTAAAAAAAGAACTATTAAAAAAAATCTTGGAAAAACATGGAAGATGTCTTTTTTTACAGAATTTTTTTTAAAAATGTCTTTAAACTGTAAAATTCTATGTGTGGTTAAAAAAGGGGGAAAAATATCCGTAAAAAAGTAATACGAAAAATACATTCATTTTAAAACTGTGTTCTTAAGCTGGAGGGTTTGTTTTTTTTTGACCATGTATGCAATTAAACCTCTGGCCATGGAAAGAAATTTAGGAGACATGCTTCAAAATCTTATAAGATGAAGCTAACAGTAATCAGAAGTCTATTAAACACTAAGGGCATTTAAACATGGACAAAATGAGTGCATGAAACATTAAGCCATTGCTCCACTTTGTCCCTAGGACTTACAGTCAGAGCCATCAGGTTTTGGTAGCAAACAGCATTTAGTGCAAAGACTTCCCATCTTACAAGACTCAGCGAACTGACAAAGACTAGTCCCAGTAGAGACACACATCTGTATCTGCCCAGTGACACTGCTATAAATGTCAGCGCAATAAACACGAGAGCTGCCGGAGTCTTCCAACACCTCAAATCACCTTTTCCGATATTCCGAAGAGAAAGACAGATGGAAGTAGAAAGAGGGGGGCACTGCTGAGCACAGCTGAATGACAACAGACACAAAGTGGGTAGTGGCCATTTCAGGTTCTCAGTGTTTGGTTGATCAAAATTCCTGCTTCGCTTCTGCCTGCAGAGAGCAGGAGGAGAGCGGGGAGGCCATTTTGAAACACAAGAAAAAAAATGTAAGTGGGGAAAAAAACCACAACAACCAACAATGGTGAGTAGGAACAGAGGGATACTGACCTTCAAAGGGCTCAATTACATGTCTCACTCACACACACAGACACAAACACGCACACACAAATTTGGAGTTGGGTGTGATTGGCCATACAGCACTCTCACGCAGCTCAGTGTCACAGAGAGGCGTGCGCACAATCATGGACATGCATTGTGCGTGTGTTAGGTGCATTTTTTTTAATAACACACACACATACACACACACGCAGACACACACATTCTGTGTCCCTGCTGCTCTACACCGTAGGACCGTCTGTCCGTCCAGATAAAGTGGCCTCTGAATCTCAGTTCTGATTTGAGAGAGGAGGCTTTAATGACAACTACACCCCCGTCCCCCTCTCCTCCCTCCCCCACTCCCTCCCACACAACCCCCCCTTCTCTTTTTGTTTTTTCTTTTATTTCACTCACTCATCCATTCCTGTATTCACAGGTGCTGTTTTGCTCCGTTTGGGTTCTTCTCATTTTATCTACCCATCTTATATCCCGACTCTTCTCCCATTATTTTACTCTTCCTCGCTCTCTGTCTCGCTCCCTCTTTTTCCTGCTTTTCTCTATTGATGTCCACAAAACCAATTTTCAGGTGGACAGTGCAGGGCCGACCTCTAAAGTAAACATCCCCCTTACTTCTCCCCCCTCAGCCTCCTCCCTCTCGTCTCCGTCTCCTACCCCCAGCCCTCCAACCATCACACCAATGCCAAAAAAAGACCCCCACCTCTCAATATTCTGCTCTAACCTCCAGCCTCTTCTACTTCTTCTCCTGTTTGGAGAAAGAGAAACATAGTATGTTGTGCGGTCATGAATTTTAATGGCGCGGCTCATTTTTGAGTAAACAGTATATCAGCTAGGATCCAGGAATACGTGGAGGGTTAGTAACGGTGGTTGATTTTAGCGATGGTACACACAAACAAAGAAATTAATTATAAGGAAAGCCAAAGCAGATGGATGAAGCAAACGGAGAGAGAATGGAAAGCGGGAGGGGGGTGCAGAGCAAGATGAGGAAAAGAAAAGTGGTGAAAGATGGACTCGGAGAGCAAGAGGGAAGGAAAAGCTCATCTCCTCGTGGAATAATCTGTCGTTTATCACGCTGATGGAAAAACAGAGAGAGCGAGAGAGAGCAGAGAGGGGCGAGGCTCCAAAAAAACCCCAAACAGACTTTTATAGTTTCTCTAATAAGTTTGTGTGTTTTTCGGCTCACCCTTGTGTGTCGGGGATGCTGCATACATGCTATAGTGTCTAGACAGCCAGAATATAGCATGAATTATGCATGCAGGGTTGCTCTCATTCAAGGGAAGCCGTATTAATATTATTACATATGTGGCAATATACCAAAAGATGGAGGGTGGAGGGTGGTGGAGCCTCTTCCATGGCACTTGGCAGACTGGGTAAATGTAAAATGTTGCACCCACACACACACACACACACACACACACATATATAGACACACACAAACACGCACATCAATGCATTTACACTCACAGAGTCTTGCAAATGCATATGCACTTGTGCATTTGGAGTCTCTCTCTCTCATACACACACACACACACACACAAACACACACTCACACACACACATACAAACACACCAACCAAAAGGCTAAGCTTTCTTTTTCATTTCAGCAGAGAAGATTGCGTTTTCTGAAGCCGCATGTGCGTGTGCATGTGCGTGCATGCATGTGTGTTTGACTGTGTGTGTGTGTGTTCACGTGACCATGTGTGTGATTTCTGACTGCTTGGGAGGGAGTGATGGGGGATATTAAACAATTCAAATGCTGTCTCTCTTGCTCTCCTCCACTGGAGAGACCTAATACTGCAGCCTGGCACACACACACACACACACACACACACACACACACACACACACACACACACACACACACACACACACACACACACACACATTTTACAAACACACTCAAAGATATATATAGAGAGAAATATATATATATATATATATATACATATATATATATATATATATATATATATATATATATATATATATATATATATATATATATATATATATATATATATATATATATATATATATATAAAGGACTGTTGTGTTCTGTCAGACAAACGGCCAGTTTAAAAACACAAAACACACACTGCCAATTAATTGAGGCAGCGTGGTTTCACTGTGGACATTGTTGCAGTGCAGATAATGTGGATGTGTGTGTTTTGTGTGTTTATCTGTGTGCTCTATTCTGAGCAAATTGCTTGTTTTAAGACCAGGAGGAACAAAGAAAGAGGATGATTCGTCTGTGCTCTTCTTTCAAATGTCCACAGCTATTTCTTTTTCCTTTTTTTTGTGAACAACTGTAGCCAATTTACTCATGATTACTGACCAAAACACAATCTCCCGTAGGATAAATGCATGCTATTGTCCTTAAAAGAAGTCTTCAAAAAACAAACAAAGCACACAAACAGAAGACAACACTGAACGCCGAACACGGCAATAGAAAACTGGCCCGGGGGATGAAAACAAATAGCCAAAGAAAAAAAGCCGAGCAATTTTGATGCTGGAGCTGACAGGATCAAGAGTCGAGGCCTGATTCACAACCTGTTCATAGAAACCTAAATATTTGCTTTACTTGTTGTTCATTGGCACTTATTGCTCTCTTATCGTACCCATGATACGTTTAGCAGAGCCTTTGTAGCCTTGTGCTAAGTGCAGGCTTGGGATGCCAAACACCCACAGCAGCGTTCAGCATATACTACAGTACCATTCAGTGAATCACACTGCAGAGGTGATCTCTGGACATTCTCGTGCCATATAATGTCTGTACAAACCTGTGCCCCTCCAGATTTTACAGAAGGCCCCTTTATAGCTTCGGGAAATCTGCCAGTTTTCAATAATTCTCACACTTATGTCTCACAGTTCATTTTATTTAATAGGTAAAAATAACAGAGGGAATAATGTGGCATGAGAGGAAACCGAGGTGAGTTTTAAAGAGAATAAATGTCCACAGAGGTGTGACTTTTTTCATGATGCACAATAATGTGTTAAAGACAGTTGTAAGCAATTACATATATATTGACTGCAGTCTAATAAACTGCTTCATGTAGTGCCTGGGCCTGGGCTCCATTTCCCAAAGGCATCTTTTTTACTAAGACTGTAGTCAGCAGACTTACAATGGGCCTTAAAATGCTTTAGGGAAACAGGGCTCTGTTTTGTATGTGCAGCCTCACTGGAAAACCAACAGGAAACCTACCATTATTTATGTTTGTTACACCTGTGTCATTCCTGGGACAAGTTTAAATGGTTTCTAAGAAAAACGAGTGAAAAATAGGGGCAGTGAACATGATTTCTTTGAAGTTATCAAATGTGATGGGCCTTTTTACATCAAGTGCAAATGTTTCTAAACTACAGTTTACTGCATTTGCCAAACCAAGTATGCAGCTATTCATTTAAAAAATCAGTCTGGCTGAGTGAACAGCGGTTAAAGTATGGCTTAGGCATAAAAATTGAGGCATAAAAAAATCTTTCTTCATTAAAGTCGAATAATCAGCTTGTTTAATTTGTGCCTTGCTGGACTCACTGGTCCCTGCACTGGAAGGAAGCATTTGCATTGCATCTTAACTCACAAGGTGTCTAATTAATCCAATATGAATATAATTCTGAGAATTGTGATCTGGACGCTTCAGCATGAGCTAAAATAAACTGTATAACACCTTACATACTTTACAACTTTGCTTCAGTTTGTAACAGGACTAATAGTCTGGATTTCAAGCACACCACAGCACTGAAACTGTGCTTTTAAAAGTGTTAAAAAACCTCTTAACAATAAAAATTACTGACCTAGAGGATTCTGTCATTTTAGTATTCATTCATGTAATTTTTTAAAACCTTAGCCCTGATTTTAATATCGTATTTCATAGTATTCTTATTTCTCGGCTTCTTCAGAATCAAAAGAATTGTGCTGAAAATGGTTTAAATGTTATTTAACCAACAAAAGTTTTACAGTTAGACTGGGGGTTACATCTTCCTCAATAACCCTGTGCTCATATGGGGTCCCCCAGGGGTCCATTCTTGGCCCAGTCTTTTTTTATACTCTCCCCTTGGGCTCAGCTTTTTAAAAACACGGTGAATCATGTCATTGCTATGCAGATGACTCACGGATTTATATGCTACCGAAACGTAAATTCACGATTCTTCAGAAGACCTTACTGGATTGTTTGAAGGATAGCTTTAAATTTTCTTAACTTAAATGAACAGGAAATAGAAGTCATTGTGTTTTAACCTTTACAATATTGTCCCTATAAGAAATTCTAAAAACCATTTGCAATAATCTAACTTGTGACAAATACATTAACACAGTCATTAAAACTAGATTCTTCCATCTCTGATACTAGCAAAAGTGAAACAATTTCTCTGATTTGGAAACGTTAAAAGAGCGATCCAGCTTCACTATTATAATAATCATTATTCAGGTGTCAATTTGTCAGTGCTTAGCCGACTCCAGTTAGTCCAAAACGCTGCAGCACGGTTATTAACTGCCACACGCAAGCAGGACTACATATCTTCCATATTCAAGCCCCAACTGGTCATGGCAGACAGCTGCTCCTCTCTGAGCTCAGTTCTGCTGGACGTTTCCTCCTGTTAAAAGGGGAGTTTTTCCTTCCCACTGTTGCCAAGTGCTTGCTCATAGGGTGTTCTCTGATTTTTAGGGGTTTTTTGTATTATTGTAGGGTCTTTACCTTAAAATGTAAAACAACTGTTGTTGTGAACTGGCCCTGTGCAAATAAAACTGAATTAACCTGAATTGAATTAAATATTTACATTTCAAGTTCTTTTAACTGTGTTGTGTTTACTCGGGTTTAGTCACTTTATATTTCCTTTCTTAAACTCTGACATTTTAACAGCACTTGGACACACTTGTGCTTTAAGCTTAATTGTAACATCATCATGGAAATGCGCTCACAATGACCATGCTAATGCAGGTGTAATGTTTGTTAAGCGCACCACCTTAAACATTTGTGTTACTATACACACACCATACAAACAGAGAATGGGAATGCATACACCCATTGCAAAACTTTGAATACTAATGTTAAAAAGAATAATTTGGAAGATGCCAGTGCAGCTACCCATATTTTTTCATTTTGTTTTTATTGTTATTAATTCCTTTTTGTTCAGTCAGAACTACAAATATGAATGTTGTGAGATTAGAGAAAAATCACTATATACACTAGAGTTCATATTTTGGAGCTAATGAATGTCACAAAACGCTAGTTAATGGTTTAGATACTTTAGTCAGTCTGAAAAAAAATTTCATCTGTAACCCAGCATAGCTGTCGACATTCTCTTCAAGAAGAGCTGAAGGCATTAGCGAGCGCTATCATCATTACTACCTCATGATATTATGGACCACTGCATTAAGAGATTCTCATTAGGCCCTTGATAGCTGCAGCCATATTGCATCCTGTAAACTAAAATGTACATACACTAGAAGTTGATGTCTAAAGAGTGTGATGGAAATGCCCCTTACTGTAGTGTGACTTGTAAACTAGCACTTCTTTAAAGTTGATCAGCGCCAGTTAAAAGCTCATTAACAACTGATATGCATTCACAGCAAATGCTGAAGTATACGATTAAGTAAGATAGATGATGATTGGGTAGAAGAACCTTTACAGTCTGGGTAATTTCATTTCTCTAACTTTCAGTGCCCTGGTCAGATCTCCCAGTGCCCCTTACATCTAATTCATGCAGTGTGCATGAATTAGACCTTTTTTGACTAAGTACTCATTTTTAGTTGGTGAATTTAATTAGATGAATTGCTACTTTAACTCTTGAAATCATAAGGAGAGATGGCATGGTGTAAGTCTATCACAAGTGTAAAGTTCTTTTTTTAATGTTGTCAGAAATACACAAAACAGTTTCTACGTGATAACATATCTAATTTGTCTTAATCTCACAGTAAATGTGTTAAATGTGCTGTCATTATTACCATCTGGTCCCATTTTTCCCAAAAAATCTTACACTGTTGAAAAGTCTGATTATTTCCACTTAAATAGTGCCATGTTTGTGAGGACAATTTGTGGGTTGAGCAGCAGAGTTGAGTATGTGAGTTGCTCTAATGAAAAACTTGCCAGATCTTCTCTGTGGCTATGTTCAGTCTGTTCTGGATTGTCTGGGTATAGAGCTGTCGGCCATATCGTCCTCCACACCTTGACTGTAAATCTGTAGAAGACTGTGGTTCCTAAATGTGGACAGGATGAGGAAACGCAGTCTTTTTGGGACACCCACTCTACAGCCTATATCCGATATCAACTGTTATATGGAACTAGTGCTCGCTCCAAATAATGCTGCATCTTGGTTTTGCAGAGCATCATCTTACAGTTGCTGTATGCCACAGGCCCTATCCAGATCAGTCAAACTTGGCATGCTTGGAGCAGACACCAGCTGACCACTAATGCTAATCAGGCAGCAATCAGGCTCCTAATTGTCAGCATCTTGGGTACCAGGAGCTCAAAACAAGAGTCAATAGGAGATAACTTATCTGAATATCAGGATTGGGACCACACCTCCATACCCTTCCGGTTCTCTATATATTACCTCACCGGCTCTACAAGCTGTCTGTTCTCGTTTTTGTGCCCCACCCTCCCTCCCCTTTTTCAGTTCATTCACTTCTCATTAGTACATGGGGATCTGCCCAGCCTGGGAGCCACCGCCACTGAGGCCTTCCTCTACCCACAGCCTCAATTCATGTTCAAGCCATCTGCCGTTAACTACTAGAAATGCTGTCAAACCTAAAATGAGGATGTGGTCCCAGCTAGTGAATAGCAGAAGCTGTTTGACGTTGACAGAGAAGACTTGGCAAGTTGGCAACTCTGCTGCTCAACCCGCAAATTAATTTTCAAATCCGGCACCATGTAAGGGGAAATACACGGGCTTTCCAACAGTATGAGATTTATTGCATCGATTAGACAAGCATTGTTACAACAACAAAAGGATCGACCAAAAACAAATGTCCTCACTTTTTGTGCTAAGATTAGTCACGGTAAACACCCAGGCTCACAGTTATTCAAAAAATCACTACTGCAAGTAGTGATTGAGAATTTAAGAACAATATTTTGAACTTTACCGAAGAGATCAACAGTTCACACGTCATGACCCATCCTTTCTATGTGTCGGAAATAATTAATAATTAAGTTCCTGCTGTGTCCCATGTGAAAAATGAACATTGTTTAAGGTGCACATATTAATCCTGCTGCTGCAGGAAACCATACAAAGCTGCAGGTGTAAATAAAACATCTAAAAGCAACAACTTCAGCTCCTGCTAAAGTTTGTCAAACCCAGATTCATGGCGAGAACCTCACAGCGACTGGTCTGTGTGTGCACGCTCTGAAAGCAGGTAGCAGAGCAGGCACAAAACACAGGCACACAATCAACATATACAAAAATGCATCTGTTGTTTTGCTTATATTAAACACTGTGGTTGTGCTTTATTTCAAATATACATTCATCATTGCGACTGGCATGACTGATAATCATGTGCTTGTTTTGGTGTTCCCTCATCCCGCCCTATGAATAGCAAGTATACTACATTATAATGATGCATTTGTACATTCAGAAATCGCTATCTTGTCACTTCTGAAAAGTTTCTATACAGTATTGATACAGTGGTAATAGTAGAAGTTTGAATGCGGTCTGACAGTGACATTAGCTCAGGGCTACAGCAGCCAAATCACTGAAAGGTTAAACATTGCAAGAAAAGAAAAAGAGCAAAATTAGCCTAGGGCTAACTTTGCCTCAGGGCAGTCATGCTAATTTTGAAGTGTCATGTGCCACGTTCTGTAGACTTCGAGTTAACAGAGAACAAAAGTGTGACAATCTGCGTCCATCAGACTCAAACTAGTGCAAACTTTCAGTCCCACTGCAGGGTGTAGTGTGTCCTATAATGCATGTTTAACCCCTTTCTCTTCTACTAAGGAAGCTCACATTGTTTGACTGGGGTTGAAAAAGGTTCCGAAATGTGAATAAGAGAGAGCTGAAAAATCAGCTTAAATCTTATTATAAAATGCACACAATTGTACACTGGACTTGGCTTTGTCAGCACTGTACCCATCCCTAATGCCACTGGGGTAACTTCAAGGCAATCAGCTGTGATTATGAAGGATGGTTGGTATGACCCTGAAAATGTTTTATACTTAGTCTGTTCTGAATACAAATATTTTGAAAACTCAACAACCTGCAAATGGACAGACACATAAGTGCAGACTCACGCTTGTGGTTGTTCTTGCGTTGGAAGGGTAGCGTGTGTCGCTCTGAGTCTTCTTCACCCTCCTCATCTGCCAGGTGTGTGTGAGTGTAGTGGTAACTCAGCCCTGGGCGGTTCTTATAGCGCTTCCCGCAGACTGGAACACACACGCAGTGTATAATATTAGATTTATCTACGTTTGCAAGAAGAAACGAGAAAGGAGAAACTTAAATGAATCCATAGAAAATGTGACGCTCACTGTCACAGACATAAGGCTTGTCTCTGTCTTCAATGGCAGGCAGCTCTTGTCTCTTTCTCATGCCCCCAACACCATAGGCCTGCAGAGAACACACACACACACACACACACACACACACACACACACACACACACACACACACACACACACACACACACACACACACACTTGTAAAAATACATGTAATATAATCATAAAAGTTTGAACTTCCACACTTATTATGTACTAAGTTTTGTACACTCAAACACAATAAAGGAAGCATAGCAGCACACTCCTCACTTGGGTGTTTCACAGTACACACACACACACACACACACACACACACACACACACGTTTGCATTCTAATCATCTGCTCTCAGTGTAAAGCTCCACTTCCAACAGGAGGGGGCTGATGACACCTAGCAGGGGAGCAACAGTTCCAATTAGCAACCCTGGTGTATGTGTGGCGTGTGTGCTTACACAACACGCTGCGTGTGTGTGTGTGTGTGTGTGTGTGTGTGTGTGTGTGTGTTTGTGTGAGAGTGTGTGTCTGTGTGTGTGAGAGGGAGAGTTGGTGACTTTCAGAATGCATTGCTAACACTTGATTATCTTCCCATAGGATGCCCAAAAAGAGTGTGGGGAAAAAAAGACCTGTCTGATCTAATCAAAGATGTTATAAAAGAGGCCTTCCCAGCATGATTTTAATCACTGTATCTGTTTGCATTTATTTGCAATAACTTCTAGTTTTGTGTAATGACACTTCACTTCAAAGTCTGGTACACAGAGAAAGCACGAAAAGATTTCTAACTTATATTTTACACTTATGTGAAGTTTCCAGTAATCACTGTCACGTCTCCAACACTGCGTGCCTTTATGTCTTACAGACAGGACACAGATTCAGAGCTGATAGCTCTGAGCTCAGACTAGGTCATTTGTTTTTTCCTGATTCTGCTCTTCCACATTAACAAGTAAGTAATTTCTGTGAAAAAGACAGAATGTAACTGTTTCCTTACTCGTGCTTTGGTACGGTTCTTGCGCTTCGGAACATCTTCATCCATGTCGTCCGCCTCCAGCTCATGAGGGAAATCCCCAACAAGCAGCTTCTATTGGTGAGATATAGAAACAGAAAGGGAGAGATGGACAGGTTAGTTTCCTTTCCTTTCCTTTTATCACTTAAGTCATTTATTTTTCCTTTTACCCTGCATGAGCCCGTATGTTTAAATTAAATTGCGCACTTTCCTGCTGATTTTAACTTGTTTGGATGATCCCAGCATGAAAGCACTATTAACACTGAACATAACCAATACTTTCACCATTTCGTTGCAATAAAATCTGACAACATTTGAATCACAATTTTCTCAATTAAACAGGTAGATCATGAAAATAGAATAAAACTGGGCAAATCGTGGGTTTAGGGGGGCATAACAGAATGAGCAAAGGCAGGCAGAATTGTCAGACATACCCTTCCTTTTGGGTCAGCCTACAAAAGCATACTTCCACTTCCTATATTAAAATTGATAGCTTGTTTTACTGAACTCCTTTGTGTCCTAAATCTCCCTTTTCCCCCAAAAAAGCTTCACTTGAGTATGCATTACAGCCTAGTCATTAGAAACTTCACAGGCTGTGCAGAGTTCGTTGTGATGAATAAGCTGAAGACTATGCGTAAAATCAGTGGAGTGCCCCTCTTGGATGAGAGGCTTTTAGCGTTCTATTAGCAAGAGGTTTAGTAGGACTAAACATCTATTTTAACAAAGACACCAGCTTTGTTCAAATATATTCATGTAACGGTGTGTGGAATATCTCAGACACTGAGCTCAAATATTGTAGTAAGAAAATTGTGAAAAGCTGACAGTTGAGTGTTTGATGGGACACACGGTATAACGCCTGCCTGCTAAAGAGCCGGAGTTGGGGGAAGCCCCGGATTAGAGGCCCTAAACACGACTCCAGCTCTCAAAGGGCCACTGTGAGCGCTATTCACTCAACTGCTGATTGATTAGCTGTCCGTGAGAGTTCAACAGCGGCAGCCTCGAGCTGGTGAAATACTCCAGACAGATGGGCATTAAGTTTTTGCACATAAGTTATGTTTACTTTTAATGTAAAGAAGAAAAAAAGAAAACTATTTTTAAAGTTGGTCTGTGAAACAACTGAGCAGGATCCCCGTAAAACAACAAGCCGCAAGTGCAGTGATGGGAAACTCGCACACGCTGTCAGGAGCCGCAGGAGCCCATGTTACCGCCAAAACGCACACTCCGAGAGAGAGAGAGACACACACACACACACAAAAAGGCATAGACAGACAAAGAAACGCAAACACAGATGGATAAAAAAAGACAGACAGCCTGACATGAGAAGAAAACAACAAGACGTGGAGAGCAACAAAGAACTACAGAGAGAGAAACGACAGAGGAAAGAGGAAGCAGCGTCTCACCTGACACTCGCTCATGGGCTCTTCTTCCTTGGTTTCTACCTTCTTGTCCAGGGTTTCCCCAGCGAGCAGCGACTCCAGCACGGGACCGTCTGGGATCCCCCCCTCCTTCTTTAAAGATGCCTCGTAGTCTGCGGAACGAGACGATTACAATCAGAAAGCAGCAGAGAGCTCGACTTCACGCTGGCGTGCACAGTCGAGCTGACAGAGCCCCGAGGACACGAAATTTGGCTTGTTCATGAAACTGCAGTGACTTTTAGCATCTCTACTGCACAGAGGCTGAAATGATCATGACCATTTTAGCATCGCATGATTGTATAACACTTGTGGAAAATTGCTGTTTTTGAATTTTCTCAAAGCATTAACCGATTGCTGTAAAATGTTGGTAAAATGAGAAAATATCCAAGTTATTTAAATATGAGGTTAAAGTTTTCTACAAATATGATCACTCCACTGAAGTTAGTTATACAATAACATCCAGAAAGTTTTCAAAGAAAAGAGATATTCTGTGTGACTCTGAATTTATAAGCAATGTCTACCACACCTAACATAGTTGAGATATTCTGCAGTTTCTTTCAAGAGTTCTGTTCATCCCATTTCCTACTCACCTATCTTGAACTCGATCGGTACAAGCCGCGGGTCCTCCAAGATGTTTAGCCGTCTCTTCTTGCGCCAGCAGCGAGCGGGGTATGTGTACAACTGGCCCGGAGCGTGACCTGAAATACAGAGGAACACACATACTGGCGTGATTGATACATTAATTAGTACATGAACGAAAGTAGGTTATTAAATAATCATAATTCTGGCATGTCAAAGTCTGATGTGCTGGAATAAATTACCAAGTAACTAATTTTGGTGTTTTACATCATTAACTAGACAGCCCACATCCAGAGACTGTGAGCGACTCTAGACACAGCAGTGCTAAACGCTAACACATTTTATATTTTACAACATTTCCCAGTTATTTATTCAGGTTGGTTATTTTAGTTTATCTCGAGAGTTCGTGTGCAGAGCAGCGCCCGACACAGATGGTGTTACAGAAAAGGTAGCATTACATAAGAACTAAACATTTATTCTTATTCTTCTGCTTTAAATAGTAGTGAAAGGCATTACACCCTTTAAGTAAAAGTCTTCATCCTTAAATAACAGTGCAAAAGTTTTACTTAAAGTATTAATTATGCAGTATTCTGCAGATTTCTTTTCAGCAACATGTGATTATTACTGTTTCAAGTGTATATAATATTTATATTACAGCTAATTACTTATATACTGCTGTGTCACTTTATCTATAATACATTTATTGGAAGATTTATTTTTATACTTGGCAAAATAAGAACTAAAATAAATTGTACGAGTTGCAACTTGCAAATATTTCAGTCATCCAGATTATAGTGAAGTAGAAGAAGAAAACAGTATAACATATAAATAAATAACATAACTGTACTTCAGTACATCCCATCACTGGTACTATCATTGCTGGGTGTTGTGAGCCTTTAGCCCAAATGGCCTTGTTGAGGAAACTCTAGAGGGACCACTGGCCATTGGTGTTACCTACTGTTACCATCTTGTGACCACCAGTGACCCCTGTGAATGTACCCCTGCATTTATGTGTCAACCTGATCTCATGGTAATTCATCCGAAAGTTGGTGTTGTTGGGAAACTGCTCTGAATTGAAGCTGTTTTGAAGTGGGCAAGAGCAGCTCATCTCAGGAGGTAGAGTAGGTCAACTAGTAATCCAAAGGTTAATGGTTCAATCCGTGGCTGTAGTATAGTATACAGATAGATACTGAACCCAGGTTGCTCTCTGATGCATTCACTGGAGTTTGAATGTGTGTGAATGTGAGACAGAAAGCACTTAGGCAAAAAAAACATTTAAAAAAAGTGCTTCTGTGACTGGGTGTGAATGGGTGCTTATAAAACACAACAAATGTACACGTGATATTAAAAAAAATATGATACAACAAAAGACCCTCAGCTGACTACCAGAGGTGTGGACTCGAGTCACATGACTTGGACTCGAGTCGGACTCGAGTCATTAATTTTATGACTTTAGACTTGACTTGAAAAAAGGTTGTAAGACTTGGACTTTTACACCAGTGACTTGGGACTTGAATTGGACTTGAACCTGTTTACTTGAAAAGACTTGATATTTTACCCAAATCTAAAATTTAACATACATATTATATAAAAAGTGCGGACCATTAATTCACTTTATTCATTCATTCATTCTTACCACACTCCGTATGTATATGTGAGCTGGGCTGTAGCACAGCCAATCAAATTAACCAGATTTGAAAAAAACAAGAACAAAAACGCTCGAGCCAAAAATGCTTCCAAGAGTAATTTCTTTCGGTACATAAACTACGAAGTAGTCAACAAAAACGAAATGCAATATGCAAAACATGCAAGAAGAGAATCACAGACGGAGATGGAACAACTTCCAACTTTGTCCGACATTTGAAGTTGCATAAAGAACGGTAGGTGGTGCTTTTTTTTTTTTTTTTTTTTTTTTGCTACGATGACACAGCTGACTTAGCTAACTTCATCTTATTAGCAAATGTTCTTCGGCTACGTTGGTGATACTGTTTGGCTTTAACAGGTATGATATGTTTGTCATGCTATTTTAAATCCGGTCCTGCAAGCGCATCCAAGAATAACATGCAACTTGTTAGCTCAGAATTGTCGGTGAATGGTGAGCAGGGTCCGTTTCAGAAAGTGGGTTCTGTAGCTGTACTCAGTCTCTCTCCGTCTCCTCCCCATCATTAACCCCGTAGATTTAACCCAGTTTAGACTGACAAATATTTATTTTACCATCACATCACAATTCAAAATCACTGTGTTTAATTTGCAATTAGTGTATGGTCGTGTTTAACTTTTGCATGTCTGAGCCAGGGAAAAAAATTTTTTGGGGTTATAAAATCTGGCCCACCTTAGTGTGTAATTGAGTAGTCCTGCTATACATGGCCTTTTTCTTCTGTCATTTATGTCAATACATCAAATAAAATACTTTGATCTTATATTATTAGCTGTTGTTTATTTGCAAAGGTTATTCTCAACAGGGATGCTAGACAAAAACGGCGTTTTCTACAGACAGCCTAGCATACGCTCTCCACTTGCAGAAAGAAAAAGAAAACACCCCTTCCCTATTGGTGTTAGAGTTTACCATGTCAGCCAATCAAAAAAAATGATAAGGCAACATGTGACATTTGGTTGTTTAGGGAGAAGGGAAGTTTTAGGAGTGACACCCGCGACGGAAAGCCGGGCGGCGAAAGAAAGAGAGAGAGAGTTTTCATATGTGAGACATTAGTGACGTTTAGCGTGTTTGGAGGCTATAGTTAGTTTGTTGTGTAGTTATTGTTTTGTATTGTGTGTCGGTTAGACTGCTGAATTTCATATTTGATCTAAAAAAGCTGTCAAAGGCAGATTCCAGTGTAAACGCTGTCTCCACATAGAAAACTGGACTGTTGCACCTCCAGTTGTCAGACCTGCAGGGTTTAGGCCTGTGGTGTTCTCCTCTGTCTTATACTGAACACAAACTACACATTTTTGGACTGGCACAAATAATTTGTGTGCCTTCTTATTTGATGCAGCACACCTGATTGTTCTGTAAATAGATTTAAATGGTTATATAAAAACGCCTGAGGCCTTGGCTGCATTTTTAGGTAAATAGTACCATATAACTTTGTTGTTTGCAAAACTTGTGCATAATTTTTAGAAATGTACAATTTCTATTTGCATTTCAAGTTATGAAAATGATTCGTTAAACATGTAAAAAATATAACTTTTTCTACTCGGATTCTGAATTTTTGTCTGAATTTAGATCAACTGTGCTAATATAGTATACCAAAATGAAAAAAATAACTCAAATTTCAGATATTTGAGGTTGTGCTGTAAATAATGATACCAAACAAGGCAAGAAAAACATATTTTAAAAGTGAAATATAGAAGTAAAATCAAAAGTAGTCAAGAACGCCAATTATACCGGGACCCCAGAGGGTTAAAAAAGACTTGAAAGGACTTGAAATTCAAAGTTTCGGACTTGGGACTTGACTTGAAAGTTGTCTGTCTTGACTTGCGACTTGACCCTGACTTGCTTGACTTTACTTGAGACTTGACTTGTGACTTGAGGATAAAGACTTGAGACTTACTTGAGACTTGCAAAACAATGACTTGGTCCCACCTCTGCTGACTACCCTGGGCATGTCTTCAGAGCGGACAAAATCAGGAGAGGCCATAACTAGTGAAAGAGATGTACTTAGAGTGGAAACTTGCAGTGGTCAAATGGTCAAATTAAAACTGAAAATAAAAAAAATCTCCTGTTTTCTTTTATGACCCAAGTTGTAGTTTCAGTAGTTAGATTACTTTTGACTGTTTTTTGTGTTTTTAAAGATGACATGAAACACTAATTTACATCATGGAGCCCTGCTCTCAAAAACTGACACAGATGTAACTGTCTGTGAAGCTGGATTTAAGAAATAAGTGCTTAAAGTTTTTAAAACATGTTTAGCGCCATCTTCTGTCCGTACGGAATGTGACGTCATGTGGTTGGTTGATGATAATAGACTTATATTAGCTTACGTTAGCTAGCTCAGTGTTTTCCAACCACTGTGCGCATAGGTGTGCTATGAGAAATGATCGGGTGTCCCGTGGAAGGATATCCGGTTTCACCTGATTGGTACTCTAAGTGACCAGCGTGAGTAACGGGCAAAACAATTACATTCTCTTCCACTAGAGGGCAGTACAACTTCTTGCTCCAATTAAATGGGTTGCCAACTGCCAATTAAACAGAAGACGAAGAAGAAATTACATTGTCATGCAACAGTGCAGGGTGTAACAGCAATAGATAAATATCTGAAAAGCAAAAGGTGTCTATCTGACCTGGGTCCTGGAGAAAATTCCGACCCAGATGAAGGCCCTAGCATGAGTAGTGGTCAGAAGAAAGCAAAAATGGTATATTGGGAACAAAGTGAGCCAATTCCGCTATAGCTGGTGTATGTTTTTTGTCAATATGTTTTTTGTGACATTTTCTATTGTGAAATATGTGCCGTGGCTCCAAAATGTTGGGAAACACTGCTCTAATGTAAGGCTCTTAACCACAACCAACCAACCAACCACGTGAGGTCAGAAGATGGTGCTAAACATTTTTTTTAAAACTTTAACTTTAAGCACTTATTTCTTAAATCCAGCTTAACAGAGTTACATATATGTCAGTTTTTGAGAGGAGGGCTCAGTGGTGTTTCATGTCCTCTTTAACTACTTGAACTACCACCAAACTACAAAAATGTAACTTATTTAACTGTCATTCACCACTCTACAGCCCTGATGGCCACAAATGTCAATGTGCATGTGACACTACAGAAAAATCAGATTGTCCTCTGTGCACCATTGCATGCTGTAATAGTAGTAATTGGATCTCAGTGTGACCAAACGGCGCGAAAGAAAAGTATGATGGTGCTGTGTTGGGTTAATGTGCGTGTGTAAAATATGCAACGAACAATGAAGTTTTGTTTGGTGGTTTTAGAAATGTGGCATTTTTGTTCAAAGTTATTTGGCCAATAACAAAAAGCAGTGAAATTAAAGAAAAACAACTTTAAATCTACAAACACAAAATTCAAAATTCTTTTAAAAATTCAATAAGTGAGTTCAATTCTGCTTGGGGTTACACTGAAAATAAAGTTTTATCTAAAAGTGACTCACATAGAAAGCAACAAATAAATAAATAAATTGTACAAACCAAAATGGTTAATGCATCAGGCATTGCACAAAACTACACGCACATAAGTGTGTTGTCTCTGGAATAGCTGGTGCCAGCGGCGTAACATCGCCTACAGGGGTGTCTGATTCAGTGCCAAAATACACTGATGTTACAGAGAAGGAAAAAGCAATGAGGAAACACCCTTTGGGGGGAAAAAAGTTGAGGTGTGAGAGGTAGGAGGCATGAAAAGGAAAGACAGAAACAAGCAGAGCAGAGGATGGAAGGAAGGAAGAAGCGTGATGAGCGACTGGAGAGAACAGTTTGTGTAGCACAACAGCTGGCATACACACACCAACATAGGAGAAGAAGAGGAATAACACTCTGGTGGGAAAAACACTAAAAAACACACACACACACATACACAAACCTGGTCCACGGTGGTTCTTCTCCATCCAGATGTAGCAGTTGCTCTGGGCCACCCCGGTCTGGGAGTCCAGGAAAGGGAGCCGCATGGAGCGCTCTGCACACAGACGGGCATTGTAGCTGCGACAGTGTTCGATGGCCTCCTTATAAAACTCCTCTCCAAGACTGAGTCAGAGCAAAGGGGAAGGACAAAGAGGGAGGATATAGGGAGGGGTTAAAGGTGAAGGACAAGAGGAGGTCCAGCATTAGCAGAAAAGTCAAAACCCCAGGCGTGTGAGTCGAAAGAGGAAGGCTTTAAGTAGAACAAGGAGCAACGTGAAGCTTGCACACACCTAAACCATCAAAAGGGGCAGTGGGTGACCAGTCATGGACAGCTACAGTCTTTGTCTGTGTGTGTGTGTGTGTGTGTGTGTGTGTGTGTGTGTGTGTGTGTGTGTGTGTGTGTGTGTGTGTGTGTGTGTGTGTGTGTAGGTGAGCAGTGGAGATGCATAGTCCTATTAACCTGGGTCACAGCAGACGAGCTGGCGACCACTCACTGTTAACACCACACACCCAGACACACACACACACACACACACACACCCACATGCTGTACAGTAAGAGAATATATAACACTTTATTCTCACTGCAAGAACAATATATGCACAGTATTTTCCCACCTGTACAAGTGTGAGTTTGATTAACATGCAGTGGGATATTCTTCCCTTTGTCCCTCCCTCCACTCAACCTCACCACCCCACCCCTCTCCCACACCCCTCCGTACCTGTTCTTGATGACTGCGCCTCCAGATTGCCTGCAGGGAGAAGAAGAAGAAGAAGAAGAAGGAGAAAAAAGTGAGTAGATGTGCGGTGAGTCACTCCTCCACCCCACCCTATTTTGCCCCCCCGTTCATTTGGCTTCTCTTTCTTTCACAACTCATTTCCCTCACTTGCTCACTCTCTCTCTCTCTCTCACTTGTTTCCAAGACTGTTTTTCTTTTCTTTCTTTTTTTTACTTGCGTGTTTAACTTTCCCACTCCCCCTGTTCTCCTGCTGTTCTTTTTTCCTCCTCCCTTTGTGTTTTATATTTTCATCTTTCTTTGCACTTCTCTCTCTTCTCTTTTTGTCTCTCTCCTGTTAATCACTCCTCTCTAGCGTCTTCCTGCTGAGCACAGACATCAAGGTCACTCTACTATACAGACGATAGATACACGACACACAAAACTGCGCGAGTGCGCGCACACGCATGCACACGTCGAGGGCCAACAGCGAGCTCACAAAGACAGTGCAGGGTAGTGGCTGGTAGCGATTTGTTGACTTTTTCTTTTTTGTTGTTTCTGTGCAACCACTGAAGGGGCGTGGCCGATTAACTGAAACGATTAGATGTAGATTTGTGTGTTATTCGGTTGTTTCTCCACAATGCAGTTTTCCTCCACCGATTCAGCCACTGCAAGACGCATAAAGGCTTTTTAAAAAGAGAAAATCATCAGAATGCCTGGACAAGAGCCAGAAATACTCTTTTTTTAATTCCACATGTAATTCTGTCTTGTCACAACCTGGCACCCACATTTTCCACAATGCAATTTGACCTTCGGCAGCTCACTTCAGACATTGTTATGCTAGTAATGGCTAATGCAGCCTTGAGCGTCTAGCCTGAAGTGGAGAAGAGGAGCAGACCATGAGGAATAGTAAGTTCATTTCAACACCCACAACGTTTTTTTTTCACTTTCAGGTTTCTTTTAGTCTGCAGCCCCACCTGATGCTGACTCAAAGGACATCACTTGAGTCCCTTTGGAGGCGCATAAGACTTTAAACGACACACACACATAATCCGCAAACACCTGTCAACAGACTTTGGTGTGTAAAGCTGATGAAGCTTCACTTTAAACAGGCAACACGTACCTTTCAACAATTCACTAAATTAAACAATGTCCTTCAGAAGAACTCGCACAAACGTTTATGGAAATATTGCGGCGTGGCTTGAAAGGTCTACTTTTATCCTCTTTTTTTTCCTTACTTTTAAGAGGTTAAAGAACCCCTTTCATGACTGGTTATAACAGTAAACACAAGGTGAAGCTCAGGGAACAATGATGGCCATGAAAAATATTATGTCGACTATGTTTTAGATGTGGAAAATTGTGTTAAAGTTTGATATTTTGATAATCATCCATCCGGCTCAGCCTGCCCTATATTTGGACTTTGTTGACATTTATCACAGCAGCCACATTATTTGAGGCTGGGACCTAAATAGAGCAGAAGCATTAGCTAATGGCATTAGCATCACCTATACTTACCTCCTGTTTATTTCAAAATCAATGCTTTAATAAAGGAGTATGTCTCATTACTTCCCCCTGTCATCACACAGAAAATACTGTGGTCACTAGGGGGTGTCTGATATCCCTGCATTGGTGTTGTTCCTGGATCATCATAGTTGATCTTGGTCCAGGGTCACGTAGGCATACCACAACTTTAACTGCATGGAAGGTTGTGGCATGGATAGACGTGTAGGGATAAAAGGAGTTTCTAGTTAAAATGTCAGTTAGGACGTAGATTTGCCGCAAAAATCTAAGTCAAGGTTCAGGGTTAGGATGTGGTTAGGGTTACAAGACTATGGACAGGGAATTAAGAGTTTTTGTTTGGTTTATCTTCAAATAAAACTAAGGTGTATGGTTCTAGATCACAACCCACCTGGGTTTCTAGTCCTTTAGCACAAAAACAACCTCATGTACACACAGTATATCTCTCCCCATTTCCAACTTCTTCTGGTTTGCTTGTTTCTGGCCCTCCACTAAACAACAATACTACAAACATGTGGTATAACAAGAATTTATTAATAGAAAAGGACAAAAACAGAAAAAAACAATGTTCCATGTAAGCAGCTGCACAGAATTTTAAAAATTACTTTTGTTATTTGTCATATGTCAGTTATTCATACTACATGGATTCAATTTGTTATAAGGATGTAATAAACACAAATGATTATATATCAGTAATAATAAAGATTATGGGTTAATGTTAACCACATGTGATCATGGTTAGAATTACAGGGTTAGGGTTAACCACCCCATGATCTTTGTTAGGGTTACAGAGTCTGTGGTTAGGATTAAACATGCCATGATCAGGGCTAGGGTTTACCACACTATGATTTTGGGTAGGGTTACAGGGGCTAAGGTTAGGGTTTGATTTGTTAGTATTTTCACATCACAAAACCGTGACAACACAACAATGTGATTGGGCACTTGCAATGTTGAAGGTAGACCCACAACAATTGTGATGATCCAGGAACAACACCAACATGGGGATATCAGGTCAGTTTGTCTGATTACTGGGGGACTTTTTTACTTTTCTGTAATCTTGTTTTTTTGTGACATCTTTCAGACGATCCTCTCAAAGAACCCACAAGTCAAATTTGTGCTCATTCTGAATAACTAACTCACTAATATAATAACTAACTGGCAGACAAAAAGTAAACCAGCTCATAGGAATAAAAACCTCACCAGCCTGGCTCATTAATAAAAAGCTGGATTAACGTCACACTACGCTACAGCTCAATATGGACGCACAAACAGAGCATATTACCCCAATCAACGCAGAACGAAAGCAGAATTAGGTCTGAAAGACGAGGGAAAACCCTCTTGTGACAATGTCAAGTAGAATCAGCTGTCCTGTTTGGAAATAAGAACAAACTCAGCACTGCCATCAGACCCAGCAGATGCTTGTGAGGACTGACAGCTTGTGCACTGAATCTTCAAAACCTCCTAAACCAGCTCTGCAACCATTCGGGCCAACGTATGACATTTAAAGGATGCGACTGGGGCGTCAATGCTGCACTCATGTCTGTTTGCATGTCTTTGGAAAGGAGCTGCTGCTCCCCTTCTGCTGAGGAGAATACGCTCCTTTCAGCTCCGTCCCTTCAGGCGGCCATGCATATCTGACCATCAAAGTATTTCACGGCCGTGTAAAAGGTGCGTCAGCAGAACTTTTCCTCACCTTATTTCACTTTTTTCTATTAGAGCTGTACCCATGCTCCTCCCTGCAGTTTACAATAAACAACTGGAAAAGAAAAAAAACGAATTGCACTAGAGGCCTGTCCAGAAAATAACAGGTTAGATCCACAGAGCCACTCAGACACCGCTCACCCATTAGGAGGTGCTTCGGATAAAAGCAATACCTAAATGCCTGAATTTTAAATGGGCCAGGAGAAGCTTGGCCAAAATAGAGAAATCCATTCCCTCAGAGACAAATATCCTGCTGTTCGTATAAATAGTCATGAGGACGGAGAATAAACACTCACACTTGATGAGAGGCGCTCAAACGGGCGCATACGTTCACAGGCCTAGAAAGCCTTACAACGGTGCTATTTAAAATATTAACAGGAACATGGTGAATAAAAGAGCGGGACTTCAAGGCTGTGCTAGTGACCAAACTGAAATACCAGAGAGAGCGGGATAGAGCGGAAAAAGAAAAATATTCCTCATTCCACATTCCTCCCCCATCCACTTTTCAAAACCTGCTCCCTTCGATCTCTCCATCACCTCCATCCCTCTCTCTCCTCTGCTGCCTTTAGAGGCGCCAGAATAAGTCGGTCCCTCCTCGATAATAAGTTGACAGCTGTAGAAAATGGCTTCTTTCAATTTGGGCGCTTGCAATCTCATTATATTGTGATAGGAGAGCCGCATGACTGTTTGCCAGTTTGAAGGCTCGTACAGCAGTAGAGCTGTACGAGGGGGAAGATACCCGCAGAGAAAGCCGGGAGACGCCACTTGAAGAAAGAGAGGACGCAGGGTGAGATGGGCTGAGGAGAGAGCACGAGGCAGAAGAAAGTGACATCCAGGAAGAGATGGGGAATGAAAAGTTTGGGAGAAAAAGAGCAGATCCCCACTGTACCAGAGAGGGGGAGGGGATGTGTGGAAAGCTTATTTCGGACACTTTTTTTAAATTTTGGAGCTCTCACAAACATTTCTCTGGAGAGTAAAACCCCCAATTCAGCTGCAAATAGCAACGAGCGTTGGTCCGACATTCAACATCGATTTGAAAAGTAATAATCGCTGGCTCTTAGATTTGATTCAGAAATCACGTTGAGTGGGTGGCAACAGCAGGAAAAAGTGTGATCGCCAAATATTGCCTTAAATTCTGTCTGCCTTTGTGCTGGCCAGCTTGCTAAAAAGAATATTAAATCTGAATAGCAGTGAAATTGAAAAAGAAAAAAGAGAAGCTGTTCTCAATTCACCAGAGGACACCCTGTGCTCCCTTGTGGATCTGCAGGTGCGACACAGTCGGCGCTTTAAAAGCCACTCATGACAGACGCAACTGTTTGTTATATTAAGTTGTAGCCAGGTGATTGTCAGCTTATCTTAGACTGAAAACAAGTAGCATGACTCCATTGTAAAGTAAGAAAAGATGGTATCAAGAGGGAAGGAGACATTTACCAAAATGCTGAACTAGTTTTTTAAAACATCAATAAGGAAGAAAGCAGACCTGGGTGTCGCCTTTTAGTTCATGGCCATGTATTCTGGACAGACCACATTTGAACGGGCCATAGCTAAAAAGGGTGAAACCATTACCCCTCTTTAGTGTCATCCGTCCACCTCCTTGTCCCTGACCACCTCCTCCAGCTCTACTCAGCCGAGACACATAATCTCCCCAGCGCATCCTGGGTGTACCTCCGGCCTCCATCCCTGCTGGACATGCCTGAAACACCTCACCTAGGAGTTGTCCAGGAGGCATTCTAGTCAGATACCACAAGTGGCTCATTTCGATGTGGAGGCACGGCGGTTCAATTCTGAGCCACTCAGCACTGAAACCAGAGATAGGATCATTGCTGAGGGAAACAGAGAGCCCAAAAACCCTCTCGGAGGAAGCTCATTTCCTCTGCTCGGATCTGCGGTCTCATCCCAGAGTAATGTATTATTTGTTCCTAAATTATTTTATCATTTCATGATTTAACTGAAGAAAAAACAGACCATAAAGATTCCAAAATATCTTAAATAAAGTGCAATTTCAACTCTGCGGCTGTAGTTTTCCACATTCCTTGTGTCGGCACATGTCTTCTACACGTCTTCATATGTAGAATTCCTGTAACTGAACAACAATATTATTTTTATGTTTTTATCATTCAAGCAACTTCTAGAAATACTTTTCACATTGTCCTTTGTATTTTTGCTCCTGTGCAGTAAGGCTGGCCCCACCACACCAGACAAATAGCAGGTATGACTTGGCTGCACAGTTTGCGAAGCCATGCAGTGGGACAAATGTGACCCTTTGGCGGTCCACATCTGGGCCCCTCTCCCTATGTTTGACGCCCCTGCTCCAGACAGATGTTTAGCACAGACAGGGAAACATCTGCACTTCTCTGGCTTGTGGCCACTGTGGTCCTATACCAGCCAAGCAGTTGGTGAAAACACAGACCGCAGGGAAAAACACAGAGAAACCAAACTGCCTATCATCAAACCACACAGCCGATTAAGAAAAGCCGAAACCTGATTCCACATGAGTGAACACACACACACACACACACACGAAGACAGGGGTTATATGCCTCAATCAGCGTGAAAACTAATTTTACAATTCCAATCGTTTTCATCTGTGATATTTTTCAACATGTATTTCTATTTCAGGTTTATTTCAGCTATATTTTACACTAATGGATGCAAACAGACTCGCAAGAGCAGGGAGAAATAGTAGCCGCTTTAGTAATGAACTGGCGTGGAGCCAGCTCTCCAACAAACTGGAGCCGACTACCAAAAATGTCCATGCAGACATGACAGAAATGACAATCAAGCAGATCCGCACTATGCAAGGGCACAAAAACTAGAAAGGACACCTGTGCAAGGGTGCCTGCACACAGACATACATAAAGTAACACCACCAATGGGTTTATATGCATTTGCATGGGCAATATTTAGCCACAAAAACAAAGAGGAGGCATGCAGACAGAGGAGATGCTTTCATGCACAGGCAGTAATAATATGAACCTTTAGCCACAAATACAAACACAGGCTCGAGATTAGATAAGAAAAGAGAATGAGAGTGCCTGGAGCATGCAGACTGTGTGTTTGTGAGTGTGTGTGTGTATATGTGTGTATGAATCCTAAGCCCACACTGAGCTGTCTGCCTCAGCCTGCACTAAGCAAACAGCAGGGAGGGAGAGGCCTCCATGAAAACACTGAAGTAACTGGTATCACTGGGAGCACGCACACAAATAAACACACTGGTACAGCTGACAGGCAGTAGATACAGAAGCATCCTTAAAAAAAAAGCACAGCCACCCCACCAGGACCACCCTGGGTAAGCCATTGTCTGAATCTCTCCGTGATCCCTCAAGTCTCATCCAGCAGAAGAAGTCCACTTCAGCGCACACTGAGCCTCGGCCCAGCGTTGCACTGGCGCTCAAACGCACGTACACTGCCGCCAGCATTTTTCTATTATGGTGCAATTAACCACACCAATTAGCTGGTTCCCCAACCGATAGGGAAACAGAGGGCTCCCCCTAGAGGTGAAGTCATATTATTGGGGGGAAAAAATATGAGGGAATCAGAAATTACAAGAAACGTCCATTCCAACAAAGGATTTCATTTCAATGGCGGTTTCCAACTGGGTGGAATTAGGTAATTAAACTGTAAGGAAATGAAGTAGTTCACATGTAAATGGCTTTTTGAGGGCTGAGGGCAGATTGTGTTCTGCACTTAAGATTTGTTAGCAAATGCTGCCGACAGCGTGGCTGGTAGCTGTGTGCGCGTCTCGGTTGAGTTCGGAGCCTGTAGAAACACTTGTGCCTACATACTCAAGCCTGTACACCTGTCCACACACCTGTCCTATCCAACATTGTCCATCTGTGCACACACACACACAAATGCCAGCCTACAGAGATTTGTGTGTGTGTGTGTGTGTGTGTGTGTGTGTGTGTGCTCGCAGAGGAGAACTAATATCAGGCGGCCTACCACTGTTCCGTGCCTCCCCTTCCCCCACCCCAGCCCCTCCATGGCTGAACTCAACAGATTAAACTATGCAATATCACCCTTACCAATTCACCCCTCCTCCTCCTCATGCCCCTCCACCCTCACCATCCCCAATTCAATTTCTTTTCCACTCTCCTCCTCTCTCTCTCTCTCTCTCTCTCAGTCGAATGATTTGTCTTTTTTCTCCCTCTCTCTCTCTTCTTTCAATCTGTGTGTGCATGTGCGCTTGTGCACAGCAACATATTTTTCTGTTCTTCTGAAGACTGCAAGGCTGCAGTAGTAGGAATATATAGATATTTGTATGTGTATATAGTATATCTAGGCTGGGCTACTGAAATATGCGTGGATGGCTGCCCGTGAACACACACTAGCAGATATTGCATGCATATTGATGAAGTATTGTAGAGAGATGTAGTCTGGCAAACGCAGATCAAGAGTAAAAAAAAAAAACAGGGTGAAAGAGTGAGACACATACATTTGGAGTGCATGCACTAATGCAGTCCTACTCCTGTATGCAGGTTAATGAAAACGTGTGCGCATGTGTGTGTGCGCGTGTGACTGACAGGGTGCACGCCAGTCAGAAAAAGACAAAGAGGCCGCACATTCGGTTTGACAGTGACAGACAGACAGATGGACAGACAGGAGTGTGAGTGTGGCTGTGTCTGTGCAGGAGCGGACGTCTGCCACGCTACCAGCTGGAAAGCGTCAGTTTCCTCGAATGGCTGTCACAGCACTGGGTCTGGCCATGTGTGTATGTGCACGGGTGTTTGTGTGTGTGTCTGCAACTGACTGTTTGCATATTTGAACATGACGAGAGATCTGACGGAGGGAGGTAGAAACAGGCAGGGCCGTGCAACAGATCGTGTCGTTTCTGTCAGCGCTTTGTGTTACCTGCTGTATGCGATTTTAATGAAGAGTTGTGCGTCTGCCTGGTAGTCCGCTGGGTGTGGTTCTCCGAGAGACCCTCTAAATCTGTGAATCACAGGCCCACCATGTGCATGTGTCCGTTCACGATTGCCGCTTGCGTTTGTTTCTCTCTACATATGCGTGCGGCTATCGCTCGTGCGTGCCTGTTTATGCGCGCTGACTGTTTGTGTTTGCGTGCGCATGCATCCCAGCGCGTGGGTGGGTGTATATAGCTGGCTGCAGTGTGCATTGAGGGCAGTACATCAGGGTAAGGCAATCTCCCTGTGAACAGCTCCTTCAGGTGAGATTTATCACCACTGCACTTGGCCTCTTATTAAGGCGATGGATTCCCTACCTCTGTATCTGGGTGCGCACGTGTGTCTGCATGTGTGGCTACGTGTGTGTGTTTATTAGTGGCCCCCAGCCCACCCCACCAAACCTACACACCCCCTCTTCCCCACACCACTGTGCATCCTTATTAAAGTGCTGCAGAGGAAAGCAGGCATTGGGTTTTTTGTTGACTCCTCCCTCAACATCTCTGATAGGGAACCAGTGGACACGCACAGACACTGGGAATAATATAAATGGGGACTGACAAGAGAGAAGAAATAATGTTGAGGAGACTAGAGGCTTAATATATTCGGTTCCTTTCCTACCACGCCTTTAGTTTGGACTTCAAGTTCCAACCAAACAGGACTACAAATTCCAAATTTCCTAGCTGGAAATCACGCAAGGTCCCAAAGCAATGCAGCTGACTGACAGTCAGTTAGGTAGCACTGGAGAAATAGGTCATAGAGCTAAAAATACTTATCTATGTCTCTCTCTTTCTCGCTCTCTCTCTCTCACTCTGTGTGTGTGTGTTTCTCTCTATCCTGTCTTCATAAAAAAAAAAAGTAAAACAGATAGAAAGTCTAAATAAGGGGATGATGAAAGGAATAAGTCGGAAAAAGAAATACCCTTAAAAACATCAGACCTCAGGCTTACTCCCATACGGGTGAAGAAAAAAACTGAGAGTACGAGAGGAAATGAGAGAGTGCAACAGTGTGTGCATGTGTGTGTGTTTGTGTGCCTTCCTGTCTACCTCCGTACACACACGTGATGCCACACAAATGAGCGAGTGAGGGAATGAAAGGGAGAGATTGAAAGGAGAGGGAAAGATCTAGAAATGGATGCTCAGGCTGTGGCTTCAGCCATCACGCGGGGCTGTTTGCACACAGAGCCGGTTATTACACGGAACTCATTTAGCTCGGCTCAGTCAGGCAGGGCAGAAATAATATCATATAGGGCCCTGCCACCACGACTGCTGCCAGTGCCACGGCACAACTATCTACATCTCCCTCTCTAACCGGCACAGGGAAGTAATATCGTGGAAATGCACGCGCCATCCACTGTCATTTTGATCAGTTCTGCCACCTGTGCCTTTAAGTGATTGCTGCAAAGTCTGAAATTTCATTTAATTGCGCTCTCTTCCCGAAAGACTTTCATCTGCAGAGGATTTTAAAGATGACTTATAAGCACACATCCAGAAGCCCAAATATTCAGGGTGTCTTTTGTAAACACCATAACTCTTATGAAACATTATATAATGTGGTGACAGTATACTAAAAGCCCTTTCTTGGCAGTGGATGGCCCAAATATACAGTAGATACATCTTAAGGAACTCTTAGCTGTAAGCTATATAACGGGGTTTCGAGGGATCTGAGAGAATGCGTAGGAATTTCCCATCGATGTAGTTTATTAAAAGAGTGGCCATGCCTTGATTCACAATGTAAAGAAGAGTGGTGGGAGGGGAGAGGGCTCAGATGGTTTGAGGCCGAAAAGAAGGAAAATGGACAACAAAATGAGAGAGAGGGAGAGAGAGAAAGGAGATGGCTGAATAAAAACGAGAGATGGCAAAACTAGTGATGGATTGGGAAAGCGGTGAAGAAGGAGGGAGGCATATAGTGGAAGAGAGGGCAGCAGGGTGATGGGAGGACAGAGAGGAAGTAAAAGGGAGGGAGAAAGAGAGATTATAAACGAGTCTAATCCAGCAGAGAGAGAGTGAGTGATAGACAGGGAGAGGGGCTAGTAGGGAAATGCCCAGCAGATCGGATGGAGCTCAGTGTTCTCCTCCCCTCATTTGCTGTTGCACATGAACCCTCCACCGTACCTCCACGCACGTATACTGGCTGTCACAGTGTCCCGCTCACACTCAGCTGGACAGTGGGGACCAGCAGCTTCCCAAAGATTTATATACACTGAATTAATGCCAATTCACCGCAGAGATCCAGCAAGGTTTGGGGACATTCATGGGCACAACAGGCGTCGTCTCCAGGCGCGCAGGGCTCAGCCACCCTATTAGGGCTGACTTTGAACCCAATTTTGCTGGTTGTTTGGCCCATTTTACTGGATGGGTCCCTAATTTGTAAGCCTCTAATAGCAAGTTTGTTTGTAGACATGCTAATTACAAGGGCTTGTTTAAAAGCCCATTGCAGAGCGGTAACTGGAACACAGTTAAACCCACACTGCGTAATGATGGCATTTATGCAGTTGGTGAGATATTAAAGGCCGCTTTGATTGCTGTGGCCTTGTGTAATAAATAAATAAATACATCCAGCTTTGTCCTCTTCTCACGTGCTTTAAGGGAATCCAACATCCCTGCAGGGTTGATACTGGCTAACAATATGGAGGTTTTTGTCTAACTTGAAGCACTTAAAAAGAAATCAGTGTAAGACCACCACTCAAAATTGGGCTGTAGTTCATTAGTCACTCTTTCTAACCACTTACTCTGCTGTCTTTTGTACACTTTTCCACCCATTCTATTCTCCTCCTCGTACCAAAACCCTGTGTTCTCTGTCTGTGTGTCTTGGTGTGTACTCCATGCAAATGAGTCAATTTAATCCCCTGACATGGTGCCACTGAGGGCCTCTGGGAACAATCTGGACACACTTTTTCTTTGCTTGGATGAGCATCCTGTGGAGGAGAGGAGAGGAGCCTCCATCATTTTCCACCCGTCCATTCCCGTCATCGGCATTGCCACATACCTGCCCTTTAGAGCATAAATAAACCAAAAATAAATGATTCATCTCCTGCGTGTTTGCGTTATATCTGTGGTCCCTGCGTTGTGTTGTAGCGCAAGTACTTTGAACCAAAACACCCCCAAAATACCATCACAGTCAATCAGGGCTCGCTGACCAATCAGCACCGTTACAAATCCAGTTCCCTCTCTCGTGTGAGGAGCTTTTCACAGCAGGCACGTACAGGGCAGTCGTTCATGGAAATGCGCGAAATGTCGCCTCTCGGAGAAGCTGACAGACAGACAGACACTATATCACATCTCCCTGCTCAGGTAAAAAACCTGCACAGCATCCGATGTGCCTCCCCCCCTCCTTCCTTTGGCACATAGGTCTTGTGACTTTTCTTTGTTTCAAACTGCCTGAGCTGGAGCGTTTGTGTGCTCAAACACTCCAAGGTACTCGAGCTATTGTTTTTTTGTTTTTTTGTTTTGGCTGAACGTGTGTACCCGCTGACAGACGCACATCAGCCACCTTTTTGGCCGGGAGCCGAGGTGGGCAGCAGGCGTCTGCATTCCGCTGAAACCAGTCTCAGAACAAAAAACAAAAAAACAAAAAAAAGACATTCCACTCCCCCCCCCGCCCCCCACCCCCCAAAAAAACTGCACAAAGGGGATCATCGCGGAAGAAACTTCACGGGGAAACCCGCCGCTTTAACGTCCGTCAGTGGAGATAAATGTCCGCTGTGATGTAGCTGCACTAAATGTAAAGCGCCGGGCTTTGGATTGGATTCCAGGCTTTATTCTAAGCGCCGAAGATGAAAGCAAGTCTTGGAGGAGCGTTATTTACCTCGCACTATACGTTTCCAAGAGGTCCAGCGGTAAAGGTAACGCTGCAGCCTAAAAACCCGGGAACGGAGCACTTCATTCTGTCTACCTGTTTACCCCCTCTCAGCCCCCCTTCAACAAAATATACACACAGGTACTGTAAAGCCATTCTAAACCATCCCCCTTCCTCCCGGACAGCCTTGCCACTCCAGCCCGGCTTTGGCCGTGATCTTGGCTGGCTGCACTGGCAAGGGACATACCGGGTCACCCAAATCTACCTCCAGCATTCCTCCATATCCCTGCACACACGCTGCTGTTGGCTCAGAGAAATGATTATATGAATTGCATCGGAGCGCGCAATAATCCCCCCACCACTCATGCCCAAAAAACCTCCCAGAAACCTCCATCAGCTTTAAATCTAACTTTTCTCCGGGGCTGATTCGCCTCTCCTGACATTATCTCATTCTCCGCTGTATGCACTGCATGCATATAGACGCGTTGGTAATCATGCTGGGGAAATATGTGGGAAATTGAGGGGCTTAAATTGACAGTGACAGCATGCACAATGCCCGAAAAAAGCGCAAACACTCAGGAAACGTGTTGTACTTACGATTTGAGGGGGTTCTGTACCGCTGTGGCCATTTTGATATAGTATGATAGAATGCAACACTGCAGAGCCCGGTATTGTACATGTAATGTAGCAGCTATTTCAATTTCATTCATTCTCTGGGGCTGCGGCTGGAGCGGCCAGCCAATGGGAGGCGGGAGCGCTCTGTGACAGCTTTGGGGAAGTGTAGTTTTTATGCATGTCAACATGAGACGCGCCGAGGAGCACAGTACTACAAGTTCCAGGGGGGGTAGCGGTTTAAGTGGACCACGGTCCCGCCTCGGACTTGTTAGGGCAATGCCCCCCCACACCCCCCCATCCGAATTTATAGAAAAGAAAGAAGAAGAAAAAATCCACCACAGTTATGTTAAGATTGGGTTGCAGGACTGTCTGTCAGTCTCTCCTATAAGCATCGTTCCCTTGTCTGGATGTGATGATGACTCTGTCTCTTATAGCTGCTAAACACTAAATTGTGTTTGTTTACAGAGGTATGATTGTGGATATGGGTGCAAATTTGGGTCAGGTATCACCTTAACTGCACTGTAAAGGGAATAACTGGATACTCGAGTAGCAAAAAGCACAAACTAACTGCATACAAAGATGTTTGCCTGTTTTGTTAAGGAAACTGTGACAGGTCTGTATAGTCATTTGTTGAAAATCAAGAGAAGTTGTTTCTGCGCAATCTTAGCGGCTTCATGGCTAGTCTCATGGATGTTAGGTAGCCCTGCAATGAGAAGCTTTAATTATTCATTAATCAGGGGTGATGGGTTGGGAGTAGGCCTATAATTGATTCTTTCAGACATTTGTCTCTCATAGTTGAGCCCGGAGAAAGGCTGGGACCCTCTCTAAATCCTTAACCACGCCATCCTTTATTGCATCCTTCCCGCACTCGCTCGTTTTCTTGCCCATACTACATCTTTTGCTGGATCTGTCCCAGATGGCGATTTTATTTGACACAGGCTAGAGACAAGGGTGTTAAAAGCGACTATGCCAAAGCCTGGGCTGGCATTTTCCATTCCCTAGACATTGGAAGGAAGGGAGGGAGGAAGGGAGGGAGGAAGGAAGGAAGGACTCAGAGCCGTTAGAGCAGCAATGCTGGAATTTCTTTCTCCATGTCATGTTAGCAGCAGTGGCGCCGCTCTGAAGCCAGTGACATGTGATATTTATAGATCTGTGCTAACAAATATTTAATGAACATTAGCAAGCAGCTCTAGCATGGCAGCACCGCTCCGATAAAACACTCTCTGTCAGTTAAGGAAACTTTGATTTTGTGCGTTATGCTTTAGTTGTGAAGAATAATAAATGTGTTATTTTATATTAACGTAGCAAGAAATGGTAGATGAACGTTATTTGTGTTTGGTTTACATCATTAATCTTAAATAAGAAAAAAAATACATATTACAGGCGACAAAAGACCGTGCACATGGGTCCACATGGTTTTATTTTGTGCTTTCTCATTCCCTGATGAAGGAAGTTTGTTGAATGGCATGTGAGGTGCTGTATTGCGGCTGACCACACGGTGGTGCTCATGTACAGACCAAAGTCAAACAAGCGCGTCTTACGTCGCTGCCCTGCGTGCCCCCATCTGGCTCCTCCTACAGTCCACGCGCTGTTGTTGTGATTGACCGACAGGTAGGCGTCATGTGAAACTTTCGCTTTGCTGTTTGGTGCCGCTGCCACAAATGCGTTTCAATTAAGTAAACAACGATGTCCGATATACTGATGAAAGAAATGGATAGTTTGTCGATCAGTCCATTGAAGCCAGAGGACCGACCCGACGACGGCGGCCGGAGCTTCCTGCTCGTGGACGAGCAAGAAAACCTGCAGGTAAAGTTAGCTAACATCAGCTGAGCTAACGGCGGCTAACAGTTAGCCGCTAGGCTAGAAAGGGGAAGACTCTTGTTACGGAAGGCCCTTAACTATCTTTTGTGACGAAAAGAAAAAAATGTTGGATGAGCCAAATCTGCTTTCAGAGCTAAATCGAGCTTTTTGTCTTGAAGCTAATGAAGCAAGTTTGTTGAGGCTTTAGCTACTTCACGGCGCTTTGCTAATGCGACGTTAAACAGCGTGTTTGGATGTTCGTCGTGTTTAGCCCCTTGTGTTTTTAGCCTTTGTCTGTATACAGCCCGTGGCTTTAACGTGTGGATGGTGTCTTGATTATAATACTGTGAAAAACATTAAGTTTAAGCTGTAAATAAGAGCAGCACAACAGCAGACAGGGTTGTTATTAGGAAAGTCCCTGGTGAGTCATACAGCACAGCTGACCCACATGGAAGACACCCTCACACTGTGTTACAAAGTACAAGAGATAATGTTTTCTTGTGTACTTAAGATAATCTGTATGAACAACTAGCGTTAAGATTGAAGCGACTAATCCCCCGCAGTTCTTTTTTTTGTTTTGTTGTTGGTTTCTTTGTTTTAAATAAATAATACTGTTCATAAAGAATCAGTAAAAGTAATTTGCTCAATTGTATCACGGTGCCACAAAATAGCTCATCTCTGTAACCAGCGTGTCTCTTGGTGCTCTTTCTCCTCTCATCCTATAGGTCCGGGATGAGGCCGAGTTCGTGGAGCGACTTGGCTGTGCTGACGTAGCGGGCGTCAAGGTCCTCTCCATCTTTGGAAACACCGGTGATGGCAAGTCTCACACGCTCAACCACGTCCTATTTGATGGCGAGACTGTTTTCTACACCTCCAAGTCCCCCAGCTCCTGTACTGTGGGAGTTTGGGCTGCTTACAACCCCACTCTCAGCCTCATTGCGCTGGATACAGAGGGCCTCTTGGGAGCCGCAGCCAATCAGAACCAGAGAATGCGGCTGCTGCTGAAGGTAAATTTAGCGGTTGCTGCTTGGTTTGGGTGGAATAATTGGAGGAGTCTGTGATTTTGTGTTGTCTTCGTTAATTTTTCTACTGAGGTAATGCTTATATCCTAATCATGTAAACAGAACAGTGAAACTCATTTTATTTCTCATTTCCAATGTTTTCATGATAAAAACAAGTCATCTTATTTGTAGATACATTTTTATTTCAATTTCAGGTGCTGGCAGTGTCGGATATAGTGGTGTATCGCACACGGGCAGAGCGTCTTCACAATGACATGTTCCAGTTCCTGAGTAGTGCCTCAGGGGCATACCTGAAGCATTTCACCCCAGAGCTAAGGGCCCTGTCCACCCGCTGTGGTCTGGATGTACCCCTGTCCTCTCTGGGGCCTGCAGTCATCATCTTCCAGGAAACAACACACACGCAACTCCTGGGCCAAGGTACTTCCAAGCACAACTTTAGGATAATTATTTCCCTTGGTTTTAATTTCCCGTGTCACAAATTTAAATGTTATTGTCTTTCTTTCCTGTTGTAGACTCAAAGATGGCTGGCTATGCAGACACACTCCTCCAGAAGCGTTTTCATGACCTGGGTTTGGGGACAGAGGCCTTCAGCTCAGTGCAGTACATAGGCACTCAGACGATCACGCCGCCCACGAACTATAGCGGGCTGCTAGAGGCCATCAAGCAGCAAGTGAAGAACACTCATACCCGGTCCCCCCGCCAGCCTGCAATAGTGTTTCACGCACTAGAAGTAAGTGAAGAAGCACCATATTAGAGGCCTTTAAGAAAAAGCATATGATTGTTTTAATTCTTCCTTTGTGTCTCCTCAGCCTTTTTTTCAGCTCCCATCTAGTTTTCTGTCTTCTAATCCGTTCTGTTTTTGTTTCCCCAGGCTCTGAGTGAACGTTTCTGTGGAGAACTATCAGATGAAAAGATGACACTGTACTCCTTCTTCCCAGATGAATACTTCACCTGCTCAGCTCTCTGTCTCAGCTGCAAGTAAGTCAGTAACACTGTCTACACACAAGAGCTAGAACTGGTCCTTTAAATGTGAACGTATGCTCAACCTAAACCTGAAAGCACAAGGTCAAATTCTTTGAGGCTTGATATTTTACTTTATGTAATTGTCTTTTTAACTCTTTGCATTGTTTTTGCATTGTTATGAAATGTGTCACTTTTCTGAAAAAAGGAAAGATGAATAATTCCTAAATTATGTAAATATTTAGATGTTTGAGAAGTGTGTGTCATACCTGTATTATTATTATTGTTGATCTGGAAACTGTACTGATCTCCAGCGCTGGGTGTTTGCAGATTACCTAATCACCTTGGATGGACTGTTATTATAACCACACCCCACCTTTCCTGAGCTTTTTCTCATTTAGTTTGATCCAAATAGTTCAAGTTTTCCATCTCAGAACAGCAATCTTTTACTGTCTCTGTGATTGAATCACAGTAGAGAACAATATTCTTTTAAAATGGGAATCCTCTGCTTTTCTCATGGATGTTAACTACCTCCTCAGTGGGATGCATAAGTGCTAATTCTTTTTCCATTTTTGGTGAAGAGAAACCTACTTTGCTTCTTAGCTACTCTTCTTCCTTCCTCTTTCCTAAAACCTGAGAGCAGCGTGTGTGTGAAAAATCATAATGAGTGCACTGTAACCATAGGTTTTAAGCATTCTTACAAATCCCCCCTCTCCTTCACCAACTCTAATATCTGTCATGTTGGTGTGACTCTCTAGCATTCGCTGTAAAAATGGAATGAACCACCTGAGAGACAGAGTTCCCCACATGGCAGATGGACTCTGCCAGTATGCACACCAGTACAACAACAAGGTCCTCATCTGTAAGGTAAGAACAGAATTTCTCAGCTAGTATTGGTGAACCTGTATGTTGTTGTTGTTTACATCTGTTACATCTGTTGCATGTCCAGAGGTGCTATGAAGCTGGCAGAGAGGTGATTGTTGTGCCCAAAACATCAGCTTCGTCTGATAATCCCTGGTTTGGACTGGCCAAGTACGCCTGGTCAGGGTATGTAAACTCACATATACACACTTAGGCGGACGCTCACACTCCTCTTTGCCTTTCAGCCAATAATCTCACTTCCACTGTCTGCTGCCTTGTTCCTCTCGTCCCTCTTTCAGATATGTGTTGGAGTGTGCTAGCTGTGGGGTAATCTACCGCAGCAGACAGTACTGGATGGGAAACCAGGACCCAGAGAGTGGTGTGGTGCGATCAGAGGTCAAGCACGTCTGGGAGGGTGTGAGTACTAAAACATGCTTAACTCATGTTTATATTTAATAATTTTTGTTTCACAAAAAAATGAAAAGAATTTGTGGAGAGTGTAAAAAATAGCGCCTGTTGGTTTTATGTTACATATTTTTAGTCTTTGTAAAATAATCACGCAGTACTGAAATACTGTTTTGCATTTTTGTTGCCTGTAATTAAGCAGAGGCAAAATGTTTTAGTCATTGTTGTCCTGACACTAAGTACACTGCTGTCATATTTTGTCACTGGCCTAGGGAAACATTATTGTTTAATAGTTAAATTGATTTCTTTAGTCTGTCTAGTTAGGGGTTAGGGTGTTATTTAATATATTTACTTTTAGTTCTGATAATCTAAATAAGTAGCAGCTAAACTTTTGAGGTGTAGTGGAGTACACCCTATGCCATCAGGTTGGATTCATGCCTGCGTGCTGCAGGTATTGCTGCTATAGAGAGAGCCTGCAGTAGAGCAGGGCGATATGACCAAAAATATTTATCAAAATATACATTTGAAAATTTGCGATAACGATATAATTGACACTAGACAAAATACTTTACAACTCCACAACTTTATTAGTGCAAAAAACCCCATCAATGTATTTTCACTTAAACAAGCAGCTGTTTTTTATGTGCATTAAAGTTATATAAAAATTAACAGTGCAAATGCAAATTCCTTGCTGACAGTTTAACCAAAAGGCATTTCCAGTGGAAATTGGCCGACATATCCTCAGCACAACCATGTATAATATCCACAAAACTTAAAAAGAGGTTATACACACACAATACAGTAATATTATGTTGAAGCACAGTACGTATCACTCCGCGAGGCGCCCGCCTACGATAGCCATAATGCTCCAACAATCCATCAAGCGGTGCGGGTTCGTAGCTTAGCAAAGTCGTACTGAAACATTTGACAGATTTTCGAGCGCCGTGTACATAAAATCGTTTCGAGGTCAGTAAACACAACCAGAATTCATACATAGGGCACACGGGATTATAAGAGGCACTGTCGATTTTCAGAAAAATCAAAGGATTGATTTTAAGTGTGCCGTATTTTCCAAACAACACGGTAATAACGACGCCCCGCTTGCATGCTCTACCAAAAATAGTGCTTTGTTGTGTATCTGATGGACGAAAGCTAAACCAGTTCCACACCACTGAAGTTACAGCATTTTTACAAACCAGTTCTGGTTCATCCGTTTCATTTAACGATCCACTTTCGCTCTTCTCATTCTGCGTCGCCGCCATGTGCGTATGTAAACATAGGCACTGCGCATGCGCGTTTTACCCATATTCTATCGCGATATTTCATTTTCCTATCGTTACCCAAAATTACACCGGTATTACCGTGAACAGTATGATATGGCCCAGTCCTAGCCTGCAGCTAAGCTTTCTCTGCACACAGACAATTTTGCTTTAACTTCTGCATTCAGTTGTTCTGTCACTGTCTAAAATGTACAAGAGGGAGGGTGGGGATTTTCTGCTTTTTTTCCTTTTTTTTTGGCTCATTATTTACCTGGGGGACTTTTTTTTAAGAGGAAGTGCTGCTTGGTTGATCTATGTTATGATTTTTATTCTCACTTGTGCATCTGACAAAACAGGATGCTCGCATGTTTTGTCACATGTAAATTTAAGTGAAACACTTAAGGTTGAGCCATGCTATAACACCATCACTGCCTTCCTTCCTGCAACTGGGAGTTCCCGGTTATTGGCCTCATACAGTAATTCTGATATTAAATGCTAAACTGCAAGGAATTCTGCAGGTTAAGATGATTCACTTCAGCTGGTTTGCACTTGTGACTGTAGAAATGATGGTGGAATCACTGATGGGCACTTAACTTGCCCATCATACTCTTTATCAAGCTTTTAATTGAGATCATACTCTTGTCTTTCGTCAGTCTGACACTTTTCTGACCAGCCACCAAAATGCTGCCCAGAGGGTCTTGGATGGGATGAACTATGTGATTCAGTCAGTGTCAGAGTACGGCACTGGCCCCACCAAAGCCGTCACTGGCTGGATTACTGACCAGGTGGCACCTCCATACTGGAGACCTAATACAGAGATCACTGTGAGTATGAACAGCTAACATTTAGAAACACAACATAAGGCACTAGAATAACTATAACAGCTATAAGTGGTTACATTTTTGGTCTTCATTGACTTGTCTCTCTGTGTCGTATCTGCCATCTCTGTATCCCCCTCCCTCTTTCCCCTCAGGCCTGTCATGGATGTCAGAAGGAGTTCAAGGAGGCTGAAAGGAAGCATCACTGTCGTTCATGTGGGGAGGGTTTCTGCCATCCTTGTTCCAGCCACAGGATGCCGGTGCCAGAGAGGGGCTGGGGCAGCAGTCCTGTCAGGGTGTGTGAGGCCTGCTACCGCCAGGGAGGTCCTCCTGACACCAACAGCCAGGGTAAGACAGAAACAAGCTGTCAGTTAAACTGCTGGATGAGCCTAAGGCTAGAGTTAAATTAGACAAATGTCGTTCGTCATTTTAGTTGCCAAGCACTTAATTACAGGTGAACCCACAATTACGTTGTTTACATAATTTACATTATGTGACATGCACATCTCTGTACACAGTGCTGTTAATTTTAATGTTAGGCAAAGATAACCTGAGTAAATTTCTAAAAATGCATATTTTAGTTATTAAATGAAGAAAGTTATCCAGATCTCCCTGACCACATGTGAAAAAGTAATCGCCCTCTAAACCTGATAACTGGTTGTGCCACCCTTGGCATCAAGAACTTTTGTCCCACTCTTCTCTGCAGAATTGTTCTAATTCAGCATTGGAGGGTTATAAAGCCTGAACAGCCTGTTAAAGGTCATGCCCCAGCATCTCAGTCTGATTTAAGCCCAGACTTTGACTAGGCCACTCCAAAACCTTTGCTGTGTTTTTGTTTTGTTTTGGGGGGGTTTTCGGGGGGGGGAGGTGGCCATTCAGAGGTGGACTTGCTGTTGTGTTTTGTATAATTGTCCTGCTGCATAACTCAAGTGCTCTTAAACCTCAGGGCACAAACTGATAGCTGGACATTGATCTTCAGGATTTTCTAATAGAGGGCACACTTATTGGTCTCATCAATTAAGCCAAGTCACCTTGAAGCAGCAAATCAGCCCCAGGCTATCACTCACATTGATGCCATTTTTGTCCAGTTTCTTTCTTGTTGTTGAGTCATGAACTCCACAATAAGACTCAATGTGAACTCTGACCTTAAGTGAGACAAGTTGAGGCCTGCAGTACTTTAGATGTTGTTTTGGGGTCTTTTGTTACCTCCTGCATGAGTCATTGATGCGCTCTTGGAGTAATATGGCAGGCTGGCCACATTTGGGAAGGTTCACCACCCTTCCAAGTTTTCTCCATTTGTGGATAATGGCTCTCATCATGGTTCACTGGAGTCTCAAAGTGGCTTTGTAACCCTTTTCAGACTGATAGATGTCAGTGAGTTTGTTTCTCGTGTGCTCTTGAGTTTCTTTAGGTTGTGGCATGATGTGCTGCTTTTTGAGATCTTTTAGGCTACTGCACTTTGTCAGACAGGTTCTATTTGAGAGATTTCTTGATTAAACAGGTCTGTCAGTAATCAGGCCTGGGTGTAACTAGTAAAATCAAAGTCAGTCTCCACAAAAATGTGGTTAATTCTTGATTTAAAAAGATGGGGCAATTACTTTTTTACATAGGGCCAGGTAGGTTTGTATAACCCTTATTAGATGAGTCATGAGTTAAAAACTGCATTTTGTATTTAAGCAGGTTATCTTTGTCTAATAATAAATGTCTGCTGTGAAACATTTAAGTGTGACAAATATTAAAAACAAAAAACATGGTATCACGAGGGGGGCAAATACTGTGTCATGTATTTGCAGCGTACAGAGTGAGACTGTGTGTTTTCATGCATTTGATGCCGGATGTTGCGGCTCCTGACTTGTTGTTATTGCTGCTTTTGTGTTTTGATTTCTTTGTCTCTCACACGCACCTTGTTTGTTTAGTCTGTAAGGTGGAGCCTCGTGGTCTGATAGCTCGCAGGGTGACGGAGGTGGCACAGTCGACACTGGACATGGTCACCACAGCTGTGGACTACCCTCTCTGTGAGCACGGCTTTTTTTTTTTTTTTCTTCTCACCATTACACGTTGTGTTGGTGCTCTGCAGCTTGTTTTATATTGTCTCCTCACCCCTCAGATATTTGTTGGTAATTCTAATACCTGGTTTTAGCACAATCACTCCATGAGTGTGTTAGGATAGGCTAATGGGACATGATCGGACAGTTGGTTTCAGAGTGATTTTGCATACTGGTGTTTGTCATCCACCAAGACTGAGTGCATGTCTGTGCAATACCACTAAAATTATATATTATCCACCAGTATCAGTTTAAATTAATGTATAATTAAAGTCAAACTAGTTTGATGAACTGTGATGAAATTCCAGACCGCTAAGCTTCAACATCAGTGCAACAAGAGCCAGTTTACCTGTGACAGCGGCAACAAATTCAGTTAGTCAGTGATTTTAAGTTAAAGCTGGTACCAAAGTCTCAATAGGCTTCTGATCATAAGCAGAAACACAGCTGCATTCAGCAGAAAGTTTGGGTCTTGATTAATCTGCTGTTCTATTGGAAAGATCGAGACACCACCTACCTACCTATTTTTTTAAACTTTGATTTTATATGCATTTGTAAAGATATGACATGAAATGTCCCATTTTTGTCTCGACTCCTTTCAAAAATTCTTGAATCCAGATCAAAAATGTAATAACTTCTAAGTTCTGTCAAACTCTACGTGTAGTACGTATTAAATGCATATATTTTTATATAATGCTGCTTTCAGACAGAGGCAAATCCAAAGAGTCACATGACCTCATCGGTGGAGGTAATAATAGAACGCTTTGGCACAATTTGGGATTTGCTCAACCTTGCTCTAAAACACAGATGAGTAAAAGCCTCAGACTTGGCACAAGAGTTTATTGTGTAACTGATGTTTGAGTGGCTGAGTGCTCCTGCAGAGTGAAGGACATAGCATGAAGTCAGCCTCAGTGAACGGTTTCCAGGAAGGAAAAAACAAATATATAGGATCTAATGTGAGCAAAGGGATTAAAATAAATGATTCTGAATCACCAACCGGACCAGCACTGCAATGGTGACCACATAGGTTCTCAGATGATAGCTGGATATATCAGCTCTCCTCTGATGACAGCAGCCGGGGTTTGGTGCTTCTAGTGTAGAGAATAGCCTTGTAAATAATGGATAACTGGTATTGGGTGTAAGGCTGGTGGTTATAGTTTGCTAATCCAGATCAGTTTAAAAAACTAATTAACAGGCAAAAATATCAGGTTTAGGTTTGTGTTTCAGAAAATGTAGTCCCTCTTTGTCCCTCCATGCAAGCTGTTTACTGGAATACAAGCCTCAACTGTGACTGATCAAGACTACAAACCTAAAGATGGAGTTTTCTTTAATGGAGCTGAAAGGGGTGTGAATGAACTGTAATGGAGATGCTGTTTATAGATGGGTACATATTACATGTTGCCATCTTAGGTGGTTAATGTAACGTGGTTAACAACACTGGACAAAAAGATGACTTCCACTTTGAAGAAGTCAATGCTTTGAAAAGTCCCCCCCTCCCAACACACACACACACACAATAAACAATGCATTTATGTTCTAAGAAAATAAAAAATAAAAGGCCAATCTCCGATTTAAAATCTTAAACTCATTCTTCTCTGTTTGCCCGTCCGCTTCAGGTTTCGTGAAGGATGTGGCTCGGCCAGACTACTGGGTGCCAGACCAGGACATCACCAAGTGCAACCAGTGCTCCAAACCTTTCACTCCAGCCATGTCGAAGCACCACTGCAGGGCCTGTGGGCAGGGCGTGTGCGGGCCCTGCTCCACACACAACAAGCCCGTGCCCTCTCGAGGTTGGGACCACCCGGTCAGAGTGTGTGACAGCTGTCACGCCCGCACGGACAGCCTGTGACCTTTTCCACCAGGCAAACTTCTCAAAGTGCACTCAGTTTTTCTCAGATGGGCTACAAAACACTGTGAATCTTGGCACTGCTGCTCCTTGGAAACCAGGAAGGGGACTAAATGGCAGGTCTGGAATCAGCCTTTGTTTTATGTGAAACGGGAGCTGCTCAGATATGTAGAAGGATGACCATCTGGATTCCACCGCTCAGTCGGGATTTGCTTTCGGTCTCTTTTGCCTTCTTGAGCAACTGATTTCATTTCAGCCGTGAGATGATTGACAGCCTCTACTGACCAATCAAAATGCTTTAACTGGAGAAATGGGAAGCTGGACATGTGTTTTCAACTGACTGCTTTTAAAAATGAACTTTCATCTCCCCCAGTTATCATTATAACAGCAGAGCTTGAACTCTTAACTGCACTCGAGGGTGGTCTTCCATGCTCATTAATTTCTCTTTGCACAGGCCAGCACCATGGTTCTCAGTTTGAATATGCTCTTAGTTAAATATGACAGGAGGACGAGTAAAAGGGACGTACTGGGAATAGTGGGAGATTTTAAAAGTTTGAAGGATCTTTTAAAACTTAGCCACTCACTGCAACCACTTACATGGTGACATGTTCTTCTGAACCATCAAACCCGCAAGTCCTGGTTAAGGAGCATGTATAATCATGATAGTGGGGGGAAAATGCTCCTACAGTACTCAGGGCAGAATGCAATGCAAATTGGAGAAACACAAACTGCAGCAGTGTGTGCCTTCATGGGAATCTTAACACCCACTTATTTAACCTCTTCGGTTTGCTTTTGGAGATTTCTCCATACGTTCAAATTCTGAGATCATTTGTGCCTAATTATAGAGCCATGATTATAGCCTCCATCCTCTCATGAAGTTGTATCTGCAGTATAAAATATGTAGCTGTTGTCATGTTAGACATTCCATTATATAGAAGTACCTGTGTACTAATGTAGATTTGCCTTTCTGGGGTTTTATAAGTAGTGAAGTACTGATGTTTCCAGGTAGCTCTCTCAAGCCCTTTTCAGACATCACTGCTCTCATCAATCTAGCAGAGTGACGGCGTTCTGTCGCTCAGTCATAGTCATGTTTCTGTTCTCATAAGCTTCACTCAAAAATGCCAACAATAATGACTGAAAGAGCAACAGCGCACCCATGATTTTTTTTTTTTTTTTTTTTTCACCATTTTGTGCAACAGGAGTTGTCAACATAGGTACTTCGAAAATGTAAGTTCTTTCTGCCACTGTCACTAAGAGCAGTGTGTGTGTGTGTGTGTGTGTGTGTTTGTTTGTGTGAATGTGTGGTGTTGCTCAGAGAGCTGAGCTCACCCCTCTAGCACAGGCTCAGAGAGTTAGATCTCTTTTCTGGTTTAAATTTTTTAAAGTTCTTAAAAGAAACTACGATTAAATGACATTATGTGCAGTTTATTTCTGGTCAGGGAATTCTTTAGTGAGGGGAGTGGTTCACTGAGCACCAGACATCACCAGCTGTCTTGTGTGCATGTCCATAGTTGTGACTCCGTGCATTTAGACTCATTTCTTGGTCTGACATACCAAGACTGCTGCTGCTTCCGATCGATTGATGGGAGTTCATGTCTTTGAAGGGCTTTAAAACAAAGAACACACCTGATAGAGTTGCTCTCATGGTGAATGACATGCAAATTATATAAACACTGATGGAAGAAAAACTACATTTTCTCTCAAGAGAGACGTTGTCTGTGTATTATACTGGACTCTTTAGTGCTTTATCCCAGTTTTCAAAATAACCACTTATCAACTTTTCTGTTAAATCTAGCAACTGACAATCTCAGTTTTTGATGAGGCTCATCCAAATAAATAAATAAAACAAAGGAGAGATTTGTGTCTTTAAACGTGTGAGCAGGAGTAACTTGACGTCATCTTTGCACTGCATCTGAAACGAGTCGCTCTTCTACTCTTTGACTATCTCGGTGGTTTTTTCCTTAGATAGCATCAGTAGAGAGCGAGCGAGGTGGAAAGCAAAGCAATAACACACAGCAGGCTTTGTCCTTTACTGCAGTCAAGTAGAAGTAATCTGAATCCATTCATCTCCATCTTTAACTCCGCTGGCTTTAAAACCGTCATCCCATCCAAACCAACTATAGCATTGCGTTTCCATCTTTTTTGTTTCCCCATTTTCATCAGTTCAGGGTGACATTTTGGCTCAGTCAGCATTGTGTTCTCACCGCCTGTAATTAGTTGTTTGTTTTATTCCTGTTCTGCCAGTATTCACAAAACGTTTTATGAGTAGTGTTGGTTTGTGAGCCAGCTGCTGCTGGAGTCACTCCATCTCCTGTTTTTGTGTAGAAAAAAAAAGCTTCATATCGCTAATGAGTGTGGTTCGATTTGGCTCCGCAGTTTAACAGCTCTCTCCTCGATTCACGGTAGCAGTAAATTTATTTGTAGTACACACCGAGTCAGACAAATTGAAACGTTTCATCCCACTTCTGTTTGGCAAAATAAGATTATATTCTGTTTTTCCATTTCCATTTAAGATCTCTTTGTAGTTGGGCTTATGGGTCACACACTGCCCACATGAGCTCATAGTGTGTGTTGTGTGTGTGTGTGTGTGTGTGTGTGTGTGTGTTGTCTGTTTAAAATCTACTCTCCTCTATTTTGCTCTTATTGATAAGCCTCTGTCCTCAGAGGTATTCTCAGCCTGCTGCTGCAGTGCTTGGCTCTTTTTTTTCCCCTCCATGTTCCTTATTGTGAGCCTGGTCGATGCAGCAGTGCAGATTAGATCTTGGCTGCATTCTTTGGTTGTTCATCTTTTTTTCTTTGTGTTCGTCTCTCTTTAGAGGATAATTAGTCTACCCTGAAAATCCTAGATAATTCTGTTTATAGAGTGGCAGGTGACCTTTCCACCCAAACTCTATACGTGTTAATGTGACAGAAGCAGAGGCTGGCACGTGTGTACAGTCCGTCTCGTTACATAAAGAGTTGCCATTTCTGCAGTTATCATGCAGAAGTTATCTGCAAGGAGGTAAAAGTGATCAAGTCTAATATTTGAATCCGTATCATGAATGCAGTGCATTTAAAAACAAAAATAAACAAAACATGTATTTGTGTTCCTCTGAAGTCATCCTGCTGCTGTGATTATCTCCTCCATCATCAGTGCAGGTGAGTCATGCACATCCAGGCCATGAATTGACCTCCTGCCTGTTTCACTGATGAGCTGGAACAGCGTGGATTGTGGACACTTCACACTTACTTTTCTTTTTTATTTGTCAGCACAAAAACATTAATCTTGTACAAGAACGCCTCGTCCCAGATTTAGCTGCTAGCTCATTTCCACCTGCAGTCCCTGGGTGAACAGTCATAACATTAAAAGAGCTATAAACTACAATAACAGAGGTACAAGATACTAATAAATTCATATAATTTAATAAAAACCGCCCCGTCTCACACAGTATTAGGTACTCAGAGTATTAAATACGATACAAAACGCGTCTCTTCCAAACTTAATTCAAAGCTTTGCTCCAGGTTTGTTGTTTTTTGTTGAGTTTTTTTTAAAGCTAGTGTCTTGTGTTGTCTAGCGTTTCGATTCTTGTTGCTGTATCTTTGTTCAGTTTGATACTTTTATCTCTGTTCTCTCCAGAGTGGAAGTGATGTTTTGTCGAGTTCTTCAAAGGATGCGGTCGATTTCTGTGGGTGACCTGTCCTGCCTTGATTTTGAATTCCAACACTTTCTTTTCAACCTTAAAGCTTTCCACTCTGCTGTACCTGTCCTCATAGCCTCTCCTCTGTTTCTGTTTATTGGCTTTTGTATTCTGGTGTTCATGTTACCTTGGAGTCAACTGCAGTCTCCACAGATGAAATCCAGCCTAAACTAATGGCCCAGCACTGCTGTGTGTGAACAATTCATAGAAAGGGACGCAGCTGGACTTGACTTATGCCTGTCAGTCAGTCAGCAGCTCGCTTTTGTAACATGAAAATGAAGGCAGCAAAGCTGTTACTGTGAAAGACTAAAATACACATGGAGGTGATGAAAGGTGATAAGGGCTCCTTCATTCCACACTTTGATTTTAAATCCAAATAGCTTGAATTAATCTTACTGTAAATACAGACGTATTCCCAAGTAATTCTCTCTCTCTCTCTCTCTCTCTCTCTCTCTCTCTCTCTCTCTCTCTCCCCTCCCTGGTGTCCAATGACACCATCTATACAGTATAGATAGATACAGTAAATCCATGCAGTAGTCCTCATGTCCTTCAAAAACCAATTACACATTGCACCAGCATGGAGGCAAGAGATCTGGGGAGGGACGTCTGTGAATAGATTGTCGATGCCGCAACAAATCAAAGTAAATAACATGATGGACAAATCTGAGGTATCTGCACAAAATGTGAAATTTTTTTTTCTTATTTCTGGAGTTGTTTATATAGATCATAATCTCCTTATGGTTTACTTCCCAAGCACAAATTTGGTCCTTGGCAAGGCAGCCCTGTTCAAAAACTGACTGGTTCAGTACAAACAGGTTCTGTAGGTACAGAACATGTGGAAACTTGGGAGAAACACTTTAGCGGTGCTGGTGGTCTGAGCTGAGTGACTGGTTTGCACTGCCCCATGTATTTGTGCTGGGGTTTTTTTGTTTTGTTTTGTTTTTCTCCAAAGCACTGTGGAAAAATCCAGAAGCACTAAGTCTGAACAAGACACTCCAGTCACTGCTGAAAAAGCCACCAGCCTCTTCAGTTTTCACTCTGTCTCAGTGCCAGGTCTTGGATCAGAGCGGGACTGCTGAAATATATGATGATGCACTTAAAGTGGGTGTTACATGCTTACCATACAAGTATCCTGAAGTAGGTTTTGTCACAGGAAGGTATGATTTAGAAATATCTAGGCTTGTTAAAGACTCAAGGCGATGATTTTTAAATCCACAGTTGTAAAGCCCAAACCGTTTAAGACCGAATTAATTCAATTATATTTACTTATCAGTTTTATTTGTATGGCACCAAATCACAACAGCAGTCACTTCAAAATCCTTTATATTTTAAGGTAAAGGCTCTACAATAATGTAGAGAAAACCCCAACAATCAGACGACCTCCTATGAGCAAGCACTTCATGATAGTGGGAAGGAAAACATCAAAACAGAAAGCAACAATAGCAGATCTCTGACAAAGTAATTATTTTTGATAAAGTTTTAATTATGCTGCAATTTAAAGCAAAAACTTACAGCACCATTATTATTTTCATCTCAGTAATGTCCAGTTGTAAATGACCCACGGCAGACCCGATGACAGTTCAATGCTTTTCAGCATCTCTTTATTTTTACGGTCGCTGTCACCAATAAGAACAACCACAGACAGGCAGCACAGCTTTTTATGCCAGCGAGGCGTGATTGCATAGGCCGTGCAGGTGCGTCCATCTCCCCTGCAGCAGCACCGCAGACAATGCCCCGCCACACCAGTATTTTATGAGCAGATTTCCAGTGACTTTTGCAGATTAATTATTAATTACAGTAATATTGTGGCACAGTGGGAAAATGAGTATTGGTAGAGTTTCCCTTCTCTTCAGATTCAAGGTTCTGTTCTTGTGGATACAGATATTTATCAGCCGTGGTTAATGATATTTCAGCCAGAACTAAAACTGGTAAAAGAAGGTTTAAATTTCCATTTGCAGCTATCATTTATAGGGCCTTGGCTGCTTTTATGAGATCTCCCTGCTCTTCCTTGCAAACATCGAAAACCAGAGGAAGCTTAGCATAGCAACACTGAAACCCACTGCATAGAGAAGGCAGTCAGTGACTACAGATGTGTCATTAAGTCAGAAGACTGCCTGAGAGGACCAGCTGTGGGAGAGATGGGTTCCAAAGCAGCTTGCAGATGCAGCAATTTTAGGCAGTGTAAAGAAGTTTAAAAAGGAAAAAAAAGCATGCCCTATGAGTAGGACATTTAGATGCATTGGTGGGTGTTGAGATACTGGTATCAGCTGAATTTTAAGCGTTAGCGTTAAAGGCTGTAAAGACATGCACATACATACTTAATCAAAGACATTACAGAGCTCCAACAGAACTGGATGAGCAAATCTTGTAGCAGCATGAAATATGTTGTTGGGCCCATGTTGTGATTCTTCGTGTTTTCACAGGAGGGCGCCAGATGAGCATAAATAATGCGGTTGGAGAATAGTAAATTTTGTATGAGACCACCTACTGGTAAGTGTCCTGAGTGAGTCCCAGCAGGGGATTTTACAATGAAGCTGTCCTATTTGGAAGTTAGAAATTTGCATTTTCTCAGCCAGTGAGTTATTCATGTTTTCAAGAAGCTCAGAACTCGACCCCCACTGCTTCACAAACAGAGCTAGATGCTGTAGGGAGATGGATACATGCTTCTCAGTAGCTAAGAGTCACATGAGAGTGATTTGATCACTATATTATTTGTTATGCCCCCTGCACCTTCATTGGCCTTGCAGTGACAGTGCATAGGTCTATGGGCTTCATTGTCTGAATTGTCCACACCTTCTCAGGTATGCCCGGGGAGGCATGCATTGTTATCACTCTACTGCTAGACCTCTCATGACTGCTTATTCTTTTCTACTTTCGCCTCTAAAGGTATTTATTCAGTGAAATAAAAGCCTTTTCCCCCAAGTTGTAGCATTTTACAGAAACAGAAAAGCTCTGCATGGCAAACTTTGAGCAAATAAAACGATATTCAGGGCTCGTGTTGCATGATATCATTTACAAAGAAGACATAAATATCAGAGGATTTACCCATATTGACAATCTGTCACACAAATGATTAAGCTTGTGACTAAGCACTGAGGAGATGGCTCCATTTTAAAGAGTTGTAATCTCCGTCTGCTATAGGCTTATTAGGTATTACAGCACACAGGAAAGTCCCCTCTGGTTTACTGGCATAGTAAATAGACGATTTACTTCACTGCTTGGGCGATTTGAGGAGAGCAAACAATGGGCGAGAGCTGACTCGCTCTGGTCTTCTCTTGCACCCAGTGCTGATGAGTGACAGCTGCTGGCAGGGGGTGGTAGGAGCCGGCACTCTCTCACTGCCCGTGCTCATTTTGTGTTTGTGCACAGTGAGGCAGTACTCCCCGGTCCAAGGCCTTCTGGTCTGTACCCAGAGGGAAATTCTGCTGCTCACAATACTCTTCTTTGTCTCCTTACACATAAATCATCATCTAATTCGAGGATTATTGAATTTTGATCTGTATCGCGCAACAAATTACCCTGTCCAGTTTGAGAATAGCAGGGGAAATACACACAAGAAGGTCAGGAGGACACGGAGACTCATGGATGCACCGAGCTGAGGGCTCTGAGACAAATTCCTGCTTGTGATGATGTGCAGAAGCCGGTCAAGCTCTCCTTTGGATCCGTTATCTCAAGAGCTGATTGTTTGAGGCAATACAATTTAAGATCTTATATTGGAGGGCAGGAGGAAGGCTGTTATCAGGAGCCAAAAAGAGAAAGTGGTTAGAGTCTTATTTGATTTTAAACTGACCTCTGTTAGGAGAACCAGGCCCCTGCTCTTGCCTTGGCATTTGAAGTTGGCTAAACCCCTGAGGGCTTAGTGTTTTTTTTTTGTTGCTTTTTTGTTTTGACAAGTGCATATTACTTCACCCCCTAAGTAGAAGCTTGTCATGGCTTATTTAATATGTACACAAGTACAAAAATGGATCACTGCTTTGCTTTGTTTAAGACCCGTCTTTAATATATACATTACTATGTCGTGCTGGTGGAGCCAGCTGTGTGCAAAACAATAGACACAGATGCTGTGCTAATCAATAGGAACCACATCCAATTAATCAATGTAATTACTTCCTTCAAGCTTCAAGGACTGCGGGGTCACACTGCAAACAGTATATCTAATAAATGTGGCCGTATCGCACGAGTGTGCAGAGAACGAGTCCTGGAGTGCGAGAAACTCTTGACGAGATTTCTGACGTGCAGGAAATATCAGCATGCACGTGAGCGTGTTTGTGCCTTTTTGTGCGATCAAGTAGCGATAAGAAGGATAAATGAGTGTGTGCATGTAGCATGGATACATTATCCGGTGCAGAGCTGACAGTCCGGCCATGGTCCATTACACAAAAACCATTACCAAGTCTGTGCTTATACAGCTATCAGATGTTGCTATCGCACAGATGTGCGGGTATCACACACACTCAGTCGCATCCTTCCTCACAGGCTCTATTTAATTATATGCACATACACAGTGATGCAAAGGGCTGAAAGAGACAACAGCCTTCCTTTTGTACACATCCACTAAAGGCAGTGAAGCACGAGAGAGAGAACAAATCTGAAGTGAAACACAATTCACAGAAACGGTCATTCAAACACTGTTACATGATCTGGTTTAATGTAATCTGTTCTGAGTGATCTCACACTGCTGCTAGGTGTGCAACAAATAGGCAGTTTAAAGAGAAATGCACACACACACACTTGTCTGACCCACCTTGAGAATCCATTAGGATTATATTGTATTTTCAGCAGCTTTAATTTCTTTTGGCGCTGTAATGTATATGTATAGGAAGCCTTTTCTGCAGATTCCAGCAGTTTTTCAGATGTTATAACTGAATCTTCAACCACGTCACCATGGCAACCAAGCATTTCCATCTCCTATGTAGACTGTTGCAACCAACTTCATTATGCAGCAGCCTACAATGGAACGAGTACGGGTAGGTAGATAGGTAGGTGGGGGCGCTGCAGCTGGTTGAATTTAAATGATAGTTCTGAACCCCCTAAAATTAGAAAACGTATTTGTGATCAGTTTTTACAGAATGATTTAAAGAAGTGAATACACACACGGCTACTTAATTTGGTACGTCTTGCTAGAACTGGGTTGCCTAGATTCAACGAGCTCCTGAAAACACTCCTCGACGGATTTCGGTCAGCAGGTCTGCACAGCCATGATGAGAATCTCCCGTTCCACCACATCCCAAAGGTGCTCTATTGGATTGAGATCTGGCGTCTGTGGAGGCCATTAGAGTACAGTGAACTCACTGTCATGTTCAAGAAACCAGTTTTGGATGATTTAAGCTTTGCGACGTATTATTCTTGCAGAAGCAGCCATCAGAAGATGAGTACACTGTGGTCTTAAAGGGATATACATGGTCAGCACTGCAACCTAAGAAATGACCAGCAAATAGCTGCATAAGCATAAATGGAACACAACAATGTTTGGGGGGAACATTAACATGACGGAAGTGCTGCGGAAGGGATAGAAACCAAACCTAAGTCGGACTATACTGAGACATGCTTAAAAGAGAGGAGGATTCATCAGTATTTGAAGGGGTTGTGAAGGAGAAAAAGATGCAATGTAAAGCTGTTTGATCAAATTACTCTTTCCCCAAAAACACTTATGTTGTGTTTTTGGGTTGTTGTGTTTTTTTTGACTTTTCTTTTTGCTGGTGTTTTCTTAGTGCAGTGTATTTACCTTAACAGAGCCACTGTACTAAAATTGTCCCAATAAAATATCGCCCACACCATGAGACATACTAAAGCCAGCCTAAACGTTTGATACAGTGCAGGATGAATTGATGTTTTCATGTTAACACCACATTCTGAATAGCACAGCAGAAATCAAGACTTGTGTGGTCCAGCTTCGGTGAGCCTGCTGCTAGCTGGCAGGAGTGGCACCTGGTGTGGTCTGTTGCTATAGCCCATCTGCTTCAAGGTTGTGCATTCAGAGTGGATCTGCCTATCTTGGTTGTAACGAGTGGTCACTTAAGTTACTGTTGCCTTCCAATCAGCACAAAGCAGTCTGGGTGTTCTTGTGAATGGACTGGTACTTATATAGTGCTTTTCTACAATAACGGTGAATTCAAAGTGGGTGTTTTTGTAATGCCTAGGGCTTTATCTAATATTCACTTTGAACTTCAGCAGGTCGTCTTGACCATGGCAACGTGCCTAAATGCATTGAGTTTCTGCCATCTGATCGGCTGATTAGATATTTGCATCAACAAGCTGCTGGACATATGTACCTATTAAAGTGAGAGTATATGGACAAACTAGGCGCACTAGCCGATAGCTACTGCTACCAGTGCTAGTTTTGGGTCCATAGGGTGCACAGGTATAACACAGAGACACACACACACCTGGAAATTAACATTAATTCTCAGAGGGGCTACTCTGAGTCTTTTAAAACACTCCAACAAAGAAACAGAACTGCTGCCTTTGGCAATTCAATGCTGGCCTTACTTTTTAGCTCTGGAGTCCACAAATAACTAAGAGCACACATCAGTATTCCAAAAAGGCAGTGTTTGCCATGTTCGTTATTGTCTTTGTAGAGTGTTGTAATGTATAAGCCAAAAGTAAAACTGATAAATAACCCAGATTTAACCTGAGGGAGCACAAATGTCACAGACCACACTGCTACCATGGCTACAACAATGAAGGCTGTCCTAATTCACAAAGCCTTAGCCTGCTTTTTGAGAACAACTGATAATGGCTTCTTTAACGTTGGCCATTAAATCATTTTGACATGCATAAAACATGACGCGCATCCAAAATGACTGGAAGACAAGCTTCACAAGCTACTGAACAGGGCTGATCTCTCCCCTTTTGCTTCTCTGCAGCACAAACTCATCGACTATGTCCTCAGATCACAGGACAATGGACTGGTGAGAGTTACTGCAACCACTGCTCAAGCGCTGAGTGTATGTGTGTGTGTGTGTGTGTATTCACTCAGTTTCTCACGGTCCTTAAGAAGAAAAGAGGCCTTGTCTGGTTCCATTAGTGACCTGAGGAGCGGCAGCACTCGGTCCTGGCTGACTGGAGGACAGCGCTTATTAGACATCAGTTTAGTCAGGAGTAGGATGTTTAGTTAGAGAGGAAAGTAACAAAAAAGGAGATTAATGGAAGTATAATAAGGCTATGAGCTGTCAGCTGTTTCAACCTGTCGGCAGCCACATTCCTTTGTGTCCGTCTTTGGGACTAAGTATTATATTACCCTTCAAATCACTTTCACTCATGTCTGTCACTCATGAAGCTACAGCCAGAAGTTGCAGCTGACTTTGGTTTGCACAGCACAATGACAGGCGGGGAAGAGGGAGCCCACCTTTACTCAATGTTCAAAAAGAAAAAAAAGAGAACATTTTTCTTAAAATTCTTAGTTATCCAGCAGTGATTTCCCACCTTAAAACCAAAAATTCACTTTTTAACGGTTCCTTTTCTCTACAGATTAAAGTGGACCTTGCTCACTGAGAGCAAGTATCCTTAATATGGCCATCTTGGGCACATAGCTCTCACTATAAACACAAGCTCCACCCACCTGATATTCAAACCTTCTGCTTGCAAGGGCCATCCAATCAGAACTTGAAAGCTTCAGTTCATCCATGGTGGTTCAGACGGTGAATGAACTGAAGGGCAGCATGAAATCCTCGTGTAAGATAAATATGGATTATTTCAATCTGTGAATCATGCAATGCTGCCGTGCAGAGCTGTAAATGACCATAATAGCTTTGCTTTAAACAAGCAAGACATAACATTTTATTTAGTTGCATATAAAGGTGTTTTTCACTCTTCGTCTGCAGCACTACACCACCAATCTCCTGACTGTTACATATATAGCCAGCAGATATGAGAGCCGTAATGATCTTCCCAGATAAATGCTGGTGAGGACAATCCAATATGTCAGCATAACTGCTCTAAATCGGCTCGCTTGAAGGGTTTTTTACAGTGGTTTAAGAACATCCAGGGAAACGTGTTTAACCCATTTAAATCCAGCTGATGAAAAAGCACAGCAACGAAGCCGACAAGTATGAGCCAGAATGATAATAACAGAAGAAAGAGAACGCAGCTTTGCTTGGGGTTAAGCATAAAAGATCAGCTGAAGGACTGAAAATGTCTGAAAAGAAATGATTCAAAAAATGTGATAAAAAGAAAACCACAATCACTACCCAGAAATCATGAGCAGGTGTAATATTATATTACTTTATTTATCTTTTGTACAATGTAATTACAATACAAATATGTTGGTTTAAATACAAAAATTCTGTAAATAAAGATTAAAAATAAACTCCACTGGTTTTGCTTTGTTACCATCACTAAACTATGGTTTTACAATCAAGTTTATGAGGTCATTTAGTTTGCTTTAACGCGGAACACAATTAACCTACATTTACCATTTTTGGGGGGAGCGTGCAAACAAGAGTTGAGGGCAAAAAAAAAAAGATTTTAAACAAAATAAAAGCATCGATCTCATGAGGGAATCTGATTTGTTTTTGTAGAGAGAGGGAGCGGATTGGATTTTTTTTTCTGTGGGGAAGATATATCAATTCATCAGAAAACAAAGGGGTAAAACCTGGGAGGAGCCGAGGTGGTGTAAATTAGGCCAGTGGCATGTAAATTTAGGTTCTCTAAAAAACCGGCCACAGGAAGAGACCAAACAAGCTAATTAAGCTGTAGGGAGTTAATGAGCAGGAAATCTAATCAGTGGCAGTCCATATATCCAAACACAATTCAGTTCCTAAGGAACATAGCAGGAGCATGTGTGGTCAGACTGTAGTTTAAATAACATAGAGAAGTAACCCATGGAAAAGCCCTTCATTACACAAGCCTGCTTGAACTTTTAGTAAGGTTGCATCTTTTGGACAAACACTGAAGGCTCTGCTGACAGTACTGGAGTTTTAACTATATAAGGAGTTGCGCACAGTTTGAGAAAAACCTTGTTTATGAGGCTGCAGTTACAATAATAAGCAACATTGTTTTCATAAATTCACATGATTAAAAAGTGTTGTTTTCTTGAGGTTTTAAGAGATGAGGAATAGGATGCTGAAATGAAAGCGGCTTGGCCTTGAGGAACACAAAGATGGCAGACAGTGCTCGTGTCGTGGGTGATGAATGTGTCTTTGTTCGATGTGTTTTCACGCAAACTGCCTCTCGCTTTTTTCTTGGGTTGTTTTTTTCTTCTTTTTTTTTTTACCCACATCTGATTTTCCTTCCTTCAGACTTCCTCCTTCCCATTCTTTAAAAGTTACACTGTAGCAACATCCTCTCACATACAGCTTATCCTTCATCTTTCCTCTCCGCTGTTTTTTTCCCCCTCTGGTAATCAACTGAATCTTTGTTGTCCCTAATATTTCGACATCAGAAACCCTTCCAGTTTTCTTTTGCTTTTTTTTTTTTCAGCCCACATGCCTGAATCGATATCTGCTCGTGTTTCTCTCCTACAGTCCAGAAATCAGTTGTGAGTGTAGCCCTGCTGCGTCACAGCAGTGCAGTAGAGGTGAATACACAATCATACTGTACATGATGAGACTTTACCCTGTGTTTGAACACATAAAAGGACTTCTGAATGTTAGAATGTAGTGCATCTTTTTCCCCCAACCAGTTGCACAGTGTTGCAGAGTTTTACTTTTTTAAATCCACTGAGTTATTAAAGTTCCTTGGGTTTGTCCGGTGAAGATGGAGTCCAAAGGACTGTTGTGCTGTATTGTCCAGAGTGTCTGTGTGCTGGATATCCTGAAGACATTTTTCAAGTCCCAGTGCCCTTTAAATTAGGCATTAGCAACAGAAATGGGCGACAATGCCAAAGTGAAGCCGTACAGACTCAGCTGGCCTCGGCAGCAGCAGTGGAGCATATTTATTTGACGGCTAACGGGTGGAAGAAACATGCCGCTATATACACTTGTCTCACATGTCACATTACTGTATGCCCTGGTTATTTGGTTCCTGTTACATGATTCAATTTCCCACAGTGCTTACCTTCAACTGTTTACAACCTGCTACCTGTAGTTTCCCTACTCTTTATGATTCAACAAAAATAAATATAGGGGATAGAAATAAAAAAACAACATGCTCCTGAAACACTGCTTTAAGATTTAGATCTTTAAGTACATATAACCTGTTAAAATAAAAAATAAAATACAATAAATAAAATACTTTTGGCCATAAATCTCTACTATTGGTCAGTAACTCCTTTTGGATTCGTAGGGTTGAGTCTCACGTCATTGACTAGTCCTTTCGGGTGTCTGAACTTCTGCTGTGCTTTGCTAAGATCAGCATCAGTCTGTTCATCGGTCAACAGGTCACTGCTCTGCTTCTCCTCGTATCTTGTCACATTACCACATTTGCTAAAGTCTCCACCAAAATCAAGTAAAACTGCCAAGAAACATCTCATGGGATTGGAATGCATCTGAGTGGAGTCCCCTTTTCAAAGAAAAAAAGTACTAAACTGCATTTCACCCCCTCAACACTGTACTTGGAGGGGGCACGTGCAGTACATCTGGGGACTTCCAGCAGGTAAAGTAAAGCCAGAAGTGAGAGAGAAAGCAGGGAGGAGAGGCAGGTAGCAGGTGGAGTGAAAGGATTTAGTCCATCAAGTCTAGAGAGCTAGAGACCTGATCCTCAGATTACAGTCCAGCAAGCTGCTAAGTTACTCTGTGTTTCATTGGAGCATGAAGAAAGCAAAATCATTGTAGGCTCCTATGAGGGCATTCAGCAAGTTGCTAGGCTGCCACAGGTTGGATCCTAGGCTAAATGTAAGGACCTGCATCCCATTCTAAGCAAAGATGCTGGAGTTAGTGCCTGGCTTCCCGAGGCTTTAACTCCAGAATGAGTGCTACAGCTTTGGGAGGCCAAGTCTGTCTTAGAGCTCAATCTCAAAAGTCTTTTGCAGATTGTTGGAAAATGGGTTGGCTGTCGCAGCTGATGCCTTGTTCCCAGGCTGCTGAGCTGCTGGTTTTGTCTCCAAGGCTGCCCACTTGGCCTCAAAACGGTCATCCTCTTGGGAATCAACCACCGGAGCTGTTAGCTGGCTGCCCTCTGGCGGCCAGCTGCTACTAGTGCCACAATTTCCACTAGTGCTGGAGGTCCCGTTTTGGAGGGCCACTGTGGTGCTGCTGTGCGGTGCAAGGCCATTAATGGCTGTTGATAATGGTGGAGTGGATGAAAATGGAGGTGTTGAAAAACCTGCAGAGTGGCCAACTGCACTAGGTGGGCCTTGATAGGAATGGGCTTGCCCGACTGCTCCAAGGGTCCCCACCTTGGGTCCTCCTCCTCCGGCCGAGCCCATAGTGCTGCCTGTGCCCGACGAGCCTGTGGCAGTGCAGAAGACGTTGGCCACCATTTGCGATGGTGTGATCCCTACCACAGGCACACTGGCATTGGGATAGGTCATACTGCTTGCTAGACCTGGCATGTAGGTCTGCATGGGCACAAAAGCAGGTTGGACAGGCTGACTGGCAAACATTCCCACAGGGGCTGGAGTGTTATCAAAAGCCAAAGGGAACGGTTGCATGGAGCTTGGAAGTGAGCCTGGAGGTCCGGGGAGGGAGGGCTGGATCATGGGGGCTCCAGACATGCTTGGCCCTGACATGGTGGGTATGGACATGGACGGAAGAGACATAGGGGGACCTGAAACTGGAGGTCCAGGTATTAGAGGAACTGATGATATCGACATTGGTGGGAGGGGCATCGGAGCCTGACCTGAAAGAGCAGAGGGGCCGGAAATAAGAGGTTTGGATACAGTGGACACTGGGGCAGCTGACATGGCTGCCTGACTGGACATCTGATGACTGGAGATGGAGGGAGGTCCGGGGATGGTGGGGATGGTGGGGCCGGGAGGAGGCGTCTGTTGGGCCTTCACAGCCTTGGAGACCTCCTCCAACCATCTCTCAGCCTCGGATGGCGTGCGTTTGTGGCCACTTTGCATTTGCATCGCCACAGAAACCGGAGGAGGAGAGTGGAGAGGAGCTTCCGTCTGTACCCATGAGGAGGTGGCTAGAAGTGATGGAGTAAAAGTTTTACTTAAACTTGTCCACCACTTGTTATAATTCAAAGTTAATATTGATCTATTATAGTCTTATCTTACCTTGCATCGGCGCAGGTGGTGGAGGCAGAACAGGGGGCACGGTGCAGGTTGGCGGGCCATTTGCAGACATAGACGGGTTGGAGAAGAGCTCGTCTGATGGTTTGGTGAACGAGGTGTTGATCTGGCTACACAGAGCATTTATACTGCTGTCTCCCTCACCAGGCAATCCCATATCCATCTCTGGTATTTGCAAGATAAGGACACACGAGAGGGAGGTGGGGAAAGAGAGAGAAAGAAATGAGAAGAAAAGAAGAGATGGAATACACAATTGTTTAACAGACCTAGTTAGCATCAAAAGCATAAAACTAGAGCATTTGAATACTTTGATGCTCACCACTGTTTGACCTAAAAAGCAACAAAACACAAGTTTCTTATACCAACCAAGGGTTAAACCACTGACTGCAGATATAAATAGATAAAATTCCTTGCTCATATTCTCCTGAGCCTCCCTCACAAGCTCAAAGAAATAATACTTGTGTTTTTTCCTCGTCCTTCCTGTTAGAGTTCTTTAATATTGTACTTTCATAATATGAATATATAGACAGATTCAAGAATACAAGGGTGGGATTCAAGTAAAATAAAAAGAAATACATGTTTATAACAAATGGGCCCATTGTGTAGCAAATCGCACTGGTGTGCCATTCAAATCCATTCTTCTAATACATGTACATCTCTCTTAACTGTCTGCATTGTATGGCTACAAGCCTTGAATTATACTGGAGGGCGCAGAGGGCGCTGGAGGCATGTGTAAGGTCTCCCTTCAAAGATTTCTCTGTCCTTTGTTCCACAAAGACCTTTTTTTCCCCCTGCTCTTGTCAGTGCCTCTCAGAGTTCAGAGGTACTTTAAGCACTTCACATGTGTGCCTATACTCTGTGTGTTTTCCTCAGTGCAGTGGCAGGTTCAAGGGCTGGTAGAATAGTAGCTGAAGGCTAAACAGGACAGCTGATTGACCGCATAAATCAATACGCACATTGTACAGGGAGTCACAAGGGAGAAGGCAGGCAGATGAATTGGCTGAGACCATTTAGGTTTTATCTGTGTGTGTGTGTGTGTGTGTGTGTGTGTGTGTGTGTGTGTGTGTGTGTGTTTGTGTTTGTACCTGTCTATATATCTATGTGGGGACTAGTTTGTGTCTCCAAGACCACTGAAATGAGGACACTTTGGGAAATTGAGGACCTTTTAGCTGGTCCACACTTTTTACTTCATGACACGCCTTCAAAAAGCTTTAAAGCTTCAAACAACAACATATCCACCACCCTGGATACGGTAACAGTCACTGGCGAATGGGAAATGGAAATACAAGGATGGACTATATAGTGAATGAGAGTGGCTGTTGTGGTTTAGTATTCCAGTCATATAAAAAACTCTCTCTCATCTCTTCTAATGACTGTAATCAGCCTTGCTACTGAGCACTCTGATCCTGTGGCACCACAGAGAATGGGTGGGGGGTGGGGGGCTGTGTATTTCTTTTTATGCAACCTGCCTGGGCTAAATCAGTTATGTTTAATTGCCCTTAAAAAAAGCCAAGAGCTCCCAAAGTTGCACAGGCAGCAGCTGTCAGCATTGTCACTTATCGCAATAATAACAGCACTTCACATAACTGCTTCTTTTTTTTCCTTGTCAAGTATTCAGTGGAAGGTAAGCATTAAAATGAAAAAAGCAGGATTACACCTGCTCCACCATGAAAACATGAATGTAAATTCACCTAAGATCTGCTGATGATTTATTCTGTAATATGATTACTCAGACGTGTACAGTCAGGGGTCAGTGATGCCACGCTCAAGCCAAATGGAAAATGTAATAACCCTCCAACAAACAACCATGACGCAAGTGGAATACAGCCCTGTGTGCAGATAGTTTGTAGAGGCAGCAGTCATGTTCTTTGACTTCTTTGGAATAACAAATAATTATTTAGAAATTTGGGATTTGCAGTACCTTAAAAAAAAAGGTACTCTTGAACAGTGATATCCTGCCTGATTTTCATGTGAGTATCTGAGAGGCATTTTGATGCTATGTGTAAATTAAGTGTGGTTAAATCATCTAAAGATAAATGAAGTGTGAATGAAGTTAGTCAACCATCATTGCCTAATATTAGTCTTTAGCATCTACATGTTAATATCATAAATCCCTCTGCTATAAACATAGCTTATTGTCTATTACCACTAGTAAATATTTATTTTGTTGTCAGTTTTTTCAATTTTGTAACCTTAACTGCCTGTGAAACCTCCATCCTGCTACTGATCCATTAGTAAGTATATTAGTAGTGTTAGCTTTAATACTGATTTAATGAAAACTAATGGTGAAACTAATTCATGTTATTCCACATCATACAGAAAATAGCTTAAATAAGATATAGTTAACTTTCTATGTACCCTAAAGCATTAGTGTACTTTTGGATCTTCCCCTTTCACACAAAAGCTCTAAATTAGACACACTTGTTACTATAATTGATGCACTTTCAGTAGTGGTGCAGTCAGTCTAACAATTAATAAGGTGGTACTTAACATGCTGCTCAGCTAATAGGAGACAAAGCAGCAAATAAATGATGGCCATCACTGAATGTCATCTAAATTAATGATATGTTAACATGAAAAATATAGTTTGTGTGACTGCGGAACAATCATTTTGATTACCAAATTACACATCCAACACACATTTAGACATTTCTAAACTTACTAACATATCAAAGCATGTGCTACCTTCTCATATTCTTTATTATTCAGTCACTCAAACCAAATTTATTGCTATGACAAAGCGTGAATTGGGCACAGATATAAACTAGCTTCCTCTGTTGCTTCGAAGAAACAGCCAGGGCTCCTGGGGTAGTTTTTGTCGCCCTACCCCACATTCCAATGTTGTGAACTTCAGCCTCTAACAAAACAGGACTGGGGTCAGGAGGTCAGCAGATGTCAACATTTGTCAGTATAACACCAAAAACGTTTCCACTCACCAGGGTTCTTGGTCTCGAAATCTGTCTTGCGTTGTAGTGTGGATGGCAGATCATTGAGACGGAGTGACAGCTGCCTCTTGAAGGGAGAATTCTTCTGGCTGAGGGCCGGAAATCCTCGGAATGAGCCTTGACGCACCAGCTGCTCAATGGGCGCGTGGCGGCGGGGGATGGCATGAGGCCCGCCTGGTTCTGGTCGCTCCATAGGGGAGGCCGCACCCTCGGGTGGGGAGGCGGTGCCAGGTGGAAGGGCCGGCATGATAGAGGGCTGGTCTGGAAGAAGAAGGGGTTACGGTAATCATTGCTGTTCAGGACAGTTTTTATGTAATGATCATGGTGCTATTGTTGCCTATGCAGCTAAAAACAAAACCTTCTACCTTTCTTTTTCTCCTGCAGCTTGTCCTCTCGCTCACTACTGCTGCCCTGCTGGCTGCAGGAGGAATTGGCGCGGAAGGAACCCTCACGCACAAACGAGGTGCGACTAGCATCAAACGAAGCCGTCACACCACACTCCTTCTCTCTGCGCTGCTTCCTCTCCAGACAAGCAGCAAAGGCACAACCCACTGCATGGCTCAGTCTCTCCCCCTGATGCAAAACCAAATAGAGAGGGGGAAAAAACAGCATTAAAACACATTTGCACACTTTCCCTTGTCCCAAAACATCATAATTTATCATATATATTTTGAAATGCCTTTTTCTGTATTTGTGCATAATAGAGTTTCTTTAGGATTGCAAAGAAACTTTCATATCAGTAAAAGTCAAAGTAAGTTATCCCTCTGAAAGCAAATTATTTCAGATGACATTTTACACTGAGTCGTTAATATTTTCCATCAAATCCCTGGCACACTGGCTGCTTGTCTTAGCTTCTTTCTTATACAAAGACAGCCACGGAAATTACAGAAGAGAGAGTCCAGTTTAAGATGAGCACACAGTTATGGATATTGTATGGCGGAAATGGAGAGAGACACAAATGGGCAGATAACTCCACTGGCTTCTATCTAATCCTTCTCCTAATCCCCCAGGTCTGTGCTGCGTCCTCTTCCATCCACATTAATACTCCAACTCGCAGTCTAACTTGATGAAACCACTGTGGGGTTTAGAACCACATTATACTATGCCAGCACTCGTTCTATCGCAGATGTCTTTAAATTTCAGTTGGCTTATCCCAAGGTCATTCCAGTGACACTATTTTAGCGACAGGTAGAGAAAATTCATAAACAATCATTTAATTGGCTACAGCTGTATTTTGAGACAGCTGTCACAGAATAGGTTGATGTGTTTATGTTTACCTGTATGACAGATTGCAATGCGTGTTAATATATGAAATACAGCTGATGTATTTTCAGCGAAATGTCTGTTTATTCTTATCCAGTGATTTGTTATTTAAAAAAAGAGCTACGAAAACTCCCCTCCAGACATTTTAACAACGTAAATAAATTAAAATTAGAACTGGGATTCAAGTATCTTGTGTAACTTAGTGCTATATGTCTACATAAGAATGCCAATTAAAAAGGAAACATCCAAAACCATTTTAACACACACACACACACACACACACACACACACACACTCATGTAGCCATCTATAGACATTACCTGATGGGGGATACATGTGAAAACCCAAAAGCTGAACACAATCACACTGAAACTGTCATGGTCCCTAACAAAAATCCATACAATATACATACAGATGGCACCTTTACCTAATTCAGCAGTGGAGTTATCCAGTTGTGTCCAGACCTGATTCTCTTGACAATATCCAGAGTGTGTAAATGGCTTTATGATATTGATGAGTCTTTTTTTGTTTAAACCAAACTTTACCAAACACTATTTCACATAAGCAAAAAATATCTGGCATTTTTAGACAGCAGAGATCAAAACTATATTAAAACACTAAACTTGCACTGTGCCTGTTATTACCTGTTGTTGATACAAGTTGCTGAATTATTATGGTCCCTTGTTGCCACTGCTAATCTCTTCTTGTTTTTAAGCCCCTTTAAATTACTGAAAGTAAACCTCAAGATCTTTTTTTGAGGGGGACAAATGGAAGAATTGTTTGCACTGATATAAGTAAAAGCTAGTGCAACAGAGACATTTTTTCATATAAATCCTAAAGGGTATCTGGAACTGTCTACTCACCGAGTCTTTCAGAGCCATGAAGCAGTGGCACATCCATCGTCTTGTAGTCCCATCTCTGCAGATGTAGGAGAAGGCCTTGTCATAGTTACGGTCCGGAGCGCAGAATGAAACCTTCTCTATGGTCTGGTCAACGATGAGGTCCTGAGAGAGGCAGGCAAAGGAAATTAGACAGAGTAAGAGGAGATTATTGCATTTGACTGCGCTCATATTACACTAAAGCCAATTGAATTGTTCCAGCAGGTAGAAGGGCCTCAATCTAACTGCAGCTTAATTGAAGAAAAACAGGAAATATCACTTTAATACTGGGAGCACTAGCTCACAGACCGATCCAATACTTGACACACTGCTTTTAACCTCACTTAACCCCATCAACCCCCCATAAACCTATTTACACATCCACTGATGACAGCAAAGAAAGTGACTACAGACTAATGACACCGAAGCCTCTTTTAATCTCTGCGATGTTTCCACAACTTGCCCTTCCTTCAATAAAAGGGTTATTCAGCTGGCTTCAGCATGTATAGTCACTATAGAAGAGACTAAGAGGGGGCCCCTGTCTTTCTCTGTGTACATTAAGGGGGCCCCCAGCTCACCTCTTTGACTCACCAAAAACAGAAAGAAGAAGAAAAACAAGAGGCGTGAGCAAGAAGAAAAGGCAGAAAGAGGATTCACACACACTCATCCACACACTCCCTTCCTGCCTTGCTGTGTCACAGAGAACAAAGAGACGGGCGGACGAGGGGAGAAGACGAGGGAGGATGAGGATGGGAAAAGGGAAGAAAGGAAAGAGGGACGTGATGAGAAAAAAGTAGAAGAATAACAACCTATTCAGTGCGGGCCAATTAGTGAATGGAGGGGGATGCTGGTACTGAGGTGAAAGGCTGAGCAGAGACCGACATGTCTGTTTCTTCATCACTGGTATAATGACTTCCTCTGTGTTAATACGCACACATAATACTGTATTTATGTACTGATGTGTTTTCTAGGGATTTATAATTCTCTGTGCTCTTGTGAGGAATATTTGTAATGAGGTGAGCGGGGGTGGGTGACTCAGACCACGTCCTTCTATCAGTGAAAGGAAGAATAAAGCTCGGCAGTGACTCTGGCTGTGTCATCTATGCGGAGGAGTCACTCTGCTGAATGGAATAAGACTTTACTCTTTCTTTCTGCTGGTGATTTAGTATGAAGGTCATGCACGTCGCACATATGCACAAGTCCACTGTATACTGATAGACTGTGGGAAAGGTTCTGATAAAGGCTCGTGGGGGTGTTAATAAGAGCATACTAGCTGATTCATGGAGGTTAGCTGATGGCAAGGATGACGAACAGCAATGAAATAAAACAGGACGAAAGTGATAAAAGCTGATTGTCTAACTAAAAGTTATTAAGTTAAACTTGCATTAAATTATTTTAATGATTATCATAAATAGTTTACATGTAATTAACCTGTGAAGATGTTACAGATAATTACATTTTGGTCATCTCACAGTTAGTTCAGTATTCTCCTTTATGTCTCTTTTGGGGCTCTAGTATCTTCTGACTGGAATATCTGACTCTTACAGGCTTCAGTGTGTTAACTGTGTCTGCACACTGTTTGTTGTTGGCCAAGGCGTGTACAGCTGGCTAACAATATTAGAGCTTTTTCTTGCTATAAAAGCAATAAGACGCCATCAATTTAGCATTTTTACAGGCTGAAAAATAAAAACACTGAACTAAAGGATGCTAAAACCCTGTGTAGAGCACTGAATGACAACCTTAATATGCACAATTAGAATTCCTAATGTTCCTACGTAAGGGTAAACCCATTTTATGAATTATTGAACATAAAACATACTGAACTTGCTTTTGCAGGAGTTTATTAATAAATGACGAGTGAGCCTGCTTTTTCTTTCCACATTTCTATTCAAACACATGCCCTTTGAAATGAATGTGTTATATCACTGTGTGAACACACTAAGCATGGGTGAGACGCACATGTTATAAAAGCAAAATTAGGTCTTACAAGTCAAAACCTAGGGGCTAGAAAGTGATGTGACGCTCGAGCAAAAACATCATTTATACATTTACACTTTAAATTTTTATTCAGCCTTACAGCTTCAGTAAAGGTGAGGTATATTTTGAATTAACCTGTTGTTTAGGTAATGTTATAGAACAGAAACAAAAGTGGAAGCCAAAAGAAAACAATCTATTGTGACTCCACTAAAACTAATGTTTTCCTCTCTTTTGCTGATATTGGTGTTTTTTAGCTTCAAGGTTAAAGCTGGCTAACACGCTGACTTATAGCAATTAAATCTTATAAAAAAAACGAAACCTCAGTTCTGGCTTCTCTCAGCTTTAAGCTATTCAGTTCCTACGCAATGTAAATCTTTAAACAAATATAAGCTGATTATGGTTCACAAATACATAGGTTTATTTTATTTTTTCTTTTAGTTTTTTTAAAGTTTAAGTTTACTTTAAAGAGCTGCTATGAGCCTATCAGCAAATATAATAATATTTACTGATGGTAGCATCCAGGGTTTATCTGCTGTGTTATATCATATTTGTTCTGGCTAAAAATACTGTGATGAAGAGCTCCAAGTTTGGATTTGGGAGACAGACACCCTCTCTACTTTTAAAAGATTAGGCTTAAAACTTTCCTTTTTAATAAAGCTTATAGTTAGGGCAGGATCAGGTGACCCTCAATCCTCCCTTAGTTATGGTGCAATAAAGATAGATTGTTGGAAGTTTCCCATGATGCAATGAGTGTCTTTCTTCACTTTCTATATGTTTACACACCACTCTGCATTTAATCATTACACACCACTCTGCAGTTATTATTAAACTCTGGCTCTCTCCCACAATGTATCTTTCATCCTGTCTCCCTATATCTCTCTATTATCGTAGGGTCTTTACTTTACAATATAAATCACTTTGAGGTGACTGTTGTTGTAATTTGGTGCTATGTAAATAAAGTTGAACTGAACTGAATTGAACTGAAGAACAGAAAGACAACAATAGAACAGATAGAGAATAGGAAGAAGGAAGGAGGTTAGAAGGAGAGGAGTGGGACTGGAAGACTGGAAGAGGTGTGGTCGTGTGTGGCCTCTAAACACAGAAAAAAAAAGTCAAGCAAGAAAGAGGCTGCTCTATCAGGCTTACTCTCTGCACTGTCTCTGCTGCTCTTTATTGTACTCTGCTTTCAATAGAACCACAGCGAGCTGCACTCACTGTAGGAGGCCTCCCTGGCCGCCAGACACTCCTCAAGTGCATGTGTGCGCCTGTGTTTACTTGAGTTTCCCTCCCCCACTAAGCACCTTTAGCAAGCAATCATGAGTCACATATGCCAGCTCTGAAATACCAAACACATACACACACACACACACACACACACACACACACACACACACACACACACACACACACACACACAGAGTCTCAAAAGCCTGGGAGCAACACAGTGGATACACAGTGGACCCTTCTGTTAGGGTCACCAAACTAGGACAGAATGAGAGTTTTGTTGGTGGTCTGAGGATGGCATATGCATGCCTTTACTAAATATGAGAGCAACAAAAAGAAGAAAAAATGCAAATTGAAGTATTAGAGGGGAAATAAGCAAAACACATTAGTGGGCTTTATATCTTCTTTTGACAGGCTAACTCTGTTATTTTGCTCTCTGCCTGTCTTGAGAGGCTGAGACTGAAGACGGAGATAAAATACTACTGTGCACAAGACTGTGGACATGACAACAAGAAGGCACGACAGCGCACCATGCCCTTGCTGTCAGGTGAGTGATAACGTAGATAAAAAGAGAGGAGAAAAGAGAGATAGAAAGGACAAAACAAGGAGACACATGATAGATAAGCGTTTCTTACCTTGGTTTTGTCATCTACCACCCTGAGTCCATCGGCCGAAACCCACAATACTGCTTTTACTGTCTTTTTCCCGCTCTGGAAAGACAAAGAACATGGGACACTGAATCATTTAAATCTTTATAGACAAGTAGCAGTATTAAATTGTACTTGAAGCTTATGAGCGAGACTGTAACGCCACCTTTATTCTTGCCTGCTGTTTTGTAAAATGACGACATCCCTGGAATAAATGAGGTAGTGGAGGGTTAAGAAAAGAGAGGCGGGAGCAGCTAAAAACTGTGCCAGCTGGCACTACGAATCATTTCGCCAGAGGTGGGCACCAGGCAGCGCTAATAACACGCTCAACATGGGCCATGCTAAAAATAAACAGACTGAAAAAGCAAGGGCTTCGTGTGTGAATCTGTGTGAATCTGTGAGCGTGCACGTGCACACGAATCCGCATCAGAGTTTGTGTGTGCGAGTAAGGGAAACAGAAAGTCAGAGCACTGCAGGAAATGGCTTTGAAACCCACAGCGACGCGATAAGGAGCCCCATTTTTGCATAATCCCACTGACAAAAAGAACGAGGGAACGAGAATGAAGGTGAAGAATCTGAGAATGATGGAGGGAAGAAGAGGCTGAATGATGAGGTGGAGGCAGAGTGGAGAAATGTTTTAGCTTGAGCAAATGCAGAGAGAAAGATGCTGGTGTTGCTAGAGGATGGAAAGAAGCAAAACAAATTGAAGGTTTTTAGGGATTTTCTGTAAATTGTTATATAAAGTTATACAGTTACATGCCTCCCTGGGGATAAGACATAAAATGCAGATTCAAAGCTGAAAATGTGCTACTCTAGATTTGAAAGAAAAGTGCCGTTTGATATTAGTTTGTCAAGAAAAGCAGTGGCAGAGCAAAAACACGAAAACTGTGTTGTACACGCCTGTCCTTTCTACAACCTCAAGTGTGTCTCTGTATGTGTGTGGCTGTCTGACACCGGCCAGTCTGAGTCACTCTGTTCACACGCTCCCTGTTCAAATCCAGCTTCCCAGGGGGGCAAACTATGTGTTTACACGAGCATGCGTACGCCCCAGTTTCATTTTCTGCTTGCTTTTCTATGGTAACATCAGATACATATGGAATAGGACCCACCAGAGAGGCCAATTAACGGGGTAAAAAAGTAGAAAACAACAAGAAGAACAAGTATTGAACGTGTGTGCATTTGTGCATTTCTTCAGTCAATACAGTGGCGCACTGGCTTTGCGCAACCGGGTCTGTAATGAGTTCCTGCAAAGTTTGTGAAGTCCTCTGGGTGTATATTTGTAACTGGCTTCCCGCAACAAAATGTACTTTCAGTAATGCAGCAAAAAGTGTGTGTTAGAAGTGTGTGTGGGTTACTCACAATTTTTAGCTTTTTCACTGCCTCCTCGCATACGTGCATCCCTCTCGACTCTTCCACCTCCACCAACCCCAGGTACTGCAGACAAAACAAAAACAGATGGTTTTAGGTTTTTCCTTTTAACATTTGATACACCAGAGCTCTTCATTTAAACTTCTTGCAAATGAAACTCACTCAGCTGAAGTGAATAGTGTGAATGCAAAAACACAGTTGGAAACAATCAGGAGGGTCTGATCTGAGAAACACAGGCAGCAGTTGAGTTCATAAAGCGAGACTAAATCTATAATTTAGGTAGGAGCGATGTGATAACGTATGGCCTCAAAAGTACTTAAAAGCTTAAAATCAATTCGATATTTAACATGTAGCCAGTGAAATATATAAGTCCCCTTAAGACAAAAAAATAAAACATTTGCAAATTTGCAATTTGTAAAATAAAACAAAGTTAATACTCAGATTGTGAGCTAATATCCACCCCTGATGTTGGAGGATGGACTTCCAAGGTTTTTGTTTTTAGTTACAGCTCAGGTTTGAGAGAGCTGAATAAAAGAACTTCACAGAGATAAATTGAGTTTTGTGGGCTCGATTATTTAACATCTGTCACACCCCATCAATATTTTGCTTCATTCTTATCGAATTTCAACTCACCTTTGTCCATAAAAGGATAATTAGCAACTGTGATGTTATGTAGGCAACTCTGCGTTACATTTGAATATATAGCACTGAGTTTCAGCTACTTGGTTTTTGTTGTTTTTGACTGCTATTTAAGTCACTTAAAAGGTGTGAGAAGAACGAACTGAAAGAAAATATGCCAAGAAGGCAGGTTGCAAAGTGGCTTGTAGAGAAAACAGCAAGGGTATGTATGTTAAAATAGCTTATAAGGAGTGCCTTCTATGGGACTTTCAAAAAGACAAAAGCAAACAATAAATTGAAGCATCAGCTGATGTGGGCAATTGTTATTAGGACTATGGTTTAGGCAGGTATCAGGAATTAGAGCAGGTCATCCACTAACTGGAAGGTTGGTGGTTTGATCCCTGTCTGCATGCCAAAGTATCCTTGGGCAAAATGCTGAACCTCAAATTACTCTCAGATGCATTCACCGGAGTATGAATGTGTGATTGTTATATAGAAAGCACTTATATATTAAATAAAGTGGGTGAATGAGACATGTTGTATAAAACACTTTGAGTATTCCAGTAGAGTAGAAATTTTTAAAATTTCAAACAGGCTAACATTGTTAATGTCACAATGGCATACATAGTTTGGTCTGCCTTACACTATCACAGTTGGCAGCTGTTATTTTACCTTGCTAGCTTGCTAACTGGATATATTACCAAAATAAGACGTGTTGTTAAAAAAAATAAAAATGATGACCATTACACACAAATTGAAGTCAAAACATAAGTAAGGTCATCTAGAGCTTCATATGCTCTATAACCAAAGTATGAGAGGCACCAGGCAAATCTTCCAATGGGCCATTTTATCCCACATTCTTTAGTTTGTAAAAAAAACAACTTTTCTTTGAGCCGTGAGCTGAGCTGACACGTTTTCTTTTGGTAGCAACAGTTCAAATGCTTTTGAAAAGGCATTAATAGTTCGTGACTCATTTAGAAACTAAAAACACTGAGAAAGCACTGAAAAAGAAAAGATGGTTGAGCGAGCATGGAGGTAAAAACAACATATAAAGAGACAGAGGTTTTTGTGCTTACATCTCTTGCTAAAGCTCTGAGCTCCACTTCAGTGCCCATCTCATCGCTAGCTCTCTGGACCATTACCATCAGGACCGTTTTCCATTAGCCTCAGCCCCACACGATGCCTTTTCTTATACTCTCAGCTTTCTTTGTTGCCTTTATCTTTTTGCTTTGTATTTCTCTCCTGGTCCATTCAGTCTGCGGTCTTTCTTTCCTTTCACTTATCTTATCTGGTTCTATCTATCTCTCATTTCAAATCTGAAAATGTCTCTCCTTACCCTCTGTGCGCCCTCATCCCTCACCTTGTCATTTCCTGTGCTCTCTGTAATCTATAACCTTACCTCATCGTCACTCCTCTTTCTCTGGCTTCCATCTCCCTCCTTCATTCTCTCTCCAGCTCTTCTACAAATCACTTTAGCTCTCAAGGATGGCCATACAGTACATGCTCAGAACGGAGCTTGTTATCAGTAAATTGGTCCGTTAATGGCGGCCCTTTTTTTGCATTTATGGCATGGGAGGCATTCAGCTACTGAGGTAGAATATGGATCAGTGCTTTACTATTGACGGTTCTTATAAAGATCAAAGGTCAGAGCCAAACTATCCTGAAATGTATCACAAAGCCTAACCATAGGCATTACATTAAAAAGTATATTTGCTTTCTTTAGGTACTGTAATATTATGAACAAATAGAAATAATAAGATTTATGCTGTTTTTATTAGTGCTGTCAGTGTTAATCTCATTAATCTCGTGCGTGAGGCTACATGGCGTCAATGCATTAGCGCCATCCAGCCCCACGCACGGGGTGATCTGCGTCAACTCTCTAACAGAGATTTGTCGCGTTAATGCGATTATGGCGTTAATGTCATTTTAACGAGATTAACATTGACAGCACTTTGTTGTCATATATATATATATATATATATATATATATATATATATATATATATATATATATATATATATATATATATATATATATATATACATATATATATATATATACATACACATACATATATATATATATATATATATATATATATATATATATATATATATATATATATATATATATATATATATCGGGATCTGCTGGAGCCACTCCAGCAGATCCCGGAACAACATCGGACATCTCTGTCCAGAAGAGTGCAGTCCTGGGAACAGCTAAGATACTGCGCAGGACCCTCAAGCTCCCAGGCCTCTGGTAGAGGACCCGAGCTTGAAGGATAAACCGCCCGCAGGGGCGTGCTGGGTGTTTTTATATATATATATATATATATATATGTATATATTTTATTCAGATAATATTCAGACGTCAAGAAAGCTGGTGGCAGCAAACAACTAGCTTAGCTTTGCATAAAAACTAACAGACCGTACTGCTAAGATAAAGTGATAATTACGTGAGAATCTTGTGCACCCTTTTTTGCTGAATGTATTTATACAGCACTGACTTCACTTATTAATAAGGGCCAGTCTCTGGGGTTTAAAAACGAAGCAAAGGCAGAATGCAATTCATTAAATAGCCACTTGAGGCTGGCTCCAAAAGTTAGTTAATCCCTAAAGACTCCAAAAAGCCCAACATTATAACAGAGATAAACATGTTTGCATCTTTACTTTTTTAGATAATTTCCCACCCTGCGATATCTTTGTGAGAGTGAATATAAGTTTCAAATGTGCTGAAAATATTTAGGACATGGATGATATTACTGGCATATTAGGTGCCATCTTGTCTGGTTCAGCATTCACTTTGTGTAAAAATATGTTTTTGATAAAGCTATTTTAGTTGAGGCTCGCTCTGAGCAGCTCCTCTAGCCAGCATCACTGTTAGCACATAAGATCTTGCCTAAATATTATCTCATAGTCTTAACTCATTTGCTTTTTCATACTTAACATTAAAATAAATGAAGAAAGAAATAAAAAAAGAAATGAATCAGGCTTAGATTAACCGAATAACGACTGTAGATACTTACCCGAACAGCAAAGTTACATTTGCCCTTGCGTACAGCCTCCTCGTCAGCCTGCCATTGATGCGGTCTGCTGGCTTCTGGCACATAGGTGGGCTTCTTCCTCCTCAGGCTCTGACGAAGCTTGTTCATCTCCGGGGTCACGTGCTCCCTGGTACTGCAGACACAGAAAGGGATGTAAGTTTAGTTGCAGAGCACTGGAAGGCCATAGAGTATCTCTGTACTCAACAAAGGAAAAATGACAACCACCTGAGTCTCATTACCGCAAGCACAGAACAATAAAAGAATTTTTAAAAACACATTCATGTAATAGCAATTAAATAGTCAGGCACATTAAAAAATGTTTAAATGCAACAGTGCCAAACTATAATTGAATGAAATGCCACTTGAGACAAACCACAGTCCTGTATTTCATATGGTATTATGAGAGAAGTGGGAAGGATTTCATTGATTGGCTGGAGCTCATTAAGCTATAATCATTTCTAACAAGGCAGTCAGTACATCAGTGCCACAAACACTTTCCATCACAATGCTCCATTGATTCTCCATTCAGACGCAGGCTGTACAAATCACACAGGTAGAACATTAATGAACACAAAAGCATCGGGCACGCTTTCATCTCTCGAAGAAACATCAAGAATGCTGAGCGCATGCTAATCAGCACACACGTGTGCACTCCACTCCTCCTGTGAACAATCCTCCCTCCGCTCCCTAATTAGACCATTCAGCCCGCTGGCCTGTTTAGCGCGTGCTAATTTCCCAGCATAATGAAACATGATGCCATCAAAACATGACCTGCTTTAAAAAAATAATTACTGTTTTCATTCCTCCACACTCACATCCCAGCTTCAACAGGAGATCTGAAGTACAATAAAAACACCTCTTTCCTCATTTGCGTCCTTTCTCTTTATTGACTCTAAATTAACTGCATCATCAGCTTCCTTGTTGTCCAAGTCAAAAGTTTCAAATTGGACTAAGCAGTGAGTCTATTCTACTTTTCTTGTCCTCAATCTCTGAACACAACTGGTCTCTCTTCTCTACACAGTATAAGGGATCTGATTAGTGATACACGAGCAAGGCCCAGTTTGTAAATCCGCAATATCAAACCAGGAAGAGTGCTAGAAAAAAAAGGCTTGCATAAAATTATTATTATAAGATCACAATATATTAGAAATGCTTATCTCGTGTCGTATTCTTCCATATATCTTGAGTTAATAAGAGTAAAGAGCGATCTTGTTTTATTCGCTTACCATCTGGATGATCCATAAATCGGCATTCCAGCTTTTACAGGGTAAGAGAGCACATTAATCTTACACTGAAGACATACGATGTCCATATGTAAAGTGGTGATCTCAACACTGAAGGGCAGAACGCTTCTCTCGGCTCTGCCACCACGGGGCCAAATTTATACTGAATATATAGTCGGACACGTCACTTCTCATAATTGCTGCTACCCTGATGGTAATGCTGCCAAAGACTGGTGTACCGGAAGTGTGTGTGCAATTCTTGTGCACCACACACACTCCCTGTGTAATGCAGAGTATTCAAATGCAACAGCTCAAGTGGCTTTACTCATGTCTAGCATGTGAGGTATGTGTCATCTGCCAAGAGTAGATACTCATACACACACACAGACAAAACATACCCACAAGCCCCTCTGCAGCTTTTCACACATGTCGAGGTTTGTGCCGCTCATATCTGGGAAAAGTGCCAGCTGACTGGCACCTGGCACACCCCCAGCACTGCTGCAGCAGGTGTGAAAGGGCGTGAGCGAAAGGGTTACAGCAGAGTTTTACATAACGCCTCACAGCAGAGGCAGAAGGGGGCTGGGGTGGCTTAACTCATGCCTGGCATGAGTAAACGGACCCTGTAAATTAACAGACCCAGTAAAGGAAGTACTGGGTAAGGAATACAGGACACCCTCATATGGTCTAGGACAGCGGGGGAGGAGTAGTGAGCAAATGGCACTGGCATCCAATGGCAAACCACATCGGAGAGACGCAGAAATGAAACAATGTGAACTAAGGATACTGGGACAAGTTTGTAGAAAATGTAAGATAAAACTACTGAGAAAAAGGGAGGAATGAAGTACTGAGGTGAGAGAATTGGTGTTATAATACACTAAATGATCCTGTTCATCATCCATCGTCTAGTCTTAATAAAAAGGGAATTGTGTGGGAGTAGAGTAGCTTAACAGATTCACAGGTCAGTACACTACAAGCACGAGGGCAGAAAGTCAGACAGAGCAACATCCAGCAATAATGCAGATTTTTTTAAATTTATTAGTAAATACATTTTTTTTTAAAAAAAACCCAACTGCTCATCCAATGGTAAGCATGGTATCTCCTCAGTTTTATTAATTATAAAAATGAATTGCATATTTGAGAACCTAAACATGATCGATAACTCTTGAAATTTTGCTTGTGTTAGGTCGGGTGTCAATGTACTTATTTTATGGGTCCCTTTAAAATTGCAACCATATATACAAATTTAACACATATATAAAATTTGGTACACGTGTCATTGAGACACAAAAAATTCCCCTCGGATCCACGCCCTGAACCCTGAAGGAAGTTCTCCATTTTGAATTTCTACATGAAATTTTCATCAGCGGTTTCACTATTTTATACAGCAGCATCACATATAATGAGTGGATGTTTCTTATTCTGGATTCAAGAGAAGTTCAGTCCACACAGCTGCAATAATTTTAGCTGTGCCTTGGTCTCCCACTATTGTTTTCTCTAGTGTAACTTTAGCGTTCACTAACCTGCTGCTGGCTGTAATTATTTATTGGAAAGATAATATTCATTGGTATCAGTTTTCTCATCTAAGTCAAAGCACTAAATGAACTCATCCAGGCTACAATGAAAATACAGGTGAACGCAGGTTGATGGGCTTTCTCATGATGTGCACCGTGGCGTGAAATGAACAAAACTATCTGGTAGTAAACACTTAATGATAGAGAGACACATTAGGGCGGTGAAACTGCCAAACACTGAAATGGTGAAGTCGTTGCATAGCTGTGACCTAGCCCCGCAAAACTAGAACCATCTGCAGTGAGGGGGGGAAAAAAAGATGAGAGCCAGACAGAGGGGGTGGGTTGGCAAGCATCAAAATAAATCTATAAATCAATGGCACAAATTAAATCCCACTCCCTTTATGAACCCACGCAAAACTCGTAAGCACTTCAGTGTAGCCTACACAAACAAGAGGCCCGGTGCCAAAAAAGCACATATTTGTTCCCAGTTTAGTGTTTGAGTTTGCAGCCATCTGGAATGTATTGTTGGGGAGATGGCAAGCAGGACAACTTACGGTCATATGATGTTATGTCGTAGAAATTTCTTTCACCCGAGCCGACCTCCTACTCTGGTCCTCCCTATTCCTTCTTCTTAACTGTTACTTACACTGCAGATCTCTTGTTCAAAAAAGATGCGGAGACGGGCGCAAAAACGAGGCCGAAGCTAAACGTCTGCAGCTCTGCCGATGCGAATGTGAGGAAATAGGTTTCACAGGGCTGACTTTAGTGTGAAGAGCTAGCCTACACGTACAGACTAATAAAATGTGGTGAAAAGAATTTTTACATCTTGCTCCGGCTTAAGTTGGTATTTTAACTGTGAGATGGTTGGTGGTTATTAACAGCATGTGTTCATGGGATTTAATATAATTATCAGTAATAACAGCACATTCCCGAATATATGTATATTACAAATGTCAGATGTCTTGTATTTGTCTCACCTCTGTATTAACAACACATGATCTGTGTTAAGACTGCTTGTGCGTCCAGCTGCGTTTTGTGCCTGCCAGATGTGACTCTGATTGATTTCTTTGGCACAATGCCTCTCTTTCACACACACACACACACACACACACACACACACACACACACACACACACACACACACACACAACACACACACGTACGCAACGTCCCTCCCTGATCCAGATGTTCTGTGTTCAACACCGGCCCAGAGATTTTGGCAAAATGGGACATACTCCTCCCTCACACATCTCCTCAACCAGATGCTTAAGAAAAACACAGCTCAAACAAGAAGGGGAGTAGGGGTGAGAGCGGTGATGTTACCACACACACACACACACACACACACAATGACTCACTGCCACCTCGTATTACGGAAAGCCATATGTGTGTGGAGCTCCAAAGAAACTAGGAATGGACATAAAGAGGTGGAGCAAGTCTCCAGTGTGTGTGTGTTTAAGCGTGTTTATCTTTGTGAGTGCAGTAACAGAGTATTGCCTTGGCTTAGTCATCATAGTGCTGACCACTTTATGTGGACACACTGTACCTCTCTGTGTTGCCCACTCTACTAAAGTCCGGCTGTGGCTCTTTGGCTGTGCAAATAAGACGCTGAGGTGTTTCGCTAAAGCTGCAAGTATGACTCACAGCAACTTTAAAGTCATAGTGGAGTGGGAAAGTATCAAAGGTCTCTATTACCACAGCAGCATGCAGGAGCGAGAGTGTATTATACTCTGAAAAGATCCACAGTGGGTTAACAAATTACAACACATACATTACTGGTCCTAAACTCAGTAATCACATTGTAATTGCTAACAGCCATGTTACATAAGTTCGAAATGATCTGCATAATGGTTGGATTAATAACTCTTTAAACTTGCTTTTTTTCAGCACGGCTAACAAAACATGAACATTACCTAAGATTTTTTAGCCTAAACACAGATGTGTGCTTACAAAGTTCAGCTCATGCATGTCATCCTATTGGCTCAGTCACACTAGGAGTAAAAATAGGACAGCAACCTCCTTGCAATTAGGAAAACTCTCACCGTTTTGTGCGTCTCACTGGTGATTGCAGTACAATTTTTGGGGACAGATTCACAAGTAGTTGGGGTGACAGACCGGTTCACCAAGAAAATGACCATGCTCCATCTTATCGCTGTTTTATCACCGTCTTGATCCACCAAAGTGACTTTGAAAATGCTAACTGACTGTGAGTGTTTGCAGACATGATCGCCATCTGCAAAGCAACCATGTCAACGGCAAAGATATCACAAGTGCATTGCACACGTTTGTAATAATTTCGTTTTCCAAAGTGTGACTGCAGCATAATTAGCATAGCGTTTGTGCATTATGCGGGCACTCTCAAGCTTAAGAGCTTAGAATATTTTCCTGACTTCACAGTTCCCGTCAATGTTAAAGAGTATAAAGTGTAATAAGTGCAGATACAATCCCAAGTCCTACATATTTACCTTTGAAGAGGAATTTCTCTGCTAAGAAATTGTAATATGGTGGTGTTGGGTTGGCAGCCAGCTTTTCTGCTCCAAACCAAAACAATGAAATCATACAAATTACATGTAAAATGAAATAACACAATTTATTGAGCACTCAGTCTCATAAATACATGTATTGCCTACATGTGGAAACTTTATGCATATTACTGGCTATTGAACTAATAAAGGCACCAAAAACCAAAAAGAAATATTTCATTCAAACCTTTCCATCATTTTAGAAGTGCTGTAAGAAACTATGCAAACATTACCCTAATAGGTAATGTTTGCATAAATCAACAAACACATTGGATGCAGGCACATTATGCTGACACGACGTGCACACACGCAGTAAAAACTGACCCAGTTTGTGGTCCCTGCAGACTTCACACACTGACACTGACACTGAGTGACCCACATAGAGACACTGACACATACTACCATTACTATTATCCCCAAGTATGTCTCTCTTTTTCTCATACTCCCTGAAAGTGACAGGTGGTGTGTGTGTGTGTGTGTGTGTGTGTGTGTGTGTGTGTGTGTGTGTGAGTGATTAAAATATAAAGGAGCGTGAGGCAGCGGACATAAACCAGGGCACTTGTGTTTAGACTGAAGTTTGTCCCAGGACAGGATGCAGTGCAGTGTTTTATTAATCTAAGCAGGACTATGTATGTTTATGAGGGAGAAAGATACAGATACGGAGAGTGTGTTTTGTGCGTCTCTAAGCCTTTGTTACTTCCTGGAAACAGCTCCCTCCCTGCAGGATTTCTGTCAGATGGAGCAAACAATCTCCAATAGTTTACTGCTTTGTAATATTTTGAATTCCTGTAAGTTCACATGTACAAAAATACCATTCTCTGTGCTAAACTGGGTGTCAACCTAGTTTACCACAGAGAATGTAGCAGTAAAGTACTTGAACTTACTCTTATAGCCAATATTTCATTCTTACTGTGAACTGCAACAAGATATTAGCTATCTGGGGAAATTCCTGTATTCCTTGCACCACAGACCTATAACAATATTGGTTCATTTAAACATTTTAAAAACTCCCTATTCTTGATACCTGAATGCAATTAGTTACTACAGAAATCTTGGACATGGTGACCCATTAGCGACGTCATAACCAACGCAAACACTGGATCCCACCTCGACAACAAACTACAACAACTAAAGCCTGGCCAGTATTTCCAGCCGCTATCAGCTATTTGCTGATCTATTTGTGTCACCATTTATAACAATAAGGGGAAATTTAAAAAGTAAAGAGTGTTGACGATGCATAGTTTGTACACCAGGCCACCCTGCAACTAGGAACACTAAAACAACCACACACAAGAACTAACCGATCCGAGCAGAGTTACACAGACTGTCATTGAATAAATAGGGAAATCTGGTTTTTTTTATGTGTCTGAGAAAATAATAATCGGACGATACATATCAGATTATCGGATTTTGAAACTGCCAAACATCAGTTAGGTTTTAATCATAACACTACTAAATTAAATATTTAACCTTAAACTTTCACATTCCCAAAAGTCTTTGCATTTCAAAAACTGAGAAAAAAGAACAGCAACGCTTGTCAGAAAAAGAAAGAATCAGAGCTCAAACACTTGTAAAAAAAACTTAAAATGTACAAACTGAGTTCGCGCTGCCTCGTCTGAAGCTATATGAAACATTTATACCCTAAGGTGTAGTAGTTACTGCGAGCAAATCTAAAGCAGAGCCTCTCTGGGAAGAGCAGATACAGATCAGTGGAGTGCTGTATACACTGTGGAGGCAGCTTTCCTGTAAGCGTGGAGGTTTAAATGCATCAAAACTGCTCCCTTCTGTTGAGATTAGGAATTTGTACAGGCTGATGTACAGTGGCAGCTGAAGCAGAGCCATGTGTTAAACCATCAGCCTGGCACCCACTGTGGCTATTGTCTCCATCTCTATCTCCCTCTCACTGTTTCTCTCCTCCACACACACACACACACACACACACACACACACACACACACACACACACACACACACACACACACACGCCTCAGTTTGCTCCATAAACCAGGCCCAAGTGTTAAAAAGAAATCAGTGGGTTCATAGATCTCTCAGTCATTGAAATTCAGGGCCAATCCTCAATCCATAGTAGTTTTCTTTAATGCACTGCTTCTCACACTGTACTCCTGCTTAATACTGCTCATAACACCATGTAATATAGTGTACTGGCATGTCCTTGAATGATTTTCTCCTCTTCAAAATGCATTATTTATGAATTCAATTCCCATGCCTTTAGATTCCCCTCAGTGTGTACCTGCACTGTGAGCAGGGTTAATTATTTTACAAAATCTAACAAAGAAAGAGAAAACTGTGCCTGGGAAGAGATCCTACCTCTATCTAACTTCATTGTCAGCAAATAATTCAATACCCACCAGCATATAAACTCTGAATAACTGGATTTATTTCGATTTTTTTATTTTTTGTGAAAGGAAATCACATGGTCAAGTCTTTTCTCAGTGGATTTGACTCAACAAGAAAATTGCAAATGTGATATAATGTATTAGAAGGTCTGCAGTATATCATTTTAGATACAATTTTTAATTCCCTTAAAAAAGATGGATCATCTCTAAACATCCAATACTGGTTACTGTATCCTCTACTATAACAGATCGGTCATATTTTCAGGTGACAACTAACACTTATCGCTACAGCGATTAGCTCCGCCCCACCTATCATCTCAGCCATATTGATTATGTTGTAATTGTCACTGCAGTCTATAAGCCATGACTTCTCTGTGGAGAACAACTTAGATGAATTATATGAAGGCAAGAGTGAGTGTGTGAGTGAGTGTGTGCTTGTGTGGTGTGTTATAAAGTCGATACGCTTACCAGACACCAATTGGATTGACTCCGACTGGTAGACGTACAAACACACCCTGTCCTTCCTCTGACCCTCTAATGCAACATGATCTTTTAGGGGGGTTCTGGGCCGTTTGAGACCTTACTGAAAGCTGTCCCAATATAATTATGTACAGAGTGTGCACAAGTGTGCGTGTGAAAGCGAGACAGCGAATGCTCATCCTGGTTAATGCGATTGAATGGCCCTCTGTGACTCGAAGGAAAGTGACAATTTAGGGCATTATTGCAACAAAGGGTGACTAGAGCACGAGAAACAGGTTCTCGTCGGGATGGTGAGCACATGTAGTAGATGGAGGAGACTCAACCAGCTGATCCAGGATCAGTTCCCTTGTTTTTCTTTCATCAAAACTGATTTACTGAAACTAATTTCTTACATTGAGTCAATACGCCAGAAAGTTACACATGAACTATACTTCTGCTTCAGATCTATGTCTTTACTTACGCCATAAACGGAACCCGATTTTAACCCTACACCACAACCTGACGTGCACCTCCCGAGAAATGTAACTACACGTCAGGTTGACGCTAGGTCTTTCACTGCACAGAAAAACAATGCAAACACATAAGCGCCAGTTGTGAAAAGTAATGCCTTTCAAACTGTTTTCCCAACCTGCTTTCTTTCTAATGATGAGCAGGGACGACTTCACCAGCTGCCAGTGATACTGTAACGAAGACTAAGAGCAAATTGTGCTATTTCTCCTTTGACAGATGACCTCATGAACTTCATTGTGTCAACTTGTGCTAGTTTTCTTTGATACAACACGGTTTCCACTTCAGTGAATTATGATCCTATTCAGAGTAAAACTGATGATAAAGCAGGTTATCAAAGTTTCGCTAAGAAAAGACAGACAGGAAAAAAAGTGTGTTATTGAAGGCTTCAAAACAGTAGTCCTCAAACCAATGTGTGACATCACAGTAGCTACATCAATCATACTCAGTCTATGTGCACACAGGTGCCACAGCTGCAATCGATCAAAGTCAAACCAAGTCTTAAGCTATAATGGATGTTTACAGACAAATCTGTGGCCAGGTATTTGACCTCTAACCATTGTTTTCTCCTCCAAATACACTGGTCTAACCTCAGTATTCATGTAAAACCTGCCCGATGGTCCACATGCTTGTGTTTCTTTCAATAGACTTTAGCAACCTTCTAAGTTACCAGGTAACAGAAATGAAAGCGGTATGTAGGTACACTCAAGGGATGATTTTTCACTCTCAATAAAATGTAAAAAAAAATTAAAATAAACAAAAACTGAAACTGAAATATTTAAAAGCAAAGCTTCATTTATTTAAATCTTTGATCTATAAGGAAAATGTGCTCGTTATAAACTGAATGTATGGGCAGAAAGTTTTTTTAATGTATAATATAATGTTGCTAGAAGGAATGTTAAAAAATATGACCATTTGTTGCTTTTATAAATCTGGTATCAGTGTGGCGCAATTCACATGTTATTGCCCATAAAATAACGAATGTGAACGTGATGTTGTCATTGAGCAGTTTGGATGAAGACCCATTAGGTGATCATTGTCTGCACGCCTGACGGGTGAGCTGTCCTTCAGACAGTGAGCTAAAGATGCTAATCAGTACTGCCATCAAAAATGACGTCCACCCCCCAGTAACTAATTACTGATTACTTCCCCCAAAAAGTAATCCCGTTACTTTACTGATTACTTATTTTCAAAAGTAATTAATTACTTAGTTACTTAGTTACTTTTTAAAAACACGATTTACAACCTGAATAGGTGATAAAGCGATAGATCTTTCAGCCCAATTCTACTTTTTCTGCATAATCCATCATACAAAATGTAATCAAATGGAAAAGTCTCTTTTTAAAACTTGTTTTATTAGTTTTAATCTTTTAACTTTATGCATCAAGCAAAAATTAAATTATATGCAACATTCTCTGACTGGAAGAAATTTGTTTAACATTTAAACCTATTTTCTGCACATTCCAGCACATAAAATAAAAAATTTTTTGTGTTTACACTCAGTCTTTCAAATAAATGCAAGTGAAACACAACAGAAAATAAATAAAATCAAAGACTCAGCGGTCCTGTTGCTCTATTTTCACCTGTAGCAGACGGATGTTTGCCCTGGTGCAGGTGCTGCAGCGGTCAGTGAAAGAATCCGCGAGTTTGTCTGTGAATTTCCCATTCTGTGGTAGCGTACTCGGCGCTTGCTCGGAAGTTTAGGGGTTTTTTCGCTGTAAAAAGAAGTTTTCTTGCCACGCAGTGAACAGTGGACGCTAATGTTTTCGTCACTTTTTACGGAATCAAACTCAAAATAAGGTCAGTACTTCCACACTTTAAACGCTGCATGCTCATACTCTCTCCCGCACTCGATATATTATCCATTGTTGATCTGCACACAGCTGTTGCCACGAACGTCGCACTTGCTTACGTCATTGTCATGAGACACTCTCGCAAAAAAATCACGGTTTTAGTAACGCAGTAACGCAGCGTTCTTACGGGAAAGTAACGGTAATCTAATTACCTTTTTTGCAATAGTAATCCCTTACCCTACTCGTTACTTGAAAAAAGTAATCTTACTTGTAACGCGTTACTGCCCATCTCTGATCGTGATACACTACACATATCACGATATGTTTAAATAACCTCCAAAAGCAAATGTTATTTTCCACCCTATAGTGCCTAAAATTGCACTGGCATACTCATTCAAATCAACCAATCAATGTTTTTTCTATTCTGAATAAAAAAAATATGAATGAATTGAAATGTTTTATTCCAACCATTTTTTCACCATCAGTTGCACACAGAGATTTTTCACAAATGACAATACTGTCACAATAAGTCTCTCTCTGTGGTCAACGTTAGACCTTTAACAAACAAAAGATCATAGCAACAAAAATTATGAGCTATATTTCATGACAAAAACTAAAACAACTGAAATTTAAAAAGTGCTGTTTTGAGTTTAAAACAGTCTTAATTTTGCAGAGGAATATTTTCAACTTCCAACTCTTGCTATATTTTCCCCATTCGTAGTATATAAATGCGCATGCTCAGTGCAGTGCTCCAGGCAGAAAAGTTTCCTGTTGGGAGGGGGCTATTAATGATGCACTCACAGTGTGTCGGAGAAAAAAAAATCTCACAGTGAATTGCATGCTTAATAGCTTAATATTTCCCTGACGATTAATACTTGATGGTTACGATAAAGCCATTTTAACAACTGTACATGGAAAAACTCGGGAAGCATCGAGTATATTCGATATATCGCCCACCCCTACTTCCAGTGAAATTTCTGTGAGAACTATGAAAAGAAATAGAAACAGGAAGCAGCATTCTAGAGTTTTCTCTGCCAAGGTAAAACACATTTTACTGTCCCCATTTTATAAGTATTGTGGTGTTGTAATCAGTGGTTATCATACCTCTAATGAGTTCTAAGAAAGTAAAAAACACAACAGCTAATAGGTGTTACACCAAGTAGCATTAGCTAAATTTAGCTAGTTAGCTTGAATTCTATGCTAACACTGTTTTAAACTTGCACACCTTTTTTAAAAATAATATATTCACATTTTTAAAATAGATTTAGGAATTGGACATTATTGAAATGAACAAACCCTTTTAAAAACAATGTGTTACAAAGGTTTCATCATGATGCATGATATGTAACAGCACTGCCAAAATAATGGTAATGGTACGCTATTTTGTGTTATGCTAACAATTTAAATATGCACTGGTCTTAAGGGGAGTTCCTTACCCCCAGTTTACCTACTACTGTTACTCATAACCACAAACAAACACAAAAATGCATAATTTCATTAGGGACTAATATAGTATTCTGATTCTGATTCTGAAAAGCACACTTTTCAAATCTACATGTGCCATTTTTTTTCTGTTCCCAGCTCGCCTATTCAAGCCAAAAATCTAATAAGCCTGAGATCAGATAAAGTCAGTGGAAGAAAATGTAGTCTTCCCCTGAAAGGAAAACAAATTTCATTGCCACTATATAATAAAGCACGAACAAAAGTGGGGGAACAATCAATGTCGTGTGTGAGGAGGTCAGAACAAAAAACATCCTGGAATTAAAATTATCTGCTTCCCACTGCTTTCTGCAAATAGGGTTGAACTGAGAAACTTTAAATTACATTCTGTTACCTTTGCAGAGGGAGTGCGAAGCCGAAGAGAAGCACGTGCGTGTACATTCAGGCACGCACATACACATACACCACCTCCTCATCACCAGGAGACGCACACGCAGCTCCCACACCTATTATCCTCTTCCTCCAAGCTAATCACAAAGCTGTGTCCCTGCCCCTCCTGTTTCTGTTTCAATTCCCACCCACCCAGGTTAAGCCTGGAGAGAGGACTATCTATATCAGTGTTGGCGTGTGTGTTTGTACAAGGCGACTTGCCTCCTCTCCCCCTTTTTTTGTACCAGTACCCTTCTGTGTATACAAAAGTATACTTGGATCTTGTCATACCTGTGTGTGTATGTGTGTGTGTGTGTGTGTATGTCTGAATGGGTTCCAAGGCACAAAAGAGAGGCAGATTAACATAACAATATCCAAATCCCCTTCTGCCCTTGGAACAGCAGGCAAAGAAACCAGGCTAGCTTTATGTGTATTTGTTCCTGTCTGCGTGCTTTGATATGACCTTATATGAGTGCATCTTTGTGCGTCTCCATCTGTACCAAAAGCGTGGTCACGATTGTGCGCCTGGGGTGTGTCTGTAACAGTAACAGAAAAAGTATGTGTGTGTGTGCGTCTGTGGATGCTAATCTAAACACAGCGCACCCAGGCGTGAAGTGGAGCAGTCTAGTCGATATGCTCCAGTATCATATTGTCATGCTGTGTTTCCACTTTGTATTCCCTGCTATCAGTTCAGGCCAGAGCCACAGGTCAGCTTATCGGTTGTACTACACTTGTGATGTGACAGCAAAGTGCGCGGCCCACTTTCATCTCTAGGGTCAGAGAATAAATTTACAAACCAAGGAAATCGTAGAATAACCAGCAGACACTGCAGGCAGGAGACATATTGCATACAAATCTGCAACTCGATGAAAGTCTTTGACCTAATGCTGTGTTTTAAATAGCATGCTTCTACACTACTTACACTCAATATTTTGAGTCCATAAGTGTTTTCCCAGCACATGAAGTGCTCTGCAAGTACCAGGGATCAGTGATGTTGCCGGTGCTAGCTCACTAGCTAGGAATGGCAGATTCTTTTCAGGTATTGCAGCTAAAACCACACACCCAATGGACTGTTTATTGTCTTCTCACTAAGGAAGAGTTAAGTATTAGTTTAGTTGCTCCCAGGGGCTTCGGCAAGTTGCACACAAGATGTTAAACCCAAAGTCCACAAATTTTCCTACCGTCTTAAATTCACATACGGCACAAGTTAATGTTTAGTGTTCACAGTGCAGTGACAGATTTTGTGAACCAAAACATTTCGCACAACTGGAAATCAGTCAAATACTAGCCAGCCAAATAACTTTTGCAAGAACTGCTGCAGTAATGTCTCAGGGTCTTACCAGCTCCACCCTTGTGCTTGAATTGTGCAGAATATACGTCAGACTCCTGTGTCAGTGAACAATGCCAAATGACCTGGCGTGGCTCTGGCTGCATTCACACACTCTGAACTCACACAGTCAAACAAAGCAGAATTAACCTTATAGTCTTTGGTTTTAACCTGTGTCTAATAAACACTGTGGCATCTGTGAAGCATTCACATTCACGTCTGTTATTTCTTTCTTTACTCCTGCTTCTTCCAAAGAAAAAGGGAGCAAATGTACATTTTCTCCAGAATGATTCTGCTTTGCCCCAGCTTCTTCCTCACATCCACTCCCTGCTCTTTTCTTTGTTAGCACTCCTGAGTTTCACTTTCACAGCCATCCTCTTGTTATCACCCTCCCGTTGAGTGTCTCACCTCAATTTGTCCTCATTTCACTCATCACACAGGTCTCTGTCACTTGCGGCATTCTCACTCTTATGCCTTGTTCTCAACACTCATGAGAGCCGGCCTCACAATTATCTAATCATGAGGACAGGGAGAGAATGGGAGTGAGAAACTGAGAAGAGGCGCTGAATTTGGGAGAGAATTTAACACAAATCTCGCTCTGGGCAAAGGGTATATGGCAGGTGTCCATGCATGAACTTCTGAGCATGCTCAGATCTATATGTGCACAGAAATTATGTGCCGGCACTAACGCTGTGCAAATAAAAAAAAATGTTGGGCGTTTCTATCAATTTAGCAGGTTTAATCTCTTCCATATGGACATGGGGGCTAATGCATCTGCTAAGGCTATTAGCCGCTATGAGCCCTGTGGATGCAGGGTAGACTAGACCTATTATCAGTTTGGCAATGACAGAAAACACAACCATAGCCAAATAACCCAACAACAACAACAAACACAGTTGTCTCTGCTGTGAAAAAACACACACATCCTTTGCTGACCTCTACAGAGCTGGGTCAGGGTCAAGCTGATGAACAGAAAACAAGGTGAGGCTGAGAAAAAACAGCCCAAGGTGCTGATTGCTACAGTAACAGCTGACCCAGTTAGAATCCAGAATGTACCCAGATACACGATTACACACGTATGCAGGAAAAATAATGTGAAACGTATGAACAGATACCCTGCAAAGCAAAAATGCACATGTAAGCTGGATACCACCAATCAGTTCCTTCCCGAGGTTGGACCACATCCCCTACACTGTATCTGACTCACCTGAGTTCAATGGCCTCCCCCATCTCGCCCCAGGAACTCATTTCAAACGACAGCAAGTGAGAGAAGATGCAGAGGGATGGCAAGCTGAGAGAAAGACGTCCCTCAGACTGGCAGCAACAAGGAAAACATGAGAGGACGAGAGGAGCTAGAGAGCATGTGATGATATTGTGCTCAGAGTGAGGGACAGAGTGGAGGCGAGTGCGCAGTGAGGGGAGTGAGAGAGAGAGAGAGAGAACCACACCTCTTCTTAAGGGATTAACTTGGAGAAAAAAAGCGCCAACACATTCTCACACTCGTGTGCCGCCGTGCACCCAAACACCAATCAAACTACCCACGACCTACGGTGTGGATGAGCGTCTGGCATACAGACGCGGACAAACAAATACAGCACACACACACGTATGCTCACAGCTGCTCTAAAAATAAAGACAAATCAATGTTTGACGCTCCAAATCCTGAGAGTGAGGAAAGAAGAGAGTGGGAGGATGGAAAGAGAGGGAGAGGAATGAGAAAAAGGAAAAGGGAGGGGTGATTAAGCGAGACATGGCGGGTGGTGACACAGTTTTCTTTGCTCTCCATCTGCTCTGGGCGCACTGGTCAAGAGTGCACTGGGGGAGAGGGCGAGAACTGGGGCTGGAGCCTGGGGACAAGACACTGGAGCTGGATCGGGAGAGGGTGTGCGCACTGGAACCCAGCCTGATAGTACGTTTCCACAGGGGTCTTTATTGGACACGTGTTTTTCCAGCACTGGATGCCAAAGGGTATAGGCCACAGCTGTACAACTGGCAGGGTACCCAGCAGATGATTAGGGATAGCCTCAACTCCCTTTGCAAAGTGATGAAACGCACAAGCCACTCCCCAGCACACGTTTACTGGCAAAGCCGGAGAAACATGTGGATCAGGAAACACTGATGATTTTCTGTTTTGAATGTTAAGATGGTGCGTTTCAGTGAGAACTGGTCCGTACTATAATTCATTTTAGATGCACTGTTACAGTTCTGACACAAGGTTTGGCATTTTTCGGAGGTTTGTGGATCATGTGAAGCCAAAGTATATGCTGTTCAGGTCACCTTTATATAGAACTGTGCATCAAATTTAGAGCAGTCAGTTAGACAGAGTGACTCTTAAAGTGTACCACAAAAGAAAGAAGAAAAAAAAAGAAAAAAAAAAAAAAAGTGTACCACAATCAAAGGTATTATATGGACACTTACATTTGACTTGGAAAGTTTAGTGAATCGGGATTAAAAATGTACACATTTTCACGTTGATGCAAGAGAAGAAAGGTTTACTAATGTATTGGTTTTGGTGTTTAAAACAAAACAAAAAAAAGACATGTTCCATATGTGTTTCTGGGAGGAGTCCTGTCTCAAGTCACAATATATGAAGCTTGCAAAAACTCACATTAGTGGGCAATTTTGTAGCAAATGTCTTATTTTTTTGTATTTGATATTGAAATGAACTGACTGCACATGTGTTGAGAAAAAAACACCAGTAAAATTAACAACACACACCAGCTGTTTTTTTTTGGGGGGGGGGGGTTTGCACTCATGCTATTTTTGCCACATTTAGTAAATCTGGCCCATAGTGTTCAAAGCTAAAACACAAATGCTTTATTATGTTGTTAGGATGAAAGTGATTATTTCACGTAATAGACTGTATATAAAGGAAATACACACCTGCATACTTTCCTGAGGCCAGCAGGGGGCAAAATTACTGACACAATAAAAAGGTTATAAACAATCTATGGGAAAATTACCATACTTCTCTCCGACTTTTTTTAGTAAACATCTTCCTAATGAGGTTGTAGTCTTAATCAAAAATTTAAAGTTTTCTTCAACACAACACAATGTTTGTATTAAACTATGTAAACTACGGTTCTATTTAGAGTAAAAAGAGATTATAATGAAGCAGAGTATGCTTAAGGGTGAAGGTCAAAATGCTTCCAGCTGGCCGCAAAATGGTTCTCTACAAACTTATGAGTGACAACACAAAAGCAATGTCGATCTTTAATATATAGTAATATTCCGTACATTCTTCTTCTACTGTCGGCTATTTCAAAGAAACTCAACAACTTACAGTTGTCTTGGTGAGTCAGGTGCTGCTAGAACTTCTAGTCTATATCAAAGATGAAGAGTTTTCCACAGAGGTCTGGTATCAATTTCTTTCTAACCCAAAGGTTTTTTGATGACTCAAGCAACGTTATCAAAGTTAATCCAATTTCTTCTTCATCTCGAGTCACTTATGGCTTTATACAATATTTTTCCACATATGACGTCCCCAAATGTAAACAGACTCTAATGCGTGAAACTGGTGGAGCTCCTCTTTAATGAAGGGCAGATGTTAGAGGCTGGACCAGGTTACGGTTGCAATGACGAACAGGTTTGCTTGTTCAGTGTACTCTGGTAAAAAAAAAGATGTTTGCAACATCAGCGAGCCAGCCAATATCTGTGGCAGTTAGACTATACATTCACCACATTTCAGCTGTTTACCACACAATGGTTTCTATGAAGGATCACATTACTGATGCTGAAATAACTTTCCAATCAGTAAATCCCCGATCATAATTCTATAATGCTGTGCAGACTTTTGGCTGCTGATAAGCTCTCAAACTTGTGAATCATTATCTCAAACCAAATGCCAGGGATATTATTTGTTAATCACTTTTTTCTTAACCAACACATGCCTTACAATGCAGTGCTTTGCAGCAGGGCTGTTTTCAATTTGCATAGCTACTAAGACCGGGGATACAGAAGAGCAAGGGCTGAGTGACTTAAAGAGTTAGGCTGAATGTCATATACTAAATGAAGATGACTGTTGGGTCTGTGGGAAACAAAGGCAGCAGTACATAGATAGAGAGGTACAGCTACTGTAAGAGGACTGACAGAAGTTTGGGGATTAGATGATAACACTGAATACATTTAATATGTTGGGCGGCGAGGGGTGGGGTCATTGACTCAAACAGGACTGTTGGACTATGTAGTATGAATGTAAATTTTTGTCCCTGAGGACTATGAAGGTCTTGTCAGTCACAGATGATTTGCTTCTTAGCCATTTGGGTAAAGGTATGTCTTCTAGTGTACACCCAGAAATTTAGAGGCTACAAGACAACAACCAGTATGCTCAACTGTATCAGAGGTTTAGCGCTGTTTCCACGTGGATAAAATCAAATATCTGTCAGGAAGCTGAATCTTATCACAAGGATTTGAGATGCCTTCTAATATAAGTCAAGGTGTGACTTGCAACTGGAGCCAGACTTTTAAGCTTTTGTTTTAGGCTGTAGTTGTAGCCTGGGGCTAGTCTCTCTCGTCTGTCTCTCTCTTTTCACACATTCCCAGGCTTCCATGATGCCAGTTCATCCTCTAAGCTGTTTACCCTCCAACACCCAGAGCCAGAGATCAGCGATAGATGAGATTGAGAGGGATCAAAACACTCCGCTTGTGCTCTGGTGTTACACGTGTCTGTTTTAGATACGGCGCTCTGGGCATTTATGGCTCCCAGCTTGGAACAATCAACACCGTCACCTTTCATGCTGTATCTTAGATTAGGTTCCTTCACATGGACTCTTATTTCCTTATTTCCTTATTCATCTGAAAGAGCAACGCCATCCAGTCATTTTAGCTGTGGATAAAGCCTTTGCCTTGTTTTCAAAACCTTTCCAGCTAACATGCTGCTAAAACAGTTTCTATGCCATAGCATAGCATAGCTCAAACCATTCATTGACCCCCTTGAGCTCTATAGATGGAGGCACCGTCATCCTACAGGAGACCACTTCCATCACGACAACAGACAATTCAGTTCAATTTTATTAAATTTTATTTATACAGCACCAACTCACAACTCAGTCACCTCAAGACGCTTTATATTGTAAGATAAAGACGCTACAATATTAGAGAGAATCCCCAACGATCAAACGAGCAAGCATTTTGAGCAACACTTGGTGACTGGGGAAAGGAAGAACTCCCTTTTAACAGGAAGAAACCTCCAGCAGAGCCAGGCTCGGGGAGGCACAGCAATTAGACACAATCAGCTGGGGGTGAACAGAGGAAGATGGGACAAAAATCACACTGTAGTGGACAGCTAACCGGTTCACGCTTTCCTTGAATTTGTCACCCACTTTTATAATATACATAACATGATGTGTACATTCACATCCCTGTTTTTGTGTGCTAATGCTTTGGCAGCATCCATCACATAAAATATCCACAAATAATAAATCCACTTTGAGCTGAAAACAATTACACTGAAACGGTGATGGGCCTAACAACACTGTGATTCTTCCTTAAATGCTCCCATGGGTAAACTTGTCTTACTGTTCTTTCATTAGACAAGACCGCAAACAAATGCGTACATATGCTATGCAGCTGAAGCAAAGATCAGCAAAGCACCATAAACAATCGCATCTAATCCACTAATCTCATTCAACACAAGCAGCATGCAACACATACAACTGTTACTGCTTTACCCACTGTCTTATGATGCTAAGCCACATTTTGTGCTAATAAAAAACCCCATCACATTTAGATAAGGATTGATTACAGACCTGGGAAAAAACAAAAGACAACAAAAGGTTTCAAGTAGCCTTGAAATTTCTAACAGTTTTTCCAAAAACTGTGACCATTCATACGGTTTAACCTGAAAAAGGCCAATATTTGAATTTCATATTATAAAGGCGTGCAAATTCAACACGTTGTTGTTGCAAGATAAGCTGCTTGCCTTGTTAAAAAAAGGTGCACAGCAAAAACTGTGACATTTAGAAAAAGAAACAAAATGCCACAGGCAATCATTTTGTTTATCTACAATGTCATATTAAATTCTGCTCCAGCAATTATTTGATGACAGAAAACAAACGGACGTGACTACACCTGTTTAAGGTGATGCAATACAGGCTTACTATGAACAACCGTGGTAACGTTAAGATCTCTCTCGCTGTTTAACTTTCATCTCTTCCCATCATTTTTTATTCTAGTGTCTTGATCACTATTAACTCGCCGTCCTCCTCTCATTTCTTTTTCATTCCTTCAGGAGAAAGCTGCAGAGCTGGAGAGAAGAGGAGGGTGAGAAAAGAAAAGGATCTAAAAATATGTGGCGATAAAGACAAAGCCGCAGAAGACAAAAGAGCGAGAAAGGTGTGCTACATAATATATCTATAATATTCTAACTCTAGTGCTCTACTGTATCGCACTGTATGCTTCTTCATCTGTCTCAGTGTGTATATCTGTCTACGGGGCAGACCTAACTAGCATAAGCTCATTATAACTGCTGTGTAGTTATGAAACAAGATGAGCTCACCAGCCAGGTGGGTAACACACACTTCCTCATCACAATAAGTAAGCCCTCTGGCACGTGTCTCAATCAAGTTGTTCCACCAGAAACATGATCGTCTGTGTAATGCTGTGTTTGTGTCTGCAAAGATGTTAAATTTAAGACTGTGTGGTTTTATAACCGTCATGCCTTAGTGGTTCCATAATAGTCTGTTATTTTAACCGACACTGACTGAATGTAATTTAGGCTCCTTCTGTCACACAGACATAACCACAACTAACAATCGGTCAGGTTACAAATAGTCAATTATCTAACTCTTTCTTCAAATAAGCACTCTTCCAGTGTTGCAGGGATCTTAAGTACAGGCCGGCATACAGTAACTGTGAACCCTTACTGGTATCTGAAATGGGACTCAAATAAATCAAGTGTGATTAGTGGGCAAGTCATTCATTTTCCTTAAAGCCTTTTTATGTTTTTGTATAAGTCACTGCACTGACATCAAATTGGGTCAGTCTGAACTCACAATGTCAGGATTCTGGCTCTGCTGCACAGAGGAAGCCATTTTTCCCCACACACTCCTTTAATACTATTAAAAATAATATGGATAATGAGACAGATAGACAAGAGATCAATATCATACAATCAATAAGCAATCTTTATGGTGTGTAAGCCAGTGGATCTCAAACTTTGGGGCTGGCCCCATTAAGGACACAGAGTCACTGCCAATGGGGTGAAGATTAAGGCCGCAGTGACACAAGCATAGAGACCAGTCAGTGACCCCCTGGCAACCTCCGGTCGCAAGGGAAAAATGTGTTTTGCTGGGCCAACTGACTGCTGGAGATTACTGGTTTTTGCTGGGTGAAATCGGTCATGAAGAAGGTCCTGCACCAAAAAATGCTGTTGGGATTTGATTTCATGACTAGCAGAGTCATCTATAGTTTGCATGGAAGACGTCGACTTGTCTGCAAACACAGCTGTAGTGATGAAATGTTGGGTGTGGATGGTGAACTTCTTTCAGCTTCTTAAGTGAAGCATACCAGAAAGCATTTGCGAACCACTGGTCTAGGCCAAGTGGAAGACATTGAAATCCAGCCACTTTCTATGACATAATTTCCTTTTAGCATACCACATGCTTTAGGCATGCACCCTGAAGTGTTTGCATTAGTGTGCAGGCATGTGTCTACAAAACATATAAAGACTTGTCTGTAATTCAGCAGTCAAATAACAAAAAGTTGTGAACCCTGCACATGATGATTGATTTTGGCCTCTTTGGGGAAGGCGTGCATCAACTTTTCTATACAACACTCCTATATCTTCACCTCACAAAGATTCACCCCCCCAACAATCATGAGTAGAAGTATCTGTATACTCTGATCAGCCACAAGATTAAAGCAGCGACTGATAAAAAGGATAACACTGCTCATCTCAGTACAATACCACCTTCTGTTAGAAAACCTTGGGTCCTGGCACCACCCACCTAAACGCTGCTGCAGACCAAGCATGCCCTCCAATGGCAGTAGCACTTTCCCAACGAGATAGTGCACTACAGGAGCACAATAAAGTCCCCATGGTAGGGCTGTGTAATAAATCTAATAGTAATTTTATTTTAATGTTGGTGAGAACAATAAATTGAGGAGGTCAACTTGCAGGCTGGTGAAACCAACTTCATGATTTCATATAACGTATTGCTAACTTCTACTATGCATCCAGTGTTGAACGTCAGCTTCATCAGCGGTGTTCTGCAAAGAAACAGATGGGTGACCCTTAAGTGGGTCCACTCTTAATGCTACATCTGTCAATTCGAACCACTTCACCTCATCAATATGTCATTTCACCACCTCACTGACTTCAGCTTAAGCTAACACAAGCGATCCAATTACAGCGTGATAAGAAAGCCTAATATATTTCGATTTCAGCTCCATCAAAGAATCCACCAAGACTTCTTTTTTCCACCCCGTCAAAATCTGTAATACTGTGCACGGATGGACAGGTCATCCAACAGCGACGCTTGACAGCCAAATCCAGTGCCTTATCCTGACAGGCTGCTTAAATCGATTGTTACCTCCAGTCAGTACTGCTTTCTCTTTCTTCTCCCACTCCATCCATCTACCTTTTCTCTCCTCATTGACTCTCCATCATCATACGTCTCCATTATCCCTGATTTATCTTTCTCTACAGACCAACGCGAAGCCTGTAGTTACAGACAAAGCCTCATTGACCAACTGTAACACGATGGAGGAGTGTGTGAGTGTGCCCTTCAAGTGGCTTTGGATGCACATACACACGGCTGGTGGGTGTTAACTGATCAGGCCTGAGGCTCGGATATATGATCAATAACTTTCTGTAGTCTAATGTGTGTGTGTGTGTGTGTGTGTGTGTGAACATTTGCACATGGGTCAGGTGTTCAAGGCCAAGTGCTTGGCGTTACCTCTCTCCCTACTCCCAATTAACATGACACCCAAACTCTGTCACGCTACAGTAGACACACACACACATCCATGCAAGGACCACGTGAAAACCTTGCTGCTGCATGGCAACCAATTCCCATGGCAACCAATGGTATGGGGCTTTTTTTTTCTTCTGTGGGTTAGAAGAGTGAGAGGAGAATGAGGGGAAGAGGAGGGAGTGTGAGGGTGACAGATATTTGGGAGAGAAACTCTGGAAAAGAATAAAAATAGAAAGAAGGAGGAAGTGGAGAAGCAGCACACACACACACACACACACACACACACACACACACACACACACACACACACACACACACATACACACAGTTTGGCTGTTCTGATGAGGGTGACGAGAGAGAGAGAGATACAGACAGTGACAACATTGTGGGTGAAAGGAGACCTCCCTCCTGGCTGATCACAACAAGCACTTCGTAGCAGGGAGGAGAGATGTGGGGTAGTGTTTTGGGGTGAGAAAGAAACACTGAGATTAAAAATTAATGAAAAAGTCATCACATTTTGTGAAATGGTTCAGCTTAGAAAACTACAGTGTAGATGCTTTATGCACACAGGGTATTAATATATATGCTGGGTAGTTAGGGGAAGAATCAGAGTGCACGTGGTTAGCATATTTACAGCTTTACAAACGCACTGGAAAAAAGGTTCATCTCCCGGTACCCTGTGTAAGTACTCCATAGAAACACTGTAATAGGATTGGAATAACATTTTCAATCCCTTGCCCTGTTATAAGTGCACTGAACAGCCTTTAGCCTCTATCTTTGCTCACACTCCCTTTTACTGGATTGTAATTAAAACAGTGATTATGAGACTACTTCACTTTACGGCCTTGTAAGCTAAAGAGAAAAACGGAGCCTTCTTCTTTTCAGCTCCTCATTTCCTGTGAAAGGTATATGTAGCTGCTCTTGTACCTATTTGTATTGACAGAAATACCATTCTTTGAATGGTCACTCTGTAATTTATTAATAACGTTTGAGCTCAAGGTTCCTTTATTTGTCATTGTACACCACAATATAGAAGGAATTTTATTGTACTATAAAGTGTATTGTTGTAAAGTTAGAAAGCTTTATCTGTGTTATCCCTCAAAGTTGTTGCAACCTATAGGCTGCATTCTTATTATATAGTGTATAGGTTTTTCAGCAATGCCACCAAATCAAAAACTCCTTTTAGGACATGCTGCTCTTATTTGCAGGCAATCATTTACTCATCCATGGACAGGTTTTAAATTAAAATCTATTTGCTATAAAATCCACAGAGTAGAGGAGAGGAGTGCAGATCTGTTTTTTTTTTTTTTGCCTGTGTAACAGCACCCCTGCTGGATGGAAGGAGCATCACTGCTATGCAGACCAGTTGCCTTTGGTCCGGGTTGTGCATTTGTATTTCTGCGTGGATGTGTTTGTGTGCATCATTCCCCAGGCTGCCTTCTATAACCTCTGACCTCTGACCTCCTGTCCAGACAGGAAGCTTCTTTTTTTAATCCACTTTGCTGATACATGGGATGCATGTTTCAGTACGTGCACTGAATACTAAATGCGAGCTTCCCCCCCAAGATATGAACAGCATGTGAACTCAAGTTTTCTTCACAATTCATGTGTTGACTGTGACACAATGCATTCATACATAATGCATGTTTTGCATCTAAAGCAACAACATACAAGGCCTAAAGTCTAAAAATCAATATGGCTTTCAAAGCTTTTAACATCTGCCCCATTGCTCTGCTGCTGCCTGTCTGACAGACCTCTGTCTGTCTCCGCATTCCTAAAGAGGAAGCGTTTGGAGGATGTGCTGATATAAAAGGCTGGCTTGAAGATACAGCTTTATAGATATAGCTGGCAATGTTTTTTCTTCAAATCCCCTTTGAAAAAATTTATTTTGCATAACATAGTTATATTTTTTAAATGTTACTTGTGTCTTTAAACACATATTAAGAAGGCCTGAGGCTTTCTCTGTATATATATGCATGTATTATCAAGCTGTGTCTTTATCCATCTGTCTGTCAGTCTATCCATTTCCCTGTGTGACACCAACCATCTGTCTGCCTGCCCTCAAATCTGTCCTGCGAAAGCGAGACGCACCAGCATGTTCTGGGCCACAAGGAAACAGTCATGTCCTTTTCTCTTTGGCGACATCGCAACAATCCTCCTTACAGCAACATCTGGTGACACAGAAAGTTACTACACAGGAACAAAAAACATCTCAGAGGCAAAACTGTTTCCATTTACAGTAAAAGAGGAAAAAAGGAAGAAAGAAAAAAACTGGGACATAAGAGGAAACTGCAGACGGGCTGTGTTATCTTTGTGGCTGCCTTTACAGAGGTTTGGGAGTTTTGGTTTCTGGAGAAGTGAGACAGAATGACCTTCACGGGGTGGTCATGTCTTATCGATCGGCACTAAAAGCCCAAGCTGGGCGTGCAGCAACACACAGGCAGAGGAAATGAGTTTAGAAAGTCAGGCAGATCATACAGGGGTGGCGCTGCTGCACGCTGCTCGACAGGATAAGCTTCCTGATATCCAGAAGTATTTGAAGTGACGTGTCTCAGAACTCATTTAAAAAAAAAAATCTGACACGCTTCCAAGATTTTGCATGGCTATTTACTATTTAATAAAATTAAGGAAATATACAAAACGTGGCTTTTATTTCTTAGAATGGACATGCGATGCCCTGCAGCATTCACCAAATACACTGATTCTGTTAAAGAACTGGAGGAGATGAGAAAAGGAAGAAAAAAATCAGCGGAAAGGAGATGATAGGAGGGGATTTGGGGATAAAGAAAAGAAGAGTCATGCATGGAAACAAGTCAGGGGAAGTCAATGAAAAACAGGACTAGAAGCAAACAACAAAGACTGAAGAGGAATAAAGAGGGAGGAAAAGAAACATGGATGTGAAAGAAAGCAGGAATTAAGGAGAAATGGGAAAAAAGAGGAAGGCAAGAAAGTTATGTCATATCTCAGCTTCATTTAAAAAAAACATCCTAGAGCAACGTCTAAAAAAGCTCACCCATGTTTAGAGGTTCAGCAGGGCATTATCAGTTAACCTCTGTTGGAAAAAAAAAGGAAGTAGAGGGAAACTGTGATGGTGCAGAGCAAACATTGCAGAGGTGAAGACCCTCAGGCAGAGAGATCAGGCCAGAGGCAGACAGAGGCGAGAAAGACAAGCGGACTGGTGTTTGAGGCCCATGGCTGGAAAACACACTGGCACAGCAAGGAGAGGAGAGGAGAGGAGAGGAGAGGGAAAAAGGGAAAAGAAAGGAATTAGAGACTTTTTTATTGTCGCTTTCTCTCCAGGATGTTGATTTGACTTCAACAGTTATCAGTCACTTTGAGTTTTTTCCTCTCTTTTCAAACCTCACTTCAGAGCAAAACAAAACCTCATCAAACGTAAAGGGGAGGCCATCTCAACAGGCATCACACCCCTCGAAAAGCGTGGCGGAATTCTTTTAGAAACTGAGAAGTGTGTGTGTGTGCAGTCCCCTTGCTCCCCCTATCCCCACACACACACACGGTCACTACAGATTACAAACACACACCACAGATGGCCAGCGCGTCTCGTCTTTTCACCGCCACCACCATCGAGAATAATGGCCAGCGGTGGCCCCTCCTCCTCCTCTCCTACTCCCTTTCTCTTTTGTCAGCACGCGTGTCCGTCAAATGGAAGCGTGTGTGTCTGGGACAATGGCAGGCAGACAAAGAACCCGCCTACCCCCCACCAGGATGCTGAATAGGGGGGCACGTGGTCCTTGTCATAGAAGGAACAATAGCGCTGAGGAAGAGGGGCAGAGAGAGGGTGTGGCACCCCTGCACCGATGGCAAGGTGCAGCCTGGGTGGCCCCCCGAGTTCAGATTTGAACTTGAAGTTAATCAAGCAAATCAGGGGAAACTAGCCAGAAGCCAGAACGTAGACCATATGGTAGATATTCTTTAAATTACATTAAAGCCAAATGCATTTACTGAGGCAAATAATGCATTATTCATTCATCAAAATGATTAGTCACTCACTCACTTTGTTTTTGGTTTGAAAGTCACGGCTGGAAGTTTCATACGCCCACGCATTTTTCCATATGCTGCATAACCACTTACGGCTAATCAAAGAACATGACATGTTTTCAGACTGACTTCCTACCTTCCAGGAAACCAGTGATTCCATTAGTTTCACAACAGCAAGACAATTAACTTGTTAAGACGTAAAGTCTGATGGATTACTGAAATCGGCAGTCCATCACCGTAAACCGCCTCTAGGCTTCTGCGGTCCTATAGCAGCAAACAACTCAAGCAAAATCTTCCAGAAATCTGGGCTTGCTGGTGCCTTCAAGGAATGACATTATAAGTATTACAGTTTTCTGACTGCAACTTTTGTATGAGTACACCGTGTCGGTACTTGTAGAGGACTTTACATTGTTGTACTTAATGTGCTAACGTGCACGAAAAAGCATGCATGAAAGTGCGAGACTCAAAACACTGAATTAATGACTGCTAAACTTATCTTAGTCTGGCAAGTTAACAAGCTTATATGATACACATAATAAACGCTATAGCCTCCGAACATCAGTTAGCATGTGAACATTACTATGCCAATACTAGCATAGCCCAAAGAGCTATATGCTAAATGGTAAACTGATACTTACATAGTGATTTTGTACTCTAACTGAGCACAGAGAGCTTTTACTGCAAACTTCAATTATCCAATCACACACATTCATTTCTATACCTAAGCACCTTGTCTACACTCTCACTCCAAATGATCCGTCGGGGCAACAATATTTTGCCCAAGGATACTTCGACATGCCGGTTGGCAGAGAATCGATCTACAAACCAGTTCTACCTCCTGAGCCACAGGCGCCCAGGAATTATTCACCGAGCCATAAGAAATTCCTGAATGATCAGTCAGTTACTCTTTCTTTTTTATGAACAAGTTGTATTTTTTTGTACTTTTTTGGAACTGAAACAAAGTATTCATTAATTCTCCGCTTTTTTCACTTAGCCAACTTTCAATATCACATTTCCACTCAGCCATGTTTTCCACTCCCTGTTTGGCAGCACAATGACAGTGTGTTAGTGATGAACAATTACCTTTGAATAATTACATATCTTAAGCATGTATCAAGTCTCAGCAAGTTGATATTGATGCAAAATAACATAAAAAATGAATGGCTTTCCAAGTAAAGGGTAAAACTGATTCCCATGACCAAATATGAGGCAGAAGCCATCCTGGAGGGCCCAAAGACTCAGCTGGTGGATTTACTCCAGCCTCAGGCGCTTACTCACTCCAACGGAGGCCTAACAGATCAGCACTCGTGGGACATGTTTAATGTGACTCGCTGGATACAGCCTGAACAGTCTATAGGTGCTCACGCGCGTGTTCTCGTTGAAGAACGTGCATGTTTGTTTAGTTTTGTTTTTTGTATGCGTGGAAGGGGGTCAGGATGCATTGTGGCAGGGGAGTAGAAAGGTTGGAACAGCTGGGCTGAGTCTGCAAGGGGACACGACAGGGGGAAAGCTGGGGGGAGTGAGTTAGAGAAAGAAAAAAGAAGAAAAGGGACAGGCACGTACATCCAGGCAGGCAGGCTGCTGACAGGCTCCTTTTGAGGCAGCAGCTGGTTAGAGTGGGGGTCTCACCAGCTGTGCCTCCACTGACCTCTCCCTAAAACTCTCCACCTCCTCTTCCTCCCCAAACTCCACTTCCCTTCCCCCAACAAACTGGAACCCTCACCCAAATGCAGGCAGAAACACACACACACAGACACACACAACCATCTGTCAGGAGGAGGACAGTTGTCTCTCTGATTGCTCCATAACGGTGTTGAAGCAGACTTGGTAAGACACAGCACCACGCCCCAAACAAAAGCCCTGGAGATATGGAACTATTTTAAACCAGACGTCTTCCAACAAGCCTCAACTGACGTCTCGAACTCGGAGACATGTCCCTGGATAGATCACCCAAAGCCTGTGACTCATGCATGATTGCGAAGCAACACAGAGACGCAGAATTAGCAGTGATGGGAAAAGAAACCACGCACATGCTTTCATAGCTTTTATATTTTGACCAAAGAGATTCATGCATCAACACTGCACTTATATTCACTTTTTTTTTCTTTAAAAGGCCACGCTGTTTGCTCTCATTTTTATAAAGTAAGACAAAATTGACCAAATATGGTAACTCAGTGGAAGAATCGTCAGTGATCCTTCTAAAAGAGCGAGCTGCTGTTCCAAAAGTGCATCTCTCATTTTTGAAATCAAGTTTCTTGGAAGAAAGAGGCTGACTCACAATCTCACCAGCCCCTCCTTCATTATGATCTGCATCTAGGCTGACAGCAGATCAGCACCGATCAGATCTGATTTATGCAGAAAAAACAAGGAAAAGTTGCCTCGCCCGATTCAGACAGCATCACTTCAGAAGTGCTTATACGGAGCACCACTAAATCAAGTGCATCCAGTGAGTAATTGATTCAAGCTCTGTTCTTGTTTTTCACTCTGTCGTGTAGCTGGCAAGGCAAATCTGCTGTATCTACAGCAGGGGGAAAAGAAAAAGTGAAGAGAAGAGAATGAGAGGAGACCATACTTGCTTTAGAGGGGAAAGAAACTAAAATGATGGTGTGCACAACATTGGCAAAATAAAAAAAACAATAAAGTCACTTCTGAGATACAGAGAATCTCTGCTATTTTTTAATTCTTTGACTTACAAACAGATTTTTTAAAAATGAAATCCATTTTATGGTTTCTGTCTGTATGATAACAGCCGGTCTTCAACAGACTCTGGGGCAAACTGCATGTTGACATCCTCAACAACACATGCAAACAGCATGCCTGGGTGACTCCACCAAAGCAAAGCACAGCATAACTTTACACTATTAAACAGAAGGCAGTCAATCGGTCAATTCAAAAAGCCTCCTCTGTCCTCTAGTTTATTTCATGTCACAATATAGTCCACACAAACGTTCTTAAAAGCTCCAAGAGGAGCACTTTTCGCTTTAATTCTCATGACTAAAACTGCAAAATCTGGTTAAAAAGGAGCTGGCCACACCAATAAACAGCCCACACATCTGTCTTCAAATGTTTTAACTTAAAAGCTCCAAAATTGAAATATACACTAAAATATAAGCAATGTAAAATATATGCCCCATAAGAAAAACTGTTTAAATTTGGCAAGAACACACGATTATCTAGGACACCGTTACGAATATGCTTTTAAAACTTTTTTATGGTTACTGAACATTAAGGTGTGTGTGTGTGGAACACATAAATCCCTCACACACACATGCATTTGTGACTTAAGTTTCAGTCCACCTACGAAGTGTCTGCAGGACTGTATAGACATGCCACACTGGCCAGTTGATTGCTGTGGCATTTGCCAATGTGTACATAACTTTTTTTCCAAGTGTGTGTATTAAATCTGTTTATTGGCATGCCAAATCCCTCTCTGCTCCTCCTCTCCTCTCCCTGAAGGGTTAGCAGTGTGAATATTAGATGGGGACAGATTGTATTAGATAACACAGACCTAAATAGAGCCACGCACAGATTCTCACACATAGGCAGCTTTGTGATGTACAGTTACACAGATGGTGAAGAAGTGCACTTGAAGAACACTTCATGGTGGCTCATTCAGAAAGGTAATGTATGACAATATGCCTACATTTCACCCAGATTTTGCTGTTTTATACCTAACATATCTTGCTGTATAACTCAAATTGAACACTGTTTATCATTTTCACAGCAATGCAAACTTCTGTTTCTTATCACTACTGCAGCGGTCCACTGATGCACGCGGGAGAGACGAGCCCACACAGCTCACTGGGGGGCCCAAACAAATCTCTCCAAACTTTACTTTGTAAAGCTGGAGCCTCGGGCAAACACTTAGATGGCAGGATTTTTGTTTTATTTTCACATGTTAGGCGAGGTTTTAAAAGAGTACCTGTGCACCGGGGGATCAGTGGAGAAAAGTGAAAGAAATGAGTGCTGAGCTCTGCGGTCTGCAGCTTGCAGGGATATGAAAGTGGACACAAAATGCATGTTTCGGATGCTCTCCGTACGTGTGGATCGCCAGGCAATGCAACACTATTTATGAGACACCGTAGTATGCACATGCACATAGCACATAGTGTGTAAAAGTGGTAGGACCATGGTTTGAAAGTGGAGCTGCTGTGGTGCACAGACACAGACAGCGTTGCATAAACAGTCCTGCACTTCACAGGCAGCTGGCGAACATGCAACTGCTCTGTGGGCTGGGATCTGTCCATCAAGTCATGTCTCAGGGGAACAGGAAAGGCAAGGATGAGAAACCAGCACGCTAGGATGTTTTCCTCCTCAGTTCTAAGAGCATGACAGTCTAAAAAAAACTTCCAACATACCTTTTTTTAAATTTTTTTTAATGAAAACAAGGCCAACTTTGCAGCCACCATCACGCAAGCACTGTTCGACTTAGCTGCACCTCAGCAAGAGCAAATATGTAGCCATGAACAGCAACATTTGGCTGCCACAGTGTAAACTAATTCCATGCAATGAAAGGAGTGTGTGTGTGTGTGTGTGTGTGTGTGTGTGTGTGTGTGTGTGTGTGTGTGTGTGTGTGTGTGTGTGTGTGTGTGTGTGTGTGTGTGTGAAGTGCAGGAAGAGAAAAAGGAAAAAAAAGGGACTTAAAAGCTGGTGAACAGCTAAAAAGTAGGGTTAAAAGGGGTTAAGATTTTCCTCTGGCCCTTAGGAATGCAGAGCGGGAGCAATAACGGATTCCCTGTGTGGAGCGCAGTGAGCATCCTAGGACAAAGGCATGTAAACACACAACCATGCACTTATGGAAACAAGAAAGTCTAGGGCAGAGGTGTCGAACATAAGGTCCGGGGGTTCGACATCTCTGGTTTAGACTCTCTTGGTCTGTTCTCCCTGCACATACCAAGCAGCCATCTGGTGAGCCGGACAATTCAGCCCTGCAGCCATTTATCTACAGTCTCCTCACAACTGCTTATCACCTCGGCCAGCATCCTCTCCTTCTTGTAAACCCTGCCACTCTACTGGTACCTAGCCTTTGAAAGCAGAGGAGACGAGGAGTGATGTCAAGGGAAGGAGGGGAACTTAAAGAGAATAGCAAATGAGCGCTCACCTCCTCGGACATCTCGACTCTACAGAGACTGAAGGGGTGCTACGGGGTGAGAGATGAAGGGAGAGAGCCCCCCCCCTCTCATCACAACATAGTGTTCCCATTACATCAAATCATTTCTACATTATACTGGCTGGGTGTCGCTTTGGCATCACCACGATATTCCTCTGTGATCTGAGGCGAGAGCAGACATAGCCTGTGGGAGGACAGTCTATATACTTTCTATTGATCTCCTTGTTAAGGCTTGTTGAGGCCTGAGGTGCTTGAAGCCTCATCCATTAAAACATAATTTTTTGGAAAAGAAAAAGAGAGAGAGAAAGCGCTGTGGCTTTATCCTAGATTTCATCATATTTGGAGTCATATTAGAGCGTAGACAAAGCTGCGAAAATGATATCTGAAGGATCGTATTGTTCATAACAATGTAAAGCAGTTTCAGCTTTGAAATATGATAGAAAAATCAATGTCACTGGATGTTTTCGGTTTCTTTATGCGGTTAAGAGAGGACGTTTGTGTGGATAGTGGAGTCTTTTCTAAATGAGGAGTGTGTTTATGGTAACTTGCACAGACAGATAGCTCAGAAACTTGATGTCAATAAGCCGGGATTATAGTTTCATTACGTCTGTGTGCCTCTCTTTTATGAAGTTTATCTTTGTATTTAGCTAATGAGGAGTCACTCTTCACATTGCTAAATCAGAACCAAAACTAAAATGCTACTTCAGCAATATTAAGCAAATAACAGTAACCCGCTTGTAATACTCAAATCCTTTACTCAGTGAGACATATTTTGGGGAATATCTTGTCTGTTAGGAGCAGCTAAATGAGAAAATCACCACCACTGTATTTCTCTAAAATATGGATATTAGCTTACTTCAATTAGCTTGGCAGGAAGAGATGGCACCCTGTACCACAATCTGGAACTTTTAGCTTCAACTGTTTTAACATTTTATTGACTGTTACAATGCTAAAAACAGCACTTAGCAAGATGCTAGCTTAGGTCAGCTTTAGCTAGCTCTCTCAACAACTTGTCCATTTTAAACAAACAAGCTATGACTTGTTTTTGTCTGTTTTATTACATGTTAGATTCAACATGAGTTTTATAAATGCTGGACCGATTTTAGTGTTGGACAGGGCAAGCTAGCTATTTGGCTACTCTTTGCACTAAGCTAATAGAGCGCAACAGTGGCCGCCCACATTTTTTAAGGGCTCCAGTTCTAGAAATGAATTTCCACATTCATTTTCCCCACTGTCGTTTGAGAAAATTCTTATATAAACAGTTTTAAGTCTTGAACATACTAGTTTCGAGGTACCTCGTCACCATAACGAGATTGAATTAGGTTGAATTTTTGTTTTTTAAATGAAAGAAAATGAAAAAAAAGGGAAAAAAACAAACAAACAAAAAAAAAACACTTTGTACATAATCACTTTCAGAAGTGAAGGAACTACTGATCCCCTGACCCCCAAGCAGCTACGGCTGATGGCTGTCCCCCACCCCTGGAGCCTGGAGGTTTGTTCCTGTTAAAAGAGTTTTTTCTTCCCACTGTCGCCAAGTGCTTGCTCAAAGAGGGTCTCTTTGATCGTTAGGCTTTTGTCTTTATTATTGTAGAGCACCTTGAGGTGACTTTTGTTGTGATTTGGTGCTATATAAATAAGACTGTACTGACCAAAAAATTGCAATGAAAATCCCAGATTTCAAAGCGAATGATTTCTAACCTTAAAATTCATTATGATATTGTTGTATAATAATAGTTTTGTATTTATTTTATAGTTTGAGCAGAGCAGACTATAGTCCAGATGTTATATTTTTCTTTACCATGGAAAGCATCCTGTCATCATCTACTACTTTGTCTTCTATGGACATCCAGGCCTGTTTGCTTTTCTGTTCCCACTATCTGTTTGATGGATTGCATCCTCATTATGGCCTGTTTCAGACTCCTTTGATGACATTTAGTAGATTCACAGCAACAGCGTCCAAATGCCAACCACCCTTGGAATGAATTGTAGAGCTTTTGCCAGCTTAATTCATTAATAATGAAATAATGAGGATATAGCCCACAGCTGTCCATGAAACAGCTTTTGACTCTAGTGTCCGATTATATTTAAACATGCAAAAATTGGAGAAACTTGAGTTGCTGTAATTCTTCAACATTTAAAGCAATATTTTGTTTAAATTAAAGCTTAGTGATGAGAGACAAATGTAACTTGAATTTTGTTTTCCTGATAATAATAATAAGGAATTTACAGGCACTGCTTTAGTACCGGCAGAGGTGTTAGCCTTATTGAGGAAATAAGTAAATTAACTTAATGTTTTAATGCCTCTTCATCATGAAAACAAACACTGGCAAATCTCCCTGCAGCTCACATCTGTACATGTATCTGTACATCATAGCGCTGCTTTTATTTCCCTCTCTCACACACGTGCCACTGTTTTTTGTTACAGTTGACTATTACCACATAAATCATGTAATTATATTCACAGAAACATTAAAGGCATAAACAGGTCGTACATGTCATGTGGTGTTTTAGATCATCTGACAGTTCCCACTGGTTGCTCTCAGTTCTTGGCATGAGGTAATAAATTATGCTGCAATAATTTCACATTTGGGGTTTTTCCTCCAGGCATTGGAAATGTACGTATTACTGTTCAGATTTCAAAGCCATTGCAGATTTCAGATGCGCTTGGAGTCTCTGTCTCCGTCTCCACTGTGCCTCCTTGTCCACTCCTTCTAATAGTCGTGAGTGTCTGACATAATACCTAGTTGGCTGGCTGGCTGGACAGACCTGGAAAGGCCCTGGCTCGAGTGGCTGGCTGATTTACAGGCGTTCTAGGTGGCTGGCTCGCCACAGACAACCCCCTCATTCCTACTGGACTTACTGGGTTTACTGGGTGGACTGGCTACTCATCTTCCTACAGTGAAGACAGACAAAGGCAGGTCTGTTCCTCTGGGAGCAAGCAGGCAAAGACTGCCACTTCCCGTGGCCAAAAGAGGCAGAGGGAGGAGGGGGAAGTGAGACAAATGAAGAAAGGAAAGAGAGAAGACTGAGAACGATAAAGAGCAGAAAAAAAGGAGGGTCCTTTTTAACTGAGGGCTATGAGGAAACAGGAAAAAGACATTATAACAAGAATCAGGAGAGAAATGTGAGAGATAGAGTGTAGAGAAAGGGTCAGGCATGGCCTATTAGCTGTATATTGTCCAATATGGTACTTGCACAGGTACCAGCAATCAATCACAATGTTGCTTTCTATTACCCTTTTCACAAAGTATTTGTCTCACAGCCCATAAGCAGTCACGACAGGAACAATCCACTCTAAATGCTAACGCTATCAATAATGTTCATCTCCCATATGCTTGTTTGGTTTTTTTCCCCACTATGGCATTTTAGTGCAGCTCGCCTGCGAAACAAGACACCTCTCCCTCCTCCATCTTGCCCTCTTTTCATCTCCCCGTCCATCTTTCCAGAGCCTACAATGGCTCCTCACCTCTCTCCTCTCCTCTTGGCCTGCAGCCTCATCCATCTGCCCCTGCAAATACTGACATGAGAAAAGCAGTTTGGAAGACTTGGAGTCCATTTCCCTGTTCTCTCGTGTAATTCTGCTGTTGCAGGGGACAGGTTACTCCACAAAATTTCAAGCATATGAGCATGCGACTTTTTAGAATGGGAGGACATTTTGTGCTATATAGACAATGTATTATGAAATAATAGGTGAAAAAAAAACAATTATTGTGCTTTTATGATGCTAATGCTGCTTTATATGTTGGATGAATAACTTGATGAATAATGCATAATAAACACATAAACACAATAATATCTATGGACACCTGTGGGGGTGTCCATAGGTTGCACAACACACAAGGAAGAGAAAAGGGAAAGGACAACAGTGCTTCAGGGTCGCAAATGGTGTAAAGCTTCTGACTTGAAAAATTGAAGCAGATTCGAAAGTCCTTTAAACCTGCATTCTATCTCAAGGCCACCAGATGGCGATAGTTGTGGTTGCAAAAAGAAATCCAGGCGTAGAGAAAACCTCGCTCTGTCTTGATACGCGTAAACACTTTCCTGGTGAGTTTATTGTCTCAGTCACTCATTCATCCAAGGTATGCAGTTGGTTAATGACTTGCGACTGACAAGTCTTTAGCCAATGAGCAAGCAGTCTCACAGTCCTCAACCTTCTTTGTCAAATCTGGTTCTTTTTAAGCCAAGATGGAAGAAACCCTCATCTTAAGACTTCGGAAACAAATGGATGTTGTCTCAGTAGAGCTGTCCAGGTTTTTTTACGCCGTCTATCGTCAGGATCAAAAAATTATTCTTTGCATGTAAGGATCCATTCTTCCAGTAAGGATGATTTTTCCCGCTCTGTGTAGGACTAATTGGCATCCAAAAGGAGTCTGTCTCTGTGCGATACATTTTCTTTTAAACAGTTTTAAGCATAATTTGAATGACACAAGGAGCGCACACAGTTACACTGAATGTCAGCTGTTATAATTTGTTAATTAGTTGGTTTTAGAGACCCTGAGGGGAGGCTGCTAGCCTAGCCTAGCCTAGCTCTACACTTTATCGAACAAGTGTAAATGTAACTTAAATATATTAAATGACTAAATATTTCATATGTGATTAAATCTATTTCTTTTTAATCAAAGGTTTGTATAAATTTTGTGCTTATATGGTCCTGAATTCTTCTGAATTGGTCTTCGTGCATTTTCTTGTCCAAGCTGTGACACCATGGGTGCAGCTGGTTTCTGGGTTACAGACGGTGGCTTCAGTATGATCCTGTACCTGTTGCTAAATTTAAAAAAAAAACTGTAGCTGTTTTTATTTTTAAGTTGGGAAAACAGTAAATTATATTACCCATTATGGTCAAACAGTGCAGTTACATGTTTATGTTACTTAAAATGCACAATCTTGCTTAATAATATGGTATTTTTTTAAAATCAAAATGTAAGTTTGATTAAAAACAGACAATGTAAACTATACAGCGGATCACAAAAATCCCAGTGAAATACTTTTTATACAAAAACAAAAATGAAGCAACTGTTTATACAAAAACTTTCTTGCTTGATTATATAATCATGTGATTCAAAAAATGTTTTTAAGAGGATCCAGCAGGATCGTTTTGATCTGTGTAGGCGTTACAAGAGCCATTTCCCCCGGTGTTTTATGAGAACCTACGCCAACCTTGTGCTGCTGCTGGAGCTTTTTATTTTGACTCACATTTTAACACGTTTTAACTCTCATTAATACCGTGAAGCATATTTTCTAAAACATTAACCTATTGCTTTAGACAGAGAGAGGAATACAGGCTACTGAGTGATATTTTTATTTCTACACTGTACAGCTTTTTCTAGTCTGCTAATAAGGATTTTTCCTCTGGTTGTAGTCTGCTGACGAGGTCTTCCTTTCATTCCTGAAACTCTACAAATATCCCTTATGTAACTGCCAATTTTACTACAAACATTATCATGTTATCTCACTGTGCTCCTGTGAGGGACACTCAACAGTATTCAGTGGCATTGCTATAATTTCCCCATGAGGATTTAGAGCATGTCTGTGGTACTCGGCACAGTGGGTGATAAGATGGGTAATAGGTTATTTCAGTCTCAACAGCAGGGTGATTCAATTGTGGTTAATAGTTGTGGTGTGAGGGTTTTTTAATAAGTTATTCTTACTTCCTTCGTGAAATCTGTACCTTTATTAATACTTCTCATGTGCATTAAAAGGACAATCTCTCGTCTTTCATGAGGGATCCTTTCCAGCTTATTCCTCCCTTGATCGCGATCGTGATGCCAGCAGCCCAGAGAGTGAGCTGCATCTGGCGTGCAGCTGGACACCACAGAAAGACAAACAGATGGAGATGATTGAAAGACGAGTAAAAGAAATCAGAGAAGGCATAAGAGTTTAAGATAGGGAGCTGTGAAGGGCAGCAGTCTAAATAAGAAAATCTATACGAGGTATATTAAAGGTTGGTGAGTGCTGCAGGAATAAAACAAGATGTGGAGGAAGAAGCAAAGGGGAAGGAAAGGTGTGAGGCGAAGCGAACAGTGGAAATAAAGGAGAGTAAAAGCGAGTGAAAAGATAGCAACAGAGCAAGAAATGGAAAGATGCATAACTCCAGAGAGAGAGAGAGACGGACCGGTGGAGGCACAGAGACAGAGAGAGATGAAGGGGGGTACAGTCATGTGGAGTCAGATGCTCCTAATCAGCTGCGTTGCTGTCAGAGCCTCCTCACTATAGCAACCATGAGTCATAGCACCAGTAAACAGAGAGGATGTTTTATAAAGCGAAAGCCTCGCTGGCACATTCACTGTGCCGCCGTACGTTTTACGAGCGCAGTGTAGCGGGAGCGAGACACAAACTGGTTCGCACAGGCCAAAAAACACGTGCAGCTTATTTATTTATTTTTCATTTCTCAGGGCGTCATTTTTACACGTCCATTTGTTACTGATATCAAATTTTACTTTATCCTCTGCAAAAACTGTTTGGGTGCCATCTAAAATGGATTGGGACATTATCTATATCACTGGACAGGTAATGCTTAGAGCGTTTTCTTGGGTCTGCACAGCCCCCTCGGGTACTTTTGTTTTCAGACGTCACACCTTAAACTGATTTACGCAGTTTTTCCTTCAAGAAATGCATGGGTTACTACAGTGTGTAGTGTAAGATGCTGAATTATAAAAACTCAATGTGACATTCATTACTCATCAATATTTACACGGCTGTGTGTTGCATGTGCGCTCTTCCAAAGCTTCAAATAATGAGGTCAGTGTACGCGCAAGTTCTCCCTGAGAGCTAAAAGCTCTTTTTCCAACAACTTTTTGGGCTCTGTATGATAGAGAGGACATCCTAATATTAGCACCTCAAGTGTAAATAGCCAGCTGTCTAAACCTTGTGTTTGGAGGGGCAACCAATCAGAAGAAAGTGAACTTAAAGGAAGGGGGAAGGACGTTAAACAGCCTGTTACAGTCAGTGAATGAACTGAAGGTCCAGTTTGAGATAAACAGTGATTATTTTTGACTGTGAAGCTGTGAGGATGATACTGGAAGTTATTGGAAGCTAGTGTGGGGTGGAACGTTTGAGAGCTAATGAAGTATTTTTGGTTGTTCTAAATTGATATTTTCAAAGAGTTCTTTTGATCCAGCTACAAACACTAACAGGGACTGCATGAATGAAAGTAAAACTGCTGTTTTTCACTTTCATCTAAATTGTCCTAATCACATTCAGATGTGGAGCTAACAACTTTACGCATAATAAAATGTTTCCCAGTGTCTCGGATATCTACTGAAAGGATTTCACCGTATCTGCGGTGAGCTAATGTCAGCTGGTTCATTAGTCTGGATGATTTCTTTAGTCGGGCTCTGCGCACTGCTCTAAGAATCTATCCACTCTGTAAGTATTTCATTTAAAGGCTGCGCAAATCGAGGGCCTAGCCTGCGCAGACTTTTTAAACAGCTTTTGTCGAGCGCACTGCTGTACATGTACACAGAATCATACATGTTCACTGAGCCACAGAGCAAACACTGATGCGTTTCTCTCCGGTGACTCATTCTTGTGTTTTAGCTGGAAGTAGCCTCCGTGCCCCCTCTGAGCCACACGCAGTCGAACGAGTTTGATTCCTCTCGTATGTCCTCTGCCACTCTGCCTCTCTGACTGCTTATTGCAACACAGTCTGCACAGATGCACACCGCTTTAAGCGTAGTCACCCCTCTCCTCTAACCCACCCCCTCTCACCCACTGCCACCCCCCCACAACCCTCTCTCTCCCTCACACACTCTCTTCACACAGTGAATGGGCCCCTCTGTGCTCTGGAAGATTTAACTTGGGTTCTTTCTGTCGCTGACAATTTCTCTCACTCGGCATCGCTCTGAAATTGTGCAGCGGAGAAGCCTGCGTCATTTTAAACCGTGTCTGCAGCACGCACACAGAAAACTGTGCAGGCAAGGAGGAAAGTGATTGTAGGTGGGCTGTGGGAACTGTAAATAACTGCAGATTTGAAACTAACAATGCCTACGTTCATCTGAGGCACTACAGTCCACGCAGGCCGCCCGGGCTCATTTAGTATCTCTGCACAGATCAAATGGAAGAGTTCCTGTCATGCAATCCTAACTTTTTTCACACAGTTACATGGAATCCAAGAATAGCTGTAATCCATGGGGCTCTGTGCCTTGTTTTGGAAACAGGAAGGTTTATGAGATGGTAGTGAGACCTGCTGTGATGTATGGTTTGGAGATGCTGGCACTGACAAAAAGACTGGAGGTGGAGCTGGAGATGGTCAGATTTTCATTGGGAGTGAGCAAGATGGACAGGATTAGAAATGAGGACATCAGAGGGATAGCTCAGGCCGCTCAGGTTTGGACATGTGCACAGGAGGGAGAGTGGATGCAATGGAAAAAAGCATGCTGAATATGAAGCTGCCAGGCAGGAGGAAAAGGACGTAGTGAAGGCGGACATGCTGAGGATGAAAGGGTTAGAAGAAGAAGAAGAAGAACAGAATGCGCAAACTGTTGGAGTGTTTTAACACAGTACTAAATGTTCTGATTTATTTTTTTAAATCGGTTATTTGGCGATTCCACCACAGTTTGACCCTGAGACCGTGAAAAACCTCTCGTTACAAAAATGTATGTGGTCAAAAGTGTTCAATACTGGACATTTGTTCAGTGGCTTCTAGGTGCAATTTGGAACAAACCACATAAAAACTATTGGGCAGCAAGAAGAGCAGCTGCTAAAAGCCTGGAAAAGGATATAGATCAAACCAACCCCTGAGGGAGAGGATGTGGTGGGATTTTTTTTTTTTTTTTAATTTAAGGTATTTTTAGACGCAGGTTCCTTATCACAATATTGCATCTGAGCTTCAACAGCTAAACAGGCTAAAATAGGTCATCAAAAAAATAAAGAGAGAGAGAGCAATGAGATTTTTTTATTATTTTTTTAAATGCAACCCTGGCTGCTCCGAGTGACAGTTATTAGTTGTGATGAGTTCTCCACTCGGAGTTGCGGTTGCTGAGAAAGACCCATTTCCACTTTTCTTGTTATCTGCAGAGAAAAACGCCACTGAAGCAAAGACAAACTGCTGATTGCCAAGGAAACAGGCGAACACACACACACACACACACACACACACACACACACACACACACACAAGCCAGTCAGCATCCCTTTACGCGCATGCATGGTCAAACAAACTGAGAAAACACAAATTGCTGCCTTCACACATGAGCGTCCTCTAGACGGGCATTCAAATCCATTGCTTCACTCGTTTATCAATCCAGACTCAACGCAATACGCACTGGTAGGAGCACAACATGTGCACACAAACATACACAAATACAAAATAAATACTATGGCACCATGTCTTTGTACTGTGAGCATCCCATTAGTGCGTGCAGTAATGGGGCTATATGGTAGATAGGAGTGGTTGCATTTAACTAGCCTTCAGAAATCAGATAAGCCCACTCAGCACATACTGGAGGCACTTAGGCATCAGAAAACAGTGTGTGTATGTGTGTGTTTGTGTGTAGAAACATGCATGTGATGACATCTTCTGGATCAGAAGTTCTGCTCAGCCTGACGTGGTCACATCCAAACATCCCTCAAAGGAACTGTGATACCCAGCGATGGCCTTCACGGCTCATTCCCACATTTTAAACCTCCTCCTGTTTGGTTTATCACTTTCTTCCCGCACCTCCTCGGACTTCCTGCCTCTCCTTATCTTTTCTCACCCCACCTTTCTATCCGGGCACCCGACTCAGAGCGTTTCCTCCCTCCATCCTTCCTCTCCTCAGCGTCTTTGCGGTACGCCAAATCTCATTATTTAAAATCTTGTTCTCTAAATTAATCCCACCAGCAGAAGCAGAATTCTGTAATCAATTTACGGGCTTTATTTGCGGAGTATTTATTTATTTTTTTTGCTTTCATTCATTAACACCCACACATCACAACTGCTGTGCACATAGCAGAAGAAGAAAAAATCCTCTTTACACAAGCAGTCACCGAGCAGCACTGCAGTCAATTTGGAATAAACACCTCAGTGGCGCTCCACACATAATTTATAGTTTCAGTCATAACTTTTTATACTTGTAATCTTTCTCAGCAACAAATCAAGTTTTGAAGAAGCATTTGGTTTACAAAAGATCTTCAAACTACTCACAAACTAATAAAGGATTTCCTCTAAAACCTAAAAAAGACCATAACCTGCAGTCCCACACAGTCGCCAGGGGCTGCTGTACTTTGCCCTGAGGAAGCACGGCCTTGCTGCCGGGCCGGCAGTAGCGGGGCAGGGGCTGGAAGTGGAGCTGCTTGTTTAGGAGACCCACCCTGACCAGCACAAATGGGGGGGAGCAACGCCCTCCTCCACTACCAGCTAACCCAGACATCGCTCTGATTGGCCAGCTGGATGACCTTTGCGCCCCACTGTATTGTGGTTTCAGCTGGCCCAACCCTCCCCCTTGTGCGTTCATGTGCGTGTGTGCGTGTATGTGGAAAACAAAAGACAGCCAAGTCCTAATGCAGCAATCAGAGCTGGAGGACAGGGGAAATGGTCTGAGGGGAAATGGAGTGTGTGTGTGTGTGTGTGTGTGTGTGTGTGTGTGTCTATGCACTGATGTGTGTGTGCTGCTGTGTATATGGGGGTGGTGTAATTATGTTCTAGTTGTGATGACTGAGGTGCAGCAGTGATTAGCTACATCAGAGGCAATTTCTGTTCAGCAGTCACTTGGTTTGGACTTCCAGAGTTGCCACTCCTCTCTCTCTGTCACTCACTCTCTTCCATCCCCGGATCTCCAGCTTACCTCGGCTCTGGAGACATAGCGTGCCTCTAGTCACATCCCTAGAGCAAACTTCTTCCAGCCCCACCTTTTAATCACGCGTTCTCCTTCATTAGTTGAAGTCCCAGATCATGTTAGTATGTCTCAAGCTTCAGATTGTCCCAGACCAAAACTATGACCTCTACAGCCAGTCTCTAAACCAATCTGCTCTTCGTTCAGGTCCCTTCACTAGACTGCACTAGCCCTTCTTTACACCAAACTGAGACTATCTTTTAACCACACAAACCCTTCTTTTCAGCCTCATCATAGATCTAATCATCAGTCCTCTAGAGTCACTTGCCCCAGGCCCGTTCCAGCCTGTCTAAGCCAAACTTTGGAGCAAACATGTTTTGTTTTTTTCCTGTTCTCCATCCTGAAACCATAACTGTAGATTGCACTTATTCTCCATTCAGCCTCGCTCACAAACCTAACCTCAAGTAAGTTGCACGTGTGGACTAAACCTTACCATATTTTAGCCACATCTCTAAATCAAATCATGCCTCATTACAGAACACACTCCAAAACAAACTCCTCATCCTGTAGCCTAATCCACGACTGAGACTAGCTCCACAAGCCTCAACTTAAGCCTTACCCTCCAGCTGCACATGCAAATAGTCTAGGGCTGATGGTAGGAGACAGTCTGCGCCCCTCTCCACTAGTACTCTAAGAGTACTACGCTTTTAACACACCCTAAGTGACTCCTGTGTCCTCACTCTGAGCCAGTGGGTCAGCACAGACCAGCCCTAACAGCATGACTGGCTGTCTGAGGAATGCCATGTCATGGAACAGATGGAGCTCCACAGACAATAGAGCTGCATGCATTACCCAGCCCTATGTACGAAGGCATGTGCCACACTTTGCGTGTGCATGTATGTAATTTGCATTATGTCGCCGTTCTCGACGCACTTTGCATCCTTTGCCCCCCCTTTACATTCTCTCCAAAACACAACAGGCAACAATGAGACAAAGAAAGATACACCCTTGGAAGAAAACTTTGAAAATGATGCAAACACGCCCAAAAGGCACGATTCCCCACATGGCGTGATGCAATGGAGCGATAATGCAGAAAATCCTGGAGATGCATGGAAATATTGGCCTCTGCACACGAGCTGAGGTTGGCTAAAACTAAAACAATCCCATGAACCAAGAAGTTACTACTTTCAGTTCAATCAATAACACATTATCTCATTCACTTTGCCAATAAAGATCAAATAAAGCTGATTTCTTGGCCACAAATGCTGTAATAGGATCGTTATAACACCTATAGATCAACAATACAACAATAAAGTTGGAGTTTGTCTTAAATTTCTAGAGCATTATCTGGAGACTCCTGCACAATTAGACAACCTGTGTGCACGCAGATGGCGTGAAAGAGTCGATCAGAGTCCAGGCACAGTGTAGTTGTGGTCTTTGGTGATGGATCACAGCTGTGAGCTGTTATCATAAAGACCGAGACTGCCACATTTCATTCATTTCACAGATATGGGCCCGCTGGCGAGGTCCATATCAGAGCGGTGCACTTCCAATCAAACATCAAATCAGCCCCCAAACTATTTACATCAAGAATTTAAGCGCACGCTGAGTGGATGGCTCCCTTCTTGGTTGTGGGTCCAGTCGTTATGGAGACATTACCGGATTGCTAAATAAGGCTGGAAGTGTCAGTAAATCGGGATGCCAGATTGGACGCGAATCCAGTGAACTCACCCAAGAGAACGACGGATGATCGGCTCCCCGCTCCTCCTCCTCTGTGTAAATCCAGGACCCCGGACACAAATAAATTAGCCCTGTACGAGAATCAGGCGGAATGTGTAATTTCACAAAAATCCCCTCTTCATCCGCACTACCAAAGCGATGGAGTGGAGGCGACGTGGAGCCGCAAACCAACCTGGTCGGCGTAGCCTACACACACGCACACACACATAAACACGCAGGCACAATTTTTTTTAAAAAAAATTAAAAAAGCAGGGAGTCTGTCTTATTCGTGCAATCAAAGCGATATTTTCCCAAAAAGGCACCGACTCGGGATTTCGGGAGGGGGGGCTGATTTCGGTGGAATCGGTGTAGTAATCTCGGATGCTTTGGTTGTTGACTGTGCACTTACTGGGCTGCTTCCCCCGGCTCCACCCGCTAACCCAGCCTTCCCAGTGCGCCCATTGGCACAGACGGCCGGACATGCAAATCTACTCTTCCCATTGATGTTTTCCAGAAAAGAAAAGAAAAGCACAGCGTCGTAGTTCTGTTGCTCTACTGCGCCACCGTGCGGCATCTAACCTACTGTGATTCACGGTTTGCTGGCGGTTTAGTGGCTCGATGAAGTCAAACAGGCTGGAGTGAACCGATGGGTGCTGAGCATGAGCAGGCCCTGAAAGATGGTGATTTGAATATGCTGGGGGAAATTGCAGGGCTATAGCCCTGTTTTAAGAAAGTCCCCGTGCCTCCCTAAAACACAGGTGTCAGACATAAGGCTCGAGGGCCAGAATCGGCCTGACAAAGACTCCAGTCCATCCCACTTTTAGCTTCATTTTCTGTGAATGAATGTGAATTATGTCTGGGAAGTGAGCTACCCTAACTTTTTTCTGTCATTTTACAAATGTGTTTATTTGTTCTGACAGATGTCTTTCATTTACTACACCTGCATTTCTTTTTCATGTACAACGACTGAGACGCACTGTTGAAATTGCACTTCTTTTTCTTGTATTGAATGCGATTAAATGTTTAGTTAAATTACTTTACGCTGACAGAAGGGGGAGGTTCGCTGGTTCGGCCCACTTAACATCAAAGTGGGCTTTATGTGGCCCACAAGTTTGATATCTCCACCCTAAGAGGACACCCACCCATTTTAGCAAGGCACTAAAATTGTAACTATATTTTGCAAATATAGTTAAATTAGTGATTAACATTGAATTTCTCCAAGATTACAAGCACTGTTTTTTTCAAAGATTTTTAAGAACACAGTACTTTACATATTGTGAAGCAATGATGTAGAAAGTTCGTAGATTGTTAAATGTTAAAAAGTCCATACTGAACGCACGGCTGCTTTATTAGTCCCACCTTCCTAGCACCAGATCAGACCTTCCTTCAGAACTTCTTTCATTTTTTGTAGCACAGATTCAGATGTTAGCCCTGTATGATGTTCACAGATGTTGATCCATATTGACATGACAGCGTCACACAGTTGCTGTATATTTGTCAGCTGGAAGCTCTCACTCTCAGTGGTGCTCTATTGGATTGAGATCTGGTGACTACAGATTAAACTGTCAGTTTCAAGAAACCAGTTTGAGATCATTTAAACTTTGTGACAAGGTGTGGGATCATGCTGGAAGCAGCCATTAGAAGATGGGTACACTGTAGCCACAGAGGAATGGACCTGGACCTGGAGCCTATAATCTAAATGTCACAACAGAAACAGAGACTCATCAGACCAGGCGATTTTTTCTAAGCTTTTTTTTATCCAGTTTTAGTGAGCTTTTGGGAATTGTACCCTCAGTTTCCTGTTCTTAGCTAACAGGAGTGGCAGCCAGTGTTTGTAGGTGTTAAGCGTGTATTTTTCTGGTGATATATTTCACAAACTACATCACACGCAGCTGTGATGAATACTGTGCTGCAAACAGTGCTCAGATTATATACAAACATGTCGCTGGAGCTCGTCAAAAACTGTTTTCAACATCATATTCTAGAAGAAAAATATACCAGTAAGTCTGCAATATCCTAATATTGGTCTGATTAAAACTAGTGAGAAAGGTGGCATTAATTCTGACTATTATATATGTGGGTAGGTATTATATAAGTGAATCATATATTACATCCTACTTAATGTTGGAGAGGAGAAAGTTTGAGGCTGCTTCCATCATGGTCACATTTTTCACCAAAACTACGACTCACTCTTTTTGTCTTTACACACAAACAAAATGTAAACAGTGACACCTTCAATGACAATACGTCTTCTCATACGCACCACATTTAACACTTCATAAACGGGTTGGTTCTGGTAGAAATCACCTCACACCGGTCCAATGTTGAGCCTCAGTGAAAGGTCTGAGACCAAGAAAAAAAAGGCCAACTCTGCGCCAATAAACTGAAGCCAGCTGCTTCTTACACGCAGAGAAGCACTCCAACTTTCCATTGCGTGAAACTACAAGAGAAGAATGTGCTTTTTCTTCTCTGTACATGTGCAGCGGCCCATTTCCAAGACTCAGGAAAATAAACTTGATTCCGATGCAGAGTGCAGGAACGAGCCGACCTCGCTGTAGGAGCAGCTCAGCAGCTGCACTGTGCAGGATGTCGCAGAGCTCAGTAGGACTCAGTTAAAGCCCCCTCCCCAATCTCTCTCTCTCCATCAGGTTTTTATAATGCCAGTGAAGGCCCAATACTTCTGCTCCCATGATTGTGTGAGAGCCTTGCAGGCAGCTGCGTAGCGCTCTAATGGCTTGGTCGCAGACTAAACTGGCAGCACTGCCTTGGAACGAAAATAGTTGCTGGAAAACCCAGCTCCATCAATGCCACCATTAGCTCAAATCTAACATTATTTCAGCTCAACTACTATTATTACACGTAACTGTCAATACAAGACCATTGCAGGAAAACGGTGAGGTCAAACGTGGCCTCTGGTCGCTGACATTTCCCAAAACAGGTCTAAATGTGAAATGGAAAGATCAATAGTGTGTGGAAGAATCATTTGTTTGTAGACTCTTGACACCTGCCGGTGAAGCTCACTTTGTGACAAACACACAAATACTGTTTCACATTTTATTTCATTACAAAAGTAAAACATGCACAGCACACTGCCTTCTAAAGATACAGTACAGGTATTTGCAATAAATAAGCATGAAAAAGAGCTGACGGTACTTTATGTTATGGAGTTTTATGCCAAGTGCACTTTATAATGCAAGGCCATTATTCTGTAGGGTCCATTAGACTGTCTTCTCTAATTCCTCTGATAATCTGCTCATCTCGGCTGGCAGCCATCACATTTAGGTGAAAGCTTTATTCACCAACTCATCAGCAAGCACAAAATGCCTTCTATAAAAACAGGACTCGGCAGTTGGCAGCATCTGTGATTCAGTGCAGGGGCAGTATCATCAGCCCCCAAGACAGAAGATACTCGTTCCACTTAAAAATAAGGTGGAGCTCGCAGGCAAACCCAGCTGAACCTTGGAGGACAAACAGAACATGCAGCTCTCCTTTGGAGAAATGGAAACCTTGCTTTGTGTGTTCACTTTTACAAAATTTAACCAGAAATGTAGCCTGAACTTCTCTGTGATCAGTTCATTGTTTAATTTTTATCTGTACATAAAAGTAAAGGTCAGGCCAAAATGTTGTGTTTGGACTTCCCTAAGAACATCCTCACACTGATGTCAGTGACGTGCAGCAGCAAAAGTCACTTGTGGTCCTTGTTAGAGCACGCTGGCAAAGTCTGTTATTACTGACATGATGTACGTCCAATCCAGTGGCTCCACTTGTGGAGTTAAGTGTGACTCTTTTCTGTCTCTGTACTCCTGAGCCACTCTGAGAAAGGCAAATTTAGGAACTTGTCTCAGAGCTGCTAAGCCCTAGCCTGTGCTGCATTCCCGGCCTGCCTACGCTGCATGTAGGCGTGGTACACATCGAGGAACATGTCCTTGCAGGGTATTTTCGCCTTCAGCTTGGAGCAGATGAGGAAGGAGCCGGCCATCTTGCGGTGGAGGGAGTAGGTCTCCTCAGGTGGAGGGGTGAGGCGGTGGCGGAGCATGACCGGGATGAGGCTCTGAATGCGCTGAGTAGTGCTCTGAGTGCCGAAGTCGAAGGGCTCAGCGGACGCAAAGGCTTCACCGAGAATCATCACTGCTTCCACGTGAGCATCTGCGAAGGCCTGTCAGGAGCAGGAAGAAGAATTACAGTAGGCATGTTAATGTCAGAGCATTAAGTATGCATGATATCTTGGACTGTAGATATAATTACATGCGTTTTCTTTAATTGAGTCATATTTTATATAATAAATGACTAAATGACACTTTAATAGCACACATAGGCTGATACACTATATTACCAAAAATACTTGCTTGTCTGCCTTCACATATGAACTTGAGTGACATCTCATTATTAATCCATAGGGTTTAATAAGCCATATTCCACAATTAAGAGTGTGCTTATGGGAATTTTTGACCATTCCTCCAGAAGCACATTTGTGAGGTCAGACACTGATGTTGGATGAGAAGACCTGAATAACAGTCTTCAATATCTATCGGGTTGAGGTCAAGCCAGTCAAGTTCTTCCACACCAAACTCACTCATCTGTGTCTTTATGGACCTGCTTTGTGCACTGGTGTGCAGCTTCATGGCTGAGTTGCTTTCATTACCAATAACTTCCACTTTGTTAAATATCACAAACAGCTGACTGAGGAATTTTTAGCAGAGAGAAAATTTTACGGCTGGACTTGTTGCACACGTGGATTCCTATAACAGTACCACACTGGAATTCGCTGAGCTCCTGAGAGTGAGCCATTATTTCTTAAATGTTTGTAGAAGCAGTCTGCATGCCTAGGTGCTTGACTTCATACACCTGTGGCCATGAAAGTAGTTTAGATCTCCTCTTCAAGATCCTCTTCTTGTGCATCTCTGATCTGCTTTTATTGCAGCTGTAATTTTAAGACTGTTTGTAAAATCCACTGTTTCCCTTTGCAACATCTACTCAAGCGTGTCAAAACAATGATGCTTCAACTTGAGGGGGACCGAGAAGCAAGGAGTCAAATCAGGTGAGTGAAGATTCCAATCGTGTGACCACAAAACTCCTGTTATTTCAGGGTGCTGTTTGCCAGCAAACAACAGCTTGAGTTTTTCTGCTTAATTTCCTCCCACGCTCCTGACCTGAAGCGCTGCCTTTGGGCTACAACACTGTGGACTCTGTTTGGTCAGAGAAATGACTGTCATTAGGAGTTTGATACAGAAGAGATGAAATAGCAAAAGGGCAACCTTAAGTGGTTAGAACTGGACTTCCACAGAGCAGCAACTCTGCAAGCAGTCCACAGGTGCATGACAAGAGACCCTTTAACTTGAAATGAGTCAAAGTTAAAAATCAGGTAAGCATCATATTGCATTCATCTACTGAAAACAAAAAGGAGACTTCTTTAGTAAACACATAGTGAAACGGGGTAAGAGCAGAAGGGCTGTGCGCTGCAGTGAAACAGTGCTGAATGCAAACAAACTGACAACACAAAAGAGACAAAAACAGATAAAGCATTTCAAAAATAAATCAGCACAGGAGCAGCAGCAGCGACTAAAATAAAACTACCTTGGCCTCGAAGCCCGTCAGGAATTTCAGGTCCTTGGATTTGGAAAGAACGGTGGCTCGATCGCCGACAGAAGCTGCATAAACCACCTGAGCACACAACACAATCTTGTTTATTTACAGAGCTCCGCTTTCAGGCTGAATGTGTGCACATGCATGCGACTGTTCACAATCTCTCTTTTTTTTTTTTTCCCTTGGCTGACACAAAATTTAACCAAAGGCTCCGACGTTAAATTATTGAGAGAAACCTTGATGCATAAATCATGTTGCGAGGTTGACTGCGGGCAGATTTATCATACCTGTATGTAGTCGTCTGTGAAGGATTCTGGGTAGCTTCTGCACGCTCCAAAATCCAAAAGAACAACCTAGAGACAAGAGTGAAATGAATCTGCTGTATTTGACATCTCTATTAACATTTAACATCGGTTTAAACATGGCATGACTGCCCCACCTTGTTGGTGTCTGAGTTGTAGAAGAAGTTGGCCCAGTTTGGATCCGTTTGCATGAATCTGAACTCAAACAGCTCCCTGAGACACAGCTGCAGGATGTTGGAACAGATCTGAAGTGGAGAGAAGAGGCTTGTGTTCACCATCATGCTGTCATTTAACAATGTGACATTTCCTTCCACCTTTTGGATCCTATCCTGTGTAGCCTTCTCATGGTGCTGTGATTCCCTGCCACACTGTGTCTAAAATTTGTTGCCTTATCTCAGCTCTGAAACACACATTTCCACAGTGACACAGAGTATCACTTCCACACTGCACTGTAGGTGCTGCTGAATAATTTACCACCAAGTCATTTTGTTCTGAGAGATTTATATGAATCTGCACTTGTCAGAGTACAACACATGTCGAAAGTTATGATTAAACTGCTTTAAATTTTGTTGCCGATTACGAATGGAAGGTGAAGACCTCACAAACTCTACGCATATTTAAATTTAGACTTGGCGACACGGTAAGTCTTTAACAAAAGCCTCGTATGGGGGCAGAGCTATCCGATCTGCTCCTGCTCGTCAGAGGCTTTCACCTCTAATTGGTTCCTACAATTAGAGCTCCAGACTGTCATGGACCTCTAATTGCAGGCTTCCCAGCCCAGGACTGCCCCTGAGGATGATTTTCACTGAGTTCTCTGTAAAACTGGATGACCTTTACTTCACTATGCATATTTTAAACTGAAGCATTTTAATGTGATTTTCTTTTTTTTTTAACCCAGTTGAGCATCACCACCACAATAACATCCCCTTGTATTCCTTCGCAGTTCAAACCCGAGCACCCAGACATCTGACAAATGAATGAAATTTGCCTGACTGTTGAAGTAAAACACACCTGGTTCCTGGTCTCCTGGTCCAGCTCTACGCACATGTCCAGTGGGACGCCCTGCACCAGTTCCATGGCGAGCACCCTGTGGCCTGACAGCTCATCAATCACCTCGGGGACTTGGAAAAACTCATCTCCCTCTAGCAGTGATCTAAAGGCCGAGGTACAAGTGAGAGAGAGCAAGAAAAAAAAAAAACTTAATGATTTATGTTATGATGATTTATGATTTAGGTTATTTGCAAAATTGAAAACATGCAAAACCAAGAGCAAATCACACAGAAAGACAGTTAACATTAACTATACCTTTACTGCCTGCATTATAATTAAGTAAAGATTACCAAGAAATGTGATGCTTGATTTACTAATTACACTTGAAATATATAATCTGGCTCCTCTACTTGTATACTGTACATTAAAAAAAACAATACATCAGCTAGCTGTGTACCCAGACAGCTTAGGTGGAATGTATATGGTCTGTGGCAGCTACCAGGACCTAAGCATTAAGAATCCACCCTTTAACTTCAGTGTAGCTCAAACGGTACACAGCAGCACACCACCGGCCTGGGTCCAACAGAAACCTACCTGAACTTCTTGGCACACTGTGCTTCCCTCTTATAGTCGCACTCCCATGCCAGTTCTCTCTGTAGAACCTCCAAGCTGCTGTCTGCAAACAGACCTGTGGAAAAATAAATGGTGCAAAGAAAACACACGGACCATGTCATCTTCTAACACAGCAGAGCAGCTTCTGTCTAAAAATAATTCATATACTGCATGAGTATGAAGCAGGGAGAACACAGAAAAAAATAAAAATCAGGTTGTAGGCATTGCATTAAAAGTGTATTTTGGTATACTGGTGGGCTATAGGTAAAAGAAAAATCCAGGCATTATTCAAGCTAAGCCTTGGGTTACCATATTTTTTTTATTTAGAGTGTTAATTGGGACAAAAATGAATTAATCCAATAGGGAGCGAGTAATCCCACAGGGCAACAGTCTGTGTCAGAGTTAAAATGTGAGTATTTGCCACCGACAAGCTACGATTGTCTTTGCAAGTGTCTGACAACATTGAAAAGGATCCCCAAAGAGCCAGATGTGTGTCTAACATGCAATATGAGTGTCAGTGTGAAAGCTCAGGGGAGGCACGGAGCTACAGTGCAAACATGGGTGAGAAATGAAGAGAGACGTTTGGTGAAAGAGTGCAATGCGTACAGTTACCACAAAGGAAATAAACAACTGTAGCTGCACAAAGCAAACTACAGTCACAAAAATGCTACACATACTGAAGCTTTAGCAAGTGTTGCTGCCACTGGATGAAATGCGAAGTGCTTGATTCGCGCAGCAAACAGCTCCCATTTGCAGATTTTATTAGCCATGTAATTCCCTTCCTGACTTCTCGGTGTGTGGATCAATTTGTTTTTACATCTGACATTTTCTGATCTAGCAACCATTCTATTGAACACTAGGATGTGCATGGCTTTACAGATTATTTCTGCAGATTGCTGAAAAAAATAAAAACACTGAGCCATAAAACTCATCCTGTTTGCTACAAAGGTTTTTGAGTGGGATACCTACTGCCAGCCAAACTGAAGAAGAAGTCTTAAGAAAAAAAAAAAAACAGGGAGCAAAAAAAGACCTGCCGCAGATGGAGCTGTGCTCATGTTAAGTTATTCATTTGATCTGGCATTAAAGCGTGACGAGAGCGCAACTGACAAAAATAAGCACTTTTACTCTGACATGGACAGATGTCCCCAGGGATCTAATTATTCTCTCCCATCACATATTCTGTCATCTCTCCACTGTGAGTTAATAAAATAAAAGCTTAAAATCCAGTGTGGTCACTCAACTGGTTGCACCAATTATGCTCTGCAGCAACTACAAGCTATTATGCACCTATAATAACTGTGTCAGCAATCACTTATACAACGCACCTTTGAAAAGGTTTGTGGAAAGTTAAAAACCACATAAACTATATAAATAAACTAATTACTTATTATTTTAGGCAATTAATAAATAAATATGCAAATTCTTTATTAATAATAAAGAATGATTACTGTCTGAAACAAGGCTCTCTTGGATAAAAAGCTAGTTTGACCTGCATCTATAGCACCACCTTGTGGTCTTAAATAGTGGACACACTGGTAATAATTTACACATGGGTGAAAGTCATAGTATAAAAACTTGAAATGTACAGTTGTTTTAAGATTACAAATAAATAAATAAATAAATAAAAATCAGAATTTCTTATTGACTAAATACATCTTGCTGATTTTTAATCTGCTCTGAGGAAAGTCAGACACAAAAAAGGACACCACACAGTCCTGTAGTTGTTACCTTCTGGCAGAGCCACACTCATTTTCAGTACTGCCATCAGGTTGTCTATGTCGCTGCGGATGCTCTCTGCCACGCCGGGGTACTGAGAAGAATAAGTAACAAACAGACAGTTGAGTCCAATGCAGTGAGTGAAACACAGACTGCACAAGTGTGTCGATAAGCTCCTACCTGGATCTTCATGGCGATTTCTCTACCATCTTTTAAAACCCCGTGGTGGACTTGGCCGATAGAAGCTGCAGCGAATGGTTTGTCCTCAAAGGATGAGAGCTTTTCTCGCCAGCCTGGCCCTAGATCCTCCTCCAGAACTTTCTATACAGCCAGAAACACAGATTGCATTGTGATGCACTGTCATACATCACACTGGGTAATGCTAAAATTTCAGAGCTGTAGCACATGTATGAAAAAGGCTTAAATAACATGTTGGGCAACCACATGCTGCTACAGCAGCACTGATCCTACATGAAGGATGGTGCAGAATTCTTCCCAATAACAATCATCAAAACTTACTGAAACTTACTTACTGTAGAGATACTTTTACATTGAGCTTCCTGAAAAGCTCAACTTTTTATTAAAACAATATAGCCATATATAAAATATCCAAATGGCCTTTTAGGATAAGAAAATAAAAGGCTAAACTGGTGCTGTAGTGTCTACACATTAGCCTTTTAGCAGGTGAAAACTATATGAAATCATCAGAAAATAAAAGCACTGAATACATAGCTTAAGTAGTCCAAATAATAGTCTGTCTTTCTGTTTTAGACCTGTAATAGACTGGTGGACCTGTTTAGAGAGTACTCCACCTCTTTCCCTATAACGGCTAGCATAGGCTCCAGCCTCCCACGACCCTGAATTGCATAAATGGTTAAGGAAATGGATGGATATTGTTTGAAATCCATTTATGAGTGCCTATGGAGAGTTAAAGAAGTAGATGCTGTAGAGGGTAAACCAGCCACAATGCAGGAGTGGTTATAGGCTTTAACAAACACAATCATGTTTTTAGTGACCTGAGCAACTGAGATGCACAAGATATTTCACAGGCAACAGTGTCACCAACTATGCATGACAGGATACATGTCAGGATGAGGTTCAGACTTGTGGCGCATTCAAAGTGACATATAAATAGAACTACTTGTCGTCCAGTAAGAATCCTGTTATGGAAAGGCAAACAGGATGCTCATTCAGACATAAAGCCACTTTGTTTAGATACTGTCAGAAATTACTGGAAAGGAATGTGCTGCATTGGTTTGAATCACAATTATATAATAATCTCCAATTTGTTCATGTAAATGGGCAGTCATCGTCACACACTATGGTTAATTATGGAGTTCCACAGCGTTCTGTGCTAAGACCAATTTTATTTACACTGTACATGCTTCCATCAGGCAGTATCATTAGAAAGTACAGCATACATTTTCATTGGTAGGCAGATGATACCTAGCTCTATCTATCCATGAGGCCAGATAACAAACAACAATTAGTTTAACTCCAGGAATGTCTTAAAGGCATAAAGACCTGGATGACCTCCAGTTTCTGTTAGGACAATTTAGTTTTTAGAATCTTTGTTTTGTGTTTGTAATTTCTTTACACTATATTATTCTTAGTTTTTTTAGATTCTCCTATGCTTTATTTGGCTCTCTTGTATTTTGTTGTGAGTTTTCTTTAGCATTTATTATAACCTTTGTAGTGTCTCCTTATATTCTGGCTCTTCTTATTGGTTTTGGAACATTTAATTATTATCTTTTTGTAATCCCTTTGTCCCCCCCCCATGTCTGTCCGCTCTGCATGTGTTAGTCACAGTTTCTGTACAAGAGGTTTCCTGTTTTATTGTGATAGTCTCTTGTCTCCTGTGCACTATGTTCAGTCTAACTTCCCTTGTCTTGTTATTCATGATTTTCCGCCTGCTGTATTTCCCATGTGTCTCCACTTCCCCTAATCACCCTCCTGCTTATAGACAGTATCTGTCTCCCTCTGTCCGTCGTCAGTGTACTGTTTATTTCCCTGGTGTAGTCCGTTTCCTGGTCTTCGTTCCCTAGCATCTCAGCTCCTTAGTGAGTTTCATTAGTGTACATTTGTTTTTTGGCTTAGTTTTGTGTTTTGCCTCATGAGATTTTTTTTCAGCTCAATAAAGGGCTCGCCTTTTTTAAAACTTCCACCTACCTCCGTGTTGCACCTTGGGTCCTCACATATCATATTCTGACAATTTCCTGCTTCTAAGATTTCATAAAACTAGTCGTGGCAGATGGCTGCCACTTCCTGAGCCTGGTTCTAGCAGAGGTTTCTTCCACTTAAAGGGGGGGGTTCCTTCCCACTGTCGCCATCTGCTTACTCATGTTAGGTTCGCCCCATTGTTGGGGTTTTCTCTCCATTATTATAAAGTCTTTCCCTTACAGTCTTGAGGAGACTGTTGTTGTGATTTCACGCTTTGTAAATAAAACTGAATTGAAATAATTGTGTGAAAATAGCTGAAGAGCCAGTAACAGGTCTTGGGCTTACAGTCATCTGCCATGTGGGCATGAAGTCTGCACTCTGTCGGACCCTCTCAAAGATCTTCTGCAGTTGGGGGTTGATAAAGGAGTTGTCTGAAGAGAAAAATCCACTGTCAACAATCCTGTGAGGACATCTAAAGAGCATTTTGCGTGAAGCCCGTGTTACAGCGTGTACCTTGTATGCTGAGCATTTGGCCTATCTTGAGAGCAGCTCCACGGACCTTACACAGAGTGCTGACTATTCTCTCAGCATTGGCCTCTGACAGGAAGGGAGAGTCTAGCAGGGAGCTTACATCTGTAAACACACAGAAGCAGTATTAGTAATGATATTAGGTGCAACATATTAAGAGTATCATAGCATGACAGAAGTCATTTATTTCATTTAAACTGCTGCATGTAAATAAGCTCTGGCCTTAAACTGAGACAACTGTGGATAGTGGAGCATAAAAGCTGAGGCAGTGGTACATCATCAAGCACTGCTCATTTAACACATATTAAAGCCGTTATAAATTCTTGTTAGCATATATGATCTAAAGCCTGTCCGTGGCCTATCGGGTATTGACACATTAGACAGTTCTCAGGGTTGACCAGGCGTCCATCTGTCTGCTGTATCTGCCAAGAGTCTAGGACAGAAGGCTAGTTTACAGGATGGAAGGTGAGAACAGCAGTAAAACATCTTTACCTCCTTTTTGTTTGCCTCCTAGTGACTGCTTTGCCACTTCTGCAATGGCACCGATTCCCAGCCCTACTGCCAATCCTGCAGCAGAGAGACAGAAGCAATTTTAACTGCAGGGCCACTGAAGACAATCCCACACAGATGCTGCTGCTATGTAGCAGGATGGAAGTATACTTCAATACCCCACATATTTTACCACACCTTTAACTGTTCCTGACTTCTGATGATTAAGAAGCAAGAATTTTATTTTTATTGTAACAGTGGCAAGCTAATAACCAGCAGTTGTCAATGAGAAAACAAATACCAAAGTATTTTTAATAGACTCCAAGAATATTCATAAGTGACTGAATGGGTCTCATCAGAACTGCTAGGTTTGCATTACAGGCTTCATAATGGGATTGATTGTAGATTTTACACCATAGACTCTGGGGTTACATTAGTATTCAGGAAATTCTTCACACAAAGCCCATTTTCACAGAATTTGAGTGGAGAAAAGAGCCTCCAACATTTCTAAACAGTAGTGATGGCAGAATGGACCACACATGCCTCAACAAGTCAACTAATCAACAAGCTTTTTTTTTTTTTTCTAAACAGGAAAAAAGAAAATACTCAACATCAGATCTTCAAAGTACTGATGAGTAATTTCTTCAGTTACTTACTGAACATTTTTTTAAATTTGTTGGACCACATGATAAACTTGGGTTTCCCAGCTTTGACATTTTGGTGAACGATCATCTTTGTTCCACTGTTCCTGGAGTCAATTTGAAATCCAGAGACAAACTCAGCAGGTAAACAAAAACAGATTATTCTCACCCCCGAAATTAACCAGCCTGCTGATTCTTGTGGCGGGCACCTTTCTCTCTTTGGCACGGTCGCTCAGCTGCAGAAAGTCAAACATGAAAATGTTTTTATCAATAATATATTAATGACTCTTTTCCAACTCTTCTAGCCACTGACTTTACTGCAGCAACAGGATTAAAAAGACCTGGTGAACTCTGGGAACAATGACATGTGGGTGGAAGAGAAAAAAATATATACCTTTCACAGAACACACATAAAGAAATCATTATTAAAATATAATTTAAATTAACACTAAAAGTCAAAAATATTCTGGATATGTACAGAAACTCATTAGATGATTATTATGGGCTTTGGCCATCTGTTCATTCACTCAAATAAGATGAAATGTATGAACTCCAAGTAATACAACTATATACATCCACAGTAATGCATGTTATTAATTGTATCTGTCTGCATGTAAGTGTACAGTTAGGTCCATAAGCATTTGGACAATAATTTTTAGGCTTTTTCCCCCTCTGAGTGGATTCCCACATGACATTATGAATCAAATAATGTGCCGATATGAAGTGCAGACCTTCAGCTTTAATTCAAGGTCTTTAACAAAAGTATTGCATTAACCGTTTAGGAATTTACATTACTTTTAGATACAGTCACCCATTTTCAGAGCCCCAAACATAATAGGACAAACATAATTAATAAAAAATAAAAACCATCCAGAATATAAAGATTCTTATGAATATTTGGATGAAAATCTTTTGCAGTCAACGACGGCCTGAAGCCTAGAATCCATGGACATCACCAAATGCTGTGTTTCCTTACTTGCTCTGCCGGGCCTTTACTGCAGCTGAATCCAGTGACTGTTTGTTTGTGGGTCTCTATGAATTCATTTTTGTATTTGATAAATGAAACGTTGTTCTACTGGGTTGAGATGAGATGGCCATTGAACAATCTGCATCGAGAAACTCTTGGGTTGCTTTTGCAGTTTGCTTTGGGTCAAGACATTTGGTTGAATGTGATCAGAGCACAGACAGCACCATATTGTAAACCCTCTGCATTTTCATCCATCAAGGTATCGTTTCACTGCAGACTTTGATGATGATGATAAGCATACGTCCACAAAGGTGAAAGTGTGACTCAACTTGTGAAGTTGACAGTTTAGTTGTCTTCTGGGGTTTTTCAGGCCTTTTGGTCATTGCTGAGCTGGTCAGTTCATTCAATACATTCAAGTTTTTCTTTTAGGTTTGATGAAGTGTTAAACAATGAAGTGTTAATGAACAGGATCAGAGCACAATGCAAAAATAAATGCAGAGCCCTGTTAATTTTATTTTGTGTTATGTTTTGGTACCATTTTGTAATGAATTTGTTTCATTTGCCTTCTAAGAAAAGCATTCAGTTTAGGTAAATTAGGACCATTTTATATTGATGCCAAGATTTTTACATTAGCAGGAATGTCACACAACATGATTGTAAAAGCAGTGTTATACGTATGTGACAGTGAAATAAAAATATTTTTGTAGCTACTAAAGTAATCGTGCAGGACTACATAACCCTTTTATTAAACCCAATGAATTAAAGCTGAAAGTCTGCACCTCAATCACATTCTTATCATTTGGTTCAATTCCATTGTGGTGGTGTACAGAGGCAAAACCACAAAACTTTTCATTCTTCAAACCCTTTTGGACCTGACTATATGCACACGGGGATCCTCAAACCAACCTTCTGTTTGACAGGTTTGGCCAATGCCTGCTTTGCCTCCCGGGCTTTCTTGATGTCCTCAGGTGTGAGCTTGGCCACAACAGTGTTGTGGACAGACCTGCTCTGCAAGTAGTACTTGTGGAGGCCTGAGGTGGTGTGAAAGAAGCGAGCACCCTGCCCAGGCCAGCCTGCGCCTCCTTCTGCCATTCCTGATTTAGGAGGTTCCCCTAATGCAGAGAGAAGAAAAAAAATACAATACTTAAGGGCCAATAACTGGCTGAAATATACACGCCACATGGTATGGGGGCTATAAGGATGCTTTTTTTTTTTTTTTTTTTAAATGTATATTTGTTATACTTAAAAGACCAGTACGTAAATAAATGATTTCTTTATATTTGTTGAGGTAAACATTTAAAACATTCTGGATAAAAAGGAGGAATGCTGTTAGTGCATTTTATTTAGTGAATGCCATATTCGATAAACACTCAGTAATACCTGTGTGGTGCATACCTGTGTGCATCTGTGCTGCAGGTCCCGTTTCTGTTTGGCTGTGCTCCCCTTCAGCAGGGGGAAAATCGGACCCCACAGCCCATTTGGCCGCTTCTTCAGGGTCCATATTCTCCCAGCCCTCCGCATCCGGAAACACATCCTCCTGTACTGACTGCTGCTGTTGCACACACACACACACACACACACACACACACACACACACATATATAAATTGCTGTAGTGCCCGTTTAGGGAGCAGTGTAATCCAAGTTTTTGTAACTATAATTTGCAGATTGTGGGTTTGCAGCCCTCTCTCATTTAAAAGAGCATCAGCGAGTGACTCAAGTCATTATTTATAGGTAACAAGACAAAAATATACAATGACATGTCAAGTTTTAGCCTGTCAGATGAAATGTTGTATAGGTTAGAACTTTTGCTTACAATCAGGTTCAGGTTAGGTTAAGAGTTTGGCACTTTTATCTACCCCTTCAGAGATAAAAGGTTTGGGAATACAGAAATGTCAGTGAACAGTCTCACAAAAATGTGAGTACCTATATGTCTGCCTCTCCCACTACAAACAGAGTGGAGCAGGCAGCAACTTTTAGCTAAAATATGAGGAACTCTTATCCAACCTGTGTTAAGCTCACATACATATTTACACAGCTGAGAAATTTAAAGGGGATTAAATAAGCTGTTTCCAAGACAAGCAAAGAACAGAGAGCGTTTGTTTATTTATTTATTTTTGTTTTTTAATTATGACATTAATGGCTCCTTTTATGTATGATTTGTTTTGCATTTAGAGCTTATTTTTTTACTTTCTGCTTATTTTTCAGTTAAACTCACCTGACTGCTGCCACCCATAAATGTGCCAACCAGTCCTTCTACCACATCCTGAGCAACTTTGACCCCTGCTCCCAGGGACGAGTTGCAGGCCATTAATCGGAGCTGCTCGCCTTGAGTGGAGACCAGCGAAGAGCCCACTTTACCAGCTCCTCGCAGCACCTTCAGGACTTCTGACAGCATCACTTCAAGCACAGAGGAGGGAGAGAGGAGGACTCAAGTTACAGGTTATGAGACGTTTGAGTGACAATACAGGAAAATACTAGCATACAAAACAGCAAACAAATACACCATACTCTAAAATTGATCATTTATAGAAAATGAAGAAGTTTGAGACCTCAGAGATTAATGTAAAAGAAATAGTTCTGGGTAAAAACTGCAAGATGATCATCACCCCGTTTAACCTTGGATATACACAGCTGCCCATTTTTTAAGAGGCAAGTGTCACGCGTAGCCTCCTAACTGTAAGCCACGCCACATATAGGCTAAGTATGTTTGCAAGAAATGTCAGAATTAAAGAAAACGACACATACATCCAATTGGGAATGTCAACTAGCTATTAAGTTAGCTCCTGGTGTTATCCAGGTTGTGTAACTCGTGGACTCGCAGACTAGCTAGCTAACGGTATCTAAATTAGACCCAAGTTAACAACAAGTATACGGAGAAGCGCTGAATGAAAACAAAATAATGTCCCCAAATTAAGTAACTCACTTTTTTCCTATCGCTATTTTTCCAGGTTTTCTCAGTGACTGCCCTCTTCCACGGCTGCAGAGTGGAATGATCTATTTTGCAACGAGTCGACACCCGGAAGTTAAAATTTGACTAACTTGACTGCGAACCAATCAGAGAGTGAATAGGCGTGAAGAAAGACGGGAGGCGTATTCCTTCAACGAATGGTAGTGCAGAACGCCAGCCTATAGGAAGGTTGTATCTGAACTGTCTGTCCAATTACAAGCCGTATTAGGCGGGACTGAGCGGAAGCAGCTATCAATGAGAAGCAGGGATGTCATGCGTGTAGTTATGGTTACCAAACCGGAGATGTGAATTAATACGCAGACGTTTTCTTTTCATTTATAAAATTCAGCTAAAGTTGAGAGATTTTGTTCAGTGTTTGTCCTTTTGTCTGTTTGCCCCTGCCACACCATTATCTGCCATAATATACGGATCTTTTGCACATATATGTATATACTTCTTCACTTTTTCAAATATCAGCTTAAAGATGTTCGACACATTGTTTTTCACTTCTATTATTCTTTAGAATGAAACATATTTATTACTGTAACCAGACTGCATTTATTTAGACATCAGTCATTACTTTATGGTTGAATCTTGTCCTTCCGTGAGGCTGACATACAGTACTGCTATGGGGCAGTCAGGTTTCTTCATGCGTGTAAATGCAGAGAGAAGGTCTTTCTGCAGTGTGAATCATTATAACTCCTTTGGGGGTTCAGCTAGTTTTCATTTTGGTATTTATTTATGAGATAATTCCCATGGGCCTCATGATCCCTCTCGTGTCACCACTTTTATGTTTTTTTTGTTATTTATTTATTTATTTTTTTACCACCAGCATTTCTATTTTACACAGGAAAAAAAGGGAATCCAATGAAAAATCTGACGTTACATTATGGATTTAGAAAATGTTCTTGCTGTAATTATGGGTGGTCTATTGATCTAGTGGAGCTGCTGTGACAGCTGTTATTAGGCTGACACTGAGAGTTACTGCACATTTAATGAAATTGCTGGGCAGTAAAACTTTATGCTCTGTATTAACTAGATCTACATAATTAATAAAAATGATTAAAAGTGAAATGTTTTAACTATGGTCCCGATCCAGGTTGGTAAACACAATTGCAGATCATGAGAAATAGGTGTAGCGGATTCTTGAAATATGTCCAAACATAAATGAATATACGCCAAAAACAGAATCTACAATTCTAATGAGTTTGAAAGCCAATATTTGACATGATCACCTTTATTCTTCAACACAGTCTGAACAGAATTTTAATTAGTCTTCAGGCATAGTTCACCAGGCTTCTTGAAGGACATTCAGAGCTCTTCTTAGGATGTTTCTGCACTTTGTTGGCATCACACACTATATTATGCCTGTCAAACTGCGTTATCTTTCATTTTTCATAGATTCAACTAAAACTAATAGCGTTTTTGCAGACTGCTTGTAATAAAGTATCTAAAGATATAATTTAAAATTGCTTATTTGCTAAGTTGTCTGTTATGTCTAGACACAACACTGGTTAATCCCTTGAGTTTGGCACCTTTTTATGCTTAAATGACTCAGTGTTTAATGTCTTAACAAAGGAAAAACATCCCTAATCACTGCAGAATAATATCACAAAAGCTGTTATCACTGATTAACTTTAAATAACAAACAATTGGTTCTTTTTATAGATATGAATATTTTATGGATAGTTCTACTACCTGATGAGTTCCACTTTAAGATACACTCTGGTATGTCACTGGATCCTGTCACATATATAATACTGGCATGATATGGTTCCACTGGTCCACCGAGACTGAGACCTAACCCCTTACCGCACGATCTGATATCGTCGTGTTCTCAGATCATCATACTAAATGTTGTTCCAGGATCAACATTGCAAGTGACCAATCAGAATGTTGTGACGTCATACTTTTGCGACTTCGGGAAAAACCGCCGTAAAACAAAAAACTGTACTTAAGCTGCGAGAAACCGCCTCTGTCCACCGATCAACGGACCCTGACCCTAATCCTAACCCCAACCCTTTAATAAACGGTAAGCACAATTGATATTGTCCTTGCAACATTGGAATTTCATAAATGCACGAATGGCTTGGCGCGCAAAAGAATAACGTCACAACAATGTGATTGGTCACTTGCAATGTTGAACCTGGAACAACATTTTCATGATGATCTGGGAACAACACCAACACGACGATATCAGATCATCCCCCATGACCCCAAATAGTTGTGGTTGATGGCTGACTCAACCTGAGTCTGGTTTTTATAACAGGTTTTCTTCCTGTTATAAAGGGAGTTTTTCCATCCCACTGTTGCCAAGTACTTGTTGTTTGGTGCTATATAAATATAATTGAATTTAAATTAATTGAATTAAGAAAGAAAGGTCACTGAAAATTAATACAAAGCTGCTTTGAATAGTTCTGTGATGTAACATTTCTGGCCCAATAGAACGACAGTGCCCCAATCCATAGGACCTGAAAAGTCTATGAATGGTGTGATGAGTATGAAAATCATGGAAATCATATGATACAGCCTGTGCAGAAATTGATAGTGATGACATAAACAAAAAAGATGCTGATATTTATGCACACATAAAGCTGCGGCATCCAGCCCTCTGCTGGACTGACACGGTGCTGCTGGAGGCTTTTACTCAGCTGTTTCTGAAAAGCAAATGTGCAAAAGATACTGACCACTATAATACACAATCTATATTTATCTGAGACAGCATTTAATTATGTGTGTGCATTATGGGTGTGTGAGAGTATTTTAAATACAGTAGTGAGTAACACCCAGTGCTGCTGTGTGTTTTATTTACTTGGACACACCTACAGCTTTTGGAAGATAAAATGAAACTTTAATGATCCCTGTAACCAAAGTGGGTCACTGCGGCATGAGACAGAGTGTTGAAAATTGGGTATAAAAATTGAAACAAATCAGTCAATTTGGCACAACATTGTTGATTTCAGCTTGCGGAACATGATTGTGAAAAATGAGATGTGTCGGATAACAGCAGGAGGACTTCCACAATGGAAATTTTTTAAAAAACAAATACAAACAAATTGTAGAAGATATGACAATATGCAAATGATAACTAGCCAAAAATGAAAAATGCTGATTTGGACATTAAGTCACAGAAAGTATAGAAAAGGTGCAGAGTGATCGTCACGGTGAACGTCCCGCTGGTGTGGAATGAGTGGAAATGTGCTTATATGGATTTTCCCACCTGTCTTTGACACAGTGACCTTTTGATGTTGCGTTTTTACAGTGTGGTCCAGTGTAGAAAGCTTGGATGGGGCGGGGGGTGCAGGGGGCGGCAGAGGGAGGGAGCTGTGCATACGCCATATATGGGCACACCACCGACTCTGCATCGCTATTGGCTGCGGGCCTTATGCAGCTGCTTGTCAACAAGATGGCCTTCCTCCTCTCGCCGTTTTGACACTGATTATTTTGGTATCCCCGAGAACATACCGTAAAAAGCTTGTGTCACTTCTAAATAGATAGTGGTCGAGCGGCTGTTGATAGTCCTAACAAGGCCTACGGTCAGCTAGACTGTGTCCAGAGAGCTGACAAGCACGCCATCCTCGTTGGTTGCCACCACTTAGACAAGGTTGATAAATAGAAAGTAGCTGCTGGCTAATGACGACGTTAGCCTGCGAGTGAGCTAGCTTAGCTACGTGGACACGGATAGTTAACTCGTGTCACCTGCATTTGACCAGACAGAGTGGTCTGGTTGGAGCGAAATTCAGCGAGGAGACACTTGTCATCGACAGCCTGTTGGTTAAGAAGGTTGTCTGCTTCAGTTAAAACCACTGAGGTAAGCCAGTTGCCAAAATACAACGCTCGGGGTCTTTTTTAAAAATCGTAGCTTGCTAGCAAACGCTGTCATGTTATTATGCAGGTAAGTTGTGCTATTCAGCTAGCAACCTTGGTAGCTACTAACCGACCTGTTTGCTATGTGTGATTACCCATTAATAATCTATATGAAGTATTCAAGTCTGTAGAAGATTTTTTTAGGTTACCCTCGACGTTAGGTTATGTTAATTATTAAAGTGTTGGAAACTTGGCCAATAAGGTGATGGGAATTTTTACGTTACTACGCCGCTGTGTAAGCTAACTGTTTGCTGCTTGCTCAGCCAGCTACTGGTTTCCCAAAGACATTGAGATGATAACGAGCATCAAATGATTACAATAATAACAACAACAAAAATAAGAGTATTTGTTGCTGGTGATGGTGTTTTGTGATGCCCCACTTGTTGGTTGCGAGTGTGGAGAGGTTGGCAGTATTTCAGCTAGTTTTCAGAGTTGTTTGGTTACCTTAAACGCAACTAAGAAAGGTAAGGGATAACCTGCAGGCCTCCGATAGCGAAGACTAAATAGTCTGTGGCACAAATATCTAGATATATGCACTGCGCTAAAAAATAAACTTCTCTTTCGTGTAATGTTGTTTGTTTATAAGCCCATATGAAGAAGTTTTTGTGACTGTAGCTTAAACTCTATTTTAAAAAGTCCATCTTACACGGAGTTCAGTTTGATGTGATTTTGTTTGCAAGTGTTTGATTTGCCCTCCTCCTTTCAGATGTTCAGTTGGATAACACTGTTGACACAGTGGCCTTTGTGATTGAATCAAAACTTGCATCACAGTCTAATTTGTGATGTTTCAGCACAAACGTGCAGACACGCACACAGATGCAGTGAGTCCTGCAGTGAGTCCTGCAGTCCAGTCAGCCACACTCCCCAGGTGTCCAGACAGAAAGCCTGCTCTCACGTAATGTTCCTGGGCAGACTGCTGGAGCAGTGGCTCTGCCCTATTGTTGTGTTGACAGTTTGCAGCAAAGCTGGCCTGCTGGCTGCTCGTCTGTTGCATTGTCTTCATGCAGCGAGGGAGATTGAGCTAAGGCTTTTTGGCATGCTTGGGTCCCATCATTCGTCAGCTTTTGGCCGTCTGGCTGAAATGCTGTGAAAAAGAGAGCGGGAGAGCTGGAGGATGGTTGGAAGGAGTTTGAGTTACTCTCACTCTCTTAGTGTTATTCAGGCTGACTTCTTTGCAAAGATGGCATTAGACCAGCAGCTGACAGTCTTAAAGGGAAAAACAGCAACACAATCTTAAGTTAAATGCTTTGGTTCAGCATCTGCTAATCCGCCTTGTTAAACCTTAAATTAGAGTTTACAGGGATGTAGTACACTGTGTGTTCAGAACTGTGCTCACCTGGTGAGAGTGAAACTGCTCTTCATTTGTATAGGGAAATGAGTCCTTCCAGCAGAAATTGAGTTTTGATGTAAAAGGTCAAACCTGCAAATCTGTTCTAAGAGCAGGATCTTGTGAGCAAATAAATACCTTTTTATATGTGTTGTGTGCAGCTATATTGGTCAGATTTTCATAGTAATCAACAGGCGTTTGGCTCTGACAGAACAACTGAGTAAAACATTTGCTTTTGGACGCAGTTGTGTAGTTGACATTTCTTCAGTAGGCTTCAGTAGCACCATCAGTGCATGAGATGGGGCAGTAGCTCATATTGTCCATGTCTTACCTGGTGGCTACATCTAGGCTGTGGAGTTCGGTGTGTACTTTATACATGCGCTAAGTCATTATTGTTGTTTTTATTCTTTTTAGTTTATTTGGCAGTTTGTATATGTAAACGCACAGTTAAGGAATTGGTGGTATCAATCGCTACCTTTATACTGGGACAGGTTTGGAGGGATTAGTTTGTTACAGGATGCGTAAAACCAAGCTTTTATTCACAGCAACTGGCTCTAATGAATAGGGAATAACTTACAATAGCTGGTCAGTCTAGTACAAAATATTATAACTGAAAGAGAAATTAATCTCCAGCTTTGTCTAGGCCTTGATGTACAAAAACAAAACAGGAGTACAGCTTCTCTCACACATGCTCTTTATGTGCAGACCTCAAGTATACACGAGTCCACACATATACGTTTTTTTGTTTTGTTTTGTTTTTTTTGAGCAAACTGATTTTAACATGAATTTTTAATCATCATATTTATCACTGTTAGTTTTTACAAACATGGCTAAATAAACCAACATACGACTTGCTATTCACAAAGTTCATTACAAATATTACAAATAACATATTGTGAATTTAGGTTTATCAGACAGCTGCTGCTGCTGCTTCTTCTCTTTCTTGTGGTGGTGATAATTATTGAGGATAGCTTGTAGTGAGTGCTATAAATAGCTGCAGCAGTATATATTGGACTGCTTTTCTTGTATAAACTGATGTGCTTTTGCCTCTCATTAGTAGTTTGGCCAAAAGACTGTACTTTTAAAGCTAAAAATAGGTGTATAGCACAGCCAATAACATTTGAGATTTATACATTTTTACATCTTGACACACAGCACAACAGAATAAATGTGTAAGCGCTTTTCTTTGTACATACTCACAGTTGAGTTGTGAATCAGTTGGTATGAGTGTTCTGCATTGTACTGCAGTGCACTGTAATGTGGCCCAATAACACAAATGTAGACTCATAAGGGCAATAATCATGGGGCATGATCATTTGAGGATGTGGAATTGCGATACAGTGTGTCATTCAGTCTCTCTGTCAGAATTGTTACACACCCTGGTTGACAGGTTAACTTCAAAGTTTCATAATTGATTAAATCACCATCATAACTAAATGAATCACCTTCATATCTCTATGATGTCTCCTTAAAGGAAGAGTTAAGCTGGTCAGACAATTGTTGTGCTGTCATTTAAATGTATACTTATTTAGCATGCACAGCCTGGAAATTGCTGTTCACCTGGGCTATCTGGTGGCATTCGTGTTCTGATGTACTATTAGTCAGTCATCTGACAACAGATGCAAGGAGTTATGCAATATCAGTGGAACTGCGTGTTAAGCTTTATGGAAACGGAGAATACAGTGAGTGAATACAGAGAGCAGGAAGTAAAAGAATAGACTTTCAAAGCTGCTAAAACCCAGAGGAGCAACCTGGCTGAGTCCCACTGCTTGCCAGATTTTCATAGAACTGAACAGTTTTGTTCTTTGCCAGTGCCAACACATCCACGAATAGAGAAAGAGGGTTTTCCCCAACCTTCTTTTAGTTTTGTTTTTTGTTAGTTTCCTTATAGGTAGGAAAGTAGAAGGAAATTACAAAAATAAAAATGTGACTATGTTTTTTTATTTTTTAATTACCATTTTTATATTTACAGGAATGTAGGTGCTAAAAAGTCTGGTCTGCAGTTAAAGTGGCTGATGTGTTGCGTGTGAGAGACTTCATAATAGATTGCTGCTGTGGGCAGACGGTCTCTCTTCTGACCCCTCTTATTATGCCATCCAGTATGGTATGAAAGATGGATTGCTTGCAGTGAGAATAGGGAGAGAGAAATGGATAAAAAGGAGGACGAGAATAAAAGCGTTTAATAGACATCTGTAAGGGGTCGTGGAGCGAGGCAGGAAAAAGGGCTCGCTAGCTGCTTTTTTTTCTTTTTTTTTCTTTTTTTTATTCCTCACAACAGTATAATCTCAGCTCTTAGCCGTGTTGTTGCTGTGTGATTATAGAGGAAGCGTTTGAATTGGTTCACCACACTGTGTGGGCGGTGTTTGGTTTTTGCACCTCTCTGAGCTATTCCATTAGTCCAAATGTACAAAGCACCACCCATCCAGTGTGTCAGACGAGAGGCACAACCAACGAAAATGGAAAGCAGGGTTCGGTAAAAACAGTCATACAGTAAACAGGTCTTCGATTAGCTGTGTTATCAGGCAAGGTAGGTTTGAGAACTGCCAACCACTGGGGGTTTTCAAGTGTTGCAATACTAGTTTATGTGATCCATTAAAACACACCCTGTATGAACTTAAATGGCCATTTCTCCTTAGCAGTTGGGATTACAATACATACATGATCACCAGTTTTCTTTTTGCACAGTGCCATCTTGTTGTTCTATCTGGGAATATTTATTATGGCCTGTAGTAGAACAATCTCCCCTGTCACCCTTTTTGAGGAAATCACAAGAAATATGACATCATAACTGAATGAAAAAGGGTGAATGCAACCTCAGGAGAACTGTGTATGACCCTGATCAACTTCAGCACCAAACGGGTACTGTAGCAGTCGATCAAAAGTTAAACACAGAAAGTTAATTACAGATAAACAAAGCTGCTTTTTGTGAAAAACTCACTGGAGCCTGCTTCATATCTTAACCCAGAGATCTGAGCAGACATGCCACACCAGAAAGCGAGAGAGGGCTCAGTTGTTGTTGATATCATTTATAGTTTGACAACTGGACGTGTCAACATGGTGTTCAACACAGCGAGCAGTTGTTACTGTTGTTGTCTCATCTCGCCATGGCTGTAAAAACTTCTCATGCAGTGCTTTAGAGTCTTTAAATCATTTATATAGGGGTCAGGATGTCCCCGTCAGCATAGTCTGACAGTCGTTTTTAACAAAATATTGCCATTTGTGAAGGGTCAGTAAACGAATCAAACATGATTCAGACTACGTGTCAGCTGGGATGGGTGGTCAGTTTTTATATCTGTATTTCTGTGGTTACAGTCAGGTCTGCTTTAACAGTTTAAACATTTTGCTTACGACTGACAGATGAGGTGTAATTATTCAAGCTGTTCTCAGATGTCATGGACACTTTCAGGTTAGCAGTGTGCCAAACGTGTTGCTCTGTTGCCACTTGTTCTTTAAGTGTGCCGGCACGTTCCTGGCAGTCCATACAGCTGGCATAGCTGCTGATGCAAAGCATGCTGGGTGGACTAAAGGCTTTCCCTCTTAGCCTGCAGCATATGCTCCTTGCCAGGGAAGAAAGGGTGAGAGCAGGAAAAAGGGCTACAACAGTTTCACTACTAGCCCGCCTTCTCTGCTGTTTGCTAAAAATAGATCCATCATATGCCTGCATGCTCCTCCCTGTGTTGCCTTCTATTAAGTCCTCTTTGAAGCCTGGAGATGCAGAGGGAGCAGGGGAGAGAGGAGAGTCCATTTGGCTCTTTTGTGTTCTGTCTTTCATCCCTTTCATCTGCAGGCCACAGACCCCAAACCTGAAATGGAATCCCTCTAATTCGATTTTAGAGGCTCCAAAGCGAGTGAGATGATCTTGGTGCACAGTAGCAAATGTAACAGCTAATCAGGTTTGGCCAGAGTAGGAGGCAGACCAGTTGTGATTAGTCCAACAGCAGTAGGATGATTGTTCTGTTCTCACCCGTTTAGCGGCGCCGAATGTGAACTCTGTGAATACTTCACAGCAGCTGTTGAGGACAGCCCCAATTGGCCATTGATTATCTGACTTAATCTCAGGACTGATGAACACTGATGAACTGCAGTTTAACTTCTTTCCTCTTCTACTCCCTTTTCCCTCTATCCTGTTGTTGTAGGTTGTATGCCCAGCGCCCATCAGGTTGGCTCTAGGACAGGGAGCCGACAATGAAAACTCCGGGTGTTTGCTGGCCAGTGTAGATGCCGATATGCCACGGTGGTCCGCATCCTGATGGACCGAGACACCTTCTCCCACATCCGGCTGTGGTGCCCACGCCCCTTTGGCACCTACTCCCAGAACAAAGCTAGGAATCCAGGCTCAGGGGGCAGTGGTGGAGGTAGTGGTGGTGTGGCAGGGTCCCCCTCCCTCTGCAAGTCTGAGCCCTCTTCAGGTGCCAGAAATGAAGATGTAGGGATGATAGTGGGGGTGCACGAGCAGAATGGAGAAGAGGAGGATGTGGGTTCAGAGAACACTCCACCTGAACCTGAGCTTGACTCCAGCTCCCTCACACAGAACCAGGCTACTCAACCCCCTTCAGCCCCTCCTACACCACCCTCCTCTGGGTCCCAGATGGAAGATGGCCGTGTGTTGTTAGACACCTGGTATGTCATTAAGCCTGGTAATACCAAGGAGAAGATTGCCTTCTTTGTTGCACACCAGTTCAGTGGAGCGGGACAGCCTAGACCCAGTGCAATGAAGGTAAGGAGGTGAAACAGTGAAGCAGTATTGTATTTATTTATTTTGTAGTTATATATATTTTTGTAAGAGATTTTAGTTAATTAAGACATTTAATACAAAGAACTAAATGCATTATTTTTTTTTAAACAGGTCAAAGGTAACTGGGCAACTGACTGCAGTAAAGCGAAAAGGCGGAGGCGATGTTCATCCTATGACCCTCCGACACGCTCCCAAGCCTCAGAGTCACTTCTCAGCAATGACCCCTCCCATACACCTCCCAGCCCTGATGAACCACAGCTGGGAGGGGTGAATGAAACGGACCTGCTTTCAGTTGCAGAGATGGTTGCCTTGGTTGAGCAGAGGACTGCCATGGCCCTTCAAGGGATTGTGGGTGTTCATGGTAACCAACAGCACCACCAGCCCTCTATTACCACTCAGAGCCCGGGCCTTACCCACCACCAGCACACTCTTCTGCGGGGCACAGTGTCAGACCCCTCTCCTATGGTTTTTGTGTCAGACAGTTCCAGTGGTCAACCCTCCAAAGAGGTCCAGAAGTCGTCGTCTCCCATCCAGACAGACCAGCAGCTTGAGGAGCAGCAGCAGGAGTCATTCAGGGTTGCCCAGGCCATTGCACACTTTGAGTCCCAGAACCTGGAGAATCAGCTCCATCTGGGCCCTGGTTCTGGCATAGAGTCCTGTAATCAAGACAGGGGAAGGGAGTGTAGGAGAGGAGGTGAGTCTGGTACGGTAACACCTCCTCCACCCCCCAGCCACAGTCATGGTGAGGTTAGGATAGCTTTCAGAGTGTCAAATCTGGACCCGCGGTCTCAACTGGAGCCAGCTGGCAGGTCCCGCTGTATGTTTATGAGCTGTGGTGGTGGGAGTAATCAGGCAGCAGCCAGGGCCAAAGAGAAAATTACCTGTGACCTATACCAGCTCGTCAGTCCCTCATCAAGAGACCCTGGTAGTCTGCTGCTTGCTGCCACAACTGCTTCCCCGAAACCAGATGGAGACCTCCATCACCCAGACAGGCCGGCCTGTGGCAGCCCAGACCCAACCCAGGAGCTCTCTTCTGGGGAGAAGAAGGCTGTAGGTGTAGGAAGGGAGCGAGTGACTGGTTTCCATGTGGAGGTGGTGGTGACAGGTGCTGTGGATCAGTGTGTGTTTTATGGCAAGGACAGTACAGAGAATGTGCAGGAGGAGACTGTATGTTTTGCTATGCCTAGTGGGGGAGGGGGCAGTGGGGGTGTTGGAAGCTCTACTGACCCCTCATGTGACGATCCCCCTCCTGGACAGCTCTTTTTCCTTCAGCCCCCTCGGGCTGAGGAGGAGGATGTAAAAGGAACGGGCCCTGGCAGTGGGTCAGGAATGTGCTCTTTGGACTGCGCCAACAACAACAGTCCTGGGGCAGGGGTGGCAGTGGGCTCAGGGGAGCGGGCGACCCGACCAGACTCTCCTAGCGTTGGAGAAGACTGTTCAGACCCTTCACTGTGTCGCCTCTACCGTCACGTTTCCCATGACTTCCTGGAGATCCGCTTTCAGATTCAGCGACTCCTTGAACCTCGACAGTACATGCTACTGCTCCCTGACCACATCATGGTCAACATCTTCAGCTACCTACCAACACGCTCGCTGGCAGCCCTAAAATGCACCTGCCACTACTTCAAGGTGTTGATTGAGACGTATGGGGTGCGAGCTGTGGATTCACGGTGGAATCAAGACCCTCTCTATAGAGATGACCCCTGCAAGCAGTGTAAGCGACAATATGAGCGTGGGGATGTTTCTTTGTGCCGTTGGCACCCCAAACCTTACCACCATGACCTGCCTTATGGACGTTCCTACTGGATGTGCTGCCGGCGTACAGATAAGGACACGCCAGGCTGCCGTGTTGGACTCCATGATAACAACTGGGTCCAGCAGCCTGCTGATGGCTCTCAACCCATCCGCACCAAGCGGGAAGACAGGAGGGAGGAAGCTAGGTAGAGAAGAAAGGGCACACCTCACATACACCAACTCTCATCTCATTCTGTGCACCTCCTTCTTTCCCACTCTCATCTGATCAGAGGACAAACAGGAACAGAGAGGATCAGCACTCCAGGACTGTTTTGTTTTTCTTTGCTGCAGCACTCCTTCCTCATACCTACCCTCAGTAGGAGGTGTTTCAGTGGTAAAGAAGGAAGAGAGGTGTGTCACTCTCCTTGCCTTGTTTGTTTGTTTTTTGTTTTTTGAAGCCCTCCAGAATCCCTCTCTCCCCACTGTGCTCCAGAGTGGTCACTTTGAAAAGTTTCCATACCAGGGTTGGGGTCCCTACTGCTGCTGTTATTCAACCCTTTTTCTGCCTCTTAATCATTCGGGTTCTTGTCTAACTCTGCACATGGTTGTTAGGTAATACATGTGAAAACTTTGCAGTGTATTTGATTGAGATTAGCATCCATAAAGTGACGCATAAAAATGTAATGCCCTAGAGCCTGCTTATTATGATTATTATGATTATTATTATTATTATTCCCAGAACTTGTTCTATGTTTCTGTGTCGTATCACAAACTTCCATGTTTGCTGTACAATGGTGCTTCAAGGAATGAGCTGTACCGAGTCCAACAGATGTAAAACTTTTCAGTGGTGGAATGTTCAGCATTAATATAGAAATGTGATTGTATAAAGCAAACTTTTTTTTTTTTTTTTTTTTTTTTTTTTTTCCGTTGTACAAGGTTGCCATTTGTACCTGTCCTGCACCATGCATTTCTATTTTCTGAATGTGCTGTAATGTTGTACACGTCGATCAGTCCCCTGATAATGCTGCTGAAATCATTGCCTGTGTCACTGATGTTAATTCTGAAATAGCCATACCATTGGTTAATGACAGGCACGGTCTCTGCACACTGGCTGAGACTGAGATTTTAGGGCCGTGTCATAGTTTCAGATTGGACCCTAACCTTGCTGACCAGCCATAAAGAGGAGCCACTGAGAACTTTCTGGTTTACAGAGAATCATGGGAGATGAACCTGATTAAGTTCAGGGGGATTGAATGGGGGGGGGGAGAGAAACTTGATGTCACTTTGGAAAAGCCTGATGTCACTTTGTATGGTTTGATTGACTTGCTTGTTTGCCTTTTTTTTTTTTTTTTTTTTCCCCCCTTTGGCTGTTTTTTGGGGTGTGTGTCAGATTGTTTGCTGTTGTATTTGCTTTTATTTCGAGGACTGAGTTCTCCCTGTACCAGTCTGTCACCCTACTAAACCTGCAAAGATTTTTTTTTTTTTTAAAGTATTCCATGTTTGTTTTAACCCCTAGCTCTCTTCCTTTCCTCCACCCCTCTCCGTCCTCCGATCTGGCAGAGGGCAGTGTTTGCCAAAGCTGTCATTCATGCTTTGAAGTGGGTTAAACCAACTACCACACGCCGCAGAAACTCTCTACACCAGCTTCCAGCCTTAAAAGCCCCCCTACCTCTTACCCACCCTGCAGGAGACTGAGGCATCAGATACCTCACAGATGATCAAGAGTATTGGGAGTTGCACAGGACCCTGTAAGTGGCTAGATTTCAGATGCTCGACAGACTTCATTCAGCTCTTCTGGATCCACCCAAAACTCTTAGAGTGGGAGTGTAAGATGAACAGTGCCTGGTGACTGCTCTGACTCTCCATTCTTAGGGAGGGGAAAACAAAAAGCCACCTCCTTCTCTCCCACCGCCTTTCTCTCTCTTGCTTTTACACTCCCAGACCCTCCCCCCCCTCCCCGCAAGCTGACAGACTGGATATTAAAGAACTGATGTGATGAATGATGCTGAAACTGCATGGAGATGGGAAGGTGGTTGGATAGTTATGGGAGACCTGTGGGTTCCAGATGTGTACAATGCTCATGGGAAATATCTGCTTAAATAAAAACAGAAGTGATGATTAAAACTGGAAATCTGAATCACTACCTGGTTTGTGTGGTGTCTCAACAGCCAAGTTACGATTGACTTGTAATCTGTGTCACTGTCACTAAGTCCCTGCATATTTATGGAGTAATATTAGAGCCGACTCGATTATTGGACACAATACAAACAACCTTTTTCCCTCCCTTGAAACTGCTTTTAATGGAAAAACGGGAGTGAAGATGGGCACAGTATGAGCACACATGTTGATGGGTGGTATAAAGCAACTCCAAACTTTTCACTGATTTTCTTTTTTTGTTTTTGAGACAGTTTTAAAGGAGGTTAGAAAAATCTTTAGGCTTTATTGAGTTAACTTCTGTTAGAATTCAATCTTCACACCTTTCGAGATCGACCTGTGATTGAATCACGATGTAACCGTATACAGTAATGGCATTTTAACCTGATAAAGCATTTTTCAGACTGCATTACTTATGCTTTTTAAAACTGGACAAAAGTAGAGAAGGACCATGCTGTGTCAGAATGCAGCATGGTTGTATATTTGCATGTGTGCGTACTTTGAACTACTTTAAAATGAAGAAAATAGCTTAAGTGCAGTGACCAGTGTTTGCCAACAGATGGCAACACTGTATTTATTTCTTGACATTTAAAAATCCACCTTCATTAAGCAACATAAGGACTCTGTCATGCATAGTATCCCCACATGAAAACTGCTACAGCCATCATGATGAGAGCGTTGGCGTCCACGGCGTTCTTCCACACTGGGTCCTCACTAATGTCGGGCATCTGCACCGGTCCCTCAGGTTCCTCTTCCTCATTGGTCGCAGAGGAGCTGCCACCCTGGCCAAAAAACCGTTTGATAAGGTGGCAGATCCCAGACTGCTCTTCCTCTTCAGCCACTGAAAGGGAGAAAGAGTTTCTAAGCTGCTTTAGTGAGTGTTTGTTCTGTTTTTCTCCATTTTTTTCTTACCTGCATCGCTTTTATTCTCCCTCATCCTCCTGCTGGCCTCTCTCCTGGCCCTCCTCCCTTTTTCCTCTTGCTCCCAGTCCAGATCTTTTCTCTCCTCTTTGGAATGACGAAGGCTGAACACCAGACGATGAAGCTGGAAGGCATGTTTTTGTCATAAGCATTTGATAAATAAGACCTTATTTTGGCCCTCAGTGAATCAGTGCTGTGTAAATCACTTACATGCTGGTCATCTATGGGCTCGCTGCAGCAGCTGACCAGCAACACGAGCGCTGATGTGCAGAAGAAGAGGATAATGGCAAAGTGGAGGTAATGGATCCCACACACCAGGTAAGGGCAGCTGGAGGGGAAAATACAGCTGCCGGTACCAAACCAGAACTCGAGTAACATCCGACACAAACCCATCAGCAGACCACCAATCAGGCCCCAGAAGGCACCCTGCAAGTGGAGGAAGATGAGTGTGATGTCATATAAGTGTGACTTCACCTGGTGTTTCATCCCTGTAATGTTGGTAGATGATATCTCACCGTTTCATTGACCCTCTTGACAAACACAGCCAGGAGGAAGACGGCAGCGATAGGGGGAGCCAGATAGCTGGAGACGGACTGGATGTAATCAAACAGCTGACCGCTCTGTGCCGCCTGCACCACGGGGATCCAGCAGATACTGACAGCTACAATACACAGAACCCAGACTCTAAAGACCAGAGGAAATATGAGAGTTTGGTAAATCAGATCAGTTTTATGAACTTCTGCTGTTTATATTACTTTCCTAGGAAAGGAAATGAAGAACTTCTTGTATAGTGTCTTCAGCAAGGTGTAATTCTGTAAAACTGTACTGCTTGTTATTTAACAAAAGACCTAAATATAAATCACAGTAATTACATTTTTCAGCTCAATGACATATACAGTGTATGGCATTGTTAGCTGAGGCTCTGCAGTGTAAACTGTATTCATGAAGCAACAGCCTGCCATCAGGAAAAGACGTCATCAGGAAACAGCCAGACAGATTGGTGCACAGATAAACACTTCACCGGAGAGATTATTTCTGCTTTTTAAAAATGAATGCAGAGAAGTTTAGAGGAGAACTATTATTAATTTCTTGATTTTCTGACATGTGTGTTGTTACAGTGTTAGATGTGCATATTAAACATGGCCATAGTTTCAAATAATGAGGTCAGCGTGTGTGCAACAAGTTCTTTTTGGTTATTTTTCTACTCCTGGTTCATTTTGACAAGCAAAGTAAGAGCAGATATTCCTAAAACGATCGTCTCAGGGACGCTCCTCCGGTTCCAAACCTTCAGTTTACGAGGGGCTGCAATCAGTAGCAAGTTAGCCTACACGGAGCAAGTGGATGAACAGAAGGGCAGTCCAGTATAAGATAAATAAGATTATTTTATGTGGCTAATGCCAGGTTACTCAAGCAGAGTCCAAGAAAAAGGACCCCTTTTTGGTTATAACATTGAGTGTTACAGAAAGCATGCTGCACTGTACCTGCCTACGACGATGAGCTCACGCTCAGTGGCCTGTGGTCTGATACGGGTCCAGATGTCCATGGTGAACAAAGTGCTGCTGCTGTTAAAGATGGAGGCCAAAGAGGACATGAGAGCAGCCAGCATCACAGCCAGCATCAGACCGCGCAAACCTGGACAAAAGCGTGACAGGAAGCAGAGCAGGGGTCATGTAATGCAAAACAACCTTCTTCTTCTTTTTTAAAATGTAGCCAATAATTGTGTGTCCTTACCATCCGGCATTATTGATATCACCAGTTTAGGATAAGCTATATTGGAGCAGCCCACCTCAGTCCCACAAATGTTTTTGCAGAGTTCAGGGACCACACAGCCAACCTCATCTATAAAAACACACACACACAACGTTCAGACACATCACCCGCCTACAGCAAGTCAAGCTTACAAGCGAGAGTTCAAAAAGCTTAATGGAATTATGGTCTTGGATTTGAGATGAGTCACTTTTGACGATTTGGTCTCAAAAGAGCCAGGTGGGCTCAGAAGGATGCAGTGTGCACCTGCCACTACTAGTGTAGCCCACAGACCTGGGTAGAGAATCCTGCTGATCATGCCGGGGAACACCATGAGGAACATGGGCAGCAGTTTGAGGTAGCCGCACATGATGCAGCCGGCCTTCACGTCCGTGATGCTGCGAGCTGCAAGGCACCGCTGTACAATCACCTGGAGAAAGACACAGACTAACGATATATGATTTAACTATTTAGTGCTCACAAAAAATTGTGCCTAAAGGTTCAGACATTTGCTTTAAAGTAGCAACTGTTAATGCAGTAATTCTGCATCTTATGGGCCTCATTAGTGTAACACAGCATGTGAGGATGCTTTACTGGGAGGCAAATGAAATGTTTTTCTTTTATTCTTCACCAGCTAGACTATTTTTTCTGTATTGTTACACTTAGTTGGTTCCTCCTCCTCCTCCTCCGGACAGGCGCCCTTGTACCAGGTTATCAGCTTGACTTCAGTGTATCGTAAAGGCAGTTACAGTACTGTATGTGCACTACAGCTGGCTCCACAGTGTAGTGATTTACACATTCGCCTAACAAGAGAAAGATTCTGGGTGGAGACATGAATCCCTTTGGGGTAATGCCAGGAAGGGAATAAGACTGTGAATAAAAGTAGGTTCTTCTGTGAGCTGCAGTAAGCCTCTCTGAGTCAGCGGTACTGTGCGCTGACTGCATAAACAGAGAAGTTGAGAGAAAGGCTACAAAGTTTGCAGCTCAAACTTAATGTCTAGGTCTTCAAATATTGATTTTTAAGAACTACTTTACTAATACTGGTAAAGTGTGTCATTTAAAGTTGTAACTCTGACAACATATGTTACTGTATTTCACCTTTTATGTTAGTTGAAGCTGTTAGAAACTGGCTGAACTCCCTGGCTAATACCAGCTCCCCAAACCAAAGTACTTCCACTGATATAAAAGTCACCTGATCTGTACACCAGTACCAGATGCCCCCTATTGGAATCCCAATCAGCACCCCGGGCCAGGGCAGGTCACCTGCAGCTGGGTCTCTCAGCAGGTTGAAGGCATCCGCTCTGGGGGTGTAGCAGTGGGAGGAGATGTTGTAGCGCTGGGGTTCCAGGGAGGTGAAATTAAGCGGCATGGCGGAGCTGTATTTATTAAGCAGAGCGCTGTAGCCCCCGACTTTAGCAAATGCTAGAGGTGAGAAGGAGAAAGTGTGAGGATATTTTGTGCTCCCTCGTAGGCTGATGATGCTCAAAACACACTCAATTTCCCAAAATCTCAAACAGGACTCTTGCGTGTGCGTGTAAGCGTGTTGTGTTTTAACTGCTCAATACTCCAGAACTCTCTTGTTGTGTCAAACTGATATCCTAACTGAAGACATGAGTCAGCTGCTGAAGCAGCACTAACTGCTCAGAGGATTAGTTAATATTCTACAGCAGTGCTAGACTGTGATTTCAAGCCGTTTTTGTAAAGAATGGTTGTAGAGTCAGCGAAAGGTGTGGCAGGGCTGCATCTCTGCACTGTCAGCACACTATACACCTCTACTGTAATCAAGTCAATGATTGCAGACCCTGGTTAACATCTTTCCTGTTGTTGTGAAACTGCTGGGGACCCAGGTGTGACCCGCGTGTTGTGTCGTGCTGCAAAGATTGGACTCACAGAAGCCGGTGAGGACAAAAGCCCCAGCAATGATGACAAAAGTCTGAACTGTGTCGGTGTACATCAGCGCAGCCAGCCCACCTGGTAAGACACACACAAACACACACACACTGAAATCCACACACTGACATGGAAAAAATCTCTGTAATATTTTGTGAACGTAAAGTTGGCAAGAAATCTGAATACAGGACCCTGATATTATTTTTTTTAGTCTAATGGGGCGAGTTATAATATCATTGCATTCCGCAAAAGACCTTTCACTAAACCCTCCAGAAACATAAACGTTAAATAAATGTTAAAAATTGATTTGCATGTTTTTGAGTGAAATAAATATTTGATCCCCAAGCAAAACAGGACTTAGTACAGGACAGAGAGACCCTTGTTGTCGAGCATGTCTCTTATACTTGGTCACCAGGTTGGCTCACATCTCCGCAGGGATTTTGGTCCACTCCTCTCTCAAAATCGTTTTGGCTTCTTGGCTGCTGCTTGGCCACTCAAAGCTTCAAGTGGCTCCACAGATTTTCTACAGGATTGAGATCTGGAGATATGCAAGGTCACTACCCTTCAATGGACTGAAGTCATCCTGTACCATTAGCAGAAAAACAGTCCCAAAGCACTGATGTTTCCACCTCTATGCTTGACTGTGAGGATGGTTTTCTTTGGGTCATACTCAGCATTTCTCTTCCTACAAATATGGTGGGTTGATTTGATGCCAAAGAGTAGTGTGTTACTGATGGTATTTTTGGTGACTGTGGTCCCAGCTGCCTTCAGATTATTAACAAGCTCCTATCATGGAGTTTTGTGTTGTTGTGGAATTTTCTGTTAAAAAAGTCTGCAACAAGGTCAGCTGAGGTCAAGCTACACTGCTAAAAAAATAAAGGGAACACTTAAACAACACAATGTAACTCCAAGTCAGTCACATTTTTGTGAAATCAAACTGTCCACTTAGGAAGCAACACTGATTGACAATCAGTTTCACATGCTGTTATGCGAAAGTACAGACAACAGGTGGAAATTATAGACAATTAGCAAGACATCCCCAATAAAGGTGGTGACCACAGACCACTTCTCAGTACCTATGCTTTCTGGCTGAAGCACCTTAATCTAAATGTGAGAATAAACTAGAATTTTCCCCATTACAGTGTTGATCCACCTCCTTTCTCGTGATCTATCCCTGACATCCTTTGACAACTCTTTGGTCTTGTCTGTCTTTGGTCTAGCCTTACCATATGGTGATGGACAGGCTAGAATTGCAGAACCTGATCTGTGGACAGGTGTGCGTTATACAAATAACAAGTTGAGATCAGAAGTATCTGTAATTGACTCACTGATTGATTGCAATCAGACAGCCAAATCTGTAGAAGCCATAATTCTGGCTGTGTTGTAGGGGATCAAATACTTATTTCCTGTACTGTATAGACCAGGGGTGGGGAACTCCAGGCCTCAAGGGCCGGTGTCCTGCACTTTTTAGATATCATCCTGGGTCAACACACCTGAATCAAATGATTAGTTCATTACCAGGCCAGCCAGCCATTTAAATCAGCTGTGCTGGATCAAGGACACATCTAAAACCTGCAGGACACTGGCCCTTGAGGCCTGGAGTTCCCCGAACCCCTGGTATAGACCTTACCATACCTGTAACAGTGTACAAAGCTGTTATTAAGAGAAGGGCGATGACAGCCACGTAGATGTTCCATCCTAACGCCTGCTGGATAAACACAGCTCCTGAAAACATATCCACCTGGAGAGAGACAGAGATTGAATGAAGAGAGAAATACACACAATAGGGACAGTTTTTTAAAACACGTGTGCACTAATGGGATCACTTACTGAGATCTTAGTCAAAATGTACAGTAACAGTGAGATAACTGACAGGTAGAGGCTGATTCTGGTCCCACCAAACCTCTTCTTCAGGTACTGAGGCATTGTGATCACCTGGCACAGCACATCATCTCATCACACCAGTGAATGGCTACACTTTATGATGCCTGAAATACAGCACAGGCTGAACTTCTTACCCCGGCTGTGAGGTAGACGGGTACAAACACCCAGCCGAGCAGCAGCACGATAAACAGAGCCTGGCACATAAAAACGAACAACACACAAAAACATGTGACATATTTAGACCTTCTTCCTGTCACTCGTTGTCATTTACAGTGTGTTTAATGTAGGCAAATAAGGTGACTGTTACACTCCACTCAAACCCTCCAACGGCGATGCCACCAGCTGCCCCGGTGCCTGCCAAACCAACAAAGTGACCACTGCCGATGTTGCTGGCAAACAGAGATGCACCAACCTGCAAAAACCACACGAGATACCGATCCAGCAAAATTACAGGAGCTTTTAATAAATAATTGATCATTAAATTAATTAAACTGGCATTTCAAAGGCTTAAAAATCACGAAAATTATTGAATATTTGGTCATTTTTTGCCACGAAGGTGTTGAGAGGGAGAGAGAGAGAATTTGAAATCTGGCACTACATAAAAAACAAAAACTAATTAATGCAATCAATTGAATTTTGATGCCCAGGATTTCTGCTTCAGGCTCTGTACATACATTTGATGCATTACTCGACTCTTCCTCTGCACAAAATGGACTGGTTACTCCAGTCAGAGGCACTATCACAGGAAAAGGCGAAAGAGATCTATGAAGCACGCAGAAAACGTAACAGTAAAATGCAACACTGACACTGCAAGTAAGACAAGAGAAACTATTTTAATGTGAATTTGTGATTGTTACAAGTGAAACAGCAGAAGCAATAAATATTCTCTTCACTGCTGTTTATTTCTAACAGATCATTAGAGTGATCAGCAGTGATCAGTGAGATGCTTGGCTACAAGTTGAACAGCCACAAGGGGCAATACCCTCCATGGAGAAGGAGGCTAGAGGGCAAAGTAGCACGAAGGGAGGTTAGCCAACTAACGGAGTTGCAGAAAGGTGCGACAAAGAAGGTGCATAAGAAATACAGCAAGCTGTCCATACCTGAGGCCTTGGAAACTGCCAAGCAAAGACTCACAGCCTTGGCCACCCGCTTGAGGAGGTACACCAGAGAGAGAGAAGGCAGGAGAATAAACCAGCTGTTCTTCACAGAACCAGCAAAGGTGTACTCTCAGTGGCAAGGAACAACAACAGAACAGCACCACCAAGGCTGGAGACGGAGCAATGCTGGAAGAGCATATGGGAGAAGGACGCAACCCATAACGGCAATGCTCAGTGGCTAGTGGATCTGAGGGCAGACCATAGCGACCTCCTGAACAGGGTCCAGTAACCATCACAGTGGCAGATATCCAAGAAAGGGTCTCCAGTATGAAGAGTTGGACAGCACCAGGGCCCGACATGGTTCACGCCTACTGGCTGAAGAAGCTGACTGCACTCCACGGCGTCTGGCAGCACAAATGAACCAGCTGCTAGTTAACGAGAGACACCCGGAATGGCTAACCGAAGGTCGGACGGTCCTGATCCCCAAGGACCCCAAGAAGGGACCGGTCCCATCCAACTACCGACCAATAACCTGCCTCAGTACTACATGGAAGCTCCTGTCAGGCATCATATCGGCTAAGATGAACAGGCACATGGGTCAATACATGAGCGGGGCACAGAAAGGATTGGCAAGAATACCAGAGGCGCAAAACACCAGCTACTGGTAGACAGAACGGTCAGCCGAGACTGCAAGACCAGACTGACCAACCTGTGCACTGCCTGGATTGATTACAAGAAGGCCTATGACTCAATGCCCCACAGCTGGATACTGGAATGCCTAGAATTGTACAAGATCAACAGGACCCTAAGAGCCTTCATCAGGAACTCAATGGGGATGTGGCGTACAACACTAGAGGCCAACCCAAGCCCATAGCACAAGTCACCATCAAGTGCGGGATCTACCAAGGAGATGCTCTGTCCCCACTGCTGTTCTGCATAGGCCTGAACCCCTCAGTGAGATCATTAACAAGACTGGCTACGGATACCGACTACTAAAGCGGAGCGGTTGTCAGCCACCTCCTGTACATGGATGACATCAAGCTGTATGCCAAGAGTGAGCGAGACATCGATTCACTGATACACACTACCAGGCTATACAGCAATGACATTGGAATGTCGTTCGGACTGGAGAAGTGTAGTCGGATGGTAACAAAAAAGAGGGAAGGTAGTCAGAACTGAGGGGATTGAACTACCAGAAGGCAACATTGCAGACATAGAGGACAGTTACAAGTACCTGGGGATCCCGCAAGCGAATGGGAACCATGAAGAGGGCGCTAGGAAAGCTGCAACCATCAAGTACCTGCAGAGGGTCAGGCAAGTCCTGAGGAGTCAGCTGAACGGTAAGAACAAGATCCGGGCCATCAACACCTACGCCCTGCCCGTGATCAGGTACCCTGCTGGGGTAATAGGCTGGCCAAAGGAGGAGATAGAAGCCACTGACATAAAGACAAGAAAGCTCCTTACCATGCATGGAGGGTTTCACCCCAAGTCCAGCACCCTGAGGCTGTACGCTAAGCGGAAGGAAGGGGGCGGGGACTGGTGAGTGTCAGCACCACAGTCCAGGATGAGACAAGAAACATCCACGAATACATCACGGAGATGGCCCCAACTGACAGCGTGCTCAGTGAATACCTCAGGCAGCAGAAACCCAAGAAAGAGGAGGAAGGCGAGGAACCATCATGGAAGGACAGGCCCCTGCACGGTATGTACCACCGGCAGATAGAGGAGGTGGCTGATATCCAGAAATCCTACCAGTGGCTGGACAAAGCTGGACTGAAAGACAGCACAGAGGCACTAATCATGGCAGCACAAGAACAAGCTCTGAGTACAAGATCCATAGAGGCTGGGGTCTATCACACCAGGCAAGACCCCAGGTGCAGGCTGTGTAAAGATGCCCCAGAGACAATCCAGCACATAACAGCAGGGTGCAAGATGCTAGCAGGCAAGGCATACATGGAGCGCCATAACCAAGTGGCGGCATAGTATACAGGAACATCTGTGCGAGTATAACCTGGAAGTCCCGAGGTCAAAATGGGAGATGCCCCCAAGGGTGGTGGAGAATGACCGAGCTAAGATCCTGTGGGACTTCCAGATGCAGGCGGACAAAATGGTGGTGGCTAACCAACCGGACATAGTGGTGGTAGACAAACAGAAGAAGACAGCTGTAGTGATCGCTCATGAGAAGAGCTTGTCTGAGAACAGCTATGTGCATAAGACTGTAGCGGTTCGAATGACAGCAATATCAGGAAGAAGGAACACGAGAAGCTGGAGAAATACCAAGGGCTCAGAGAAGAGCTCGAGAGGATGTGGAGGGTGAAGGTGACGGTGGTCCCGTGGTAATCGGAGCACTAGGTGCGGTGACTCCCAAGCTAGGCGAGTGGCTCCAGCAGATCCCGGGAACAACATCGGAGATCTCTGTCCAGAAGAGCGCAGTCCTGGGAACAGCTAAGATACTGCGCAGGACCCTCAAGCTCCCAGGCCTGTGGTAGAGGACCCGAGCTTGAAGGATAAACCGCCCATGCAGGCGTGCTGGGTGTTATTTTTAATTTTTTTTTATATATATATATATATATATATATATATATATATATATATATATATATATACATATATATACATATATATATATATATATATATATATATATATATATATATATATATATATATATATATATATATATATATATATATATATATATATATATATATATATATATATATATATATATATATATATATATATATATATATATATATATATATATATATATATATATATATATATATATATATATATATATATATATATATATATATATATATATATATATATATATATATATATATATATATATATATATATATATATATATATATATATATACATATATATATATATACATATATATATATACATATATATATATATATATACATATATATATATATATATATATATATATATATATATATATATATATATATACATATATATATATATATATATATATATATATATATATATATATATATATATATATATATATATATATATATATATATATATATATATATATATATATATATATATATATATATATATATATATATATATATATATATATATATATATATATATATATATATATATATATATATATATATATATATATATATATATATATATATATATATATATATATATATATATATATATATATATATATATATATATATATATATATATATATATATATATATATATATATATATATATATATATATATATATATATATATATATGAACATTTAAAGACCTTCAGTAATCCTGAAGAACTATTTCTTAAGATAATGTTAAAAACTACAAGAAAGTCTGGTGACTTGAAAGAAAATTATCCAGAAAGGTTGCTCAAGACCTTTGCAGAGTTCTGTATAAAACCTATTCCTTCAACAGAGTGTCTGTATAACACTTAGAGCTTACTTTGAATAAAATAATCAGTGAAAACGTGGAGCTTAGAGCTTATTTCAAACCGAAACTCAGAACATAACCTGCTCCAGATCAGTTTGTGATGAGCATAAGTTTCCATGGTGCTCTAGCCAGAGAAAGAGAGCCACTTCATTAATCCCACTTTTTTGTACAACCCTCAGGCCAAAAAAATACAGCTGAATGAGAGAGAATGCAACAGGAAAAGAAAAATAGACGCATTCAGACATACAAATGTTTTCAGGTCATGTCTTTCATCCTGTTTTCCTTCTCTCACCCCAACCGGTCGCAGCAGATGGCCGCCCCTCCCTGAGCCTGGTTCTGCCGGAGGTTTCTTCCTGTTAAAAGGGAGTTTTTCCTTCCCACTGTCGCCAAAGTGCTTGCTCATAGGGGGTCATATGATTGTTGGGTTTTTCTCTGTATCTACTGTACAATATAAAGCGCCTTGAGGCGACTTTTGTTGTGATTTGGCGCTATATAAATAAAATTGAATTGAATTGAAAATGCAAATAGTTTGCGGCTCATTTTCAATTTCAGAACTGATGATGTTCGGTTGAAGCCTCATATTCAGAAATTTAGCATTTTTCAATACAGGAGGAGTGTGTGCTCATTCACAATCACTCACATTTATGGAGAATTATTGTTTGATATACTGTTCATGTTTTAAGATACTGCAAAAAGATTCTATCCAGATTCAATATTTAAAAATCCAATGATGATAGTATCTTTGTTATACACCGCCTTTGGATAAACCGCGAAGTATGGCACAATTGTTTTAAAATTACTTCAAACTTTGGTATTTCTGTGCAGCACCTATTACTGGCTGATGAATACAGTGAAGATATTAAGCCAATAACAGTTTAAAGTGTACATTTATTGTGTATCTACTGAACTCACCGGCCACCAGGTCATGGTACGACCGGCCAAGAAATATCCCCCAACTGTCCCACGATTGGTCCGAAACATGGACTGGAACATGGAAAAGTGCGTAAACATCAAAGATGATCAGAATAATCAGGAATTCTCTAAGGCACACTTACCCAGACGCCAACACTTATCACCACAATGAAATATCCAACAATGATGGAGATGTCTGCTGGATTGCTGATGGTCACCTTGTCGGCCATTGCTCCACTTGTACCTAAAAACACTCTAAAACTTGACTTGATATGATTCCTTAGAGGTAACCTGTTTGGGTTTACCTGCAACTTTTCTTCGAGTAAAGCTTTTTTAAAAATCTTGGTATCTACAAAAGAAAATACACCTACATTTCAGCATCAACTTGACTACAAAGATGATCAGCAGTTAGGCAGCAGAGTTGGGGCGAGTGGTCTAAGTGAGAGCTCTGGTCACTTTTGACAATGGGCAGATTCAGCAGTTTATTAGAGTAATTATTAACACTAAACCATGAAAAACATGCCTTGAGTTAAGTAGCTCCACTGGATTTAATTAATATTTTACACGCACAATTACCCACTTTATGCATGTCCTGCATCTTTCATTCCCATAACAACCCGTAATGATACCAGTAAAGATGGGTACTTTTCCTTATTTTGGTCAACGGTTCACTAAACAATGATAAAAATATGATTATTGCAAATCATTGTGACCAAGTCAACATAAAAAGGTTCTGGCATGTCAAAAAAGTCACAGTCACAAAACACAAAAGCAAAAAAGTCCTTTATTCATTTGATAGCGCTGCTTCCATTGAAGCATCCGTTTGCCTTCCAGTTCACAAATGTCATTAAGTAATACAAATGAGGGCAGCTTCTTTGAATGGGTGCACGGCATGTGAGCCGTGGATGTGTGCGAAAAGCTTGTGTAGAACACATTTACGCCTCAGCATAGAAAACATGCATGCGTACAGTCACTTTTCACATGTCACACGAGCTGTAAGCACACCGAGGGAGAGGAAATCAGTTCGTCTGACATTTCCGGGGTGACAGCTCAGAGAAAGTCAGGGGAAATAATTAACAGGCAGTGTAGTGTGGAGTTTTCTGGAAACACAAAATGAACAAAGAAACCCTCACTGGTCAGACACACTCTGGTATGAATTCTTCCATATCAAATGTCTAAAGTGGCAAACCGTAAGCAGAAACCATTACTGTCTCATCATGAGAGACTCGCATTACCAGCTCTTCCGTGAAACTTCAACGCCAGGTTGGACTGACCTTTTTTCCCTCTCACCTGAGGGAGAAGAGAAAGCTGCAAATCTACTGGTGGTCATATTTCAGCTAATGGCAGTGGCTCAGTGAAAGGCAGGAAGAAGCAAAAGTGAAACATCGGGTGCATACGTTTTTGTGGAATGGCATTTTTTTGTAGTTTTGTTTCAGCACAGTACTAGAGTGGATTTTAAACCATCAATGTGATTAAAGTGCAGATTTCCAGCTACAATTCAAGGGGTTTAATACAAGTATTGCATTAACTGTTTAGGAATTACAGCTGCTTTTATACACAGTTCTCCATTTCCAAAGGCTCAAACGTAACTGGACAATTGACTTAAAAAGCAGGGTTATGGCAGATGATGTTGTTTGATGACTAATTAAAAGGAAAAAAAAGTTAGGAGTGAACAAATTCAACAATCTGAACCAGCAACACCAAAAGGCCTGAAAGAACCAGAAGACAACTTAAGTTCATGTTGAATTGTTTCCATGATTAAGCAAAACAACTTCACAACATCTAATCAAGTCAAGGGCACTCCTGAGGAGTTTTGTGTACGAAGAGACATCTTCATGAATGGAAATACAGGTTTTCAACAAGCCACTGGTTATGCTCAACTACAAAGTCAGACTGGACATCATCTAAAAGAGCCTGCAGAGTTCTGAAAAAAATTCTACGGACAGATTAAACCAGGATGAACGTCCAAGATTAACAGCTCACCACATATGAAAAACATGGTGGAGGCAGCGTTATGGTATTGGCATGTATGGCTTGAGAGTGAAACTGGGCGACTCATCATTATAGCTCATGTGACTGCTGACAGAAGCAGCAGGATGAACTATGACGTGTACAGAGCTGTACTCTCTGCCCAGACAAATACCGAAGAACTGATGGGACCGTGCAAACGGATGATGAGCCAAAGCAAACCGCAAAGGCAACTCAAGAAATCCTAAAGGCAAAGAAATGGGATGTTCTTGAAAGGCAGAGCATCTCAAAGGAGGAAATACAGCATTGGGTGATCTCCATGAGTTCTAGACTTTAAGAAGTCATTGACTGCAAAGGATTTTATCCAAGTATTACAAAAAAACAATCATTACATTCAGATACAATATATACCTTGAATTAAAGCTGAAAGTCTGCACTTCAAGAGTGGTGCAGTGATTAGCACTGTCGCCTCACAGCAAAAAGGTCCTGGTTTCAAATCCAGTCTGTGGCCTTTCTGTGTGTGCATGTTCTTCCAGTATCTGTGTGGGTTCCCTCTGGATACTCTGTCTTCCTCCCACAGTTTAAAGGTTAACTGGTTTTTTTTTTTTTTTTTTTAATTGCCTGTAGATGTGAAAGAGTCTGTGTGTCAGCCCTGCAATAGACTGAATTTGCATCCAGGGTGTAATGCACCTCTTGACCTATGACAGCTAGGATTGGCTCCAGCCCAACCGCAACCCTGAATTTGATAAGTGACAGAAAATGATCCACTGTGGTGGTGTACAAACTTACGGCAAAGAAGGTGGCAAATTTATTAAAAATTTGTCATTTCCCAAAAACATATGGAATCACCTCTACCAACAAACCACTGGTAATAATTATTATCCAAACTGGACTGATTATCAGCAGTGAAGAGGAAAAGGGAATCCTGAAACTCAGTTCACATCCATGTATTTAACACATATAAAGCAGGAATAAATTAAAGTAAGCAAAGTATCATTTAGTATGCACTACATAAAATAAAGACCACAGTATTTAATCTGGATCCACAGCCTAGGGAGTCGCTATTGCCACTAGAAATAACTTGCTGCCTGTAAAGCGAGCTGGGAAAATTGGAGAAATTCCACTTTTCCATCCTTGAAGGAGAAACTATTAGTGCAACATGTTCAACTGGAACGATAAGAGGGAGGTTTGACTTTGGATTCTGAAATTATTTATCAGTGGAAAGTGGAGAAAAGCAGATTTAGAATAAAACAAAACAAAACCTGACCATGATCTAATCTCTGTGGCATCTGAATAATTATTAGTGCGCCACAGTGAGTCACAGCAGATCATTTCTGAGCAGACCTACAGGACATCCAGGAAGTGCAGTCTCAACACAAATGTTCAGAAACAACAAAATACTTTTTTTAAAAAATAAATAACGTGCAATGCTACTCGATGTGTGTTTAGATAATCCATAACCTCCATGCCAAGTACATTCAAAGTCCTACGGCTGAAGCTCCACGTGTCTGCTGAATCAAGCAAAGACACTCTACTGGCTTCGAGATGGAGGAAAGATATGTAACAGAGTCTAGACACAAGGATACTGTAGGTCAAATTCTAAGAGGGCTTTACATATCACATCATCGCAACGTAACTAAAAATTAACTACAAAGTTTCCTCCAGGACAGTTTCCTACTGAATGACTGATGTCCTTGTTCAGCTGATTAAAAGAACTCACTGTATGTTTTAACACAATCTTTCATTTTTTCCGTTTTTCCCACTCAAGTGTTTTCTAACCAAAACACTTTTAAAGAGGACATATTATTCTCTTCATTACTTTCTGGCATACATGTACTGTTACGTGACCAGAGCTTCACGTCTTGTTTTTTTTTCTTCCTATTCTTGCCTTTGTATGATGTCACTGAGATGCTCATCTCAGACACACAGCTGTAGCTGTCAGATGTTTTGTTTACGAGGGGCAGCCAGTCAGAAGAAAGCTGGCGTAAAGAGGGCGGAGCTAAAAGAGTCTGGTTTATACAGGGAGTGACTTGAAGGGTTGCGCCAAAGCTTAGCGTAAAGGATAACATTGGGGTTTCAGACAAATATAAAACTGTTTTTTAAACGTATTAGTCAGAATTACCAGGAAAATTTACTTCTGTTAGGTAACACACTCTTTGTCTGCAATATTTATCCCAATCATGCTCACACGCGGAGGTTGTTAAGATAATACAGCAGGGCCACGATAGGGAATATGTAATAAATTAAAAACAATAAACTTAAATAGCCGTAAATAATTAGAATTAAGATATCTACATTAAATAAGTTATCACATAATAAAGTTATCAGAACTCATTAAAAAAAACAAAAAAAAAAACAAGGTGAATTGGCCTTTCATTGTTGTAATGGCCTAGTTGACTAATATTGGCATCCCGGCAAGTACCATGGCTTTCACAGGTATCAGTGCCAAATGTGGCTAAATGATTTATGTCAGATGAAAAGAGAAACATATCAGCTTGTTATTCAAAGTTTTATCAGCCAAGAATTTCCTGCTATTGTTGATCTTTAAAAAAAAGGGAAAAAAAGGGCTGGAGCCATTAGAAAAGCTGTTTAATGTAGTTTTGTAACCTAGGATCAAAATGAATCCGTGAAAACAACAAAAACCTTCATTTTGCATCTTAATTAGAAAAGTGTCAGACATGGCTGAGACAATGGCTGCTCTGAAATCCTCCACACACAATTCATTGAAATGACTCCCAGATGTGTGTGTGTCATCTTTGACTTCAAACATTGTGTACCAGGTCCAGTCTGTTCTTCACTCTTGTTTCTCACACCATCAAAAATCCTTTCAACTCACAGGAAACTTAGAAACTCATATCCATGCTCTCCTTACATTACATTACTTACTGTATTCCTGTCTTCAGGAATGCAACACTACAAAGGCTATAGAAAGTCCATTATCTATTTTTACAATCAGCTCAATGATTTATGGGCTCATTTCTTCTCTTTCTTTCTTTCAAAACCCATTATTTCTTGATTTTTTTCAAAGATGCTCTATAAATACAGTTATTCTAAAACTTTCTACAATACATTTTCCATCAAGTCAGGTTTTGTGTGCTGTAAATTGCAGTATCAAAGGGCTTTGCAGGCTGAGATCAGGAGAGCAATAAAAAAGATTTAGGGAAATAAAGTGGACAGGAATGTGCCAGTATCCTTGTGTCTAAACTAGATGCGTCCAAAGAAAATCCACAAATTCAGAGTTATTACAACAGCAACAAAAAGCTTAAAAATAACATCACACTTCAATCAAGTGAAGGCCCTTTTCTGGGTCATAGAGGACAAACAGTGGATTCAGTTACATTCAGGTGCACGTTGCCTGACTTTTCCCCAGTTTCTGCCTCTACCTACTGCCTGTTTGACTACTGATGTATCTGTGACACTTTCAGATGATCCAGTCTATTCTAGGCCTGCTTGGTGGCTGCACTCAGATAGTATAAAATGCTATTTTCCACGTGACTTCATTTTAAAATTCAACATTTCAAGAAGCCATGGAGGAGCTGATTCTCCTTGGAGTAAATCTGTGTCTATGACCCTCACTTCAGTCTCACTGCTGCCTGCTAAGCTAGTCAGAGGGCTTCTTGCAGTTTTCTTTGGCTAGTCTGAGTCTGGACAGGATGTGTTTTTTAGGGAATTTTAGAGTGGTGCACCCAAACTGGCTCACGCCTCCGGTATCTCCTGGAAGTTTTTCCCGTCTCTGGACCCAGCTGCGCCAGCCGGGTTTCCAACAGTAAACGCTGTCGTAAAAGCGTGAGCCGTTTTCCCCTCCCAGCACATAAATCCTTCTTTTCCACCTGGCCACACCCCCTGCTGCAATCCGCCGAGGCAACCCCGGAAAAACGACGGGGCTTGGAGCTCGGTCACTTCCACCACCCGCTCCCCCTCGCTGCTCTGCACTGACCAGCACCCCTCCCCCAGTCACCTCCCTCTCCACTCCTGACCCTCTGCCTTCTCTGAAAAACAGCACACGGCCTGTAGCGTCTAATGTCTCCAGGTTGGTGTAGTTTCCATCCAGGAACTTGGTGGTATCCCTCATGTATCCCCCGATGGCGCACACTCCACCTCGCACTGCTACTCCTCCAGCGAGGCAGGTGGCACCTGAATCTAGTGCCACACGTGTCCAGCAGTCTGTCAGGGTGTGATAAATAAACACGCCTGAGTGGACCACAGCTCGGTTCTGTTCAAGTGTGGTTCCACCCAGGAGGTAAAGTCTTCCACGTAGTGCTGCACAGGCAAAGGCGCGCAGGGGGAGCGGTAGCCGAGGCCCAGCACTCCACTGAAGTGTGGTCAGGTCCAGAGTCTCACTGGAGTCCAGGAGAGCTGAGCGGTTGCTGCCACCCAAAGCATAAAGTGACTCTCCACATCCAAGGAGGCCTAGCATGGCCCGGGGCTGGACCATCGAAGGCTGCTCTATCCAGCGGTCCAACACAGCATCGTATTCATGCACGGCTGCAGACACAGAGCCGGTCCGCAGGATCCCACCAGCTACAAAAAGCCTGTCGCCCACAGCTGTGCAGCCAGGACTGACAAGTGAGCCGAGTGGTGCTAGCTTCTCCCACTTCCCTGTCCGAGGATCAAAGCAGTCCACCGTGTAGTCTCTTGCAGCTAAATACTCATCTTCCCGAGGCGTCAGGTCCACACAGACAATCTTTTTCTCAAACATTCCCTCTCGTGGTCTCAGAGGCCCGCCGAGGCCTTCTCCTGCTGCTGCTGGCCCCAGTTCTTGGCTCAGTCTTCGGCTTTCTTCCTGGGACAACAGCCCAGGCCGCAGGTGGTGAAGCAGCGCCGGCATGTGAGCGTAGCGATCCAAAGGCTGGTGCTCTGCCCAGCGGCGTGCCGCGTCATATACCTCCGCCTCAGAGTCCACGCCCAGACGGTCAGAGCTCAGAAGACTGCCTAAGGTGCCGTGGTCGAGCAGGAGGAAGTCTTTCTGGCGGGCCACCCGGGGAAAGTGCTGGGCTACCAGTCGCAGGGAGGCACGCAGCAGGAGCTGGTCATGGTGAGAGCGAGCCAGAGAGTACATCCCCAGGCAGTTGTCCACTGAGAGGTGCTCAAAAAGAAACCTGAAGCATTTAAAGTGAGAAAAGAAGAAGAAAATCAAAGAAAAATTTAAGAAAAGAAAAAGGGAATGACACAAGATGATTTAATTTTCATCTTCATCTGGAAAACAGATGCTGTTTTATTTTAATCTACAATCTAAAGTCAAAGTAAAAAAGTAGCCACCTGAACTTTAACATCTAATTACCGAGGATATTAATTTTACCTGGAGCACAGGTCCTGGAGGGGCATGACCTGAAGCCGGTTGGCAGCCACAAACAGATCCTCAGCTGTATCCAGAGAGAGCCCAGCCTCCCCAGTGTACACAAACTGGATGATGGTTTCCATGACAGATGGCGTCACTTCCTCCAGCCGGATCTCTGTGAGGCGAGACTCCACCAGCGGGCTGGTGAACATGGCCCGAAAGTACGGACTCACGGCTGCTAAAAGGACTCTGATGGGAAAGAGAAATCGAGGGAGAGTCAAAAGAAAAGAAGAAGTAGATGAGTGAGAAATTAAAATGAACACTATGCCATTCCAGCTTCTGGAATTAAAAAACTATAAGGTGTGTATATTTTTTTTTTTGATTGTGATCATTATTGACCTAAAGGAATAGAAAATATGGACAAATAATTTTTTCATTGTATTTTTCTTGGTGAGGCAGTCAAAGGGTTAAGAGACGACTCTCATGAGGAGTTTCACATGGGTTCATTCGGAGAAACTGCAGTGACCTTACATCTAAGACAGAGGTGTTAAACATAAAGCCGGGGGCCAGAATCAGCCTGGGAAAGATTCCAATCCGGTCCACTGGAAGGTTTAGGAAAGGAGACCATAAATTTCTGGACTTTTAAATTTATTTTAACAGGTTTTGCAGCTCTTCCTGCTTATAAAGAACCCTCCCCCCCAAATGACCGTTCACTCTACACCAACGTAATTAAGTAATAAATAAACAATTAAGAAAATTTCCTGTCACTGTAGAGATTTCTGTTTTATACAATGGATCCACACATGCACACAAAACATAAATAAATAAATAAATTCCTTAATAAAACACTTTCCTGTTGTATAATTACAGGACAGTTTTAAATTACTCTTATTTTTCTTACGTTGCGATATCTCAGGGATTAAACTGTATTTACACTTCTGTCCACTGACTGAAAGGGGAGTTTCTGGTCCAGCCCACTAAAGCTCAGAGTGAGTTGTATGTGGCCGACAGTGTAAAATGAGTTTGACATCCCCGATCTAACAGGACAAATGCCTCCCAAATACAAGCTTTAAAATTTTCAGGCTTGAACTGTTTTCTTTTCTTTTTTCATCACACACCCTGGTGCTCTTATTCAGAATATAGCAAAGGATGACTCATCTGGTAAGTTCCTATATTCCACTTCTTTGTAAACCTGTGTGTCAATGGAAAATTGTACTTAGTAGTCAGTATAAGCTTTTAATGATATAAGTTTGCATATGATAGAATACTGTATGTTGACCTTTTGATGACTTAGACTGTTGTCCACTACAAGACTGTTTTATAAATTCTTTCTCACAGCGATAATAGCTGAACAAGCAGGAAGAGGAGAGCTGGACACTTTTATCTGCGCTCTCTAACAAGAAGAGGGGCCGCGTCCTTCTGAATCTCACAACACACACACACATACACCTGAACCACTCTTATCTTCACTCCCTACGCACTAACATTCCTCTGCCTATGAAGAGACGTATTCACTGTTGTATTGCTTTGTATATAAATAAAGACCAGAGCGGTAACGGAGCGCGCATCACAGGGCCCCCACTCTGTTGTGAGCGTTCTGTGACCGCCCTTGTATACAAGTGAAAACCACAGCGTCTGTGTGTGTTTCTACCCTTAGACTCTTAGCTGAAGAAGTGTCTTTAGAATAAATCTCTTGACACTGTGCCTTTACAGTTTTTGTAGCACTGAACTTTCCACTGCACGTCTTTCAATGGCGCGTTTCTGCGCTTCAACCCTACTGTAAGAACTATTCTTCTGAACAGACCATTTACCTAAGGACAAGCTGCCCTGTCTTTCCTTACATATCACTCTAAACCACAGGTATCAGTGCTAACAAATGCATGGAGATGACAGATGGGAAATTTTCATGCAGAACTACACATTATAACATATGGCTGAAAGTGGGTTTTATCTTCTTCTGCCCTTGAGGCAATGGTGGTTGTGATTGCTTTGGAAAGCACAAAAATATTGGGAAATGACACTGCTGTGAATCACACTGGAATTTCAAACATAATGCAGATGTGACTTTTGTTTCTTTTTCTAGTGTGCCAGATGAGCTGCGTTAGTAAAAGACTGTTCTCAGCTCATCAGTAGATGAGCACCAACGCACACTCTTTCAAAGTCACTTGCATCATTACACAAAATAACAATCAGCCAGACCTGCTCATAGCTCTCCTTTTCAGAGGCTCAAAATTAATTGGAAAATTGACAAGAAGCTTCAGAGACTGGTTCTCTTGCTATTCCACAGCAAATTAAGGCGATAAAAGAGCTGTAGATGTTCACTTTAATACAAAGTTTCAAAGATATGTCAATCCAAATCAAGGAGGCTATCATGACGTGCACAGAGCTACACTCCCTTCTCAGATTCAGACAAATTCCGCAAGCATGAATGGACAAAGCTTCGAACTGCAAATAGATAATGACCCAAAGCATACTAAAAAGACAACCCAAGAGTTTCTTGAGGCAAAAAAAATGTGAGATTATTCAATGGCCAAGTCAGTCACTTAATCCTAACTCAACAGAACAGCTTTTTAGTTACTAAATACAAAACTGAATGCAGAGAGACCCACAAACACTTCACTGGAGGAAACAACATTTGGTGACATCCATGGGTTCTAAATGGCATCTCATCTCAATACCTCTGAGCCTCTGAAAACTACTGAAAATTGTTACAAAAATGGCAGAGAACAGGTCTCACCTTAAACTGCTCCTTAATTTTCCAATTAAAGCTAAAACTCTGCACTCCAATTAAACTGATTACTTGTAAATTGAGGACTTTACAGTCAGGTATAGTCAGCCGTGTTTTTGAGTTTACTTAACAGAAAAAAAAAGAAAAAAGAATAGTCAAGTCAAGTGGCTTTATTGTCACTTCAACCATGTGCAGTGGTACACTACACAGTGAAGACAACGCTCCTCTGATATTGCTCTCATAAATACACATTGATAGTGTGTAATTACTACAAAAACTTAGAATTACTCGATTGTAAATACACAAGGGCAGGCACTGGTTTGTGGAAACCACCATGTTGCATCATCACCTTGAATACAGCGGTCGAGATGCACTGTTCTGCCTAATCATGTTTTATGAATGAGGCTAAAGATGGGCCACATACGCAGTATGTCAACGGTGGAGAAGAGAAGTCATGCTGTGGAGGCAAACTGTACTTCATGTCTGCACCTTCAGACTTAAGATATGAAGGATATTATATCGGTTTTATCATCTGAGATAGGATCCTGTTCACCAAAGAAACAAACACACAAGGAAAGAGACAACACGACCGGCATCTTAATAAAATTTCATCCTCTTCATTCTCACTTCAAGCCTCATCTCCTGCACTGAAGTTAGTGCTCCAACACAGGAAAACCTGCATAAACATGCTTATTTATTCCCAATATTGATCAATAATTACTTATTGTCAGGGGATTAGACCAGGGGTAGGCAACCTTTCTGATGATGAGTGCCATCTAAAATTTCCGCATTAGTCAATGTGCCATATGATTGCATTAGCAATAACGCTCTATATTAACAGTTACACACTATATAGAACAACTTTATAGAATTATATTTGTTCACAGATGTTGGCAGCTATCAACGAATAGTTATCAGCTATTTTGAAACAAAAAAAAAAAAAAAAAGACACTTTTTATTCATAACAAGAACTCCATAACAGCAAATGAACTGTACAACAGAAAATACAAATGCTATTTATGGTCTCAACAATGATAAGAAAAATAAACTGGGCCAATATGGTATGTTTGTTAATACAGAGATACACATGTTAATGTGATCTCTGGTCTCCCACTCAGAAACACAGGTCTCCGAAGGTCCAGCATTCAGACGGTTACCTGAGGACACTCTTCATGTGAGAGAAAATATGCTCTCACAGATATGTAGAGCCAAATACTGTCAATAATGCCTCTGCAATGTTCTGAAGACAGTTAAACTTGTCAGGTAGTGATGTCCAGCAGGTGAAAATGCAAGCTCCATGAACATGCACAGCTATGGATTCCAGCTGCGTTCGTAGTTCTGCAAACTTTGACCCCACAGAGTTGAGGTTTTCAGTTCAATCAGCTGCATTTCGATGTCGCATTAACTGGCATTAACTCAGCCAGTTAATGTGAGACAAATCCAGCTGCTCATTAAAGCTTTCTGGTTTGATCAGAAAAGAAAACATTGGTCCATACACCTGAAAGTCCCGAAAACGCATTGTGAATTCTGTCTCGAGTCTACGGATGTATCCATGTATTTCCGTGGTGCTGATGCTGCGCTGAGCGGAGAGCTCTGGAAGCATTTGAAGTGTTGGAATGTGGAAATTTCAACACCGCATGAAAAAACTGCCAGCTAGTAACGTCCCTCTCACCAGTAGGCTACGTTATTTTTAGCCAATTACAAGTTGAATCTGGTAGTTGGAGTTGTTAGCTAAGATACCGTCATTAAGAAGCAGCACAACTAATGTGTGTACGCGAGCTAATTTGCGATGTGCACCGCTGGCCCGCCCATTTATTTTTTAATGCACCTTCTCAGATTAATTCACTGCTTGTCGTGCCCAGGGTTGGACTGGGACAAAAAAATCGGCCCAGGCATTTTGACTAGAGACCGGCCCACCAGGTATTATAGGAAAAGCCATAAAGCCGTTGAATGAAAACAGACGCTGTTGTTACAGTGATGTACACTGTCTTGTTGGTATATGTATGATTTCTATACATTTTACATCAGATAAAAACTTTGATTGTAGGATTCAGATAATTATTTATTAAAAGCGAGACATTTTAAATGAGAATAAGAAAGAAAAGTATTTCTTTGTGCCCCCCTTTCCCTGTTAATGCCCTACCTGGCCCCCTGGCAACACTTTGCTAGACCCGCCCCTGCACAGTTACCAGCTGTCAGCTACATAGAAAAGGATCCTGGTGTTATTTGTCTCTCAGAAACAGTTCATAACTTCCCTTCAACTCATCCATGTCACCTAAAAGGTAAACCCTGTTTCTCCATCACCTGTTCAGCTCTGATGATTCAGTAAGGACATCTCCTGGTTTCATCTTCATGTTTCCCTCTCACCACATATCAAAACCTATATCATGACCAGCAGCTTTTACAGCTGTGGCTCCAACAAACATCAGCTGATACTAGAAATTAAAAATGAATAAATTCTAACAACAGCTGATCAAGCTTAAACGTGCTGCTGTTGTTTAGCGCGACATCCGCTGGTTTCCTCTTTCTGGCGCAAAGTGGGCGATAAATAAACAAGAGAGACGGGACTTGCATCAGAAAAGCCGATCAGCTGATCATTGATCAGTTTCATGATTGAAGTAGCAACAGGAGAAGGAGGGGAGAGAATGAGAGAAGAAGAGGCAGCTGACAGCGTAAAGACACAGAATAACTCCAGCTTTGTGTCTTTTTTCCATTCTAGCTGAAGTACAGGATAAACTGTGTTCTTTTTCAGCTCAATACGAAATGTGTAATATTTTCTCTGAATACAGGACGATTCCGTTTTTTACGGGACGGTTGGCAACTCTACTAACTAAACTTATGAATAAAATAAAGTTCACTATCAGTAACATCATAGCACCCACGCAGCTGTATAGAAACTCCGTCATGCTAGCTAGTACGCAGTACGAGTTATTGTAACTGACTGTAAAAAGTCAGCACAACGAAAATAAACTACACCTAAACTTGGTTTATATCTGACCCAGATAGACTGCAGGTCATAACTTCTTACCTGAAGTTCAGTTCACCTGACACTCGGACCAGCGGCCGCCTCGGGTCTCTCCTCCTCCTGCCTCCCCTTTCCTTCATCCACCTGCTGGCCTCTGTGGAAACTCCGCGATAGCCACCACCAAACAACTGACTTATTTTTACAAATCGGCCAGCATCTGGCCAACCTACCACCTTTCATTGTTTACACTGTTACAAAAAAAAAAAAATCAAAAAAAAAAAAAAATCATCGGCCCATAAAAACGAAAAATCACCAGTATGCCCGATGGCCAGTCCAGCTATGGTTGTGCCATCAGTTAACCCTTCGTGTGCCAGCTGTTTCACGCGTGCCCAGGGTTTCCCTTGCGTTTCCATACCCTGTAACATATGACAATCATACCTGTGACACATGAACTTCTTTCCTTCAACAAGGAGGGTAACATCACACAACTGCTGAGCATCCAGGAGTTGCTTCAGTCCTGAAACACAGAGAAGAAAGAGGTGGGAGGAATGAGAGAGCGGGAACAGAAGGTGAGATCAGCCCAATGTAGGGCAGGAATAGAGAAACCCCAGCCTTGTCATTTTCTAATGTCCCACCATGTGTTATGTAGTCCCCCAGCGGGGTGGTGCTGTCATCGGGGAAGTCCTCCTCCTCTGAGTCACTGTCTGACAGAGGCTCCCCTCCGCCCCCGTCTCCGTCCTGCCATGGCTGGGGACGCCAGGTGACTGTGCCCCCCCGCACAGCATTCATCTGAAGGTGTGGGCACAAGCAGAGAATTATACACATGGATTATGCATTTAACATCAGCAAACACAGAACAGGCTGATCTTTATGCATCCAAGGACCATCATTATACCCAGAGACTGTGAACACACATGGCCCAGATAGCACCTACCTCCAAAACACTGGCAGAAAAAGGTATGCTTTCCTAGCCAAACATTATGAGAGTATTGCAATACAGTGCATGTTAAGAAACTCGTTGATTTTAATATCCCATGTATGATACTTGCAATAAAAGGTGGAGTTTTAAAAATTCCAAAGCACACTGCTCATAGTGGCTGTGATTGGGGTTTTTTAGCTTTCATTTACCTTTGCTCTTCTTCTCGTTTCCACCGTGAAAGCTGGTTGGGTCTCACTTTCAGCAGGAACTGGTGAGGCAGTTTGGAGCAGACCGACTGTATCCAAGTACCTCGTTTATTGTTAAAAACTTGGAAGCATTTGGTTGTCTTGGTCCTCCGGACTCAGCTGAAACGCTTGTCCCGGCCTGCGGTGAAGAGGCGTCAGGCTACTCGCTGCTCATCCAGCCCTGTGTACACCATCACCAACTGGAGGTACAAACTAGCTTAAAAAAAGAAAAAAATCTCCTCCTGTGCAAACGAGTCTCGTCGTTACACACATCAGTCCACCATGGCAGTGTGCACACACACTCAGCTCGGTGGTTAGCCGGTAAAGACTGCTGCTTTTAGGGCTCACGGAGCTGAAAATTGTGACCGAGTTCAGCTCCTATCGGCCGCACTTGTCGTCTCTGAACCGGATTACCGCAACGGTAAACTTCCGTTCATCTGATTGGCTGACCTTTGCCCCGTGACGATTGTTTGGGGAGGATGAGCCGTTTCCTGTTACTGGATTAAAAAAAAAAAAAAAAAAAAAAAATCCTGGTCCTCTTCTGTGACAAAGTTGCGTTAAATAACTACTTATTTAAAATTGCGTTCTAAATGTAATTATTTACAAAAAATTATTTGGTTTCTAGCTGCGGTAACACTGGTTTCCGTATTCATGCTACATTCATGGAAGATACGGACTTTTTTAAAAGCCAGAAATAGTGCTACCTACTTAAACGGACACCTAAAATTTATCATTAATCAAAAATAGTAATAATAATAAAAATAACAATAATAATGAAATACACAAACGTGGCCTCAAATGTACGGGACGCATTGATAAACACGAGAAACTTCAGTTGAGCAAGAGCCTAAACAGAATATGGCATTGATTGTTCCTATACCTCTATGAACGCATCTTCCGCTACCAGACAAACATGGCGACCTGCATCGGCATGGTTGCTAAAGTTGGGGTTTTTGCAGCTGCTGTGTTAAAGCCGGTAGCCAGACAGTGTCCAGGGCATAGGGTAAATGTATTTGTCCCGCATCGCTTGTCGCATGGAGTCCGGAGTCGTTTGTACGAGCATGTCCGTGAAGGCTACAGTGACAAGCCTGAGCTGGACATGAGAGCCGTGTGTGAGGAGACTGACAAAGTCATAGCTAATGTAGAGAGCAGGAAAGGGGACCTGCGAGGGGACGATGTGAGGAAAATTGTAAGCGGTTTTAGTTACTTATTAAGTACTGTTTGTGGCATTAAAACACCATAATTTTATCTCATGTCAAAACTAGTTTGTTTTTTTTCTGAATCTTATCACTTGACTGAAAAATCTGTTTTTACAATAAGCCTTTACATGCATTTACTTAAAATGTAACATGTGATGTCACAAACTCCCACTGATGCGTAGATGTGTAAAGATTTAGGGCAAGTAGTGAGGAATTTTTCCTTCTTCTGCAGGTGAATCTTCTAGACTAGGAGGTCAACAAACTGTACTCTAAAACCTCATAGCAGACTGATACTCAATCATCTAAATGGAGTAAAAACCTAACATGCATGTTTGTGAGGTTTGCTTTAATTTTTAAATAATTCAACTGTATTACCTGCAGGTCACAATTAGAGAAATACAATACCCTCTGTAATGTGTGGGACAAAAATGGCTGTAATTCTTATACTGTTCATGCAAAATCTTTTATAACCCTGACAATTAAACCTTAAAGTCTGCGCTTAAATGACATCTTGATTCCCTGATTTGCAATCCACTGTGGTGGTAGTGGAAAGAGGCAAAAAAAAAAAAAAAAAAAAACTACTATGGAGGGCACTGCAAGCCTAGCCTGGATCTAAAAATTGACAAAAATGTCTAGTCATGCTGACTGACCTTAAAACTACACTTTTTTTCTACTTACCATAATAAAAAGTGATGTCTTTGGTGTGAATACTTGTGACTGTAAGCATGATATCTTATCATGAAATCATCTGGGAAACAAAAAACAAAGCAGTTGTTTAAAATTAGATCGACTGTGTTATATTTGACTCATTAGTTCTCAGTGTTTTTACATATGTACACCTGCTTAACATTACTATTGTCTAATTTGCTTGCTTTTGACTTGATCATCCTGATTGTGTACCTTTTAGGTGTGTGTGTGGCAGGAGCTCCAGGCAGTAAAGACAGAAATCTCTGAACTGGAGGAAGAGAAGCGGCACATCAGCGATATAGTCAGAGGACTAGTGGTGAGAAATGGTTATTACAGCTCTAAACATTATAACCCGAATGAACTTGAGTTTCTATCGAGGTTTGCGTCATCATTTACTCTGCTTTGAGTTTTTATTTTGTGTTGTTCCAAGTTGTCAGAGTGTAGATTTGTAGATTTCTATGACCTAACTGATCTTTTCCTCACAGACAAAGGAGGACAAGAAAGCCCTCGCCAATGTAAGTTTCACTTCAGAACCTTGTCTCTTTTATTACTGAATCAGTTAACCTTCCTACTTCCCCATGTTTTTGATCTATAATAAATCTCATGTGGCACCACTTCTGAGTCTTTGCTCCTTTCTATTCTTTAGCTTCCAGAGTACAACCAAGCTCTTCAGAAGGGCAGAGAGATCCGCAACAGACTCAGTCATCTGTACCACAAAGAGACTGAGCTGGATGAGGAACACTATGGCCGAGCACTCAGGCTGCCCAACACTACACACCCTGCTGTGGTCAGGACACACTATGCACACACACTACTTTGTCCTGAGCCGCTTGGGAGAGATTTACTGTGAAGCTCAAATCACTAAGTCTAAGTTTCTCTTGCTCTTTCCAGCCAGTAGGAGATGAGAGCCAGGCGAGGGTGGTGGAGCTCGTGGGACAGAAACCAGGTGACTAATGAGATGAGAAGTGCAGATTTCTAAACTTTAAATTGATTACCTAATATTTTTTAATGAATGCTGACGCAAACGTGTGTGCGTGTGCTTCTCTGGTATAGAGTTTGACTTTAAGCCCAAAGGACATGTAGAGCTGGGAGAAGAGTTAGGACTCATCAGGCAGAGGTGATGATGACTCTGTTTGTTGTTTACAGTCCTTCACTGTACTGTATGCCCACTATAACACTGTCTAATATACAGTACAGGCTACAGGCTACTTTAATTTAAATAAACTGCGCTATTTGCATTTCCTCTGTCCACTGCTGCAGGCATCTAGCTCATGTCTCAGGCCACAGGTCCTACTATCTTCGAGGAGCCGGGGCCAGACTTCAAGCTGCACTCCAGAACTTTGCCCTTGACACGCTACAGCGACGGGTACGTGTGTTTGGTCATTTGATGTGATCCCCGGATAATTAATGTTTGTAGTGTGTATTATTCTCAATATCTAGACATTCCCCCTTTGACTCCTACAGGGCTTCATTCCCATGGTTGTGCCTGATATGCTGAAGGGTGCAGTGTTTGTGAGTACCAAAGCTCAGGTTTCTAAAGTCACAATAAAATAATTTTGTCATACGCTGTACATAAAGGATAGTCTCATCCATCAAGACACTCACTGTTCTGTGTAGTCTCGTCTTTCAGCCTCATTTTAAGGCTTTAATTTGAGTTTATTGTTTGCCAGATATAAGCACAGTTTAGGAGCTCAGTTTTGCTGCCGAGTAGGCGCTCACCTGTCACTCAAAGTGGCTATGCCCCCAAATTAAAGCCTTAATAAAATGAAAATGACTGAGTCAGACACATTCACCTGGTTACCTTGTCATAACCTTTTCAATTAGCCATAGAAATGAAAGCCATTTTTCAAAACCAGGCCATAAACATATTCATATCTGTAGCAAAGTTGAGCATTTTAACATGGGAGTCTATGGGGATTGACTCACCTTTGGTGCTAACACATCTGCATTAGCCTCATTTTTCAGCCGTGAAGGTTGCTGCTTGAATTTTAAATAGAACAATTTTAATTTAAATTATTCTAAATGAATTGTTTTGCAGTTATATATAAATTTTCATTAAAGTAACTGTGCTCTCTGATTTGACCACCTCCAGGAGGGTTGTGGGATGCAGCCCAATGCCCAAAGCTCGCAAGTCTACTCACTGAACCCTGCACGTTTCCCAGACCTCAACCTGGCTGGAACTGGAGAGGTTGGGGTGGCAGGTAAAGCTTTTTGTCCATTTCCTCACAGTTTCAAATAAACAGTTGGTTGTTTATCAATACAGCAACAGTGTGTTGTATTGTTTAGTAAGCCTACAGCTATCGAGTGTAGTAACTGAGAGAGGTCTGCTTAGTCCCAACAACATTTGATCATTCAAGCATTCGATCGATTGCTGAAGTGAGATGTCGTGTGTCTTGCTGTCCATCAACATATCAGTAGTCAGGTTTCAGTAAAGAAAAGCTCTTGTGGATCTCGGTACGTTTGGTTACGTTTCTTTAATCTGAGGGGTGGTAATGTGTAAACTGGATGCATCCATTTGTGTCTCTTCCCTCAGGCTATTTCATGGATCATGCAGTGAACTGGAAGGACCTGCCTGTCAGGTGAGGTGCACCCCACCTCTTACTTTGAGATATATGGAGTAATTACACGTCACGTGGTGCTGTCGTGTCTGTGTGCAGGACGGTGTGCAGCAGCACCTGCTACAGAGCAGAGACCGACACAGGCAGAGAGACATGGGGGCTCTACAGAGTACATCATTTCAATAAGGTCAGAAGCCACACGGAAGTTTAATGTGTACATTTGCTGTACACGGACAAACCAGTGATAATGTAAATGGTTATTTGCTTGTTTGGCTGCTTGCTTTTGAATAAACAATTCCTCCTGCTGAACTACTATGTGCGTCTGTGCAGGTGGAGATGTTTGGAGTGACGGCAGATGAGACAGGAGAAGAAAGCTCGCAGCTGCTGCAGGAGTTCGTCAGTCTGCAAAAAGAGATGTTTTCTGCACTGGAACTGCACTACAGGTCAGCACACACACACACAGTCTTACTGTCTCCTCAGCTGTGTTATTTGTTCAGCTCGGACTAAATGATAGTGTTGTACAGTGTGGAAATATTCTGAAATGCAAAATGGCGATGTTCCTCCCCCTGTTTTCTCTCAGTGAATGCTTGCACTGGTAGTTAGAAATAGTTTCGTGTAGTGAGGAAAGACGCAAAAGCTGAGCATGACAACATAAGACCAAAGATATAAAATATTAAGTGTAAAGGTATTTTTATTGTTGATGTGTGAACACATTTTATATGTATCTGTTTTCCGTGTTTCTGTGGCCCTCTATACCCACTACAGTGGTTGCTTTGTTCCACGACATCATCCCACAGTCACTTGTATTTATATCCACCGTTAAGACGCAGGAAGACACTGCAGTATTTTTCTGAAAGCTAGGTGTCGCCACTCAGACAATATTGCCACATAAGTGCTGATATAGGAGAAGAACTCAAAACCAGAAGCCAACAATTTGTCAAGTGTTTTTTTTTTTTCCACTACAAACTCAGGTTTTCTGTTCCAACATCTGTATATCCAACATCTATATGTCTCTGAGCTTCTGTACTGGAACATCATTAAAATGGCAGTATAGACTGACAAGATCGTACACTAGTCTCTTCAGTTCAGCTGCAGTGGCCACGGCACAGCTGGATAGGTTACAAAGATCAAGATGTGCATGACTGGCTAAAGCAAGACAGGATGTGATGTCAAATTCAGTGCACAACACAATGAACATATTGGAGCTATAAGGGTTTTCTGCCCAATATTAGCGTGGTAGTGTTTAGTTTCCTTGGCCAGGTGAGGTTTGCGCCCTTATTATTCTATTAGTTCACTGGAAATCTCAATATGAGGGCCAAAGAAATTGAGATTTTTCCATTGAAAGTGGAAAAGTCCATTAGGCTGTAAAACCAAAAGAAACCTATCAGATATAAGAAACTGATACGTCCTTTAAATGAAGGATTGTACTGGCCATCTTTGCCAGAAATCATTTGAAAGAGCCTGAACAGTTCTGAAAGAAAAATTAAGTGGACAAATGAAACTAAAATGGTGTTTAAGAAAAGTATGGAGGAGGAGAGAAACGGCTCATGATCAGAAGCATAACACATCATCTGTAAAATATGGTGGAGGTAATGTTGTGGTATGGACATGTACGGCTAGAACCAGGTCACAAGTGGTGGTGATTGGTGACATTATGACCTCGTCCCTCTTCTTGGTAAAACTTGGCATAATTTCAGTACTTCTGAAAAAAACAAAAGCAAAAAAACAAAACAAACCTTCAACTTCGACTGGAAAGTGACCCAATTAGGATTCGTCTGTTAACGGTCACATTTTTGGCCATTCAAGTATGAACAGGTGAGCTGTGTTACAATGGTACACAAGTGTCTAAAAGGATAGAATGATAACATTTTATATCCAAGAGGTGGATTCTGGGGAAAAATGCTTCTGAATTGCTCATTGACAGGCTGACAATCCCATGTAGTCATAAAGCAGTGAGTTTAGTTGAACCCTGTTCTGTCTTGAATTTGAACTGAAACAGAAAAAAGTACATTTAAAGCTTGAGTCACCCAATGTCTACAGAAAATGCAGCACTACTTTCACTTTACACATCCCTCAGTTAAATGTTGAGATCCGACCCTTACCTGTGAGTGTTTTCTTCTTCAGAGTGCTAGACATGCCGACAGAGGAACTTGGTCCTCCAGCACATAGAAAGTATGACATTGAAGCCTGGATGCCTGGGAGAAACAGCTATGGAGAGGTCAGCCCTGTTATATAAATATTACCCATTTACCTACTTACCTCCAGTTACCTCATTTCTATTTCTAATCAAGAAGCTTTCAGTTTGAACAGTCAGTAGTGACTCACACCACTCCTGCATGAATAAATTTAAGGACTGGTTTTTATAATTGTTGCTCATTTTATATCCTCTATATCTCAGGTTTCCAGTGCGTCCAACTGTACAGACTACCAGAGCAGACGCCTCAACATCCTGTATGAGAGAGAGGACGGCAGTCTGCAGTACGCCCACACAGTAAGACTGCGGATGATCCAGCACTGCTGTATATTGCTGCTGATTACATATACCACCTCCGTAATCTATGTTTTCTTCCTCATCCTAGGTGAACGCCACAGCGTGTGCTATCCCCCGAACCGTAATCGCCATCCTGGAGACTCACCAAACCAAAGTAAGACACCAGCAGCAGCTTTTTTTTCCACATTATTATGAAAGACAGTTCTGTTGTATATTCCCCTCATGTTTCTCATAATAAAACACCAGTTCATCTACCTGACACAGTGTATAATGTGTAATATTTGTGGTGTTGTGACTGTTGTGATTCATGTTTAAATCACTTCTGTCAAACTCACATCCTACCCTTCCAAACATTTTTTTCTGGGACCTTGCACATCACGTGAGGTTCTAAATAAATTTTACTCGACCTAGTTACAGCAGCTGTCTGCAGTAATGCGCCCCGTTGCACACGCCACAGTGGTACAACAAAGGAAAGTTGATGTTGAAAACCCAAAGTAGAGGCTGCTGGGAGAGAGACAACTTCTTTACTGAGTGTAAAGAAAAGCCGGTGACTCTATGTGCCACAAGACAGTTTGTGTTTGCAAAGAATAATTTGTTTTGTAATTCTGAATCGGCACAGAGCCACAGAAGGGTTAGAAGTTGTGACGGGCAAGTCTCACTGCAGCAGTGGAAACGGCGACCGAGTCAGGGATTCAAATAGAAATCTCAGTTTATTTCCAGATTGTTTATCGTAAACAGTTTCATGCCAAAAGTTGAATGGTATCGATGAACTTCAAGATCAAGGATCTTTTAATTTTTTCTAAAACCCACTGAGCTGTCACGTTCAGGCTCTATACCAGGGGTCTCAAACTGGCAGCCAGGGGGTCCCTTGCGGCCCACATCACCCCTACTTTATAGTGACGTGAAGTTACTTTTTTGTTAGGGGGGATTTGTTTGCTGTTGCGTGCAATGCTAAAATAAGTTCTTTAAAAAGGAAAAAATGACTTAATATGAAGGTAATATGAGCAGAAAGAGAGTACCAATTTGTTCATTTGGTAGTTCAGTGAAAGGCTTCAGTTAGTTAAGAGTGAGAAAAATAATTGTGCTCACTTTAGCAGTTTTGTCTTGTTATACAAAATTTGAAATTTCAAAAAACAAACAAAACACTACATTTTTGGAAATGTTTGTGGGTGTTTTCATTTTTGTATGTTTTGTGTTTTTTGTTTTTTGTACTACTTGAACACTAAAGTGTCCCTTACATGAGATGACAGAACCAGAAGTGGCCCACAGATATTTTAAGTTTAAGACCACTGATCTAGACTGTAGTAAAAGACAGACATAGATACCTTAACATCACATATACCTCAGCTAAACATTTTCGCCATTGCAGCAGGCTGATTTTTTTCGTTTTCAGCCTTTCTTTTGATTTGCTGCTGTGTTTGGATCATTGTGCTGTTCCAGGACGCAGTTTGGGCTGAGCTTTAGCTGTGGTACAGAAGGCCTCCCATTTGACTTTACAGTATTTTGGTACACAGGAGTTCAGTGACTGCTGAAGGTGCTTAGCTCCTGTAGCTGCAAAACAAGCCCAAATCATCACCCCTCCACCATCATGCTTGACGATTGGTATGAGGTGTTGGTGCTGATAGGCTGTGCTTGGTTTTACGTTTTCACAGAGGACTTGTTCTTGAAATCTTGTGGTTTGTACAGATGCAGCTTTTCGAACCTAACTCATGCTGCCATGTTCTGTTTCTACAGGGAGTGCAGAATTATTAGGCAAATGAGTATTTTGTCCACATCATCCTCTTCATGTCTTACTCCAAGCTGTATAGGCTCAAAAGCCTACTACCAATTAAGCATATTAGGTGATGTGCATTTCTGTAATGAGAAGGGGTGTGGTCTAATGACATCAACACCCTATATCAGGTGTGCATAATTATTAGGCAACTTCCTTTCCTTTGGCAAAATGGGTCAAAAGAAGGACTTGACAGGCTCAGAAAAGTCAAAAATAGTGAGATATCTTGCAGAGGGATGCAGCAGTCTTAAAATTGCAAAGCTTCTGAGCGTGATCATCGAACAATCAAGCATTTCATTCAAAATAGTCAACAGGGTCGCAAGAAGCGTGTGGAAAAACCAAGGCGCAAAATAACTGCCCATGAACTGAGAAAAGTCAAGCGTGCAGCTGCCAAGATGCCACTTGCCACCAGTTTGGCCATATTTCAGAGCTGCAACATCACTGGAGTGCCCAAAAGCACAAGGTGTGCAATACTCAGAGACATGGCCAAGGTAAGAAAGGCTGAAAGACGACCACCACTGAACAAGACACACAAGCTGAAACGTCAAGACTGGGCCAAGAAATATCTCAAGACTGATTTTTCTAAGGTTTTATGGACTGATGAAATGAGAGTGAGTCTTGATGGGCCAGATGGATGGGCCCGTGGCTGGATTGGTAAAGGGCAGAGAGCTCCAGTCCGACTCAGGCGCCAGCAAGGTGGGGTGGAGTACTGGTTTGGGCTGGTATCATCAAAGATGAGCTTGTGGGGCCTTTTTCGGGTTGAGGATGGAGTCAAGCTCAACTCTCAGTCCTACTGCCAGTTTCTGGAAGACACCTTCTTCAAGCAGTGGTACAGGAAGAAGTCTGCATCCTTCAAGAAAAACATGATTTTCATGCAGGACAATGCTCCATCACACGCGTCCAAGTACTCCACAGCGTGGCTGGCAAGAAAGGGTATAAAAGAAGAAAAACTAATGACATGGCCTCCTTGTTCACCTGATCTGAACCCCATTGAGAACCTGTGGTCCATCATCAAATGTGAGATTTACAAGGAGGGAAAACAGTACACCTCTCTGAACAGTGTCTGGGAGGCTGTGGTTGCTGCTGCACGCAATGTTGATGGTGAACAGATCAAAACACTGACAGAATCCATGGATGGCAGGCTTTTGAGTGTCCTTGCAAAGAAAGGTGGCTATATTGGTCGCTGATTTGTTTTTGTTTTGTTTTTGAATGTCAGAAATGTATATTACATTAATATCAAACATTCAGCTTTGATATTAATGTGTTTTTGGGTTCATTGAGAACATGGTTGTTGTTCAATAATAAAATTATTCCTCAAAAATACAACTTGCCTAATAATTCTGCACTCCCTGTACATCAGAGGCTTTCTCCTTTAAACACTTCCAAACAATCCATACTTGTATAATTGTGCCATCATGAACTTTAACCATTAAATTTCTCTGAGCTTTACACGGCCGACCTTTGAGGTAAATTTGCTGGGATGTCCACTCTTAGGAAGCTTGTAGCACGTGTTAACACACACCTGAATGCTCCAGACCAGCAAAGTCCCAAACTTCTTTTTGTAAAGGCACTCACACTCAGTGATAATCAATTAATGAAGTGCATTTGAATAACACCAACTGGCTGTTAATTCTTATAGAAGTAGTGAGGGTGTATTTAGTTTTTCCACAGGAATTGATAAAGTCTAGCTTTTTCTCTCATCATATGTTTTCAAGAAGTTTTGAAACTAAGACTATACTTATGTTCTCTCACCAGGAGGGAACAATACGTGTTCCCCGAGCCCTGCAGCCTTACTTGAGTCTGGAAGTGATTGAGAAGCCAAAGTACACTCCACTGAAATACATCGGACCCAATCAGCGCTACCCGCCACCAAGGCCGGCTCCTAAAATTAGTTGACACTAACACAAGTTCAACGCTTTAAACAGAAGCCATCGTCTACATAAATAAATGTTTGTTTGTTTATTTAATGCAAGTGGATTGGTTGATTGACTATGTCCCTCAAAAGAAATAAAAAACATTCCTTTGTCTAATGTAATGAAACGGGTGTCTTTTGTCTGGATAATTAGAGGAACAATAAGAAAAAAGCAATAAAAAAAGTGTGTATATCTCCAATATGGTTACTTTGGTATTTTTTTGTCAGGGGGCTGCATTTATAGACCTTGTAGATGGATTAGCTCTACAACAAAAACACACTATGTGCCTTTGAAGGGGGGAGCTTGCAGTTGGATATTTAATAACTCCCAAAGGTGACATAAAGACTTGTTAATGTGCCTTATATTACCAGCTGTTTCAAAGTGATCTGCTAAAATAATTGAGCAGCAGCTAGAGGAGGTGATGAAGCCTACAGGGAGCCTGCAATCAAAGTGTTATCCTAATAGTGTCATTGAAGAGCGCTGGGGTTTAAACAGAGCGCAGTTTAAGTGAATTTATTTTCGCTTGACTCTAAGGAGAGCTGCATGCCCCTACTGTTATCACAGTTGATGCGCAAATATTTTTGCTAAGTACAGGACGTCAACCTGATTCTCTGGCACCGGTCTGGGCTTTAATCGGTCACCTGACACCACACACACAGACACACACACAGGACTGTGCTCCGCGGCTCGGCTCCACCTCGCTCGGCGGGTGTGTGAAGAAGATCCAGCCCGTTATTTCAAGGTTATCTCCTGCAGGAGCCTCACTTCCCGGATCCTATGGGAATTCTGATAACCGCGGTGTTTCTCTGGGCTGCCGTCGGAGGTAAGCGTTCATCACATCCATTAAACACACACACAGTGTGCATGCAGGGCGCTTTTAGTGTGAAGTGGCGGCAAAAAATTGGCAAGCTAAGCCGGAGACGACCCAGTTCTTTACACACTACTACCTCAGCTATTCTTTTTACCGCCATGGAGCCGGCTTTGTGATAGACATAGACACAATAAACGCGTTTTAGCGCTACTTTGTGGCGCAGACTGGGGCTTTATGCTAACCTAATGGCGGAATCCGCAGGGGTTTAAGACTAATAGGCTAAACAGGAGCGTTGTTACATAATTTGTTGTGCGCCCACCTTTGTGTTTGTGTGCCTGTGGGACGATACTGCTTCTGGCCGTAGACACATTTCATACACTGAGGAGTATTTCGGTGTTTAGGGACTCCCGGCGTTGTCCGCTACAAATCCAAATGGAAAAAGCTCCGCGCGCAGGTGAGCGGAACAGCGCACACGTGCGCGTGCTGCTCAGCTGCACGCGCCAGCCGCTGCGAGAGCCAGCGTAATCAATTATAACAGACCGCGTGCGGGGTGTGAGAAGCAGGGGAAGTATGCCTCACACACACACACACACACACGCGCGCGCGCGTCTGCAGGGGCGCACAGCTCTGTCAGTAACCTATAGGTACAAACTGTGGGTTAGAGTTGTGTCGCAGTGTGTGAGGGCAATAACCCCACCCTAACACTATACAACCAAATCTATTATTACATTAAACTGGATATAAAATACTCCTGAATGCAACTGCCGCTCGACATCGATCAATGCCAAGACTCCATATTGCGCATCCTTCAACCCCCCATAATAAATGCATCTATTGCTGATGCAGACAGACATTTTGGGGCTTGTTGAGCAGCTCGTGTACTCCACTAATTTGACTTGGACACGTGATGTATTCATTTCAGAGCGGACAAGTCGATATAAAGCCAGATCACGGTGATAATTATGGCACTGGGGTGTCCCAGCTTTCACACACACACGCACACACACACTTCGTCATCACATGGACTTGCAGACTGTTTAAAGGCCAAACTGTAGGCAGCTCACGTGTCTGCGAGGGGGCACCAGTGGTATCAGCTGGTCCCGTATTGATCCTGCACTGATCGGGCTGTGAGCTGCGATCCCACAGAGCCCAGATAAAAGTCAAAGCTTTGATTTTCCTCAGTATCTTTTATTATTTATAATTATTTGTGAATACATAACATTTGAAGTCATGTTTGATGAAGTGAACCTTTATGGCGTCTTTTAAACAAAACCATTGTTGTTAGTTGATAGACACAATCAAAGTGAAGTGAATTGCTCATGGTTTTAATAAATAAGCCGATGAGAAACACTAAAAAAACAAAAACAAAACAACTGTTGATTTCCATTATGTGCCTCTGCAGATATACTTTTTTGTAGATGTGGGTAATTCCTTAGAAACGTCCTTACAAATATTCTCCTTTGTGTATTTTGGGTGGCACTGTTAGTGTGGTATGCTTGACAGTGGTGGAAGAAAAATGCACTTCATGCTAATACAAGTACACTTCATTAGGCATTTTCAGTCAGTCAAAAATATTATGACAGTTAAAAACTTCTTTATGTTTCCCTTTTAACGTCAGGGGCCCAGACTTGACAAATTTGTTGGAAAGATTATATTTACCTTTATTTACGCATGATTTTCTTCATAATTGTGATGGCGAAGTACCACTAAAAAAACAGAAAACAATCTTGTAAAGTAAAGTTAACATGTGCAATGACATTCGTGAACAAAGGGTGAATAAAACTGCTGGAACTGAGCAGCATCACATCTCACACTTCAAACAGTCCTCGCTCCCGGTGCGCAATAAAGAAGGAGAGAGTTGCAGGTTGCAGGATGAACATGGATTCTCGGTCCTCGTTAGATGCAGTGTATCACCATGAGGAAAAGGCACCGACAGAGCAGCTTAGTGTGCCTTTAATGACATGCTGGCTGGTGTGGGATTGGTGACTGATTTAACCCGGGTGGGAAACTACCTTGTGAGCTAAAGCTTCTGGGAATGACTGCATCCTGGAGTGCGAGAGAGAAGGGGGGACTGGGAGTTAAGCACATTAACAAGGGAACAGCTCCACCTACGCTCGCACAGAGCAAACCGTTGGAAAGTAAACAAACTACTTCATCTGTGGTGCAAGGTTTCAGCTCCTTTTACTGATAGAAAACTGCTGATTACATTGATTTTTAGTCCAATTGTCCCTCCGTGCCTCACCGTGTTCACTCTGCGTGTCTGTCTGTGGTTTGTGTTTCAGTGGGAAGCCGGCCAGTAATCTCACCCCTTAATGATGCAAAGGTGAGGAACAAGACTTTTAAAAAAAAAAATTTCATCCATCAGTCTGCTGCTTTTTAATTACTCCACTGTAAAATATGTGTGTGTGTTTGTGTGTATTGTATCATTGTACCATTAGGTTGAATGTATTATTCAGGAGACACTGAATGAAGATGGGTCACCGCATGATTGTGGCCCACAGCTAGCAGGTAGGTAACCAATTAGCTGTTCTTAAGAGATCAGATGGTGTCATGCAGGGTTTAGTGTGTGCGGTTTGATTGCACGGTGATTAGGCTCGCTTGTGTCTAATTGTTTTTTGCAGATGAACTTGATGAGGTGCACAGGCATCAGGGTCTTCTCAGGGAGCTGCAGAAACTGGCTGATGATGGTACACATGAATTCACACTGCCTCAGTCTGATGTTGTTTTTAAGATATTACTACTAAAAAAAACCCATAAAACATGAGCACTTATATTTGCTGTCTTTTCTTATGTCACACTGACTGGTTCCATTTTTCAGAGAGAGATAAGGAGCGTGATGATGAACGGCAGCGGTACGAGTACAATCTGGCCAATGATGAGAAGGACGAGAATGACTTCGAGGAGACAGGCGAGGACGAGAGAGATCTGAGCAACCTCGCAAAGGAGACAGAGGGAAAGGAAGAAGACAAAACAGAGGATGATGACACCAAGGAGAAGGTGATGGAGGAGCCGCGCATTGAAGATAGAGAGCGGGATGACGAGGAGGAACGAGCCAAGGAGCTCGAGGAGCTGCTTGCCGAAGAGCTCGCCAAGAAAGGCAAGGAGGAGAGAAATGACGAAGAACTCAAAGAGCTGCTGAAGGAGCTTAAAAAGAAGAGGTACGAGGCGGTGAAGGAGAGGGAGATCCAGAAAGGCGCTGGGACGGAGCACAAGGACAAGGTGGAGGACAAGAAGAAGGAGGAGCAGCAGGACAAAGAAAAGAAGGAGGAAATGGTGGAGGACTTGGAGAAGCAGAGGCTCGAGGAGAGGAGGAAGAATGAGGTGGAACTGATGGTGGAGAAGGAGAAGGTGGAAAAAGAGTTGAAGGAGCTGCTCAAGGAGCAGGACAGCAAGGGCAAGCCAGAGCAGGAGAGGGAGAGGAAGGAGAAGCAAGAAGAGCTGGATGAGCTCGTCAGGAAGATGAAACGGGTGCAGGAGGAGGAACAGCAGGTGGCGCAGGGCAGAGAGAAAGAGGAAGACGAGGATCAAAAGAAGGGGGAAGAGAAGAAGGAGGACAGTGAGAAGAAGAAGGAGGAGGGCGAGGAAGGAGACAAAGAGCCCGACTCAGAGAAAACAGAGACTGGATTTAAGAAGGAAGAGGCAGCAGAGGCGGTGGAGGTGAAGGAGCCGCAGCAGAAGAGAGTGATGGAGAAAGCGAGCGATGAGGCTACACGGCAGTTTGAGCGGGAGCGGTACAAGGGTGAGGAGGAGGAGGATGGAAACGAGGAGGACGAGGAAGATGAGGATGAATATGTCAGGGAGGATGAGGAGGGGCAGCAGGAGGAGGAAGACAATGAGGAGGGTGAAGAGGAGGATGAAGAAGATGAAGGAGAAGTAAGTTAGAACAATTAATGGGTACATTCAGTCTTAACTGCAGATTACAGTGTAATTATACTGTAGTTACTTGGTAGTTATTGGGATGGGGAACCCATAGAACACAGGTGTCGGACTCCAGGCCTCGAGGGCTGGTGTCCTGCAGGTTTTAGATGTGTCCTTGATCCAACACAGCTGATTTAAATGGCTAAATTACCTCCTCAACATGTCTTGGGGTTCTCCAGAAGCCTGTTAATGAACTAATCATTTGATTTAGGTGTGTTGACCCAGGGTGTGATCTAAAACCTGCAGGACACCGGCCCTTGAGGCCTGGAGTCCGACACCCCTGCCATAGAATCACGATATCATCCTTGGTGATACAGTATTGATAAAGGGACACCAAATAACGACATTTTATTAAATAAATTAAAATTCTCTGGGAATACAAGAAACAAAAGGGGTCATGTGACATGGCAGGAGGCAACCTTGATAATCTCATTTTTAATCACGTAAAAACTAAATAAATAAATACATAAATAACTGAAGTAAGATAACTTTTTTAATTGGCTAAAAAATACTGACAAAGTTTAAATCTGAGGACATTACATGCAGTTAAAAAAAGGTGATAAATCACAATGTATGTTATTGTAATATTCAGTATATCACAAAGTAAAAGATTTTACACTTACAAAATCAAACATGAAGCATTAAGAGCAATACGTCTGAGTGAAATGCAAGTGTAATATATAAAATCAGTGGTTCATTTATTCAAACAATTAATCATTAAGGTAATTATGCTTGGTGTAAACTCAGTGTATACCAATCAAGTCAATTTAATTTGACCAGACTCCATTAAATGGAACATTTATTATTGCATGTATGTAAAAAATGTACGTTTTTATGCCAAATATATTTAAAAACATATACAAAGCGGGTGTTTTTTTTTGGGGGGGGGGGTCTCTTGTTACATTGACAGTGGTTTGGGATAATTGAAAAATATGCTTTCTCTTAGCTTGTCTGTGCAAATTACAAATGCACTGATTCCATGCTTGTGCAACTTTTTTTTAATCTGCAGGAGCTGCTGGAGATTGAAGCAGAGCTGCGCAAAGTGGCTGCAGAGCTGAGGGAACTTCGCAGAGGATAAGACACCCATAACACACACGCACAGCAGAATGACAAAACCCCTTTGTTGCATTCACAGTCACACATTCGGCTCACACAGTTTCCATTTAACAGCCTTCAAATCCCTTCAGCACTCAGAGGAATCTGTAAATGGACATTAGTCCAAAGTGTACATACTGTTGGTTCATTTCTGCTTTTAGATTGCCTGGAGGGAAAAAGAATACTCTTTTTTTCTTCTCCTTTGGTCATTTGGATGTGTTTTTGTGTTGAAGAAAAGCTTGTGCTCATCACCGTTGCCCCTGTCTTCTCGAGTATCTGTAAATAACGTGCGTGAGGTAGACAGGCGATAGATGCAATAGCATTTCAGCACTTTCATTCAGATGTTAGTTTGATTGCAGATTGCCAGCCACCAAGAGTCACGATCATAGCAATCAGCGCTTCTTTTACTCTGAAGGTTTCATCTTTGATGGCGTGTTCTTGTTTGGGGAAAAAAATACAGTTTCCCTATTATAAGTAGTTAGTGTATTTTAATATACAGTATATTTTGTGCAATAACTGATAACTGTGTGTACCCTGCTGTTCCGACTGTTAACGATACTGCTGATATTTGTACCCAGGAGGAAGTCGTTATCTCCTCTTCATTTCTTTGGCGACTTAAGTAGAAATGAGGATTGTTTGTTTCATTTGGCGCACGCACTGTTACAGCCAGACTGTTCGCGACGAACCGGGGTGACACGAGCGAAACACACACTTGCACGTACATCACACGTTAAGTTTGTCTTTTGCCTGGTTGATCGTGTGGCAGAAGGAGGTGATGTACTTACAGCTTACAAGGTCTAAAAGTGTCACCTCAGGTTTCTCAGCCAGCTTTGCACTCTTATCTTAACAAGCCAAGGAGGAGCTGAAGGAAGGAGGAGAGGAAACACTAAAGCCATTTGTTGTCTTTTTGGTAACAGCGACACCGACAATAATGTCGATAAATACTAGGTAGTGTTACATCCCAGTTTTCACGGCTGTCATGTCATTTGTGTAAATATCAGATATGTGGTCTGTAAGCCAAGGTCATAGGAAATATGAAGCAACACCGCCCCCAAGAGGACACTGGGCAGATATGCACTTAGTGCAGGATAACAGGGTTGCTACTGGAGGCCCACTTAGTGCAATAACACAGTATAGACTAGAGCACATGCGAATGCAATAATTAGCCAAATACTGAATTACTTAATGTATTTTAATATGTAATCAAAGTGCATCATGTGGTACTCGTATACAAATATTTCTCTTTTTTCTACAAGGCCGAGATTTATGATACGTTTATGTATTTGAACACTGGCCGAGCCGACGGTCAACTTGTGTAAACACGTGGTAATATTACGTGGAATATTATGAATCAACACTGACGATGTTATAGCAATCTATTCCAAAGAGGAGATGCTTGTTCGCTTAAAGGTTAATCAACATGAATGTACTGTAGTTCCTTTTTCTATAGAAATACAAAATGTTTCAACAAAATGCATCTCACAAACCAGCAGGAACACTGCAGGAAACGTCTGTGGGGAGGTGACGCGCTCAGCATAGAGGAATTATGACACAATATGGAAAAAAGTGATTAAAAAAGGCATTTGTAATATTACTGGCCAATCAGAGTGCTGTATTTTGTGCCTGCTGTATCTTCTTCTATGCTACCTGTCAAACAATAAAAAGAAAAGTATACTCAAGTACTGTAGGTTGCCTTTTTTTGCTTGTTTGTTGACCTTAACAGAGCAGAGACAATTAGCAGGTCAAAGTAATTAGTGTGTTTTGCAGAGGATAAAGTTCTGGATCAAGTTTTGTTTATCCTTTTGATGAAACCAATCCGTGATCAACTCCTGGGGTGACAAACACCCACGGTTTCCTCAGAGGAACCACCTGTAGTGTGCGAACCAGCGGCGGCGTGTTTGTCCAACACTGACTGGATGTGGCTGAGCAGAGAGGAGAAAAACTGAGGCATTCCCTCGTAGCCTAGCAGAGAAAAGAGCGCATCAGAAAATGACAGTGTCTTCCTGTGTGTAAGTCACGGTGTACTCCGGCACTACCTGGGAAAATGTTGATGTCGATGACGGTGAGCGCGTGCGTTCCTATGTTGATGATGACGTCCACGCCAAACAGGGCCATGCCGAGCTGAGCTCGGAGCTCCTTGACGAGGGCGGCCACAGCATCTGAGCTGGGACAAGGCGGGTCCACCATATGTTCATCCACCTTAGAATATGAGACGTGGCATTTTATGGTGGACATGAACAACATCTGACCTGTTGCTCTAAACTAAGTCAGAAATGTTACTCACAGACGTGAGATCAGAGTTCGACTCTGGTTTGGACACCTTTTGGCTGTTGAAGAAGATGGTCTTCCTGTCTGCAGGCAGGGAGAAAGAGAAACAGTTATACAGAAAGCAAAACTGGGTGATAACAGCGGCAAAGATAGTGAAAGCAGTAGAGAAAATGAAATGCTAGAACGCAAAACGAAAGGAAAAGCAAGAAAGGTAAGGGCAATGCAAGTAAGTAAAAAAAAAAGTTACAATAAAAAGTTAAAGATAAAAGACGGGAAAGACGAAAGGAATATTGGCGGGGTGGAAACTGACCACAGGGGCCGGAGGGAAAGTTCTTGATAGAGGGTCTCTCTACGCAGCAGTGCTTGTCTCCTACCACAAACACTTTGTACAAAACGGCTCCGTGGTTCACAAAACTCTGAAGCACACAGGGAGGATGGATATCAGCCAGACTGGCTGCACTGAAGAGCAGACACATCTGCAGCACATGGAGACCACATGAGATTAAGAAATGGAAACTTACAAGAATAAATTTTACAGTTAGTAGTTGGTAGATATCAAGTGGGATTTTGCGAGGCAGGAAAAACCAAATCAGCTACCTCATGTGAATATGAGCCGTGTGCCACTCTGGTTTTACAAACTGAGGTGAGGAAAAGAGGAAATGTTTGTGTGTTAGTATTTGAATTTTTATAAAACTGAATTGCATGTTACCTCCAGGCTTCACTCATACACACACACATGCATACATGCACACGAAGAGACGTATAATAATTAAGAAACGTAGAGGACAGACATTAAGTGAACTGACTGAGAGGAAATGTTAGGCCCTGTCTTATCACAGCCTGCTGAATGGATGACAGGTCATTTCCACTGTGGACCTCGAGGCATGGGGGACTGCAGATACGCCAGTCTGACAATCAAAGGAGAATGAGCAACTGTTAATTTCTGCGATTGAGCTGTAAGCTGCGTTACCCGTTGGGCTGAGAAGCTGCAGTCACCTCGGAGTGAACTGTTCAGTTGGCTCATTATCCGACACGAGACAAAGCGGTCTAATAGTTTAGCCATGGCAGGCAGGGGATCCAGCAGCACTGTGTCAGGATGAGCTGAAACATAACTCTGTGGTGGGAAAGAGAGAGGAGTCACTAACTGCTCATTAATGAAAATGCCCAGCTGCACCATTATTATTAACACCCGAGATTAAAAGACTACACACAGAGAGTACTGAAGTACCCTCTGTCAGCAGCCCCACAGTTTAAATAGGTGCAGCATTACCTGAAAGTTATCAAGGAGCTGCTGTGATTGGCTATCGTGCTCAGCTTCCACAATGACATCAGACAGCTTGTGAAGGATGATGTCAAAGGGTCCCTGAGGCCCCAGCGGCTGAGTGAGATCAATCTACAATAGAAAAAAAATGTACAGGCTATGTTAATGGAGTTGTTTTAATATAGAATTTTCTACTTTTTATTATAAGCTTCATTATCTTATTGTTTATGCTTTAATCCCAGTTTGGATTAGTGAGACAGACTCCCTCTCTACTTTTAGGACTAGACTTAAACTTTCCTTTTTCATGTAGTTGGGGCCGGATCGGGTGACCTTGAATCCTCCCTTTGTTACACTGCAATAGACCTAGGCTGCTAGGGGCTTCCCATGATGCACTGAGTGTTTCTTCTTCAGTCTCTATATATTTATACACAACTCTGTTTTTAATCATTAATTATTAGAGTCTTCCTCCCCTCACCCCCAACTGGTCTCAGCAGATGGCTGCCCCTCCCTGAGACTGGATCTGCAGGAGGTATCTTCCTTTTGAAAGCGAGTTTTTTTCCCTCCCACTGCCACCAAGTGTTTGCTCACAGGTCGTCATTAGACTGTTGGGATTTTCTCTGTATTACAGTAGGGTCTTTCCCTTACAATATACAGCACCTTGAGGAAACTATTGCTGTGATTCGGTGCTATATAAATACATTTTTTTTATTGAACTGAACCCATTGGCACACATATCCATACCTTATAATGTTCACACACACACTCCAATCAATGCACGAGGAGCAACTCAAGGTTCAGTATCTTGCTTGACATGCAGACTGGAGGAGCTGGAGATCAAACCACTAACTTTACAATTACCACATGACCCACCCACTAAACCTACAGAACCTGGCGCACTCGGGCTGTCTCTAAACAACTGTGCTTATCTTCTTAGGTCAAATCAGATAGGGCATTCTCAGGGTGGTGCAGCTGTAAGCCATAATTTAGATGTAGCCAATCTATGCTGTAGGAGTTTAATATAGCTAAATTCTAATATTATCACTCTTATTATCTTCATTTGTGCAGTCTTGAAGTGTACAAGACATGATCAAATGAGTCTGTGTTATTACTTTAAGTTTGAAACCATTGCATACCCAACCGGTAGTCAGCAGCAAGGACAGCAGGGGTGTTTCTTTGAATTGTGGCCACTTTTCCTAGAACACTTGGAAACCTATGACCAAGCGCCTTGTCATAGGGGAGTAATCTGACTGAAGGTGAATGTTCTTGTGATTTGGTGCTATATAAATAAAACTGAATAGAAAATTAGCACTGTCTTTAAGACTTATATGATTCAAGAAGAGAACAAAAATAGAGAACAAAGAAAAAAAACAATAAAATTGACCTCTGGGGAACACCATGTGACAGCTGTCTTGGCTTCAGGAGGGATCAGACGTTTTACAACCAAACCACAGAGCCAGTAGATAATTATGTACATTAGCAGGGCCTTGTCACTGGCACACCTACAGTCAATAGATTGCAACACAGTGACTCGCAACAACTTCCAGGAGCAAGGTCAACTGCATGACATCACACAGTATGTAAAAGGTTAAGACACCACATTAAATATATATAGACCTTGTTCACACAGTTCTTTTTATTTTCTTTTGGTATTGTTTCACACTTCGGTTTAAGCCACCAGCAAATCTTTCAGACAAGAAAAAAAGAGTCACTTCCTGATATCTGCTCCTGAAATCTAAATCACCATAAAACACACCCAGGTGGTTTTACACACCCCTGCAGTAGTATATACAGATATTTGTGTGCAGTTAAATGTCTGAACAGTTATGATTACGCATGAATTACAAGTTCACTACAAGCAGATTATAGCAGGTGGCCGCAGGTGGCTGTGATACTAACTGCTAAAGTTGTGGCCCCAAGTATGTGACTATGAGCGCATGGTGTTCCTAATCTATTGTCACAACTATCAAGCAAGTATGAAAACATCCGTCTACCGTCATGCACTTACAAAGACATGTAATGCTAGGGATGTTCGCCCACACACACACAAACAAGAAATTTTTTAGTCTTTAGTCTTTTTTAGACTTAAAACCCCCCAATTTTAATCTATTTTATTTTCCCCTTAATTTGGGAGTTTAAAATCATCTTACTCCTTGGAGTCTGGCACAGCATCACTCACACACTGGCTTGTTATCAACGTGACTACGTAACAACTAAAAAAACTGGCCAGTCTTCAGCCTTGCATTTCATCTGACTCGCCATTGTTATTGCAAACACCCGAGATTAAAAGCCAAGGTGATTTCATGGGAGAAAAAAAAACTCACCTTTACCACTTCCACTCCATGGTCTCTGTAGGAAAAAGCATTAAAGTGCTTATAGTCTATTGTTATGTTTTGTAACACATATTGAACAAGACTATACTGACAAATCATTCAGTAAAGAGAATTTTACAGTTGAATAGCCTAAGAGTAACACAGTAATTACACTTACGCACAGAACCGTATGAACGCGTCCAGGTTCATCCTCCTGCACTTCTTGTCGCTGAGCCAGCAGCCCACCCTGCGCCCTGACATCCGGACCCCAGCAGCCGAGGGACCGCACACGCGCACGGACTGGCGATCCATTCATCCCTTCCCTGTGCCACTTCTGCTCGGGAGTGTCGAGTCCTCTCACTCTTTTATGGGGACAGTCATGAGTCATGGTAGTCCGAGTCCGCCTGGGGGGGGGGGGAAGCGAGAGGGCCAGTTTAACTGGTAGAGTCTCTTGACTTCCTCGTTGCCGCTGCCGTCCAATTAAAGCGGCCGGGGCCGGTCATGGAGCCGCTCTGAGCGAAAAACTGAAAGAGAAAGTAAAAATCCCGTCGGGGAAGTTACTCCATTAGCCTGCTTTGACGGCAGTAGCACAGGCATGTCATTTCCTATTATCTGACTCTTTAAAAACACACGAAGTATCGATTATTTGCGTGCCCATATAGACATATTGAGTAAAGTTCACCTGAGGTCACGAGGAGGAAGATGTCCCGCGGGTCCAACGCAGGTTTTGACCGACACATTACCATTTTTTCACCCGAGGGCCGCCTCTACCAAGTCGGTAAGGGACATTTTCTGTTGTGTGTTAGCTAACAGCAAACCCGGACCATGCCTAGTGTACAGTGCAGTAGCACAGTCATTACCAGGTGTGAGCTACCTGCTTCTGCTAATCGAAACAACACTACAAAAACATGATGGAGCAAATGTAGCTAGCTTCTCTGCTGGTTTCGGTGCGGAGTACGGTTAGCGTCCAAGTTGAACACGTACTAGTTGCTATACCTGTTGCTACTCAAGCTTGAATTTTTATAACCTAGTTAAATTGCAATATGAATAACTGCATACAGTTAGTAGTTAGTTTGAGTTAGTTTTATTCTTTGTATCTGCTTTTAGTGTTTGAAGTATCCCGAAAATAACAAAAATTAGTTCCTCTAAGTTGTTTTCATAACTATCATGCTGTACGTTGCGGGGGCAAACTCGGTGCCTTCCTCCTCATAAATTAAATAATCAGAATAAAAAAAATAAAGGGCGAGGTTTATGTTGTTATTTTTTCTCATATGTGTCTTGTGCTGCGATGCAGAGTATGCCTTCAAAGCCATCTCTCAGAGCGGGTTGACCTCAATTGGGATCCGGGGTAAGGACACCTCGGTGGTGGTCACACAAAAGAAAGTTCCGGTAAGACCTCAAACGCGTCTCACTACGATGATGCTGATGATCATGATGTGAGCTGAAGCCAAACAGTGAGGCCACTTATGACTCAAAGCATGTCAGCAAAAAGCTTGAATAAGATACTCTGTATATAACGTGATAGGGCCTCAAACACACCTTTGGCATGATTTTTATTCTCCTGTGTCAGCTTCAGCGTCTAGTCACTGTAGTTATGGATGTTAGGGAGTGTGCACGGATCCAGATATGATACAGGAGACCCATTCATTTATCCAATTTAGGGTTACAGGAGGGCTGGAGCTATGATAGGGCGAAAGGTAGGGCCTTTCGGAGACCACAAGGGCCTTCTGGAGAAAGGTTTTAATGGCAGACGAGACAAATATTGAGCTATTTGGCCACAATGGCAAGAGGTATGTTAGAGGAGTAAAGCTGCGGCTTTCAAACCTAAGAGCACTCACTGTATAAGCTGTCAAGCATAGTAGTGGTCTTAAATTGTCCTTGGGCTGTTTTGCTGCCAGTGGTACTGGTACATCTTAAAAAGTGGTTGTACCAGTACCCAAAGAACCAACCTCAGCCTTGCTGAAAATTTGTGGACTATGCTTCAGATGTGATGATGTTCCAAAAAACCAAAATAAATGAACTCTACCAATTCTAGCAGAAGGACTGGTCATATATCCAGCTAGAATTATACCAGAACCTTTTTGATGGCTACCAAAAGTGTCCAGCTTGCTAAGGCACATTTAACCAATGCTTAGTGGGGGTGTCTGTATATAATTGATCCCGTGTATAAACATTTGACCCTATGTGAATTAGAGAAAAGCCTAAATTAATTAATTAAACATGTGTGCTGTATAATCATTTCACCCTGGAAAAAGAACATCACAAAAAAAGGAAAAAGGAAATTATCAGAAGATCAAAATGACCTTGACATTTATGCTCATGATGAGTCCATGTAAACTTTTGAGTACAAATGTATAATTAAGTACTTAAAACCATCTGAGATGCATTTCATGAGTCTAAATTGTTACTTTGAGAAATACTACAGTGTCTAGATTTATAAAGCTGGATAATTTTTCCTGCAGGATAAGCTGCTGGACTCTTCCACTGTGACTAACATGTTCAAACTAACACCTCGCATTGGCTGCGTGATGACCGGGCACAATGGTATGTATTCATCACTTAACAGCATGCGTTTCATTTTGATAATGTGTATGCTGTGCTGTCATAAATAATAAATAGTGAATAAATATGAGATGTGATGTATGTGTAGTTAAAGTGTTGATGTTCTTTTTGTGTGTAATTACACTCAAATCCTGTTGTTCCTGTGCAGCTGACAGTCGTTCCCAGGTTCACCGGGCCCGAGTGGAAGCTGGAGAATGGAAGTATAAATTTGGTTATGACATCACGGCAGACGTGTTGTGTCGCAGGTTGGCTGATATCTCTCAGGTGTACACGCAGAATGCTGAAATGAGACCTCTAGGCTGCTGTAAGTGGGCGCTTACGTGCATTTTTATATTTTATTTGTGCTAATATTTAGATATAATTAATAGTTAAGACAGTTTAGTTTAAGGCACACATTAAAAACACATATAAGAGCTCACAAACACTCATTAAACACTGACTGCACATGCACTGAATGTTCACAATCTGAAGGACGGCTGTCTTAAGTTGTCCCCGTGTGCTCCCAGGTATGATCATGGTGGCCATTGACCCCCAGCACGGTCCTGTCCTTTATAAATGCGACCCGGCAGGCTATTACTGTGGCTTCAGAGCCACGGCGGTTGGAGCCAAACAGACGGAGGCTAACAGCTACCTGGAGAAAAAGCTGAAGAAAAAGCCAGATCTGACCCATGACAGGACAGTGCAGGTAAAGTGAAGCCTGATGAAAACACACTTTCTGTGAATTGTTAATGCGATGCCTACAATTTTAGTCGAATAGATGAGTTATGCAGTGGTGGTAAAAGCTGCTGGGTGGAATCGAAAGGATTGTCCTCCAACAGAAAGGCCAAGGTGTATCAACAGTGTCCCTGAATAAAGCACTGGATTCCTGTCTGTCGCTATACAGGATGTTTCTACATCCCGCAGAAGTCAAATCTGTGCCTTTATCACTGGTATAGTCACTGCCTTGAAGTTACCTGCCTCACTTAGGATTAGATCATCATATATTGTTGAATTTGTTTTTCCTATACCTGCTCATTCCTCCTAGAATAGCAGCCTCTGATGCACTTGGCCTTTTACCTTAGTTAGAATATCAACGTCTCAGTGGTTGAGGAGAGGGTGTTGTATGATTTCAGTATCTTTGATTGAGATATAGATGATTTACAAGAGGATGACCTGTGAGCAAACAGTGAACCATAGCAGCCTGTCCTTATAACAGTGTCAGATTGCCATTCATGTGACTCTGAACTTACCTCATAAAGTATGACATTTGCAGTAACATGAACCTGCTTACATGTTTCAGGTCATCTCACCTGTAAAGAATCACTAGCCTTACACCAAATGACTCTCAGGCAATATCAGTGTCAGAGACAAATGTCCCGTGTCACGACAAAATATTGGCAGTTTTCTGTCATCTCGATTGTCTCAGTCAGAGCTGCCTTAAGTTGGTGTTGTTGTCATCTCCATATTCCATAGGAATCACCCACGTTTGATTCAGTCGTAAGTCTTTGGTTATGGCTCAGGCAAATCACTTTCATGAACATGGTTGACACCCAGTAGCTTCTCTCCCTCCAGTCTCATTCTCAGTGGCATGTCCATGTGTTGCTATGTCTTTACTGTTTTCTTATGTATGCAGCTCCTTCTGTTTAATGCTCAGTTGTCCAGCATTGTGTGACAATGTCAAAGGCAATTTGGTTAATTGGAAATAATAACCCTGAAAAAAATTCCCAGCGTTTGCAAAATCTTACAATCTTTGACTACAAACTTTGAGTCAAGACACAGCAACTCTAGATGCTTCAGAAGTGTTTTCAAAGTCTTCTAGTGTGTGTGTGGTTGGCATTAGACACTTTGTGTGACAATCGCTAAAACTGCCTGCTGAGTTGTCTGTGACGTATTTAACGACATACACTATATGGACAAAAGTGTTGGGCCGCACCTCTTAATCTTTGAATTCAAGTATTGCCAGTCTCATTGCCACATGTGTACAAAGTCATGCACCGAGCAATGCAGTCTGCCTTTACAAGCATTTGTGAAAGAATGGCTCGTTGTCGAGAGGTTAAAGAATTTGAGTGTGGTACATTAACAGGATGCCACCGCTGCAGAAATTTCTTCCCTCCTAGGTATTCCATGATTAGATCAAAGTTTGTGTTTCTAGAAACCATAGCAACTCAGCTTTCATATAGCAGGACCATGGAAAGTTACAGAGTGGGGTCTCCGAGTTCTGAGGCGCAAACCTGACTCAGTAACTGTAGAGGTTTAAACCTTCTCTGACATTAACGTCAACAGAAAAGTGTGCACTGGGAGCTTCGCGGCCTGGGTTCTCCATGACCAAGAAGAATTTGTAGGTATAATGTGTAGGCCTGTACTTTAGTCCATATATTGTATCTTTTGCAGTGTAAACCCTCATGTGTCCTGATGTGTCCCTTGAAAAATGAGCCATGAGGGAAGATGTGGTGGAACTTTTTCTTTTGTCCTGCTCCCTTTTTGTTCAGCCAGTGTCAACATTTAGAGTAGTTTAAACGTCAAATCTGGCTTGGCCTTTAAAAACCTGAATACTAGTGATACTAGTGATCACCTGAACACACTATAGAAGCAGGTGTAAACAATGATTTTGTTCATGATGTTGGAGTCAGGCCAGTTAACCAAGTGTAAGCTGAACCAAGCCTGAAAATCCCCCAATGCCAGAGAATCAACCAGCATTCCTCAAAACTATTAAAACCTTTTGAATGACTTGCAATACACCTGTGTTGCAGGAAAACGTACCTGAAACAAGATTTTCTTTTCGCCCTTCTCTCCTCTGTGCACCTTGTTAGTCTGTGAAGTTCTACTCTGCTTTCGCTCTGACCGAAAATCCTCTTTAATGTTCTGACTGAAGGATTTTCTCTGTATTTTCCTTCCTGTCTTTCCAGTTGGCCATTTCCTGTCTGTCCTCTGTCCTATCAGTGGACTTCAAGGCTAGTGAGCTGGAGATCGGCGTAGTGACCAAAGACAAACCTAAGTTCAGGTAACTTCGTTCACACACTGGTTTCACCACATGGGTCATGACTGCGGTTCTGCTCTGGATTTTTACCCTGACAGAAAGCTTTCTTTATTATTTTAGGTGTTTTTATTGCACATATGAGTTTACTTTGTTGTTTTGGTTCATTCCATCCATATTGTTTGTCAGATGCTTTTTATTTTTTTGTCAGTCTGATAGTCATAGAGGATTTGAATCTCTCTGTTTTGAAGGACTTTACATGGCCATGTCTGACTTCTGTTCTTCCACTTTTCCTCCCTCCTCTCCTTCCGGCAGGACACTCCCTGAAGAAGAAATTGAAACCCACCTGGTTGCCATAGCAGAGCGGGAGTAGAGACACCCTTGCAAACGTCGGTCTGTGATTTATCATAGTCTGCTATAGTCGGTGTGCTTGATTTAGTGTAATTTACCAACGCTGTTCCACTGTACACAACACTGTACACAGTCGGTCACCTGCATGTCCAGACAGATTAATCAAGCACACCTGATGAAGAAACTGTGCTAAAAAGGATCGATATATGTTTGATACATAGTGATAGGATGCATATCTCCAGTGGGCTTTTTTAAAACAGTTCTGTATAGAGTAGTAATGCCATTTTTAAATTTTGATCTTGCACCTAAAGCGACTAGCTAAACTTTTGTTGGATGCTGGTTTGTGCATAATATTTATCATACAGCATTTTTAGGACTGTATGTTTTTAACAACACTCACCAAAGATCATAATAAAACTGTCCCTGGGAGTCATACTTAATGCTTTTTAAGCAACTCACAATAAAACTGAATGCAAAGAAGACTGAGCAATGTCGTATGTTGGTTTAACGTGAATGGACTAAGGAGATGTATTAATTTTGGCTTGTAGTTTGTACACATATCTCAGCGAGGTGCAGGTATTCTTGTTGATCAGGTGACAGGTCACTTCAGTGTTTGAGTGGTCAAAGATCCACACCTTATTCCATCAATCATGTCATTCTGGATTTGGATGTATTCATGAGCAAGAACTGAGGATCCAGGATTTGGATGGGCACCGACAAGTAGAGTAATGAGGCCATTAGAAACATTCATGTGTTCAGTTATGTTAGCTGCAACTAAAGCAGATTTAATTTTAAAAGCAATCACAGTTTATGAGGCTCTTTTGTTGAAATGTATGTGGCTTCTCTGCCTGATACTCACTGTTGAATGTCCTGCGTTTCTTCCTGTGACCACTAGATGGCAGTGGTGTGCCTGCGTCCAGCCTCTGAGTATTTCATAACAGAATTTGTTCTTCTTTGTACTTTTCTATTTACAGAAATCTATTTTGACTCTCGTAAACTAGTACACTTCCAAGTCTTTGGGGATTGCGTGTCTGTATATGTGTCACACTGCCAATCATGCATTTCCACTTTGTTATTTGTCCCTCGTTGTGTGTCTTGTCAGTCCACCAGAAACACACACTGTGACCCACCATTTACAAAATGTCACCTGGCAATCTGAAAGGATAAGTGTTTTCGTGCTCAGCCACGCACGCACATATTCACTCTTAAAATGAACACTTATAATGACAGAGAACAGCAGCGTGTTTATGCTTTTACTTTATTATTAGAAGCAGATTACATGAATATACTGTTAGTTTACAGAAGTTAAACTGTGATCCTACATTATTGATAATGCTAATTCTCTCATTGACAACAACAAAAATATTTATTACTTACCTGCCAAGTAGTTTCACAGTATTCACTGCCCTGAAATTGTCTTAAACAAATACTGTACCGTTGCAATATCTCTATGGTAGCCATGTGATGTTACACATCATATACATGTTTATTCTGCACCAGTTTCCAGTATTTTGTGTTTCATCTTGTTTGTTGTTTATGGGCTCTCTTTACTCCTCGGTCCTGTCGTGTTTCCTTACCACCCCCCAACTGCCCTGCAGCCTGCTGAGGTCTCTTCTTTCCCACAGTCACCAAGTGGTCATGGGGGTTGTTCCGAATTTACATCTGATATTTCAGGGTCTTTACCTTACAGTGTAAAGCTCATAGAGATAACTGCTGTTGTGAACTGGTGCTATATAATGTAACTTTACCAATGGCCATCCGATAATAAATTTAAAAGATAAGATTAATACTTTAAGGTCATTTGAAAGCTGACCAGGACTGAGAAGAAGGATATTTAAAGACTGGATCCTCAATTTGTTTGCAGACACATTAAGGATTTAGACTGAGAGCATCAAAAAGCCCCGCTAGTCTTGTTAAAGCTCCTAGTGGAGGGAGCACGGTCCTAAGTTGCATTGATAGGCTTTAAGTGTCTTGCCTCCAATTACTTTATGGGAGCATTTCTGTTCTTCTTAGATAACATAAGATTGTGTATAAAGGTATATGTGTTGGCACATAAACTCTTATGGCCTGTTTTAACCCCATGCCAACAGGATGGGAACAGTGCTGCAGTGTAGCATAAAGATTCTATACATATACATACATATATATATATATATATATATATATATATATATATATATATATATATATATATATATATATATATATATATATATATATATATATATATATATATATATATATATATATATATATATATATATATATATATATATATATATATTTATTTACACATGTAAATTTTTCAAAAACACAAGTTTAGTATTTTAACCGGTAAAACCAGCTGGCTCTTCAACCCCCATTGCTGGCATTGCATGCACAGGAACCTGGAAAAACAAAAAAACAAAGAAGAATGCTGTCAGCACTGGCAGGTTCACAGTTTACATAAATGCACACAGACATGAAAAAGTCTCCACCAGTAAAAGTGTTGAAGTCATAGATATGCTAGCTATACTTAGTGGATCCACACTGCAAAAGTAGCTGGAGTACTGGAACCTTTACATGTTCCAGTCCCTGGTGTTTAGATACTTTATTCTGGCAGAAACATTGATTGGCTTCTCAGTCTGCTTTATGGTGGCCATGTCCATCTTTTGTATATAGTCTATGGCTCCCCTGGACCTCTACACAGCTGGACTCAAGTCACACCCATTCTGGCTATTAAAAGAACAGATCTACGTCACTTTTCAGAGCTGGAAGCATTGTCCATCTTTTCTATACAGTCTATAACTCTAGCTGGAAAAGCACAGGGGTTATATAACAGCAATGTGAATGGTCTCTTCATTTAAGTTTCAAACTGCAGTAACAAAATATCTTTAATGAAAAAGACCAATCTGTGCTTGAGATTAATTTAGGATTACCACACAGTAGGACAGAGGAAGGTGGAAAGGGAGGTCTTATTTTAAGCCGTTTTAAAATTAATTACATTAGAAGATGTAAGTGAAGCTTTTTATGGGAAAAGGAGACATGACAGAAAATTTACAGGATTGGAAAGAAAAAATAATTGTATCACTCCATGACTGAAGTGGATCTTTAAATTTGAAAAAGCAAAGACTTTGTAATGGAAAAGAAATATCACCACACACAATTAACTATAAGACCGCTCCCCTTTCATTTTCTTATGGTGTATTACTGAATACTGGATGTTTTATAAAACTTTAAGAATAATTAAACAGTTCATTTATATATGTGTGTGTTTTCATAAACAGCTTATTTATTTTTTTCTCTTAAGGTCCTATACCACAGCTATCAAGACTATCAAACCATTCTATGGTGTATTTAGCAAAGTGGTGCCTTTTTAATTTTTAAATTGATTTGTACTCAGACGCCCCTTAGTATCTTTTCCCATGTCCTCTCCTCACCACATACCCTTCATTTTTCCCTGTGCCTTTTTTTCTCATCCCTACAAACACACCACTTCTTCTCTCGTATTCGCAGCCCCATAACCCTCTCTTTCCTCAGCCACCTTCACCTCACAGCTGTTCTGCTCCTCTCTCTGTTCTGGCCATACCTCAAGCGCTAATGCCACCTGTTTCTTACCTCCATGCCTGAACTCCTGCAGCTCATACCCCTCTACCTCGCATTTATCCTTCCTTTTCCCCCATCACTCCCCCACCATATGAAATGTTGACCCTGTGGCTGGTGTCTCCTGGTACTGTGAGTCCCTGCCAAGCTAAATGGGCCCAGAGTACTGGCCATGTGTGTGTGTGTGTGTGTGTGTGTGTGTGTGTGTGGGGTCACAGCGTGGGGATTAGGTGTGTGTGAGTGATTGAGGGTGACAGCGGCCCTAGCATTAGGTGCCCTGTGGCAGATTTCGTAGGCCTGTTTTAGACACACTAAGCTGGATTTGCCAGCAGCAGTGTGTCAGCAGTGATGCAGCCTGGTTGGACCTCCTACAGAACACACACATGCAAGTACAGACACACACACACACACACACACACACACACACACACACACACACACACACACACACACACACACACACACACACACATACAGAGGACCCAACAATCTACCTGTAACCAGTCTTGGCTGTCCCATTAACCCTTCCTTTCTGTCCATCATAACCTTTTTACACTCCTGTAAATATGCAGCAGCAGCAGCACAGTGGACCCCATGGTACAAGCAGGCCACTGTAGCGAGCTCTAAGTGTCCTCTGAATCTTGACCCCGAAACAAACAACGTTAAGGACACGTTGCATTTCAGTGTAACCAGTGGCTTACCTCACTTACCAGTACACTTACACAATGGGTGAATTTTTACATATAAAGCTACACTTGTGTTGAATATTATGGCATTAAAACAGTGCTTTACTTTGCTGACAAAAAGAAGGTAAAAGAGAATATGGGTTAGCATGGAGTCAGTCTCATGACCATCAGACAATGCTCATGATGTAGCCTCCAGCTCTTCTGAGGTGGCTTTCTTTTCTGCTGTGATTGTTGTGAAGGTGTGATTGTTAAAAAAAAAAAAAACAGAGCACACACACACACACACACACACACATGCAAATGTGTAGCTACATGTATCTTCAAAGAACTGAATCATCTACAAATCCTTTCAAGCCATGTTGTGTTGCCTGCAAATTGTATGTCCCTTGCATGAGCAGTACTATATGATTGAAATCACAATTATGGTTTTTCTTTGCCACTGAGTTGCATGCTGGGTAGATTGCTGTGTATGTGTGGTCACTTCAGTACTTTGTGAGAGTGCATGGGGTCCTACTGTGGCCCCCTCAATCTGCACGTGTATTGATGCTCAATTGTCTGTGTGTTTGTGTGTGTTTTTTGTGATACTCATGGACCACTATGTGCACACCTTTGTCCTTCTGTGTGAGTGTGTGTGCACAAGAGTGCATTTGCGCGCCTGCTCACTCCCACATCTCTGTTATAGCCTGTCCATTGTGAACAAGAGTGTTGAGCAAGATCCTGACCCACCGGTGGGTACTAATCACACACATTCCTCAGGATTAAACAGCCAATTAACAATAAGAGAGCCATTGTCGCCCTGTCTCCTTGTGCGTCACACGTAAAAGGTTTTCTGTGTGTGTATGTGTACCGAGTGAGTGCGCGCGACTCTATTTGTGTGCCGAGTGCATGTGCTTTTGGACGTGCACGTAGCCAAGGTGCTTTTCTGCTGATCAGAAAGAACTCTTTGTGCTCCTGTGGTGATGTGTTACAATATTAACATGAAATCGATGGCTTCATAACTGAGATTAAACAGAAACCGTGTGCAGTGTAAAAACAGCGTTGATAGAGAGAAAGATGTTCTGTAAATGCAAGATGTGTGTGTGTTTGTTTATGTGTATTTTGGCACAGTGTTCTTAATGAAGCAAGATAAACCAGGAGGCAACCTACTGAGGCAACAGTGGCAGATCCACCTGCTACAGAGCAATAAACATTCCATTTAATTCTACTCTGCTCTGTTCGTTAGTACACGCGTTTGTGAGACTGTGTGTGTGTATGCATGATTGCATATATAAATGGTACCTTCAGTACCATTCAGTGTGTGTATGTGTGTGTGTGTGTCCATAGGGTGGGTGTATGCATCAGCGTGGCACGTGTCGGAGTGTGGCTGAGGATTAGTGAGGCTCAGGGCCTGTTGCTCCACTTCCATGATTATTACTACTGTCTACTGCCATATGGGCTGGTGGTGTTGCAGGTGGTGGGTGGGGGTTCAAGCTACTGTACCACGCTACACACACACACACACACACACACACACACACACACACACACACACACACACACACACACACACACACTCAACTCACCCCACCTTTGTCCACCTGCTGCAATAATGTCCCCCTTCTCCTCCACACCAGCACACACACATGATCAGAAGACACACACACACGGTCTTTTCATAAAGCATATAAAGCCATGCATGAATGCACATATGAGCTTTGTTTTAACTAGCTGAAGCCTGTGTGTGTGTTACATCTGGGGGACATAACTTCCCTGGAGACAGAAAGCATGTCCATATAGTGTAAATGATAAACTTAGGTTTAAAACTTAGTGTAAGCTGTGTCTAAATTAAGAATAGATGGGTAACAGGTACTACTTTAGTACCTGTGAGTCAGCAGGCAACCACATGCCATATGGTCAGAGAGCAGTTTGAGTCCGAACCTGAGTCCTTATCATACAATTATAAAGCGCTCTGAGGGTGCTGTTGTTGTGAGTTAGTGCTAACATAGTTAAAAATAAATGCAGACTGAACTGAAGAGCACAGGCTGCCTTTTGATTTGAATTAAACACTGTGAATGCTTTTACATTAGCATTTTTTCCATGGTTCTTACAGTTTCATCATACATTTTATATGACTTACAATAAATAACTTTAAGCAAATGAAAAGTATTTGATTTGCTATAAAGGTTACCTCAAATAATCAGTCAACATTATGAACTCTGTTTATTCCATTACATAATTTGTATTTTGAATGATACAAATTACCTTTTCATCAACCACACTAAACATGAAGCAAGAATTTTGAATGAAATGCATCTGAAATGTATAAAAATCAAAGGTTTATTTATTTAAACAAGTAAAAAAAAGTATACCAATCAAGTAAAATTTTATTTGACCAGATCCTATTAAATGTAACAATTTACATTGCACTTGCAAATTAAACGGACAATTTACATGTAATTAAATTAGTTCAAGTCAGCATTTCGGGCATATGTGTGTGTGAGTGTGTGTACTTTTCCTTCTTTTTATTGTATTTACCCAATTTGTATTCACTTCCAGTATTAAAAGTGAATATTTTGACATTGTTTGGTGATATTTTGGTATGCAGTTTCTCAGCTTCTACTACAAGTGTATGAGTATGACGGCATGAACAGGTGTTAACACCCTAAAACCTCAGACAGCGATCGGGAGGGGGTTAAGTGATGGCTGGTATTGCACACACACACACACACACACACACACACACACACACACACACACACACACACACACACACACACACACACACACACACACACCACCTGCTGCTGTCTGCAGTTGATTAGAGATCTGTCTACCAGAGAAGACAGCAGGACACACACATGCACGCATCAGGGGGTCTGCAGTCTGTGAAATTGATCAAGATGCTGGCCAGACATTATTTACAGATGAACTCATAGTCAGACTGATCCTCCTTCTTCTGTCATACACACACTTTGTGCCTCCACATGGAACCCAAAGGAGGCTGGAGTGCAGCACCAACAGCTTCTTTAAAAAAAAACTCTCAGCAGAACTGCATCCTGCAACGACTGATGTCACGCATATCATACATTATGTATAATTACATTAATCTCATCTCATAAAATGACTTTCCACATAACACTCATGGTAATAACACCAACACTTTAACACTTTACAAGCTGAACCTTGAAACTGAAAATTCATTTTTTTAAATTATAATATTAATTGTACAGCAACATTAATTTGCATAAGTGCACAAGTTTTCATTTTTATTCTATTTGCTGCAGGATGCAAATAATTATTTATTTGTGTATTTTTTTGGGGGGGGAGGGGGGAGTGTGTGCATTTTGTTGCTTAGAAATTTTTTGTGTAATTTATTGAAGTTTATACAAGTTTACACTAGCTACACTAGTTTAGACTAGGCATTCAGGGGTTAATTAAAACACTCGCTAATATCATTCATCACCCTATAGCCACGACTCTATTCAAGAACGAGGCCTCATGTGAACATGGAAAAAAATGTGAAAAAAAGTCTTTGCTTGCAGTTGATAAAAGCTGATAGCGTGAATAAAAGGCATTTTAGAATCACGGAAATAGGTTTGTATTTCTTTTTTAAAATTTCATAAATATAAATAAGAAAATATTAGTTTCTTCTAGGCTGTATTTACCATAAAAAAATTCATGTGCAACCATTTTTCAAAGGTTTCCAAACATGCAATATATCACAGAAGAGACCACCAACTATAAATATAAGTCTTTGCTGCATAAAATTTGTTAGAGCTGCAGCTGAGAATCTTTAAAGTAGCTTATATGTATCCATATATACATGGCCACCAAGGTGCAAGTAAATTAAGCATCCAGCCCTGGTCTATATTTTTTGAGTGTGTATATGTTTATATATGCATCGCATTGTATAAGTGTTAACAGCCTAGACCCATGACAGACTGCTCGTAACCCAAATCCTTCTCAAATGACGCGCTCAGGCAAGCCCATGCATATGCATACGTATACACTAACAGTGTGCAAAAGCACTGTAACAGCAGGACTATTGAGTGTAACCTACACACAACTGTACATATATGAAATGTAAGCACTATCAGAGAGAGAGACACATGGTCTGACCTGGGCTCATGCAGAGTAATCCTTACATGAGTTAAATGAGGAGTTAGCACTGACCTCAATACATTCACTCCAACAACAGCATTCATAGCTACATACAAACTCCTACAACAGATGTAGTATGAACATGTGTCGTCTGTGAATGACTTTCTATATGAATAGGCCAACTTGTATACTGAAAAACATGAGAGGTGGCACAGCGCTGACAGCGGGACCCTGAGAAAGCTCAGATTGGGTCTGTCACAACGCCCCTCCCATGCTCCCCCTCCATCTGCCTCTCTCTCTCTCTGTTCTTCCACTTTTTTCTGCCCCGTTTTATCACCACTCTAGTCAACTCTTCCTTTCTTCCTTCTTCTCCACCCCATCCGCCCTAACTTTCCGCCCAGTTTCCTCCAGTTATAGACTTTTTTTCCTCCACCAGTCACTCAAGGTAACCATCGCATTCTTACCTTCTTGTTTGTGTCAGCCTGGTCGGTCTCACCCTCACAGACACACAAACACCACTGTGGCCTTTTCTCTCTCACAACAGCAACTTCCTATAATGTTCATTTACCTTATCAAAACTGATCAATCCAGCCACAGAAGTGAAGGTCCAGGCTCTGCGTTCCAGTGCAGTGAGCGCTCAGTTCTCTCCATCCACCCTTCCTCTGTCAATCTGGCCACAAACCCCTCTTTCCTCCCTTTATCCCGAGGTAAGATACTTACTTTTCAGATAAAGCATATTATGATAAATCGGCTGAACTCTGTGCGCGCGTGTGTATGTGTGTGTAATTGTCTCACACACACACACATGCACACTATAAGCACACAGAGTGTACACAGACATACAAAAATACGCTGTGTATCGAACAATATGATATCAGAGTATTTAACAGCTGGGGGAAATGTGTGTGTGTGTGTGTGTGTGTGTGTGTGTGTGTGTGTGTGTGTGTGTGTGTGTGTGGAGGGTTTGTGCATGTAAATCATGTGTATGTGTGTTTTAGGCCTTTTTGAATTTGATGGTTTTTGGTCTTTGCCGTGTTGCAAATTGCACAAAAACAGCTTCTTTCATATCCATCACGCCCACACACACACACAAACACCCACACACACACACACACACACACACACACAAAGTAAAGGATTGGTAGTAAACAGAAGAGAAAATTGTCTTTCAGCTGTTTTAGCACGGGAGGATTCAGAAAAAAGGGCTAGCTGCAAAATAAAGTTAATTTTCTGTCAGTAAAAAAGCCTCGTGAACATTTCATGAGCAATGACTGAGTGAAACTTCATTTCAATTCCAGTTTGAAATCCTTTTTTTATCCTTTGGAATTATTAAAACATTCAGACATCCATCTGAGCAGCACTGAGCACACAGATGAGGAGGATTTCATATCTGAGTATTTTTCTTTTTCTTTTTTTTTAAACTATAGCTGTCCAGAATGGATGAGTTTGCTCTCAGCTTCTTAGTTTATTGAAGGGCGTTCGCTAATGAAAAAGGGATGAGAGAAATAGTGGAGCATATGGGCAAATGTTCTCTAACAAAGTGGGATGGCAGTTAAGGTCAACAAGGGAATAAAAGAGTTTGGAGAAAATGAAAACTAAATGAAAATACAATGGCAGTGTTTGCCTGTGGGACATGTATGCGTGCTTGTTTCAAAATGGGATGTTTACGAAATACTGTGCCTCCCTGTGTGTGTGAGTGTGTGTGTGTGTGTGTGTGTGAGTATAGATTAGATGCACTAAGCCTCTTATGTGATGGTTGCCCTTAATTTGCTTCTACTCTGGGTCCTAGTGCGTCCAAACCACCAGCATCATGGAACAATTTCCAAAACAAACAACCCAGAAAACATAACTTGTCATGCAACAGTAAAATCCGCTGCTTTGAATGAGAGCATTAATATTTAGACTGGTACCTAGGCCTGTATCTTAGGGAGGGCTTATCTTTTTATGCACATTCAAGAGCACAAAAAAGAGTAAAAATCACAAAGCAAATAACTTGGACTTGACTGTACTAAATAATTCTGAATAAATGAGTCAACTTCCTAATGCTTTCATAATGCTTGTCTTATTTTCTAAAACAATGGATGCCGCAGCTTTGGAACTTTTTTTCTTTAAATCTGGTGCAGCATTTAGGGTACAACCTAATGACGATTAAAAAAAAATCTATATTTTATTATCTTATTAGGAACCTAAGAGTCTAATGTAGAACAGCTTTTCCATTTCAAAATAAATGTACAATAACTAAAAATAACTATATACTAATGTTTTACAGCTATGCTTTATTGCCTAATACAGTCCCAAATGCAAATGCGTCATTTAGCATACAATACAGGCTCTTTATGCTTTTGTTTCATATACTCGCGTATATTTTCAACTAAGAAACTACTGATTAAATGAAGTTATTTCTCCTATTATAAGCTTATCAAATTCTACTGCTCATAACAAAAACATGTAAAAAAAAAATGTACTTAAGACTCTGAGGGCAGGTGCGAGGAGAATGCGCGTGCACAGCACTGCTGCGCTCGCGCCCTGACGCGCATCTGAGGTCTCGCTATTCACGCCGTTTTTTTTTTCTTGTCAGCTGGAGGTCTCGAGACAGTCTTGTCCCCGGACTCCCCACAGTTAGCTCATTTAGCTATCCTGCTAGCAGTTAGCTTTGTATAAACTACCTCAGCAACAACAACCGACAATAACAGCTAGACAAACAAACAAACAAACAGGCGTACCTGGATGTGGTAAGCAACCGAAGAGTCCACCGTATCCAAACTGTGAACAGCGCGCACACATGAAGGCCTCCCACACACTGAGACAGCCACACACACCTCAGCAGGTGAAGACATTTTATTCTGAGATTTGGAAACGTTCAAACACGCCGGTAAAATACTCTCTGTGGCTCTGTGTGTGTCTTTATATCTCCTGCTTTGGCTTTACAGAGCTAGATAAACCCCTTATACAGTTTGGGCTGTAGCTACATGAGTCTGTGTGTGTGTGTGTGTGTGTGTGTGTGTGTGTGTGTGTGTGTGTGTGTGTGTGTGTGTGTGTGGATTTTAAACTATAAGAAATCCGATTCAATTAACAAGCGCAGAGAATCGGCTTTGGACACTGTGAAATTGTCTCGCTGTAGAGGATGGCACAGGCTAAACTAGCCCTGCAGGAGACACAACGCATACACAAAGCTCAGCGATAATAAATACAAAACCAGGACTGAAAAAAAATAAACAAAGGGTAACGGAAACAAAGAAACAAAGAAACAAATTTATAAGATAACGAAATACCGTCGGACTTTGCAAGAAAACATCTTTATCAGATACTTATTACATTTATAATGTAGATATATAACCAGACCAGGGCCTGACCAATCAAATAAAACTAGTTTCAGATTATTATCATTATTATTATTATTGTTATTATTATTATTATTATTATTATTATTATTGTTATTATTATTATTATTCTTGTTATTATTATTATTATTGATTAAGTGAATGAATGGATAATTGGTCCGGAGGCAGCATGTTGGGGATCAGAAGGGGATTTAATAGCAGAACAACGCGGTCTTTGTGCTACTTTTAATCCGGCCTGTACCCCCTTCTCCGCCTCAGCTGCTCTACCTCTGCCTCCACACCCAGGCAGAGTCGTCCAATTATTTTAGGGAGGCCAATTTCAAAAATACTTTAGAACAATATAATAACAATTTTAAAAAGAATTAATTCATTTAAAAAATTATATCTTGAACATGTCTCCGGACACCTATGCTTGTTGCTGGGTTGACTAAGATTTAAGGTTAAGCTTGGCAAGTGGCTATAAAAACGAAAATTGTTAAAATTTGTGTTTGCGCGTGCGTGGTGTGTGTTTTATAGTACTTCTTGGTGTCATGTTCTTCATGTTTGTATTTACTTTCTGCATATCAACAAGTGTTCTTTGTTGCTGCGGCGACATTTAGATGAAACAGGGGCATTAAAAAAGACAATGCATATTATCCTCTATTGAAAGACAACTTGAATGAATAATGAACAATATGTAGATGCGCGTGGGCGAATGCGCAGAGAGAGAGAGAGGGAGAGAGAGAGAAGGAGGGAGGGCTCTGGGTGTCTACTTGGATAAGAAGTTACTTTTAATTAGCCAGTCTCTTCTCGCTCTCCTCACTTGTCCACCCTGCAGATCAGCATCCTCTTCTTCTCAGGGACGACCAGAGACAGCAGAAGGGCCCCCCACCCGCCTTACAATTTTTTTTACCACCGGTCAGACCGCAGGCACCAAACTGCTGTGGAGTTGCTTTTTGGCATCTTTCACCCGGCCACGTTATATGTGCGCACTGCAATTACGCACGGCTCTGATGGAGATTCTGACCGGCCTTGTTTAGCGAACTGTGCTGTTTTCAGTGTGGTGTATTGACTTGTAGCACCGGGCCGACTTCAGTTGCGGTAGTCTTTCTTTTTTTGACTAGAAGACGCATTGAACATACACCAAACCCTTAGAAGCGCAGTGGTTTTACGCGTTAGCTGGAAACAGGCGTAAAGGGGCTTGGCCAAAGGTGCCTGGCTGGAAGGCAGTAAGTCAGAGTAACGTATAAAGATAGTTGAGGAGAAAGCAGTCAATGGACAATTAAAAAACAAAAACAACCTAAGGCCAAACATCCCAGGAAAAGGAACAAACACTGTTAAAGGGAGTTAGAGGGGAAAATAGCGAGAGAGAGAGAGAGAGAGAGAGAGAGAGAGGGAGAGAGAGGAGGGAAAGAGAGAGAGAGAGATACACCCCCTGGAGACTAGTTAGGAGACCCGGCCCCTGGTCTGAGAGAAGGAGAGAGCGAGTGAGGGAGTGTTTTAAAGCCGGCAGGAGGCATGATGTCCTACATTAAGCAACCCCATTACGCCGTGAACGGGTTAACGCTGTCCGGCCCGGGCATGGATCTGCTCCACACCGCCGCCGTTGGATATCCCAGTAAGTACTGGCCTTTGACTTCTGTGTGTTTTTAATCTGTGTAAACCTGTAGTTTCTTTAATCGCCTTTATTTTAAGTAAACAAATAAAATAAAACAAGTGAAGTGATGGAATTAAGTGAAATATTCGTTGTGCATTTATTGGTTATATTGCGCAGAAAAACGGTAAAGAAAAAAAGACTCATTTTGAATGATATATTTGAAACTTTATCTGTACGGTTATATTTATGATTATGAACGTAAGTGTCTACTGCTCCGTGTATCAGAACATGTGTTCACTTGACCTATAAATTCAGAGGATTATAGAGTCAAAAAACAATGAAAATGTGTGAGAAGAGAAAGGCCGCCTGTTCTCACACGGAATTAAAACTAACTCCAATCTGTTGCTCTTACAGTGTAACCTATTTACAAAAATGACAGTCATTGTATTTCATATTGGTGCATAATAATATATATTTTTTCATGAATGAACACTGAGGTTGTTTATGAAGGCCGATATGCTGCGATCAGCATCTGCCACAGCCCAGAGGACAGTTTGAAACGACGGCAGAAGGCGTGTGGCTGAGCTCGGCCCAAAGTTTACGTTTTTAAAAGTCATAATCCCCGATGTGGATATTCATTTCGTTTCGGTCTTTCTTTTTTTTCCGATTCGCACAGCTCCGACGGCCAGTCAGAAATATTAAAAAAGAAAGAAAAACATCAGGCCTGCTGGATCCGCTTATTCGGTCCTATAAAAAGGTTTCAGTCCCGCACACGTTTGTTTTTTTCCTCAACGCCACATAAAAGATTGAGCTACGGAGATGAAAATTATCGAAGAAACTTTCACAGACTCGCAACTATATGTTTATGTCTACAAATATCCACGGCAGCGTATAAAATGTGAAACAAAGCCGCAACAGTGCTTATATATTTAATCTGTACGCTGCGAATTCAAGAGAAAAATCGGAATTCGTTTATTTGTTTCAGCGTTTTTATTGAAGTGGTTTATATAAAGATTTGAATTTCATATTATTTTCAATGCATCATTTCTTTCATCATCAGTTCAATCATTTTTTAAATGTAATAAATGCACACCAACGTTGATACATGGCCTTTAGTCCAATAATATTTCTGCGGAATTCTTCAGATATAAACTCAACGTAGATTTTAACGTGGCAATGATAATAATAATAATAACAATAACAATAACAATAATAATAATAATGATAATAATAATCTTTTTTGTAGGCACCCCGCGTAAACAGCGTCGGGAGCGCACGACTTTCACGCGTGCGCAGCTGGATATCCTGGAGGCTCTTTTTGCCAAAACACGCTACCCAGACATCTTCATGAGGGAGGAAGTGGCACTCAAGATCAACCTGCCTGAGTCCAGAGTCCAGGTAACACATTATACTGAAAATTATACTCATATATATATAAAACACCTGTGTGTGTGTGTGTGTGTGTGTGTGTGTGTGTGTGTGTGTGTGTGTGTGTGTGTGTGTGTGTGTGTGTGTGTGTGTGTGTGTCACAGAGACACACATACAGAAAGAAAGTGAGGGTTTGTTGAGTTCTTATGAAAGCAGCTTGTACATCTTTAATATTTTTTATCAGCTGCTTTGATTGTGAAATAGTGATACTTAGATACCTTCTCTCTGATGCTCCTGTTCCCAAAGGTCTGGTTCAAAAACCGTCGTGCCAAGTGCCGCCAGCAGCAGCAACAGAGCACAGGCCAGTCCAAACCACGGCCCCCTAAAAAGAAGGCATCCCCTGCTCGTGAGTCCAACACCGAGGCCAGTGCCAACCCCACCAACGGTCCCTACAGCCCACCTCCCCCTCCTCCAGGCACCGCCATCACCCCCAGTTCCAGCTCTGCTAGTGCCACAGTGTCCATCTGGAGCCCAGCCTCAATCTCTCCGCTGCCAGACCCCCTGTCTGCTTCCACCACCCCATGCATGCAGCGTACTACCACCTACCCCATGACCTACACCCAGGCCCCAGCCTACAGCCAGAGCTACGCAGGCTCCTCCTCCTACTTCACTGGCCTGGACTGTAGCTCCTACCTGTCTCCAATGCACCCACAGCTGTCGGGGACCGGAGGGGCCCTGAGCCCTATCACAGCCTCCTCTATGGGCGGGCCCCTAAGCCAGTCCCCAGCCTCACTGTCCTCCCAGGGCTACACAGCCGCCTCTCTGGGCTTTGGAGCCGTCGACTGTCTAGACTACAAAGACCAAACTGCCTGGAAGCTCAATTTCAATGCCGCTGACTGTCTGGACTACAAAGACCAGAACTCCTGGAAGTTCCAGGTCTTGTAAATAACAGGAGGTGGGGCGTGGGGAGGGAGGTAGAGGGAAGAGGTAAGAAATAAAAAGATAATAATCAAAGTAGGTTGAAAAAAAAAAAAACAAGATTACTTTCTATGTGTTTTAGAAAGAGGAAGAGGTAAACTTGGGACACAGAAGTCCGACCAATCACACATTGGCTGAGGAAGTGATCGGCTGAAATAAACTCTAAGTGTTTGTTGTTTCAGAAAAATATCAGTGGGATTAATGTGATCTGTTGATGCTCGGCTTGGTGATTGTAACAAAGAGATGACAATAGTGTTTAAGCAACATAGAAAATCAGCCTTGAAATCAAGGAATGACTACATGTAAGGAAAAAGAGACTGATGTATGCAGAACAAAATCAGACTAGTGAGAACAAGCTTTCCTCTTGATTCGACTGATAAAGCTGAGTTTGACTTGGACCAAATTTAAAGCAGGGCTTATTTGTAAAATTGCCACAGCACAACAACTTTTGTAACCTACAGGTTGTTTTTAACATAGAATTGAAATGGACCTTTTACACTGATGAGAACTTGCATTTCTTCCTTTCAGACTTCTAATTTTGTTTTTTCTGTGATGTTTTTCTTTGAAAAAGCTGCTTTTTTTTTATCATTGAGCTTTGAGAAATGAAAACTTTTCAGCTAACCCGATGTGACACCTAAAGCAAGTGTCTTTACGGGGTCTTCTCTAAATCACACACAAGCTGATGGTTCCTAGTAGCCTTGCATGACACTGACCCCCTGCAGCCTGTGTGGGATACGAGCCGAGAGGGGGGGGGAGTAGGTCACTCCTGTGACTGCAGTACGAACCTGTTGCCTTTGAGCATGGTTGTAATCATTAGCAGAATGGCTAGTACATTGTTAGTGTAATAGGATCACTTCCACACATTTTGAGGAACAATGGTCACATTGTTGCTAGTTGAGGCAGAGGAACCCCTCTTCATCTCATAGTGGCATGATGAAAGCAGACTGCCAATAAACTGCTGCAGTGAGGTATGTGATGGGAGAGGAGACTGCACCGGAGAAAGGGAAGGGACTGGGCCTACATGCGGCCGACTCACCCCTCCTCCTCCTTTGCTCAGTTTGGTGCCTCTCTCAGCTCCAACCTGTAAAGATGTGATGGGTACCACTTTATGTGTTTGATGTTTTGTCTGATTTTTTTTTTCTTTTTTTTTTTGTATTAGACTTAAAACAACATTAAGTTTCTTTTCAAATTTGTGAATTTGTTTGAGTAAAATTTGTGGTAAATTGTTTTTAAGTTCATATTACTATCAGTACTATTATAACTATCATCATTAATATTATGTCTTCTGCTGACATGGACTTTGCTAATATACTTTTTTGTTGTTGTTTTGTAAATATTAAAACTTGAAAGTGTAATCATGTCTGGTATCAGCTGTGTGTTGTTACACAGGCGCTCCACCCAACAGACTCTATCACTCTCTTTCTTAATTTCTAGAAAACTGCCAACTTTTAATTTTTTTTCTGTTTATATTCTTCTGGTTTCTGCTTCTTCTTCTTCTTCTTTTTTGTCAAACTCAGGGGTTTATCCAATAGAAGTAGCAGTATGCTTCTTAATCATTTATTGTACTATCACATTTTTTTGGCTTTATAATCATCTCTGCTTCTTTTCTGATATGAATTATTTTGTATATTTCATTTGTCTCCTGTGTTTGACCGGTCTCATCACTACCATGCCAGATAGCTACGATGTTTCTGAGACATTAAACAACTTCATTAAAACTCCTGGTTTACTGTGTTCTCTAAGTCATGCATCCTTCCATTTCTCTGCAATTCAGGGCCGCAAGATAATGCAAAATAGTGATACTGCAAATTTTAATATCATTCCGATACCAAGGGAATACAGGGTCAGTACTGCTGGTACTAATACAGGTACTTTTAACATATAAAGCCAGCTTTTTTAGGGGAGAGCAGTGTGTCACAATTTATGAGATGAATCATCATCAATTTGCAAATGCATTTTAGTGTCCACTAAGTCACTGTGATTTTTATTCTCCACAATAATTAGTTAACACAGAAAGACACACCTTTCAGCTTTCCATTTATTTTAAAACTGGGTTTTTTGGAGACCTGGAATTTAAATGTGCCTGTCTCTGAAGCTCGTTGGGTCAGCTCCTGTTGTTTAGATTTGATATAAGCTATAACTAAAATAGAACTGACAGTCACACCAAAAGGATCAGACATTTTTCATAGTGCACGTTTGAGGTATGTTTTTTCATTTCCAGAAAAATAATGTGCTTAACACAATTCAGTGTGCCTGATATGAACAAAGTACCGATCCTATCACGCTAGCATCGATCCAATACCGATACTGGTGCTGGTAATACTATCGATATTTGGATCGATCCGCCCACCTCTACTGCAAGAGAAGAAAATGGAGCACTGGGACATCTATAGTGGGGGACATTGGGAATCAGTTTCTGGGAGTGTCCCACTAATCCATACAAGAGGTTCAGTGGGCATAAGGCTGAAATGAGAGGGAGCAGGGCAGAGAGGAGAGAAAACAGATTAGAACTAACCATAATACCGAGTCTCACCACCACACCGGGTCCAAACTGAAGTACGAGAGACAGGCAGATTACTTTGGATTGATGGATGTTTCTGTGTGTTCCTGCCACCGATAGGCCAGAGGGTCAGCTTTATGGGGGTTGCGCAAAGTGCACTGGATGAAAGGTTTTAGCTGTGCTTCCGGGAACCACATAGGCTGTCTTTTGTCCCTATCTACTGCCTTCTATATGTTTTATCCTTATTTTATGCTCAACCGGGGTAGTACAAAGGCAGTCCATGGGCAGGTCAACCTGCAGGGAGTGTTTGCTATTAGATGTGATGGGAACTTGTCTGTGGTCTACGCTTTCTTGTAGTGCTGTTGATCTGTCAGCCAGTCACAAAGAAGAGTAAAGTTATAATATTCACTAATGCCTTAGATCAATTACTGTCAGTCTGAGCATCAGTCAGACCCCTCAGATTAGATCAAGGAACAAAATCCACAACTAAAAATCAGTGTTGATTCTTACAGGACAAGCAAGTCAGTCCCAAAGAATCCCAACTTCAGCTATGAAATGAACATATTTACAGACAGGAGGAAAAAAAATATACTGGGTTGACTTTTTTTTATAACTCATCCTTTGGATATTTCTTAGGCTTAATGTTAAGTATATGTGGATGTTTGACTGATAGAGCCTCAGGCACAGGCAGCCATAGCTGGCTAATTCGACTCACTGAACTGGGCCTTACCTCTGTGTTTTGTTGTGTTGGTGCCTTTTGGATCATTTTTTGTGGGATTATCTGAAAATTATTAAATAATCTATGGTGCAAAAACAGAGGAAAATCACTCGGTGACATGAACAGATCAATGTCATCAAAGGTGTCGATTGCTTCTGTTTGAACAGTTTCTAAAGGCTGCTGTTTGTTCATTTGGGAAATGTTTTGCCTGTTTGGCTTGTTGTACTTGGGGGATGCGCTCGGCCAATGTGCTTTTTTGGGTTGCAAATTTGCGTTACCGACAAAGTTAAGCTTTTGAGCTGCTGGGAATACAGTTTATCTAACAAAATGAGTGAGACTAGTGAAATGCCCGAGGAAAATAGAGGAAAGGAGGACAACCAAGCTTGAAATAAGGGCACTGACTTGAAAAATTGAAAGTCTTCAGACAGAATACAAATCAAATGTGGGGAAAAAAACAAAAGGACTCACACATGAAATTAAAGAGCTTACAAAAAAGGATGAAAATGCAAGGGAAGATTGCAACAAACTGGGGAAATTGATTCAGCTGTATTAAAACCACAAAGAAGCACACGAGTCAGTTATTATATTAAGTCCCGAAGAGGAAAAGGAAACCCAGAGAGACTGGTTTAAACGTATTACCGAACACAATTCAGACGTTATGGAAGCTCTAAAGCAATGGCATTTTGGAGCTTGTAGACTTTTCTGCAAACTGGTCACAGGGCTGTGGGATGCACTGCTTGCTGCAAATTTAGACATTTCTCCCATTTCCCCTGATGAGGCACCTGGAAAAGTGAAACTGAAAATACTCATTCACTAATGTTCAAAATGACATTCTCCTCTCCAAATCAGACAATATGGCAACAACAGACAAATGTAAATACCACAAGTGTGTGGAATATTTAAAGTGTCATGGTTCTGGGTCATTTTGACACAGCATTTTCTATTTCTTGTATTTTGGTATTTTTTCTGTATTATGGTTTATTTTCTGATTCTTTAGTTGTCCTGTTTGGATAAGTTTCAGTGTTATTCTGGTTAAGAGTTTGTTCTTAGGTTTAGTTCAGTGTCTAGTCTGTGCCTGTCATGTTTCCTGTTTTACTTTGAAAGTCCGTGTCTCATGTTAGCGTGTCCAATGTTACTCTCCCCTGTGTTGTCATTATGTTTCATTCGAGTCAGCTGTGTCCTCATGTGTCTCCACTTCCCCTCATCACCTCATGTGTGTTTCACCCCATGTCTGGTCATAGTTTTTTGTAACAGTTTATGTCATAATTCTAGGTCTTAGTTCTCCCAGCATTCCTCAGTTTATTCAGTATTTCATAGTTGTTCATAGTTTTTTTCTCAGTTTCCATGTTTTTACCTGCAACTAGCCAAATAAAGGTTCGTTTGGCTTTCAAGTTTCGCCTCTTCGCCTCTGTCTACTCTTGGGTACTCTATACAAACCCACACACAGTCTGCCCCTGCACACCGTGACATAAAGAGGTGATAAAGGTATCTCTGGTATAAGTTTGACATATATTATTACTGTTATTCATTCATATACTTGGAAATGGAGTGGCATTTATATAGCAGTTTCAGGCACCAAACAGCTAGTTCAGATTAATCTAATATGCAAGGCTTTGTACAGTGAGTAAAAACCAAGGTACACAAAAAACACCCACAGGGCACAGGGAGAACAACAGCCCCACATTCAAACCCAGAGGGTCCTTAAAAAAAGTTAGCATAATGAATGCTTTTCATATAACTTCTAATGTTTTTACTACACTTTCAAACGTCAGTCACCAGTATCTCATAGGCAGTCCCTTCAGCTTCAGCTTCCTTGAAGTGGAATAAACTTTAGATTAGGTCATGCCCACTTCACCTCACGTGAAATGCTGATTGTGTTGACGCAGCTTTGAGGGTATATTTCTATAGACTGTACCTTGAGTAACAAGAATTACTTTTACTCTACCTTTATTTCTGCGAGTTCAGGAACCTCAGCCAAACTGTGTTTAGAGAATCGTACCTGACGATCATGAAAATATGGAGTCATGTTTTGTAACAGGACAGCAGGAAAAAAAAGATTAAAATATATCCTTACCGATAGGAGTTGTGCATACAAAAGGACAAATCTCAAAGTATTGAGTTACCAGTCCAAGACAATAATACCAACCACAGTTAAACTCTCACCACTATCTCACCACAGCTCCCTTGACAACGTCAGTGACGTGGTTACATTACCTGCTTCAAAAAATGCTGAAAAGAGCAAAAAATTAAAAAGAAGGAGATTAATTGTTTTTGATAGTGACAATCTTCAGTACCAAACATCCATTAAATCTATTAATCACAGCAGTGAGAGCAAGAATAGAAACCCTGGAGATTGTTTCTATTTTCTGGAACAGTACACAAGAGGATGACCGAGAAAACTTTAACAGCTGTCTCCATGTTGTCTTGGACAGAGGATTCAGAAAGGCTTAGTCTTTGCTAAAGGAGCATTTTGGCAATGAGCATAAAATTTACACAGCTTATATGGAGAAGGCTCCTTAAAGGCCATCAGTAACACTGAGCATGACATTAAAGCTCTGTAAGCACATAGCCTCTTTCTGAGAGGACGTTATAATGCTGTGGAAGACCCTAACTACACGCGTGAGCTTTACAACATGCTTCAACAGGTTAGTCATGACAGAGAAGTTTCCCTATTTCAAAAAAAGGACATTGAAAATAATAATTTTAGGTTTAGGCCATTAAAAATGAACACCAGCAATTGCCATTATCACTCTCTCTCTCTCTCTCTCTCTCTATATATATATATATGTTATACTACTGTAATGGTTGTCCAGCTTCTGGGCTACAGGAATCCATGATAAAGTTGTTCTATATACCACAAGTTCTGGAGTTTAGAGTGTATATGATGGACATTGCGCTTTCAAAACCATGCTTTCTTGGACCATTAAAAGTCATTATGGCCAGGAGGACATGTCAACAGGCATTTGGTTTAAAACCAGAGAAGCTGTGGGCACAGTAATTCAAAACTGACTGGCAGCGTCAGAGATGACTTAGGACCTTCAAAAAAAGTAGTAGTTCTCAAATATACCTTTAAAATCTGCCGAACTAGTCAGTAGTCATTACAGCTCCGGATTACCTTTAAAGAAAAGGGAATTAAGCATACTTGACAATAGAAATGTTGCACCAAAGGGTGAGCTGAACATTACAGAGAAGTTTCCAGAGGGACCATTTCACCATTTGTTTCAAACTACACCAACTTAATATATGATATAACAAGGTTAGCAGGTAAGGTACGTGATCCTGACAGTCTCCTGGAACATAGTGAAGGTAAAAAAACGATATGTACCACACAACCGAGGCGGCTGAGGTTATTCCTCAGGCTGCCCAGTAACAGAGAGACTTCTGACTGGGATTTAGCCTGAGAACACAGAGCTGGGTTCAGCCTCATGGTGACACAGCGTAACTCTGGCTAACCCAAAAAGCTCATTAACAATGAGCATGAGACTGCAGTCACTAACAGAATTCAATGGCTGTTCATTTACCCAGTTACACTTGAAATTATAATGCTACACTCTGTGACATGAAAAGACTGATTTTTGTTACTAAATCATGAGCAGAGTGAATTCAATAGATAGATAGATGTCCTGTACTCTGCAGGCAGCATGCTCCTGTAATCCCCCAGAGGCAGCATATGGACCGTGAAGCACAGACACACAGACAGGGATACACTCAGGACTTAGAAATATGATTCATTTCTTTCCCCTCTCTAATCCCCTACAAACAAGCTGGTGGCTGGCCTGCTCTGGAGGCACACTGTAATCATGCCACAGGCTGCTGCTGCTGCCAGAGCTGAGCGGCCTCCCCACCATCCCTCCCTTCTTCCTCCCTCCCTCCTGTCCAACTGCAGTCCAATTTCCTCTTAATCGATTCCTAATCCCACTGCCACCATAACACATGCGTCAAGCACACGCCCAGGCACACGCAAATACACATAAGCATGAATTCGTACTGACGTGGGTGCAATTGCATCACCAAACATACACTAGTGAATGCAGACTCTTTTAAACATATAGTTTTTCTTTCAGGGAAAGCAACAGTACACATAAAACACAAGCATTCTGCTAATGCATGCTTATTGGTAGACTAAGAACTTACAATAGGACACACATCTTAATGGCACTCGTTTCCAGAGGAAAACTACACATTGGAAGACTAAACGCCAGAAACTTACATGTCGTTGAAGTTAATCGGGAAACTGCAGCTAGAAATTCTCTGGTGCTCCTATAGCTTCAGGGCTGAACTCAAAATGACAGATGTAGTAGCTCATAGTGTTGTGATATCCCTGACATCTACACAAAGGCAATTTACTATAATTGAAATCCATAAAAAGCTCAGTTATCTAAGTTTACAAAATATAACAAAGGCAAGAAGACAATCTTTAATAAAATATGCTGCTTAATCAGAAAGTTATTAATTATACTACCTGTTATATTACTCTGTAACATGATCTGAAATGCATTATTACATTATTATCATTAGGTAACAATATAAACCTGAGACTACAGTTCTATAGGCCAACACGTATTCCTGTCCTACATATAGGTTTTTAGTGTTTACGTAACCACACAAAAATATGCCCAGGCATTACCCACAGCGATTCTGTACAAGCATGTACAGGAAATCAAATCTACAATGTGGCAAGCCTGACCGCTCATCACTGCTTTTTGTTACCTGTTAAAGTTCAGGCTCTGGAAGCTGGGCTGGGGTGTGCACTCAGTCAGCTTATCATCACTCTGAGATCTTTGCTAGCTTTGTGTTAGCATACTGTCTGTGCAGATGTTTACATTTTACCATTGCGCTCTTGTCCTTTTGTGCAATAAAAATAAAAGTAAGAGGAGTAAGTCCACTCCTTGTAAGTTGTAGACTGCTCCACCATTTTCCTCCTTCCTCCACGTGTAAGAAAAAGGATATGTCTGATGTTTAGTTTTCATTCTGTCCGGCTGTCATGCAGTTTGTATTGAAAGTAATGATATAATAAAAAAATAACTGTAATGGGATTGCTGGATTTAGTACCGTAAAGTGTCACATTACTGCATTACTGAGAAATATAATGTGATTGCAGTAGTGCTTATAGTTGTAGAGTGTTACACCCAACACTACATATTGCACAGTAATGCTCCAAAAGGTACTAGCAGTGGAAACAGGGCAAAGAGACATCCAGTTCAGTAATAATTAACAGTCTGGGAAGTCTCCAGGTATATACCTTCATATTATTCCCTAGTCTGTATGAATCCCTTTTAGACCCGGAAAAAATCACTAGAGGAACTGTAGATTTAAGCACTAGAGCAGGGGTGGGGGAACTCCAGGCCTCAAGTGCCGCTGTCCTGTGGGTTTTAGATGCGTCCTTGATCCAACACAGCTGATTTAAATGGCTAAATTACCTCCTCAACATGTCTTGAAGTTCTACAGAGGCCTGGTGATGAACTAATTATTTGATTCGGGTGTGCTGACCCAGGGTGATATTATGTTTTATTTCTAATATTTCTAATAATTGGAGAACTCACTGTGCACAATTTGAAACAACACATAACAGATGAAATTCATGTACTGTGACCAGTAATCATGTGCTAACTTGTCAAGATCTGGTGAATAAGGTCCCATTCACACAGGTCTAGAGAACAACTATTTACAACAGTTTGAGCCTGGTTCTGTCGGAGGTTTCTTCCTGTTAAAAGGGAGTTTTTCCTTCCCACTGTCGCCAAAGTGCTTGCTCATAGGGGGTCATATGATTGTTGGGTTTTTCTCTGTATTTATTATTGTAGAATCTACTGTACAATATAAAGCGACTTGAAGCGACTGTTGTTGTGATTTGGCGCTATATAAATAAATAAAATTGAAAATTGAAATTGAACCATCTGGCAACCACTGATGAGGGAATGATGAGTACTTATGAGCAGTTGGCGAGGTTTTGGAACCACTGCCAACCTTTTAGGGAATACACATTTCTCTCTAGCAACCAGTGAGTGTATAAAGACAGCTCTTGAGCAAAGTGTACATCAAGTCATGTAAAAAATGTAAATATTTTGAGAGGGCACAACATGACGCGTATTGTCAAATGTTTGATAAGGTTGATAGAGCATTCACAGTACTTTGTATTGTATGTATTTGTATGTATTTAATAATTTAATTATTTATTCACCATAAAATTCTACACACAATTCCCCATAATGACAAAGTGAATAAAGTTTCCTCGATATTTTTGCTAATTTATTAAAAATATAAAGCAAAAATATAACATGTACATAAGTATTCACAGCTTTTGCTCAATCCTTTTTTGAAGCAGCTTTGGTAGAAACTACAGTCGTTTTGAGTATGATGAAGCTTGGCACACCTGTTTTTGGTCAGTTTCTCCCATTCTTGTTTGAAGAACCTCTTAAAGATCCATCTAGTTGGGTGGGGAATGTCAGTACATAGACATTTTTAAATCTCCCAAGAGATCTGATGTTCAGTCAGGTTCAACTGTGGACTATGGACCCAAGGACATTCACAGAGTGGTCCCTAAGCACACAGCCAAGTGGTGTCTTGGCTGTGTGCTTAGGGTTGTTTTGTTGGAAGATAAACCTTTGCACCAGTCCGAGGTCCAGATGGCACTGGAGAAGTTTATCATCAATGCATATTGCTGCATTCATCTTTCCCTCAACACTGACTAGTCTCCTAGTTTCTGCTCCTGAAAAACATCCCCACAGCATGTTGCTGCCACCACCATGCTTCACTGTAGGGCTGGTATTGGCCTGGTGATGAGCAGTGCCTGGTTTCCTCCAATCATGACTCTTAGTATTCTGTGTTTTATTGGTTTATTTTTATAGCATGGTTTTATGCATGTTTTTATATATTTTTGCATGCTTTTATATTGAAGTTTGTTTTTTACTTCCTACCCAACCATAACCACACCTGCTCACACTGCATAAAAGATGGGAGGTGTGGGCAAGTCGATAGGAGTCACAGAGCAGGTGCAGAATGACACAAACATGAAGACTGCAGAGCTTCAGCAGAGCAACAGGATGGGGAAGCCGGACAGAAGCCAAGGAGACTGGCTCTGGAAGTGTCTGCGGAACTGTTGTTGGATATAGTGCAGGAGTTGTATGCATTAAGGCCTTTCTCAGCCAACCAATGAAGAAGAGGGTTTTCTATGATGGTTGGTGCTAGAACATCCATGTCAAGACTGTTGCACCTGTCATACATTGTATATGTGTAGGACTTTTAGCTTGGTTTTAGTTTTTTAAATGCCCGGGAATTGTTTTATTGTAAATAAATGTTGAATTTTGTGCTCCTTGGTTATCAAAAAATTGAATCCAAGTGTTAAACTTGTATTTGTTAGCTGTTCACTGGAACTCTCAATGAGAGAGCCAAAGAGGCGATACATACAGTATTAAAATTTAATTATTTATCATAGCACAACTGTTCCTCAATAAAGTTACCTTTTCATTTGTCAGTCATTAGCACCAGATATTATTTATCATACCTCAACATCGTAGCATAGCATAGCCCTAGTCTGAAATCTGCACAGATTACATAAGAGACATTAAAAATAATAATTCGTATCAATCATTTAAATAAGATTTGTAATGGTCCAGTAATACTTCTAAATCACATAGTACTGCAGTGTAAGTAGTGAGTGATCTGCAGCTAACAGTGGTAACAGGATCAGTATTACACTATGAATGGATCAACCAGCCACTGTCAGCCTCAGCATACACTTCTGCTTAGGGCTTTACTGCAGATTACAACTTAACACCTAGTTAATATCACTAATAGTAAAAGTCAGACTTTAGAGCCGCAGATTAATGATATGCTTCACTGAAACAGTGTCTGGATTATGGAGGCACTTGGCATTTGGAGCTAGTGAGGGTATGTATCCAGTGACTGAACCTGAGGCAACAGGTAGCAGTGGTTTATGTGGCCATTTCAGTACCTCTCTGGTGCCTGTGCCACTCTTTCTGATGTCCCACCTCCCATCAGAGGTTTCATTTGATTTCTTTCCCACTGCATGTAACCTACCTCTTCTCCCTCTGCACCCTTCTCTTCCTCCCTTCTTCTCACATGTTCCCTCCTTCACACCGCCTCCCCTCGTCTGACCCTTCCTCCCCGCCACCTCTCCCAGTGTGCCCCTTCTTTCCCTCCGCTCCACCTCTCCTTGCAGTTTGTTATTCTTGCTGATCTAATTTAGAGAATGTCCCAAATCCTCTTAGTGTCCTGCTCCCTCAGCGCAACACTAAGTGAATTAGATGGGATTACTGTCTCCCTCTTCCTCCACCTCCTCCTCTTCCTCCTTCTCGTCCTCCTCTTCCTCTCCATCCACGCCATCACTCTCGCTCATCATCTCTATGTCCATCTTTCTGTGGACATTTCTCTTTTCATCGGCGGGATTAAAGCCTTCTCCCTCTCCACATGACAAATTGGTTCCAATGTTCCCCCTGCTGACAGATGCTGTCGCAGGTCCAGTCCATCGTGGAACATTAAGTATCGTTAATTAAACTTTGACCTCTTGCAAATAGAAAAATAAAATCATGACATAACACAGATGAAGTCCATCAAGCATCAGCATGTCAAAGTAGAACAGGGAGAAGATATTACAAGGAAAGCGCTGTATGAACATGGATGCTGCTGATCAGGGTTACCGCTCACCCTCGTTCCAGTGCAGGCTGCACTGCTGGAACCACGTTTCTCAACTGTGTGACTGGGATTGATTGCACAGGATGCTGGAGGAACCCCAGATCCAGTTTTGTGCCAGTAGTCTAATCCTCAGTCTGGCTCCCACAGCTTCACCCTGATCTCTCCTGTGTAATTGCAGGGTCAACTTAGGTCCTGTTTACCAGAACGAACTCTGTGGTAACACTAAATTTGTCAGAATCCCTTTTCTTTCTTAAAAAATGTGAGATGTTGGTGTTACTATAAAAATATTATTTTAACCATACATATACACAAGCTGTCTCACATCCTGTACTTATGAACTTTAGTCTTGTTACCTAGATTAGGTAGGACTTTCCTACAAATTACTCAGTTTTTGACCCAGAGCTAAATGTTGGACCATTTTATTAGTTTGTTACTTAGTACTAATGAGCAGGGTGTGTGTCTATGTAGCGCATCCATAAGAAAGAAGGTGTGAAACAGATAGGGCAGGAGACGAGGAAGATGCGAGATTCCTTAAATGTATTCATAACATTTTTTCAACTATTCACACCTAGAGCCAATTTAGAATCACCAGTTAACCTCACCCCACTAACTGCATGTCTTTGCACTGTGGGAGAAAGCCAGAGTACCCAGACAGAATCCACACAAACATCAGAGAACATGCAGACTCCACACAGAAAGGCCTGTGAGACCAAAGTGCTATCCCCTGCTCCACCTTGCTGCAAGCTGGTGATTCTAAATAAGGTTAGGTTAGCCCTGTAACAGACTGGTTACCTGTCCAGGGTGTACCCCACCTCTCAACCTATGGCAGGTGGGATAAGTAGGCTCCATCGGTGGAGATTGGATGGATGGATACATTTGAAGCTCAAGGGAAATGTTACCATTTATGGATGACTCATTTCAACAGTGAGTTTGTGTTACGTTCTTTTCCCCAGAGTCGTCTTTGAAAACAAATTGAAAGATAATTTTGCATTAACCAAAAGTGTGGGAGTGCCAGACCAGTTAATTTGCAGAAGAAGAATCTTATTATCATAATTTCTGTGCATACGTTGCAGCATTTGGCTTGAGACATCACTACTCTGTTGGAATTCACGCAGTATGCAACAGATACGGGCTCAGGAGGTAGAGCAGGTGAGCTATTAATCACAAGGTTGGTGCTTCAGTCTCTGGCTTCCTCAGTCTGCGTGTCAAAGTATCCTTGGGTAAGATATCTAACCCCAAGTTGCTCGTCCATGGATTCTTCAGAGAATGAATGTGTGTGAATGTTGGACAAGAAAAAGAGAAAAAAAGTAGAGAAAACGTGCTTGTATGAACGGGTGAATGGGGCATGTTGTATAAAACACATGGGGTGCTCAGATAGACTAGAAAAATGCTACATAAGCATAAGAACCAATCCATTTAAGTTTGTTATAGTTATTCACCATGAAGTTTTCAGACAGACATTTTGTAGCTTTCCCTCTGTATGTACAACACTTATATCCAAATCCACTTTATTTATATAGCACATTTAAAAACAGAGAGTTTTCCCAAAGTGCTGTACAGAAACAAAAGAGTAAAACAGAAGATAAAACTGACACTCACATAAAAACATAATAATACACATAATAAAAATATCAACTCACACCAGTCTGAATGCTATCGAAAAAATGTGTGTTTTCAAAAGCAACTTAAAAACAGGGAATGAAAATGCCTGTCTAATATTTAAAGGCAGCGTATTCCAAAGTTTGGGGGCCATAATTGAAAAGGTTCGTTCTCCTCTACATTTTAGCCTAGATTTTGGGACAACCAACAGCAGCTGGAAAGGTATGGGGGAGCATGACCATTAAGGCATTTATAAACCAGCGTTAGGACTTTGAAATCAATTCTGTCATGAACAGGAAGCCAATGAAGAGAGGACTGGATAGGAGTCACATGTTCATGCCTGTGGGTACCAGTCAAGAGGCGGGCAGCAGCATTTTGAATGAGCTGAAGACGTGCAAGAGATCCTTGGCTGACTCCAACATACAGTGCATTACAGTAGCCAAGCCGAGTTGAAATAAAGGCATGTATTACCTTCTCCATGTCATGTCTTGACAAAACTGGCTTCAGCTTTGCTATTTGCCTCAACTGGAAAAAGCTTTTTTGCAACACAGAACTAATATGTTTGTTCAATTTAAAACCAGAGTCCATAATGACTCCCAAATTTGTCACATGCTGTTTGATATAAGACCCTAGCCAACCACAATTCCCAAGCAGGTTGCATGAAATATTATTAGGTCTAAATACAATCACCCCCGTTTTACTTTCATTGAAACTCAAAAAGTTCAGAGCCATCCAAGCTTTGACATCATCAAGGCAGTTCAAAAGGATTTGGATGGAGCCTGGGCCATTTGGTGCTAAAGGCAAATAAATTTGGCAGTCGTCTGCGTAGCAGTGAAAGGATATTTTGTCTTTTCTGAAAATAGACCCCAAAGGGAGCAGGTATAATGAAAAAAGAAGAGGGCCAAGGATTGAGCCCTGGGGCACCCCATGAGAAAGGGGGGCTGAGGTGGACTCAAAATTTTCAACATTAACACTAAACGTTCTGCCATTCAAATATGAACGAAGCCAATCCAGTGCTGCACCTTTGATGCCAACCCAGTGTTCCAAACGGGAGGTAAGAATACTGTAGTCAACAGTATCAAACGTTGCAGTAATATCTAAAAGCACAAGGATCACAGCACTTCCACAATCATTAGCTAAAAAGATATTGTTAAAAACTTGTAAAAGTGCTGTTTCAGTGGAGTGTAAATGTTTAAAACCAGACTGAAAAACTTCCATGATACCATTAGTATCTCAAAACGTATTCAGTTGGGTAAAAACAATTTTTTCCAATAACTTTGAAAGAAATGGAAGTTTTGAAATGGGCCTAAAATTTGAGCAAACTAAAGAGTCAAGGCCAGGTTTTTTAATAAAGGGTTTACAGTTGCATTACAATTGATACATTTGTATCAAACCTTGCCTGATGAGGCATTGATGGTCGTGTTTATTGAGACTTTGGATGTATACAAAACTGTGAGTCAACTGCTTTCAAAAAGTTTTGCGCTTTTGTTGTAATACCTGTACTGATTTTCCTAAACCTTGCCTCTAACATATGCCCTTGATGCAGCAATAATGAAAAAGACTGAAACTAACACTAAAAGTAAATGAAATTAAAAACAAAAAGTCTACATGTTACAATCTCTTCATTGTAACATGTTACAATCTCCACGTTCACTTACTGACATGCTTGGCCTTTACACGTGGCTCAAACACGTATCAGTTATCAGTGTTTTATTACCTACAGTTGTTCTCATTTTCAAAGTGTTTCTAGTTTGATCACTACATATGCTGTATTTTCTATGGATTACACTGGTAATAGTGTCTTTTTAAATTCATCACTCGTCACTGCCCTCTGTGTCTGATAGCATCCAGTGTAGCCTGAGAGCCGCTGACCTTTGCCCCAATCACTCCACCACATTTATGTTACCTCCTGTGTTTTCTTACTTCAGTATGAATACTTCTTTCATATCCTGGAATACTTTACACATGTTTTACCCTCATGGAGCTGCATCAGAGCATTTTACATGACACAGGACCAAAAGTCCTGCTTTTTAGCCTAAAACCCCACTCCATGTTTTTGTCCCCCTTCGCCTTCCCATGCTTCCTCCTCTGTCTTTGTCTCAGTCATCCCTGTTTATTCTTTCTCCCCCTCTCTCGTCATCTGTAGGCCATCTGATTCCCCCCCCCCATAAACAACGACTACCTACCCATTTCTCCTCCTTCACTTTCAGTAATTCCAGCGTTGCCTCTCTCGTTCGCTCGCTTGCTCACGTAGCTCGCCCTAATCCAGCTCTGACCTCAATCCCGTGATGTAATGGATCATGTGACGCGGGGAGGATGGGAGAGAGGAATAGAAAAGAGGAGAGTGAGAGAGGAACAGGGGACGTAAAGTGGGGAAACATGGCCTAATCCCCAACGCCGGAGCTGCAGACCAATCACAAACTGGTGGGGTGGGAGCGGGAGGGGTGGGGGTCAGGGGTGCCTCCATTAAGTTACAAAATGTCAGTCAGACACACACATAAGCACACACCAACAACACACACTCCTTCTGGAAACAACAAGTCAACATGTTTGTTCCGTCTCTGTGACTCGGTGGCTATTTACACGTCAGTGTGTCTGCCAAAAAAACACATCAACAGCCAGGCTGTTTGTGACGGGCGGGCAGTCTCACACTCACACAAATATTTACTGTGTGTCACTGTGACGATATGAAGAATTCATCAAGAAACAGCATCTATTCAGTGCCAAATCATGGGCATCGAGCCTGCAGTCTGTGCCGTGCAAACACGCAAAGGCCTAAAAGATCACTTTTGACTGTACATGGGAAATAGAATCTACGCAATATTTGTCTTTGTCCTGCTGTAACCATCAATTATTTTGTTCTTAAGTAGTGAAAAGCAAAGAAAGAAATGTGTGAAGTCACTATATTCTCAGGGGAACTGCTTACTTTCCATGTTTCTGTTTCACTGCCCATGCACACGTCCTGCAGTTGTATTTAATTTGAAAAAACAGACACAACATGAGGAGGAAATATAAGGAGAGGGAGAGAGTGACCAGGGGGGTTGCTCAGTCAGTCACAAAATTGAAGTTCATAACTGGTCAATGGAGGGCGCTGTAGAGAGGCTGCCGAGCATTTCCCATGTGTCTGCAGACTGTATGTTCTCCCTCCCTCCCTCCTCGCCTGCTTCTGGTAGCAGTGTGACTAGAGAAGCACATGGCCTAAGCGATGCAAGCCAGCACAGACACACACATGCACACAGGGACACACTAGTGCTGCACAGCAACATAACTCGGAGCCATGAACATTTACTCACTCGTTTCACTTGAGTGTTTGATCTTAACTTTGCACTGCTGTATGAGCAGGGTTTAGTGCTGCCTGTAGGTTCTCCCTGTGACTGTGTGGGCTTTTTTTTTTTAATGTTATCCAGATTCCTCCAAAAGTCCAAAGACACATGCATGCTGGGTTAATTGGTGATTCTTAGATAGCCATGAGTGTGTAAGTCTTTCTGGTTAACAGCAGTCTTCCCTGAATGAAAGAAAGCCTTTTTCAAAGCTTTGTGTTGATCTTTAAGATCTTTCACTCACAAGAAAACACAACTTTATTATTTCTTCTGAAATAAATGTATGAGCAATTCACCATATTAATATCATATTGTATAAAAATAAGACTTGAAACAATTGATCAAGACAAGAGCTGGTCAAGAAGGTTTTTACTGAGGCCATAAATCAAGTGAGGGGAAGGGCAATTTTTCTCATAGCCTTAAATACAATCTGACTTCTTTTTGCAATAAGAAATGTCACCCCCTGCTGGCAATCAGTAAGAATGCATTTTTAAGGCACTCCAATCTTGGCATCACTTTTCCCTTTTTGTTTTCCAGACAAAGGGATTTTTTTATAGACAGTCAGCAGGTTACCTAATTTTAACCTAAATACCTTTATTATTCTAATGTAACAGCATTTTCTCTGACCACATATATACTGACCAGTGGAATCACACTTCAGCATTAAGTGGATTAAAAAGCTACACTATATGAAACCATCACTTGCCCTGACCCCACATGTAGTCCTTAGCATTCAGCTACTTTTTCTTTTGTTCTTATGTCCCCCTCATTGTCCACACACAGTGTGTACAAACAGCTACAGTCTTTATTAAACAGCATGTGTGGGACTGCTCTGAACCCTGCTGTGTTGCTAGCTGACTACCAGCTTGTGTTAACAGGAGAACACAGTTAATCCCTCTGAGCAATTCCCAACTCCAGCCACCCCCCACCCCACACAACCACCAGTTCCTCATCACCCCCACTTACTAGTCTCTTTGTGGTGCACTGGTACATTACAGTAATCTCTGTGGTCCACTCTTGTAGTCTTAACCCATTCACCGCCCTCCCACAGTGACTACATCCCCAAATGCTGCAACCATACAATAATGAAAAAAAAAAAAACAACCCCAAAAACCCAATGTTACTTCCATCTTCTGCCAGACATCCCAGCTGGACTTCACAAGACAAGTGAGGTTAAACCCACCTCAGTCTCAGTTTGATTTCACCTACTTATTGTGAGGTTAGGGCCATGGGTGGATGCCAGAACAGGCTGCTATCGCTACTATCCACTCAATTTGACCTCCAAGAGCATTTTTGGTGTAGTCACCTGAAAAATAATATGTCCTTCTTTGAGGTACTGCCCATCCAAGAAGCTTGTGCTCCAGTTTTGGTTAATCTGTCGCTTACAAGCATGTATGGTTTGTGAATGCATCTTGCTAACCAACCTGGCTAGCATTTCAGGGCTAACCAATTAATTTTTCCAAGGTGCCACATGAGACTGTTGTTGAGGGTCACACCAATAAGCTTATAAAGAGATCAAATGAATACAGATCAGAACTGAGTTCACCTTATTGGTGTGGCCAGTTTATCATGTGGCCCCTTGGGAAAATAAACTGCCTAGCTTCTTAGCTTAACTTAGCATACTACACTCTCATCCAAGTAAGGTCACGTCTGGCTCCTTTACAACACATCGAGGCCCAATTGAACACTTTAAATATAATCCAATAAAAACTGTGATTATAATTGTTTGGATAATGATGGGGACAGGGTACATATGTTAGGTGAATGTGGACGCAAACATAAACCTGATCTTAAAACCGCATTATAATGATGTAAGTTGGACATGCAGTAACACAATCAATTAGAAATAATAAAGAATAAGATGGATTTATGTCCTGTTACAAGGTAGCTTTTTAATTCTCTCTCTGAAACGCAGTGCCGTCTGTATGAGAATAACCTGCTCGTTTCTATTCATGTGTGGTGGATGTTGGATTGAGAGCAAGGACCCCAGGAAGAACAGCTAAGGCTGATGCTAGTGGGGATCCTTATTAAACAAATAAACAAATAAACAAATGACATCAGACTTTTCACCTTCACCTTCACGTCTGACAAATTCTAATGCTTTAGAGTTTAGATTTTAGATTTTAGAGATCAATCCGTTCGAACTGTTTCAACTGGTTTAAACAGTAGAGATGCCTGATTGCATAGAGTTTTATGCCAGTTTTGGCCCCCACCCGTTCCCCCCACCATATACATCTGTCCCTCTTCCTTCTTCTCCTTCTGTCCTATGTATACACCCCCTCCTCCCCCAGATAAGACACACAAACACACACACATACGCACTGTACCAGTTCTGTTCTAATCTGGGGTCGACCCTTCAACTTGCCCCCTTCTCCCCCAACACACACACACTCATCTCTCTCTCTTCCTCAACATCTACCCACTTCCCTCATTTGCCCACTCCCCCCCTCCACTCCTCCCAATCCCAGCACTGTGTTAATCTGCTGCTGGTCTGACGGTCAGCACTTTGAGCAGCAGACAGACAGATTGGCTGTAATCCCCTGAGTGCCACAGATGGAGTGCCACTACGCAGACCTTGGGGAAGGTGAACGCACAGTTGTGTACAAATTCACACACATATACACACTGAAACACACACATAGACAAAAGCATGAAACAGAAAGAAGAATAACTATGATCATACCTCTTTAATGTGTTGACGTGCAGAGTCCATTATATGTTGAGCTATTAGAGCTGTAGTGGTTTCACATGATGCTTCTTTGCTTTAAGAGCAGACTCGGCCTGAATGTTTCTAAAGAGCAAAGAAAAGCTAGAGAGGCTCCAATCAGTGGCAAAAACTATACACAAATATTTCACACAGTAATTCCTCGTTACTGCAGCTTATTCAGAACAATAAAGGCCTGGCTCACCTGCTGCCACCATGGTACCCTTCAGGTCCAAATCCTGAAAGAGACCATTCTTTTCATATTCTGCCATGAAATCCTGCAACTGACAATTAGTAGGGTCTTCCTTTTATCCAGAGCATGAAATTATTTCGTGTATAATTAACTGGGTAAGTGTGTGAAGCCAATTTTCAGTATAATCTGGGAAAATGCGCAACAGTTTGGGACAGGAAACAGACTGGGTTATTGTGCCACCGAGGCAGGATGCTTAAGTCTGATCCTGGTATGGATATTTCAAATAATCCAGTACAAATTTATCTGCTGAGCTGTCATTAAAAAAAATGTAAATACATGAAGCGAGACAAAGCATATAAACGTAAATAGTATGATGTAAAAAATCAGCTTGTCAAACTTACTGATCAGGTGATATTTGCCCCCCCCAATCACCTAACACCTGCTGCTATACAGGCTAGGGCACTTTGGTCAGTTGAACTCACGACTGAGGGTGGAATTTAAATGAGAACACGGGTTGTTGGGTGGCATTCATGGACAAAGGCTCTGGCGGTCCAACCCCTGGCTGTTGGAATGTTGGATCTTGGGATATGGCATGTCACATCTCATGTGGGGGAGGAGCCTGACTTTGCGTATAAGGTTGAGAGACACTGGATAGATATAATAGGGATCACCTCAAAGCCCAACTTCAGAGCTTGGGCTCTGGAACCAGTGTCCTTGAAAGGGACTGGACTTTGCTTCAAACTGGAGTTGCCTGCAGTGAGCAGTGGCAGGCTTGGGTGGCTATTCTTGTATCTGCCCGGTTTGCTATCTGTACCTTCAGATTTTCCATTGTGGACAAGAGGGTTGTGTGCCTGTGCCTTCAGGTCGGGGAACTGGTCCTGACTGTTGTTAGTCACTTCAGAGTGCCCAGATCTGCCTGATCTGAGCCTGAATGTTATTCTGTTACTGAACTTGTGCTAATCACAATTTGTCATAACAAGCACGATGTTCAAGTATAAGGCTGTACATAAAAGCATGTGGTGCAAGTTGATGACTGTTTTTGTAATCGTTTCATGAGATCCATGATCTCATGTCTTGGACACTTAGGTGAAGAGAGGAACTCAAAAATCCTTCTGATGGAAGCTTTGGAACATTGAGTCCAAATAAACAATGCTGCACAGAGCTGCAGTCACAAGATGGTTGGTACCAGTCGAGGATGTAACAATGTAATTTTCATCCTAGGTGTGGAACACTGCAATTTTGTTGGCTTTGTAAGGTGGTGGCCTCAAGCTTGACCAGGCAGGAATGAGAATTAGCATCCCCAAGTTTAAATATCTCTGGGTTTTGTTCATGAGTAAGGGAAGATTGGAGCGGGAGATTGATAAGCGGATTGGTGCAGTGTCTGCAGTGATGCAATCTACATCCCTACTCTCACCTGTGGTCATGGGATCTGAGTAGGTTTGGTTATCTGAGTAGGATGCCTCCTGGGGCTCACCTGGGCAAGGTGTTCCAGGCATGTATTACCACGAACAGGCCCCGGGGTAGGTCTAGGACACGCTGGACAGTATACATCTCTTGCGTGGCCTGGAAATGCCTTGGTGTTCCCCTAGATGAGCTGCAGGAGGTGTCCAGGGAGAGGAGGTCTAGGATTCTCTTCCTTGGCCCCCGCAACATGGTCCTGGATAAACATAGGATGGATGGATGGACATAGAAGAAAATAGAATAATATAAAGGAAAGCTGTGACAATTAGTCATTATACGCACTGCAGGTTTTCCTAACCAGGATGGGTTTTTTGTTTTTACACTGAAAGGTAGTTCATTTAGTCATTTATTTTATTATTAACTAACAAAAACTTGTTACATTTAGTCTGACTCAACTGGACTGGAAAGGAAAAATGGGAATCCTGTCAGCTGCAGTAGTTGTATGAATGCAGATCTCATGGAAAAAAATATATATGTAAAGACTGTGTCTTGTATGAAAGTTATTAAACCAGTATTGACTCAATAAAGTCATGTGAGCTTTTGATTAGAAGTGACATCAGACAGAAAAATGGTTCCCAGAAGCAATCGCTTGTCTGTGGGTATGTGGGTGTACATCCATACATGTTTGTAAGCCTGCACCAATGAACAGTGGTTGGTCAAAACAAAAGGATTAAAGGCTGGTGTTTGATTAGATGTTTGTTTGTCTGTATGTGTTTCATTGTAATCAGTATAGCTGAGGTCACACAGACATGCAGCGACATGGGCAAATGTGTGTGTTTTATTGTGATGAGCATGGCTGAGGGCATGGCTTTATCCCTTTTAATCAAGGGAGTAGAAGGATGAAATGAAACACTGATGAGGGGAATGATGTCAACCCAGGAAGGGAGTCTCACATCTCTGTGTGTCTGTATCCCTGCATTCCCGTGTGTGTGTGTGTGTGTGTGTGTGTGTGTGTGTGTGTGTGTTAGAGAGAGGGGCATAAAAATATTAAAAGGCAAAGTTTAATGGACAAAGAAAAAAAAGAATCGAATGTTATAGTTGAGCTTAAGGTTAACTTAAGTTTGGTTAACCACATTAGTGGTAAGAAAGATGGAAAAACATTTTGATTTCATCCATACAATTACAATCATATACATATATCTATATATTTCTAAATTAAAGCCCATTGTGATTTTAGAAATAACTAATTTCTTGGTGTAGAGGAGCTATGAGTTCAAGTCACAAACACTGTGTTGTAGCACCATCTAGTGGCGTCACTGCCATTAATATAATAAAAGGAATCTCCAAAAGTTGAATCTGTTCATCTGGACGTAGCGTTTTGTGGGAGAAACGTTTCGTCACTCATCCAAGTGACTTCTTCAGTCTCAGCTGACTGCAGGTTTCCCCAAACCTTATAAACAGTACATTTGCATAATGACTGAAACCAGCCCACTGAAGGAACAATGGGCCCTGAGTAAATGTGGTTATCCCAGCTGGACTTTTGTCAAAGCTGGGAAGGCACCTAAAAAAAGCTCCAGCCGATCCAGGAGAGAAGGACAACCGCTGCCCAGGCAAAAACCTGTAGTGATCCCGTATGTGTCCGGAGTATCGGAACAGTTGAGACGCATTTTTTCTAAACACCGGGTCTCTGTGGCTTTTAAACCCCCAAATACGCTGCGCCAAAAACTGGTCCACCCCAAGGATCGGGTCCCCCGACACAAACAGAGTAACATAGTGTACGCTGTTAAGTGCCAGGAGGATTGCCAGGATTTATACATCGGGGAAACCAAACAACCTCTAGCGAAGCGGATGGCACAACACAGAAGAGCAACCTCATCAGGTCAGGACTCTGCAGTTTATTTACACCTACAGGCCAGTGGACACTCTTTCAACGATGAGGATGTACACATCCTGGACAGGGAAGAACGCTGGTTTGAGCGCGGAGTCAAGGAGGCCATTTACGTGAAAAGGGAAAGACCATCTCTGAATCGAGGAGGGGGCCTAAGGGTACATCTTTCGCCATCTTACAACGCTGTGATTGCAGCCATTCCCCAACTCTCTGTGAATGGTACTCATGGCCATTGATCAGTGTTCTTTGATCAGTGGGTTTTGGTCAGTGATTGTTGATCAATGGTCATGGGAATTTGCATAATTATGATTAAGGAACTGACCTCACAGCCCATTGTTCCTTCAGTGGGCTGGTTTCAGTCATTATGCAAATGTCCTGTTTATAAGGTTTGGGGAAACCTGCAGTCAGCTGAGACTGAAGAAGTCACTTGGATGAGTGACGAAACGTTTCTCCCACAAAACGCTACGTCTAGATGAACAGATTCAACTTTTGGAGATTTACTTTCCTGGATGATTGAGAATGCATCAAGACATAATAAAAGGAACTTAAGGAAGTCCCAGGTACTCTCGAACCTACTGTATGTGCATCTCATTTAGCTTCAAGTTTTAAAGCTTGGGGTCATGTTGAGTCACAAAAACTATTTTATTTATTTTTGTTTCTGATGAGTTGGGAGCAGTTTGTAAGTGTGTGAAAATGAAGAGCCTAAAATATTTAAAGCTTACAGAGAGCACAAAGTACTCTTCACAATAAACAGGATCCTTACAGCGCCAACTCTAGCTATTTATTGCTGCTACAGAAACGAAAGTTATGCAGGTCAGCAACCATTTACATGTAGACTGAACTGAAATCTAAATTCTTACTATATTTTAGACTTCTTTTTTGTAATGCTGCTAAACTGTTGTAAAAGGTTATTGGTAAATGAACAGTGGTCTTTCTTTAACAGGTATAACCAATCCACCTGAGAGCATTTATTTATGCAGCACAGACACAGAAGAGTGTGTGTAACATCCATTTATTACCACCTTATATGACAAATCTGGAAATTACAAACATTGTTTAATTGAAACATTATCTTCAACATTTAAAAAAAAGAAACTCAAATAAAGCAAAAAAAACAAATTTAAGTTAAAAGGGGTGACAAGTCAACCTGAGAAGCGGTATACGGATGATCAATTGATCCAGAGTGAAGAAAATAAAAGTACAGGGGGGACGTATACAGAAAAAATGACTATTATTAGTCATTAAACGCTGATTCAGAATATCCTTCACATTTTAATCAGTTGTTTTATTTTTCTTAAAAAAATCATTTTTACACTTTGAGAACTTTTGGTTTTACAGAATGTTACAAACCTTGATGAGCCTTTGCTATAAAAAGGTCTTGGTATTAAAAAACATGCCACTGCTAAAAAAGTATCTCTGACACCATTTGAGCTCATAAGCTTTGGATTTAAATAATTAGAAGAACCCAATTTGAACACAACAAACAGACAGATGAGGTTAAACTCTATAAGAGCGTGTAGAAGAGGATCAAACTTTGGTGTCATTGAGAGTCAGTAGCATCACATTTCAGTAGAAAAAAATATTTCAAATCTGCTTTTTGTATTTGTTTTGTTTGAATCTGTTTCATCCCCCCAACTTTGTGTCAAATAGTTTCAAAAATAAAATTAAAAAAAAAAAAAAAAAAAAAAAAAAAAAAATCACAAGTGTGAGACTTATTTGGAAAGACAAAACTCAACACAATGAATAACAGCAATGAGCCGTATAGTAATCATAGAACTACTTCCCCAAGATGCTGATAGACTGTATACAATTTGCTGTGGTGATCAGAGCCAACACTCACGCAGACACACAGGACACCAAGTCCAGGCTCAGCTCTCCGGAGCAGAAACAAACTGCTGCTGAGCGGAGGCTGGCAGGACAGGAAGCAGGACGAGAGGACCCGGCAAGTTCTTCTAGCACCCTGCTGCAGAAAGGAGACCAGAGTCCCCCCAGCAGAAAAAAAACAGCCATCCTGTCCTCCTGCTTGTCCCTCCCACGTTTGCATTGTTCTAGTCTGTTTCTCTCCTCACTTTATCCATGTTACCCACTCTCTCACAGAGCCTGTTAGAAACAGTGCAAACCAGGATATGTGTGCTTGAGGAGATCTCATCACCAAAGATTTGGTACATGCACAAAAAGAGAGTACCCTAGAAGTCTGCTGCCAAGAGCACTAAGAAAAACACGACTATACACTTTAATTATAATATAATCAGTTTTCCTCTACACACTACTAACACAGGGAGGGAGGGAGGGACGGCGGGTGAGGGGCAGAGGGATGGAGAGGCAGAAAGGTGAAGGAAGGACAGGAAGAGGTGAGGAGGAGAAAGACCAAGAGGGAGAACGAGAGCGTTTAAGCACGCTCTCCACGGATGCGACGTGCCAGCTGGATGTCTTTGGGCATGATGGTGACACGCTTGGCATGGATGGCGCACAGATTGGTGTCCTCAAACAGACCCACCAGATAGGCCTCGCTGGCCTCCTGCAGAAAAGAGGAAATGCAACAGTTGTCAGCAGAGCTGAAACAATCACTTCAATGATCACTTGAATTTGGTATATTTATTACAGTTTTGGAGTTCATCATTTATTTTGCAACAAAAATCTTGAACAAAATTGCGCAGAGAGCTTTTTTTTGTTTAAACTACATACTAGAGATATGTGTGTGTGTACACTGTATTAAGTCTTCAGCACACCTGACATACAATCTAGATGTAAATTTTAGGAGCACAACAGTTTGTAAAATTCACTCTAGCAATGTCGGTTCAAATCACATTTTTAGCACAAAAAAGGCAAAATAAGACGGCAGTGTTTAAAAAAAAAAAAATGCATAAAGTAATGACGCCTCTCTCTTGTTGTGTCAACACTGAACACACAGCTTCAAGAACCCTGAGCTTCACATGGTGGCAGGATGATGGATCTGCACAGTGTGAGCACAGAGGCTGCAGGTTCTGACCCCGATTATATATCAACATATTGTGTGAGTTAACACATCACACACATTTATTCAAACCAGCACAGTGTCTGGCCAGCTTTAGAAGCTAACCCTGCGAGCAGTCAGGCTGTTTCAGGTGGAAACAGTCAGGCACAGACACCTTATCCAAAGTCGTGTGTGGGCAGGAAATCGCTGAAGCTAGCTGAGAATTTTTTTTTTAGAGGGATACTCCTCCTGAAAGCCCCATTTCATACTGACCTGCAGAGCTCCGATGGCTGCGCTCTGGAAACGCAGGTCAGTCTTGAAATCCTGGGCAATTTCCCTCACCAGACGCTGGAAGGGGAGCTTGCGGATCAGCAGCTCAGTGGACTTCTGATAACGACGGATCTCACGCAGGGCCACAGTACCCGGCCTGAAGTGCAGAGGTGGAAATTAAACTTACTTTAAACTTGGCTTTTACTTACACTGTGCATATGCAACAATAAACACATTTAGAAGAGGAGAGACATCAGTGATATCCTGAAGAAAACACAATAACACAAAACCCTTACAGTAAACTGAAAAAAGAAATTACGTCTCTGTTTAAACTTTTCCTATATATACATATATAATACACGCACACATTTGGCTAGGTCTCTCTTGTTTTTAGATCTCTAACTGGAAAAAAGACATGTGTCCCTCTAATTACAAAACAGATAACCTGCGATAATCTTCCTGGCCTAAAACGGAAAGAAAAAGTTCTGCAAGTTAGTTTTTGCCTGCCTCACCTGTAGCGATGGGGCTTCTTGACACCACCAGTGGAAGGGGCACTCTTGCGAGCAGCCTTGGTGGCCAGCTGCTTACGTGGAGCTTTACCTCCAGTGGACTTACGGGCAGTCTGCTTGGTACGGGCCATGGCTACTACAGATCACCTGAAAAAGAGTGAATAAAAAGGTTGAATTTGACATTTTATAGGAGAATTTTTTTGCATGCCTTCTTTTTCTTGCTTGAAAGGCTCCAATAATTAAAATATGATAACAGGAAAACCTTTAATTGCATTTTGTGTTATTTTGTGTTATTACAGCAACAGCATTGATGTAATGCTACTGCTGTGTCGAATATGCTCAATAATGTCAATTTAAAATGAGGCAATTATTTAATCACAGCTATCGCAGCTAGTAGGTTGGAGAAGACAACTTGGATTTACTCAACTTTTCTAGTAAATAAACACACAAGACATTTCCCGTTGACGATCAGCCAGACATACGTCAATCAAAGTTGAACGACTACATGATTGGCTGGCAAAGCTAAAAATATAACCATGAGCCAACCAGGGTACAGAAACTAAAATGGGCGGGCTCTCCAGCTACCTTCCACTGTACTAGGTCCGCCCACCTCGCTCTGATGATGGCGGCGGTTTGATGCGCAAACGGGATAAAGACCCAGGGCAGAAGAGCAAGCGAGTAGCACATAAACAACTTCAATTTTCCAACTCTCTGACGCTCCAGCGAATCGGAAAATGAAAAAACCAGAGAGAGTACATGTTAAGGAACTCATAGGTGAACACAGGAATGCTGAACGACCCCTGACGGCTGCGTAGAACCGAGCTGAACCGGCGCATAATTTGAACCAGAATTTCCGCTCATCTGAACGGCTGCAGAGAGGACTGCATTTCACCGTCGCTTCGACAGCCGTGTGTCTTATTTTCTCACACGACGAAAACACTGTTTTTTCTCCCTCAAACGAGCTTGTAAATGGTAAATAATACAACTGAAAAATACAAAGTTCAGCCACGAACCAGGTGACACGTTTCGAGACGCTTACCTAGAGGGAAAGTGAAGAGAAGTGGAGAGAAATGTGTCGCTTGTCTGTATTTTCTTCTTCGTATCCACAATGGGAAGCAGCGTCCAGCGGGAAAATGGCCGCCGCGTCAATCATGTGTCCCACAATGCAACGGCGTTTATAACATTTCTGTGGTTACCGTGACAGGTGCTGCCCGGAACTGGGGAGTTAGTTTGACGGGTTTTTTTTTTTTTTTAATCGAACATGTAGGGCTTTTAAATGTCGGTAAAGCTTAATGTAGAATACGGAAGTGCCCGCGCTGCCTTTGAGTGCCTTTACTTCTTTATTATCGAATTAAAGTATTAACATTTGGGTCAAACTGAAAGACATTTAGAAGTTGGCTTCATGCAGTGACAGTTCAAAGGTTGTTTTTAAGTGCTTTTTCGCAGCAGTCTGGAAAATGCTGGCGTAACAAATATAATATAAAACCGGACTTTAATTTCCAGCTGTGCTTTTCCTACTATCAAAATGTCTCATATCCGAAATGCTGTTATTTGGTTTTATAAGGACTAATTTAAAAAAAAAAAAAAAATTACAAGAACTTTGGAGTAGTTCTTCCAACATTTTCAATAGTATTTTTGCTAACTATTGCTGTTTTATGAATTTACAATAAAAAAGTAAGTAAAGTTATCCCTGTCCCTGGAGTGAGTTTCTTTTTTCAACCCCTGTTAAAAGGAAGTTTTTCCTACCTACTGTCACCAAGTAATTGCTTATAAATGGTCCTCTTTTTTCCTCTCTATTATTTTAGGGTATTTACCTTACAATATAAAGCACCTTGAAGCAACTGTTATTGTGATTTGGTGTTATATAAATACAACTGAACTGAATCTTACTAGGTTAATTTTTATATATGTATGTCAAAAATACACAACTGGGGGACTTTGCTTCAAGATAAAAATCACTTAAACAGCTCATTTAACCACAAGAATCTGTTTATTATGTTTGTATGTGAATTCTGGAGTACAAATATTTTGCTCTTAAAAATGACTGAAACATAAATCAAGAACACAGTAGAAAAAAAAGGTTACCATATCAACCTGAGAGAGGAACAAAAAGTCATAATATTACCTGGACATGATAACGTGGCTGAAAATTAAAATATGATCAACAAAGGTCTGCTACATATATGCCGCTCATCATCTGTCAAACCATGCAGTGTCATCATAGCACAATGACATTTCCAATTGACAACCAGAATTGATCTTTTGAATTTTGATACATCAAACAGCAACAGTAGAAATACACCATATTGTAAAAAAAAAAAGAAAAAAAAAGCAAAAGAAAACTTACTACTTTTACAACAAATTTCTACTTGTTTTTTTGTTGATTTTTTTTTTTAAAGAAACTCAGAAGACTCATTATATCAATGTGTGTCTGTCTGAAGATGAAACTCAACCTTAACGCTAATTTCTATTCCCATGTTCAGATCATACACTATTCTTGGTTCGCAAAAGCATCTTATTCATGGAGGTCACAAGGTATTCCTGTGGCTCACTAATTAGAACTGATGAATGTGATTTCAAAGCACATGAAGATACCGCTAAGAAAAATCTGCTACCGGTAGCACCAAAGAAGACATGATCACACATTTACGGTTATCACAATCATGATATATATAGAGAACCTCAAACCAAACTACTAAGTATAGAGGAAGGAAAAGGAGAAATGAGTGGCGAAGGGACGAGAGGACAGAGTATAATAAATCAAAATGTTTTAAGCACGCTCTCCGCGGATGCGACGTGCCAGCTGGATGTCTTTGGGCATGATGGTGACACGCTTGGCATGGATGGCGCACAGATTGGTGTCCTCAAACAGACCCACCAGATAAGCCTCGCTGGCCTCCTGCAGGTGGCAGAAAAATTAAACATTAGAGGCATTTTAGTGAATAGATGAAAAATAGCATGTTTTTTTGCTTTTTAAAAAAAAAAAATTTAATCAGTGAGAGCTACTGACCTGCAGAGCTCCGATGGCTGCGCTCTGGAAACGCAGGTCAGTCTTGAAGTCCTGGGCAATTTCCCTCACCAGACGCTGGAAGGGCAGCTTGCGGATCAGCAGCTCAGTGGACTTCTGATAACGACGGATCTCACGCAGGGCCACAGTACCCGGCCTGAAGTGCAGAGGTGGAAATTAAACTGGCAGTGAGTCAGTCTTATCTTAGAGTGAGAATGTGCAACAATACAACAGGGGCCCCTAATTAAGAAGACTGACTAACAGCAGATGCCTGCTCTTTTCAAGCACATGAAGTTTACATTATACTATACTTTCCAGGAGAGCTAGGTGACCTCTCACCTGTAGCGATGGGGCTTCTTGACACCACCAGTGGAAGGGGCGCTCTTGCGAGCAGCCTTGGTGGCCAGCTGCTTACGTGGAGCTTTACCTCCAGTGGACTTACGGGCAGTCTGCTTGGTACGGGCCATGGCTACTACAGATCACCTGAAGAAAACAAGTAAAAGGCTGCATTAATAAAAATAATAACAACATTAATAATAAATACGGATACTTTTTCCCATATCTACAACAATCTTTTTCGTTACAGCAATAATTAAAAAAAAGTGACTGCATGTTAATGTAGTTTCATATTTGTTAGATGATCAACAGACAGGGTTTCTTTTTTCACTTGTGGAAAGTTTGGCTCAGAATAAAATATGTGTACAGGCTGTAAAGAATGAAAATTAACTTTCGTATTGTATTTAAAATGATTTGGAAGAAGTTAACATCAACATGACAGACTCCACTCTTCCACAGGAGCCTGAGTTTTGTTTTGTTTTTTTAAATACCCGAGGTGGCTTATGCAATTGCTGTAAAAAAACACACACACAAAAAAACCAGTAATAGGCAGCATAGGCACCCAATCATAACTGAGCTCTTTATCAGATAACCCAATCACATGCTGGATAAGCGCCTCTGGGGCGGGACGTAATCAACATGCCAACCACTCACGGCACGGGGTTTCCCAGACAAACCTCGCCCCTTGCGCACTGAACGTGGGTTCGTTCGTTTCTTCATATTGGGCTCTCCGCTTGCTCACAAGTCCAGTGTTTTTCATTCAGAATGAGCTATTTTAAAGGAAAACCAGTCCACCCCGCCCACCCCGGCGGCTTCGTAAAGGCAATCTAGCGCACCGAAGATGATGGCTGGCTGGTTGGCTTGAAGAATGTAAACGGGAAGGAAAAATCGTTGTACCAAACGAAGAGGGTGACGATAAAAACGACGGAAGAATATAAAAACCGCGGCGTGAAAGTGGAATATACTTTTTGAGGACGACACTAGACATGTCAGGGGATCGATTGATGATAATTATTGTGTCAGATGACCCCTCACTTTAGGCGCATTTCCGAGTCAAATTCGACCGGATCACAAGTGCTTTTTAGGTCCCTCTCTCCCCGAGCAGGCAGATAATAGCTCGAGTGCCCTGCGTTTTCGTCGAAAATAAACGAAAAAACACATCATTTCCAAACTAACTTGACATTAAAAGATAGAGTGGAGTTTTATTCAAATAGTGATACTCACCTTTGAAAACTTGGTCAAAGATTGCCGCCTAAAACTGGGAATGTATTCTTGAGACTCTTAAGCGTTGTTCTCGCAATAAAATGCAGGGAGGAAAAAAAAGAAAAAAGAACATATGAAAGCAAGAGGAGACACGTTTCCCATGATGCAACTGTGACAAACATATTTCACACATGCTGCAACATGATAAACAACTGCATCATCACCCTCACCAGCAACGTCCCGCAACAAGTTTTTCCCCAAGCTGGTTTTTGACCTCTTTGTTGGTTAAAGTAATTATTAGAGAAGTGTTTAAACCAAACGCCCATTACAGGAAAAGGGAGGCTGAAGCACCATCAGCATTCAAGAGTCATTGCAGAAAGAGTGATACTCAGTCTCCCAGCCCTTTAGAGCTATATTTGCTGTTTAATTTATATTTTTTTTCTCAAAATAAAAAAATAAAAACAGTATAATTAAATTCCTAATATATACAAATATAAATATATATATGTTTTACTTAAGAGAAGGTCCTACAATATGGTGAGTTTGTACAATATACAAATAAATCTCATCTTAATCTTGTAAACTATGCAGTGAAAAGCAAAACTACTTTTTCATTAAGTTAGTTATAAAAGCAATTTAATAGAATTTACTCTGCCAGTCCGGCTGGTGGCGCCAACACTGTGGTTCCGGCATACAAAAGAAGAAGAAACGCGCTTGTGTTTTTTCCAACATGGCGGCTGCCAGGAGGTTGAAGCGCGTGGCGGTCTCACAGCCAGGTTTTTTAACTTTAAACCCCAAAGTAGGCCCTACAGACCTGGTCAGCAGTCGGAGAAAGCGTGTGAACAAGAATAAGAAGAAGAACTGGAACAAATACAGCGACGTACAGGACGTAGAGGAGTTTCTAGAAGACGTCAGGCATCAAGAGAGGACCACGGGGTGAGTTAGCAGCCAGTGAGACGTGTTAAAAATTTATGTTTTAAGTATAAAGTTAAAAACAGAAATTCTCAACTATTATATCTAATACTAGTATTTCTGCTCACCTTTACCCCCAGGTTTATAGTGGGGATATAAAAATGTGCTATGTTTACCTTTCAGTTGATAATAATCATGATATCAGAACATCTCCGTTTAAACATTACTAGGATGAAGTTGCTTTTCTGTCGTGTGTGTATGCGTGGGACTTTTTGTCACTCTCATGGTTTGTAATGAGTTGATACAGTTTCAAACCTGCTGTCGGGCAAAAATAAACAGACGTGTTGGTTTGTGGTCTTGAAATGTGAAAGTTTACTGTATACGTATGACATAATGGCATCTTTTTGGATTTCAGGGGTCTGCTGTCTGAGAAATCAGATGACAGTTTGTTCTTTTTGGATGTTGGACAGCCGAAAAAAGTTGAAGAGAAAGGTAAACTTGTTTTCCTGGCATCTAAAGCACTTTATTTCTGTCCTCTCATTTATATTATTTTGTTTAAAAAATGCACCTGAACAAGTTGGTAAATTAGAAATTTTATTTCTTCTGTGAGAAGAAGCTGCAGAACCAGTCAAAGGAAAGAAGAGGAAAGGGAAATCATCGCGTCCTCTGAGGATAGACCTGATCCTTCAGCATGACTCCCGTGTTGCACCGCCTAAAGAGTCAGTAATCCTAGTCTCTTCTGATCCTTGAATCTGTTGTCGTTCAACAGTAATTTTTTTTTTTGGGGGGGGGTGCATTTTTGCCTTTATTAGGTGGCACAGTAGTGCATAGTAGACAAGTAAGTGTGGGAGCGTCAGGGAAGACACACCGCAAAGAGCCTTGGGATCAAGGTCTTGGCAGCTGCATATAGTCCTACTCACTCTGTGCGACCCCCTGAATCTGTTATATGGTTAGACCTAACTCTGTCACAGAAGATGATGCACAGCTTTAAATTGTCTGATTTCCTGTTTTTTGTTTTTAGTATGTTTGTCACACTTTAATATTTAAATTTGTTTGATGATGTGAACATTTGACAAAGATGATGCACATGAACAAATTCCAGTTTTTAAATGAAGGTGTTAATTATTAAGGGGGAAAAAAATTCCAAACCTACATGGTCCTATGTGAAAAAGTGATTGTCCCCTCCTTTTGTAACATAAATTGGTGTATTACATCTTTGCAAAGCTGAGTTCAATTTCTTTAGCCACACCCCGGCCTGATTACTGCCACACCTATTCTCAATCAAGAAATCATTGACATAGGACCTGCTTGTGGCGTAGACCAAAAGATCTTTGAAAGACATCATGCCAAGGATCCAAGGAAATTCAGGAACAAATGACAAAGTAATTGAGATCTGTCAGTCTGGAAAATTTTATAAAGCCACTTCTAAAGCTGTGGGACTCCAGCAAACCACATTGAGAGTCATTATCCACAAATGGCAAAAACATGGAACCATGGTGAACCTTCACAGGAGTGCCTGGTCAAGAGCGCAGCAATGACTCATCCAAGAGGTCACAAGAAACTCCAGAACAACATCCAAAGAACTGCAGGCCTCACCTGCCTCAGTTACAGTCAGTGTCAATGACTCCACCATAAGAAAGAGACTGGGCAAAAATGGCCTGCATGGCAGAGTTCCAAGACGAAAACCACTGCTGAGCAAAAGGAACATAAAGGCTGGTCTCAGTTTTGCAAGAAAACATTTTGATGATCTCCAAGACTTTTGGGAAAATACTCTGTGGACTGACGACTTCACCTCTGAATGGCTTAAGGAAAACAAAAAGACAACTTTGGATTGGCCTAGTCAAAGTCCTGGCTGGAACCCGATTGAGATGCTGTGGCATGATCTTAGAAAGGCAATTGATGCTCCAACCCCCCCGTGGCTCAGTTACAAGTGTGCAAAGATGAGTGGGCCAAAATTCCAGTTATCCCCAACACTTGATTGCAGTTGTTGCTGCTAAGGGTGACCCAAACGGTTATTAGGTTAAGGAGGCAATCACTTTTTCACGCAGGACCATGTAGGTTTGGATTTTTTCTCCCTTAATAATAAACACCTTCATTTGGAAACTGCATTTTATGTTATCTTTGTTTAATTTTACATTTGTTTGATCTGAAATATTTAAGTGTGACAAACAAATATTTATTCTATATACATTTTTTGCATCTTTATTGCATGAGTGTGACAAAAATGGATTTTCTATCAAATTCTTATCAAAAGTCAATGTTGAAAAATACATTGATCTTAAATAAAGAGCTATATCTGGATATGTTTGTAGTGCATCTGGAACATAACTTATATTTTAAGAATATTATATTTATCAAGAATATTTATTTAGCTTAATGTGGAGGAGGACTGTGTGTGTCCTGTGATGATCTCATCCTTGCGCTCCCAGTATTTCCTTCATGGGAATGTGAAGACGGCTCACAGGAGATCAGGAGGCTGTTATGTGAACAGTGTCCTGGGATCTGAGGATATAAAAACACACCAGGAGAGGAGATTCTGCTCTAACACTTCCATTTCTTTTGCATCCTTCTTCCGCATGTAATCAAATAATCATCTCTTCTGCTTCCTCTTCCACCCCCCCACTAGTGTGCTGGCCTACCAGAAGCCAAATGCCAAGAAACTTCGTCGCGCTGCCGAGAGAGCGGAGAAGCTGGCAGCCAAAGGCGTGGTCCCACGGAGCAAGAAGCGTCTGCTGAACAGACCCGTTGTCGACAGGACCAGCAAAAAAACAGAAACGGAGGCCAACAACAACCCAGAGAGAGATTTTTATGACATTTGGGGACAAGAGAGTGAGTTTTGTGTTCATTTATGTACATCCAATGATGATCCCATCCTTGCGCTCCCAGTATTTCCTTCTTGGGAATGTGAAGACTAACATGGAGCTCAGCTGATTGTTGTGTGAACAGTCATCTGGGAACTGAGGATACATCTTATACATATCAAAGTATACCTACTGTTTACTCTGAGATTTAAAAAAAAAAAAAAAAAAAGTCTTTTGGTTGAGATTTTCTCGCAGTGGTGCAGCCAGTGATGCAGTTACTGTCAGTTCTATTTGTGTTTCTTGCTTCTACTCACATCTACAGCACGAGATCCACCTGACATGTTTTGATGGTTCACTGGGTTCTATAATTTTCTAGAAGTTGTTATAGAGCTGGGCGATATAAGATTTTTTCATATCACGATATATTTTTTCATTTCAGGCGATAACGATATATATCACGATATAAGCCAAATAACTATATTTGTAAGATTTAAATGTGCCGTTGCTCACAAGTAAAATGTGAAATAATTAGCAGCTTATTTTAATTAAAATATTTATTTCCCATAATAAGTTCAACAGGGTAGATGTACTTAAGGAACATGAGACTTCAGTTTCAGCTAAATAAAGGCAAATATTGCAAACTACACAAAAGGCAGCCGCTAAAGCGTTTAAGTTTCAAAATAGAACAAACAAAACAGACTATTAAATTGTCAATTCCACTTAGAAACAAAATATTAATTCTAAAAATAAATCTTAGTTTGTTTTACAGAAGAACAGACAAAATTGACTAACTTTTGTCAATATCAAATAAACTGAGAACTAAAAGGAAATTCTCAATCTCTCCTTGTTGTATAGCTTAGCTTTTCAAACAGTTTTGTCAGACTAAAGTAACTGTTAAAAGCCGAATGACGAATTAGCGCTTTCAGTCAGAGATTGAGCATGCACCGCTTTATTGTATTTCCAGACTTGCTTTCGGCACAATTTACAGTGCGCGCTACTGTTTTTTTTGTCAGACTTGAAATAGCCGAAATACCTTCACACTACGGAACTTCTGTGGCCCTTCCGTTCGACAAGCTCTCCAGCATTGGAACCATCATCTGTTTTTTCTTCGGTAACCTTCGCTCACGCTCTCGGTTGATTTTTCTCTAGTCGGCAAACTCATTTCCTTCATTACCCGGGCTGCACGGCTGCAAAAACAAATACACATGTGCGCCTTGGCGCTTGTGCTGTACGTAACAAGTCACGTGACGTGACGCTGCGGCTGTGATTGGTTCGGCTCTGCGCTACTTAATTTGGATTGGTTGTTCTTGTTTTCTTTTTTTTAAGAGGACAAGAGAGATGAGGTCTATCGCAATAGTTTAATTTTTCTATCGAGAAAAAGTTATTTCGCAATCCATATCGTTATCGTTCTATCGCCCAGCTCTAAGTTGTTAGTAGCTTCAGGGGTAAAGGTGGCAGAGCACTTCATTGATCTCTGACGGATTCAGCAGTGATTTAACACTTTTACGTGGCTCAGAGACTCGGGGTTCATGCAGAACTGTGGATATCTGTATCTTGTTACATTGTGGTAGTTTATATGTGAAGGATAAGCTCTGTTTATAAAAAAAAAAAAAAAAAAAAAGACCTGAAATGATATGGGCACAGTGTGGGTGAATGCTCATTTAAAGATTTCTGTGGCACAGAACGTTTGTCCATACCAGCTGATGTGATTAGGGGAACCCAGAAGAGGAAGCTGTAGGTTTTAGTGCTGGCTTGTTTAGAGTTGATTGCAGTATGCCAGTGTTATTGTACATATATTATGGAATTCCAGTTTAGGTCAGCCAAAGCAAATGTTCCAGCTGAGGTGGAGGAATACTTTGACATGCTGCTTTGCTGTCTAACAGCTGTTTTCCCTGCAGCTGTGTTGACAACTTGCAAGACTGGCACAGGGATCTGGCTTGATTTTCCTAATATCTGCAGTTAATTTAGAAAATATGGTAGTTTTGACGCATTTTATTGAAATGTTGTGTATAAAAACTTTTTTTCCCCTTATTTCAATTACAGCCAAAGATTTAGGCGAACCCTGGTATCTTCAACAGACGCGCAAGAAACTTGTCAAGGTGAGAATAACAGTTGACTAAGATTAATCATGCTGTCTGAAGTGCCCTTATTTTGAAAGGGTTAAAATAGGTTTACATAGTTCAGTGTAAATAAAAACATTTTTCTCATGATATGTACAAAGAGTTTGTTTTGACAGAATCCTGGGACACCTGCTGATAACGTTCATACTGTCATGAGGTTGATCCCATCAGCTTGGTGTTAATTTGCATAGATATGCATGGACGCATGTATTCACTCTTTCATATAATTACAGAACGTATTAAGGTTGTATTAGAGGAAGCTGCCCATTCATTCATTGTGTGCAGAGATGCTGGTTTGACATCATGACAGTGTGTTACATGGCAATGTAGATAAATAATTGTGTAACTTGACTACAGCAGTGTTTTCTGGGGGGGGAGGGATAACTGTTTGGCACGGGGTGTAACTTTTCAGAACCCTTACATGTAAGATAGAGGGAGGGCTGGTTTAATTGATTCGAATCAGTGTGTGTGTGTGTGATGTATGTGTGATGTATGTGTTTGATTTTGTTAAAGTGTGGTGTTTTGATATTTCAGCGTCCAGAGAAGCTGAACGAGAAGCCGTCTGTGCTCCCAGCTGTAGAGGTGATCGCTCCGGGAGGGTCCTACAACCCAGACTTTTTCTCCCACCAGGTAAATTAAAAACCTGCATCTTTAGGTGTAGTTACTGATCCTACATATTGAAATGTAATTGCAGAAAAAGATTAAAGTGTTACATATATGAAATTAACAGTTGAGTGCTCTTTGGTGCAAACAATAAACATGGTAACTTTTATGTAGGCAAATTTTTGAATGGAAACAGTATTTAGAGCAAGGTGACTTTGAAACTATGGCCCCAGTCTAACAACCACTGACTTAGATTATTAGAAAGCTGAAGCTGGTAATTAACAAATGTTCATCTTTCTCCTCTGAATGCAGGAATTGCTCAGGGAAGCCCATGAGGTAGAGGTGAAAAAGAAGAAGGTAGAAGACAAAATAGAGAGACAGCTGGCTTACAACAAAGAAGACACAGCTACAGAGGTACAGCTGACGATTCCTGTAGCTCTCCTTCATCTTTCACTTTGTTTTTGGTGCTGCTGATGAATGTGTCTTTGGCTTTTTTCCAATTCTATTGTGTGTTATTGTGGTTTTCAGGAGACGATCCTCCGTGAGCAGGTAGAAGGCTTGGTAGAGGAGAGTGAAGAGGAGGAAGAAAAAGAAGATGCTCCGAAAGAGGATGGGGAGGAAGTGGCAGTGGGAGCCATCGCAGTGGCCGACAAGAAGACTGAAAGACAGAGAAAGAGAGAGAAGGCAGAAAAAATGAAGGTACGGCTACAAGAAGTTTTAAAATATCCCAAATTACAGTGAACCTGACATAAGTTTTTATATATTTCAAAAAGATTGCACTGAACCCAAAGTGCAGTGAGCATTTTCACAGCACATTTGATTTGCCACTGTAGGTAAAGGATGGGTTTGTTAATGACTGCTTCATTCCACTTGGGTGGTACTTCTGTATACATCCTCACTCTCATGGCTTATTAAGGGCACCTAATGGAGTCACTATTGGGCTGATGAATGTGTGCCTACAGTGAAAAGCCAAAAAGTTCCACTGAAAACTCATTAATTGCATTTTACTGTATTAAGATTTTTCACAGGAGGATACATTGATGTCTGTGTAAGAATTTTTAGTTCAGTTAGAGCCCCCATCAGAGAGAAGGTTTAAACAGTAGGTGGGTGGGACTTCTGCACTCACGGACACAGCTGGCAATATCTGCTCTCCCTGAAACCATACAGGGCCAAGAGTAGAAAAAAACTAATGGAAACTGAAGTTTTAAAGTTAGTCTAACAAGCTCACCTCCTAATACCCATATTATCATTCCACTCACATTTTAAACATTTATCTCACTGCCTAAGACTCCAAATTAATCATTTTTATAAAGTATACAGTATCTCTTAAACAGTATAACAGTACTTGATATAAACACACCAGTCAGAACAGATGGGTTGGACGTAAGTACATCAGAGGGCAGCTCAGGTTGAGCAATTTGGAGCCAAAGTTAGAGAGGCAAGGCAGAGATGGTTTGGACATGTACAGAGGAGGGATAGTGGATACATTGGACAAAGGATGACCAGAGATTCATGGATTTGATAAAGATGACTATGCAGAGGGGCGGTGTGACAGAGGAAGGAGTGAGAGGCAGGTGATCTGCTGTGGTGACCCCCTAAATAGGCAGCCTAAAGAAGAGTCAGAACAAATGGCTCCAACTTGATCTGATGACTTCAACACTTGTAAATGGTTAACCTGAAATCTGAAGGGAATAAAAATGTGTGTATGTAACAGTCCACTGATGGCTCTTTTGAACCCTAATATAGGAGCAGCAGCGGTTGGCAGAGAGGCGACAGACTGAGCAGCAACAGCAGCTCTTCCAGCTTCGCTCCATAAAGACCTCGATCAAACAGCAGGAAGAGAAGACCCAGGTCAGACAGAAACGACGCAAGGCCAAGGAGGAGGCCCAGAAAGCTCAGCCCAGGCGACTCGGCAAACTCAAGTAAAGCCCTAACATGTTTTTGTTTTTTGTTTTTTTCCACACTCATACTTGCGCACTCCAGAATTTTGACTTTCATACAGTCTGAGGTGCAAAATGGGTTTAAATTGTGATTACAGATTTTTTATTTTTTTTTTATTTTGTTAAAGTTTGATTATTTCTTTTTCTTTGACAGCTGTTGTTGTGAAATCTAAAAAAAAAAAAAAAAAAAAAAATCTGATTATGACAAGGGAAGTTTGAACACTTAAAAGAACAATAAAGAGTCATTGTGTGTTTTTTCTCCTTCAGTCACAGCTGCTAATGGGGAAAGAATTGTAATTCTCTGCTGTAAAGTTGTACATGGACAACAGCTTCAGTGCACTCTCTAGTAATGGCTGCTATTTCTGTTGGCTATGAAATCAAAATATTGTTTTTAACTGAACAAAACTAGCATGACAAGTCATCTGGTAACAGTCAAAGCAAGGATTTTCCCAACTGTTTGGGAGATGTACTTATTTCCACAGTGGTGAAAAAGAGGTGGGTGGTTGGGATTAAATCAGGGTCACTGAGTGGTCATTTTTGGCTGTAAATAGCCTTTTCTCTCCACGTCTTTAATGTTAGCTTTATATATTTCTTCACAGGTTCCAGCCTCAGGACATGGAGGTTCAGTTGAGCGACGAGCTAGCTGGCTCCCTGCGACAACTCAAGGTACTTCAGAAGCACTTTGACCTCCATGAGCAAGGACACAGTTTATCTGTAATGGGTTTTGGCTAATTTGGCTGCTGTATTATCTTCAGCACTCTGCACTGTTCAAAGCTTTATCCCATTCTCTCATACTGTGCTGACTCTTTCCCCACAGGGATCATTAGTTTCATTTGATGTAATTGCTGGTGGAAAATTCCCAGTTCTTCCCTCTTATCTCCCCCAATTATGTCTTTGAATAATACTTAAATCGGTCTTTGTGATGAGAATAGGATTTTATGATGCACGTGGGAATTGCATATCCAGTGAGAGCAGCGTGACATTTGTGTCACATGGCTTTGTTTTGACTTTTCTCTTTGTGTAATGTTGCAACTCCACAGCCAGAGGGCAGCGTGCTCATGGACCGCTTCAAGAGTCTGCAGAAGAGAAACCTTATTGAACCCAGAGAAAGAGCCAAGTAAGGACCTCTGCTTCGCTCTTACATAACATCTAATCAAAGGCCCAGAGTGATGTGTGAATTCATAAGGTGCATAGTGAATAACATGAGTTTCCACCCCCCCCCCCCCTCCTAGGTTCAAGAGAAGACTCAAGGTGAAGTATGTGGAGAAGAGGGCTTTCAAGGAGATTAGTTGATGCCGACCTACGCACCACGGGACTGAGCGCAAGAAGCTGGGCAACTTTTAAACCACCAGTGCAGAATAATGGAACTGTGTATATACGATATGACTGCTGAGGGCCTGCTGGGCCCTTTCAGACTGATGTCACCTGCAAAAGTGATATATAAACTCTGACCAAGAGTGCCGGATATGAGTTTTGATTGTTTCCTGTAGTGCATCTGCCATGCAGTGTTTGTATAATTTCTTTCAGTTAAATACAGATTACTGTATTATTGTGTGTTTGTGTTACATAATGTCATGCCTATTAGGGCACAATCAAAGGGTTTGTAGTAAACGGCCGAGTCCAGCTGTCAGTGTGTCACTACGCTGCTCATATACGAGTAAACTTGAGCAGGCACATGAAGTGTTAAACCCTGCAGTGGTAATGACAATATGTCAGCTCATTGTTTCTCAAGATTATGCCATCTTCACACACCTAAATATTTTAGTATATTCTCTGCTTCTTTGTTTTATATATTGATTACAGAAGTCCATCATAGAGGCTGCTCAAATGAGATGCCATCATTTAATCCGTTTTCACAAACAGTTGATACACACTCTGCTTTAGATGCTAGGATGCCCACATTATATAACAATATGCAGCAGTTAAGAGTACACAATAGAAACAGTATGCCTTTTTAAAATCCTCAGTAACATTAGTTGATTAAGCTGAGCTTAACTGAAGTAGATTAATGCATTTTTTTTTTTTTTATATTGGGTTTAAAAAACAAACAGATGGGCTTGAGGAAGTTGGCATGTGATAATTGATTCCATCCCGCTGGCTTAAAACCATAATTGCCTTCGGTGTCCCACTGGCGTGAACAAGGACCTGCACGCGCACACAGACACCCACGCCCCGTCCCCTGAGCCCCATTGTCCCTGGAGTTGCTCCAAAGCTTCTTATCTGTTAATCAGTGTGAAATTGTAGTCTTTACCTTCAGTGTCCACAAAAGGGCTCCCAACCACATGCATGCTAGTCAGTTGAGCTGTCCCTCCCTCTCAAGACAAAGTGTGCACCTGATCCTGGACTATGCTCGTTTGAGCACTTATTAATGGTGATGACGCCAAATTACCTGCTGATGAATTAACCTGGTGACTCATAAAGCCACAGCCCGTCTCCAACCCTTTGTTCTATATTTAAAGTTTTTACTGGACAACACATACGAGATACTGGGCCAGAAGTAATTTTATCAAATAATTTGTTGTACAGATATTTTTGTGAATTTTTCTTTTTTTTTTCTCTTAAGTACTTTGTGGGCTTTGTATCAAAAGATTGAAGCATTTTGACGTGCAACACCAAATCTGTAGGACTCCATGGAGGATGACTGCTCTGGAGAACTGAGATTTGATAAATCAGGCCTATGGTGAGGCCTGCAGCTCCACAACGCTATCATCAACTGCATATAAACATACCGTCAGTTACAGTGTTATAAACAGAGGCTAATCAGCGTTAGCTCGGTGACAAAGGAAAAAAAACTTTGTTTCCAAACTAATTGTTTTAGTCAAAATAAAAGGGCGCACATTGCCATATAAGGATATTAGTGTTTTCTCCTGCACTCATGCCAGTGACCAACTGCAGCCAAGTTGTTTGCACCCCTCCCGTTTGTCCTCCTCTCTTCACGTGTGAGACATGGTGCTGCCAGATTGTGTTGGCATGAGGAGTAGGAGGGATTACGTGTGTGCGCAGTCACTCATTACCTCCTTCAGAATAGATTACTACTCCGGTCTGCAGAGCCAGCGAGTAACAGTGGAAGCCTCTAAAACACTCAGCTGCACTGCATGGAGATGCCAGTGTGTATATGTGTGTGTAAGTCAATGTTGTCAAGTGATCTCAGGATTGTTTGCTGCAAAGTGACAGGCATTTTTTTCCATCCCCCTCTCTCTCTCATGCTCTTTTTTCCGTTCTTTTTTTGTGGGGGGGGGGCGGCCTAGTGTCCTCCTGCCTGTCTCACCTTGTCCCCCTCCTTGCGTACACGCAGCACACGCAGAGGCACGTGGACGCACTGAGCTCTGTCATGCAGGATACAGGGACATAAAGATCCCAGAATGACCCCAAAACAAGATACAATTCAGACAAGGAAGCAGTGCTGAAAAATCGTATAAGTTTTTTTTTTTTATAGTTGATGAATCATTAATGTTTAGAATGTACAATCTGTGTGTCAGAGCACCTATCAAATCAACACAGACGCGCTCCTAATTCACATAAAATATATGGATCGAAGTCCACATCTATCAATCTTTGAATCCAGGTGTTTTCAGTCCCAGTACTCACTTAATCTGAAGGGAAAACTAGCCATAGAAACATATTGCTTTTTGTACCATAATGTAAATATACCTTTTAATCAAGTTTATGGGAGCATAGCGCCTTGAGGAACTACAGTTTTTGCCACTTCGACATTGGCTTCAATTTTCAGCACTGTCTCTGAAACTACAGGAAATGACAAAGTGTCCTGAGGAGTTGAAAGTCAAAGATTTTGATATTAAACATTTTTTAAAAAGTCAAATATTTTTAACTTTTTGTTTTTAATGTCATTGCAAAGTAAATGTGGGGTTGTTAGAACAAAAAGGAGGACCCTATCATTTGTGCTAGATTCAGGACTCATATTTTTTCTGTAACACTGAGTAGGGATGCCCTGAATGTGAAATATCAACACCTTTTGTTTTGATTTTGTTTTTTTTCTGGCTTTCTATCATCTTTAAAAGTGCTTAAAAACACAATTTTTCTTTTTTTCATTTTCATTTTTTCATTAAGCCTGTGGAAAATGGATGTAATAAAAATATTGAAGGTAACAGCAAGATGTGACATCTTATTTGCAAATACTGATATTCAGCCAATATACCCATCAGTTCCTCATTACTGACTAATATTTATATCACATTAATATTTATATTACCACTGCAAAATATATCTAATGTATATCTCTTGTAGACTATTGTCCAGGTAGTATTTAAAAGCCTTACTAGCAGCATATTACATAATATCCGAATTATCATTTATCACCGTAGATCATGAAACAGACTACTACAGTGCCTCTTTGCAACATCTGCTCTGTGGGGCTTTTTTCTCTACGATGTGACATTTAATGATGATTAATGCATTCATTAAAAAAAAAAAGAGCAACAACGGGAAGAATCACTGATAATGAAAACACCTAGATGTTTGGTCATGCGTGATTTTCTCGCATGATTACTGATGGTGTGTTTGAGTGAGAGCGAGTATCTCACACACACACAAACACACACACGGAGCGCTTCCATCGTGTTCTCTGTCACACACTTCCCCTGTGTCGCCTCAGTATCCTTGCATAGCCTCGGCGTGACACTGCCTCTAATGTCTCCGTCTGCAGTGTACAGTAGGTATCACTGCACAGACACGAGAACACAATGGATGACAAAAATGTAAATGCAGGAGAAAATCGTGTGTGGTGGAAGAGTGAAAAAATGTTTGTGTGGTATGATGGGGAGGTGGGGGGGGGGGGGATAAACACGGTGATGGAGAGTGAGTGAGAGGGAGCCAGAGGGGGGAGGAGCAGAGAGATGATTCCTCGCTCTAATCCTCTAGACACACGCTCGGTCTGGCTGCCTACTGGCTCAGAGAGACAGAGGGAGAGAGACGGAGGCAGGTGGAGGGCGCAAACAGAGAGAAACCAAATGGGAAGGAAAAAAACAAGATGAAGGGAAGAAAGGAAAGGAGCGCTGCCTCTCGTAAAGCACGCTGACAGAAACAAACAGAGAGAGAGAGGCAGGGAGGAACTGGATAACCCAGCGACTCCGGCACTGTTTCTAGCAGAGGGAAGGAGGAGGAAGAGTGCGATGCTACAGTGCTGCTCTGCCTGAACCAAAGCAGGAGGGAAGGAAGGAGCAACAGAGAAGAGGAGGAGAAGGAATCCCTCGAAAAACAGCCTGAAGAGTGGACAGAGAAAGAGGATGGAGGAGAGGAGAACACGCAGAAACCCTTGGGTGCTCAGGCTCACATGAGTGTATGGACCTGTGCCCGGCCGGAGTTACTACAAGATGCTGTCAAAGAACGAGCGTGCGAGGGCGGAGTGTTAGTGTGCGAGTGATGGATGTCTGTTTGCACAAACTACGGCCGCTCCGCAAAAGTCAGCAGAAGTAGACGAGAGGCTCGTGTCTCTGTCAGAGCAGGTGTGTGCGAGTGTCGGTGTGAGAACATATGACACACCAGCTGTTTTAGGAGGTAAACAGAGCCGGGGTAGCCCAGAGGAGAGAAGAAGGAAGACACGTTCACGTGAGGAAGTGCATGAAAGGCGAATCGCACACGCGGAGTCAACCGGTTCAGAGTCGCAGTTAGTGGTGTGAGGAAAGCGTGGTGGACAGCACATTTAATAGAAGACAGGGAGTTTACAATGAGGTGTCACTGAGCTTCTCCGGGGTTCCTGACTTCTCTATACCAAACCAGCCACCTGAAGCCACTCCCTACCTCAACTCAACCCAACAAGTGGACTTGAACACTGAGAGACAAGGACTTGAACCCCAGCTGTCTGGGAAGCCCACCTGAAGTGGGGTCAGTCCTGACTTTCTGTGCCCAGTGGATGCCTCCTGACTCCAACCATGGGAGAATGGACCATCCTAGAGCGCCTCCTGGAGGCCGCTGTGCAGCAGCACTCTACTATGATTGGAAGGTAAGCTGTTGAAGACGTGAATGTTATCTTTTAATTGAAATTATGTGCATGTGTCCTTATCTATATGTGTTTCTACAGTATAGTAAGTGTGTGCATGCTGACTGTGAGTCCCTCGGTGCTCACATTCAGGTCCAGTGTGACGGGTTGCAGGTTGTGGGGGGTAGGTGGGTTAGTTTCTTTAATCCGTCTGAGTGATACGATGGGAGGGTTAGGCAGCCATGAGGACTGGTATTTGTCCACACAGAGGACTAAAACATTTACAATTCTGTCATTCCCAGTTTTTGCCATGTGCTTCTCCACGCTGATGCCCTCCTCCTCGTCTTAACATCAAGTTGGTTTCAGAAGGCAGCACGCTACACAAGCGTGACTCAGTTGACAATTTACCACAGTTTTTTTCACCTCGTCTTTTTCTGTCAAGTATGAGGTCATCTTCTTTATCTTTACCCACCCCCCCCAAAAAAAGAAAAAAATCCACGAGTCACAGCCGATCACAGCAGTTATGATTTATGCATTCTCCAACATGCCGAGATGTCTTGCATCTTAGTTTGAGTAACTCGTTCTCAGCAGCCGCAGGACGAGCAATTATTCATGAGCATTTTAGCTACCGGGGCACATTGGCTCTGTAAACATTATTAGGCACGTCTTAACATCAAGTAAAGGACGTATTCCTGAGTATGAAGGCTTCTCAGGGTATCTGTGAAACCGCAAGTTCAACTTAAGTTCATGAGAAACCATCTGAATTTGCAGTTTAAACCCATTCCCTCCAGCTACTGACTCACCCTTGCTAGTGGTACTCTTGAATTATTGAGCAAATGAATGTTGGGCAGTTTATAAAGTAAACGATGCGTGGGGTTTGTTTTTTTTCTGGATGAGTCTTCTTCTGCTTACAAAACTGAGTGTGAAGTTTGTCGTGTTGACTTGAAGCTTGATTTTGAGAGTCAGACTGGTCGGAGTCGTTTCCTTTGGTGTTATGATACACGGTTTGTCAGCATTTGCTTTCCCTCATTCATGAGACCCTGGGAGCACACTGTCCTTCATCATCTAGGCTAGTCATAATGGCTGCGGGGTCTCAGCGAAAGAGCGGGAAAGAGAAGAGACAGAGAGGGTAGCTAAGGAGAAACTCTCAAAAAGAACAATGAGATCTACAGAGGCAGTCAAAGAAAAGGGTAAAAATTAAACAAATCAAAAAGCAGAGCAAGACAACTTGGTTACGAAGTAGAACGGGGATGAGGAGAACCGACAAGCGGAGTGCGAGATGTGGGAGACACGAAGCAGATGACGGAGAAAGAGTAAAAAGACCGAGTGAAGGCGAAGGCAGCGGGGAGCGCTTATTCACAGACAAGCGAGCAGACACATGGCTTCAGTCTGCAGGGCGTTGGTAGGAAGCCAAGAGGAGTCTCGTCACGAGATGGTGCTGCATGTCATGACCTAAGCAGAGCAAGCAGGACACCCAGAGGCTCAGATCATCTTTGCACAGATTATATCTATTCTACAGACAGCTGAAATGTTCAGAACACAGGAAGAGCCCATTAGAAGTTCAAAAAGAAAATAGCCAAACATTCACATGGGCTCACCAGCAGACCTTTCTGACTTAAGTTGCATCTGCTCTGGTTCAATGAGTACACTCACTCTCGATACCCTTATGGCAATATTTATAGCAAGTCTGCAAATTATAGCACCTGAAAAGTTCCCACATATCTACAGACAACAAAAGTTAAAACAAAATCTTTCTGATAAAACTGAGGTGGTACTTTTTTTAATAAAGAAATTTTTATCATGAATACACCACCATCACTATCCAAGCTAAGGGGTCCTTCTCCTTGTTGTGGTGTGCTTGGTTTAACTACCAAAATGCCACTAATGGAAATTTGGGCAAGCCTCATTATGTATGATTTAGACTTCTGCAGGAAATTTACATTGTGAATTGACGATGAAACTGGAAAACCCCTTTTAACACAATAACTTCACATTAGCACAGGGGTGTCCAACTCCAGGCCTCAAGGGCCGGTGTCCTGCAGGTTTTAGATGTGTCCTTCATCCAACACAGCTGATTTAAATGGCTAAATTACCTCCTCAACATGTCTTGAAGTTCTCCAGAGGCCTGGTAATGAACTAATCATTTGATTCAGGTGTGTTGACCCAGGGTGATATCTAAAACCTGCAGGACACTGGCTCTTGAGGCCTGGAGTTGCCCACCCCTGCATTAGCACTAGTTTTTTAATATGTAGAGTTCATGCTGTGGCAGGACCTAATGGCGATCTTTTCCTAAACCCAACCCTTTTGGTTCCTGAAGCTAACAAAAGCAAAAGTGAACAGTAAGCAAAAAGAGGGCTCCCACTCAGAATATGAACTCCAGTCTTCTGATAGACAGTCACCACTAATGCCTAAAGTGGGGATTATGTTTTCTCTCTCTGTGAGTTTGCTAGTCTCTGCTTGGGTCCCAGTGATGTCAATGTCATCATGAGACAGTTAGCGAGAGGGTTCATGCGAGAGTCTGCATGCCTGCCTGTTTTTTGTGGCTGCGTGGACTCGTCTGCGAAGAATTTACATTACAATGCACAACTATGCATGCGGCCAGGCAGCGGATTTCAAACTAGTATAGGAACGACTACTCGCCTGTCAGGTCTCCAGCTGTCCGCAACCAAGTATAACTAAGGCTTTAAATGCACCTTCCTGTTCTTTCAATCAGGAACATTTTTTTGTTGGCATCTAACATTGCAGCAGTTATTACATAATGGCACTGACATCAAAGAACACCTTGTGCATATGTGCAAGACCCCAGCGACTTTGACAGAACGGCAGTATTTGATGCCCTAGGATTGAGCACAGGTTAGAAGTGGGTTAAAGGCTGCTGTTATATCAGCATTTGAATTCCAATCCCAAGACACAAAGCCATGTCCCAATAGACATTTTTGCAAAGACAGATATTGCTATCTGGTGGAGAGAAAGTTTCAGGTTTCAGGCACTTCCACTCTTGTAATTTGGAAGCAATGTCCATTTTTTATAGTGTCTACGATGGCATCAATGTGAATATAAAGAGGCAATTTAAAGTTTCAACCCCAAACCGAAAACACTGGGTGACATCAGTCTGTGTTTACTGTAGAAGTGTTTTTGGAACTACTTTGTCCTCCACTCTCACATTGTTTGACATACTGACAGACTGTGTAATGACCAGCTGATTGATAAACAGCTTTGCCTTTCTCAGGCAGTCTTGCCAACCGACCGCTTATTTTCGTTGCTTCTGGTGGGAGTGACTCAGATATTTATTCACTCATCATGAGATACACAGTCTGTTTATCGGAAATCTCAAACACATTGCTGTTTATCTCAGTCATAGTGGAGGACATTTTAGCAACTTGTCCAATTAAAAAATGGATGAACATGGGGATTATGTCTGTTGTTTACTACGGCAAATTGACCAGCAGTGTAATGATTTGGGTGCTTTGAAATATGTAGTCACACTTCAGGTGGGTGTTTGTGAGCAAGTTTGGGCTGGCGCTGTGGAAGTCAACCACCATGTGACTGCTCTTAAGTGTCAGTTTAACTTGCTGGCTGGGGCTGCTACTGCTTCAGGTTCGGCAATGGATGTGCAACCACTGGACGCAACAAGAGACCTGGAACTGTATCTATCATTGGTACTGCAGCTGTGAGTACTATAAAAACTGTGAAGACTAAATTAGTAATTGTGCTCGCCACTAAATTTGCCACAGATCTAGAAACGCGTTCTCTGTATCTTAAAGAGAAACTTAATTGAGATGTCACCCACCAGAAAATTGCCAATATATGCAGCAAGCTCAGTTTTTTCAAGGTTACTGCTGAATGTAATGACATTAGTGAAATGTACAATCCTGAAATCTGGCCTAAAGGGGCTCTGGTCAAACAGTGCATCCAGCAGGGGAGATAATTGTGTCACCTGGTGTTAACATATTAGCATGATGATGTCTCTTCGGGTATTGTCTCACAACTGTGGTGGCCTGCGTTTGGAACAGGGAATAAAGCTCGACATATCGTTGGACAGTTTGCTTGCAGAATGGGACATTTTATGTTTGCAAGAGACATGGTTACTTAAAAAAGGCTTGGAAAAACTTAACTACCTTTCCAAAATTTGATGTCAGCACAGCAATAGTCAGAGACAGAATAGCAGGGTGTGACTGTGCTTTGGGGCAAAAAAAAAATGATGCTGTGATAAAGTCAGACTGGATGATCAGCTGGTGTATTAGTATAAAATATACACAGAATAACAATAGTTTTGTTATCCTTAATGTTTATACTCCCTATACTCTTTCAGCCATGGAAACAAGGTCCAGAGTTTGAACAGAAGAAACTTGGGAATTCCAGATATAAGTATGCTATTCGTTTTATATCTAAATGAAAAAATTATGACTCTATAGCCAGGACAATGCTGAGTAACAAAGTCACAGATTTTTGGTTGAAGATGTTTCTGGGGCAGATAATCTTGCAGCATTATGGAGACAGCATTACATTACTGCATTATGGATCACATTACTGCAGCACATCCAAAAAATGCTAGTTTAAGCTCTTTTAGCACTCTGTTTCACTGGTTTTGTGATCCATACCAAACTCAACGTTGTGTATTTTGCTTTTCCCAGTTATTAAGGACAAAGCTGGAAAAGTGAGCTGACTGGATGATTATAGGCCGACCACACTAGCCAGTATTTTATCTAAGGTTCTAGAAAGAATCCTGCTTGATAAAGTGTGTATATATCTTCTCTGGATAATCAGTTTAGTTTCAAGTATGGTATCAACATGTGTATATGTGGACTTACGAAAACAGTGAACTTGTATAGGACCAAAAATTCATCAGTCCTCATGTGTTTTATTGATGTGTGTAAAGCTTTTGATTGAGCAAACCACAGGAAACTATTGGTAAATTTAAACAGTGGGTTCCTGGGTACATTGTGAGGGTTCTCTTTTACTGGAATGCTCATCAGTAGATCCAGAAGGTGCATGTTGCATCCAAAGATGCAATGAGAATCCTCCTTAAAATACCCAGAGGGGGAAGTGCAAGTCAGATGTTTGTAACTGTAGGTGTTTGTACTTTTAAAGCACTTTTAAGGAAGTTAATGTTCACTTTTATAGAAAGTTTGAATGGTTCTGCTAACAGTATAATTTCAGCGCTCATGAATCCCACTATGAATTTTTCCTGTTACTCATCCAGTCTAATGAATCAATGGTTGAAGTGTTTGTGTAAACTGATTTCTTATAATTGCGCTATGTGTAATGTCATATTTGTATTTATTGTAGATTATATTTAGAATATTGTTTCATGTTTTAAATATATTTTTTTTAAATTATTTTTTTATGTTGTGCTTTTTCTGTGTAATCATGGACTTAAGTCTCTTAATAAAGCTTGTTTCCATCAGTCCTAAACCCATTTGTCTCTCCCCTGCTATTTTCCTTCATCTCATTGGTCACTGAAGGTGGCGTCCTGTGAAAGGAAGCACTGGACAGGTTGCTGTCCCTAAGGCGATGCCAGCGTGTGCCTGAGTCGATTTGTCATACATGAGTCACGCACCCATTAGCGGTAATATAACACTCCTTCGTGTAAGAATACACACGACCCTGACTGTAGAGTCCCTTCTACAGTCAGGGTTTATATGTGTGTGTGTCTACAGAAACATTCAGGCTGTACGTAAAACATGAGCTCTGGTGTACTTTGGGAGCAGATCATGTGCGCTTGCTTTAGTTCTGCCTGCGAGTGTGTGTGTTCTTGTGTATTCACCTGCTAGCAGTGATTTATTCTTCCCATTACGAGCAGCGGCCCAGGTGTAAATCGAGTTCTCCGGGATCACACGATGGACTGTGGCACTGCCTTTTGGTACACACAGCCTCTGAACACAAGCTGTGATATAACACTCGCCACTTAACTACTGTCAACACATCACTCATTCTGTCGCTATGGTCCTCCTTCCATATGCGGAAGTCTCATTTGTCAGCTGCCATTGGCCAGCGCGGGACTGCTAAACATGCAAGTCCATCCTCCCACCTCCTAATATTGATCTCCAATAATCTAATGGAAAGTGGCGCTTGATAGAAGACAGGTTGCTTAATGAAACAGACTTTCAGGCCTGTCCATTTGCAATATAAATGACCTCATGGGTTTAACTGACTGAAATGTTAAGTGAGCGATTAAACCTCTAAGTACCTCATTGACTTTTTGCCTGTTAACATAAACCTTGATATTAATTAGCAGGCCAAATATTTATTCTTACAATGGCTTTCTCAATGATCCACCCCAAAGACAGTAAAATAAAAGTTCAAGTGTCTCTTCACAATCAGCATCACCATTTATGAGCTGCAGTGTTAAACAGGTCCATTGACAGCCCTAATAGGCATGACTAGAGACAATACAAGAAAGAAGCGCCGACCTCAAAGGATCCAGAATAAAAGCAAAAAATTGAAAAAACCAACACTAAAATGAAAGTTCATAAGATAAAAATATCTAGAAGCAAGAGACAAAACATGACTCTATGATACTAATAGTTCAAAAACATGATCCTCTTCATCTTTCAATTTTTTTCAGAATCTGTTGGGAAAAAGAACAACCTTAATCAAGCATTTGCATGTCTTTCTATCAGACATTCACTCTCTGGAGCCATCAGGATAAGTTCTTCTGGCTGATTTTCAGTCCTTATGTTGAGCCTCTTTAGGTGACACTGCTCGCTCTTGGCTGCCTGACAGAGGAGCCGATCTGCCGTGTATTTATGGAATAAAGAAGTTGCATTTGATCTAATTTTCTCATAAATAATTTACTTCTATGACTTCAGTAAATTCTTTAGCTTAGCAAAATCAACAGATAATGCAGCACTCTGAAGAAGCTGCTCTCAAAGTGAATATTTAAATATCTAATTTTCAAATACAACATGACTTTTCACATTTTTACAGAAAATTACACTCTTTTGCATATTTGGAGGCTAATGCTGTTATCTGCACATCAGCTATAGAGAAAATAACAATATTAATCAATTTTATATCAACTATATCATTTGTAATATATTGTATTTTTAAATTTAGTTTGGTACTTACTGTCTTTAAGCAACTCTGACCACATAGTTCTTTGGGATTAATAAAGTATTCTGATTCTGATCTAAGGCCGGATTTAGACTTCTGTGAGGAATCTTTGTAGAGGCTATGACCAATGTTACTGCCGACATTTATGCTTGTGCTGCTACATTATTAATGTGTTAATTACCATGTGGTCGTGTCCTGGTGTTTTATATGCAGTGCAGGCTGAAATAAACGAATAAAATGCCGGGACGTTTTTCCCTGCTGGTTCCTGCTTTTTGTTGTTTATTTTGGGGGCAAACATATTTGTCCTTCCAGTTTTTCCACTTCTTTGTACATTTCCTCACATTCATTTGGATAGTTTTTACAGTCCACTTCTGGGAATTTGCTGACATTTGTGAGTCCTCATATTGATGCTATGGTTATTACACCTTACATTGAGATGATGATGGTTATTCTCACTCTGTGAAAAGTAGATGCAAATGCAAAGGAGGAACTGTCAGTACTGAAGAGAACAATCCCAGAAGTCGCGAGGTGCATCGACCTGATGTGTAGTTACATTTCTAGTCCTAATCTGTTTAACCCTTTCATGGATGAATTATGACAACCTCAATCAAGTATTTTTATTCATCTTTAGGCATGAAAAAAAGATTTTTGAACTTCATTATTTAAACATGTACTTTTCTAAGAGTTTGTTACATGTCCACTTAGGTGGACAACATACATTTTGACTTATGAATTTGGTGTGGAGTGACACATCAGTGTCCGATGTAGTGGTTTATGTGCAAGTATAACATCAACACTGACACAAATACAAGAAAACAGCCTTTGAATAGCTGTCCACTATAATGACCACTATGCGTGAAAGGGTTAAATTCCCAAACTGTAGTTCGTTCAGCTCTCGTTGTTTCTGCTTTAAAAAAATGTAAAGCATTTACTGTAAGCCTGACCAAATGCACCCAAAGGTTTTCAGACACTGTTAGATGATCTGACGAGCACTTTGTCTAGAGCATTTTGAAGCCTTCAAACTGCTTAGATGTGCATTTCAAGTAGGCCTCGCAGCTTCAGTTCATTAGCTTCTCCCTTAAGAAGAAAAGATGATGGAGGATTTCATTTGATCTCAGCGTGTCTGTGCACATGCAGACTTTTCAGCAGGTGCTTATCAATACTGTATGTTTCCAGTCAAGGTTTCCATCTCGTTCTTGACAAAGGCCTGCTCTCTCAGTGGGATTCCTCAGCACTGCTCTTGTAAATCTCTAGAGAGTTTACTCAGGGAGCTCATCCATATATATGTGTGCATGTATGTGTGTATGCCACTTTTCAGCACAGTCCAATTCATGCATTAAGCTAAAACCAATATTTATTAGTGACCTTTGTTAACTGCAACTCGATGCGTCTCTGTTTGGTGGCAAGTTGCAGCTCTGTCGTCACATGACCTTTAGATCATGGTGCATTTATTTAGCAAGTCCCTGTGGAGCACTCGCAACCCCATGGAGGCTACGCTCGATTTTGTTTGTACATAATTAGACTCAGCTCACAAATGATGCTATATTGTAGGAAAAAAAGGAAAGAGGCTGCGATATCGTGTCGCTTGCGGCAGATTCCCCTGCGAGACTGTTAAAAAGACACTCTAACAGGGAGCCAAGTGAGACCGCCAACATGTATTCCCTCCATCCCTCTCTGTCTCTGCTTTCACACTTCCTTCCATTCATATGTAATGACCCCTGAGATGCTGCCGGCTGTAATGTCAGCGCCTTCACGGTGCTACCACACAACACTTATTAAAATGACCTCACATGTTATATTGCCAGATTATGAATTACTGATGGGAGTAAGACTCGTGCCATTCCTGCTACATTAGATGGCTCCTACACAGCTGCTGATAAAACTTTAATTACATGCAGCATCTGGAAATGAAATGTCAAACAAAAGTTTATTATTGAAGGTGCCTCACAAGTATGCATTAGTGTTCCTTCTAGAGATACAAATATCCTGGAAATGAGCCCTCAGAGCAGGAAAGAGCTGCTCTTTAGCTGCTCACAGCCTTTCATGGCTGGAATACTACAACCAGCCTCCATTGGGATTACTATAGAGGCAGAGTTGTAGCTGGGGGAGAAAAAGAGAGCAACTGCATGTAATTACGCAGCTTGTGTTCTCATTTCTTTTTGCTTACACCTCGTATCTACTTCCTCCCCCATCCTCTCGCTGTACCCCAGCTGCGTATTCTTCCTTGCTTCAATCTCACGCTCCACATATGCTAAGGTCAGGGTTGACATGGCATTTACTGTCATGGTCCTGGGTCTTTGACCGAGCACCCACACTGCGTGCTTAACATTGATATTTTCTTAATGTATTTTCTAGAGATGGACCGATCCGATATTAGGTATCGGTATCAGTCCGATACTGACCTAAATTACTGGATCGGATATCGGCGAAAAATAAAAAATGTAATCCGATCCATTAAATATCAAAAAAGCATCTCACAAAACTTGCAACACGGCGTAACTCGGCTCATAACCGTAGCACGTTGCAGCAGTATGCGTCACGTGATAGAGCGGCTGTGTGTATTTGTAGCCTCGCTACCAAACCAGCAATTCATCTCTGAGGAAGTTATCCCAGAGAGAAGTAAAGCAAGTGTGTAAGTTCATCTCTGAATGTTTGTAAAGCGTTCCCATGTTAAGCTTAACAACCGATATATGGAGCGACTGCCTCTCTCTCTCTCCCTCTCCTGCTGCTACTTCAATCGTGAAACTGATCAATGATCAGCTGATCGGCTTTTCTGTTGCGAGTCCGTCTCTCTTGTTTGTTTATCGCCCACTTCGCGCCAGAAAGAGGAAACCAGCGGCTGAACAACAGCAGCACGTTTAACCTTGATAAGCTGTTGTTAGAATTTATTTAATATTACTTTCTACACCAGGATCCTTTTCACGTAGCTGACGGCTGGTAACTGTGCAGGGGCGGATCTAGCAAAGCTTAGCCAGGGGGCTGATAGGGCATGAACAGGGAAAAGGGGGCACAAAGACATACTTTTCTTTCTTATTCTCATTTAAAATGTCTAGCTTTTAATAAATAATTATCTGAATCTTACACCCAAAGTTTTAATCTGATGTAAAATGTATAGAAGTCCATTACTGTATATAGTAGCTGTTAAGTCTAATATACCCTAGTAAGCTATAGTAGTTTTTCCTTTGGGAAAGTACCATCTGTGAATTCTGCAATTCTGTTGAAGAAAGATGTTGAATCTATTTAATTATTCTTGAAAAATAATTTGTTTCTGTGCATTTTTTTTCACACTGCATCAAATTAAAGTTGATTACATCGATTAAGCATCATGAGGTGGAGGGTGGGGGGTGGTTCCCTATTTTTTTTTTTTTTTTTTTTTTTGGGAGTTTGCAACCCTATTAGTTAGGTTGCTTAATATTTCTGCTAAGTACTCTTTAAAATACCAGGATAGGGAGGATGGAGTAGGTTTAAGTTAGGTTTTAAGTTAGGTAAGGTTTACTAGATTGATCAGTATTGCTGAACTATGAAATATTTTGGGTGCAGTGTATTTTTTACACACAGGTATAACAGAATAGCTTTAGTGTTGTTGTTTATTTAAACTTGAGTATGAACTTATACAAAATGCAGCAAGATATTAAAAAAACAGTTTTATTGATTAAAAACACACTATATCGGATTGATATCGGTATCGGCAGATATCCAAATTTATGATATCGGTATCGGACATAAAAAAGTGGTATCGTGCCATCTCTAGTATTTTCATTAGCGTACTTAGTCTCAAGCTCGTAGTTCATGAATATAGTCTTATTATTCTGCATTCCTTGAGTTTCAATTTGTTTCTAACTCCCTTTTGTTTCTTGTTAAATCTTCTTTTGCTTGATTGGTTACACCTGTTTTATTTACCGACTACCTAATCAGCCTTTGTGTATTTTAATGCTCAGATTGTGTCTGTCCTTTGTCGCATTGTCCCTGATTGCTGTTCACTTTCTTGCTCTGTTTTCTCTGAGGAATTTATTCCAAGTGATTTTGAATATTTGGATTCAGTTCAGCTAGGGTTTAAAAAAACATTTCTAAACAGCATTAAAGGATGATTTTGATTTTAAATACTGTGTACTGGATTTGGGTTTCACAGCTGCCCATGACATTTACAGGCTGACAGCTTACTGGTTACACTGTAAGACATCATTGAAGGTAGATGATAAACCTGTACATTAATGCCAATCTGCTTTGTGCATCTAGGAGGGCATCAATTTATAAAAACATCTCAAGGGTGGAGGGGATGAAGATTAGAGCAGGGGTCAAAGTTCAGAAAGAATTCACCTTGCAGAGCCTCATAGGGAAGCTGTCCCTGTTGGGGTGACTCAGCAAGGCTTATGGGTTTAGTGTTAGCACCTCACTGGAGGACGGAGCAGGTCAGTGTTAGAATAATACTGGAGGGTTAGTTTAACCTGGACAATACCGCACACACACACACACACACACACACACAAAAACATGGGATCCACCCTGGAAAAATGGCTATCTAAGGCAATTTAGTCTTATCTTCATTTATAAGATATTGTTTCTTTTTAAAGCACTGCTACATTAACTTTGGTACCCTGCTGTAAAAAGTAATTATAGTTGAAATATCTAGAAGGCTTTATTGTTACTTATCATATATGTGCTTGTTAGCTCTAGACTGATACATTTTTCTAGCCTTCCAGGCAGTCATTAGCTTCGTATCACTTGAGAACAGTGCAGTGAAAATCATTTTTGCCAACAGCAGTGTAAATCCAACTTGCAACTGAATCCATAGCAGTTATCATATGGTTTGCTCTACTTTTTACAAAATGGAGTGGAAAGCAGAACCAGTTGTGTCCCTGGTGGTGCATCCACGCACTTCTGATTCACCTTCAGTTATTAAGAACCACCTGCCGGTATCCACTATTGTGTTGTCACAAAGTCAATACTTGAAAACCCACCTGAGAAAAGCAGTCCCTGTGCTCATCTGTATTACTGCATGATACTCAGAGTGATGTAATGAATTATTTATCATAAACAAACTTCACATCACTGCATGCTGGTTTTCATGCTTTATCGGCACAAGCTGAATCCAAAGTAAAGCAAACATTCCACCTTTTGGATCCCTGATTTATTTTTTTTTAAAAGCCAGACAATGAGTTTAAACTACAAAAATCACCTCTACCCACAGTAAATGTGGTTTTGGGGTGTTGATGTAACTCACAGACTGTAAATAAAAGATGGATAAGATGATGGACCATGAGGTAATCCTCTAGTGGATTCTCATTGTGAAGCTGCAAATGGTTGGTTGGTTTTTCAGGGCCAGAAGTGACCATATTTAGACTGCCAAGTTATTTAGCTAATGTGAGCTATCCTAGTCAGAAAGCTGCATCCATAGACAGATACAAAGATTTGCTCATTGCCCTGTTGGATGACCTAGTTTCAGGTTATGCTTTTCAGATTCTACTTTGCTGTACAGAGGAGGTCATAGACGACTCAGTAACGCTAATGTGCTGGGGGGTCTTGTGGGTGCAAAACAAGCCCAAATTATTACCCTTTACTACAGTGTTTGACAGCTTCTATGATGTGTCCATGGAAACCCTTTGGAAAGTTGTGCCTTTTTTGGCTTCCGTTTCAGAAGCCATTTACTTTTCTTAAGTCAGACTTTGTCCTGCTAAATCTTTTTGACCTTTTTTGGAGGATTGTCTCGTATAACCAGGGATGCACATAAGTGGTCCGCAGGGTCGCATTCGCTGTCAAAATAAAAGACGCGCACCAGATAAGAAGTTGCAACGTGCGTTTGCGTACATAAGATTTTCTGGAGGAGGACAGACATTTGTTTAGAACTCTTAAAGATGTCGAAGAAGCAAACTCCTTTAAGCAATTACTTTGGTGTTCCTCCAAAGAAATGTCAAAAGGAGTCCAAACTGCAAAAGAAGCGCGTATTCTCGAAAAAGTGGTTGCAGGAGGTGAGCTGGCTTCAAACAAATGATGAATGCACAGAGATGTGGTGCAGAATATGCTGTGAAAATCCCACTCTAGCGATCAAAAACAGTGCCTTTTATATGTACGCAAACGCGCGTTGCAACTTCTTATCTGGTGTGCGTCTTTTATTTTGACAGCGAATGCGCCCCTGCGGACCACTTATGTGCACCCCTGCGTATATAACAACATTGTCACCACCTTTTCCACCTCAAGGTGAACTTGTTTCCTTATACAAATAAATGGCAGTATAGTGGTAAGCAGATAGTATGTGAATTGTAGGCAGTGAGCATGACCCCAAGGATTTGCAAAAAGTCTGATTCACTTTTTTATCATCACTTTTTTTACTTTTTGTGCAGGATAAGAACATTTCCTTATGCATATTAGTGACTGAGTCACTATTGTTCTACAAGTCTTTTTGGTTTATTCAGATAAACTTTGCAAACCTAAGCCATGCTGCCATGTTCTTTGTAGAGAGAAAAGTCTAATGGCAACGCTTCCAAACTAGCCACACTTGTTCAGTCTTTTTCTAATTGTTCTGTCATTAACTTTAACATTTAACATGTTAACTGAGGCCACTAGAGTCTGAGATGTAGCTTTTGCATTTTCCCTAAGCAATACTCGGTCCGACCTCGGAGTGAATTTGCTGCCACGTCCAATCCTGGGGAGGTTGCGGCATTGTGTTAACACATACCTGAATGCTCCAGACCAGCAAACTGCCAAGGCTTCTGCTTTTACAGCAGTGGTCACGCTTTCTAATTATCAGTAAATCAAATGCATTTGATTAGCAGCACTTGGCTGCTACCTCTACTCTTAATTCCTGTGGAAACAGTAAGGTTGTACTTAACGTTGTCCAGGACTGGACATAAAAGTCCTGTGAAATCTTACTTCTTCACATGATTGTATTTAAGGCACTCCTATGCATCTAAACACAGCTGTTACCAAGGGTGACAGTTGTGTTTGAAATATTTAAACATTTGATTACAGTGGAACAAATTCCCGTGTAGGGCCACCCAGAATATCTGTAAGTGTATAGTGCACGCAGCGCTTACAAAACACAGTGAATCTGTGATTTAATGATAATGAAATGTCATTAAAACTCATCCTTGCCTGGCTGTTTTCAGTGCTATAAAAAGGTTAGGAGCAGGGGAAAAAAAGCAACTTACATAAAATATGAGGGCTAAAATTACAACAAATATCTATCTTTGATCTTTGTTTGGAACAAAGCAGAGCGTCAGCTTTTGATGTTCTCTCACTTGGGTCTATTTTTGTGAGCTTGGGGCTGTGAGATTATTGTCTTATTTATACAATATGCTTTTGTGAGACACGACTAAGAGCATTATCATGCCGGTTTTGTAAAGACGGTCTTCCATTTTATTTGATTGATCATCATGTTTGTCTGTTGATCAGATAAAACCACTCCTCTACACATCACCATGTATCCTGTTATCTCATCCCATCTCGCTTTTTGAAGATGAAAAGGATATTCTTCTGACACTGATTTATCCCCCTTGCACCCCACACAGCAACTCCCATCTTCAACTGCATCTTAACACTTCACTCAGATTACTGTTAGGACCACTTGGTTTGTGGTCGATCCATCTGTTTCTGGTGTTTATAGTGTGCGTGTTTGTGATGACTATTCCTCAGAGGCAGTATCAGCTTCTGCACAGTGCGACTGACTCAACACGAATAAACAAATAGCGAAAGTGCACACACCTTACACCTTGCTAAGACACACACGATCTCTGTCAGGACTAACATGCTGCACCATCTGATTCACTGCCTTCTCACACAAATGCCCCTTCACACACATGTGCGCACTCATAACCAGATGGTCATCCAAATATACAAACATGTGCGTAAGCTTGCAGTGCGGTTACTATATTTACTCATCACTCAGGGGCAGGAGCATACACATAGACACGCTTTCTCACACGAACGTACATGCTGCCAAAACTGTCACAGTCCCCATGTCTGCAGCTGATCATATCAGCAAGCAGATAAGGGGTGACAATGCATTCACACCTCGGCACACACACACTCCACGAAACACAATCCCATTTGCAGATTCTTCAATTAAGCGGTGAGGCAGAGCTGCAGGGAGCGCACTTTATTCTCAGCAGTAGGCTGCATTTGCACCACTCTCGTAGCTAATTATAAAAAAAGAGATACTTGGTAGACAGTGTTGTGAGGTGAATACAGATAAATTTAGACTTCACAACTTGTAGAATGACAGCAGAAAAGACTTGTGATGCTGGCTGCAATTTACTGGAGAAAGCTGTGTCTCCCAACAGGCATCTGTGTGGCATTTATCAAGGCTCCATTCATATCACATCACATGGTTTCGATAGAAGCTTTTCACTTCAAGCTTTCTGACAACAAATAGCATGTGAAATCTTAATGGGAGAGCTTAGCAGGGAATGGAAAGAAATAGTTAACTCTAGGCAATTATCACTCAGTTATTTCTATTTAAATGAAAGGCTAAGAAAACATATGTATTTACTACAGGCAGTTTGTGATCACACCTCTGAAAATCAGGATAAAACCATAGACTGTATATGAAAGATGGACACAGTTGTCTGTTGCCATTTTTAAGGCAGCCATGCACTATATTTTATTCCTAAATGAAAAAGCTAAATAAAACAAAATAAACATCTTGCTCTTTCTATCTGCAGTTTGCATATTAGTGTGGGTTCTCTCCAGGTACTCTGGCTTCCGTCCACAGTCCAAATAAGTGCAGTTAGGTTAATTAGTGATTGGCCATAGGTGTGAGTGTGAATGGTTGTCTGTCTCTCCGTGTTAAGGCCCCAGTATACACTGCAATGGTCCCTTTGCTTGCTGCCGCAACATCATCTCATAGTTACTTGCTTCTATCTCATCGACTTTGTCTGTTTTTTTTGCAAAATTTTTTCCACAAACTCAGTTTTTCAAAATGTTCCAACATGTCGCTCAGTATATCTGTATATCTCTGAGCTTCTGTATTAGAATCAGTGTTGGGACTAACGCGTTATTAAGTAACGCGTTACAGTAACTACGTTATTATTGTGGTAACGAGCATGGTAACTAGTTATTATGCCAAAACCAGGAACGCGTTACTCGTTACTGGGATTTAGATAGGCTCGTTACTCGTTGCCGTGTGGTGGATATCGCGGAGCTTCCACAGATTCAATAACATTAGCAAGTGGTGGAGGCCAGCAGGTGGATGAAGGAAAAGGGAGGCAAGAGGAGAGACCCGAAGCGGCCGCCGGTCCGAGTGTCAGGTGAACTGAACTTCAGGTAAGAAGTTATGACCTGCAGTCTATCTGGGTCAGATATAAACCAAGTTTAGGTGGAGTTTATTTTCGGTATGATGACTTTTTCGTACTGCGTGCTAGCTAGCATGACGGAGTTTCTATACAGCTGGGTGGGTGCTATGTGTTACTGATGTTGAACTTTATTTTGTTCATATGGTTAATTATTAGAGTTGCCAACCGTCCTGTAAAAAACAGAATCGTCTCGTATTCAGAGAAAATATTACGCGTTTCGTACTGAGGTGAAAAGGAACACAGTTTGTCCCGGACTTCAGCTACAATGAAAAAGACACAAAGCTGGAGTTATTCTATGTCTTTGCTGCACAGCTGCCTCTTCTTCTCTCATTCTCTCCCCCTCCCTCTCCTGTTTCTACTTCAATCATGAAACTGATCAATGATCAGCTGATTGGCTTTTCTCTCTTGTTTATTTATCGCCCACTTTGCGCCAGAAAGAGGAAACCAGCGGATGTCGCGTTAAACAACAGCAGCACGTTTAAGCTTGATCAGCTGTTGTTAGAATTTATTTAATATTAATTTCTAGTATCAGCTGATGTTTGCTGGAGCCACAACTGTACAGCTGCTGGTCATGATATCGGTTTGGTTATCTGGTGAGAGGGAAACATGCAGATGAAACCAGGAGATGTCCTTATTGAATCATCAGAGCTGAACAGGTGATGGAGAAACAGGTTTACCTTTTAGGTGACATGAATGAGTTGAAGGGAAGTTATGAACTGTTTCTGAGAGACAAATAACACCAGGATCCTTTTCTATGTAGGTGACAGCTGGTAACTGTGCAGGGGCGGGTCTAGCAAATTTTTGCCAGGGGTCCATGTAGGGCATTAACAGGGAAAGGGGGGGACAAGGAAATACTTTTCTTTATTATTCTCATTTAAAATGTCTCGCTTTTAAAAAAATAATTATCTGAGTCTTACAACAAACCATTGATAGCTTGATACATATATACCATCAGAACAGTGTACATCACTGTCACAACAGTGTTTATTTTCATTCAAAGGCTTTATGATTTTTCCTATAATGGTTGGCCGGTCTCTAGTCAAAATGCCCGGGATGATTGTTTTGTCCCAGTCCAGCTCTGTATGCAGCTCATCTGCAGTCTGGTGTTACCTACATCTTCCTATTCAGAAGGCAGAATTTCCAAGTTCTGAGTACAATCAAAAGCACCACGACTGCAGTTTTTGTGTTGGATGTAAAAAGCAGGCTAGAATCATGGCGGCGGTCAACGACGGTCCAGGCGTGGGATTTCTCTCGTGGAAATGTGCACATTATTTTTTCCTTTCTATTGGTAGGTGGCACAGTGCACTTGTGGCAAGTAAGCAAGCTAGAAGACTGACAATCTTGCTGGGTATCCAGTTACGGAAGCAACACATTAACAAGAGAATTCTGAGTAAAACCAAAGTTACTTTCCCTAGTAACTAGTTACTTTGAAAGTAACGAGTAACTTGAAGTAACTGAGTTACTTTTTTAGAGAAGTAACTAGTAATGTAACTGAGTTACTAATTTAAAGTAACTTACCCAACACTGATTAGAATATCATTAAAATTGTGGTAAAAACCGAAGCAAGCACACGCTTGTGTCTTTAAACCAGCTACAGTGGCAGCTATTCTTCTCATACTTTATGTCGATCTTTTACTTATATATAAAACCCAGGATTTAAGGTCATTTAAATTTTTTATGTCATGTGTCTTTCAGTCATTCATATTTGTCATTGATTTGTGTGATGGTAGAAACACTGTATAAAAATAGGTATTAGTAATATTTTTTTTCTGGAGTGTGTTTTGTGTGAGTGGGTTTGGGATGTTCCCTGCATGGCCATGTGCTGTCTGCTTGTGTGTCATGGAGGCTCCCTGCATGTGCCAAAGAGGCTGATTTGGGCTGGGGCTTGGCACGGGATTGCCGCGGTGGGTGGGGAGTTGGCACGGACAGTCCTAGCTCGGGATTGTCCAAAACCCACTGATTTAATCCGGATTACAGCCATCATTTCTCTCTCTCTCTCTGTCTTTCTCTATTTCCCTCCAGTGACCCCCACCCCCACCCCCGCTCCATCCCTCGTCTCCCGCCCACGCAATCGCTCGCTTCCTCTGTCCTGCTGCTCTTTCTCCTGCTCGTGCCTCACTCCTCCATCACGACCTTACAACCTACCCCCCAAAAAACCAATGCTCCCACTGGCTGCTCTGTTGCCATGGTGACTCATTTCACTCCTTTCACTTTTTTCAGTCTCACCATTGATACAGAGTGAATGATCAGTGAGTAAATTTTAGAAAGTCTATTTTTAATGTCGTGTTCTTCCATTGAACTCTATCACATGCTCTGTTGCCAAGGTAGATCTACCTGAGCATCGGCAAGAAAATAGTATACTAATCTAATCTTCATTAATGATAAAACAGAATACAAAACTGTAGTCACACCACTATGCTGGAAAACACAGGACATTTTTGTAAATTACTGTAGTGTTCTATGAATACTGCTAAGTACTGCAGATGGAAATGCCTTTGAGAAAAAAACCCCAGCAAGCTAGTGTGTGCTGATTAAATTTAACACCTTACTTTTTCCATTGGCAAACGGAAAAATGTCTGAAAACGTAAAAGTCAATTCATTAATTTGCTTATGTATTTATACTGCTTTCATTTAATATGGTTATGTGTTATGACCTTGATTTTCATGTGTGTGTGATGAAATTTTGAGTGTTTGTAAGGCAAAGATACGTTTTAAGGTTTGCCGTCCAACAGGCCACCAAGACCAAAATCATTGTTTGTCAATCTTGAAAGTAGTAGCAAAATCGTGGCAAAGTTCATGTCTTGCCAGATATCAAGAAAGACGAGAAAATCAATTTAGCAAGCTGCAAAGGTGAATAGTCAGTTTTCCATGTTAGAGAACCGCAAAATGTTAGTAAACCGCTACGGAGCCCTGATGCCATCTGACTCGAGAGCAAAGGTCCGGTAACTATTATCACTGGTCTCTGTATTAGAAATTCATCTTCTCCTGAGATGACAGACCCAGCAATGTCAGTCACAATCGGCTTTGTGATGCCCTGTAACAGCTGGAAGAGTGTGTGTATCTGATTAAATGTCTATGTGTGTGCACGCACATGTGCATGAAAAGGTGTCCTTAGCCCGGGTGAGCTGACAGAATTGGTGCTCAGTGCAATCGCTGGTGGTACAGGTCTCGGTATTTTAGTTTAGTTAGTTTAGAGTGTCTGTCATGTGATTATATATGTGTGTGTGTGTGCATGTAGTGAGGTGGGTGGCCATGCAGGATAAAGGTCTGTCAGCAGGGGAGAGGGCAGCCCCCTCACTCCTTCTGTCGCTGGCCTGAAGCACCGGAACATCCCCCTGGGTGTGTGTGTGTGAGAGTGTGTGGGTCTCAGGGTTCCTGTATGAGGCTGGATCCAACCTGGTGCCAGATGACCTGCTGTGAACTACGAGCTATTGATAAACCTTGGCAAAGGAACAGACAGACTGTGAGAGGGAGTGTGCGACAAGTGTCCATCCATATTTGATGTGACAGGATTAAATCTGTCCGTGCTGTTGGTTGGATTTGGGTTAACAACTGGTTCACTTAAGACACACAGGAGAGATAAAGAGTTGAACCTTTCAGAGAAAAAGCAGAAATAAAGAGAAGCAGGATAAAGGGTGGAGATGGGGGAGATTTTTTAGTACTAGTGCAAGAAAAAAAATCTGCAATATTGTGTCTGTTTTATTGCTGAACATCATTAAGAGCTTATATACCTAATTACTGTCTCCAAAGTGACCTACATGACTTTTTTGTGACCCTCTGAAAAGTATTTTTTTCTGGGTACAAGCCTTAACTGCCTCAGCTGAGGCACTTGTCCTTTCAACATGCTGCAGTACTGTGTCCCTTCTTTTTCTGAAGCGCCACGGCTCCCAAAAACTACTCAGTTCTTATTCTACCCCTCTACAGCTTTTTATTAGCACTCATCTGCAGCCCGCCTTTAAGCTAAGCTTTTAAAAACTCACGGTGTACACCACAGCCCTCAGGCTCTCAGTGTCCCAGACACCAATATTTTAATGCTTCAGAAAAGATGAATCACTGTCTGCCCAACTATGAAATCAGTATAGAGATTAATCTTAGGATTATGAGTCTTTAGTAAAAAAATGTAATTCAAAATACAGCAATATTAAAATGACTAATCTCTATAAACAGATATCTGCATATGAATATGCAAAGTTTTTTGTGGGATCTGTTTGTAATCCACACAGTTACATCTGACCAAGTTTTGGATGCATGCAGGTAAACACTTCATGTAGAAAAGGCAAAACATTTACTGAAATGCAAACCAGAATCACTGGTTATTGTCAGACGACAACACAGCTTTTTTTATTAGCTTTTAAAAATATATGTGGTTGTATAAACTATAGCTGGTGTGTGGAACAGGAAATCAGCAGGATGTTCACTGACTACACTACAAAACCCCAAAAGAGCAGTGTATGGAGGGCTCCCAGATTGTTAAACATGTCTTTTTTCCACTATGGTACCTCTATGGCAGACCCTTAATGCCTAAGTTTACTAAAAACTCAACCCTCAAGGCCTTTACACACTGGACGCGTAACATCCTTGCACATATTGCACCTATTCCTGATGCTAGTGTTCACACCAAGCGCCTAAATTCTAATTTGCGGCATTTATTTTTTTGACCAAGCCCAATTTTTCTGATCCGAATCAACAGATGTGGCAAATCAAACCACTGCATTTTGCAACAAGTGCACTCTTAGCTCAAAATATGCATCGGTACTGAATATACAAATAGTAAAATAATACGATTTTACCTCAGACAGTGAGATAAGACTCTGACCCGGCCAAACGGGTCTCTGAAATGATTCCTCTGACTCCTCAGATGTGTCCCCAGCTCTGCCAACAAGAGCTCAAACTGTCCCACTGACATCCTAAAGCAGCCATGATGCAGCTTCAGCATTGTCTTCTTTTAGGATGCTAACAGCTAGCTGTCAATGTATATTATTTTATGTTATGCTATCTAGCCAGCATGTAGCTGAAACAAACTCAGAGTCATTTTTTTATTTCCCGTCTCTAGTAAGTTTTTCCTTTGTGATAATGGATGAGGTCATTTTCAGTTGCTCTCTATCAAATGTGACACTTGAAAGGCATTTTTGAAAGACAGTTCAAATGAATGCAACCATCCAGCTCCTCTAGGACCGCTCATGTCGGGAAATTCAATTTGTAGTGGAGGCACAGCAAGAAGATAACCTTGTTCCACTGCTCTCCATTTGAAGTCAAAAAGCAATTCAGATCGATTATCAGGGTCAGTGAGGGACAAATCTGAGGTGAAACAGACGACACCAGATGGAGCTGACTGGTCAGTGTGTGAGGGACAAAAACTGATGGATAACATAAAGAAACGAGCGGGTTGGGGATGTAACTAATAGAAACTGAGTGGCAGCGGCGATGCAGGGTTGACAGTGGAGGTAGTGCTGTGACTTGAAAACAAAAGCCGAGCTAAGCACTGAAACAACAGGTATCTAAGGAGACCAAAGGTGAAAGTCTGAAAAAGATTAGCAGGTTAGCCGTATCAATGAGCCTTACATCACAACCTGAAACAGCTAATGGACTCCTCAGCCTGCAGAGACAGAGCTCAGAGCTTTCTCTTTGACTTAATATCACTGGGGATTTCATAAACTGGAACTGTAGCATTAATAGTCGAGACTATGTATCCATATTTTAAAATAGTTACTGTATCTTATTTCTAAAACAACCCACTTCCTTTATCTTCTCACCTTAAAATGCAATAACTGCGGAGCCCGAGCCCCCCTTTCCCACCCACACACACAAACACTTAAAAGCAGGGCCAGTATATTCTGGATTTGAAAATCTGAATTACTTCTAAACAACTTCAACACTGGATAATTTGCTGCGCCTTGCTGGCATAATTTGCTCTTTCAGTGAACTCTTCTTTGGACTTTTTGCATAAAGTGAACTCGCATCGAGCTCTTTGAGGCACCTAAGCCTTGCTCTGACTGGTGCGACAAATACGTTCCCCTGCTCGGCTGAAACACGCTGTTCTTTAGTTGACTTAGCTTCTAGTCTGCACACTTCTTTCTCTTCATCTCCCTTCATTTTCTGCCCCTTGCCTGTTGCCGTGGTAACTAGCAGAGGGAAGTTGAGTGGAGGGGAGATTGAAGGGAGAGAGGGAAGATAGGGGTGTGTGTGTGTGTGTTTGCTGGGTTTATGGGTAAAGGAACCACTGCTGCGCTTCCTCCTCCCTCTTCTTCTTCTTCTTTTTTTTTTTTATCTCCACTGCCACATCTTCCAATCTACAATCCTGTGTTCCTTATTGATCCCTCGAGCCACTTATTTTCTGTCCTTTCCCTCCTCTTCCTCAATATCCGCCTCAATATGAGCTTAGGAGAGCCTCAGCTCTCTCATGATCGCATTCATCCACAGTTAATGAATTTTGTGATGTTTTTCCACCATATTAACATCTCAATGTTTCTCCCTGTCTAATACAACACACTCAAAAATGCCTTTCCACAAACATCATAACACAGAGATCTACATTTGTTCATCTGCTATGCCTCATTATTATCTGAAACTCAGCTCCAGCTCTAGCGCATAATGAAAAACAACTCCCACATCACCTCGATTTCTATCATTTTTCAGCAAAGTTTAATTGGAAAAGACTGACATTAAAGATAGATTAAAGAGATCATTTCTAATACCACAGAGGTTGCACTGTGAATTGCATTTTAATTTCTCTGAATGTTGAATAGTGTTGATTACCAGGGCAGCAGCAGCAGCAGCAGCAGCAGCATTGCGTGTGTTTGTGTCCATGTATGTCTGCATACATATGGAGAGACAGATGGAACAAGATTTCTCCAGTCACATGCCAGAGCTATAATTTTTTCATGCTATTGTACATGTTCAATTTCTTTTACAATTAACTGCATGCCCGTAATGAGAGCTTTCAAAACATACAACCACCCCTTTAGCGCTAGAGCTCTATTGTCAGATAATGAGAAAGAGAAAAAAAAGATGGTGGGTCAGGGACTCGCAGTTGCTGGAGGAGAGGAGGCGTTTTGGAGTTGGTGTAATGTTTTTGCATAATCACCAATAAATTAGTCAAAAGGAACAACAAACACTGTCTGCTGGGAACCGAGGGTGTGAGTGTGCTGAGAAACGTGTCCGTAATATCGTTCAAGCATATTTATAAATTACCCGGTGTATAAATATGCTCACTGGCTAGACACTCGGTGATAAGGCAACACAAAATTCATGTAAATGAAGCAGATTTCAACTTTTTTGTAAAAATCTTTGCTTCATTTCATTGTGCATGTTATTGTGAATCTGCACATTTCTCCACATGAGATAAGAAGGAAGTTTATTCTGTGGAATTTCATTTTTTTTCTTCTTTTTGTGGGAATCACCTGTGAAACAAGGCTTTACATAGAAAACTACAGACAAAATTTTAAGATTATTCCGGATTATTCCTCATAGGGGGCCGATGACTAGTGTTGTGGTGCAAGGGAGATAAATGGGGGCCCAAAGCTGCATGAAGAGTGAATAAAACGAAGAAAAGAAAGAATAATGCTCTGAAAAGGAGAGGGAAAAAAACAGGTGGGGCTTGCTCTGTGCGGTACGATAATCTAAAGCTATTCGATGGCATTAACAAAAAAAACCCTAATGCAAGAATCCTCCCTTGGCCCAGCCACAGATTACAGAACTGGGTTTGCGTGTGGAAGCTATTATATAATTCATTCTCTACGATGAGATTTTCCTCCATTGCTGGTTTCCTTTACTAACCCCTCTCTATCTCTCGCACGCCGTCACACTACTGGCACATACCTCTTTTAATTTAAGTTGAAGATGTCTGAGCCACACTGCGTTTTTGGTGACTTTATAATCTTTTTATCCCTGTCTGGAACTCATTCATCTTCAACAGAAAGCTGATGTCTTCTGTTAGCGTTCACTCAACAGTTTCCCGTCCCCGTTTGGACGTTCCTCTGCTACAGTATATGTGTGTTTGTGTGCGCACAATTACTGCTATACACTCTCCACCATTGTATTGTGAATTCCCTGCTTACTAAGCTCCTTAATGGAATCACTACAAGGGCAAAAACATTTTTTTGTTGTTGTTTTTTTTGCATCTATTCCTTTCCCCCTCGCTCCACCATTCCTCTCTCCCTGCTGCTGATCACAGGTGAAAGGATTGGCAGTAAGTCTTTTATTTTTCATTTCGGAAGCCATCACTGGTGACCTGTCGTTTTGATAGGAGTTACATGTGAGCTGCATGCCGCTGGACTCTGGAAAGGATTAACTCTGCCCTTCAACTTCACATCTGCGCCACGCAAGACTGGCGAAGCCACTGTGCGATTGGTAGATTACTGTTCACACAGCCAAATGCCATCTAATGATTATCTGGCAGGATCTCAGGTGCAGCACCATGGGTCTCCCCCTGGATTCACAGTCTAGTCCCAACAGTGTCCAGATAAACAAATCCTCTAACTGATATGATAAATCTGAGAAAGCTTTGTACTTTACCTTTTACATACTGAGTTGATGAAATGCTGTAACTATTTCGTTTCACAAAAGTTAGATTTTACTGCTAAATAGAAACTGATTTGATAAAAGGATCAGCAATGAACTAATAGTGATGTATTATAGTAACACTGACTGTGTCTAAAAGATGTATATAGCCACCATCGCATCATCTGATGGTTTTGGAATATGCATTCTGGGATCATAATTGGACAGGAGGGTTGAGTGCTAAGCAAGTACTAGTAAACTGCATTCTTAAAGTGTAAGGCTGCCACACGCAGACACAAATCTGGTAATTAGTGCAGACTAATAAAAAAATACTAAAATTTTACTTGCAAAATGAAGAACTGTACCACACAGGAAGCCCCATTATTTGGTAGGCAATTCTATGAAAACGCTCCAAACACAATACAGGGGAGAGATCGAGTTTGGTGACTGTCGTTATCAGAGATGAGACCTAACAGAGCAAACAGGTACAGCTCCCTGTGTCAGACACCTGTTATAAAGTATATATACACAATGTTTTTAGCTTAAAAAAATCTTTTGATGAAGGAGCAGCACCTAGGAGCCTCAAGTCTTGCCCCTTTTTAGTGGCTTGCATTATGTAATATATGCAATATTACCGACACATTTAAATTAATGCAAACACAATTACGAAAATAACACTAACATGTAAAATTGGGAAGTGTATCATTCACTACTGCTGTCTAAAATACACCCAAAACACTCCAACTGTTTGTTGTGAAGTTCTTTTTCAAGAATGAGCTTCTCTTCATTCATCATACTGTAATGCCTGTTAGCACTAAATCCATGGCTATTTTTATATGTCAAAATCTAATGACTCGCACATGCACAAAACCCACAAGTCCATGATAAATGTAATGAGGTCAGGCTTTGATGAGCCAGTGAATGGCGTGTCCTCTGGGTTCATGTGAAGCAACAACAGCGATTATCATTTATGACACTTTCATTAATCTAAACATTGGTGATTGGTGAGAGCACATCTTACACAGAATTCAAACCTTGTATTTATGGGATTGAACTGTAAGGCAACAATTGATCAACACACTAACAATATTGCTGAGCCTGTCTGCGGTGCACAATCTCGTTTTAGACAAGTATAGTCGCAGAATACAGTGCCAGACAGCCATCAGCTCATAGAGCGTGCAAAAAGCTTGCTATCTAAAGTGCTTGCTCGGTCTAAGATCTGAAAAATAAATGAAGGATGCCTAAAGTAAGAACAGAACAAAGAAAAAGATGTTGGCAAGAAAGAAAACAGACCGGTAGAGAGGAATATAAGAATCCAGTCTACCTAATATGTGTGTCTGACATAATGGAGGCACACAGACTCACAAAGTGTACAGATATGCCAAGTCATCACATGCAAGCAAACCCATTTCAGGAGCAATAATCTCTGTCTCACCACACCACACACAGGAATAGCACCTAATCTGCAAACAAAGCTCACCTCCTTTTCACCTGTTGCTATGGAACTAAAAGGAGAGAGGGTGTATTGTTAACAAGAAAGCCAACAACACAGAGATGGTGCTTGGATATTACCAAGATTAATCACATTTCCAACTTAAGTGAGTCTAAACTGTGGTTGCTATGCTAGCTGGGCCTAAAGATGCAAAAAAAAAAGAAAGACTAAATTTAGATGTGGATATGTCATCACTGCTTCCCCTCTTCACAAAACACACATACTCTGTTTGTAAGATACAGGTAGCAGGTTGACTTATGAGGACTGACGAGTAGCGTTAGCAATGCTCTGCACATAAATGTTTTTCTTCTGGAGTGTTTACTCTGGCTGATAAATGACATTTGGAGCACTCTTCTTCTCTGGTTCTTATCCGGAGGAACAGTGACTTAACAGTGACACAATGCCTCTCTCTCTCTCTCTCTCTCTCGTTAATACAGGTTTTCTCTTTTCTCTTCAGCTTTCTTCCTTAAACCCCCTGATTTGATTTCAGTGTCAAGTCACCTCTCTTAACTTTGTACCCTTTATTAAGTTGTTTCTAGTGCCTTTCGGTCTTTATAGCTTTGTTTTCCTTATAATGAGTCAGCCATTGACAGTTCTGAACCCTTCAGTTCAATTCAGTCATATTTATATATTGCCAATTCAAAATAACAGTCCTCTTAAGGCACTTTATACTGTAAGGCAAAGGCCCTACAATATTAGAAGGTAACACCAATAATCATACAACCCCTATGAGCAAGCACTTGGTGAGAGTGAGAAGGAAAAACTCCCTTTTAAGAGGAAGAAACCTCAGAGAGAAGAAGGCTCAGGGAGGGGCAGCCATCTGCCACGACTGGTTCGGGTTCAGGGGAGAAAGATATGACAAAAGACACACTATGGGAGAAAGAGTTTTTTCCATGACTAATGATTAAATATAGTAGTGGTGTATAAACACAAAGAGTGAAAAGAGATGGTTGAATTGTTCAATCATCATGAGAAGCAGCATGGGAAGATTTATCATAAAGGAAGGCTTTAAGGTTAACCTTAAAAGTAAATAGAGTGCCTGTATCCCAAATCCAAACTGGGAGCTGGTTCCATAGTAGAGAGCCCTGATAGCTAACCCTCCTCATGAAAATAGTTGAAGACCAGAAAATAAATGTAGCTACGTTCTTCTCATCAGTTTCCTCATATCAGGGTGAAATGGTACAGCAAAATGTATCCATGCACCTAACACATGAGTAAAGAGAAACATGATGGTACCAGTCAGTCACAATAGCTCTGTGAGCTGCCATCTGTTTTCTCTCTAATGTTACTTTGACTTCCTGCTAGCATTTTGTTCAAAGGACTGGACATAATTTCATTAAAAAAATAACTTCTGTTGGAGGGAATGAGGTTACCATAACCCAGCTAGAGATGCTGATGTATTTTAGGGAGAGGACATCCCCTCATCCCCTCATCACCTTTCTGATAGGGAAGTTTTCTTGTAGATGAACACAACTGGTGAGATGAAATGCACAGTATTGTTATTCAGTGCATTCTCCATAGGAAAATTTTGTATTAACCCCATTTATCTCTATATTGTTTGTCTTTTAGGATCTTGCTGACTGTCGTTGTCATCTTCCGTATTCTGATTGTGGCCATCGTCGGAGAGACGGTGTACGAGGATGAGCAGACCATGTTCATCTGTAATACTTTACAGCCGGGCTGCAACCAAGCTTGCTATGACAAAGCCTTCCCCATTTCCCACATCCGCTACTGGGTCTTCCAGATCATACTGGTGTGCACACCCAGCCTCTGCTTTATCACCTACTCTGTCCATCAGTCAGCCAAGCAGAGAGACCGGCGCTACTCTTTTCTCTATCCAATAATGGAGAGGGACTACGGCGGAAGGGATGGGGCTCGGAAGCTCCGCAACATAAATGGAATTCTAGTTCAGCACGGAGGGGATAGTGGAGGAGGGAAGGAAGAACCTGACTGTCTGGAGGTGAAGGAGATCCCCAATGCCCCACGGGGCCTCACGCATGGAAAGAGCTCCAAGGTTCGCCGGCAAGAAGGGATCTCCCGCTTTTACATCATTCAGGTGGTGTTCAGAAACGCCCTAGAGATTGGCTTCTTAGCGGGCCAGTACTTCCTTTACGGCTTCAGTGTGCCTGGGATTTTCGAGTGTGACCGCTACCCGTGTCTCAAGGAGGTGGAGTGCTACGTTTCCCGGCCCACAGAAAAAACGGTTTTCCTGGTCTTCATGTTTGCCGTGAGCGGCATTTGCGTGGTGCTCAATCTGGCTGAACTCAATCATCTCGGCTGGCGCAAGATCAAGGCTGCCATCAGGGGGGTCCAGGCCCGCAGGAAGTCTATCTGTGAAATCAGGAAGAAGGACATGGCACATCTGTCTCAGCCACCCAACCTGGGACGCACGCAATCCAGCGAATCGGCCTACGTCTGACGATAAAGGGAGACAACAGAGGGGGAGCGGAATGAATGTGCAACAGAGAGAATGAACAAATTCTGATTTCAATTTAATGAAGATGGTGTGGAGGTCAAACAAGATGACCTCTCCTCTATGACGGAATGAAACAGAATGTAAAAAAAAAAAGGACCAAACCTCAGGCTCTGCGGCGCTGAAAGTCAGCAGAGGCTTGAAAAGGAAGAAAATTAGAGAGCATCAAAGAGAACAATAAATTTCGTTTTGCAAACATACATAATAAAGACATGCTGATCTCATAAGGAGATAGTCCAACTGCCATTTTATACTTCTGTCTTTTTTAACTAACGACCTTCTCTGCTTCTCGTTTCTTATGCGGAGAATTAAATCCTCACGGGGCTGATCTAGAGACGAGAGTAAGAGGGGAAGAGGGAGGAAAACAGATGAGAGGCTGTTTTGTGTTCTCTGGGGATATTCGAAGGCGACATGGTTGTTTGATGCATCCCATGGTGCTTTTCTTCTGGACTGTGTCAGCCTCAGTGAAAAAAAAAATGGGAGGGGGGGCAGGATAGGGGATGGGACAGGGAGGATGAGCAGCAGCAACATTATTAAAAAGAGGAACGGAAGAACTGTCAAAGCCGTGACAGACTCTGGGGAATGAAGGCAAGTTTGAGAGTGAGGGAGAGCAGGAGGGAGACGTCACGCTTTGGGAAAACATATGAACCAAGGAAGAGAGGGGGGAGACAGAACGTTCTTCTTTTGCTTCCTCTCTTTGCCTGCCTGAGATTTTGAGGTAGACCGACGCCAAGAGAGAAAGCGCTGCCTCCCAACAGCGTGTCATGCCTCTGCTGGAACACCGTTACAAGCCAAAACCAAGAGAGCAAGACTGACGATGTTTATGTTTTGTCTCTTGGCAAAAGTTGATTTTAACACAAACACAGTGAGTACAATAAACACTCCCCCCCCTCTTCTCCTTCTCTGCCCTATCCCTTACTCTTGCTCTGCTCCACTGTACAGACCTGTACAGCTGTACAGACCCGAGGGGTTTTTCGAACGACAGCAGTGACCTTCGCTGCTCTCCTGCTGCGTAAACATCTGAGAGGAACTAATGAACAAACGGATGATCGGCCAGACAGCGTCAGTCTCTGCTAAAGCACAAACTCCGCTCCCTCCAGCTTTTTCGTGTGCTAAGAGACGAAACAAAAAGACAAGAGCGAAAGATAACGAAAGAGCTTGAGAAGAGATCGCTTTACTACAACTTTAAACAGATTTTATAAAACACATCACAATGAATAATGATTTTTCTTCTTTTGAGAAAGCGATGGTGCCATCCTTGAGATATTTAATTATTACTGAAACGTTACATAGAGTATATCATGGTAATATTATTTATCCATTTAGAGTATATCCAAATAGATTTATTTATCTTTATGGGGCGGGTTGGGAAATCTTGTTGCTGTACTTTTTATGTATAAACTGTCTGTCTTTTCTTTTCATTTTAGTTGAGTTTGAAGCATTTGTCACTGTAGGTCCTGATTAATGACATGCACGGTGTAGGAAGGGGAGAGATTTGTGATTTTTGATATGAAAAATGCTTTGAGGATGTGCAGCTGATTTTTTCAAAATTCTTTTGCAGCTCTTTAGAGAAACACTTATTGTTACTTATCTGCATTTAAAATGCAGTTACACCTTTATGTGTTTTATAGAGCCTTGGTTTTCTTCAAAAATCAGCTCCGCAGCTTCAGGTAATTAAGGCCTATGAGCCATTAGACAAAGGCATGTTTACACAATGCGGTGTTTCTTGAATGATCAAGCTGTGTAACTGATCGTAGTTGCTCTCTAGGGACAGTTGTAGGTTGTTTGTTTTTTTAATTTCAGTGGCTTTCGTTTTGCATTTCTTTCCTTACTGGATTTCAGCATGCATGCATGGTGACAGAAAAGAGAACGATGTGCAAGAAACAGAAAAAGATAAAGATGACAGAGATGTTGCACCTTGATTATTGCAGACGAGTGAAAGAGTGGCAGACTGAAGGAAGTCACGCTGGGAAAAAGATTGTATTTCTGGACACATACAGACATGCACGAGTTTATGATGCAAAAGATGGAGGGAACACACTGTGTGCCTACTGAACCAGATATAGAGACAGTTGGGTATACTTTAGTTCCACCAGCATGATTTCCTCCTGTAACTCTGTGGGGAGGAGGCCCAGGTGACTGAGACATGGGCACAAGTATATAGCAAACTCACAATTTGTCTTTTTAAGTCTTTTTGCAGAGGCCAAAATCAGTTTACAGGTAATTGTTACAGACCAACACTCTGTGCTTTAGCCATTTAGGAGTATCAAGTGAGCATTTGCAAACTGATCAGCCCTATGCAGCTCTATAGTGCAGTGGCTTTTCTTTGAGACATTTGGACTTTGATTCTAAAAGGGGCCATCCTTGCACTAATGCAACTTTCTCACTTTGCTTATATGATCCTTTAAATACATACCAAATGGCAGATAGGCTGTAAGAAACACACAGCTACATGCATTCATCCCCATCTAGTAAATGAGAGAAGAGAAGATGGCAGAATAACTTACAGCCAAAAAAGCTCTGTTTTTATGTCCTGGTGACAACTGAAATTAGAGGTGATTGACATAAACCCTCAAATAAGGCATTAAAAGATGGCTGCAAAGTGAAGACATGCTTCATATTACATACATATGACCCATGGGCCAGAACGGGTAAAGACTCCAATCCGGCCATACTGCACAGCTTTGGAAATGGTGAAGGAAGGCATAGATTTTGGACTTTTAACAGCATTTTATTTATTAGTTTTACAGCTTTACCTTCATGGGCCCTTCATGCTACAAGAAAGTATTTCAGTAATGCATAAAAAATTAAATTACAGAAAAGAAACAAGAAACAAGAAACAAGAAACTTGTGACTTGGATAAACTTTCAGAATTGTAATTATAAGAGAGTTAATGAGTTACAGCTACTGACACATTTATTTCTTACAATTTAACCCCAAAGAGTCGCACTGATAGATTTCTTTAATTTATTACAGCAACATTTCTTAATCTTGTGTATTTTCTACAAAGCTAGCATTTAACTTATATTTCATGTTAAGTCATAAAAACCATGCAGAGTACATATAAATGATCACGGATCATTTTAAAAAGAAAAATCAGTGCCACAAAATGATACTGAAGCTATAGTGGAAATACTCTGGATATGACATGATGCTAAGTAATGGCCCTAGATCTGCAGTTGGCCTTTGAGCTTAAGCAGCAGCTGATGTAGCAGATGAAAAGCCCCCAACTCTCTATTTTTACATTCACTCTTACTTTCATAATCTCTGTGATTCTTACAGGTGATTATCCTCAGATTTAGTCTCTTCTGAGGATGCCGATGGGACTCGGTGAAATCAGCAAAGTTTACTACGTGGACTAGGAGGGACAAATGTGCTGACAGGCCATGCCAGAATGCCTAAGGGTTGAGCAACCACTTGGCCTTCACTTACTGTGAGCGTGTACTTCTAGTGAAAGCTTAAATGCTGACCTTGAGCTTAAAAGCCAAGCCAATGTCCTGTACTATATGCAGCTCCGGCTGAAGAGTCACTGCACAGTACAGCGCTGATCTAATCCCTGCAGAGCACAGGTCAGTGCTGGTGTGAGGACTACTTTTACTGAATGGCGTGCATGCATGTTCAACATACACTCATTCTGCTACGAAAACAAGCAAATGCGAAAGTAGGAAGAGGAGTTTGAGCTCAGTTTAGAGCTCTTGGATTCTGTCGTTATGTCTGGTTTCATTCAGGTCAGAAACACAAACATGCACGCAGTGTGAGGATGTGGAAGGCCATAAACGTGTCCTGGTTTTCTTCGGTTTACATTTATCCAGAGTTCATTAGCGACTTGCAGCCAGTCAGTGGGTCCATCACGTTCCAAAAGTAAAAGCAGGCCTCAGTTCTTCCAGCAGTCCACTACTCTCCACCGTCTGCTTTTCTATTTGTCAATGTGAAATGAATTATGCAATTTATTTTTTTGTTTTTTATTTGCTTCTCTTTTTGACTTGTGGGTTCATTTTGTTGTCTGTTGCTCTTTTCGTGCAGTGACATATCAAAAAAAAAAGAAATGTTTTTTCTATGTAACGGAACAAAAAAAAACTATATGTGTAAAATCAAGGGTAGAGTTCTGAAATATAAGACTAGCAGAAAATATGTTATATTTCCTCCCTTGCCAAAGTGATATGCAAAATTGAATTATTTTTCAAAGATGTTTTATTTTAAATGCATGTGTAATTGCTAGAGTAAGCATGTTTCTATGTTTTCTTCAACAGAATCTTAAAAGAAAGGCTTTTTAAAGTCCAAAATATGAAATGAAGCTATTTCGTCTCGATGCCAAGTGTGTATATAATTTACCCAGTTTTCAGACACTACAGAGCCAGGCAGAGTATACCAACTCAGTGATGTTAAAACTACCTATTACATTTTAGCCATTTGAATTTCCAAAAGGCTAGAAAAACCACTGCATACGGTAAATCTTCTAGTTCAAGAAATTTGCACATAGATATATACCTTTATAATTAGTTGAGCTTTGTAAGCCAGTCGCTCAAATGTTGTACTGTAAAAACCACAGGGTACACAGGAATATGAACGTACAGGTAAAAGACTGGCACCATTTAGATGTCAGATGTCAGAACATTCCAGGGTTTAGCCTCCAGCACAATGTGTAACTGACCTACAGTTTCCAGTGTTTTAGTGTTCGATGATTGAATCCTCAGTGAAGCTCCCTACGGACAACCTATTCAGGAAAGAAAACTGGTGATCTTTTACACCAGTCTCTTTTTTAGTACAAATACACAAAAGATTGCTTTTATAAAAAACAGTATGCATGTCAGCATACCTTCCATTTTCAATCTAACCTTGTACTGTAAAGCCCAACATTGAAAATTGTCCTCAAGCCTGATTGTTTACCTGTTGGTGCTACTGAGGTTGGATTTCAGATACATTGCCACATTCCCTAATGTCCAGCACACTACTGCCCACATATGTACCACAGATCAGTGCAGGTCTCCTTAAAAAAAATCAAGCCGTTTCTTGACTGTTACTAACAGATGGCCACGTGTGCAAAAGCATACAGCCTGATGACATCATTTCCCTAACTCTCCACTTTACAATGCAGAGAAGTAGCAAACAAATTGATTCCTCAGGAAACGCAGCCTGTAAATGAGCTGTTTCATTCATTCACTCACACGGAGCTCATTGAACTTCTACATAACTCTTTATTCTGCTGCCAGAAAGACCTTAAATTAACTTAATCACATTATGTAGCCAATTTTAAGGGCTAGTAGTGGCCTCTGAGCAAGTTTTGAAAAATGCCCCTCTCATACATTAAAGGGCTTCTTACTACAAATTGAAAAGCCATAGAAAAGAGAAAAGAAAATTCAAACTAGGCATGGACAATGTGCACTCATGGGCCAAGATTAATATAGTATGGTCAGTTAGGCATTAAAATCATTTTTGCATTTAAATTGAAAATTAGACAACTTGTGTCAAACGAAAAGCTTTTTACTCAGTTTAATTAAATGAAATGAAAGTTATAAAACTCCTTTACCAGATGTTCCGCTTCATTTTATTGTGAAACAAAATGTTCCCTCTTCCTCCTCTGAGCTCTGGGTGATGCTGGTGCTGCCACCCTACAAGGTGCATAACACCCATTTCAGGTTTCAGGAATGCACCTCTCAGTTATAATTACTTCATCTAATTCGACTGAGTGGTAGATCCAGGCAGGATGGAATTTAACCAGTGCTGCCACCACCTACAGCAGTGGTCACAGTGCCATTGATGTGATATTACTACCTGGATAGCTTCAGGTTGTAACATTTAGTGGAAAAAAGGAGGTGCAGGACAAGTGGAACATACATCAGTTCCAGCCCCTTATTTTCCATCCTCCTGATTAAGACCAGCATTTCATGAGCTCAGACCACGCTGTGTCTTTAAACAGATGTTACAATAAGAGGGATGAAACCAGAATTGTTGTGTTTTAGGGGAATGGGGGAGCAATGTCAAGCATGGCCAATATTTGGCATCCATTAGTGGTGATCAATATTTAAAGGATAATATAGAGAATATAGTTAGAAAAATTTAGCCCTAGGCAATCATCATTTGTAAGCTTAACCTTTGCAGTCATCTGTGACATCTCCAGATGTAAAAAACATGGACTGAACACATGAACAATGGACTACACGCTGAAACACGCTCACACTTGTAACCGTGATCGGAGAACCTGTCGTTTCTGACTGCTGATTTTACAATGTACGTGACGGACCTTCGTTGAAGGTTCACTGTATATTTCTGACTGGTGTACTGTATGTAAAGACTGAATAAAACCTTGAATGTTACATCGAGCCTGAACTGGCATCCAGCCTGCTGATTTATGACCTATAAGCGAATGTATTCGTCCATTTGTGTGTTACAGATCAGGTCGTTTTCTGAACGATGTGGTGTGTGTGTATAGAAAACGTGAGTGGGTGGATATGTGACCACGTGGGAATGAAGAGATTTAGGGGGGGAAGCTTTCTGTGGTGTGAAGGAAACTGAACAAAGGTGGCCACAATTCATATTTATACAGGTCTATTTATAGCAGACAGAAAACAATATTTGAAAAGAGCTGCGTGCAGCACAGCTGGCTGGTGTAATGATATTTCTGAACTCAATAGGTGACAGCAGGATTAAAACCTGATTTTATGATGAAAGGACAGGGTGCGTGTATGTGTGCGTTTGTGCGGTGCTTTTTTCACACTACATGCAACAGAGTGCATCCAAAAAATACAATGCCTGCACGTATGTAGCATGTTTCTGTGTGTGTGTGTGTGAGAGAGCCTATTTGTGTGTGCATGTGTGACCAACCCCCATCCACCTTCCTCAGCAAGGTCACATGGTGGCTGTGCTGGACTGGGATTGAAGGCTTGTTGCCACGGCGATAAGCCAGCCGGTAATATCTCTAAGCACAGCCAGGATTAATCTGCCGACAGATGGCTGGCTGCTCAGCACCACTTCCTGAAACACAGACATACACAGAATTCATATTCACCATCATCATCCTCGGCATTATTGTCCTCTTATCCTTTCATATCACCTTTGCTTCCGCTGGGACGCCACCATATACATCATCAATTTCCTCCACTAAAATCAACATCGAAGCCATCCACCTTTACTGCATCGACTGTAAGACCAGGGTTACGAGTTTTCATCATCACCATCATTTCTCCTCATCTACATTATGATGATGAGCCGTCATAAATTACTGTTTCTATCACATGAATGACCATGGCCATTATCTGAAACTGCCTTCATCTCAAGGGATCAATACATGGGGTATAAGTTAAATCACCTTGTGTGCCTCTCTATTCATCACCATGGCCTCATGAAAATGGAAGCAGGACCTTAGTTCACAGTTCAGAGATTTGACATGTCATGCACACAGCTTCAGAGAACACTGTAGAGCAGATGTAAGCAGTGAAAAAGCAGTTTAAACCTTTTGGTTTGGTGGGGACACTTTCTCTGGAGAGTTTGTGTGTTCTCCATGTGGAATCAGTTCAGCATCACGTAGCAAAAGTTGGGGGAATTTATTTGTAAAGACAGTCATAGCAGTATTGCCTGCTGCATCTGGGAAAGCCGGTTTATCTGCAACACACTGCAAGAAAGATGAATATGTAAGGCAACCTGAAAATGAATGGATGGTGAATACATAAATGCATGTCCATATAATAAAAAGTGTACCATATGCACATATGTGCAGACTAAGCAAATTTCCTCCTTCAACACAAGTGTCAGGGAGATGAATCTTTTAACTCACCAAAGTAAGTAAAAATGCATTTGTGCATCTGCTGTCATCTGTTACATGCCTAATAATCCATGACTTCATTAGGCATGTGACAGGTGAGTGTAGACTCAGGCAGATACTAAATAAGAGTTGCTGAACCTGACAAATAGCATGACTTCTTCCACCAAAGGCCACCCAGAAAGTCTCTGCCTTAGTTTTGGCCACTAAATTGTAGTATTTTATCCATCTATACTGATGTTAGCACTAATTACCAGGTATATATATGTGTGCAGTGTTAGCTGATATCTTTTCATCTCACCCAAATATGTAGCATGATTTGATATCCCTGTGCTGGTGTTGTTCCTTCATCCTCATAATAATGTTGACATAAACAAATGCATTTTTATTCTTTTTCCTCCACATTGCAAAGCTATGACATCACACGCCTGATCAGTTGCAATGTTGATCCTGGACAAACATTTTTGTGATGCAATACCAACACAGGGAGATTAGACAGACCAAAAATATGAGAGGGGTGGAATATGCTCTAACAGACCTAAACACCAGTGGGCAAATTACAGAACTTGAGGTGTACTTGCTTTTTTATCAGTAATTAGTGTAGTGAACTCTACACATATTTCATGGCCTCTCAGAAAAGCCTTTACAAACATCTGGGAGTGAAATAAATCATACTAGCCAAACCAGGTGTTTAACACACAGGACAACGTGAGATGGGGTCAATAGGGATAGCTGTGTGCTGCAGATTTATTTACAGTTTACAGGTTTTTTATGATTTATTTGCGCTTTTCTTTTTCCAGGATGGAATGATAGTACAACATACACCTTCAGTTTCTTAGGTTTCCTTATTGTTTTGTGTACTGGTGAATCCAAAGTGCTGTCAAACAAATCCATTCAGGCTCACAACGTGAAACTACCAGCTGTAGCCAATCATAATCACTAATGAGAACTTATCAGGCTTTGGCTTTGTCAAGTTAAAAGACAGTGTAGAACCTTTAGCACCATTAAAAACATCAAAACATTTAAGTGAATGTATGTATACATGTGAGTCTGCATGTTTACTTCTGACCATGTGCGGATCCAAGAAGTCCAAAATAAATTCAAATCCAATTTTTTTTTTTTTAGAGTCAATAAAGATGTAAGATGTACAATTATTCCACCCTGGAAAAACAACAGTTCAAAGAAATCATTAAAAGCCCCAAATTACTATAACATTTATGATCATGATGCGTGTATCTTCTGTATGTATCACCAAAACAAGTAACCAGAACTATACCATGGACAAGTTGCCAGTCAATCAGAGGCTAAAAATTAAAAACATGTCATGTCCTTGAACTGAAGGGACAGCAAAGGGAGAGGATGAAAACTCCACACAGGAATACACACATATGTCAGCATTAAAGATTTTGTGTAGCCTTTATTTTTGGTCTATTTGACAGAATTATGCTACTGACCAACAGCAGTGAACTGGTGCATCCAAAATAAATTAAGCTGTTAATGTGTACCCCCCGTTTTGTCAAAAATGAAGCAACACTAACAGCTCTTTGCATTTTCTTATGTATTTTGACTTAATAGTCAATTCAATTTTTATTTGCGTAGCCCAATATCACAAGTTTGCCTCTGGGGTCTTTACAATCTGTACAGCATATGACAACCTCTATTCTTAGACTCTTGATTCAAATGAGGAAAACTCTTGCAAATAACCCAGCACACACTTTTTTTCTTTTTCCCCAAGCTTTCAGCACTGAGTATTCCTAAGTCCATGATTTAAAAAAATGAAACACTGAACTATTTATAAAAATAATATGCGTAAACACATATAACAATTTGATAACATACACATTTGAACTAATGTGCTAATTCTTGACAACCAGTAGTTAATGAAGAGTGTTTCCTGACACAAAGAGCTAAAAGGCAACTGAAGCAGTTAGCTGAGAGCTGAATCAGTATGACAGAAATATGTAGCGGTCAGACTCAATAAGTATGTCTATTTATTTAAATGAAATCGTCTAACTTCTTTTTTAAACCAAGCCAATCTCACCACAAAACTCTTGTCAACATGATTTGCCATGGCTGATGGCGAAGCAAGAAAACGGCAACATGAACACATGTGGACACACTAACAAAAAGTCTCGAAGAAAGCAATGAAAAAATGATGGGAATCACGGGGTACAAAAAAATAAAACAAGTCTGTCCGAATGATAGGAAAGAAGAAAGCTGATAAGCCATACTGGTAATGATAGATGTAGAACGGGAATGAAATGAAGATTTGAGGCAGGAAGAGAAACAAATGGCCTAGAGGAATGTTAAGAAGGGTGCGAGAAGATAGAGGAGTTGGGTAAGGCCAGAGAAAAGCCTAGAGGGGTAAGGAATGGAGGCTCAGGGTGAAGTGAAGCATAATGGAAGGAAGGAAGGAGGGAAGGAAGGAGGTGGTGAATGGAAAATTAACAAAGTTAGAAGACACAAGAAATTAAAAAGTGACAAAGAGAATGCTGTGTAGAATGCGTAAGGAAAGCAAGAAGGGGAGGTGGTGTAAGGCGAGGGCAGAGAGGTTTAAGAGTGCTGCTGCAGCCGCAGAGCTGGAGTAAGGGAACATGCGAACATGCTGGCTGTTCTGCCTGGCTGCCCCTGCTCTGTCTTCAGGGAGAGCAGCTGAGGAGGAGGGAAAGAAGGGGGTGAGGAAGAGAGGGACGAGGGTAAGCGATTGCTTTGAGACTGAATATAGGGAAAGATAAATAGGTTGCAGAAAGTGTTGATTTTTTTGAGGGGCTAACAGGTGAAGAAATGGGTGATGAGGATGATAAAGCGGCAGTCATGCTGTTACAACAAAAGTGGCCTTCTGAGAGTTAACAGGGAGAGTGAGTGAAGTGAGAGAGACTGTAGGGGAAATGAGTGCTATGATAAGAGGGGAAGAAATGAAGAGAAGAGAAAAAGTTTCTTAAAAAAGGAGTTATGGGACCAGAGAATCAGGAGGCATTTAAACCACTAATGGACAGCGACACAATGAGTAAAAACGACAGTAAGTCACAAGAGAAGAGGAATGAAGGAGGGTGGAAGAGGAAAAAGAAGAAGAAGAAAAAATAAGGAGAAGGAAAGGAATCGTGTCAGAGTGACTGTGAGACGGCGAGGCAGTAGCTCTGGGCAGGGTGAGAGGAAGTGATGCGTACGCTAACAGGAAGGAGCAGATCTCGGCGGCATGCGCCAATCAAACACCAGTCCTCCCAGGCGCCCTCTCTGACCGCCAGCACAAACATATACTACCAACACGTGCACACACACAAACAAATTACAAAGCATTGGAGCCGGTCCTGGGACCACTTTGCTTATACCTACTTGAACAGACATCTAACATGCATACACAAAAATTAGGACCGGCAGGAGCTTAATGAAGGGATCAAGCACGAAGGCACACACAAGGTTCACCTGGCAAGCTCTCAGTGGCATGAGACAGTGTCCAGGCAACGTCTGACCATTTCATTAAGCACCAGCCAATGCATATTCTAACATGCTATGTATATGGAAAATACTGGAGCCATGACATGAGATGTGCATCATACAGTAAGAAGCTTTAACTCAAGTATACATCACACACTCACTCTCTCTGTCACACACACACACACACACACACACACACACAAACTCCTCAAATAACAGCATTCAGACATTTCTAAGTAAAAGCAATGCTAATACTGCAAAAGCATTCATAATTCTTCTTAATAAACCAGGCAAGTACTACAAGCGACATTTAATAAACATATCTAATAATTCATTTTGCAGGCCCATCAGAGTGTTAAATCATGGAGGCCCCAAGCTCATTAAAGATGACTTTTTAAATAGTACTTATTTATATATTTATAATATTTAACAAACATATAATTATTTTGTAGCTTAACTGGAGGTTTTCAAGTTTAATGTAACAGGAAAAGTTACAGAAAAACCCTCTAATTATTAACATATGAAAACCTGTGGTATCTTGAATACTCACACCCATCAGCTCAGCTATTCATGTTTTTAAGCATACAGTTGCCATATAAATCTTTCGCAGTAACCTGAATAAAAATAACTTATGACAACACTTACATAAAGCCGCATTTTTACTGGTGTTAAAATTATAAAATTACAGTGGCGTTATTACCCACCTACAAATCTCAACTTACTTAGCATTTAGCAGGCGCTCTAAAAACAACAAACCAGCAGATAGCTAAGCTAACATAAACCTCAGCGGGTGCAATTAGCAACATTATTTATGTTAATGTAACAGCGCTGTTGTATGTGGGGCCAATAGTAAGAACAAAATTTCTCTTTACCTCTGTCTTGATTTGCACAACAAACTATCAAAAAAAGGAAAAGAGGGAGAGGTGCTAGTACAGTAAGCTAGCAGGTTAACCCTGTTAGCAAAGTTAATTTAGCTCATGGTTTAGGAGTAGCATCAGTAACCACAAGATGAACACAGCTGTAGCCATCAGGTTCATGTCAGCCCTTCACACTCACCATTAGAGTTAACATAGTGGCCCCTTGGATACTTCCCCTCAGCATGTACTGTAAGTATCCCAATGTAGCATTGGGAAGGTATCCTGGAGTCTGTGAATGTTTTAGATTCCTGTCCTCCTGTGAGATAAGGCATGAGTGTCCTTGCTGTCCTGAGCATTGTTTAATACCAACCACAGACATACTATTCACATACTAATCACCTAAAGCCAAGGTACACTTAACAGTTCTATTAATCCTTGACAATTTCATGTTGTAATGAATAATTGTCTTGGCCACTGCTGCTTTATTTATTTTAAGTTTTTTCAATTTATATAGTTTATTTTATTACACTGCTTCCTGTTTATATTCAAACCACCAATGTGTGTTTTTCTTAAAGTTTGTGAAAATAACTTCAGGATCTTAAAGGTATGGTGTGTAAAATCTCACTATTAGATGTCAGTAGATTGCAGACTGCAGTCTACAACAATGTGATTGGTCACTTGCAATGTTGAACCTGGAACAACATTTATTATGATGATTTCACTCCAGAAGGTCATTGCAAAGCAATTCTTTAGAGAAATGTACCATCTTTCAGGTAATGACTGGAAATGTCGTTACATATAGATGACTGTATAGCTATATCTAGAGGGATATATGTATATATCCCCCTTCCCCCAGGGGAATGGTAGTATGGTAACATACTTTATCATTTTTGGCTGCTCCCTTAATTAACAAAGGGTCCCCAAATCAGGTAGCTTTGTTTGATTTGGCTGAATTTTTACATTGGATGACTTTTGTATGCAACCACATAGAGGATTTGTGTCTGATTTTATATTATATTTTAAATGACATTGTAGCCCAACATCCGTTTTGGGGAATTAAATGGGGACTAAAAGTGAACAACTGAGGCTTAATTTTTAAGAACAGTTGTATTCTTTCGGTGAAGAATACGGCTGCTGTACAAGCCCAATTACAATTCTTAGTGTCAGCATGACACTTTGCTTCAAATTGCTGATTGTTTTTAAATGGTTTGAAATTCATTCAGGTTTGTTTAACTCGTTGAGCAAAGTGGCATTTGGCACTATGAGTTACTCGATCTTCACGGCTTCACACATTAGGGGCTTAACTCACCACAGGGGCTCAAGAACTGGAAATCAGAGCCTGTGAGACAGCAGAAAGGATGCCTTTTGTTTTTTTCAGGTTAGGTTTTGGAATAGAGAGAAAGACAGAATGACATTGGTTGTATTTGTACATTTTTACAGCAATTGCCTTTTCTTAATTTGGATTGGGTTTTTTTTTTGGTTTTTTTTTAAGGGCTTAGTGACTCCAGCTCCAGGAAAATGTAAGATGATTACAGCCTGTACAAGGAATAAAAATAATAAGGATAGACATGTGATGGTTCAGAGAAGAAGACCTAAATGCAGCTCGCCACAGGCAAATAAAATCAATTCATTGCACAATTTTAGGCCACGGGCACAGAGAACATAACAGCAGAATGTTCAGTCTTCAAAGTGATCCAGAAATCCAAACCCCAATAATAAACAATGGCTGAAAAACTGACAGGAAACCCAGACCTCAATAAAACTAAATAAAATTAAAGTTCAGAAAGCAAGCAAAAAATATTTAAAATATGACAATATGGACCTGAAATCTGATTAAAAACATAACTTAAAACTATCAGTTTTAACATTTGTGTGGTAAAACTGCTTATTCAGAATGCTACATGTCATTGTGGCACTGGTTTTATTTTTTATATACTTGGTGCTAAAATTAATATAGACCAGTAAAGCTGATGATGGCTTGCAGACTGGAGGGAATCAACATGTATAGCACATAAATTTACAGGTTATGTTCATTTTAAGATGTAAATTATGGATTTTCTAATTTATTGACTATCTGCCTGACAGTTATTGTCTAGAGAGTGATATGATGTATAACCGAAGCGTGAACAAAACCTTATAGGTGCACTCTAAATGATGGACCCTTAAATAAAACTCTCATCATCATGTTAGATTTTATGGGGTAGTGTGTTACCTCGTCTTTTAACAGTAAAGCTTAAATCTGATCTAGTGCGTGTTTGATTTTTTGGTGAACATTTGCATTATTTTGATTAAAGCTTATTTTCTTCCTGTCATGTTGATGTATGTGGTACTTCCAAATGCAGACCAAGACACAAGCATGTAGAATAAAAACTTAAAATGTACTGTTAATATTAATCTGGGGTTATAGTCCAACAAAAAACCTGCCAAAATAAAACAGGAAGTGAAATGGACTAAATGGAGGAACACAGACATGAATGAACCTAATGCAGGGAAAGTGACACAAGAGGATGGAGCTAAACTCTACAGACAACCAAAACTAGAAGCAAGAATTAAGGAAAAACAAAAACATAAAGCAAAAAACAAGGCAAACTAAGAATCACCAGTAGATGTTCAAATAAAGCAAAACTAGATGCTGTCAGATCTCTTGACGTATCAAAACAAGAGAATCACAGGGGTAGCTAAGATAAATAAAGGCTGCACTTCATATTAAGTGAGCCATGATTTCTTTTTGTGTGCCCGTGTGAAACTGAGAGGAATTATTTTCTGGCAAGGCACTTTGCTACAGTAGTGAAATTTCCTGTCTGCCTTGTCTCATATAGATAATAACTAATGCAGCATATTCTCACTAGACTGTGGTATATTTAATCTGAGCATGTCTGGCACTATCGGTCAATCGTAAATAAAACCATCGTTATAGACTTGTGTATATAGGGCATCTTGAATTCCTGGAACCAGTGAGGAAAAAAAGAAAAAGGCAACAGCTACGTTGTACTGCGTGATGCTGAATAACACCACACCCTCCCAGAGGTTAATAAGTGCATATCCACTGTGGGATTGTATTCATGTATACATAATAAAGTCGAGAATGGCATGCACAGTTACAAATATTTTATTATGGGGATGTGATAGCAAAGAATTTGTTGGAGAGTGAAGAATAAACTAAAGGAAGTTGTTGCTGGCAGTGATAAACTGTAATAACTTCCAGCAGAATAACAAATAGTCATAAAGATAGGTCGGCCTGTTTGTCATGGAGCAGGAACCTCAATGTAAACAGAACCATGTGCCAGGAGCCATAAGACCTTTCAAACAGTGTGAACGCCGCACACCGCTGTGCCCATGGCAACCACGTGACTTTAATAATTGATGCTATAATTCCAGTTTGTTTATTTAAATCTTCAACTTGTAAACTTTATAGCCTGTCACAACATTTACTTTGTGTATGAAAGCTGGCATGCACTTGGGTATATTATTACTATCTCATGTGTGCTGGATGATGTCGCATATAGGCTTAACATGGCATGTTGTTATGCTTTGCACAGACATGGCATATTCAGTCTGACATGCCTTTTAAAGCAGCCTGGTTTGCCAGCAGCCACTTACTAGCAAACACACTCTTTAAGTTAGGAATAACAAGAATTGCAGTGACATACAGGTAAAAGAAAAAATTACAATGCTGCTTTGGAACAAAAGGTACTTGATCTATAATTCAGCTCAAAAAAATGTGTGAAATTAGAATTTCTCTTGTCCTATGTCCCTGACTTACTTCATCCCTGAATATATCTATGAATTATTTAGCGTATCTGAAGGAGTCTGCCTATTGTTCTGGCTGTGATATTTCTACTTTTTAGTGGCTCAGTACTCCTGGCATCATTGAAAAAAATAAAACAGCTCTAATTCGCATTTAACATTAAAATCAGTCCCAAGATCCCATCATTGAAGTAATCATTAAAACCGTGTGATGGAGATTTAAAGCACACCACTAATACAAATTACAGCTTTACCTGCTAAATTAAGAAAATCCTTTATAGTAGGCATTTCCACTGCCTTTGATCTCTTTTCTTCCTTCACTGTTGCCAGAGGAGCATTTCCCAAAAACTCACATACTGTAACGTTACGCTGTGCTCCCAGTTTTATTTTAACTTTTTAAAATTCATACATCAAAAAATGAAAAATAGTGATAATATGTTACATGATATTTCGATATCCCAGTTTTGTTTCTGCAGTTGTTGAAATGACTGCACTGTGAAATGCTGGGTAGAGTCAAGGAGCATGTTTTATAGATGAGTGTTTCCAAATGCCCAGGAACAGGGACAGTGGAGATTAGACAGGAGCTCTTTACAGGACTGGACTATGTCTGCTGAGCGCTTTCAGGGGAACAGCGTTAGGTCAACTCACACTGACAAACACAAATATTCAATCAAACACACATACATATATACATACTCTACCAGCCTGCACGTGTACGCAAACCACAGATATTCACTATCCATCCGTACAACACACTTTCCTTATATAATCCTCATCACTACGGATCATTACCCAGGCTTTGAAGCTCCAATCCGTCACTTTAACTGCATCCCGGACCTCTGACACTCTGTTTATGGTAAGCTGAGGGATGCAAAATATCTTGGAAGCTAGTACTGGTATTGCTCTCATCAAGTTACACACATGGTGTAGTTTTAGCCACCGTGGTGCAGAGACAGAACAGTGATGCTGAAACCTGAAGGGTGTTTTTTCACAACTTGACATATGAAGGTAACATACAGATCTGTCTGTAAGAAGTTATAAATGAGACTGACCGAGAATGAATGAAACCTAATCTGGGTTTGGCAAAATTTTGAAAAGGAACTGAAATTGTTTTTGTTGCATCTGCTGTTTGCAATAGCTTTAATTATACCTTCATGGGTTACCCACAAGATCCATGTGTGTATCCTCATGCACACATTTATTAAACAGGTAAGCTGTCACATGCAGAGCGTACAGGAGATTTAGTCCTCAAATTCATCAAAGCTGACAAAAAATATATTTCCTGTCACATTTTTACATTTTTTTCAGATTACATTTAAGTTTAAAGTCAGTGTTTGCAGGATTGAACACTTTCACATTAATGCGCGCAGGGAGCTTTTTACTATCACTAATGTGACTCTAATCAAAATATGGCCACAGGTAACACTGAAGACATATTTTATGGATTCATATGTCAGTTTGGTTGAAGGAATTATCATTATACATGGACTGAAATTTTAGTGTGTAAAAAATCATGAAAACACAAATGAGCAAATTTTATTTTAAAGCATGTATTATGGTATTGGCTTCATAGAAGTGACACCTTTGCCCTCAAATACAAGGTGGCACTAAAACTGACTATGTTCTTGCTGGTTGACTGCGCTCATATAATATAAAGTAATGTAATGACAAACAAATATGCTTTCATAATCTGAAATAGCTAATTTTTCTGTCAAGTACCGTCGTGCTCTATATAACATCTGTTGGTCTCTTTATGTGTGTCCAGAGGTGCATGACCGGCCGAAGCGACACCAAAAGATGACATCAGTTTCATCACACGGGGGCACATGTGCAGTGGGGGTGAACAGTCAGCATAAAAGCGCACTTATCCTTTTTTTCTGAAAAAAATGCTATTTTTAAATGAATGTGCAGATCTTTTAGATATGGAATCTTTTGGATATGTTCCACAGAACTGTTCAATGAAAGTTTGCAACTACGCTGAAGTTTTACTCTCTGAAAAAGTTTATGGATTACCAGGAACAAGTTTCATGTAGCTTTGCCACTTTGTAAAAGTATTTACAGATCGTTTTGGCATCTTTTCAGATTCAGATGCATGTCTCTGAATGAGTATAAGTTCTATTGCCTGCTTCCTCGTTAGCACATTGAATGTTGTTGCCGTCGTTCTTTTGCTAAAGCAGATATTAAATTAATGCAATTGGAGCTCAAATTATCTCACCAACTTGATTGACCATGTTTGAAACCAGAAACTGGTTCCTAACAAATACAAAGCCTAATTTCTTCCCTACAGATGATAAAACAACAACAATGATAAAACACACCAGATGCACATGCTTATGGACCCATATGATATGTTTAAACCCACAAGTAATACATTTCATACAGCTGAAGTTTTGGAGAGAGGAGATGGGAAATGGATTTAATGGCAGTAGATCTAAGAACTGCAAGTACTCACAAGAAAAACAAAAAGAACTTCTGCAGCTGGGAAACGGCTGCGATTGCCAGACAACCAGTGATGATAACAAAGAAAGAAGCCCACCTTGCACTAGTACTGTGTGAAAGAAATCAATTATCCCCAGTGCCGAGGATGTGCCGCTACAGATCAGTTCTTGTAAAGGAAGGTGCCAAGTTATTTTAAGACAAGCTGAGATGTCTTCCTGAACAATTTTGTCCACCTCCATGGTTGTTAAAAAGAAGACTTCCAACCTTGGCTTTATTGCTTGTGGTAAAACTGTTCTACTTGGGATATTAGGTGATTCAGAAACTAGGGTTCTCAGCATTCAGAGGATATGGTGTGGGGGCTGACAGCAAAGGCAATGCAATGCATTGCCTACGAACATATGAAGAAGTGCACAGTAAACTCTTTTCTTCCTGATAATGCCAGGAAATGTTGCTTGCAGGATGGATGTGGAGCACTGAAACCAAATGACTTAAACTGCATTTTTTTTTTGGGAATTAAGGAGCGTTGTTGGCCTACAGCATAAAAGCCATTATGTGATATAATTGCTGTTTTTGAAACTACTGCAACGTCCTTTTAGAGACTGCATAAAACCAACAGGAGGAAGGCTCCACAGCAAAAGCTCCAACTTAATTTATACCAAATTCATAAATGTTGTATTGTTGAGGCTGTTGAAAAAATATGAGAGATAGTTTTAATGGGACATGGAAATGGCAAATGCATGACAGCAGCGAACAACAGTATTGCATCATTTACATCTCAAGGACCTCTAAAGTAAATCCTTTTGAAGCACACCGTGTCTTAAGAAAGCCTTTGTTTTTTATTCAGTAGCCTACAAGTATTTTCAAGGGCAATGTTATTTTTGAAACAGTCCTTCTTGTACAAATGTTAGACAAGATTTAACACTTCAGAGGAAATCGATACCTTAAAAACGCAGAGGCTCTTGCCAATCAGATGACTTCTACATAGTCTTTTTTTAGTGCTGCATACACATTACATTCTGATAGACTGAAAACTAATCACAGGAGCCTGCAAATGTAACAGAAGCAGCTGCTGCTTCTGACAAGAAACATTTGCAACATTTCAGGATGTAAACATTAGGACAGCGTGTCCTTAATATAAAGTTAAATGAAACTTTCTCAAAATAAATTGTGTCTACAATTTGGATTTTACCTTTAGCTTTGTAGCTGTTTGAGTTGTTTCCTCCTGTCAATCCAGAATTTCTATGATGCCATTTGTATTCTGGCTTTTGGTTCTCTAAAACATCATTGATCCTGTCTGTACTAAATTGGCCACTTTTTGGGGGGGTATCCCTGTTCAACTGCATGTTGCAGCTGATCACATTGCAACTATCTGACACATATAGGGGCATAATCAAGTCGACCTGTTGAAGTTCAAACTGAAAATCAGAATGTGGAAGAAAGGTGATCTAAGTGACTTGTTGGTGACAAATGGGCTGGTTTGAGTGTTTCAAAAGCTGATGATCTGCTGGGATTTTCCCACACAACGTCTCTAGTGTTTGTAGAGAGAGAAAAATATCCAGTGAGCAGAAGTTCGCTGGACCTTGTTGATGTTAGAGGTCAGAGAAGAATGGCCAGACTGCTTTGAGCTGATAGGAATGCAACAGTAAATCAAATAGCCACACATTACAACTAAGGAATGCAGAAGAGCATCTCTGAATGCACACGTCGAACCTTGAAGCAGATGGGCCACAGCAGCAGAAGGCCACACCAGGTTCCACTCATTAAATGCCAGTGATAGCTGCAGATGCAGGATTCAGAAAACAACGGTAAGCTCAAAAATCAGCTGTTAACTCAAAAGAATACAAAAGTTTGAGTATTTGCAGAGCAAGAAATACAAAAGCAAAGAGTCTTTAGGAAATCACGGGACAGGAAAACTCACAACCAAGAGAGACAGCACGACAATGGACAGGAGGAGACTCGGACAATATAAAAACACACACAGAGGATAATAACGGGATTGGTAACAGGTGGGAACACAGCTGGGGATAACACACATAAAGGAATTTAAACTAAACACAGAGATTAACAATCACCAAAATAAAACAGGAAGAGACTCAGCTGAATGGGTTCACTGTACTGATATGGCCTCCACAGTCAGTAGATCTCAATAGATGCTAAAGCTCTTCATGTGATTTCACATTACTGTTACCTACTTCTTTGCTTTTCATGCCCTTTAAATGCCTTGCAAAAAATAAATCAATAAATAAAAAATACGTGTGTAGTACTATTTTGAAAACCCTTGTGCTGGTACCTCTGTCCTGATCAGCTCTGTTGTGCAAGTAAATTATGGTGCTTGAGAAAGTGTTATGATCGTCATCCATGTATAATAATTCACTGTACATAGACGGACACAGACCAAACCAGCTTCATGAATTTTTGTACAGCCACATTTTTGTATAGGTATATTTGTTTCTTCATGTTGAGTGAAAAAACAGTTATTACAAAATTATTACAAACTGAGTAAGCTTTTGTCTTATCTAGTTATGTCAGAGATTTGCAGAGTTGCGTCAGCCAGATCTAACATTGCTGGTAATTACTTGTAAGATTCTGAGCTGTCACTTTCCCTTTCTGTAATTTCATAGTAGGTCTGTCAGCATCAGCAGTTAGTCATCTGACTTTGGATGTAGCTATAAGCCAGAGTGCCATCAATAATTCTTCCCCTTTAGGCTGTTAGATGTCGGAAAGGCACGCAGATGGACAGATGAGTCAGCTGCCTCTTCAACAGGAAAAAAAGCTGAATGTCAGGAAGAACTGGCAGAACTACTAATTAGATTTGGATGGAGTTGACCTAAACTCTGAGGTGAAGGTGAAAAGAGTCCATCTAAGTCAGTCATTATGCCCTCTGTGTAAATTGCACATTCATACTGGTTCATTTCCCAATGTGTGTTAATCTTGGAAGCAAAAGGAGAGTGGATTAAAATGTACTGTAGTTATATTACACTAAAACTCTCTATATAGGAGAAATGTGTTAATAGACAGACATGTAACAGTATTAAATGACTACCATATTGCAGTCTGCTCCATATGGAAGCCTCCACACCTCTTCTGAATCATCCTGAATAACTGTGGCCCGTTAGCAGGAGCACTGAAGCTCCACAGTGTGACTAGTCTGTCAGTCGCTGGTGCACAACTTTGGCCTGGCTATGCTCATTGAGCTGGTGGTGTGTGTGGGTGGTGAATCGCTGGAGATGTAGGTTTGCATGCGTGGATGCCTATAACAATATGAGCTGTCTGTATGTATGTGTGCCATGTTTTCTCCTTATTATTATATTATGAGTTTGTCATTAATATTTTAGACATTTACATTAGATTTTAACTTTTTTCACCTCATCATGCATTATTAATACAACTCATAGTGTTAAAATCCAGCCGGGTTCATTTTTAAGCCACTCTATAGTATATGTGTTAAAAATGTATATGCAAATGAGTATTTACAAAGTATGTACAAATATATACTAATAAATGAGGTCTATTAAACAGTGTCAACGGTGAACAAGTTGCACCGACTGCTTTGGCACAAGTTTTTCTAATGTTCAGACTGTGTGAACATCTACTCAAATTACAATGACAACAGAAAAAGACAATACAATACACACTATCTGCCATCTGAATGTTGAGGCAGATGAAATATTTTTCCATAATTGCATGATCTAGTATGATCAAGGTGGCAGCATCTCCGAAAGGGGGTCATAGAAACAGAAGTTACAAAGCAAAAAGATCAATAAACAAAAAAAAGACCCTTTAGTAGGGCGTGAATGTGCCAATGATAATGTGCCAAATTAAGGTCCAAAATTTGAGTTTTTTATTACAGACTGCAGAAAAGTCTGTATTTTGCTCAGCCTCTGAAAGGAATACAAACAGGATAAATAATAAATCAGTTCACTCTAAACACTTATACAACCCATTATACTGTGTGATCCACTGTGGTTAGAGGAGAGGAAAAATGAAAATACTGGTGGCCACCAGTGTTACCCCTCAGCCTTGTAGCCTTGTGGTATAAATTTGAGAATCCTAGGTGATTTTCAGAAAAGTTGGCCTCTGACCTTGAGATCAAGGTCACTGGAATTCAAAGGTACACAAGATTTTTGGTAATTTAATTTATGGGAGGAATTTGAAAATCTCACTTTGCATTGTTCTCAAGATGTTGTGTTCCGAATTCTTTATATTATTTTATTTATTTATAATGTTTTCAGCAAACTTGATCTCTAGCCTTGACGTTGAGGTCAAGATCACTGAAATTCGCTGACATCCCAGATTTTTAATAGATGGATCTTTTGCATAAATGTTAAAATCCTATGTCACCTCAAGTTATCGCCTGGCTTGGTGACGACAATACCAAAGGAGGTGGTTGGTAAAAGTGATTGTGAAAAAAAACTCAGGCATTATGTGTGGCAGACTGAAACAAAGATGAAATTATGCCTTCAGAGTGATCATATTGGTCCAGTTTTATTGGAAATACAGGATTTTCAATCAGTAATCGTAATCAGTGTAAGGTTTTGCTGACTTTCGAAGTTGACCCATGACCACCAATGGTCTTCAAAAGGCCAATGATGACATCAGGTAAACGGACTATCCATTCATCCATTTTGTACCCCGTATCCAGGTTTTTGGTCAGGGAAACAGCAGTTTAAGCAGAAAAGCCCAGACTTCCCTCACCCCAGCCCCCTATTGAAGCTCATCCAGGGACACCAAGTTGTTCTTAATCCAGCCAAGAGACATAATCTCTCCTGCGAGTCCTGGGTCTCCCTTGGTCCCTCTCCTAGTAGGATATACTTGAAACACCTGGCCTAGGAGGCATCCAGGAGTCATCCTAATCAGATGCCCAAGCCACCTCAACTAGCTTATTTCTATGTGGAAGAGCAGAGGCTCTACTCCAAGTCCCTCTTCAATGATGGAGCTCCTCCTCACCCTATCCCTATGGCACAACCTAGCCACCCTTACAAGGAAACTAATTTCTGCTGCTTTCGGTCACTACCCAGAGCATGTGACCATAAGTAAGGTCAGATCCCCAGTGGCAACAGTCTAAAAAAAATGTACTCCAGATATTCCAGATGTAAAAACTCAAATGGCTCTCTAAAGGAAACTCCACTCTAGTTCAAGCTCCTGTGGGTTAACCCAACACCACCTGATGGAGCAAACACATTTTGGCACTTCTTTTTGTAATCTCAATCTTTCTTTCAATACTTGAAGTTCCTGCCAAAAGGTGAAGGCTAGAGTAGAAATCAAACGGCAAACATAATGCTCTGCATTCCTCTTACCCTCACCACACTGTTACAGTACAGTTTATTGGTTTTGTTCCTTACTGTAGAAACCCTTTCTCCTCTGTCTTCTTGCAGTTTAATGTTAATCCTAACAAGATTCAGAAACTTGATCTCTTGATGTAGAAGTAATTCTAAACCTTGATGGAGCAAACCACCATTTTCCAGGAATGGACCAAGACTTGGGTGTACCCAGCCACACACATAATGCTGCAAACCACGGCAATGCATGTTCAATATCATGATTTGATGGCACCAACAAAACAACCCCTGTTGCACCTTTTCTGTCCATGCATTTTTATTTTCAAATGTGTTTGTTTTTTTCACGCTCATCCAGCTCAAATAACTGAGCTTCATCAAAACTCAGTTACTTCTTCAGATTTATGGAAATCAGCGGGGAAAAGATGCACAGATCTAATTCTACTTTGAGAGACAGGCAAGTAAGGAAGGATAGACGGAAGGATAGACAGAAGATTATACGACACAGTAGATGAAGATGAGACAGATGAAAAGAGAGGCTGATTGCTGCACTATGTGCTTCCTCTGCTGTCCAGCTCCCGGCTGCTGCTTGCATGACATGACAATCTTGGCTGAGCACGTATTAAGCATGAGCCCCATTAATTAGCTTTCAACCTTCAATATGATAAAGGACTGTTGGCATGCATGGGTGGAGCAAGGGTGGGATTATGATGATAATGACAGAGGGAGAGAGTGGGAGCGCTGTGCAAAGAGAAAGTGAAGCTGATGAGTGATTTTGAATTCACAAGCGCAGGCCAATTTCTGTCGAAAAATGTTACTGCTTACTACAGCTTATACAGTTGCAGAATTTCGAATGAATCCAACATCAGTGGTACGAAAGCATGAGAGAGCAAGTGTGATGAAGAGGAGGGTGAAGCAGATGATTAAGGTTGAGCTGCATGGATGGATGAGTGCACAGATGGGTGAAGGGTGAGAGATGAAACTGAAGAGATATTGTGGGTACGTCAGAGGAAATAAATGAACGGAGGAAGAAGGAGGAAAGGGCAATGATGAAGCTATGAGGGACAAAGACAGATGAATGCATAATGATGCTGGGGTGTAGGAGATGAAAGAGTGCTGTAGATTATGATTAACTTTGTCGACACTGTACATGTACATGTCCTACATCAAACTGAGTAATGCTGTAATGCATAGTTCGTGGATTGCGCCCATGAAGAACTTCACAGATCTTCTGTGTCAATGCCAAACAGTTTATTCTGCAACTGACTCCAGTTTTGAGCACTCAGAAGCTCTGGGTGGACCCTGCTACAGCAGTACGTTGGTGCGTGCTCCAAGCATGCCATATTTGACTCATGTCATAGGGATGATATGACTGAGATCATAATGCAAGGAAGAACCTACTTGACCTACTTGTATTGTGACATAAAAAAAGTGATTCTTTTTTTTTTTTAATATTGACGACCAGGATACCATTAGGGCGGGCTTATGGTAGAACTTGGTCTTATGGCCAGTGATCTGGTGTTGTGACTCATTGTTACATCTCACATTTTTCCAGTATACAATCCTTGCCCACTACACTCTAAACGATTCCTTGGATATGATACTGAACACCAATATTTCCCTTAATCATGTGTTAGTGTGTAAGTATCATAGATAGGTTTGTTTTAATACAGCATCAATATCAAATTAGCTGATTGGCTGGTTAAGCATTAGTGATAGGACACTCCCTTAATGCTTAGCGCAACATTAGATGTGTAGATAAACCACCTCAATTCTTGGTTGTTCATTTTGTGCCTGATATCAAAATGGACATAAGAATCTAAAAGTATTGTCTCAGCCACTTCTATTAAAAATATTATGACCACTGCCAGAAAAAAAACGATTGGTCAAAAACCTGAGCTCTTTGACTATTAACATGCTCGACATTTAGCGCACTAAGAGATCCAGACTCAGTGTGCCAAAGGAAAGAAAACACTCAAACTCTCCAACACTGCAGATAAGTACTACTGAAGTGTTATTTATAAACCTCAAATCACAGGTCTGTCCCACAGCTGCTTTTAATGATGTCACTTCCAGTCTTTTACCAAAATGTCACTGCTTTTTACAGTTTAGGTATTTTCTAGGGAGCTGATGTGGCACTTCCAGTATGAGTGACGGAAAGATGTGAAGGGCCGCTATGCCCCATGTGGACATCAAACAAGTACAAAATGGTGACTGTTAGACTAACAGAGTTATTGAGCTGTGGTTGTACAACAACACAGTTGGTCTTTTATCACATTTTATCACATGTGCATCAAAGCTAGCTTTAATTACCTCAAGTGATTAACTGGGTCATGACATATGTCATATAAAATAGAGACAACATGTAGTTTCTCTTCACAGATTTTTGAGAATTCAGGCAGTAAATACTAATTTCAAGAATGGTGACAGAGAGAATCACCTCGTTCTGTTCTGATCTTCAGGAATATCGAAACATTAAAATTATATCTGGAAAACCTGCAAGCAGAATAATCTTTACTCTGACTTCTGCGTGACAGCAGAATCAATCAGTATTTTAGACAGGGGTTTGGCTCCGCTTCATGAGACCTCCTGCTGTGCTTGTCTGTGACAGGAGGCTGTCATCTTGGTAATCAGCTTATCACCTGAAAGAACATGGGGTCCTGATTTAGATGAGGGGTAGGGGCTAAGATTGGTTGGTTATGTAATGCCTCACACTCAACCACCTAACAAATCGGATGCAGTTATTAACGTCTATATTTCTGAGCATGATTCTGACATCAAAGGTATGTTTTAGTAGTGGTAAAATAAAGGGTGGGTATTAAACGCTACCTTACATTAGCTATACTAGCTCACACACACACACACACACACACACACACACACACGCACGCACGCACGCACGCACACACACACACACACACACACGCATGCACACTATGTGCAAAAACTGACTAATTTTATTACATATAATTACATATAAATATTCTACATATAAATTTTGTTACATAGCTAAACATAACTAAATGTACACAGTTACATTTAATGAAATATCGTCAAATTAAATTTAATATATTGATAAATGTTCAGTTAATGCCAAGCATATTTTCTCTAATGAATCAATTTTTTGAATAAATAAAATGTTGACTATATATATTTTAGTTGCATGTTTACTCAAGCTCATTGCTTCATGTTTATGAGGGCAAGAATCATGTTTTTTAGTGTGTTTCATCTGTCTTCTTTGCAACTTCTGAATCAGTTTTCCTCACCTTCATCTTCTATTGGATCGTTTTAAGCTTCTGCCCAGTCTCCACATCCCTTTTGTCTCTGTATTTAGGTTTCTTTAGTTTTCTTCATCGCTTCATCAGTGTTTTCTGCATCAAGCAGTCCGTAAACTTGCACAGTTTTAATTACATTAGTCAAACATTATGGTCTGCATGCTGAAGTACTTAAAAAGCTAATAAATTATTAATAAATTATACGGTTGAAGCAAGACTTGTGTAAAAATAACTTTGAGCCCACTTAGCTTCTCACAACTTCTTAGATTACTTACTGATCTTTCATGTGACGTGTTGCTATTTTCAGCTAAGATTTCTCTTGTCTCTCCACTGAACTCTGGTCCATGTTCTGCCTCATGAAAGCAGCTGTACTGACGGCTTAAGAACCAACAGTGCTTTTAATTTTAAATCCCGTGTACCATGAGTGGATGGTTGATAGGTAGTGGCATGGGAACCTGATATTTCAAATGACAATAAAGCAGACAAGCCAAGAATTTGTAGTCAGGACTGAAGGATGGACCCTGGTTTAGTGGTTTCCAGTAAACACCCTCTTAACAATGAAGCACATTTAACACCCAGTGACTCTGGCTGTCAAATGTGCTTCAGGCGAGGTTATTTAATCATAGTTTGAATAGAAGCAGATATTACCTAGATGATATGCAGCCCAGAGTCCATTATGAGATTAATGAAGCTGTAGCGGAGTAAAAAGATTGAGCCGTGATTGATGACGCCGAAAACGAAGAGCCAGAGTCTGAACATGCTTTAAGTTATTCATGATTTGAAGTTCGATTTGTATCTTTTGCCCCCCCTTCTTGTTATTGCTTTTGCACTGTGCACAGCATGCACTGTATTTATATGCATGTGCGCATTTGACCTGTAAAGTAGGCGTGCTTATTATGCACCACGAGCTCGATTCAATATTCTGCTGACAAAGACGGAGGGAAGTAGAGATTAGAGAAGATCGGGAACAGAAATGATGATGCATGCGCTGAGATTATACATTAAAGACCCGACTGTTTTATGAAAGGAGGACAAGAAAGGCTTTGTGTGCAAAGTTCAACAAGAACAAATGGGAATAAAAAAAGATGAAGGAAATGAGAGGAAAACTGACAAATGACTGAAATGTATAATACATTATTCCTAATTTAGCATGTTCTAGTTATAGCTTTAATTTAAAAGACATTAAATCGTTTCTGTGAATGAATATATCCTTCAGAGCAGTGCATTATAATAAATCTTGCAATCTTATCTCATATATTCAGCCTTTCATTTTCTTGAATTAGGTGAAGCTCACCCATCAGCACAACTAACAACAGACACAGCATATAAGCTCTGTCAATTCAACGTGACTGTAAGGACTGAAGAGGTCCTTAAGGATTTTCGTAGATACGCCACAAGTGAAGCAGGTTTGTGTTGGGATCAGTTTTTCAACTTGCACAACTGATGTATTATGGCTCATGTAGCTAAAATGTAGAAAAAAGCCCTTTATTCCCTTTGCATTATTCATCTGCTGCTGCTTTGAAAAGTGTCTCCAACCTAATGGGAATACTCAAACAGTATGTACAAAAACAAAAGATACAGGGAAATAGTTTGGAAGGTTTTTTTTTTTCATTTTAACTGTAGAGGAGGACTCATATATAGCACATATATTAATATAGTACTTGCTAGATACTAAAGTACTGTGGCCTCAGCTTATGGACATATACCCCAAAGGTGCTGTTCTGGATCATTCCAGCACACTTTAACCACTGAGTATTCTGCTATCAATTATACGGTTTTGCCTCTTCCATCTCTTTGTATGTGATAAGTAATAGATACACCTACACTAATAGGATTGTCTTTCATGTGTTTTTGGTAAAGTAACAAGCCTGATTTGAAAATATCAGTTGTCACAGTTTTTGACTTTGAATTAATTTTTTTTTGAAAATACCTGTGTGTGTGTGGATCCAGGCTTACATAGACAGCGCAGTGATTATCATCAACTTTATGTACTACAATTACATAGTAAATGTTCTCCTCTCAAAGAAATAGCATCACTCAGTCTGACATCCTGCACAGGAAATCAAGTAAATCTAAAGAATATTTGCATTTCATTTGAAATAAAACAATGAAAATCCTTAAATATCACAGACTGACAGTGAGGTCATTGTTGTGGCAATAATTTGACAACTACACATACTTTCTCACGCTGTCACGTAACCCTGGAGAAAGGAATGTAAGACAGAGAGGCAGGTTCAGTAAATAAAAAGCAAATCTTTAACGGCTGATCCAAAACACCAAGGACATACAAAGCATAAGACAGAACAGGATACGCTGGGCTGATTAGACACAGGTGAAAACAATTAACTGTTGACACAGGTGCAACCAATGAGGGCGGAGCAGGCAGTCACAAAAGAAGGAAAACAACATGGGAAGTGAGCACAAGGAAAGACAAGGAGCTTCTTTCATTTCTCTCATTTGTGCCGTCGTCTCCTCTGCCTCCATGCCGATATGGCCTTAAGAGGCAAAGTTACCAAGTGGATACTTAAGCAGGACCCAGAAGACAGCAACTGGCAGTTCACATACTTTATTAACACAACAGAGAGCTCTATTAGGAAATAATACAAACGGGGAGGGATCTATTGGTTGAGAGAGGAGGCTCAGGGTCAGCAGCTGAAGGGACTGAGGCAGAGTGGCAGTACAATGGAATCAGTGGTATGTTTGAAGGTTCGCAGAACTGCCTTACTTGACAGGATGGTAGCTGCTGGTCTGGTTCCAGGGGTAACTCAAAACCAAAGCAGGGTGGAGTGTGAAAAAATGCATCTGGCGTACAGAGGAGAGAAGAGCTGTAATCAAGGATCCACAGGTGATTTTACTTTCAGCGGATAAAAATAGCATGACACTCGGCCAGAGTACGCAAATCACAGCAGGAGGATTCTTTAAGCAACTCTCAGATTTACCCACATGTTGCTTCAGTCATTTAAGATGATCAGACTTTCTGCCCTTAAACTGTTCCTGTTTGCGTGTGTCTGTATAACATCTTGTCACATTTCACCAAGTCGTGAATTTAATTAAATTTGGCCCTAAATATAGAACGTGTCACGAATCCTGTCACATCTCAGATCATAGAGTACAGCTGTAGCTGGGCGGTAACAAAACCGTTTCTGATACAGTTGTATCAAATGTCACATTTAATTGGCATTGCTTTAAAACTAAGCTCCGAGGGAAAGACGTCTCATCAAGTTAGACGCTTGTTGCCTTGCCTCCTCCGCTCGCATCTCGGGTGGGAGGGACGCAAGGAGAGGAACTAGGAGATGTGTGATTTGGGAACTGAGGAAGGACAGTTTTTAATTTTTTTTAATGAGAGCATTGTTTTGCTCAAAAGTACAGCATAAAATCTGAACATTTCACGCCTCCTCTGTCAAAAGGTTGGTTGATATAACAGAGACAGATCTAATGTAGCTTTCCTGGTATTCCATATAAATCTTCAGAAGAAAAGATGAAGGTAACGATAAGGGTAAATCACAAAACACACAGACAAACTTTGGCTGAGTATTCATTTTTAGAGTACTGATTCTTCCGATCATAAATAATGGTAATGAAATCTTTGAACTCTTTCTTTAGCAGTTTCTTCCCTTAGTGGCCCATAATTGGCATCAACACTATCTTCTGACTCCCAAATACAGGGAGTGCAGAATTATTAGGCAAGTTGTATTTTTGAGGAATAATTTTATTATTGAAAAACAACCATGTTCTCAATGAACCCAAAAACTCATTAATATCAAAGCTGAATGTTTTTGGAAGTAGTTTTAGTTTGTTTTAGTTTTAGCTATTTTAGGGGGATATCTGTGTGCAGGTGACTATTACTGTGCATAATTATTAGGCAACTTAACAAAAACAAATATATACCTATTTCAATTATTTATTTTACCAGTGAAACCAATAGAACATCTCCACATTCACAAATATACATTTCTGACATTCAAAAACAAAACAAAAACAAATCAGCGACCAATATAGCCACCTTTCTTTGCAAGGACACTCAAAAGCCTGCCATCCATGGATCCTGTCAGTGTTTTGATCTGTTCACCATCAACATTGCATGCAGCAGCAACCACAGCCTCCCAGACACTGTTCAGAGAGGTGTACTGTTTTCCCTCCTTGTAAATCTCCCATTTGATGATGGACCACAGGTTCTCAATGGGGTTCAGATCAGGTGAACAAGGAGGCCATGTCATTAGTTTTTCTTCTTTTATACCCTTTCTTGCCAGCCACGCTGTGGAGTACTTGGACGCGTGTGATGGAGCATTGTCCTGCATGAAAATCATGTTTTTCTTGAAGGATGCAGACTTCTTCCTGTACCACTGCTTGAAGAAGGTGTCTTCCAGAAACTGGCAGTAGGACTGGGAGTTGAGCTTGACTCCATCCTCAACCCGAAAAGGCCCCACAAGCTCATCTTTGATGATACCAGCCCAAACCAGTACTCCACCTCCACCTTGCTGGCGTCTGAGTCGGACTGGAGCTCTCTGCCCTTTACCAATCGAGCCACGGGCCCATCCATCTGGCCCATCAAGACTCACTCTCATTTCATCAGTCCATAAAACCTTAGAAAAATCAGTCTTGAGATATTTCTTGGCCCAGTCTTGACGTTTCAGCTTGTGTGTCTTGTTCAGTGGTGGTCGTTTTCAGCCTTTCTTACCTTGGCCATGTCTCTGAGTATTGCACACCTTGTGCTTTTGGGCACTCCAGTGATGTTGCAGCTCTGAAATATGGCCAAACTGGTGGCAAGTGGCATCTTGGCAGCTGCACGCTTCACTTTTCTCAGTTCATGGGCAGTTATTTTGCGCCTTGGTTTTTCCACATGCTTCTTGCGACCCTGTTGACTATTTTGAATGAAACGCTTGATTGTTCGATGATCACGCTTCAGAAGCTTTGCAATTTTAAGACTGCTGCATCCCTCTGCAAGATATCTCACTATTTTTGACTTTTCTGAGCCTGTCAAGTCCAAGTCCTTCTTTTGACCCATTTTGCCAAAGGAAAGGAAGTTGCCTAATAATTATGCACACCTGATATAGGGTGTTGATGTCATTAGACCACACCCCTTCTCATTACAAAGATGCACATCACCTAATATGCTTAATTGGTAGTAGGCTTTTGAGCCTATACAGCTTGGAGTAAGACAACATGCATGAAGAGGATGATGTGGACAAAATACTCATTTGCCTAATAATTCTGCACTCCCTGTATATCAATTGTTCCACCTCATTAAATTGAGCTACTTCAGATAACGGGTTCCTTGTTTTCCATTCCAGTATAACATTTTACATATTATACTGGAATTTCTGGAATTTAGAAATTCCAGTATAAATAGACTGTGTTAAAACCCAAGCCTTGATCCAGTTTTTTAAACCATCCACGCTGGAGATGCACACTTGGGGCTGCCCACCCCAAGAGAGAGTACTGATCTCCAAACTGCAGCATTTGATGGTGTTTGCTTCCGAGCCAGATTTCATGTCAGCGCAGCACTGTGAGTCTGCATGTGTGCACCACACACTGTCTCACGAAAGTCATGAGTGAATACTGGTAATTTTAGGTGTATCAGCATTTTCCAAAGCTCACTACAGCTTCAATCTAATGACACGCTCTGCTCAGCTTATGCTATTCTTGGTAGATGTGCTATTCCGAGTGAAGTCTCCCAGACAAGATAATGGTGCTGTGTGTAATTGGGCAGCATTTATAAGTGTGGGTTGGGTCGGCGTGCTGTTCATCACCATGTTAATTAATTCTGCCAATGGAAATTAGTACAAATGTGTGGAAAGGAAAGATAACAAGATGATGATTGTGTGCTCTGGTGCACGGACACACACACAACACGCTAAGGTGTTTGAATAGTAAGTGAATGTACAAAAGATAAGGAGACACACATCACATTAGCAGCCCAGTGATTTAATGCAAACTTAATTATAGAAGATGTGTTTGCGCTTCAGGAAAGGAAAATTGGTTCATCCATGACAACAGTGCACTCATTTTACCAGTTAAACTCTCCAGCTTTTTGTCTGGAAGATGCAAAGCATGCGAAACAAAGATTAAGTCAGTTATGGATTAACATCTGTGCTTTTCAGAATTTTAAGCACAAATGCCCCTTTTGCCCTTTTGCCCCTCCAAATTGACTGTCCTTCAAAGACAGCATTAAACAAACTGGCCCAGTATGACCGCCCACTAATTGCTTTCCTGCCAGGACTGCAGAGATTTACAGACTCCGCTGGCCTTATGGGACCTGGTCAAAACAAAACAACCCTGACAGCCTCAAACGGTCTCGAGAATTGCTGCAGTGGTTTGTGTGTGTGTGTGTGCATGAAGAATTTGTGTGTTTTTACTAGCTCTCTCCAGAAACTGGGAAAAGCAGCAAGAGAGAAAGAACAAGAGAGACCATCAGCGGCTAATGGCTTTCCCACAGGGCCATCACTTACTCTAACTCACAGTAAAAAGTGGCAAGCCATAGAGGAGCAGGAACTGGGAAATTTCATTTTCTAACAAAACTGGTAGCAGTCTTGCCTCTCCCAGAATGAGAAACAGTCCCAGTGATGAACGTCTGACAAGTGTGGATAAAAATGAAGTTTGCGTTCTTCTTCTCGTGGCGGTTTTCTTCAAGCATGCTCTAATGCTGCCTGAAGAGCATGAATTGCTTCGAACTTAATGACAGTCTGCCAGGCAAGCAGAAGGAATATTGGATTTACAAAAGGTCGAGTGAGCAGAGAAGCATGTATAATTAGTAAATATGACGATTAGAGTCGTGTGAAAAAGAAAGTACACCCTCTGTTAGTTGTAAGGAAATAGTAAAAAAAATGATCTGGTCCTTAGTAGGCCTTAAAATGAGGCAAACGCCTCAGCTCTGTACCATTTAGACATTTGTGTGAATTAATAGATGGTTGAAATAAGGTTAAATTAACCACTTATAACATCCTCAAAATATATCTTTTTAACTTTAATTTTTAAACCAATTTAGATGTAACGTCTCTTTTAAAAAGGCTATAGACTGGCCAACCAGAACTGAAAACAGTGTCATTTTTTCTGGGGAAATGATAATAAAATTAAAGATTCTCTGTAATGTCATCAGAATTGTGTAAGCCTGCAGTCTTCGTCAACATTATTACATACGAGAGACCATCCTGATTCCAACCTCTGCTTGGCATCTCGGTTGTCTGGAGCAACGCTGTCAGTAGCTGAGAAGCTGAAAAAAGAAATGCAGGGCAAATTGTTGACATCAGGTTGACTGACAGCAGAAAACTATTCATAAAAATAGTTCTCTTAAGAGCCCAGCAGGCAACCAGAATATGTTGTATGTAAGGATCCATTGATTTTATTGATTTTCCCGCTGTCACAGAGGACAAAGGAGCACCAGAGAGCTCAGAGTGACAGTAAAACACTCATTACTATTAAAAAATACCCTACAGTGTATAAATATAAGGAGATGTCTGTCTTGGTGTGCTTCACAAACACTAAAAAAAGGATGTCAAAACAAAGAATATTACATCTTGGGATCAGTGCATCTTTAAGACAGGATTTTCTAATTTTATACAAGAATTGTAGAAAGAAAAGTAGCTGTCAGTGCTACTGCTCAGCCTCCTGGCAGAAGAAATTTTTACCACTTAAATTCTTGGTGAATCCAAAGATGACTTGGTAATTCCCCCAGAATTAACATGGAAAATCTGTCATTGCTCCTCCTATCAAATTGTGCCCTGGCTTGAAAATCCATACAGTCCGACAGTCTGAAAATCCGACAGCAGAAGGGTGACTATCATTAGGAAATTTCACTGAATGCAAACTGTGGAAAAAGCTTTACATGTCATTTTGTCAAAAGACTGAAACATTGGTGATGTCATAGCTACATATTGTACCTGCAAATAAAAAAATGCAGGAATTTTATGAATTTTGCCGAATTCCAGACTGTCAAAGATTGTCTGTCGATGCAACTAAGATACCAGTATGAGAGGTCTATGTGATATCCTTCCTAAATAAATGCACTATGGCACTATGTGCACTCTGGCTGTCTTCCACAGCATGTCTTTTGTCCTGTCTTCCTTCTGCTCGATGGCCGCCCCTCGCTGAGCCTAGTTCTGACAGAGGTTTCTTCCTGTTAAAAGGGAGTTTTTCCTTCCCACTGTTGCCAAAATGCTTGCTCATAGAGGGTCATATGATTATTGGGTTTTTCTCTGTATCTATTATTGTAGGGTCTATTTTACAATATAAAGCACCTTAAGATGACTGTTGCAGTCATCCATGCAGCGCCCAACCCAAGCCTTTCAAGTTGACGGGTAAATATATTTAATATGTTTTGTGGAGCCAGGGAATATTATACAAGCATATTTTGTAATTAGAAGCACTTTTAATGTATTTCCTTGTCTTCTTGTGTTTTGATTGCCTTTAATTAATGTCTTTATGCTACCCTGTAACAACAACAACAACAGGAAGGGCATTTTATGGGTCAATAAAGCTATTAATTAATGTTACTGTTTACCTGATTGTGACTTCACTGTTCATCACTCATGCACAAAATGCAGTCATGCATTCACACAAGTCAAAGTCATCTGAATAATCCTAATTGGCCAGTTTTGAGGGAAGTAAATGGCAGATTTTGTGGATATGACCCTGTTCTGCTCTTTTTGTGAAAAGCAGGTGACCATCACTGTTGGGCACAAACTCAGGTTTTATATACCTGGTAACTGATCTAGCACCACTATTCTTGGCCGTTCACACTTTATGTGTTACTTAAGAATCTAATGCTACCTCACCCAAGCATTTGCTGACATTGTTGTTTCCTTTTTATAGCATAGACTAGCAACATGTGCAGTATAACTGTGCTCTCACTTTTTGTTGACTCCACACTTGAAGTGAACACTCGGTCCATTAAGGCATATATGAACACAATGCATCAAACTTCATGTGAATTATGGAAAAAGCCCATCAATAACACAGCGAGCTGCACGGAAAAGCTTCTGGTGATTTGTTTCTGGGTGTTTCTGAGCAGAGCTGCATGCAGAATACTTATTTACTGAATATCTCAAACTGATCAGAATCTATGATCATCAGTCGCTCTGACAGTTAACTCTGAGTCAAACCACTCCCACACATGAGCACTTTAACCATGGAGGGAAAAAACAGAAGCGTTGTCTAACAACCTCTGATAAAGCATTAAAATTCTGCTCTAGTAAGCAGCGCATCTATTCTGTGCACCAATCAATTCACTCATTACCTCTGCCAGTCTCTTCGTTTACCTCATTGGTCCATATGTTCATTCAGCCATTCCTTCAGCAGTGTGATTTGCTCGGGCTCCACAGAGACTCTTACTTTGTCACTAACTTCTTATCCTCCTGCTATGTTTCCATTGCATGAATCGTGTGAAACATGTGCAAAATATTCTGGCAGGGTGTTTTATTCATGCTGATTACTGCTGCATTACGTGGACTACCGACAGAGCTTAAAGCACTGAACATCAGCATCACCGTCACACCAAAGAGATCTTTTTCAACTGTGGCTTCTTTTCTCTGCTTGTCATCTGCAAACACTCAGGAAAAGTGCTAGCCATGATGTCATTTGCTAATTGTGAACGCCTCCAGCAGGTGCGAGCCGCCCGTCACGTCATACTTATGGCGTACGTAGGGAGGTGTGTGCGTGCGTGGAAAAGGGAGTGTGGAGTTGGCTTGTTTTTCAGCAGCACATCTGTTTGATGAGAGGCATTTCACACTCTGCCTTATCTCCCTGTGGTGTCAAAGAGATAAAAAACACTCAGTGCTTGGAGAGAAGTTCAATAAAGAAGTGATATTGACACAGAGATGTATGCCTTGAGGTGAATGATTCAGAAGCATATTGACTGACATGTCAGGAGCAGATGGTCTGAATAATTAAGACGTGACACAGGAGAATACAAACAGCAGCAGATTCATACAATGACTTAAGTATCACTGGCAGTGGTGTATCATTGCCTCCTCTACCTCAATGTAGAGGAGGCAAATAACTACAGGCTATCTGCAGATTAAATCAAATCTCATTCACCTCCTTTTTACTGAAGGTTTTGGAAGCTGTAAATATTTAATTACAGACATGATTTGCATGGCTCAGCACATGATGACTGCTCACTTTAGGGGTCACCACAGCTGCACACACAACTGGATCTTCTCCATGGATCTTCTCTGTCGTCTTCCTCTTCAACATCTTTTTTCCAAATATCCCTCCTCTGGAAATGTGTAAACCATCTCAGCCTTGCCTAACTTTGTCTCCAAAAGGCTCCATCCTGGTCACCCCCAATGAAAATATTCACTTCTTCAGTTCTGACAGCTTATTGTCAGTGCTACCGTCCCCAAACTATACATTAGAGCAGGTCTCAGTACCATCTTGTAAACTTCTCTTTCAATCCTACAGCTATCCTTCTGTCACAAATCTATCCAACCATGCCACAACTCCTCCTGAGAGATGACACCCACAACAAACTCTGTGAGTGTCTGCAGGCAGGGCTGGAAATCTTAACACTTCAACCCCAAAACATAAATATTGTATCTGTTTGATTACAACGGCGCCGCTGTGGAGAGAGTGAGCAGCTTCCGCTTCCTTGGTGTACATCTGGCTGAGGATCTTACGTGGTCAGTACACATAAACAAGACAGTGAAGAAGGCGCAGCAGCGCCTCTTCTTTCTCAGGAGACTGAAAAGATTCGGCATGAGCCCCCGCATCCTCAGGACCTTCTATCGCTGTGCCATTGAGAGCATCCTCACTGGATGCATCACCACCTGGTATGGCAACACCACGCTTACAACCGCAAAGCTCTCCAGAGAGTAGTGCGGTGTGCTGAACGGATAATTGAGGTGAGCTCCCTCCTCCAAGACATCTACAGGAAGCGGTGCCTGAGGAAAGCGGGAGGATCATCAGGACTCCAGTCACCCCAGCCATAAACTCTTCAGACTACTTCCATCAGGAAGGAGGTTCTGCAGCATCCGGTCCCGTACCAGCAGACTGAGAGACAGCTTTTCCACCAGGCCATCAGACTGCTGAACACGTCATAGACACCTCACCCTCACTACTGGAACTTCAACATTATGCACTCCATACTGTACATTAATGCCACTGTTTTGCACATACCTACCTCTGTATATTTTATATTTTATATATCTTATTTTATTGTTTACTCTATTTCATTTGTAAAACATGTATATACACACTCACACACACACACACACACACACACGTGAAAAACATATTTAGTACACACATTCAGTAATGTATATACCTTTATATATGGTACATATATTTATTACTTTTTAGATTAACCATTTTTATATTTTGCTTGTTGCACGTTATTGGATTTTGCACAACTCTGTTGCTTGTGAAGCTACACACACAAGAATTTCACTGCATGTACTGTACCAGTGTACCTGCACATGTGATGTGACAATAAAGGTGATTTGATTTGATTTGATTTGATTTGATTTGATTTGATTTCTTGGATTTCTGTGTGGGGGTGTGCAGCCTGACTAACCCAAGCTGGGAGAACTAGTGACCCCTGACACTCTGAGGTTTGCAGCATCAGTGGATTAGACGTGATTCTTCTCTGAACAACCAAACACACAGCTCTGAAAAGGTTGTGAAAGCTTTGCTTCAACATTTACCATAGCACTTCTCTACAGCTGAAATGTCAATGAGCTGAGATGTTTGTAAATGTCTTTGTTCTGGCATAATGGAAGCTTCGGGGTGGGGGGTGGGGGGTATTGTCAACAATCAGGCTAAGCGGTCACGGCAAGCTGGTTATCAACTCAAAAAGTCAGGATTTCCCCATCTAGCTATGAGCATGTTTACAATGAAAAGGCAGTGCACATGTCCAATCACAAACATGGGCACTGGCAGCTACTGCACCAGAATGTCATATTTTACAAACAAAGCCAAGCTCTAATAGAAAAATCCAAAAAGGTTAAACACATGGTACTGACTAAATGCAACAAAGCAGAAGCAACAAAGCAGCAATCTGGGAATGTGTGTGTGAGGAAAACCACATATACCACATTGTGTAGGATATTCCATAATATGGATTGTAATTATAATATAGATTATGTGTGCATGTACAGGGAGAGTACTACCAGGGACAAAAGCTGAGAAAAGCTTTCCATGTCAGCCTAGCTGTAACTAGCATTTTAAGAAAATGAAAAATAACTGAAAAATTATTTCTGATTACACAGGACGAATAACTTTATGGCTAAAACTTTAATCACATGAGACTGCAATTAAAAGTTTTGGTTACCTGAAAACGAGCCAGTGATATCCTCTTTATGTTCACTTCAAATCTAGTCAGATCCTATTCCATGTGAGTCTAAATAAAATCCATCAAAATAGTCAGACAACTGGGAGACAACCGGGGCCTGAAGCAGTTTTTCCTTTGTCCCAACCGGCTTGGTACTATGAGGGATTTGTGTCCAAACAAGCAGATAAACTGTTGATTGACATTTAAATGTGTTTTTTGAATCCCATTTAGCAACATCCCATTTGAGGGATGAATAATTGGTAACTGATTTTTACAATCAATTTAAACATCTGTTGGAATTTTCTTTGAATATCTAATTGTATAATTGTGTTTAATGATACAGAAACACAATCAATTTGAATTGCAGCATCACATCAGCTGCGTTGTTGCATGAAAAGCAGAGTGAAGATGGAAAAGGATTAACACTATCCCCGCTAATAATGCGTGTGTTATTCTTGAATATTTAGTGATTATTCACTGCACATATAAGCATCATACTCTTCTGCACTTTTTTGTGTTATAAACGTAAGAGTGTACCGTGTTGACGGCTCTTTCTGATGTCAGGATGGGGGGACAGTAACTTGCTTACTGTGCATATGCAAATTTAATTATACGCTCCTGGTGTTTTAAAGCTCTCATGTTTCTGCACATGTTCAGAACGTCACAACTTAATGTTTTCTGGCGATTTTGAAGGAATCATTCTTAATAACAAGAAGATAAGACAGCATTGCCTTAAAATGAGTTAGCACACTGGCAAAAACACTTCCAAACATGACTTTTTTTTATTTTCACACAGTTCCTCCCACAAATGTCTCTCTGTGCTTGTTAACCTGCCTTTGTGTGCACTGTGCGAGAGGAGAGGCCGTGCATCCGGTGACTGAGTTTGTTTAATTTTAACTGTAGATTAACATATCACCACAATGTACTTTGCTCTCAGACTGCTAGTTTACTTTAAGGAAGTAAACTAGCAGTCTGAGAGCTGCTATTTTACTACTAACTATCTGCTTTTTGATAAAGCAGATAGTTAGTTAGGGCTGGGTCATGTGACCCTGAAGCCTAGGTTGCTGGGGATTTTCCATTATGCCCTGTTTCTTTTTCACTCACTACATGCTGAAACAGCAATCATTTAATCATTAGTTATTATTAAGCTCTGGCTCTCTTCCACAGCATCTCTTTGTCCTGCTTCTCTCAACTCACCCCCAACTGGTCTCAGCAGATGGCTACCCCTCTCTGAGCCTGGTTCTGCCGGTGGTTTCTTCCTGTTAAAGGAGAGTTTTTCCTTTCCACTGTTGCCAAGTGCTTGCTCATAGGGGGTCATTTAAACTGTTGAGGTTTTCTCTGTATTTTTGTAGGGCCTTGCAGTACAAAGTGCTTTAAGGCACTTTTGTTATTTAGCACTATATAAATAAAATTGAAATTGTACTCTTTTCATAACAGTGTCATGTATATACATTTGGTAATCAAAGACATTGAATGCTTGTTACACCACGTGTTTTCTCACTGCCTCACGATTTACCTAGTTGTAAAGTCCGTCTGGACTTTATGGGGGAAGAACTCCGCTCAGGGGCTTCTAGCCTGGACTGGACACGTGGATTGAGCGACACCTGGCGGTGGACACAAAAAACAACAACAAACTGAAACCAGCAAGAAGCGGAAGCGTCAGGTTTGTCCTTTCCGACTTTCTGTAAAGCGGCGTCAACATGTCGGCCCCCTTGACAGTAAGTTACCCTTCAAATTTCGACTTATTACTGCGTTAAGCTGACTAAATTACATGTTGTACGTAAGGCAGGGCCGGCAGGTTTAAAGCGCATGGTGTTATTAGGATTTTGCAAGGTAGCTGAACCATATAAATACGATAAGAGTAACGTTAGCTAATGTTAGAAAAGACCTGTGGTTGAATGTGTGTGAGAGACACACGTTTTTATATAACCTAACTCTAACATTTATACGTAATTATGGCAAAATCTCCGTGACTGAATGAAAAACAAAAACCACACAGTTAACAGACAGTGACACAGTTAACTGTCATTGATTCTCTACTTAGGTTTAAATTGACAGTAGTCACTGTTCATATCCTCCATCCCATTTCCTGTCTCTGTGCACAGTATCTACACAGATGTTGCCAGCGGTCAGTTCTCCTCGTTGTTGCTAGGCGACAGTGGAGCACCAGCTCAGCATCTCCTCCTCCTCTGCACAGGAGACTCCTCCTGTTCCTCACCCAGCGTTTCTATGATATAGAGATGCTCCTCAGGTGGAGGTCTCAGGCAAAAAGGAGCCAGCTTCAAAAGAAAAATGTGTAGGACTCATTTTGGGAGTTTTTAACATGATGATGCATCTGTTCCTGCTCCTGCTGCTCTCTGTTGTTTGGTGAAAATTGCTGACTTTTCTGCTACTTTTACTTTCTTCCAGCTACTATAGCTACACACAGAGGTTTTATGGGCCAGACATAGCATCAGCGTATTACATCTTGAGTCTGAAGGGAGGATTTAGGTAAGTGCCTTGTTCCCTTGTCCCTGTAGCTATAAAACGATTGTTTACATATTTAATAACTGCCCACCAAATGCCCATCAAAACACTTCCTTCACAGAAACAGTTTATTGAGGGGAAAAAAAGAGAAAAGATTCAGATATGCCAAATTACACAGCTGGCCTGAAAATCAGTGCTAATAGCTCTTATGGAGTAATCAATCCAAATTCGAAATTTGTGGTTCAAATTATTATAGATATGTACAAATCGGGAGATGGGGATCACAGCGAGTGTCTATAGCCAACTGTGAAACATGGTGGAAGCTCTGTCATGGTTTGTGGCTGCATTCCCAGTGGTGTTGGGTCAAAGCTGATGGGTTGCATCAGATTTTGATCCAACATGCAATACATGTTGAAAGTGTCTGATTGGGAACAGCTTCATTTTTCAGCATAAGAATGATCCCAAAACACTGGCAATGCAGTAAAAACTCACAGTGAAACACTGATAGTGTTAGGGCCTCCCCAGACCCCAGACCTCAACATTAATTAAGCAGATCAATGAGACAAAGAACAGAACAAAATGCAAAACATCGAAAGAAGAACTTTTAATGTATTTTACGAAGCCTGATTTGAGTTAAGCTCTTGTCTTTGTGCTGCTGTGATCCATGATTCTCAGGTATGTCGGCCAGTCCGAGTGGTTTCGTACAAACCAGAGGGGCAAATTCAGCTGGGACTTCTTAAATCACAAAAACACACCTATAGAAGAAGCAGACATGAGCTATACCATCATTAACTACACAGGACTGGAAAATCTGGGTACTGAGCTCAAACTTAATTTTTTCACTTGCTGATGATTAGTTTCTTTGATATTCAGCAAGCAAGTCTAGTTTCTGATCTGATTTATGTCACCACAGAGAGGCAGCGATCTTTGCGGACTCTAAAATTAAAAGGCTGTCCTGAAGTGGACGACTGGTTCCTGGCTAGGCTCCATATGTTCCAGGACTCTTTGGAGGAGCTAGACATCTCACATTGTCCACGCATCACCACAGGCGGCCTGGCTGCGCTCAGGAATCTCAAGTAAATGAGCCAAAATGCATCAAAATACTAGTTAATATCACCAGTGATAGTTGTTATAATAAATACTTCTTTATTTCTTTTACTGTCTGTGCCTGCTGCAGGGGACTGAAGCATCTGAATGTCTCATCCCTACCTGGGATTTCAAATCCTGGCCTGGTCATCATCCTGCTGGAGGAAATGCTACCACAGTGCCAGATCACAGCTAATGGCTACGACCACAATCTGAGGACGGTGGAAGAAGAAGAAGAGGAGCAAATGCAAAGACAGAGGTAGCATGTGGATTGGGATGGAAATCAGAGAGGAAACAGGCAATCTCTTCTGTCTGTTCATGTGCCATCTCACTCGATACAGCCTGTGAGACATCAGAGAAATGCAGCATGGAGACGGGCAGCGGATACAACAGCGAGACAAAATTAGCAGCGCCAATATGTCTGACTTATGCAGCAGTTCACTAATCCCAGAATACACATTTTTCCTTAGAAACAGGTGGCTGCCGGGGGTCACTGACTGGTCTTTAGGCCTGCATGACTGGGATTTTGGCAATCATTTTTCTCAGTGTCTGCCATCAACCTCCAGCAACCATTTGCAACTGGTCAGGGAATGCTAATTTTTCTCGCGCAACTGGATGCCAGATGGTTGCAGATCTGCTGTTCGGGCCAACATTGTCACCATGATTGTCACTTTGACCTCAATATCAGACTTATAGTTTATGAAGTCAAATGTGATTAAACGATCACAAACCCAACAAACTGGGTTACTTTAAACCAGAATCAGTTTATAGGTATGTACACATATGTGATGTAAATCTATATGCCACCTAAACCATTTCTGTCTCAATTGTTGCTGAATGTAAATATAAGTGTAAATATAATAAAGACTGACAAAGAATAAAGAGTATGACAATTATTGTTAGCTTTACTCGTGAATTCTTGTCACATGTTTTAAAGATAGCGCAAGCGACGTCGTCACACATCACAGCATGTCTGTATGTATTTGTAATCTGCAATGCAGGAGCTTATGTGAGGAAACTAAAGCCCATAATCCAGTGTGAGCCTTGTTCTGCAGCAGTGTCAATGGACTGATGAAGACACCTATGAGAGAAGAGTGAATGTGGGTGAAGAAACTGCTGCTACTTTTGTATGTAAATATATCATCTCAAGTCATTTGGTAGCATTTATTTTGTTATGTTAGATAGTACTGGAAGCTTTATTAAAGTAATAAGTTCAAAAGTTAAGTAACAGTTCCCTGACTACATGCGTTTTTGGTGATATTTATTATAATATCAAGTAATGGGATCAGCTGTAGTGATGGGCACAGCGAGGCTTTGTGAGAGACTGAAACGGTGGAAGCAGTTGTGCGAGAATTAAAATGAGGTTTTGAACCAATCTGACACCCGCCTCCTCCTACTGACACCTACTGGCCACTTTTTTCCAGTCATCACATATATTGAAAAACAACACCAAAACTAACAAATTAATTTATAAAATAAAATATATGGAGAAAAGGCTGCTGTGTTTATTGTAATATCCACACAGGTTGGGAGGATTTGAATGTCGTCCACTTTGCAGGTAAGCTCAGTGTAAACCAGTGGATTTTGTGGAACATGATTCATCTGTGGTAGAATGAAGCGTCAATGAATGCAGCTAATTATTTCATGGGAAATGAAAATAAATAAGAGACAGCTGAAATGGTCCTCATTTACTAATTTGTGGGTGGAAAGGTCCTTACCCTGAGGATTGTTTGAGTTTGCGAGCAACGTAGTTGTCACATTTATGGCCAGTTTTCTGACCTTAAATCGTATGTTAGTAAATCAGATTCACTGATAAGTAAGGGATGTCTGTTCATGGTTCCATCGGAGTGACCAGTTGAACGGTGACCATTAAAAATTTAAATAATAATAATAAAAAAATTTCAAACAAATGCTCTGGTGGAGATCACACTCATTGTGAATTAAGAAAAAAAAGAAAAGAAAAAGGTTTATCTGATATGAAAGAAAAAGGAGCATGTGATCTGTCAGCCTGACATCTGAGATGAGAAACTAGAAATGACACCCAAGGAATATGGAAATAAAAGTATTTTGTGGTATAGACTGCAAATAATGATCAAAATGTATTATTATTATTATTATTGTTGTTGTTGTTGTTGTTTACCTGGGGGCAAATTTTTTATTCAAAAACATATAATAATTGTATAATAATATAAATTAATTTTAAAGTTCTTTTAGGGTTAAAACCAAGAAGCAGCAGTTAAGAACTTTCCATATATACCAATGCTGGTATTGGCATTGGATCGATGCTAGCATGGCAGGATTGATACTTTGTTTCTGTCCTCAAAGTTCAGTATGTAGTCCACTGCGTTTTTGGAAGTGAAGAAGAATACATCAAAATGAACTTTTATGTGTTGACTGTGACATCTTATTTTTTTTTTATTATTATTAAAAAAATAAACATTTTTTTATAGTCTATAACACATTTAAACAACAGAAGTTGATCCAAAGTACTTTCCACATTTACATTAACAAAACTGTTCCAAAATTTAAAGTTGAAAGGTGTGTTTTGTTGTGTTCACTAATTAATGTGCAAAGTATAAATTACTGTGAATTATTGGTCATTAAAATGTGTTCAGAATTTCGAAATTGATTATGATTCATCTCGTAAGTCATAACACACTGTTCCCGCTACATAAGCTGCCTTTATGGGGTAAAAGTGTCAGTATCGGTTTTGGTATGGGCAATACTGGCCCTGTCTTTACTTGGTGTTTCATCAATGGCATAGCACTTCCCACCTGTCGAAACTTGGGTGAAACACATCAAACTCTAAATTAGCCTTGGCCACATGATGTGGGTGCTTTGGTTTGAACCACACCACCGAGCAGTGTTTCGGAGTATCTGGATTCAAATATTCTTATCGAAAGTTCCGAACTGAAGGTAGGAACAGACTTTTCTTGTGAAGCTGAACACAAGAGTAAACACGGACCGCGTTTGTGACGGACAACAACAGAACAGCTAGCTGCGTGTTAGATACCTCTCATAAGTTCTTAAAATTCGGCATTTAAATCGATTGTCATCAGAACCCGTGTGGTGTAAGAGCCTCAGCAGACGGATAAATGTCTGATTCGTCAGGTAGGACTGATGTATGATAGTTAAATTTCGGTTAAACTTCGAGAATGTATCGCTGTTTCTGCGTGCTAGTGTAGCTAGCTTCAAAGCTAGGTGCATTAGTTTTACGTGAAACTGTGCGGTGAGTTTGACGTGCCGTTTTATTTTTTACATTTGTAGAACTTCCTAAATCAGAAAAAGAGGAGGAGGTCACTCCCGAACCAGAGGTGAGAATAGTAGTGTGTGTGTAGCAGTGAATGCTAGCAGCGAGGTGTGGTTAATGTCCGTCAGATTGCCATAATCCAAACAAAACCCTCATTTGTCAGTGTCTGAGACGGGAAGAGATGATAAAGCTGTTAGGCAATATTTCAGTGCAGTGTAGATAAATGTGATATGCTTGTAAATGTTAGTATTGTTTCCTATGCAGGAACAATCCGACGACAGCAGTGAAGACGAGGCTGCAGGAGACACAGACAGTACGTGAACATACAGACACGGGATTTATAACGTCTGTATTTTCCATTTCACTCTTACTTTACTGCTTACATCCAGTGATCGGACTGGTTCTCTGTTGAATATATTTCTGCTGTTAGCTTGACCATTGTGCCAACCCAGCAGTATAAATGTACTTTTTCTTAGTAGCTAAATCCCAAGATATACTTTACTACTTGTGACTAAACTAAGTGTCAGTGTTCTCTGCATTTTCCTGCTAATGCAGTGGCTGTGCTGAGCCATGTTTTATCAGACTAGGAGCTGCCTCTTGACTGAATGTATTGATTTCTGCCTTTATCTGATTTTCCCTGTGTTCCCATCAGTGGACTTCCTGCGCAACCTCTTCTCCAGCGCGCTGGGCCTCGGTTCAGCTGAGAAAGTCCTGGATGAGCTGACTCTGGATGGAGTGGCACGATACATAAACAGCGGCAAATGTGAGTCTTTGCCCACCTCCACTCTGCCCCTCCACCGGAGTGGATCGATTTACCTCTTACGAGCCTGTTTCCACAATGCAGTTATTATTGATTGAGCGGCAAGCTTCTCTGCTTTCATGCAGGTAAAAACATCATCTGCATGGTTGGAGCAGGAATATCCACATGTGAGTATCTCTGCTTTTATATCACAGAATAAGCACTTAAATTGCTTAAAGATCATCTCTTTTATTAATAATGATTATTATAATAATCATTATGATTATGATGATTATTATTATTATTATTATTATTATATTATAATAATCATTATTATTGTTAATGAGTAACTGAACATCATTTCTCTCTACAGCTGCTGGAATCCCAGATTTTCGCTCTCCAGGAACTGGCCTGTACGCAAACCTGCAAAAATACAACTTGCCTTACCCAGAGGCTATTTTCCAGATAGATTACTTTAAGGTTTGTGAGAGATTGTTTTGGACATGCTTGAGGGATGATAGTATCTATAAAACTTTTCCCATTTACTACTCGCTTCTTAAACAACTTTGCATTTGCTAATATTGACACAAAAAACAATATATTAATTACTGTCAGCCTCGCATTCAACACATTAAACCATAACTCATATTTCAGTCAAAGAACTACAATTTTAACCTGTACTTTTTTAATGTTCATTTTCAGCTCAATTTTTTATTCTCGGACTCTACTAGAGTAGGTTCCCATGATTCACAGTTCAAAATAAGCCCCTCAGATCATCCACTATCTGAAACATATCTCTTGTAGCTTTCTTTGCCCTCCCTTTAAACCATGTTTCTTGTGATTGGCTGCCTCTGTCTTTAGCTTTGGCCATGTTTAATATGAACACCATTGTAACAGGCTAAAATAAGTAAACACATAAAAGATCAACTTCAAGGCTTTGTCTTTAACGCCTCCAAAGTCGTCTTGTGACTTTTTTGAAATTGTTATTTTAGAAAAAAATGATCTCTTTCACCGTCTCGTATCTCAGAAACATCCAGAGCCATTCTTTGCCTTGGCAAGGGAGCTTTACCCAGGACAGTTTAAGGTACAAAACACACGCTTGCTGATTATTTGTCACATGTGTTGTTATATAGAAAACTACAAACGGCCTCACAGTGTGTTCATTCTCTCATGTTGGACTTTTGCTTGTGTTTAGCCAACAATCTGTCACTATTTCATGAAGATGTTGAAAGACAAAGGCATCCTGAGACGCTGCTACACACAGGTAGGAGGAACACTTCGCATTTCACAAATGAAGTCACTATTGCTGCATTTACATTACTGCCTGTGTTCGTTCAGAATATCGACACGCTGGAGCGAGTAGCCGGGCTCGAAGGAGATGACCTAATCGAAGCTCACGGGACGTTCTACACGTCACACTGTGTCAGCTTCTGCTGCCGGAAGGAGTACAGCCTGGAGTGGATGAAAGGTGTGGTGTTTTGGGGGTTTTTTGCTTTAAATTGTTGATTTAGTCTGATTAAGAGACACTTGGAATTTTAATCTTCTCCTGCTGTCTTGTAGAGAAAATCTTTTCTGACGACATTCCCAAATGTGACAAGTGCAGCAGTTTGGTTAAACCAGGTCAGTAGATGTTCACTTGTTTAAATGTTAGTAATGTTTTAGTTTCAACCATGACTTTTAGAAAGTCTTTCTCTTCTGCTTTTTCTTGCACAGATATTGTCTTCTTTGGAGAGAACCTACCTGCCAGATTCTTCACTTCAATGAAGATGGTGAGTGGACACCAGTGGTTTGTGAACGTGCTGGCATATTTTGAGAGGATGTGATGCAGCTACTTTGTAACAGTAAATACTATTTGGGTTTTTTTTGTTAAACCTTTCAGGATTTTCCTCGTTGCGACCTTCTCATCGTTATGGGGACGTCCCTTCAGGTCCAACCATTTGCGAGTCTAGTCAGCAGGTACTGCAGCTCAACTTTCACATTCCTGTCTGAGCACAGAGACCGCTACAGTAATCATCTGGTAGTAGACCACAGTCCTGCAGGAGATTTTGTTTGAGAGCTTTTGCACTCAACCACATTTTATAATTTCATGTAGATTGCTCTGGTGAAAACTTTATTTTGTGTGTTTCTTTTTCATTTAGGGTTTCAAAAAGTTGCCCCAGACTGCTCATTAACATGGAGAAAGCAGGGCAGGTTAGCACTCACCACTTCCTTTTCCTTCTTTCTTGGATTCTTTGTGCAGGCTTGTGTTGATGTGCGTCTCTGTGCAGGTTAATCCCATGATGGGTTTGTTTGGTTTCGGAGAAGGGATGGACTTTGACTCAGACAAGGCTTACAGGTGATACTGAGACACAGCTACTCCTCTCCATAGCTTTACTCTGCCTTTGCCGTTTACTACAAACTAATATAAACAAAAGATCTTAATGACTGCAGTGTACTGCAGCTGTACCTTTACATTATACTGCACAATATAGTCAAATATAGTTTAACAGCTACTCAGGAAAATGTTTTTTGTTTTAGGATTTAGTTATTTTTCTGTGAAATGTATGCTGTAAGTTCAGACTGGTGCACAGAATAATGAACACACATCATGCAGTCCACCGTTTTACAACCAGAGGGCACCAAAGACTTATCTTTAATGAAGTCCTAAATGGAATTGGTAGATATTTTGAATATACATTTGTTTCATGCTACTTACTACATTAATGATTGAACTAATTTATAATTACGCTGTTTAGTATCTGACTTGTTAAAAAGTTTCTATGAAACTGAAAAGTCATAGAAAGTTATCAGATTCCCTTAAATCAGCGGTCCCCAACCTTTTTTGCACCACGGACCAGTTTAATGTCAGGCAATATTTTCATGGACCGGCCTTTAAGGTGTTGCGGATAAATACAACAAAATAAATGATACGACCAAGATAAAAACTGTGGTATTTTGTAACTTTTTTTAGCAGCGTCCTCTTGAAATGCCCAACAACATTGAGAGTGCCCCTTAACGCTTTCTGGTCGCTATGGTAACGCGTAAATATTTCTTCCAAAATAAGACGCACGACTACAACACGGGAAAAGACCCAGGGAAACCGAGTTAACGATAAAAACCCTGAAAACCCTAAATTTCACACCCGAGCCTCAACTCTTGCGGCCCGGTGCCAAACGACTCACAGACTGGTATCGGTCCGTGGCCCGGGGGTTGGGGATCGCTGCCTTAAATCACCAAGAAAGCTCTAGTGATAGCAGTGAGTTTAATGATGGTTATTTTTAAACTGCTTTCTTCAGTAAGGTGTCCATTGCTGCCTTATCTGCAGCTCAGTTTATAGTGTAAAAGATAAGAGGTGCTGGTGTTGTCAGTGAAATAAAAAGTTCTTTTGCGCTAACACGTTTCTGTTTATTTTCCTCTCTCTCCAGAGATGTCGCTCACATTAGTACATGTGATGATGGATGTTTGGCTCTAGCTGATCTTCTGGGATGGAAGGTAAGTTACATGTCTCCTTCCAAGGATGCTGTCCTATGTTAAATGTTTTTACGCCTATTATGTGTAAGGTTAAAACAAATAAACACTGCTCAGGAAGTGATGGGAACACTTGATCATCAAAGTATAACTTCAGGGTATCAGTCTGTCTGATTGGGAAGCGGGGAAGCAGAAACCACTGTGAATCCATTTCACCTGCTTTGGTGAAATGGATTCATGAGAGTGACAACAGTTGTACTGTAGAGGTGGCAACAAGACAACCACTAAAAAAAGTGTTTGCGTGTGGACCATTTCTCACCCTTTTTTTTTTCTGCTGCTGACTTTTTTTGATCTGGTTCTGCATTTTGCTGGTGTCCTTGTCACTGCTGTTAGGATGACAGTGTGCCTACAGTCAATTCAGATAGTCCAGCTCATAGGCACAGCCATAAGTGCTGTCACACAGATGTTTGCTGTGCCTCCCAGCACAGGGCAGTAGAAGCCAGCCTAGCAGGAGGGTCAGTGTCTGCTTCTTTGTGGGAGGAGGAACAGGAGTGCATACTCATACATATTTAACACAACTGTCAGAATCAGACTACGTTAGGGTAGCACGAGGGCCTCATGTCCTTCAGTGGGACCTTTGCTGATACTGCAGCACCATGCAGCTCGATTAACCTTTGCAAGAGAGGAAGTGGTGGGTCTGTCACTCCAGACCTGCCAGTTGAGAACCTCTGGGATGTCTTATATTAGTGGTGACCCATTTTCCTTGCAGATGAGAGCAGGATCAGACAGAGCACATGTGACAGGCATGAAAGAGTCTGGAGATGTTGTGGTGAATGATATGTGATACGACCAGCTTGGCAGAGGATCAACGATGTTCTGTGGAGGCATATCCATAGAGAGTGCTAGCCAACAGTGCTTACTACTCTTAGGTACTGAGATGAAAGTTTCATTATGCCAGCCAAGCAGATTTTGTTTTCCTCCTGGTGTAGGACAGTAGCTGTGCTCATGTAGCCAGAGTGGGTAGGCTGTTCCTGGATGATGCTGGCACTGATGGCATTAACTGGTCCTCACATGCCCCAAAACTGAGTCCAACTGAGAACCTCTGGGACATCCTATATCGGTGTATCTGAAGCAGCCAAACAGCAGCAGGAGACCCTGTTGGACGTCATTCACCATCTCATGAGGCCTTTAGAATGTTGTGGGTAGAGTACATGCATGTGGAGGCCATAAACATTACTGAGTTGATCTTATTTAAATTTTGAACTTTAGATTTTTGGTGTAATTATGCAGCCCTCAACGTGTTGATGATTTTAGTTTTTTCCTAAACAAAATCATCAATGTGTCTAAAGATTTTTAACTGCTCTTATTTATTTTATTTGTTTGTTTTTGAGCAGTAAAAACATCCTAGTGTCAAGGTAGCCTTTTTTAGATTGGCGTGAAGTTGCGGTTTTCCTGATGGAAGGGGTGTCGCAGTACAAAACAAAAAACAAACAAACAGAAAAAGCTTGTGCTGTTTGTCTTGTAGCTTTTCTTGTTGGCACCACTTTGGGCTCCATATCTCAGTGCCTCAGCTGCGTTAAAGCTCTTGATTGTTCGTTACGTCTCTCCAGGCAGAGCTGGAAGAGCTGGTGAAGAAGGAGCACACCAAGATCGACAGTCAGGATGCAAAAGAGAAGGCCAGTGAAAACAAAGGAGCTACAGCCAAGGCGAGCTCTGCATCAGCGCCACCAGAACCCAAAGCTGAGGAGTAACCAATAAAAACCACCTGCTGTGGTGATGTCACAGATTGAAGTCGACCCGGGAGTGACATCATGATACTACTCGGGGGGCGTGTTACCTGGAAGCGAGGCTGTGGTGGACTTTCTGACACCTCGGTGTTTTACACATCTGTTTTTATCAGTCATTTGCACTTTTTTTTTCAGCTTTTCACCTTTTTTTTTTTTTTTTTTTTTTTTTTAAATCAGTCTAAACTGTTTAGCGCCTTCTCTGTGGACCGGCAGATTTTATGTTGCAACAGACCCTATTGTTCATTTATCTATATTGCAGCAGCACATGGCGTGCCTATGTGCGTTGTGGTTAATGTCTCTAAAACAGGCACCATTGCACTTCACAGTGGCTCAGACGAATATGCAAACCAGCGATTGAACATTTGATATTATGTTTTTTCAAAAATTATCTTTTCTGTGAAGATAAGCGGGCTATTTTAGGTGCTGTGTTGCTTCCCTCAAGCAAAAACCTGCTGTGCTGATAACTTTCCCACTAACAAAATTAACTTCCTGATAGGTGACCGCAGTTGGGCACATGGCTCTTCTAAAATGTCTCATTTTGTAGTTTACCGTGTTTTTCATGTTCCTCTCATGTTTAATTTCTTTTTAATGATGTTAAAAAAAGCATTGTAAAAAAAAAAATGCAAAAGAAAGTCTAAACCTAAGTTAATTTTGGGGCATGGGGGGGCAGGAGAAGATCTGGTTTTATTGTAAACTTGTGAGATAATGAATTGATTTGTGGGTTTAAAAATACTTGGGTGGATGCAGTAACACTAACATCTGTACAATGTTACAGGAACCAGTGCAACCCCCTGCAATAAATTTTACCTTTTCAAAGCTGATCACTTTCACTTCTGTTAAGTCTTTCAGAGAGGAGTTGGTTAAACTGTGGTTATGTATGCTACATGGACAAGGTATAGGACCACATGCACAACACACCTACAGGCGCTGCTCAGCCATGGAAACCACTGCCATGATGCTCCTGCTGACATTAAAGCCAGAGGGGGGTTCTGCAGATGTTGAGTCTTGGTGACTTTTACACACCATCACCTCACCTCGGCAACACCGCTTTGTATACTTCATACCTGAGTTACTGTGATTCCTAAATCGTTACTGTGGCAGAATTAAGTGAGATCTTTAGAACGACTCTTTCTGTCACAAATGTTTGTGGCTAAGTGGCTTAACTTTGTACACCGGTACCAATGAGACTGAAAACACCTGAAATTAAATATTAAGATTGCAAATTCAATCAATGCTAGTATTGTTTTTTTTATGTGCTCTGCAATAATACTGTATCACACCCCAGTGTAATGGATCTAACAAACTCCATCCGGATGACAGCTTCCTTCCACAGCCTTGAGTTTTCTCTCTCTCCACTGCTGCCCTTGTCACACAGGAAAATACCGCTTTAGCCCTGCAGCCTCAGTCTACTCCAAACCCCATATGGTGTAGATTGTTTTTTGGAGCACCTACCTGCATAAATCTGCATAAGAATGAATGCTGTTTTCCCCAAACAGGCTGTTACTCTTCAACATTTTCCAACTTCTCGCAGGCTCTGCAGGCATTTCATTATAGCAAATGAATGAACGTCTTAGATTAATTAGAAGGAAACTGATTTTACAGGAGAGCTCAGAAACACTATATTTACACCAGGTACACCACACAGAGTAACCTAGGTAACGTGATAAGATTCAGTCTGCCTCATGTGCCTAATTTTGTCATACTTCAAAATATTAAAAAATCTTGTTGACAAACTTTTAAAAAGTGCACACATTTGATATATAAACTGGTCCTGTTATGATCTTGCCCTGTTTCTGTCACTATTACAGTGATGGGTGTTTTCTAACAGTTTTTTCCTGGCTCTGTATGATGTCAGAGAGAGGAGCTTGTTATGGTCACATCAGGCACACAGCATTGGTTGTGAACGTAGAAGGTCCACCTTCATTTTGCTTAAGCCTCCTGTTTACAAGAAGAAGTCGATGACAAGAAAGGTGGGTTAAAAGGAAGAGGAGGAGCCAAAACAGCTTTCTTTAGATCATAGACCAGGGATGTCAAACTCATTTTACAGTATAGGCCACATACAGTCTCGGTGTAAAGAAGTGTAATGGCATATTTAATCCCTGGAATATCTTAATATAGAATTGCCCAGACTGTCCTGTAATAATATAACAGAAATTTCTATAGTAGTTAATTACATTAGGGTAGTGTGAATGGTCCGAGGTGGGGGGGGGGGTTCATTAACAGGCAAAGATGTAAAACCTATGAAAAGTGCAAGTCTTTTGTTTGAGCTTAGGGTGTAATATCTGACACCCCTGCCATAGACAGTACACAAGGTGACTGTAGCTACCATGTTATGATCATAGATAATTCTACATTTTTAAATAATGCATGACAAAGACAACAAAACAAGCGACTGAGCTCATAAACTCACCAATAAAGTGTTCAAAGTCAAAGTCAAAGTCAACTTTATTTGTCAATTCTGCCACATGTACAGGACAGAGGTCAAGTCAGAACGCTGTTTTACCACACACCTCTACAGGACTGAAAGTCTTTTTGCAACCACAGCTATTGCTATCGAGTGGCCTTCGGATGGGACGCAGGTTTAAGTTACTTCCACACCTTCATATTTTTGAGCCGGAAGCTACCTCTATGCTTCATAATGCTGTATAAATGTACTTAACACATTTAACTCAAGCCTACAAAATCGTCTCAATGCCTCTGCGTTTTTGTCAAGTGCATGTTATTGCCATGTACTGTCATATAGGTAAATTTCAAAGGCACGTGAATATGCAATATAATGAAAGTTAATTTATGAAGTCCTCGTTTACTATATGGGTGCATATTAAAGTAAAAAAAAATTCTTCATACCAATTTGCCATAAAGTATATGAATTTGCCCAAAGCATGAACAGGTTCAATGATACTTTAACATTTGCATATGCTTGTAAGATTAATAAAGATTCATGGGAACCTTCTTTTTAGAGTCTGAGAATAAAATATGGAACTGGAAGTTCTCATCATAGGTTTATTTTTTAGGTGGCCTCATGTCAGTGCACATTAAATTACCCCAATGTAGTGGCAGATATAGTTTGTTATGACATAAACTGAATGAAATTCTGCTACCGTGCTTACAAGGCTTTACTTTGCACACTGGTATTTTCAGGTGAATACTAACATGAGCTAACGTGTGCAGTTTATTTTTAGCATTGTAGATGTGTTAACATGCAAGCATTCAATAAGAAAAAACTACTTTTGCATGACCCATTTCAGACCCGATGACAGCAGTAGATAAACATCAAGGATCTCACAAAGTCGCTTTTATTGATGATTGCATGCATTGATCTGAAAGTAACAGAATGTGCATAATCTCTGGTTCTGTAGTTGTTGTTCAACAAACTAACATCAACAATGGGGAGGAAGTTTTAATCTGGTTTTAAACTGATGGTTACCCTGTCATGGTGTTGCCAGGATATGATTTAAGCTGCAGGTGTGACAATGCTGCTTCTAAAAGTAAAACTAGAAGTCTGCTTGCCACGGAAATGGTGACCAAACAGCAACACCTCAGTCTGTGGTTTCTGCGTAAGGCTGAGATGAGGTACCATGACAGAAAATAGCCTCAGAGATGTTCAGCCCAGTCTTTACTTCCAATACTTCTGTTTTTCTAAATAAAGTTGCAAGAAAAAGTGCAACTGATTTGGAATTACCAGTATTTATACACTGGCTATTTAAAATGCAACTAACCGTGAGGTGCAAATATAAAAAACAAAACAAAAAAACAATTGTTCCATTCACACCTTGAACTTGTTATATAATCACCACAGGCTGGCAAAAGCGAGTAAACTACACTAGGTTTGCTTACTTGCACCTCCTTTAGCAGCAAAACCCTCCATCGGATGTATGTTGTAGATGCTTATGTGACTGACACAGAGGTGAAGAGGACATATTAACCACAAATGTATACTCAATCATCCAGGTAAGGAAATCCCAAAAGGTTCTGTTGTCATCTGGACGTACCAAATGAACAGAATCAACTTTTTGGAATTTACTTTTATTGATAATGGTTTATAAAATACTGTGGGGTTAGTGTGTGTGGCGAGTGAACTATTTTCAGTGTCTAAAGTAGGGCGCGCCAGACAAACTTTGAGAACCACTGGGCTGAGGTCAGGTCTGTGCTGGAAATGCCAAAACACTGCGTTTAGTGCTAGTTTTTTTCTTTTTCAGCCATCCTGTGTTTGATCCACTTTTCATACTTTGGGTTATTCTCACCAAACCTCTCCACAGCTTTATACTGTGTTCACATTCTTCTGAAGAATTCTTAATGCAATTAAAATTCATTGTTGCCTCAATGACTGCATGATTTCCATCAACCTGGGGCAACAAAGCAGCCACAAACCATGATGCTCCCTCCATCATGCTTCACAGCTAGAGTGAGGTTTTCATATTGGTGTGCTGTGCTTTCTTCCTCCGAACACAGCGTTCCTTATCGCTGGTCTACCCACAGAACAGCGTCCCGTAGCTGCGGTGGAACATTCAGACACTTCGGTAAATTTTGTAGAGCATTTTATCCTTCACGGATGAAAGCAAGATATTTCTGCAGGTATATTGCTTTTACCATTGGATTGTTTTAGGGTATCTTGTTGTGATCACTGTGAAGAACTAGTGGAAAGAAGCTCTGCCAGAGAGGAAATACAGAGTTAGCAGCAGTTCAGAAGAGGCATAGTGTTGACCGAGAAGTTTGCAAAATGTAACTGTACCTGCAACACTTGTACTGTAGATGAATGGAGTCATGGAGGGCGTCTGTGGGTAGCAGGTGGCAAGCCAAAAGCTAGCAACAGGTAGAGGGTGGGCAGGCTGGTGATCAGGTGAGTCCTCCTTCTTGACACATTACAGAGAGTGGGTGATGAGATGGCCAAGCCTAGATGGAGGTTTCCACAGGCAGCTGACAGGTGTGTTTCCAAGGAGGCAAGATTTCCAAGAGAGCTGGTAGCAGAGAGAGAGACAGGATTGAATTGAATTAAATGGAATGGAATCTTTATTTTGAACATTTACTACAGACAGATGATCATAAACAACAATAATAATAACAAAAGTGGCCTAAAGTTCACCATAATGGCGATGACTGCCTGCCAAAGTATTGGTGCAGATATAATAATGATTAATAATCTAAAACAGGTAGAAAGGAGGGAACCAGGGGAAACTTCATCCAGGGGTGGATCCAGAGAGATCAGCCCAGGAACTCCAAGAAAATCAGGCTTTAAAGGATAACCAGCCGCACTCTGACAATAAGTGGAGTAGCTTTAAATTTCCTTCATTTGTGTACATTTTTCTTATTGTATATTTCTTATAATCTGGTCTTTAGAAAAAAAAAAAAGTTTATATCACTAATCAATCTTTCAGACTTTTTCAATAATCTCACTGTGCATGCTTTTATTTATTTATCCATTTACTCATCCCACACTCAGCATTTCTCACCAGTTGTTGGAACTGAGTCTCAATGACTTTGTCCATTCTCCGCTGTGAGCGAGTTCTCACACATGAAAAGTGTGATCTTACTTTAATCAGATGATGTTTGTCTATAATTGTCACAGAGATGAAGACATGGTGAAGCATTCTAAGACCATTGTCTGTTCTTTGCTTTGATGGTTTTACAGTTCACCATCGGATCAGAAGAAAGGTACTGCAGAGGGAGTAAAAAAATAGACACATCGCTCTTTAGAGAACATGCAGTGTTTTTTCTCTCTCCACGCTGTAGTCAGAGCTGGGTTAACCACAGGCAGACTTGGAGGGGGGGGAGGGAAGGGTGAAGAAGGTGTCGTGAACATTCACATGAAAATTGAAACTACATTAAATGCCAGCGTGAGCAGGAGGCAGAAGCAGGCGAGCATGAGTGCCGTACATCAAATACCTGAATTTGAGAAACTTAAGAAAAGTTTGCCGAGAAACCTTTTGACGACGTGTTAGTGAGAAAGATGACTGCTTCCTATTTCAGCTACTCTGAACTCTTAAGCAACACTTTGCACTGCGCAGAAAGGAAGAGTTCGAGAGTGGGAAGATTGCAATATGTGTAGAAACTGCTAACAGTGTAAAGGAGGGAAGCTACGTCAACTAACCAAGCCAGCTCGACACATGTGAGTACCAGCTATTTCTATACCACTAATATGCTTGTGTTTAATTCTCTGTCTAACATTGTCTTGATTTTGATTAAAAATGACTGTCCCAGAAGCCAAGTCTTAGAGGAAACTCTGAATTTCCTTTTCTTAGTTTTGTATACTTTTTTTTGCTGAATTATGCACTGTTAACTACCCAGATTGTCTTTTTTACTTTGTCAGAATGGACCTTCTGTATTATCTACAGCTGATGTCCATAGATGTAGACAAAAATATGTCAATGTGTTTGTGTCCAGGGCTGTTCACAGTTCAGTTAATGGGACAACAGCCATCCCATGGAGGAGCAGCAGGAGGAAACTGTCACTGCTGGATCAGCTGAAAGGCTGCCAGGAGGCCTGGTGCCCCGGGGGAGCCTGGGACAGAGAGGGGGCTCACGCTGCTATCTGTGGGACACCTGCTGGGGTAGGAGCAGACATCAGTCACTGAATGACTCTCGCTGTTATTATGTGACATCAAGCGTCCAGTGTGTGTCAAATGAAGTCCATATGATTGATCAAATCATTCAAGAATCTCCCTGTAAAGCTTCCCACTAACACTAAATAATGACTGTTTCCTAACAGGTCCTTGATCTTAGTCTTTGCCTGCTACTCAGTTTTTTTTCTTTCCCCCCGTCCCATTCGGCAGTGGCGATCAGAATCGTTGTCCGAAGGCCAAAAAACGCCCAACAGATTCACTTTCCCAATTGGACCATTACGGCATTTGCTATAATGGCCCACTTGGTAGTCATATTTTATTAGAATTTGATCAGTTTAATCAACTGCTACTCAGTCGTTTAAATTTTGACAACTCCTAGGCAATAAATGAACTTTACATTTAATGACTTACTTACTTTGCATTTACTTTTAGACCATTTTTTTCAAAAGAAATCTTAGTTCTTTATTTTTTTCTCAGTTTCCCGCCAGTGTCTCCCACTTCCCAGTGTGTCCTGTCTCTGATCCTCTCTTCTGCTTCCTCTCCCAGTTTCGCTGCTTTCTGCGTTCCCAAGCTCGAAGTCGCGGGCATTATTTAAATTTTCTCTAGCAACCAAGCGTTTTTTGTGGGTCTTAATGTTGACATGCACACCTCCGTCACTTAGATGTAGTTCCTTCTTTTTTTTCTATTTGAGGTCTGATAATACAAAGAACTGCTTTAAATGCAGAAGTAGTGCTGAATAAAAGCGAGTTCATGTCAGGGAAATGACATTTCATGGTGGGTTTGGCTGCTGCACTTGCAGAGAATGTAAGTAACAAAGTAACATTGTATGTGCTTTATGTATTCATTGTTCTCGGTTATTATTAAGCGTGACATGCAGACAATTACACTGAAATGCAAAACTCTGACTGGTAGCAACAAGTTGTTGAACCGTGAGAAATGTGTTATGGGGGAGGAGTGTGCTTTATTTGTTATGTATTAAGTGCTAAGAGACTAGTTTTCTGTCATAATGTGAAAAGCAGAATGCTGTGGAGGTTGTAGTTGACTTTTGTTCAATCAGATGTTGGGAGGGGGGGGGGTTAATTGACTCATTTCTTCTTGTTTTTATGAATGGCAAACAGTAAGACGGCTGTTATGAATCAGTGGAAGATATATTTTTCCTAATTGCCGCCGTTTTTGCTGTCTTTCTGTGTGTTTCTGTGCTCAGAGTTTGGTGACTTCAAGTAAGCTTGTCAGTCTTTATTTTTGTACACACAGAGCCTGAAAACCACTTCCTCTGTACATGTTTGTAAATGTGTGCTTGTCTAAAGAGCACCTTTGAATTTGGCTGTGGTGATGTAACTACATGACAGAGCCGTTGCCTGGGATCACATGCGTTTTGCTGTGCTCAAGTTAATTGTGTCTCAACTGGCCATTTTATTCTCTTTGCTTCCAAAAAAGGCGTGATCGATGCGAGTCTCTGTGCAGACAAAGCAAAGCTGTGTGTATGAAAGGAGACATGAAGAAGTGAAAGGGCTTCTTGAGATATTCACACCAGAAACAGAAACACAAATACTTCACATTTTTTTCTAAAGTGGGCAAATACCAGGAACAAGATTAGCCTTTTACCATCACTGACGAGACTGGAGTCAGCAGTACAACATTTTAGCCTCATCACTGACTGTAACTGATCCTGTTTCTCGTAGATTGTTATGCCATCTAAGTTAAAATACATAAATCATGTTAGCCCTCTCGAGTTACAGCAGTGCCTGATTCAATGAGGCCTTTACAAAAGCTAGTCACAAGGCACGTTTAAAGACAGAATGAGTTTGATATGATCTGAGAGTAAGAACCTAAAAATAAATGCCCTAACTGCAAGACCCTATTCACAGTCAGGCGAAAAAGAAAGTGCAGCCTCTTTCACTTCTAAGGTTTTGCATGTCAGCACATTTAAAGATCATCTGCTCTTTAGAAGGTCTTAAAATTATTCAAATGCAACCTCAGATGAACGACAACAAATGTCATATTGTCATTATTTATCAGCTTGATGAAATCAAGCCGAAATGCAGAAAGTACATCCTATGATTCATTAGCTTTTAGACCCACCTTTAGCAGAAGTATTTCTTCAAACTGATAAAGTCATACAGAGAGTGGGCAGTTTGACTGGCCCATTCCGATGCCTTCATTTTCTTCTGTTTCAGCCATTCTGTCGTAGATTCACTGCTGTGTTTGGGATCATTGTCCTGTTGCATGACCCACTCTGGGTCAAGCTTTAGTTGTCAGACCGATGGCTTCACATTTGACTCTAGAATACTTGCAGAGGAGTTTAGTAATGCAAAGTACCCAGTTCTCAAGCCCGAATCATCACCCTTCCTCCAGCATACCTGACAGTTGGTATGAGGTTTTGTACTAAAAAGCTGTGTTTGGTTTTTGCCAAACATGGCAATGTGCATTACGGCCAATCACCTTCACTTTGGTCTCATCTGTCCACAGAACATTGTTCCATAAGTCTTGCGGTTTGTTCACATCCAACTTAGCAAAATTAAGCTCTGGTTTCTCCTGGCAACTGTTCCATACAAGCCATTCAGTCCTTTTATAATCGTACTGTAACTAACTGAGGTGTAGTATGAGTATAGTATGAGATGTAGCTCTTGGGTTTTCTGCAGTTTCTCTGAGCATTGCATGGTCTGACCTTCAGGTGAATCTAATAGGATGCTACACTGGGCAAACTGGCAACTGTCATAAATGATCTCTACATGTTAATAATCCCTATTACTGTACAATAACCCTGTGCTTCTACAGTAATAAATTACCCTGAACTTACAGTCTATTTCTGCATGACATATTTCTTTAGTGCAGGTATCCCTGAGTGCCAGCTTAAGGAGTCAGCATATGGTTGAAAGCCGGGCAGGAAACGACACACATAAAACTCTTTTAGTTATCGTTATGATTATGGTTGTTAGGAAGATGATGGCATTTTGTGTTAGCATTTGTGTTTATTTACTTTAGTCCACTCTTGTACTGGTTTATAGTTTTTCCACCACGAGTTAAGGCAGTTTAGTCGGCTCTGATGGCTAAAACAGAAGCTAGAAAAGAAACAACATCTTTGGGGTCGTGGTGTGTGCTGCTGTATCACACATGTGTTGTGAACTGTGAGTGAATAAAATGCACAGTAGAGAGCTCTCTTCTTGTCAGACTCAAGGGCTGCATGGAATATTAACGAGTCCTGCCACCGGCCTGTGGGCCACTCTTTGAAACCCTCGGTTTTCAAGGTTTTCTAGGATAGGATTTGATTGGTTGTAATGAAGATGGATTTGCGCACTAACAGTGCTGTGGGGCTCAGTTTCAGGTTTTAGTTTTGATGCATGCGCAAAAGAAAACATGAAGAATAGAATAGAACATGATTAAAGAAAATCATGTGATGTGAGCGGTCTTAAGCCACAATGGTTCCTCACTCAGAGTTAACCGTCGTCTACAGATTCATATCAGCGTCTCTGAGTGGGCAAGCAAACACTTATCAGCACTTAGTGCATGAGCCCTTAGACATTTGCAGTGTGCGTGACGCTCTGTCACGTCGAGATCAAATCAATTGACTCTTGCCACAGAAATTCTGACACATTTCTTTGTAAACTGCAGTCTAAAAGAGTGTCCACCCATCACTCAGTTGTTCTCTTACTGCTGTCTGCTTACCATCTGGCCCCGCCTTGTAGCCTGCCAGCGTGAACATTTAAAAGTAAACGTTTTCCTGCTTTACAGGTCTCTGTGACAGTTGAAATCTTTAAATGAGTCACACGTGTGTTTCCCTGCAGAGTTTCCTGGTTGTGCGGGACTCTGTGACGTCTCAGCCAAGCCTGCTGTGTGTGTCTGCTGGAGCGCAGAATGAGGAAGTCTTTGATTATAATATCAAATGCACAGGAGCAGGTAGGATCACACCACATGCAAACATCTGTGTGTGTGTGCGTGTGCACGCGTGTGCATGTGCTTGTGCGTGTGTGTGTGTGTGTGTCTGTGTGACCAAGCCACCAATTTCCCTGCGTCATTTTTAGTGGTTATTTTATGAGTCATTACTTCTGCCAAAGATGTCAAACCGAACCGATAAATAGAAAATAGCCTAGTAACGTCATGGTAGTTACACTTTCTCTTCTCAGGTTTGTGTACCTGCAGACATGGCAGTTATTGTAGATTGATGCAGATTAAAACATTAAACTCTGGACCTATTTTATTTATTTACCAAACTGTTCCACTTACTGATCTACATGATGTATCTAAAAAGATCAAACACTAAAGGGTCATCTGACTCCTCTAGCCTGCAACACCCTCGTCAGGCTTTATAAACCACACACTGCCAGGAAATAATCGAGCTGTAAAGCTACTGTGGAAATATATGAAACTCTGACATTGGCTTATCTTAAGTTCCCTTTTAGTTTTTTTCTGGTTTAAACTTTGGTGCATTTCCAGGAAAGTATTTTTCACCGGAGCATTTCAGAATGAGACTAAAGCTGCCCACTCTTTCTGTTTCTCTCTGACAGTTTTCCAATTGTCTGAGTCTCATCTGTCTTTCTCTGACTTGACTCAGCTGGTGCTCTTCTACTCTCTGACCAGGTAAGACTCTCCTGTCTCAGTTACATAAAAAACTCCCCATGCTTGGTTATTGGTGGAACTGTGGACGTTGTGAAAGACTGTTCGAACCTGTGTTTAACCAAATCATGTCTGTTTATCTCTTCGATCTCTCTGTGTGTTTCAGGGATGTGCTGGCTGTTTGTCTCCACATTCCTCGCTGGATCTACAGCGTAACAGACACAAACAAAGAGCGTCTTTCACAGCTTGAACCTAGTGCGTCCGGGCCTTCCTGAGCTTTTGCCTTTCATAATCTTCAACAAAACAATACAAAACCGCAAATAAATACACTGTGTTGAGGAGCCTTGTCAGCTAATTTCACTGATTTCTCCATTGCAGAAACTTGGCTTTCCACACCGCCTGATCAACAGACTGATGAAATGTCCCACAGGGAGCCAAGCAGCATGATGTGCTCCATACAGGTATGTGGCTTATCAATGTGTGTGTGGATTTTTGTGAGGGAGAGGGAGGGACTTAAGGGGAAATGGTGTCTTTACTTCCTTCAGTGGGTAAATCAATAGCCTGGTAATTGTCTCAGAAACAGAACATTCATCATGCAACCAGAAGCACCACTCCAAAATAATGTTCAGGTGCCCACAAGAATATTATGTGAGGTGCTAATTTAACTCTCTAAAGTGGTTATATGTGTCTATTGTGTAAATAATGTTGCTTTCTATCCTGTTAACACTGTATGTATGCGTTTTTTTCACTAGCTGACTTCCACAAACGGGGCCCTGTGTATCATCAATCCCCTCTACCTCCGTGAACACGGAGATGAGTGGCTGACCCACAGGCCCGCTGCCGCACAGCCGTCAAATTACAGACGAGAGCGACGCCTCAGCACCACCCGGCAATGGGCAGGCGCCGGGTTACAAAGTAAACGAGCCATCTCTTTGGAGCAAGAAATCCCTGCTCCCAATACAGAAAGCTCAGGTCAGTGCACCAACTTCAGATGGCCATTTCACCCAAAATAAAAAAGCTTTCTCAGTTATGAACAGCGATGTTAGACAGTGTAGTTTCATTTCCCCTCACAGTTTTGGAAAACAATGTTTCTATCTATCCAGATCAGGAGACGCATTGAACTTAAAGTTTCTGTTTAAACCCCTAAAAATCTTTTTTTCCCCCTCATGAAAATAAGCCTACCAATAAACTCGTAACTGTGTTTTCTATACATTTTGTACACGGACAGAGACGTGCAGTCCTGGTCAGTTCTGCTGAAATGTGTGAGAGGGTAAAACACAGTTACGAGTTTCTAAATCAGGAAGTCCTGGGCCACAGAGAGTACGCTGTTCCTGCAGGTCAGAGGGAGAAAAAAATCCACTGTGTCTGGTGCAAACAGGAAGTGGCTTTGTGCAAGCTTTTAAAACTAAATATCACCACAAAAAGCATTCATGTGGGTTAGCACTTATTAAAATGCTTTAATCATCGTCAGCTGTTCTGTCATCTTGCTCCACACTTGCACATATATTTGGCTTGACCACACTGTCAGACAAAATGTTGCTAATGTGAAATAAACTCCTTAATCGCTAGCTCTGACAAGTTAGCCCTGCGCAGCAAGTGGACAAAACTAATTCCTATGGTTGTTTTTGAGACTGTCAGAGGTACATCATATTCCAGAAATAGTTAAAATGCCAGTCCTGTTTCTCTGTTTATGTCACTTGTGATATCAGTAAGTGGGATCAGTTAAATTCATTTAAAAAAAACTGTGATGTTATTTAGGTTTAACCAGAGCCCGTTCCGCTGATTCAGCACCAGCTGAGCAAACACCATCAGGGGTGGTCCTCCGGCGGCCCAGTCGGGATTTAGTAATCTCCCAGCCTCAGAGAGTGAGCACGGGGAGCCTACCTTCATCCACTTCCTCCACCCCCAGAAATGGAACACCTGAGTTGCAGCGCCACAGCAGCCCCGTGCCTCAGTCTCCTCACAGGGTGTCCTGGATTGAGGATGGTGTCTGGCTGCCTCCACCCAGGCCTTCTTCCTTGCTCCAGCCTCCATCACTCGAGCTTGACTCGATTTCAATCAGCAGCATAGAGGAAGAGATGGAGCCCCAGACGCTAAGCTCGCCACATCACCACCCTTCAGCACACCGTTTGGCTGATAAGGTCCTACATCGCCTCTCTGCCGTGGGCCAGGCGCTGGGTGGGCTGGTAAGCCAGAAAAAAAGACTGTCCAATCGTGTGCAAGAGCTGAGTGAGAGGAAAGGTGCTGCATTCGCAGAGGCTGTGAAGGGATTTGTGGAGATGACATCGAAGCGAGGGACTGATCCTAGCGGTGTCACAGGGTCGGAGTTCTTACAGGAAGTGAGATTATCACTCACATCACTGAGGGAGACACTGCTGGAATATGCGGAAATCCAGATGTTACTGGATAGCATAACTGACCTAAACGACTCAGAGATTGGTGAGTGGGCTGTGACATAACACAAAAATGATTTTAGGTTTTTGTTGTCAGCATAAATGACAAAATATATATTTTGCATTCTTGAAACCTAGTGGATGAACGCTTAGTGCTCCAATAATTATCTCTTATGCTATCTTTTGATCCTGGTGTAGACACCCTGGTGGAGCTCTCCATCCACAAAGTGGCTCTGAAGCCTGTCTCCAGCCACCTCTACTCCTGCATAGAAACCTCTCGAACCAATGATGGCACCCTCGAGCGTCTCCAGAGCAACCTGCGCTTGCTGGAAAAGAACGAGGTGACTGAACTAGGAGGTTCAGCAGGAGTCGGAGTTCCTGACTCCATCACGCTAGATCGTATCCAGCAGAAATGGAATAATATGCACGATGTCTACTCCCCAAACAAGAAAGTGGAGATCATGCTCAAAGTCTGCAAGAGCATCTATCACAGCATGAGTGCCAATGCTAGCTCAGGTAGCCTGGCAGTGTTTTGTAAATACTACTCTTCTACTTTGAGTCGCTTGGTTGATATATCCACTTAAAGTCATGTTCTTCTCACAGCAGGTAAAGTGTATGGAGCAGATGATTTCCTGCCCTGCCTGACGTGGGTGCTGCTCCGTAGCAACTTGGTCATCTTACAGGTAGACACAGATTACATGATGGAACTGCTGGATCCCACACAGCTACAAGGAGAGGGTAAGCCAATTATAATTCAAAGACAATGTAGAGGAAGTGTGATGCTCCATTTTAGTAAATCATGTTTGAAACTAAGTAGAAGTTTTTCTGACTTTACTCAGAAACTTAGTAAGTTTTTTGGCTTTGCACATTTTTCCATAGTGATGGCTGCTCACTAGTCTTCAGGCCGATGTGACTAAAGACTAAGGGCACACACTTGCAGGACTATTTTATAGTCCTGCAAGTGTGTTCATCTGCTGTTTAAATTTTGATGGAGGAGTTGCTCTCGTGCAGTCCTCCAACATCCTGACTGCACATGGCTGGATGTACATGAACTTAAAAAGTATGGCCTTTTAAAGTCTAAAGATGACACTATAGAGGGTCTTACCCTTATAATTTTATTCTTGCACTACTAATATGGCATTGCATGCTTAAAATAATCCTTACGTTTTCTTAATTTTGTCCTTGGTGCAGCACTTTAGTTTTTCAGCTGTCTTGAAAAAAACAAACAGTTTTAGCTCCTGTTCCTCTTCGTTTATGTCATGGACCGGCTGTGTGGCAGGCAGGAAGTGGACCCAAACGCAAACTCACAGGAAAACAGGACTGAACTCAAAATACAGCTTTATTGCTGACAGTAGATAATAGCGATACAAAATAACATGAAACTAAACTGGGAAGTACTAAGGTAACTGACTTACGAGGAAACACACGGAGGGGCACACAGTCATGAGGGAGAACGCGACACAGAACTGAGGGAGACGCAGACCTAAATACACAGAGGGTTAACGAGGGAAGTGGGAGCACATGAGGAACACAGGTGACACTGATAATCATAACAAGACAAGGCAGGAGAAAACGCAACACTGACGGGAGACTGTCAAAGTAAAACAGGAAGTACAGAGGTTCAGACAGGAGGAGAGAGAGCACGGGAGAGCACAGACATAACGGGCTGGGAAAACATGGAATAAAACACAAGGAGGGGAGACGAGGGCTCACAGATACACAGAGGGGCACACAGGGGTAAAAGTCACAAGGGAAATCAAATAAGAAACAACTTAACAGAGCAACCCAGGAACCATGGCCTAAATAAAGAAATACAAAAATACACGAGAACCAAGAATGCTGGGCCAACATGGCCCAGGATCATGACAGTTTAAGTGAACTTTCTTTTAATTGGCTGCCCCCTTGCACACAGGAAACAGCAAGTGGGTGGGGTTTCTGTTCTCACAGCCTTAGAGCTGTATGCCTGGGACACAGAGCAAAAGACAAACAAATATGAGCATTTAGTGCACTCCCAAGACCTAAGCTTTGATTTTAATCAGTCCCCCCTACTTGTATGGAACTTTATGATGACACTTTGTAGCTGTAGTTTTGTAGTTTCCCCACTGCTTATAGGTTGTGTCACTCAATGTCACCTTTTTCTGTATCCCCATATCAACAGGTGGCTACTACCTTACAACTCTATATGCCTCTCTCTACTACATCAGCAGTTTCCGCCCACGACTGGCTGCCCGTCAGCTTAGTGTGGAAGCCCAACAGTCTCTCAATCAGTGGCATCGCAGACGCACACTGCACTGTAACCAGTCGCGTCGCAGCAAGCACAGACGGACTATTCGGAGGCAGGTTTGTCGGGATGGGAGTAAAGATGAAGGCAAAAATGAAAATGCATCTGTTAGTATGGAGGGGTCACAGGAACAGGAAGAAAGCAACACAGAGGCTCTGCAGACACTGAGCGAGGAGACAGGGAGGGAACAAGGAGCCAATGACCAATCACAGCCTACTAGTCCAACTTCAGACTCTCAGGAAGAGGAAAAAACAAGCAAACAGGAAGATAGCCAGACTTCTGGTGAAGGAAAAGAGGAGGACCACAGAGCATTATAATGAGATGCACATCGTCAGGAGAAGGTCAAAGACCCTCAAAATGTTCTTACTGGTCAAAGCCATTTCTCACCTTTTGAAATTCTTGCAAAGAGGTAAATGAAGCTTTTGACATGTGTTACTAACATGTGCCTAACTCAGCCTGAGGATTGGGAATCCTCTTGGGTCTCATGATAAAGCTGGAGTGTCACAAGTCGAGAGGATGAATGAGATACTAAAGCGACATTTCTTAAATTTGAGCTGTTTTCTTCTAAAGTGTAACAAGAGGTGTCACACATGGACACCACTCTCTTGTCACACTCCAAAAAGATTCACAGCACTGGTCTAAATGACAACGGGTTTAATGTCATAAGTGAGCTGTAAAGACAAAACTTGCCACTAGAGACTTGATTAATGGGAGCTTTTTTGGCCACCATGATCAGTGTAAATGTGTCACATAGATCAGTGTTCCCCCTCATACTCCGGGGGGTTAAATCTAGTAATTGATCACATTGATCAATTAACAGTATATATTAAACATAAGCAATGTATTCGATACAGTTGCTTTATCACATTTCATAAAACCCCTGACCAGGAAGTGGTTGCATTTTGTAACATGTGCCCTGGGTTGGAATCCTTCATGCTTATTAATTTAAACTTGTATCATTCGACATTTCTAAATGTGGTCATATTAAAGCAGTAGCCTGCTAAAAGAGTGAAGTCATTAAAGGTCTAAAAAAAAGTCTGCTTAGGCTGTGCAGTTTATTCTGCTCTTTTTAGCACCACCTACAACAGACAGCTGTTTTCAGGTAAATGCAGTCCCACTTTGTGTTGCTCATAGAGTATATTATTATCATTATTGTTATTATTATTATTATTATTATTATTATTATTTATTATTATTATTATTATTATTGTTATTATTGCAGAAGCTTGCTCCAGGATGAAATGCTAAAATGTACTTGGACAGTGTTGCTAACTCTATTGTTAATAGCGTTAAATGGTGTTAGCAGTAACACTTTGATAGTGCCATGGGCATGTCTTTTCCTTTTGTCCTAAAGTGGCAATAAAATAAAATAATCAATAAATAAAACTGAATCATTTGATCCTCTCAATTCTGTCTCAGGCTCTTTTCTAACAGCATTTTGCTGCAAAGGCATGTGCTGTGTTGTTTCTGTTCTCCACAGTAATGCACAAACACTTAAAATCCACAGACTCCCCACAAAAAGCAATTACAGTAACACCATTATCACTTATCTCTACACTATAGTAAAGGTCATCCGTAGTTTGGGCCACTAGAGGGCAGCATTCAACCTTCTCTGTTATGAACAACTTTTAGCCCCTTGATTGGTTGGTGGCTTTGGCGCTTTCTTGAAGAGGAAGCTGAAACTAAACTAAGTTACATAAGTTAAAATCACTGTGCTACTACTACTAGTACTAGTGATAGTGTGCCCCTTTTGGCACAGTATAATCGTCAGCAGAAGCAGAAGCTATAGCACCAAACAGGTAAGTAAGGAATAAATCACTGGGCGCGAGACAAAGCTGAAAATGACAACAGAAATTACAAGACTGAAAGGGAGGAGTCAAAACGAAATTTGCATATATGTAAGGGAGATGGCATGTCTATAAAAGTTGCAGTTGAAGTGATAATGAAAAGATACTTGCAAGTCACATTTGAAGAGGTTCTTGAAAGGAGACTTGAAAGGAGGTGTGTTGGGCTAGTCATTGACACTAAATGTGTAAGTCAAGTTAAAGCACCTGTAAAAACAGAGTGACAGGTGGAAGTTCAGCACTGGGCACGGGGGCGTTGGGGGTAAGCTGTCAGCTAATGCTGGCTTGGTTTGCAAGGTGCATCAATAGACAGGATTCATGCATTACACAGAAACTGCTGTTAAGTGCTAAGAAGTATACACATAAGATACTAGAACTTAATTCAACAAATTTACCAAATTTGCTTCACTGCTGTAAAAGCAGTGAAGCAAACTGAAGCCAATTCATTTGTTAAACTGTTGCACTGAAAAGTGCAAATACTTTATTGACTTAATTAAGTTGAGGTGAACCCAGTCAGGAAGTGGCCACAGGCCGAATAACGCACAATTTTAAGTAAGTAAGTAAGTTAGAGCCTCTACAGGCCTCTACTAAAAAGCAACTTCTGAAACCCAGACAGCTGAAAGCATGTTAAATCTGCTGAATAAAGTTTGGCATGTTGCATGGCAGTTTGTGGTTCATTTTTGGAGCCACCCTCAAGTGGTCATTCAAAAATCTAGTTTTTGGTCCATCAGCTTTTTTTTAGTCTTCAAGGTTGTCACTTGGTTGAGACTTTAAGAAGTGGCTATTAATAAACTAAAAATTAAGGCTGAAGCACCTCACTTAAAGTACACTTAGTGGAAAAATAGCACAGTTAAAAAATTAAAATAAAAGGAGTCATAAATAGGCCTAGGCCGCTAGGGGCTTCCCATGATTTCTTCTTCGCTCATCTGCTTTCGCTCCCTGTCTCTTTATACACCACTCTGTATTTAATCATTAGTTATTATTAAACTCTGACTCTCTCTCCTGTAGTTTGCCTTTCATCCTGTCTTCCTCTGCTCTCTTCTTTTTCCCCTTACCACGAACTGGTTGTGGCTGATGGCTGCGCCTCCCTGAGCCTGGGTCTCATTCAGGTTTCTTCCTGTTAAAAAGACGTTTTTCTTTCCCACTGTCGCCAAGTGCTTGCTCAAAGGGGGTTGTGTCATGATTGTGGTTTCTTCTATTATTGTAGGAACTTTACCATATAAAGTGCTTTGAATTGATGCTGTATAAATAAAACTTAATAAAAATGCTGCAGCAAAAAAAATAAAAAAAATAAAAATGGATGGAAGGCACGGTTGAAGTTCTTGTAAGACAGAAGTAGAATTTACATTCATTATTGTAATTTAATCTACAGTCTGTAGTTATTGTTCTTGTACATTTTCCTATGATCCATGACACATTTTTTGCTATTACATTGCTATTGTTGTTGTTATAATATAATTAACAGCTTGTAAATTCAAATGTTACCACAATACTTAATAAATGCACATACATTGAGCGTGTACACATGTGAATAGTTATGCAGAGGGCCTCTCATGTAAATGTACACACACAGCTCCATGTACATGCACATATGGAACCGTCTCATCGCTGCATTCTAAATGACCGAGCCAATCAAATTTGCCTAATGAGACATCTGGCATTCTGCCTGCATGTGGATGGCAAGCCCAGAAACAGCTGGCCTTTACACACACACACACGCACACACACACACACACACACACACACACACACACACACACACACACACACACACACACACACACACACACACACACACACACACACACACACACACAGAATTTCCCTTTTTCTTTACACATACTATCAGTATGTGATAGTTGGTGGACAGAGCAAGAAATGCTGCGATACACACTGAATCACGTATGCATGTTTGTAGTGAATGTCTATATCACACACACATGCACACATACACATACACACACGGTGGGCAATATTTTAAGAAGTGCTGAAGATAGAGTTGTGGTCCAAAGCATACATGGCCAGTACGTGTCATTCTCCCACACAAAGTCCTTTCACATATGTGATATATTATGCATACATGAGTGTGTGCAACTCACTCACCACTGCCATAAATTAGATATATGGCACTGGCAGTGGCAGAGGTGGTTGTGGGTGTGTGTGTGTGTGTGTGTGTGTGTGTGTGTGTGTGTGAAATGAAGAGCGTAAGGCAGGGATGTGGGAGGGGGCACAGATGGCTGTGGCCTGAGGCGTTTGAGATACTGCAGCTAAACACGGAAACTGCAACAAACACACACACACACACACACACGCACACATGTATGTATTGGTGGGCTGCTCACATATAAAGAAACAAGGACAGGAAAACAAAGTTTGATTTATTAATGTTCGCTCAAATATCTGCATTATATATTACTTACCACAACTACATAGTAACTCAGTTACTCAGTTAAATATTGTAGTTTTTCTTCACTATATTAACATGACAGTAGTACAGTAAGTTCATTTAATTTGATACATTACATAGACAGGGAGTGCAGACAGTAAATAAAAATTATTCACAGTCTCACCCCAGCCGGTCGCAGCAGATGGCCGCACCTCCCTGAGTCTGGTTCTGCTGGAGGTTTCTTCCTGTTAAAAGGGGAGTTTTTCCTTCCCACTGTCGCCAAAGTGCTTGCTCATAGGAGGTCGTATGATTGTTGGGTTTTTCTCTGTCTACCTTGCAGTATAAAGCGCCTTGAGGTGACTGTTGTTGCAATTTGGTGTTGCATAAATAAAATTGAATTGAATTGAATTGAATTTTTAATAAAGATATACTTCTTTCCCCCTCCTTTGCTTTTCATAACTCCCACAGTGCACCTTGTAATGTCTCACTTTGAGCTCAGCGATCCCGTTGAACAGCAGAGCATCTTTACCGCCGTGCTCTTCCTTGTCCTCACATGTCACTCGTCCCTCTATGATGCGTGTGAGGGTCTTTGTCTTTACTGCAGCCTCTGACTGACCGTCACCGTACAACAGCTTTCCTCCGTCACAGCTCATTCACACACCCACAATAAAAGTTTCTCCTTTTCCCTTTCTCTTTTTAACCCTCGTGGAGATTTTACATTCCCTCCTTGTCATTCAGTCCCCCCCTGCATTCCTCCATTCCTTTCTCTTTCTCTACCCCTCTCTCTCTTTCACTCCCTCCCCCTCCCCATCTCTCCTACTTGTCTGAACTCTGACAGGTGTGTAATTGAATGATTAATGACCACCACAGTAACCCTCCTCCTCCTCATCCCCCCTCTCTCTCTCTTTCTCTCTCTCCTGCTCAACCACACAGACTTTATATTAAAATGGAACTGTGCAATGTTTATGCACACACACACACACACACACACACACACACACACACACACACACACACACACACACACACACACACACACACACACACACACACACACACACACACACACATTTATGCACACAGGTATGCACATTTCCACAAGTGTTCATTTTGCTTCAATAACTTGAATGGTCAAATTCAAGAAGACGAGTCTTGAAATGATGGAAACATAAGGAGCGTAGTAATATGTATATGAAGGGCCAACACTGCACCGGTGCTGCAATAAAAATCAGAATAACTTGATCTTATGTGAATTTAATAAATAAATAATAAATGTTTCCCACAAACTGAGCTTTAATGCATTAAGAAAATAAAAGTAAAAATCTGATTTGTGACGCTGTATGGCTCAAATCCACTGTAATGCCAAACTACACACCTCTACGGGCTACAGCAGATTTTCTCCTCTAAGCGCAGACACTCATAAATACATCACAGTTTTTTGGTTCTGTTTTCATCCCATTTGTCAACAGAAAGAAGGATTTTCCCACCCTCTAAATGAGTCTCAGCTGGTGAAAGAAAACGCTCTCACTTGATCTTAGCCGATCACAAGCTGAAGCTATGTTCTGACTGATGTGTCAGTAAGTCCCGTGCACTGATGGGCGTGATTATTTCTGGTTATTATTATTAATATTATTTTCTGATGCTGAGGGGGGAAAATTCAAGAAAATGTGTGATTTTTGTCACAGATTATAAAAACAGCGTGTCATTTGAAAACCATTCAGCTGTTTCAAAAGTCAGAGGAATGAATATTGATATTATTGACTTTTTCTTGTTTAAACACACATGTTTATACACTTAGGTTATATGGATTAAGAATCTAAAGGCCTCAGGCTTAAACTTCAGTGGTAAGGAGACATTTCTTTGCATTTCTTCATCTTTTCCCATGTTGATGCTGGAGGTTCTCAAATATTTAAAACCACACCCTTCCACTCCGTGATATGCTAAATGTCAGATACGGCACCATCAAGATGTTATTTTTCATAGACAAACCATATTCATTCATTCATTCATTCATTCCCCTGGTTATCCACATCCCCTGGAGAGACTCTGCGCTTCACCAGGGAGAGACATTTATATAAAATTATATAAAATGTCTCATGGAAAAACATCCTGTTATCCCCTTTTGACTTTTGTGCCCTCCTTCTTTTGGTCTGACTAAACAGTGAGACAGTGTGATGGACAGTGTGTGTGCTGTAGGCTTTAGCATGTATGTTGGTGCAGAGCTCAGTTTCAAAACCAGTATAAAAAATAATGGTACGTTTTCACAGGTCATACTGAAACAAAAGTTGCTGAACTATTTGCATGACAGTGTTGTGAAAAAAAAGGGATTACCAGGCAAACAGGGCTGCATGGGGGGGCAGGGGGGTTAGAGAGTAAAAGTGAGGGGCCCGTCCTGACCAGCAAGGCTGAGGAGCGAGTGTGTGAAGGGACAAAGAGAAACGAAAAGTGAAGGAGTGCTGAGGTCAGGACCTGCGTGCTAAGCGAGAACGACCATTTCCTGTTGACCCCTGTCTGAACTCTGGCCTCTGACCTCCCCTGCAAGTCCCCATCCTCCTGCAGGCCAAATGGGGGTAGGGCGAGGATGGGGTATTATGTGTTTGTTGTGTCCTTTGGGTGCTGTGAGTGGATGTTAGGCAGCAAAAGGTGTAATTATGTGTGGATGTTTGGGGCCTAAAGCAGAAGTGAGGTGAAGGTTAGGGATAGGATTGGTGTCTAACAGGCTTTAAGGGGGGGAAAGTGAGGCGAAAGGCTGCTCAAGTTTTAAGTGTTTGTGCTTGTTGGAGATATTTCTAAATATATGGCATAAACAGACAGGGAAGAAGAATGTGAGCTCTTGTCTGCGCTATAAAACATTTAAGAATTCCGACTCCTTTTTCCTCCCTGTGATAATCCAGCCTGCGTGACAGATCACTGCAGCTGCAGCCTGAGGCCTCCGTCAGATAAACAGATAGTCAGAGGACACCGACGTGACTTATGAGTGGAAAATAGAGAAAGATCGCACCATTTTTCAAAAAAAGGTTCTTAGAAAAGTGAGCGGCTGCGATGTTTGTTATGAATGTTTGAATGTCTCAGGAGTTCCACATTTCCTAAGTGGAATGGATTGTTGTAAATCACACGAGCTGTTTTTATTTCTCGGTGCTGTTTTGCATTAGTTTTGCTGCCCCATTGCCATATGTGTATATATCTGCCAATAAGAGTAAAGGTTTATGGTTGAGCAAAATAGATGCATTTAAGGAACTCCAAACTTTTAAATGACTGTTTCTGCAAAATGAGCCGTGTGTTTACTCATAAGTAGTTGTGTTTTCATCAGAAAGCCTGCACTCTGAATGTATGGCTCTTTGCAATATACGCTACAAATGCATTGCAAAGCTGAGTTCATAATTTGACATTCGTCTGAGTTATCCTTTATGTACATCAGATGTATTATCACTCAGCTTTTGCACAGGCTTGTGTGTGTGCCGAATAAAACCAGATGCACACATTTCTCATTTTTGTATTCACACCACCTCAGTAGATGTGAAATGGAGCATTCATAAAGCCTTAGAAATTTGAGCTTTCAGCTTCAATTTAAGGAGTTTAACAACACTATTTTATTTACAGTTGAAAAATTTCATTTTAAGGTCATTTGATTTAACCACTGTCTCACTTTAAATATGAGAAACACATGCAATTTACAACACATTTAGGTTTGAGTGCCAGATCATTTTTAAGGGGGTGACCAGTTGAGAACACTCACAAACAATGGGGTAAAATTCAGCTGATATCAGTACCATGTCATATCATCAATACCTTTCAATGTGTCCAGCTGGTAGGTCTTTAGGGTGCTTTCTGCTTCATTTATGGTACTGCAGTTGTGTCCGTTTGCTTATGTATTTGCTTACAGAGAGGGATTTTCAACCAATGTAATGCAATGCTTTGCAATCCACTCCCCGATACCTGCTTCTCCTTTCATGCTGCATGACTTAATCAGTGTTAAGCCTGTTGTTATTGCTCAGCGATGTGCTGCTCTCCCCTCCTCAAGAGTGGAGAGATCCCAGAACAGATCCATGCCAGAATATGAATCACTGCAGATGGAAATAAGCATCTTCTTTTGACTACAGTGGCCTTGACTGAACTGATGTCTCCTAATTTTTCTGGGAAGCACATTGCTTCAGGACAAATATGAATTTTCTGATCATGATTCTTATCATTGGCTTATGGAGACATTGTGACCATGTAGAAGTACACCATAAGCCACAGCGTAAGCCTAAATTGATTTTTTTTTTTTTTTTATAAAGGAACACTTGCAAAAGTTTATTTTAACCTGCTAATAAATCTCTTGAGAAAATATTACTGGTTTAAGACAAAAAATCCTCAAGTTTTATAAAAAATGTTTTAATACTTTAACTGTATTCCCATCATCATCTTCATCATCATAATCATTCAGAAATACTTCAGCAGTCCAAGCAGAGTGGAGAGGGAGCCGAATGTTTAAAGAGTCCTTTGGCTGCAGCTCCCCTCACACACCGCTGTGACAGACAACACTGTAATAGAAATGCTTACAGAGGACTTGTGTGTGTGTGTGTGTGTGTGTGTGTGTGTGTGTGCTGCAATGGCTTTCAATGTAGTGTTTACTGCAATGTGTGTGTATGTGCATGTGCGTGTGTATAGGAAAGATCCTAAGGTAACGGACGCCTGCAGGCGTCTTAAGGAGGTCAGTGGTACGATAGCGAGGCAGACTGGAAGTCATTCATAGTGTTTAGCTTCATGCTGAGGAAGAGCACTAATATTTCAATAAACTCACGTGAAGCTGCAGCCGCCTGGAGTGGCGCGCATAAATATAAAAATAGAATAAGAAAAAACTAACAAAAAAACTAACAACACAAAAAACAAAAAACAAAAAAACAAAGCTTTAAATAAAGTGTGTGTGTGAAGGGGAGTGTGTGTGTGTGTGTGTGTGTGTGTGTGTGTGTGTGTGTGTGTGTGTGTGTGTCAGTCTCTGACAGTCAAACGTGTGTAGGAAGACAGGGAGGAGTGAAGAAGGCGTGCTCACAGGACCTGAGCCCCATGCTGTGGCAAAAAGTCCAGAATGAGTATTCATCGGTGTGTCTGATCCGATCCCTGGGTCTTCCTGTGGTTCAGCAGGCATGATGGGAAGTGTAGTTTAAAGCATATGTCTCACCCACAGGACACAGTGGAGTCATTTAAAGAGAGGGAAGCACTTCTACTCTGAAAGAGGTATGGCTTAAACCTGTGGGTCCAGACTAACGCATGGGTCACGTCCACTTGTGTGAGTGTGTGAGTGTGTGTGTGTGTTTGTGTGCATGTGTGTTGAAGAGTGGAACAGCTACATTGAGGTCAGTGTCTTTCAGTGGGGAATGTAAACTTTTGGAGAAATGTGTCTTTTTTTCTTTAAATAGTGTACCTTCATTACACATATTCAGCCGCACGCACACACACGCATACATATCCCTCCAAACATATACACACATTCAAACGGCAATTACCCCTCTCTCTCTCTCTCTCTCTCTCTCACACACACACCACATACGCCCACAACTAGTGTGCGTGTATGTCCAGTCCTTGGGTGAGCAGCGGCTCTGCGGGGTGTGCGTGAGGCGGTGGGTGGAGCAGCATGGCCGGGTGAGGGTGCGGGCCAGGGTAAGAATGGAGGGACGGTCCTGGGTGGGGAGGATAGCCTGGTTGGGACAGGAGAGCGCCGGGGTAGTCACCCTGCAGGGAGGACATTCCCTGGAGACCTGGTGGGAGAAGAAAGTGGAATATTTACAAGGTTCCTCCAAGATGCAGACGTACAGAAGACCCTTCCCTTCTGTCTTAAATCAGTCTTTTCATATTATTAATGGATTATAGGTTTGCACTGGAAACTATGTGAACCTGACGCAGGTAATCAGAAATTTAATTCTGTCATTACAATTTAAAACACACCTCCTATACATACAGTGCAGGTTCGCCTGTTTAGTTCATCTTAAGCATCTGAATCCTTTGAAATTTGTACCAGCTTTTAATTAAAGCTACAAATAATTATTGATGATAATTCATTGCAATTATCTATAAATCAGGAAACATCCCTGTCAGACTTGAAACAAACTTATGCAGGTTTTAAACACTGCCCTGCTGTACAGCATGTATTTGAGCCCCTTAAACACTGCTGCTGACTTTTAAGAGGTGTTTTAACAGCTTTATTTTAGGGCACAGGGTTCGGTTTTTCAGAGTGGTGTTTAGTGCTGGGCAAAGCGTTTTGTTAATATTAAAATCACAAACTTTAAAACTTTCAAAAACTTTTACTTCAACTGGAAATGAAAAAGAAACAGCCTTTAACATGACATAAAAGAAGTGGTGGGTCATTAATTAACTGTAGTCACGCAGGTAGTTATATTTTGTTTATTATTTATAAATATTTTACGTAATCCATATTATTTATTTTTATTTATTTTAGTTTTAATATCAGCATTGCTGGTCATTTTCTATAAATTCATACTTCATACTAACTCCTTTAGCAAACTGAAAAGACCAAAACTAACATTTCTTAATAATTTTAACTTCCCTCCTTCATTTAGTTCCAAAACCAAAGGCGCCTATTGAAGATATAATATATCATAATATAATAACATAATGATTTCCAGATTCAGCTTGGCGCTGCAGTTGTTGGGGGGCATTTTCAGAGATGGATAACTCCACATTTGGTGCGCTAATGAGTATTTTCAGCAGCAAAAACGGTGTGTGTCTGTCAAAATAAACTATAGTGTTTGTGCTCCTAGTGACGAATGCAGTTCAGCTGTATTTAATTCTGCTGTACCTGCTGTTCGAAGCCCGAGGTGGGCCTGGCCGTCGAGCCCGTAGCCCCCGAGAGCCGCGCCCTCCGGGCTGTAGGGACCACCCTGACCTGTGAGACAACACACGCCTTCAGACACAAATATACAACAGACACACACTCATATACACACATTTAGGTTTACTGAATGACTGACTAAACACTGACCTGAGCGATTTGACTGATCAATCATTGGCTGGACTATTCTCCTCCTGGCATTGATGAACCTGTATGAAGCATTCAGATAGATAGATGGTAAGACAGAGAAAGAGAGAGAGAGAGAGAGAGAGAGAGACACCCGTTAATGGAGAAAAAGGCTGACCGGGAGACTATTAACCTTTTCCGTTTTACAACCACTTAACCCTTTCAGAGGACAGAGTAAATCAGCGTTAGGGCAGAGGACGTATCGATTGGCCCTGTGATAATTGATTGATCTGCATTGATTGGATTTGTGTGTGTGTGTGTGTGTGTGTGTGTGTGAGTGTACCTGCGGCAGTGAAGGTTAAAATATGTACACTATGAAAGAACAGAATCTATTATCTTTAACATGTTTCCTGTTTGCATGTGTCTAAAAATTGGAGGAACAAAGCATGGAGAGAACTATTCAGTCAGCAACGGGGAAACGTGTTCATATATGTGTGTGTGTGTGTGTGTGTGTGTGTGTGTGTGTGTGTGTGTGTGTGTGTGTGTGTGTGCTCAGAGAGTGAATAGGAAAGATGTGAGCACTAAATAATTTGATTATTTGATTATTGGTTTACTATTCCGCTTTATGAACACAGAGCTTGTGAATTACATGGCACTGCAGCTTCCTGTTACACGGCACACTCCAGTAAAGTACATTAAAGGTCTATTTTCAAATCAGTTTTTTTTCTTGTGCACTTTTTAACTGGATTAAAAAATATATTTTGGGCTTTGAAGAATAAAAACTTGCAAAAAAAGTTCACAAAGCAAAGTAGCAGCAACATAATTTCAACACAAGATTAAAAAACAGGCCATGGCTGGCAGGGAGGCTCTTAAATCTCCATCAATAGAGCACCACAGAAACGAGTCCCAAAACCCAGAAGTGATATAGTAGTTCTGCACTTCTGGTTTACTCGTTTGGATTCGGGTCTTTTTGGTTAGAAAGATGAAATAAGGTCTAGCTTTAAGCTTTAGAAATCTGGATGCACGCTCAGTCATCCATACATTTGCATAATGACAAAAAATAGCACTACTGACTAACAATGGGCCAATTAACTTCATTACGCTGAACCCAGGTGATGATAGTAAAGTCATGTGATTGCAGCATAGTTTGGTTTATACCATAATGCCTGCATTTTACTTTTTTCCAATTGCACTTATGCTGCAAAGATCAGAAAAGAGGTGTGCATTCATTGAGATTAATTTGCTGACGTGCCATGAGCTTTTATTTTACACGATAATTAAAGAACAAGAATCTGCTTTGTGCTGAGAAAACAAAGGTGATACTAACTTCTGGTTTAACCTACAGAAAAAGGAAAAAAAACCATTTCCCTGCCACACTTTAAAGGAACCATGAATGTCAGAGGGGCGGAGCCTAAAGGAGCGTAACTAAAATGTAAAGGTTGATGCTTCACATTTAAAAATGTAACTGATGTTGAGCACACTTACCAGTTGTTGACCTGTAAGATGGTCAGTCCTGTATCCTGTGACAGCTGCTTCTTCTGCTCCTCAGATGGGTACGGATGCTGCAGGAGAACACACGGGGCTCGGGTTAAAGAAATCAAACAGTCCAGACTCTGCGCTGTGATCTTTTCAGCTTTTGTTGAGAATCATCTCGAGGCCTGAATCTAGAATAAAGCGACGTCTGTGAGCTCTCGGCTCGAACATCGATGACCTTCCGTCTGAGCGAACATCTGCACTCACATTTTCACCCTCATCAGCCCCTCTCGCTCTCCATCTCAGTATCTCTCTCTAACTCACACACACGTTTTAATAATTGGAGTGAAGCAACATTTGACCTGCCTCATTTAGTAGCTAATTACCAATCCAAGCAGCTCACCAACAATTACTCACTCCATTTCTGTCGCTTCCACAATTATTCAGCAGCAAGCATATTCACATAATCACTTAATCCCAGATTTTTCATTTAATTTAATTGACCTCCATTATACAGTGGCTTCACCCCTCTTTCTATTCCTGTCATAGACGTTTTGTTCCATGCTAAATCCTCTCTTTCACTAATTACAGCGCGCAGACTTCCTTTGTTTGGTTACCAGTGAGGAAGGATGACTGAACTACCGTTTAAATTCAATATTTTCAAGAGTAATAATTAACTTTAATGTGGAAGGTAGATGAAAAGCCAACCCACCGACAGGTGCTGGAAGAGCCAAGCTCTCATGATGTTTGTGGCCACTTTAGGGAAGATCCCCCTCTTCTTGTTGTTCCTCCTGTCTCTGTCCGTCTCGTCCTCCTCACCTGTGCTGGGAGAGGCCACGCCTCCATCGAGACCATCGCCTGCAGGGAGACCGTGGAATCATTATCATCCTAAATGACTGCCAGCATCTATCAGGTCCCAACTCACGCGAGCCCACTAAGTAAATGTGTTTGACCCGAGACAGGCAAACTGCGTCAGCTTTAAAACCAAACTCTGCTTTCACAAATCAAACTCAGCATAACTATTATTTTACAGTTTAGTGTAACTGCTCTGCATGTCATTCATTTTACGGCTGAAAGATGGTTAATTTTCTAGAGTTATTGCACTGAAACTATTTTTTCTATCCAGCCTGAAATATTTAATATTGTGAATGACAGAGAAAAGCAGCAATTTGTCTTTGAGAAGCTGAAAGCGAAGAATATTTCTCATATTTGTTTAAAAACGCCTGAAGTGATTCATTGATTATCAATACAGCTACCAGTAGTTATGCATAGTACTGGCTTGTTTTAACACACAGTTATTTATATTCTTATTATACACAGTGATTGTGTAACCTGCTTTCCCTGTGTCTGCTTCCTCACTGCAGTGTTTTCTGGTGCACACAGTAGCTCTGTTCAACATTAACTATTGATGTCATGTAAATAATACACATATGATCATGTCTCACGCACAAATTGTCCTCTGCTCTGTGCAGACTGATTCTTTTGCTTTCCACTCCACCTGCCTGTCTTTTTACTGTACTCTAACTCTTTGGACACCTGCCAGGAACACCCTTATTTCTGTTCTCTAAACTGAGTGGTTTCTGCCATGTTTCAGGCGTGCTTCCAGTACAAAAGGACTGGCTGTGAATCAGAAGTTTGTGAGAATGACCACCAAACTAAGTCGTTATAGATATATATTGAGAAACACATCATTGAGGGTACAGAGATTGGGGAAAGAGTTAAATTTGATTTCCTGGTGCTTTTAGATATATCATAGCTGTGACTTCCTTTGGCTATCATAATTGTGCAGCTAAGATCTGTGCTAGTGTATGTGTACCTGCATCACTACAGTTGTCTGCTGTGCTGTGTGAAGGTAGGCCACAGGTGCCTGGCGTTCCCAGAGGAGTAGTGGCACATTCATCTGGCTCTCGTAACCACGATGCATTCTGCAGGCACAGGGAAAGATGGAGGACAGAGGTGAGATGAGGAATTCCCAGTACAGGAGGAATAAAAGGGAATTGTGAAACACTAAGGGCGCTACTCTGGATTCTCAGTGGACACAGATGGATGTGTGGTAAGCATCCCGATCAACATCCAGCGTCTCACCTGCTCCGACAGACTGGTGCAGGACCCGGTGAAGTCCTCCATGTCAGACTTGGACCCACCCTCTCGCTCGTCCAGCACGAGATCTGTGGGCATTTTGCCCTTCAGACAGGTGATGTAGCGATGGCAGAAATTATCACACAGGTCGTGCACCTTGGGAAAAAGATTTTTTTTTACAGATTTTTACTTAATAATTAATACTAATAATACCTAATAATGAGCTTTAAGCTTTAAGCCTACCAATAGATTAGAGGACAGGTGCACATATTTCAAAGTTAAAAAAATTATAACTATAACAATAAGCCTTTTACAGACTTATTGCCTTCCTTGTTAAGTTTAATAAAAAGAAATATGATGCTAAACAACAATAACATGAACAACATCCAGTCTCACCAACCTTCTCTAACTCCAGTAAATGAAAGCGAAGAACCTGTATGGCCTGGATCATCTGAGGAGGAAAGATGCACTTTAATTATGGAAACAAATCCCACAATGCAATACGTGAAATCTGAGTTAAGTGTGATGTTAGTTGGTGCATCATACCAAATTGTCCAGCTCAGGGTTGGAAGAAAAAATGGGTTTCTCTGACCGAATCTGCAACACAAAGTCAACCGAGTATTAAAAAATCTGAAAGCAAACAACATCAGCTGAGACCCGGTTCTCTGATTGGGCCTCACAATCACCGCTCACCTGCTTTGCGAAGGCGGCGATGTCATCGTTGAAGGATTCGGAGGAGCAGACGTCGCTGTGATTGGTCATGCCGGGGAGGTGGGAGGTTGCTGACAGGGAGGTGGAGTCTCGAGGGGAGCAGGTGGCCAGCTCACACTTCTCAAACACTAAGGCCAGCAGTGGAAACAGTGGGTGACTGTACACACACACACACACACACACACACACACACACACACACACACACACACACACACACACACACACACACACATACAGTTAACAAACTATACATTAACACAGTCACAGTTGACATACTGTCCACATGATTCATGTGTTAAGAGAAACTTTAAACCGCAGTATTTATGTTGCAGACAGCTATAAACGCTCCATGTGTATTTTCATATTCAGCACAAACATATACTTTATGTTAATCTGCTAAGAGTGTGCATGTAGCTTAAAAAAATTCTAGCCACTGGAAGGCTACTAAATCATTTTTTGACACATGCTTACCCGTAGATCTGGTCCTTGTGGTGTTTGAGGGAGTCGGGGATGGTGGGTCCATACTGCGGGGGAGGAAGCCCCCGGACTTCGTCCCCGTACCCCCCCACCGACATGCCCTCTGACCCTGAGTAGTGCACCAGCTCTTCATACTGAAACACAATTAGATGAAAAGACAGAAAACACGAGACACGTTGGACATCTGTGGCTGTCTGACATCAAATCACACTGGGATTTTATTATGTGGTCGGGCTGTCAGTGGAACGGTCTAATATACAGTTACAGTGACTAGACCTGATGTGGGTTTATATCTGTATGCTTCTGTTTGTGCTGTCATTTATATAAATGGAAAAAGACCGCATATTGATATTGTAAGTTTGAGTATGTGTGTTAGTGCTATTACAACTAGTATCTGCAATCCTAGCTAATCTGAAACTAACTGTCGAACCAGTGTCACTGCAGTTTGATGTAATTTATTTACACACATTCATGAGAAAAATGGCCTGGATCATCTGAGGAGGAAAGATGCACTTTAATTCTGAAAAATTGTTTTTTTTTTCACTTTGGCAGAAGGATGAGATACTTAAGGAAATTCTAGTAATGTCAGGATCCTAAAACACTCATGAAAGCCCAACAAAAGCAGCAGCAGCAGAGGTGCAAAGCAGTTATCCTCACTACTTGAAAAGTTTACTTTCTGTGAGCTTAGAAGAAGAGGAGGAGGAGATGACAAAAGAAGGCGATGTCATCTTTGAAGAAAGACAGCAAGCCTGTAGCTGCTAATACAGTATCCTGGTTGCATTACTCAGACTAGACAGTAGCTGTGCAGACATCTCTCATGATTTGCTGTGTGACAGCCTCGCTGAGGCCCGCTCGCAGAGGGAATCATACACAGACATATGTCGCAGATGCAACGACTCACATGTGCACTGAGACAATCGTGCACTCAGCAGCCCTCAAGATACGTGTCATGAATACACATGTCTGACTCCCTGGTTTCCCCACCTCTCTCTGTCTCTGTGTGAGTTTTATTGAGTTATTGAAACTCAGTCTCTAAGGTGATGTTGCTCAGGTCAGAAGATCTGCTTCTGGGACTCCTGTTACAATCCCAAAGGGCCACTGGGATCAGACAGCACGGGACAAGTGACCCCTGCATGGACACCTTTAACTTCAGTGTTATTTTAACCCAGTCATTAATGTTATGATGCGCTTAGGCTGGTTTTTACTGCGCAGACTGTTTCCAAATAAAGGTTTCTGATTTACAACATTATTTTTGTATTTATTTTACTCAGAAGCGTCCACTTCCAGACCATCAGTGATGTTTATTTGTAGAGTGCAAAAGCAGATAAGCTGCAAGTGGTGAGAGAGTGAAACCTGGTATAAAAGCAATTATTCTCCCTCAGTGTTAACTTCTGGGAATTACATAAAATAATGAAACAGAAATTAAATTATTCCTCTTTACACGCATGCACATGCCTTCCTGGAAAACCCCTCTTCAGGACCCCTTTGGAGGTCTCCGGACCCCACTTTGGGAACCACTGTCCTAAACGCCTTATCAAATTGTTGCATTTCAGCCTCCCATATGGCCACCGGGATCACAGAAAGCACCTGCTCTGAGGCCCTGTCCCCGGACACCTTCTAGTTTTTATGGAGGCTGGCTATTAACACAATCACCGCTATCGGATTGCGCGTCTCTCTTTACGCACGGCCCCTATCGAGTTTCCGTGCGTCAAGGCGGATCAAAGCGAACAAGTCGAGATGACAAATTCCGCGAATGTTCCCCCCTTTTTTTAAAAAAGTCACGGGCCGGTAAACAGGATTCAGATGGCAGAACAACATTTTCATTATTAAAAAAGTTATAGCTGACCTAACAGGAAACTTTAAGCTGTTTGACTCTGGTCATATGCGCCACAGTAACGCAAAGTTTTGTAAAAGAGGAAACCTGGAGCAGATGCTGTGTTTCGTAAATGCCAGACATTATGTGAAAGTGAAGCTGAGCAAATGAAGCTAATGTTCTATCAGCGGAGAATAATTTAACTGTAAATATCAATTCTTTCAAACTGAAATTAAAAACATTGAGGTTTACCTTGTTATATATTACAAAAAGTGTCGCTTTAAACAAGCAACACGCATTTTAAACTAAGCGCATAAAAACACAAGCCTGTTTTCATTTTACTGGAAAATAACCAAGTGTGGATATTTTTGATAATTTTGTGCTAAACTTCACATTTTCCCCGCTCTTCTAAAATCGGTAAACCCTAAACATCGCAACGCGCAAAGCGGGCGATACCCTCCACAAGGAAAAAACGTAGATTTAGCATATATTTCTATGATACACTGTTTAAAAATTTTCACATTTCCCTAAGATATGGAAATGATTATCTACAGCTTTCCAAAACGAAACCTACAGATTTCTTCTGAGGGTAAAATACCCGTACCTGTTGCAGGTTATAGACTGGAGCGCCACAATATAGGCGTGTTTCTCGCGTGACACGTTAAAGCACTGATTTCCACTCCATTTCATTTCATATTTTAAATTTTAATTTGAGCTTTTCTGTTTTAATCTGTGTTATTATTGTAAGAACCCGAATAAAAACATTTTAACGTTAAATTGAGCAGTGAAAAGCTTCTGTCTCTCAATATACAAATGAGCCATACAGCAAGTATCCATTCTATTTCTGCGATCTGAAAATCTTTCAGTTTCTTTATATGGGCTCTGTGTGGAAGCGGTTCCTGGTACACGTGGTTGTCCATGTTTGGCCCCTGCTGCTCAGCCCTTCTCTCGCTGTCTGTGCTGTTTTCACACAGCAGTGATTTTCTGTATACACACTGAACATCTACACTTGCTTTCCTCCATTCAGAGGTCTCAGTCCGCCTGCTGCCCGTCAGCCTATTTCTCCTCCTCCACCACCACCACCACCACCACCAAGCCTCTGAATCACTGTAGCAAAAAAACTGACCTACTTACCGAGTTGCAGGGCTGCATCTCTTCTCCTCTGCCTCTTAATGACCTCCACTCTAAACCTATCTGACATTAGGCTATACGCAATAACAAAATGACATTCTTTTATGGTCCCCACACTGCAAGTTATGCATCGCATCAACTAAACTAAACCGAATTTTAACTCGTGAAATAGATTATGGTTGATTAAAAGTGTTGGGCCTAAAAGTTCTTTGAATCAATATCAAATTGATTATAAATACGCATTTAGTTGCTATATACAGAATATTTTATGAGGGGTTTTTATAGCCTATAATAAATTATATTAATGTTCTGTCCTTTTCCCTACAAAACATCCACTGCTCTCCTTTCACTGGGCCTTGATTTTTTCTTTTTTTATATGTGCCCTGCAAGCAAAGAGGATTTCCTACCATGTGCTCCCTTTGTGACTGTTTTCTAATTACTTCTCTGTAGTAATAAAATGATGTTACCCGAGACAGGCTCTGGTCTTTCTCACTCATTAAAAAAAAAGAAAAAAAAATGAGCAGCCCTACCCTCTTCTCCATGCGACCCGACAGCCAGTCCTACACCGGGGATGATGATGCGCTGCTCGGCTAGCGCAGCGTGCTTTGCTCCCTTCCTCTGCCTTCCGGGGTCCTGGAAATAAAAGTGCATTTGTTTTTATATTTATTGTGAATTAAGTTGTAAATGTGATTAAGAACAGCCCATTGGATTAAACAACAGCGCGAGGTAGTGGATATAAACACTTAGGACCTGCTCCGTGTGTGTGTGTGTGTGTGTTTACTCCGAGTCCATCGCGCTTTATATAACAACATAACGACGGGACTAGAGGTTTTATGGCCGGCTGATATTCTACGGAGGACCTAATGCTTTATAGTAAGATAATAGCTAATAAACGCTATAACAATCCCAGCAGCCCATTAATCGATATTGCCGGATGAGGAGGAGTAATGCGAGGCTCCAATAAATGGTGTAAAATGTCCCACCGAGACGTAAACGCTCGCCGTATCCTGTCCTGCTCGGGCCGTGTCCGGTGTAGTCCACAATCCCCCGGTGTGAAAGGGAGCGGCGGCTTCCTGCAGCGCCTCGCCTCCTTCTGGTGCGCCTCTCGCTCCGGATCGCAGAGCGTCGGGATGCTCGGTGCTGTGGAAGACGGACTCACAGACAGCGTCCCTCCTTTCCCCCCCAGTTTTTTTCTTCTTCTTCTTTCTTTCCTGGCTCCTCGCGTTTGGCTGTCCGCTCAGCATACGGCGACAGGCTGGAAAATGTCACGGCTGGGAATGAGCAATGGTGTTTTCAGCCTCCAGAGGAGAGAAGGAGGAGGAGGAGGTGCAGAGCAGGAGGAGGTGGAGTGGTGGTGATGGTGATGGTGGCGGTGTGCGGGGAGGTTTCGGAGGGTCAAAACACGACGGGGTCTCTTGCCCCCCATCCACGCCCCCCCTCATCCCTCCTCCTCCTTCTCTCTTTCCTTCTTTTCTCCTCCTCCTTATCCTTATCACACACACAAACGCCAGAGAAGAAGAAGAAGAAGACGCAGACCCCCTCGATCGCTTTTTTTTGTTTTTATCTCCGCGCTGATTTCACTCCTCCACCCCCATCCTCCCCCTGCAGCTGCGTGGTTATCATCTCGGGATAACTGGGGAGAAGAATAGCGATAGCTCACACTGTTTAAGAGAATCTATGAAAATCCAGACACTTTGAAAGTGTGTGATCACCTTCACACACACACAACAAAGACATTTCATTAGAAACGGTCTCCCTCTGAAATATGGGCACTTTAATCACATGTGCAACAATTAGGACTTGAATTAGAAAGAGAAAGCTGTAAAAAAATAACGCTGATTTGCCTTCAGCGGAGTTCATCTCCACTAATTATAGGATTAAAGTTGGTCTCGGTGAAGCTGTCTCTCCTGTAGCCTCATAAATAAGTTTGGAGCGTGCTGATGACATTTACAGGCTCACAGTGTTTTACTGTTTTTGTTGACGTCCATTCAAGGTCAGCCTTTTGACCCAAATCAAATGCCACCCTTTGGCCCTCTTTCTTAATTGTTGTTGTTGATTGAAAGACGTCCGAAAATAAAACCATTACTCGTAACTTTCATTTTAACCAGAAAGAGAGAAAAAGAGAGAGGGGGGAACCTTTCGGATGTTAGTGGCATAGCTAAACTCCCCGTCTTGTGTTGTAAATGACATCTAAGTAACATGATAATTATCCAAAACGTTCTTCTTCCCCGGGCCCTGCTGTGAGGGGCCAACAGGCGGCTGCTTTTCAATCAGCAGCGGCTTGACGGGGATCAGGAGGCCGGGGCAGGCGGCTCTGTGGGCGGCACGGTGTTTGGCCGTAGGGCCGCCTGCGAGGGCCCCGCATCGTCACTGCAGCCGTGGAGGGCTTTCAACTCCGCAGGGTGCTGGTTTCCTACGGGGGTGATCACAGAGCTCGAACCCCCTCCTACACTGAGCCACGATGCCCTGTCAATGGGCTGGAAAAGGCGATCCAAGGCTTGTTTTCTCTTTAACAGGTTAAATGAAAGGATTAACACCGAAGCGTGTAACATCTGATGGATTTATCTTCGCAGGGCTTTAGATTTTCCTCGAACCCTTTCCACAACACAAAAAGCCTACTGAATTAACATCAGTTAATTTTTTCAAAGTTTTTTTTCAAGCTCTTAAGACTACAATGACCCGGATGGCTGAGGACATACACGAACATTAAAAGTTATTGATTTCTTGATCAGATCTTGATCCGGATTTTTCTCTATCATTTGCCTGAATTGGACCATAAATCTTTGCACTCTATCCAACAGTCTGTTTATCTAAACACAGATTACAGCCATTTACATCACAAACACTTAAACGACCCATCACTTTTATCACAGCTGTAACACCTCCTTTCACTCACAGCATAACAACACCGTTTTAACACAACATATGTTATTAAGTTTGTGCTAACGGGTAACAAGGCTGGTCTGAATGTTCTCACGGAGGCACACACAGATGCCCCAAAATAACTCACAGAGCAAACTGCAGGGCGACACTTATATTCACCATCAGCTGGTGGCTTATCAACATTCATTAGTGGTTTATTAGCTCTTCATTAGTCATTATATAACACTTCCCTTGTTCTGCACAGTCACATTGTAAGTTAGTAAGACTTTTCTCCTAATAACATCCCAGTTATCGCTTAATAAGTGACAAACTACCTGTTGGAAGGAGTTCTCTTTAAATTTTCAGAAACAGACAGACTGAATTTAACACTACTAACTATCATTTGTAGGCTTTGCTACAGAATATTAGAGTAAATGCTGATATCAGTTAATAAATGGCACATTACATGTTAATTTAACCTCCCTCTAAAAGGTATTTATTGTTTACAAACTGTGAAATAATAGTTGGTAATGCTTGGTAATTGGTTAATAATTGAATATCATCTAAATAGGTATTGTAAGTTCACAAGTAATGCTTATCAAACTCTATAAATGACTCATAAAGACTGTGGAGTGAACATTTTAACACATTTGAACATAATTTGATTATGATTAAAAAACTTAGATTAAAATGTCTTTTGTTGAAAGAATATGTGAAAAAGCAGGTAAAGTAGAATGCTAAGACTCCAAACATGAAGACTGTGGCTCATTGACCTTCTTCAGTTACTGTTATTTTTTATTTCTGCTATGTGTTTACGCTGCCATCTGTTTGGTTATGTTTAGACCTGATTAAGTTGAGAAAAAGATCGTGATTTAGGCTGAAATAAAATGCAAGCAGCAGTATCTGACATCCTTTGACCAGTGAGGACAGGCTTACTGCTCAGTAATGAAATAACATTCAATCATTAACAAATACATAATATGGTATTTATAAATATTACATGTAGTATAAGTGTAATTGAATGCTATCCTTACTGTCTATTATCAGCTATTCAATCAGTTTAGAAATAAGCCCTAAATTGATGTCATTAACATAAATTACCCCCTTGCTACTCACAAGTATGCATTATTAATGATTACTTGTTTGCTTGTTAGCAGTAAAATTCATGTTTTCTACAGTGTAATGTCCCACTATTTATTAAGAGTTTTTAGCACTTGTATTTATAGTGTGTTATTGAGTTGTAGAATATGTGTGTGTAGTGAAAAAGCCTTAGAAAGTGCATTGTAATTACTAACCATGAGCCAATATGCAGTTGATAATCATGTTGGAATAATTAATAAGATAAGATAAGATGACCTTTATTAGTCCCACAGGTGGGAAATTTGTTTTGTTACAGCAAAAGTGCAAAGTTATGTAGCAGAAATTAGAAAACACTGGAATGCAATAAAATACAATAGAATAAAATAAAATACTATATACAATAGAATAAAATAGAATAGAATAATATATACAATAGAATAAAACAGAAATACAAATACTATATACAACTGAGTAGGAAAATACAAAAATACAACTTCGTCAGAAGAAGAATTGCACATATAGCAGTCTTATTGCACATGTGTGGGTTTGTGTGATTGATCAGCTGCAAAAGTCTTTATTGTGGAGTCTGACAGCAGTGGGGAGGAAAGACCTGCGAAATCTCTCCATCCCACACCGTGGGTGCCGTAGTCTCCCACTGAAGGAGCTGCTCAGTGCTGTCACAGTCTCATGCATGGGGTGGGAGATGTTGTCCAACAGGGATGACAGCTTAGCCACCATTCTCCTGTCACTCACCACCTCCACTGGGTCCAGAGGGCATCCTAGAACAGAGCTGGCCCTTCGGATCCTAATATTATTATTAATAATAATAATAAATACTTATAGGTATTATAAAGTGTTTTTCTAAATATAAAGAGTTAAAAATGTGTGCATTAAAACAACACGTTGTGAAACAAGATTACAACACTGAAACAGTAAATTAGCTTGTAGTTAGGATTCTATCTTTGCTATATTGTTGCTTTATCAGCTCAATAAAACAACAATAAAAGTTGCACTACCTCTGCTATAGAGAATAGCAGAGAATAGATCATCCTGTCTCTCTCCCCTTACCCCAAACCGGTCGAAGCAGGTGGCCGCCCCTCCCTGAACCTGGTTCTGCTGGAGGTTTCTTCCTGTTAAAAGCGAGTTTTTCCTTCCCACTGTCACCAAGTGTGCATAAGGGGTCATCTGATTGTCTGGGTTTTCTCTGTATTATCGTGGGGTCTTTACCTTAAAATCTAAAGCGCCCTGAGGCGACTGTTGTTGTGATTTGGTTCTATATGAATACGATTTAATTGAATTTTTTCACCTACTACATGTGTGATTCACTGGGTTGTTTACACAACCTCTTCCAAATGTGCACAAAAGTCTCTGTGGGTTTGTGCTTGATCATCTGTTAATGTAAAGTAGATGACTTACCATCGCTACTTTGTTAGTTTTTCCATTCCTGACAATTGTGACATGATTAAAGACTTTTCATAGATCAGATCAAAGCAATATTAATCTTAATGCTAATTTTTTTGTATACATGCATGCCAACAAAACACAAAGCCTTATTCGTATGCCATAAACTAGATTTCCTTTTGCTGCCTTTAGATGATCCCCACCTTGTTCTTCTTATAACATGCTGTTTGGATGCGCGTACATTTTCAGCATAATTATTTAAAACCCAGTCTGAATATGAGGTCACATGCTATCACTTGTGCAGTAATTCAGTCCGTGTTTGGCAGACAGTGCGACTGCATGTGCGGTGGCTGATTAAAACGTAGTATTGGCTTCTTGTCTGACTCCCAGGTTAATTCAGCTTTACGTGTTGGCCTTGTGTTGTTGGGGACCTTGTGTAAAGAACGGGCTCGCTCTCTACACCAAAGAGCTGAAAATCAGTCAGGCAGGTTCACTGTGGGACCATTCGCCATGTCAGGGCTGCTGCAGTTATTTGTCATTCCCTGTCAAGGCTCCAGCGCTCTTTCCACTGCACAAGGCCTGTTGGGTGCACGTGCTTGCGGTAGACCCGGGAATGTATATACATGTGTGTGTATGTATATGTGTGTGCTCGTTTGCTTGTTTGCTTGTGTGCTGGAGGGTAACCGTCAAGGTGGTGCTCTTCTAATCTGGGCCTCACTGCAGGCGATGCCCAGGGCTAAAAAACAGGAAACAACAGGCAGAGTTGTTTGTGGAACTGTGTGAACGTGAGAGCGCATGTGTCTTTATGTTCTTCTTGTGTGACACAGGAAAAATAGAAAGAGGGTTTGTCTGTAAACTCATCAAGCTCTAAGCAGAATTTCCTCCCACTTTCCTCTTCCTGTTCTTGGCTAAATGCAGCTGCTGCTGCAAAAACAAATGTGACATTGCCAGCTGTTGACACTTTTAAAATTCCAGTCCATCCTTTTCATCATCTGCAAGGTGAAAATCAACCACCTCCAGCAACTGCTGCTGCTGCTGCCCCATTTCGCAACAAAATTCTAGTTTTACTCGACCTGAGAAGGCCACCCAGCCTTGTTGACTTCAGTGACTCCACCATTAAGAAAATATGGCTGCCATGACCTCTGGCAACCACACTGAACCACCCAAAACATCAGACAACCGTAAGCCTTTGCCGCCTGCTTTGAGAATGAGGGGATGAGGAAAGGAACAAGAGAGAGGTAAAAGTGGGGTGCAGTTAGTGGGTGCAGAGTGCATTTTTATGAGGCCATGCCTATCTAGTTTCTTTTTTGTCTGGCTGTGTGGACATAAATTTTCACCCTCCCTCCCTCCCTCATTGCCCGTGTTCCTCCATCTCTCTCCGGTTTTCTTCTGGCATTCTGGCCAAGCAAATCCGCCCTTATCGACCTGCTCCTGCAGCCTGTTTGCAAACTTTCCCCCCAGTTTCGCTCAGTCCCCTCGACCCGAGTCATTCGTCTTCCTTCACGTCCCCGCTGCCATCTTACCATATTTCCATTCCCCCGTTTCCTCTGCCTTCTGCTTTGCCATATTTTTTGTCTTTAAAGGCCCAAACCACCTTTATTCCCTTCAGTTATTTTCTTCTCTTCCATTCCTCCCCTCCTTCTCCTCCACCCCCCCCCCCCCCCTGGTCCCCACCCTACCCCCTTATAGATGGAGATTAACTGGGGAGAGCAGCGCCATCCGTCCTCGTGACTGTTTGTTGTTAAGGAGATGGATGGAAGCTCCCTCTGCCAGCCCCACGCAGCCGCAATTACACCAGCCGCCATGATGGATGGAGGGGAGGGAAAAGGGGGGTGGTGGAGAGGAGGGAGCCACAGAGAGGGGGGCATCTATCACACCCCTTAATCTACCTGTCACTGCATGGCTTGCATGGGTAGAGGAGGGGCCGAAGGGAAGAAGAGAGTCGGCTTTACATCCACAGCTGGTCGAAGCTTTTTTTTTTAACACAAAATTTCTTTTTTTTTGCAGAACTTGGCCTGCAAGAAAGGGACATTAAATATCCAGATCAGTTTAATTGATTTCCCAGGGCCCACTCAATTCTGCTGAGCATACCACATGTGTGTGTTTGAAGTGTGTGTGCATGTTCGGCAGGCATCAACAGGTAATGAGATGCAGATTCTATTGCCCTTTTGTAGAAACCCACACTTTGCATAAACCTCATAACATATACATATATATCCACACTAGAACTCAAGTGATAAACATGCAGAAAGGTGACCACAACACACACACACACACACACACACACACACACACACACACACACACACACACACACACACACACACACACACATACAACCAAACTAAGTTGTTTAGCATCCCACACACACACTCAGCTCTCCAACATTCTGAGCTCCTTCTCATACCTGTTGAAGACATCATGACCTATCACAGAGTAAATCTGCATACATCACCTGCAGCACTTCTTCATTTTTCCCCCCACAATGCTGCAGAAATGTTATGAAAAGTAATCTGAGGTCTCCTTCCCTCGACCCCTCCTCCTTCTCTCCCCATCTTCCTCCTCCACCTCCTCATCTGTCCAGAGAAGAGAGAGAGATGGGATGGAGGGATTAATACTCTTCCGCCCAAGCCAACCCTGAGAATGATAGATGGACAGATGCAGGAAGGGAGTGGAGGAGGAGAGAGATTAAAGGAGAGAAGTCTGAGGGTTCATAAATCCAAAAGGGTAGAGACCTGGTCCGCATCACACACTAATAAGATCTGCAAGAAATCTATGATGAGGAAGAGAGGTGGAGTGAAGAAGAGGGAGAGAGATGGGAGCGATGTAATAGCATTAGATGTAATCTAATCATGGCAATAAGATGTGAATGGATGAGTGTGAGCATGGTGATTATGCAGAAGAGGGATGGCAGTGCGTTGATGAAGCTTCGAGGCCTTGTTATTAAACAACAGATCAACAGACAGGCCTCGCTGGGGAGCTTTCTGCTGCAAAGGCTCCATAAAAACGCTGTGTTTGTCGTACTTTTTGACAGATTTGATCACGCTGGCTGCCACCAGATGAAAACAAGAAGTGGTAACACAGTGGGTGCTGTATGGCTGCACAATGTCTCTGTCTGAAGTAAATGTAAATCAGGAAGAAAATGTGTGTTGATTGAAATGAATCATTCTGTGTGTCATGAAAGCTATGTGCTCCATCATGTATGTGTAGGTGTGTGTGTGTGTGTGGCAGCCATCAGCATGTAAAGAATCAACTGTAAGTGCATTAAGTGCAGTCGTGCAGCCTGATCTGACTTGGAACAGATAGAGTGCTCCTTCACCTCCCTCCTCTTCTCTGCGACCCCACTGCCACCAACCCCTCCCCCTCATCCCCAACTTATCCAGCCTCCCCTCAGTCCACTGGGCCACATTTTTCATGGCCCAGCTGTCGTAGGGCTTTGATTGGTTGGCCCGGCGGACAGATAGCCGATAGGCTCTGATTAATAGTTGAGGCCCAAGAACTTCCTCATTGATCAACAGGACAGGCTGCAAGAGGGGGAGGAGGAGGAGAGAGAAAAAGCATGCCCTGTCGCCCTGCAAGTGCTGGCTGATAATCCAGATAGTGGAATTTGTGGCAGTGTGCGTGCATGTGTGTGTGTTTGTTTGTTTACTATAGTAGCTAGATTGTTAAAAACAGAATAAAACAGAAGCACTGGGCTGAAAAAGTCCTTTGGGTTTATTCATCTTCTGAGGTGTGTGATAGCATCTGTGAGTGTGCCATAAATGAGACAGCATATATATGATCACAGAAAACACACACACATTTACCAACAGCAAACCTCTGGCGGTCCTTTATGGATACAGCAGTGTGCCGTGTGGGTGTGTGGCTGAGAAGGAGGAGGGGGGACTGGAATGTAAAATAAATGCTTGATGTCTGATTCAATTACTTGTTTAGTCCATTTAAATGCACTTTCATTGTGCTATATGGCCAGCATTTGTTACAGTATCTAGGTATGCCTGTGTTTGTGTGTCTGTGTGTGTGCGCTTGTCCCCTCCTGCTGTTCTGTCCAGCCTCTAGCTGATTGATGATCTTCACTCCCACGGGGTCAGCAGGGTCATGACCTCCCACTTTTGACCCCCCTACTGAGATATTCTCTCTCTCTCTCTCTCTCTCACACACACACACACACACACACACACACACACACACACACACACACACACACACACACACACAAACAAGGAAACAGATGGCCTTGGGACAATTTCCTCACCTTTCTGTCACAAACGGTCTCCATCTCATCACATCCGCAGAAGTTCATTGATTTTAATGAATGGAAACAAAACGAAAGAAAAACATCAGAGCCAAATGCTTCAGATTCGCATGCTTACTGTATTTCATCAAAAACAACAGATAAGCCACTCAGGACTTTGATATGCAGTGCCTCAAAAAATGGGCTTCATCATGTAGCAATATCACACCCTAGTGACACTTAATGGTTATGACAAGTGAGGAATACTTCAAAAACAAAACTCAGCTAAAAAATAACAAAAAACATTTTATTTTACTAGCACCATTTAAAAATTAATCGGTCAGAAATGGCCGTTAAGAACACAAACCTCTAAAAACTCAATCAGCCTAACGTCAGAAATGTTCAGCACAAAGTCCAAAATAAAGACATAAGAGGGAAATCTCCAAAAGCACACACAATCTTTAAAAAAACAACAACACATAAATACACAGATCGGCCTCTGTGCTGTGAGATTGTTATAGATGGACAGCAAAGGGGCAGAGAACAGGAGGAAATGGAAGATGATGAGCAGGAGAAGGAGGAGACGGAGGACAGGCGGGCCAGATTATTAACTATTTCTTATCAGCTTCAGACGAGGGTGATAAGGGCTGATCGGGTTATAACGTGATCTGATCAGGACGTTCCTTTCTCCAGCTTCTTCTGGGCAGCTGTCTTCAGCCAGTTAGACACGTGTTTTTCAATCTCCTGAGAGGTGGAAAGATGAGAAAGAAAGGCAAACATACATTAAGGTTTTTCTTTTTTTTTAATGCTACAACTGCTTGAGGATTGTTACCACACTAACTACCACAAGGCAAAGGTGCTTCCTGTGTTAGTATGTGGTTTAAAAGGCTGGTTTTGATATGGGATGTCTGCAGTGTGTGATTCGTAAGTGTGCAGTAAGCACTTGATTTGTGATTGTGCACCACCGAGCAGCACTTAAGTGGTTGTTTTGTGGACTATGATATAAATCACAACTAATTTGAGATTTATAGATTATATATTTATATATATGCAGGACAAAATCCACAATACTGTGTAAAAATGCATTCCAGCATTTAACTGACACTTTCACAGTATAGTTTATTGTATCACGAGGCTGTATTTTACAACTCTGACAGTTATTAAAGCTGGAATTACCTCATTTTTCTTTAGAAGAGACAAGCACGCTCTGGAAATATATGGTGTAAATGCTGCGATGTAATTAACCAGCAATGTGCAGTTGCATGTATTTGACTAGAGAGTGCTAACAGACTCTGAGGTTTGCAAGTTTCAAAAATAGCCAAAACTTTAAATAAAATGCACTGATTTGAGTTTTACTTTAAAATGTGGGTGCTGTGGATTTTGTCCTCTGTTTCTTAGGCTGAAATAACGTCAGGATAGGATCTGTTTACTTTTCAAGCGCACCTCTGAACATACTGTGTGTGCTGTTTTAAGACAGACATGGAAAGAGAGGAAAATATGCTTTAAAGGATTACAGCACTGACTGGTGTCTGAAGCTGCTCTGAGAAATGCTTTTCAGATTGAAAACTTCTCAGCGAGGCGTGCGTACCTGTCTGGCTTTCGTGAGCGAGCTGCGGTCTGTGACTCTTCTACTCGACATGTCAGCGCAGTGAGCAGTGTCCTTAATGAAAACTGTCTGGGCCTCCTCTCCTTCCTCAGTCCCGTCCTGCACCACCGACAGCGTCTTCCACGGGTCGATTCCCCCTGTGGCAGTGATAAAACAGTCTTCAACAGTCAAGAAAGTGCTGCAGCCCTGCTGGTTATCTAAATATGTAGGCAGTATTCTCTGTCTCACCTTACTTTTGTATTTTCTCTGTAAATATTTTGACTTTGTCTGTAGTAAACCCACTCTCACCATTAACATAAAGGATGCTGTGTGTGTGGGGGTTGTCTCCTCCGTAGTAAGTGTTTGTGAAAGCGATGCGAGCAGGCAGGGAATGCTGGGAAATACCAAACAGCGTGGTACAGAGCTTAGTCTGATCCTGCAGGGTCAACATCCCAGAGAAAGGACAAGTGGCGTCCTCACAAGTCTGGTCTGCACACACGAAAAGGGGTTCAGGGTACAGAAAAAAATCACTGTATAGAAGTGTTAGTGTGTGTGTGTGTGTGTGTGTGTACATGTCTACATGCCTTTGTGAGGACAGAAAATTGGCATGCCTCTGTACTCGCGGGGACCAACAGTCACTTATGGGGACAAGATGCCCATCTCCACAAGATTGAAGGCATTTTCAAGGCTCAAAATGCTGTTTTAGTGTCAGGGTTACAATTAGGTGATGGTTAGGTTTAGGCATTCATTTTTTGATGGTTAGGGTAAGCAGCTAGGGAAAGCATTATGTTAATTAGATGTCCTCGCTAAGATATGAAAACAAGTGTCTGTGTGTGTTTGTGTCGTACAGAAGCCAAATTCAGTGCATGTCTGGTAGGTCCACTGTCTCTCTCCTCTTCTACCGGCATGGACTGACGTGTCCATCAGATCCTTCATTGATTTCTCATAGGAGATGTCCAAACACGGCTCCTTACTGGTGAATCGGTAAATCTGTCAAGTGCACAAACACATGCAAAGAGACAAAAAAAAGAAAAGAAACAAAACTAGTAAACGGATGTTGTAGGAGTTGCATAAAGGTAAAGGCAAACAGGAATCACAAATGCTTGCACTGCTTGTTTTTAGCTCTGAGAGGGACAGCAGACATACAGGAAAATGGCTCAGCAGTGACATCTGGTGGACACATCTCTACATGTAAAGGGGGAGAAGGAGCCCGCTCTGTTCTCCATACCTGTGAGAGTTTAACAAGGCGGTTGTAGGCTTCCATCTCATCCTGATATTCCTGGCTGCTGTTGGTCATTATGCCACAGAGCTCATTAATCGACATGAGCACCCCTTCTTCATTGTACTGCACTGCTCCCATGAAAATGTCGGCCAAGCTTTGCATCAGCTCAATCTAAAGTAAAGGAATATGTTATTGTCCACTTGCATAAAAACTGGAAAGAGATAACTATAAATAAAGGGAAGACATAAAGAAAAAGAAAACAGGATTAAATGAGGAAAAATATTGATTGCCAACTAGGAGACCACGTGGAAATAAGTTGAAAAGTATACTAACATTTGAGGCCCAGTGTTCAAATAAGAGAACAAAATTGATTTAGGCGACTAGATTTAAGAGGCAAAAGTAATGGACCAAGGGATTATGTGTTTTTATCAATTTATAGTACCAATATTTGCCGGCAGATGTGTAAGTGAAAAGACTAAAATGAGATAACTGGTTAAGCCATGTCAATATAATGGATAAAGTAAACAGCTGAAGTAATGGAAACAGTAACTAAATACTAATAAAAGAAATTGCAAAAAGCAACTGCTAGAATAAATGTGCAAGAAAAAGATGATAAAACTATAATATACAAAAAGTACAATAAATACATAAATAAACAAATCTGACTAAAAGTAAAATGTATATTTCAGCTATTAATCTAAGAATAGACTAATGGTAATTAACTAAAATTATTCATTTGAAATACTGAGCAAATTTAATGCTTAAATTAACGAACATACAGTAAATAACTTGTTAACTTTAGATGATAAATACTAAAAACTGAATGATATTAAAGTTAAAAGTAATGAATAAATGGTAACAAGAGATTAACATGAAAAGTTGAATGTGTGTACAGTGTTTGCCCACCAGCCTAAACACTTTGACAGCCCACATGCAGTCAATACAAGTAGGCGAATAATTAAGCCCACTTTATGTATACTACTATTTAAAAAACTCTTTCATTTGACCTGGACTGTGAAAGCAGGGCTAGGTCTAACAAGAGAGCTTTCCCAGGGATCTGGAGAAGCCATGAACTGCTATGACCAGCAGTTTAGTGGCCGCATTATATTGAATGTGAAAAGTAAAGGAGGCTTGCATCCTCTTTCAGTTCAGGTTTTAGATATCAGGGCATTATCAGGACATTATTTGGAAGGGTTGCTTCCTGAGAAAGCTTCTTTCTCTTTATCTGTGGGACAGATCAGATAACGTTTAGTTGAAAATGGGTTATGAAATAGGACAGTGATCCCAAGCACAGCAGCAAATCTACAACAGAATAGTCGAAAAAGAAAACAATCAAGGTGCTGGAATGGACCACTGGTCCAATTGAAATGCTATGGTGGGACCTTAAGAGGGCTCTGCATAAATAAATGCCCGCAAACTTCAAACAACTGAAGCAACATTGTAAAGAAGAGTGGGCCACAGTTCCACCAGAACAATGTGAGAGCTTGATAAAGACATACAGAAAACAGATACTTCAAGTTACTGCTGCTAAAAGTAGTTCTACAAGCTAATAAGTCATGGTGTGTGCTTTACACACTGCTTCTGCTTTTTGGGGTTAGCGTTTGTTGTTGCTGTTGTTTTTCGTTTCTGTTTTCTGGCCTCTGAAAGGATCATGCTAGTACATAGAGAACACCTAATGGCTAACACGGCGGTCCACAAGAAGAACTGGTGACAGTACATGGTTTAAGTTCCAGTTTTTGAACCTCATGTCATGACTCCCATTTTGAGCACCCTCTTCAGTAAAGTCTGGACTTAGTGACCCATAGCTCTTTATTAGTCAGGCAAATGAATAATTTTGAATTAACCTCCATATTTGTTTAAATATATTTAGCAAGATCTCAACACTCTATACTGGACAAGTACCATATTATGTTTTGCAGTGAAGCTCTAGCAACTACAGCTATGGCACTTTACCATCAAGTTGAACTTTGCAATAAAATGCAATAATATACCTTTCAGTTGTCCTGTGTTTATCACAGAAAGACTGTACACAGGTTTAAAATAAAGCTGTGCTTTCTTTTTTACATGATTGCAAAGTTTCAAACACAGAGCTTATTACCAGCATGCAGTGGAAAAGAAAAGTCATCACAAAAAAGTACATATATTAAATTTTTAAAAAAAGCAACAAATGAACAGAACTGCTTGAACAAGAGCTAGCTGTTCATCAATGCATGTCATCACCTGATCATAAGGATCCTTGGGGATTTGACAGCATCCAAAGTCTGAGGCTACCCGGTTGATATTTCCACTCATCAGTGCTTCTTTCACAGCAGCAAACGCTTGACGCACTTTAGACAGACACTGCAAGAAGAGGATGGGTGTGAAGTTAACAGACAAAAGTAACAGACTAAAATCTAATCCCTGCACAGACATGAAGGTGGCAGACTTCTCACCTTCTCTGAGCCACCAACTGCCTCATTCAACAGGCTCAAGCCAACAACCTGAAACAGAAAGAAAAGGGCAGATATGTGATTCAAAAGGAAATGAACTTCAGTAGACACCTTAGTTGTTTGGAGGGATGTAGGTACAACAGAGGAACCTAAGGTCAAGTCCTGGTTATGGAGGAACTTTTGTGGTGTACTGACATCAGAAGGGAAAAACTGGACTTGATCACAGTTACTTCTTTGATGGTGAAAAACACATTCAGCCCATAAGAGTCAGCAATGGAAAACACAAAGAAATCAATAATAATTAAATGAATGGTGATATTAAATCCTGTGACCATGGTTTGTGTCGTATTACGTTGTTATACTCAGAAAAGTCCAGCTTTGCCTTGACTGGAGCAGAGGAGGCCACAGCTCCATGCACCAGATTGGGAAACTGCAGTAGAGAGAGAGAAGACCCACAAAAACAATTAACATATTTCTGTTGATTTTACATGTTTTTTGTAAAACATGAAGATCAATGCTAACAACCCAATAATCTATACATGTCTTTATATCCAAAGCTTAACATGTAACATTCCTCTCCACATCACTGTCCAAAGACACACCGTTACACTACCTAACACATGACTCCACTTAATATGGTGACTGAGCTCGGTTTAGCTCCTTGCTGTTGCTATACAGAGACTAATGCAGCAGTCAAATCCATACTTGAAAGTGACTTCATCCCCAGATATTCTAAAAGTATTTCCTAAAATCTCCTGGCCCAAACACAACTTAAAGACTTCCTCTTTCTTTGGGAATGAATTCATTGAGAGCTGCAAGCAGGCTATGAAGAGTGGAAGCAGCAATCGATGTACTTCTATATACAGCACTCAATATATGCTCCTTCCTGATTTCTTATTTTTTTGCATATTTCTTACACTTGCAAGTTTCAGATTATCAAACAAATTCTAATATTAGACAAAGATAACCAGATTAAATACAAAATTGATTAAGTGCTTTTAAGTAGTAGGTTTTTTCAGTGTATTAAAAGCTATCCAGACCTGCATGATCCTCTTTTTAAAAAGTAATTGCCCACTAAAGCTAATAACTGGTTGTGCCACCTTTGGCAGCAAGAACTGTAATCAAATGTTTGTGATAACTAATAATATGAGTCTTTCACATCACTTTGGAGGAATTGGAGGATTTTTGAGCATGAACGGCGTCTTTAAGGTCATGCCAAACATCATGAGTCTGGACTTTGACTAGGCTATCCAAACCTTTGAGCCCCCCCCCCCCCTTATTACCTGAAATCACTATTTAAAATACTGCATTTTGTATGAACTCTGCTTATATTTGGCTAATATAAAAATGTGTTTGATTATCTGAAATATGCAATTCAAACATGTGAAAAATATGTTAAAAAAATCAGGAAGGGGGAAACACTTTTTCATAATGTAGTTGATTTTAGTCTTTTTGTGGGATTTACTAACAAAACCATAGAGGTAGCACAGTAATGTCATGACCTCAGAAAGGGTACTGATTAACTCTTTGTCTAGAAAATCATTACACTTGAGTACAATAGACCACAAATATTCACTTAAAGAATCTTCTTCTTTTAGTTTGTGGACTTGGAAATGTAAGTAAAAAAAGCAAGTTCATAAATTCATATAGTAAGATGAGATTCAGTACTTTCTTATCTCCTCGGGGTATAAACAGAAGAGCATCTATGAATTATTGCCTGTCTACAGTTCTCCAAAAAAAAGATGACTCACACTGTACCTGTCCCTAAACTAGATCTTTCCTATCAGTATGAAATACAGATATGTTGCTCTGATCTGTTTTTGTAAAATGATATAGAACAAAAAATATCTCAGTCACAGTATCAGGAAGAAGAAGTGTTGTTCCAGAAGAGCAGTCAATAAAATCTATCTCTCTCTTTTACAGGACTGATTTTTAAAGATTGTTAGGTGCTCTATTTTAAAGTTTTAAGCCTTATGCATCTTTGAATGCTTCCATATGTAAACCATGCCTGTACCTTTCCTCTGAACCAGGCTGATAGAGCTCCAGAGTATGAGCCTCCGAAGCTGATCCATGTGTTTCTGTGCGTCAGATTGAAGCTTTGGCTGATGTACTGGTGGAATGTAGCCAGGTCAGCAAGTCTGAATGAAAAGAAACAAATTACATGCATCTAAAGAGGTCTGCACAAAAGACACGCAGACAAATGTAATCAGATAGATGAAAAGACAGAGAGATACTTGGAATCAAATGTACAAAATTACACTAGATTTGTCTGACTTACAAATAAAATTACTGATAGCCTATGTCCCTATTTTTGATGGCCAGTCATGTAAAATGTAGACAGAAACTGTTTAAATGTTGCTTAAAGTTGCCCTTATGTCCATATCTAGGATGTGTATTCATATCTGAGTTCTTAACATACAACATGAGAGGAAACTGCACTGATGTAAATGGTTGATCACTGTTTTCTTCATTGTATGATTATTACATGTTGTCATAGTGAACAGAAAAAAGAAGAGGGAAAAGTTATCTGAATCCTAAGATAGACGCAGGTGTGCATTCATATGCAGTGAGCATGACGAGAAATGCGATGGGAAAAATACACATTTGCATGATGCACACCCACACACACACACCCGCCCACACACACACACACACACACACACACACACACTGGTAGAGAGTCAGCACTAACGCCTGCTGGCTGCTTAGGTCTGCCAGGTTCTCTGTTTTGAGGCCATCAGGGTTAATGCTGTCACCATAGAAACGATGCTCCAGAGCCAGAAGTAGAGCACCGTGCTCTTCAGCCATGTCACTATGGTGACCTGGGAAAACATGTTCAAAGCAGATAAGATTCATAAGATAAGTGAAGCAAGCCCTAATATTTTTTAGAAATGCAGGTACAGTACACGAGAGGCTTAAAAGTGAGTGTAACTTTAAAAAGTTACAAAGTGTGATGTGTCCAGCTACACCGTTAAAGTCCTGCTAAGGTCTGAGCAAAAATATGGAAACTATTAAGTGGTAACTAATGACTATTTGCACTATTGATCAATCTCATTAATATTACATTTTATATGATCCAGATGATGCAGTTTAACAAATAAAAGTTTATAATATTCAGTCACATAAGACCACAATGTACTGTAGATACAAAACTATGGTAAATACATACTAACAGGACACAAAATGTAGAAATCTACAAAAGACATATAGAGATGTATTGATTATAACATGATTCCTAGAAAATATGAATAATTATGAAATTCTAATTAATTAAAATAGTTGCAGCTCTGTGCTTTTTCACGAACTTTGACCTTTACCGTGAAAGATTTAAGGTCTGTGATTAATTTAATTTCAGGTGGAAGTGTGTTTATAGATAAAAGGGCTTTATGGAGAATGCTGATCTATGATGTGATATTTACGGTGGCCCTGAAGTGCAAACCACAAAAACAAATCACAAAACGCACAACAAATTGAAAAGCGCAAAAACAAATTGAAAAGCGCAAAAACAAATTGAAAAGCGCAAAAACAAATTCACTTAACGCAAAAACAAATTGAAAAGCGCAAAAACAAATCACAAAACGCACAACAAATTGAAAAGCGCAACAACAAATCACTTAACGCAAAAACAAATTGAAAAGCGCAAAAACAAATTCACTTAACGCAAAAACAAATTGAAAAGCGCAAAACAAATCACAAAACGCACAACAAATTGAAAAGCGCAACAACAAATCATAACTTAACAAAAACAAATTGAAAAGCGCAAAAACAAATTGAAAAGCGCAAAAACAAATTCACTTAACGCAAAAACAAATTGAAAAGCGCAAAACAAATCACAAAACGCACAACAAATTGAAAAGCGCAAAAACAAATTGAAAAGCGCAAAAACAAATTGAAAAGCGCAAAACAAATCTCTTAACGCAAAAACAAATTGAAAAGCGCAAAAACAAATTGAAAAGCGCAACAACAAAACCAAACCGGAAGAGGTAGGTACCAATGCTGCAACAACAGGCATCACTGATTGGATGATGGATCCGGTAGCCTTTTGAACCGGAAGTTGTTCTGCCGAACGTGGTTATGAGAAAGAGCAGTCAACGGCTGTATCCCAATTCAGGGTCTGCAGCCTTTAAGTACGCAGCCTCAACGATCCTCAAGGGCCGCGTACTCAAAGACCGCTAAGGCCGGAAGTGCGAGGCTTGTGAAATGGGACGGTCTAGCCTCCGTCGCGCTGCCCAGGTTGCCTAGCAACCATAACACCAACCGCTGGAAACGTTTCATACAGCTTTGACGGAAATGAAGGAGAACATATTTTGTTCGTGTGTTTGTTTCTACACGAGCTTTGTGTGATTTAATAAGTATCTGAGGCTGAGACCACAGGACTGTAAAATATGATTGCTGGCCTTCATATCTGTACTGAACAGTCATTTAAGATTAGCTAGTAAATAACAATTAGCTAATGTTGTTCATGAGACTAAAGTCAGTGTAAATATGATATGGCCAATATTATAGTTATTATATTAATCATAAGTTATTACAGCAGTGAGTTTGAACTCTCAAATCAAATCACTTCTATTGTCACATCACATGTGCAGGTACACTGGTACAGCACATGTGAGTGAAATTCATGTGAGTGAACTCTGTGTCTAATACTGAGCTTCAGTAAAGATTCAAGTTGCAGTTATTTATGTCCTATCACCTTAAATCTTCACTCAAAGACACTCAAGTATCTTTGACAGTGTATATGTAGATGTATTATATATAAGAGACAAATATTGTCCGTGTAATATGTTGGCATTACTAAATTTGGCTCAATGCTTACATATATGTGTAAAAAGAAAATGTACGAGCTGTGATAACTGTGTCTGATAGAATGAAGAGTAGACTGATACATTAAATATCCCTTTATTGGGTGAGAAAATCAGACCATGTCATAACTGCTTTAAGTCATACAGAATAGATATCAGAGCCTTAAACAGGCTGACTTCTGCTAAATGGGTCAAACTGGGCAGAAAGTATACAAACACATAACATCCTTATAGAATATGATGTAACACTATAGATCAACTTACCTCAGAATATATAAAGCATATAAACAATTACAGCAATATGATGCAACAAACACAGCAGTACTACTAATCCAAAATACTCAAAGCTTCATAGAACTGAAACAAACATTTATTTTTAGCTCCATTCTGCTGCTGATACATACTTTAGGTTTCTGAATATTAAACTTGGTGCTGCCTTTCATAGTGTGTAACTTGAAGGCCCTGAGTACTTTCTCCCACACTGAAAACACTGGAATGATCAAATTATCTGAACATTACCTAATAATGATTCACGACAGATAATTAGTTATTTTAAATGTTTCTAGCAGTCCTTCACAAACAGGAACAGTATGTCTATTCTCCCCATCTGTCAGCTGCTGCTGGCTCTTCCTCCTCCTCTTCCTCACACACTGCTGAGTTTGTCCTGGTGGATCATCAGGGGTGCAAAGCCTCACAGATGATGTGCAGCAGTGGGTCCCTCAGTCTGTCCTCACTCTGGACACTTGCAGTTGTCACACATGGAAATCAAATGTGTGATAAGCTGCAGGATTCAAACACAAGTGTAACTTATAAATACATGTTCATACTTTTATTCCACAATCAGAGAGAAAGAAACAGAGAGAGAGTGCAGGACAGACAGACAGGTGACAGTCTCAGGTGTACATACACTGCTACAAAACAGCACAAGAGAAGTAGGATTTAGTGTTTGTGTTATTACAAGTGCTAAACAAGAAGAGTTCCCAGATGGTCCAGTGGACACATGTGTGACTCCTGTGATTAAAGCATCTTTCTTTCAGCTTAACGAGTGAACCGTCAGCTCGTTCAAACACACGTTAAAGTCCGTTTGGCTCGACACCACCGAACAGAGGCAGCAATATAACATAGCTAGCAATATAACATAGCTAACATTAACAGTGCAGTGAATCCTGCTTGTGCCGTGATATTCAGGACTGCAAACCGAGCAGCATCACTGACTTTCAGCTTGTTGTGTTTGTAGATATATGACTGACTTTAATTATCCATAAAATCATCACATTCTCTGTAAGATTAAGGTCAACTATTGTATTATTATATTTTAAATGCTTTAAAACAAAGTAAACGCTTAAAGTACAAACATCGCTAATGGCAAATAACTTTGCCGACATGTGGCCAACAGTAATGTTTTAATGTTCCTCATTATTAAACATTTGCACATAAAAAGTGACATCATATTCAGTACTTACGTTTAACAGTTTACTCTTCGGCCGCTACGCTTCTGCCGTCTGCAGCAAAATTATCCACAGTGACTGCCGCGCTATAAATTGTGGGATATGTTGGGCCACGAAGTCTACACCGCCACAGCCTTAAAATTCAGGGAAATGAAGGCCGAATTTGAGGGCCGCATTTCGAGCAGCCTTTGAATTGGGACAGCCTTCGGCGCGCCGCTGTGACGTAATCGGCCTTAAATGCAGCCTTTAAGGCTGCAGACCCTGAATTGGGATACAGCCAACATGTTTTGTCCAAGTTGTGGAAAAAAGTTGGTAGAGCAGTCACCAAACTTCCGAACAGAACAACTTCCGGTTCAAAAGGCTACCGGATCCATCATCCAATCAGTGATGCCTGTTGTTGCAGCATTGGTACCTACCTCTTCCGGTTTGGTTTTTGTTTTTGCGCTTTTCATTTTGTTTTGCGCTTTTCAATTTGTTTTTGCGTTAAGTGAATTTGTTTTTTGCGTTAAGTGAATTTGTTTTTGCGCTTTTCAATTTGTTTTGCGTTAAGTGAATTTGTTTTGCGCTTTTCAATTTGTTTTGCGCTTTTCAATTTGTTTTTTGCGCTTTTCAATTTGTTTTTGCGCTTTTCAATTTGTTGTGCGTTTTGTGATTTGTTTTGCGCTTTTCAATTTGTTTTTGCGTTATGAATTTGTTTTTGCGCTTTTCAATTTGTTTTTGCGCTTTTCAATTTGTTTTGCGTTAAGTGATTTGTTGTTGCGCTTTTCAATTTGTTGTGCGTTTTGTGATTTGTTTTTGCGCTTTTCAATTTGTTTTTGCGTTAAGTGAATTTGTTTTTGCGCTTTTCAATTTGTTTTTGCGCTTTTCAATTTGTTTTTGCGCTTTTCAATTTGTTGTGCGTTTTGTGATTTGTTTTTGTGGTTTGCACTTCAGGGCCACCGTAGATATTTTACACTTCCTATTTACTATTCTCCTAACATTTCTTCTTCTCTTTGGTCATTTCTTGAAAGAGGCTCTTGGGCTACACTGTTTGCATATTTGAAGACTAATTTTAGAAAACACAAATGAATGAACTCTTAAAGCTCGGTAGATTTTTTTTTTTTTTTTTTGGTTATAATATGACAGTGGTGCCATCAAAAAGGCTATTTATCTATAATCTTCTTGATATATGAATGATGGTGATGGTTGAGCCTGTACTGCCATACAATGTGAAAAACAAGAAAATATCAAAATGATAGTGTTGAATTAGCTGTTAAAATAAGTATAATTTCTTGTTAACCATCATTTTGGCATTGTGCTTAGAAAAATCCTAAATTATCTAAACTATTATCAAAATAATGAACTAATGATTTCTAAAAAACAACATCTACATGTAGCTAATAGCTATAGCCATTTAAATACAGCCTCCTCCCTGACCTTGCTGGACCTATTATCCTTTTCCTTATTTTCTGTCATGAATACACTGTGACTGGCTGCTGTCTATGCTCATATTAAGGATAGTGAGAGAATCAGTGTCGCAAATGTGGAGACAGTTACAAAGACAAGGGGCCAATCGGCTGAAAGCCCATGATGGTGAGGCAAGCAGATCAGGAGGACGTTAGAGAACGTGAGGGAGTGGCGATGTGTGACATGTCATATTAGTGACATGGGATATCACTAATATGAATGGTAAATGGCCTGTATTTATATAGCGCTTTACATATCCAGTCATCCACCCATTCACACACACTGGTGATGGCAAGCTACATTGTAGCCACAGCCACCCTGGGGCGCACTGACAGAGGCAAGGCTGCCGGACACTGGCGCCACCGGGCCCTCTGACCACCACCAGTAGGCAACAGGTGAAGTGTCTTGCCCAAGGACACAACGACCGAGACGGGGCTCGAATCGGCAACATTCCGATTACAAGACGAACTCCCAACTCTTGAGCCACGATCGCCCCATGAAGATGAAGAGATGAAGATCTCTGCCACACACTTCTGCCTATATGAGCACAGAAGCTCTGCGTACCAGCTTTTCAAATATTCTGTTTATGTGGGGAAGCCAATCAGAAGAAAGGTTGCTTAAAAGAAAGATGGCCGAAAAGGGGAAAAGAGGATGAGTTCAAAGAGCTTGCAAAGTGACTGTATTAATATATAATAGGTCTCCTTTAAAGTTTTGTCCTTGTGAAACAACAATCTACATAATATTAATGATGATTAGTGATCTACTGTATATTACAAAAATGTCCCACAGTATATTTTTAGCAGTAAAGTATGATATACAGGTGAATTTAGTATAGAAGCATCGTTTCTGTGTTTTTTAAAATTGTAACCCAGTACCAACATCTACTTTTTCCTATGTCTCCTATACACACTTCTCTGCGGGATTACAGGTACTTAGAAAACAAATTTTAGGGTACAAAAGAGACAAAACACAGATATGCTTGCAAATGAGCATGACTTTACCTCCAAAGTTGATGCTTAATTCATTATATTGCCAGGCCTTTGAGTGTTTTGAACACTGATATCATATGCGTGTCTGATCTGTGAAAGGTGCAAACAGGTGACGATATGTGGTGTATTTTACACTACCTGTCAGAACATCATACTCAACGAGGGGCCCTTCTCCCCCAATGTAGAGAAACACCGGGCCATCATGATGCTGCCAGTATGCCTCATTCACAAAGAATCTCTGGAGGACATTGAGAAAAGTACAAGAAGAAAGACATGCTTTATTTATGTTTGCCCAAACCGGCAGCAGTGCACATTCAAGGACTTGCTCTGAGTAATCTTTTACTTGATGCTGAAGTGGACAAATTTGCACATTGGCAGCCTCAAATGGCTGCAAGAGCTAAATGAAGTTCATGCTGTCAGGAAATGCCACCCTGTCGCTCCCTGCTGAATCGGGAGTGAGGAAAAAGGTTCATCTAGTCTACATTTCTTTGAATGGAGCGCTCACTCTCTGCTTCTTAAGAACCACAGCAACTCAGTTTAGCTCTTGTCTCCACAACAAAGTGAAAGCAGCAGGGTTCAGTGGGACGGGACACTTGCTCTGCTGCACGCAGCCCATTTTGTGATTTGAGCTGACAGGGCATCTGTTTTATCAGCGTCACTGCAATCCAAGCAGTCTTCGGAAATATCACACGATGGCATCTTCTCTAATGCTTTAAATAAATTATGGCCTCCTTTTGGTTCACAGAATCTGACTGATGGAAGAGTTCTCTTATCGTTAACATATATTTTCAAAGACCTCTCAAACATCAAGCCTTTAATTATCAGCACCATGCACTCACACTGGAGAGGTCTGTGCCCAGAAGTGAAATGTAAATTTAGAGTCATATTTAAAAAGTGGAAAATGGAAATTGTCCATATTTAGCCAAGCAAACATTTGATTCTCTTTGATGCAATGCCTACAGATAAGATAAGACTATATGCTGAAATGACACCAAAAACCAACATTTCATAATATTCTTCATTATCTTTTTAAAAAAGTCCCTAATGACATAACCACACTATTTCAAATCCAAAATATTAAAATAGGTGACGAGATGCTCCTAAGGGAGTGACAGGCAGACTCTATCTTTGATCAAACCTCTGGCATGCTGTATTATTTTGTCTGTTTAAATCTCATGTCAAAGTTGGAAGAGCTCTCTGAGGCCTTCAAAGACAAGCTGGAGCTTATTAGTCTAACAGAGAATAAAAATGATTTTTCTAAATTTCAAACAAAGCATTCCCCTGTATCGTTTAGACAACTTGAAGTTGGTCCTGGACTGGCTGCTTCAGCAAATTCAGCCCGAGAAAAAAAAACCTGAAATAGAAATTCTCAAGAACCACAAAATATTATCAGAGAACCTGTAAATAACTCTTGCAAATGGTGATACCTAAAAATGCAAATTTTACGCCTACAAAGCAGGTGTTGTGGAATGATGTGCTCTGAAGGGAAATGTGTTTGCTGCATACTAAAAATAGCATTTTGGGAGAAGAACCAACTGTGAAGCACTGCGGTGGAAATGTTCTTCTTGCAGTCAATGATTCAACTGCAAAATCTGCATCAAGTCAAAGAGTGCTTGAAAATATTAAGATCGTTTATCTGAAAGTTCGGGCTGAACCTTTTGTAATGATAAAGATTCTAAACACGCTGCCAAATTCAGTGAAAAACTCAGATTTCAATCCAAGTGGGAATCAAAAATTTAAAAAAAAAACGTCATTACAAAACACCTACAAGAAGTTATTTTTGCTAGAGCAATAGCAAAATTTCCTTTTCCCACATGTGTTTATTTTATATATTTTTCAGTTACATAAAAGATTTTTTTTTAAAAGCTCATTAAGTCCTTTTCTTTTAACTGCCTTTAAGTGAATAACTTTTATGTGCAGGCAGGGGTGTAAAGCATTAAAGCATTGCTCAGTGTTCCTCTACCTGAGGGAAGGTGTTGCTATTTTGTTGGTTGAAATGGTCGAGGGGCTGGACAATCCAACCCTCCTTCACTTGGTGGAGAGGCTGATGAAGGCTGACCGTGAGCTTCAGGAGAAGCTGCTTGTTTTTCTGAAGTTGGTTATCACGTGCACGCCTCTTGATCGTCCTCAGAATCCGTCCTGTTAGCAAAAAACAACAAACCAAAAAACATAGGACAGAAAAACAACTGTGAGACTGCTTAAATTCATGAATTTAAACTTGAATAGTTTGTAATTCAAATCATAAGCTAAACATAATTTATGCAAAATAATGGAAAATTTGGCACCGTCTTAGCTCTGTTGGCCAGATTAGTGATATAAACAGGTGAACCACATTTTGTTATATCTAAACAACTGCTTGATGCTCATGTGACTGAAGATGATGAATGAATCCAAATTTGTCTGTCATGGACTCCCCAGCGTGGGATTATCTCAACAGAGAACAGGACAAAAGGCAGAAACATCCAAAGAAGAGCTTTGAATGACCTTTAAGAAGAGAGATATTCCTGAAGACTAGAGAAATTACAAAAAAAGTCTGACAAAGAGTTCAAGCTGTGTTTAAGAATAAATTCATAGAATTGGAAAAAAACTTTTTTTGCCTTATATCCTATATTGTATACATTTTAAACATTTTAACAAGCAGTTATTTCTTAATTCCCTAGGAAATTATGAAGCAATAAGGAACTGGTCAGGGCCTGTGCACAGTACTTTATATCAAGATCTAAAGTATCACATTTAGTGGAATTTTCATTAACTCACCAGAATAAACAAAGTTCAAAAGTAGCAGAGGAAGGAGACAGCGCAATGTTAAGAAATTCATCTTAAAATATATATCCACTCTGTAACACACAAGACGTCACTCTATGGGTCCCATATATAGTCCCTGAAGGGCTCCTGTGTGTGTGTGTGTGTGTGTGTGTGTGTGTGTGTGTGTGTGTGTGTGTGTGTGTGTGTGTGTGTGTGCGCGCACGCTAATAAAAACTGCTCAGCAGAAATGAGCATCAGCCTCATCCTGTAATTAGACCTCTCTGCTTTGTAACAGCTTTTTTTTGAATGGTTGAGTTAGAAGGGCAGTTTTTGCGGCTTCCTGATTATCTATCTATCTATCTATCTATCTATCTATCTATCTATCTATCTATCTATCTATCTATCTATCTATCTATCTATAATATATTAAATATTAATATAGTGTATATTATATTAAAGATGTCATTAAAAAATACAATCCAAACATTATGGAACGACACCATTACATTCAGGATGTGTACAATGTTGATATATGACCAGTGCAGTTTTGGAAAGGTTACATGGAAGATACGGAGATTCTGCAAATGTCTGCCAAAGCAAACTACTCACCAAGAGGTAGTGAGACTCTTACCTGTGCGTAACTGTTAAGTAGTTATGAACTACCTAAAGTTATTTCTCCTTCCTGTGATATACCTAAAGTATACTTCAAATTACTTACAGTATAATTATTTCTTCTTCGCACTAAAAACTTGAATCATTACTAGTGTATCTATCAGTAAATATTTGTAGGTAAATACAAATTAGACTTTAATTTTAGAACAAATACTATATTATATTATATAGTTCTACCAGAATTTCAAATTAAGTCTAATAGATTTTGTATTACAGTTTTTTCTGTTAAAACTTTTTTTATTTGGTTGTCATGTGCGCCTCACAGAGCTGTCTCACTGAATTTTCAATTGCAGACAGGAGCAGCAGCAGCAATTGCAATGTTCAAGTCAGCCAGTGTCGCAGCAGACATGTGGTAAAATTATGAGCACACAGCTGAATGCTAGTCATGTTAGCCAACTCTACTTTGGTTGCTTGAACATTAGCAGAGAGGGACTGGTTCAAATATCTCAGGGGAATTTTTGTTTTCTCAAAACCCCCCCCAAAAAACAAAACAAGATAAGAAGTCAGGCCCAAGAGGAAAAGGCACTGCTAACTCTGTGCAGAACCATCAGCGTTATCTTCAGTATCGCTGGCAGACATCTCTATGTCTTGCAATTTGCTCTAAGTGAGCGCAGATAAAACCCACATAGATGGCAAGCAGTAGCATGCTTTCACAGGTTCATAATGTCAGGCTGGTTTTATCACCGTGCTAGTTGTTGCTCTGGTTAAGGTTATCTTCCATTCAGATCAATGCAGAGGACACATTTGCATGGCTTGTTTTACATTATCAGCGTTTCAGAAGAGAGTAGAACACAATAGAGAGGCACATTTAAGGCTATAAAGTATATAAAAAGCCCCAGCTGCAAGTTTAGAAACACGTTTACTGCATTATGTTAAAAGTGGACAATAAGCCAATATGTTTACAGCTTATTTTTGCTGTGCCCAAGAGATGCTTAAGGATCTTAGAGCAAATATCACTGGGAAGCTGGTTTGGTAACTCCTTTATGGACAGGGACTCCGGTCAGAGAGTGGGGCACTGAGAGTTCAGTCTCACATACATTTTAATGATTGGTACTGTAGTTGAATACCAGATCAGTTGCATGGCAAATGGTGTACAGTGCTTTCCAAAAAAATGAAGAAAAAAGAAATATTATATTGGTGGTCAACAGAGCCTCTTTATTACTGAAAAACACAAGTGCAACACTGAAACCTGCCATGATTAGCAGAACAACAGTAAATCAAGTCGAATGCCTATATTCCATTAATATGACACTCTTAAAACAAGAATACATAAAGGATGTAAGCAATATTACCAAGAAATATAACATTTTGTCACGATCCTGGGTCTTATGACCCAGTGTTTTGAGTTTTAGTTTATTTTGATGTTTATAGTACATGGTTAAGCTCATTAGGTTTTCTTATTCATTTGTTATTAGATTCCCCTTGTGTCTTCCAACCCCTGTTAAGTCTCCCTTGCCCTTCATGTGTTTCATGTCTGTGTCTTATGTTGTCAAGTTCAGGTTCTGCATCTCATATTTCCTGTTTCATCTTGAAGGGGTCCTGTGTTCCTATGTTCAGTGTTTTTAGTTTTACTCTCCTCTTGTAACGTCGTTATGTTCATGTGTGTCAGCTGTTCCCCCATGTGTTTCCGTTTTCCTTCATTATCCTCCTGTGTATTTAGTCCGTGTGTCTTCAGTCATTCCTTGTCAGGTCGTCTGCTCATCCACGTCACAACTTCAGGTATCCATGCCAGTCCACCGTGTTTAAGGTTTTTTTCATGTTTAGTTTTAGTTCACCCAGTTTAGGTTATTGTTTAGTTTCACCTATGCCCTTTGTTTGTGCCTTGTTTCCTAGCCTCAATAAACGGCTTGTTTTTTGTTAAATCCACGTCACGTTCAGTTTTTGGTCTGCGTTTGAGTCCTCTTTTGCAAACACATACAGTCTGCCTCAGCCAGACTGTGACACATTTTCTCCTTATGATCTAAACTAGCTGACCTATTCTCAGAATAAATAAAAAATCTTGTACTTTCAGATCTTGTATTATCAAATATTTGTAAATTTACTTTTAGCTAGCATGAACACACAAGATTGGAATTTGCTACTCCTCATCATCCATAGAAAATATGCATAATAGCATCAGTCCTTGCAGTAAAAATGTACCATCATAAGAACACAAACAGGAAATCTCACTAGCCAATACAGACCACTAAAATGACAATAATAACATTGAAAAGTGAAACAGACTCTCTGACAAGTTGATATGTGGTTACTTTTAGATGGTAAACCCTCATATTTGTAGGGTCCTCTAGCAAATACATTATTTGCACATTAAACAGATTTGTGCCACTGATCCAAAAAACAATAATTTTATTAAAAAAAATATGAAAGTTGTATAAATGTTACTTGACCACTAAATAACGGCTATAAGTATAACTCACAATGTGTAAATATTGTACAGTGCTTGCAATCCATTCATTCTGTGGTCACTCTTTGGACTTTTAAAGAACATGGGAGTCACACAACATGTCTATATTTTGCATAGACTGGGGATGTGACAAAATGGATTATTTATAATATTATTTTATTGTAACCATATAACCGTGTGCGTGGTTTCTAAACTACATCAGATCTTATAAAAGCTGATGTGTAATAACATATTACATTAAAAAATGTTTAAAAGCATATTGAAAGAAAACTGCATGATTAATTTACGCCACAACTCTTGAATTACCTCAGCAAACTTCCTGTTGTACTTTCTACCCTCCATAGTCTTGTCTTATCTTATTTCACCTACACAAACTGCACGAGGAAATTGTGAATGTTGTGCTCGGGTGCAATTTTTCATTAAAGAGACAGAGACATGCCTTCTCACCATGAACATGTCAGACAGCAGAACAGAAGAACTGAATTGCCCTGAATTACCCTGTTGCAGTGTTTTACCCTCAAAGGTTCTGTGCTTAGACCGCTATTCTTCACCATCTACATGCTGCTTCTTGATCAGTTCATCGGCTGCTGTGGTCTGTGCTTTCATTTCTATGCTGACGACAAACAACTTTATCTCAGTTCCGAAACCTGTAACCACCTCCCTCCACAGTCACTTGTCAGCCGTCTGCATGAAGTCATCTAATCTGCTCGAACAGAGCTCTTGGTTGTGATCTCCAAAACCCTACTCTGGAGGATTGGACTTTTATTCAGTGACAAAGACAGTTGCCCCATTTCACCAACCCCAGAAGTTTCCAACCTGGGTGTCTTTCTGGACTCCACACTTTTAATCCAAGGTCATATCAAATCTGTCACCAAAGCATCTTTTACCTAGTATCTAATGACTATTTCTCAACTTTGGCCTGCTCACTCACTCTGAAGCAGAGACCCTAATCTATGCCTTTGTCACCACCTGGTTAGATCTTATGAGGGATTTCCACCAAAACCCTAGACAGCTTCAAGAAATCAGCTGCCAGGTCACTTACAAGATCCTTCTGCTCTGTTACAAACCTCAATGTCGTGGCTCCTCAGTGATAGAGTCTGAACTCTATCACCAATACACACACCCTAAGGTGATATGACCCTCAGCCATGGGTCTGTTTTCTGTCCCTTGCACTAACCTATAACTTTCGGGACAGAGCCTCCACCCCACGAAAAAGAAGCATTTAAGAAAGTGCCCCTCCTCCGGTGACCCATAATGGGACATATTGAGGGCATCACGGAAAATCTGGAGATTCAGTTGAAAAATTGAGGAATTTAGATGTTTTTCATTAACTTTGAATGGGGAGCTGTGATGTCCTTGACAGAGCCCAGTTACTCATCTTTGTAAGTGGAATAATGAAATTGTTTGAGGAGGTTTACGGAGGAGCTGCCAGCAATGCACACAGTGAAAAGGACTATGTCAGGGAATGATTTGTTCACAGGGGTAACGGTATCCATGGGTGCTGCTGAACTTGTGTGCAGCCCTGTAATTGGTCCACTTGATGGGACTGCTTCCTCTGGATTGAGCCAGTGATTGACAGCACACTGTTAAGGTGTAGCTGGAATCTTGCTCTCTCCTCTCATTACTTCTATAACCTCAAACAACAAGTAAGCAATCAATGAGACATGAAAGATCTGTGTAAGGGAAGTAACTGGTGAAAAGGTAGCTTTTAGAATTCAGACATTCTGCTCATCTAATTGGTTGGTTGTAGAGAAGAAGATACACATCTAGCTGAGAAAGTTGAGTGCAAGAGGAAGACAGCCTTCCAAGAGTCCAGCATCCCTCAGCATTTGTCCGGGAGGTGGACAAGCTGAGGACTAGCCCTTCAACCCCGGACCTGGGCCCACTGAAGGTCGCCAGGGATTGGCAGATGCAAGTGAACTTGGATCAGAGACTCATTTTTTCCCACAGATATCATAACAACTACTCTGCGACCAGACCTCGTCCTTTGGTCCAACTCCCAAAAACTTGCTTACGTCATTGAGCTGACGGTATCATGGGAGGATGCAATTGAGGAAGCATTTTAGCGTAAGAAGCTGCAGTATACCAACTTGGCAGCTGAGGCGGAAGAGAGAGGCTGGAAGATCAAGGTGCACACGGTGGAAGTCGGGTGCAGGGGCTTTGTTGCCAGTACAACAGCAAAACTGCATAGAGAGATTGGAGTCAGAGGACAGGCGCAACATCAGGCTATAAGAGAATTAGCTAACACTGCTGAGAGGACCAGTAACTGGCTATGGCTAAAGAGGGATGACATTACTTGGGCAGCTAAGGCAGTCAGCTAATTGTGAGACACACGCCAAGGATTGATCAACCCGTGGTGGGCCTGCCGCAGCAGAGAGCGTCAAAGGGGTAGAAAACCTAACACTAGAATTTTTACTGTGATAAACCAGAACCCTGGTTGCCTGATACAGCTGTCTCAGGGCCTCCTGGGGGCTGTGCAGTTAACCTCATGGTAGTGAAACCTAACAGAGGAATGTAAAAATGTTCCGCTCTTCTCCCCTCTGCTCGTTTTCCCTTTTCTGGGAGGCAGTGGGGAGGTACAGCCCCATCCGGCAGGGAGGTGTGGGATGCCAGAGCTGGCACCCCTCTGGCGCTCTCCTCTCTCCTACCTTGTCTCTTTTGTCTTACTTCTCACTATCACCTTTTCTATCCCTTTGAAGAAGTGAGGCTCTTTAAATATTAAAGAGGTAAGTATTACTTCTCTGAATTGATAAAATAAATTGTAGAAAAATTGTAGAACAAATGAAAGCGGGGTGGCTGCAGCTCAGGTGGCTCGATCCCAGGCTCCACCAGTCTGCATGCAAGATACTAACTGTGAATGTGTATGAATGTTAGAGAGTAAGCACTTAACAGTTAGAAAAAGTGCTTGTGTGAATTGGTGTTATGGAGGAATGAATTAGTTGTGTAAAGCTTTGAGTGCTCATATAGAGTAGAAAAGTGCTATATGAGAACCATAGAAGAGAAATAACAATTTAACATTAACCAGTGACACACTCCGGGGCCTGACCCTTGATGAGGGTGTCTAGTGATAATGGCCGAAACACCCAATGAATCCAAGGTCCACTACTGATGATGTGTCCTAAAATTGTAATATTATAATCTAGATCAGATTTCTAATCCCTAAACCTAACCAAGGATAGTAAAAAGAAACTAAAAAATGGCAGAATAGCTTGTGATAAAAGACCGAAACACCCTGCGAAGTTGAGGCACACAATGATGTGTCTTGCCGGTAAAGTTTCCAGGCTGCCTTTCCTCATAGTAGCCATCCCTCAAGACTTTCTCCATTTGAAGCAATAGAGCAACCCTAACCCATTATCAGGGATTGTAACATCTAGTCCTTTTATTGAATTAGTTGCAAGTGTACATATCTATTCATATAATATTGCATTGCAGCTAAAGAGCATCTAGCAGCAGTTTAGTTTAAATGAAAAGCTCTTCTTGTTTAACAGTTCCCCTCAGTTATATTTTTGTTTCTTATTTGTAATCCATAGAATTTTAGGTCAAACACTTATTTATACTTTGACTTTCTTGCTAAGGAAGTTTAATGTTGATAAGTGAAAGTGTGTTTGGTTTTTCAAGCTTGGTTCATATCTGAATGTAATGACAGTTTTTCTCTGAACACTGATTAACAATTTCTGTTAGAGGAAGTGGGGTGGAAGGAATCACACAACTAGCAATGTTTACAGTTAGCCTAGACAGGAGATGTAACATATATATTTAATTCATAGTAACCATTAATGTGAGCTAGATCTTAACTATCTCAGATAGTTATCTGAGATAGTTAAGATATATTTATTTGAGGTATTTATTTGAGGTATGAGGTACATTTGGATTTAATTATAGCATACACCACACAGAAAAACTCTTGAGATGAGTCATACAAATTTCCTGTGCTACTTCATAATTTACCCTTGAAGACTTTCCTCAACGCATCTCACACAGATAAACAGCACTGAGAGGAACTTTGAACGCTCAGCTATAATACTTCATAAAGAACAGAAAAATCTCTTCTGTGATCATGAACACATCAGTCATCACTACAGAGGGCCGGGTTTACGCTGGGGTCTTTGGCTGCATTATGGTGATAGGTCTGCCTCTCAACGCAGTCGCACTGTGGATTCTTCTTCGCCGTCACAGCCTCAAATCGCCCCACGCTGTCTTAATGGTCAACCTGGCAGTATCAGACCTGCTGGTCATCATCTCTTTGCCCATGAGGATCTACTTTCATGCCACAGGCAGATGGCCTCTGAGCAACATGATGTGCCAATTCATCACAATGCTCTTTCGCATCAACATCCGCTCCAGCACCTTCTTCATTACTTTCATCAGCGTGGACAGACTTCTGGCTGTGGTTTATCCTCTGAGGTCACGCCATCTTCGAACTTCATCCAATGCCTGGAAAGGAGCAGCAGTGGTCTGGCTATTTGTTCTGTTAATGAATGTCCCAGAATTTATGAAGTTAAAATATTTTAAAAACAGAAACAATACCACTTGTTTTGGACCTCTTGATTCTGTGAGTGCAACACAATCAGCAGTTATTTATTTGTATATGGCGTTAATAGTCACAATGCTAGCAGTCAACATTATTTGCACCGTTATGGTGTCTTGGACTTTATGCAACCGTCCCAGTGACACTGCAAAGATCAACAACAAGGTGAATGTAATGCTGATTTTTGCCATGAATTTGGTTTTATTCACGATCTGTTTCTTGCCTGTGCACATACGTTTAGCCACAAAAAGTTTTACCCATGTAACCCCACTTGCATGTCTTGCTGCTGTGAACTGCTGTCTGGATCCTCTGTTGTATTACTTTTCTTTTGACTCCTTTTGGAAGAAAAAGGAAGATGCAACGAACGGAGGAGAAATGTAGATGCTAGACATGATATTTTTGGTATGATATTTTCTTTTTGACATGCATTCTTTTCTTTTTTTTGGTGAACTAATTTGTTATTGCACAAAATGCTCATTTAGTTCAAGCATATTTTCCCAATTCCTAAATTCTGAAACTGAGCTTATTGTACTATTGTGTGTCTTTTGACTTGCCTCTCTCTGCTTTCTTGTCTTTCCACTCACCCCCGATTATTTGTGGCAGCTGGTGCCACAAATGTACTTGTGAAGCTTAGGCAGTGGGAGAGATAGAGAAAAGACTTGTTAGCTTCACAGTTTCATGAAACTATTCTTTAAATTTAAAGCTTCAGGACTGTAGCTGATTTACTGTACATTTTGTACACATGACGACTGAGGAAACAACCTGTCTTTATCTGCTGGAGAGTTTAAAAAAGACCTCCGGAAGTCCATGCCACAGAACAAGATATTGTCAAGCACGTAAAACAAACCACATTTTAACAGAAACCTTTTAAGTCTTCACACACTGTTCATCACATTGCTCTTTAACAACATCCTCTCTGGTGGCAACTTCATCCACGACATCAGCTGCATCATCAAAGGTTCAAATACCAAAAGAATCTAGGCTGTTTTATGAGAATTCATTCATTTTTTGCTAATTATTTGTAACATTTTATGAAATAAGCTTATTTGTGAAAATCAGGAAGTCTCAAGTTTACATGTCTCTATGCAAAATTCAAATCGAGAGCTCATTGCACAACTACTGGGGAAAAAAAGGAAATAGCTGGCTCTGTAACTGTGGAAACACTTTTGTGCGTTGGTGTAGACCTGCAGCCTGGTTTGGTTTGTCTTTTTCACAGTAAAACTAGTTTATAGCTGTAAAACAGTAAAACAAAATGGTAAAAACTTGCAACTGGTTTTAATGCTACCTGTTTGTCAGTGGGAGTTGGGAAAAATACAGCTTTTACATTTAGCCTTGGATACGGATGTTAATAGTATTGGTTCTAAATGTTGTCAAATTGTATAAAAAGTGTGTTTATTGTTTGTCAAACAAGATATTTCATTTAAAAATGTTATAACTATTAACGTCAACGGCCACAATCGAATTGCACCACCAGACTTCCTGTTGCAATATTTCACACTCCCTAGTCTATTCTACTCTCACTTCACACAGATAATCATCAGAGAGTGGAAGGTTTGCTGCTCAGCTGCAATTCAGTTCATAAAGGAGGAAGAAACTTCATCATGAACGCATCAAATGTCATGACAGAGGACCGGGTTTATGCTGGGGTCTTTGGCTGCATTATGGTGATAGGTCTGCCTCTCAATGCAGCATCACTGTGGATTCTTCTTCGCCGCCACAGCCTCAAATCGCCCAACGCTGTCTTCATGGTCAACCTGGCACTCTCAGACCTGCTAGTCATCATCTCTTTGCCCATGAGGATCTACTTTCACGCCACCCGTGAATGGCCTCTGAGCAATATGGCGTGCCTCATCATCACAATGCTTTTTCGCAACAACCTCCGCTCCAGCACATTTTTCATCACTTTCATCAGCGTGGACAGACTTCTGGCTGTGGTTTATCCTCTGAGGTCACGCCATCTTCGAACTTCATCTAATGCCTGGAAAGGAGCAGCAATGGTCTGGCTATTTGTGCTGGTATTGAATGTTCCAGAGACTTTGGACTTTCTAAAAAATGCAAACCACAGTAGTTGTTTTGATTTCAGTCCTGAATGGAGACCAGGTTTAACTAAAGATATAGCATTTGTATATTTTGTGTTAATAGTCACAATGCTAGCAGTCAACATTGTGTGCACTGTTATGGTGGCTTGGGTACTGCGTAGACATCTCAGTGACTCTGCAAAGATCAACAACAAGATGAATGTAATGCTGATATTTGTCATGAACTTGGTTTTGTTTGCGATCTGTTTCCTACCTTTGTCAATAGGTGTAGTTACAGTTAAACCTACTGAATTAAAGCCATTGATATGTCTTAGTGCTGTGAACTGTTGTCTAGATCCATTCTTGTATTACTTTTCCTTTGACGGCTTCTGGAAGAAAAAAGAAGATGCGGATCCGGCAAGAGAGCAGTAACCTTAGGACATGCTATTTCAATGTAATTCTAGTCACATTAAGGTTTTCCTATTTTCCAAAAAAGTGATTGTGTTGCAATGGGACAGGTATTTTGTTCAACTGTATTGGGTTTTTCTTTTCTTTTTTAGGTAATTGTTTAATAAAATGTTTCTGAAGCTTTGAACAACAATGATGGACTAAGATTGTAAAAGGCTTGTTATTAGAGTCAGGAAATTTTGGCAAAATTCGAACACTTCTTCTGTTTTCAAAGAATTGTTAATAGTTGGGGAAATATGCTCATCTGAGAATTAGACATAGAGGCAGATTTTATAGCACATAAACAGGAAAGGTGGAGTTGCTGGTAGACTTTTCTCAGCTTCAGTCAGAGACAATCTGTTACCCCTGTGATGGTGTTGTTCCTGTATCATCAAAACAATGTTAGTCCAGCTGCAACATCGCAACTGACCAATCACATTGTCAGAGCATTCAGTTTGCATTAGCTAAGAAGCTAACTAATGATATTAAAAACTATCACAAGCAAAGCAAGCTAAATTTGCCAAACAGCAAACCTAATTTGATAATGAATTTCTTATATTGCATTAATTAATAGAAAAAACCCACTTGAAACATTTACTATTTGTTCCAGAAGAGAGTTTATATAAACAAAGGTATTTTTGTTTTCTTTTTTCCACCGTTGCATAGCTTTGACATCACACAACGTGACTGGTCCATTGCAGCATTACTCTTCATTGTAATAATACTCATCTAGGATGATCAACAGTGCAGCTATCTGGTAATTGCTAATAGTTACATTTTTTAAATGAGTGTGCATATCAACCAGGCTTACATTCATACTGACTGTTCTGACCTGCCTGACCTTTACAAATTCCCCATGAAGTGCTGTTCAGTGTTCTGAACTTCAGCTATTTCAGCTGCTACTGAGGAGAGGGGCTGTGTGCTTGCCTGTGTGCAGGAGGAAGGTAAAGACAGCATCGATGACATCTAATCTGATAGCAATTTTTGATAGCAATTTTTAGTATCAATAAGTATCTGTTTATAAACACACAAACGCACATAAATATATATATAACCATAAATATAAAGCATCTTGCAGCAGTGAACAAAACTTGAGAAGACTTACTTGTTGAACAGTTTATATTTGAGTTTATTATAAGTTCTACTATGAAATTTGATCAATGGCTATTTATTCCTTAATAACCATTTGTGTCAATTATTTCTAAACTTTGTTAGATCTTATAAAACTATGTTTGCTTTTTTAGATAAGAAGATATTACATTAAAAAAAATTCAAAACCATGTGAAAAACAAATTGTTTTATTCTTTTACGTAAGTGATATAACTCTTAGATTGCATCATTACATTTCCTGTTGCAATACTTGACTTTTTAACCTCTCCAGTCATCTCACTTGATCACAGAGATGAATGTGTGAGTGTTGTGCTCAGCTGCAGTTTTAATCAAGGGTATGTATACATTTCTTTTATCGCCATGAGCACATTAAACATTCACTATGGCCGCACAGGTTTATGCTGGGGCAATATGATTATTTCAGACCTGCTGTTGGTCATTATCATCTCTTACTTTCATCTTTCCATAAATAATATCCTAATGAGTAGAGCTGTTAATATCAGCTGATATGTCACATGTTGCATTTGAAAACAGCGAACTTAATTTACGTCAGTAACCACAACCAGAGTTTCCTGTTCCTTACTAGCTCTCCTCACGTCACACAGATGAACAGCACAGAAGGACATGTTCGCTGCTTAGCTGCAATACTTCATAAAGGACCAAAAAGAACGTCTTTTCTGATCATGAACATATCAAACAGCACCACACAAGATGAACAGGTGTATGCTGGGGTCTTTGGCTGCATTATGGTGATAGGTCTGCCTCTCAATGCAGTCGCACTGTGGATTCTTATTATTATTTACCTTCAGATTGTGTTACTGGTCATAAGTCAACATTGTGTGCACCGTTATGGTGTCTTGGACTCTGCACAGAGATCTCAGTGACTCTGCAAAGGTCAACAACAAGATGAAAGTTATGCTGATCTTTGTCATGAACTTGGTTTTGTTTGCCATGTTCTTACCTGTGCCTATAGGTATGGCTACACATGCCAAAGAAATCATGCCGCTGGTATGTCTTACTGTTTCTAACTGCTGTCTGGATCCTCTGTTGTATTACTTTTCTTTTGACTCCTTTTGGAAGAAAAAGGAAGATGCAACGAACGGAGGAGAAATGTAGATGATATTTTTGGTATGATATTTTCTTTTTGACATGCATTCTTTTCTTTTTTTGGTGAACTAACTTGTTATTGCCCCAAATGCTCATTTAGTTCAAGCATATTTTCCCAATTCCTAAATTGTGAAACTGAGCTTATTGTACTATTGTGTGTCTTTTGACTTGCCTCTCTCTGCTTTCTTGTCTTTCCACTCACCCCCAATCATTTGTGGCAGCTGGTGCCCCTCCCTGACCCTGGGTTTGTAGGAAGTTTCTTCCTGTTAGAATGGAACTTTTTTTCTACCCACTGTTACCACAGGTTTGTTCAGAGGGGGTTCAGTCATGGAATTTTGGGGGTTTCATTCTAATTTTGTGGGTTCCTTATTTTATAATATAAAGCACCTTTGGGTGACTGTTGTTGTGAATTGGTGCAATATAAATAAAATCGAATGAAATTTTCACCAGTAACTCAACAATAATTGTCAGTTAAATGTACTTGTGAAGCTTAGGCAGTGGGAGAGAGAGAGAAAAGACTTGTTAGCTTCACAGTTTTATAAAACTATTCTTCAAATTTAAAGCTTCAGGACTGTAGCTGATTTATTGTACATTTTGTACACTTGAAGACTGAGGAAACAACCTGTCTTTATCTGCTGGAGAGTTTAAAAAGACCTCCGGAAGTCCATGCCACAGAACAAGATACTGTCAAGCACGTAAAACAAACCACATTTTAACAGAAACCTTTTAACTCTTCACACACTGTTCATCACACTGCTCTTTAACAACGAGATCCTCTCCGGTGACAACTTCATCCCTGTCATCAGCTTGGAACATCTGATGGCTGTGGTTTTTCCTTGACGCCATGCCATCTTAGACCCTTGTCCTGTGCCTGAAAAGGATCTGCGCTCATCTGGCTCATTTTGCTGGTGGAGAAACTACAGACAATGTGAGGTTTTGGAAGCGTTTGAACAATCTTGAATTTCTCAGGGCTCTAAGAGTCATAAAAAGGTTAATCTGCATTATCAAAGCTTCAAATACCAAAAGAATCTAGGCTGTTTTATGAGAATTCATTCATTTTTTGCTAATTATTTGTAACATTTTATGAAATAAGCTTATTTGTGAAAAACAGGAAATCTCAAGTTTACATGTCTCTATGCAAAATCCAAATCGAGAGCTCATTGCACAACTACTGGGAAAAAAAGGAAATAGCTGGCTCCGTAACTGTGGAAACACTTTTGTGCGTTGGTGTAGACCTGCAGCCTGGTTTGGTTTGTCTTTTTCACAGTAAAACTAGTTTATAGATGTAAAACAGTAAAACAAAATGGTAAAAACTTGCAACTGGTTTTAATGCTACCTGTTTTTCATTGGGTGTTGGGAAAAATACAGCCTTTACATTTAGCCTTGGATACGGATGTTAATAGTATTGGTTCTAAATGTTGTCAAATTGTATAAAAAGTATGTTTATTGTTTGTCAAACAAGATATTTCAATTAAAAATGTTATAACTATCAACGTCAGTTGCCACGATCGAATTGCACCACCAGACTTCCTGTTGCAATATTTCACACTCCCTAGTCTATTCTACTCTCACTTCACACAGATAATCATCAGAGAGTGGAAGGTTTGCTGCTCAGCTGCAATTCAGTTCATAAAGGAGGCAGAAACTTCATCATGAACGCATCAAATGTCACGACAGAGGACCGGGTTTATGCTGGGGTCTTTGGCTGCATTATGGTGATAGGTCTGCCTCTCAATGCAGTCGCACTGTGGATTCTTTGTCGCCGCCACAGCCTCAAATCGCCCAACGCTGTCTTCATGGTCAACCTGGCACTCTCAGACCTGCTAGTCATCATCTCTTTGCCCATGAGGATCTACTTTCACGCCACCCGTGAATGGCCTCTGAACAATATGGGATGCCTCATCATCACAATGCTTTTTCGCAACAACATCCGCTCCAGCGCCTTCTTCATCACTTTCATCAGCGTGGACAGACTTCTGGCTGTGGTTTATCCTCTGAGGTCACGCCATCTTCGAACTTCATCTAATGCCTGGAAAGGAGCAGCAATGGTCTGGCTATTTGTGCTAGTATTGAATGTTCCAGAGAGACTGGACTTTCCAAAAAATGCCAACATTAGTTGTTTTGATTTCAGTCCTAAAAGGAGACCAGGTTTAACTAACGATATAGCAAATGTACATCTTGTGTTAATCGTCACAATGCTAGCAGTCAACATTGTGTGCACTGTTATGGTGGCTTGGGTACTGCGTAGACATCTCATTGACTCTGCGATCAACAACAAGATGAATGTAATGCTGATATTTGTCATGAACTTGGTTTTGTTCACTATCTGTTTCCTACCTTTGTCAATAGGTGTAGTTACAGTTAAACCTACTGAATTAAAGCCATTGATATGTCTTAGTGCTGTGAACTGTTGTCTAGATCCATTCTTATATTACTTTTCCTTTGATGGCTTCTGGAAGAAAAAAGAAGATGCGGATCCAGCAAGAGAGCAGTAACCTTAGGACATGCTATTTCAATGTAATTCTAGTCACATTAAGGTTTTCCTATTTTCCAAAAAAGTGATTGTGTTGCAATGGGACAGGTATTTTGTTCAATTGTATTGGGTTTTTCTTTTCTTTTTTAGGTAATTGTTTAATAAAATGTTTCTGAAGCTTTGAACAACAATGATGGACTAAGATTGTAAAAGGCTTGTTATTAGAGTCAGGAAATTTTGGCAAAATTTGAACTCTTCTTCTGTTTTCAAAGAATTGTTAATAGTTGGGGAAATATGCTCATCTGAGAATTAGACATAGAGGCAGATCTTATAGCACATAAACAGGAAAGGTGGAGTTGCTGGTAGACTTTTCTCAGCTTCAGTCAGAGACAATCTGTTACCCCTGTGATGGTGTTGTTCCTGTACCATCAAAACAATGTTAGTCCAGCTGCAACATCGCAACTGACCAATCACATTGTCAGAGCATTCAGTTTGCATTAGCTAAGAAGCTAACTAATGATATTAAAAACTATCACAAGCAAAGCAAGCTAAATTTGCCAAACAGCAAACCTAATTTGATAATGAATTTCTTATATTGCATTAATTAATAGTAAAAAACCCACTTGAAACATTTACTATTTGTTCCAGAAGAGAGTTTATATAAACAAAGGTATTTTTGTTTTCTTTTTTCCACCGTTGCATAGCTTTGACATCACACAACGTGACTGGTCCGTTGCAGCATTACTCTTCATTGTAATAATACTCATCCAGGATGATCAACAGTGCAGCTATCTGGTAATTGCTAATAGTTACATTTTTTAAATGAGTGTGCATATCAACCAGGCTTACATTCATACTGACTGTTCTGACCTGCCTGACCTTTACAAATACCTCATGAAGTGCTGTTCAGTGTTCTGAACTTCAGCTACTTCAGCTGCTACTGAGGAGAGGGGCTGTGTGCTTGCCTGTGTGCAGGAGGAAGGTAAAGACAGCACCGATGACATCTAATCTGATAGCAATTTTTGATAGCAATTTTTAGTATGAATAAGTATCTGTTTATAAACACACAAACGCACATATATATATATATATATATAACCATAAATATAAAGCATCTTGCAGCAGTGAACAAAACTTGAGAAGACTTACTTGTTGAACAGTTTATATTTGAGTTTATTACAAGTTCTACTATGAAATTTGATCAATGGCTTTTTATTCCTTAGTAACCATTTGTGTCAATTATTTCTAAACTTCGTTACATCTTATAAAACTATTTTTGCTTTTTTAGCTAAGAAGATATTACATTAAAAAAAATTCAAAACCATGTGAAAAACAAATTGTTTTATTCTTTTACGTAAGTGATATAACTCTTAGATTGCATCATTACATTTCCTGTTGCAATACTTGACTTTTTAACCTCTCCAGTCATCTCACTTGATACAGCTAAAGATCACAGAGATGAATGTGTGAGTGTTGTGCTCAGCTGCAGTTTTAATCAAGGGTATGTATACATTTCTTTTATCGCCATGAGCACATTAAACATTCACTATGGCCGCACAGGTTTATGCTGGGGCAATATGATTGTTTCAGATCTGCTGTTGGTCATTATCATCTCTTACTTTCATCTTGCCATAAATAATATCCTAATGAGTAGAGCTGTTAATATCAGCTGATATGTCACGTGTTGCATTTGAAAACAGCGAACTTAATTTACGTCAGCAACCACAACCAGAGTTTCCTGTTCCATGGTAGCTCTCCTCACGTCACACAGATGAACAGCACAGAAGGACATGTTCGCTGCTTAGCTGCAATACTTCATAAAGGACCAAAAAGAACGTCTTTTCTGATCATGAACACATCAAATGTCATCACAGAAGACCGGGTTTATGCTGGGGTCTTTGGCTGCGTGATGGTGATAGGTCTGCCTCTCAATGCAGTCGCACTGTGGATTCTTCTTCGCCGCCACAGCCTCAAATCACCCAACGCTGTCTTCATGGTCAATCTAGCATTCTCAGACCTTCTACTCATCATCTCTTTGCCCATGAGGATCTACTTTCATGCCACTGGCACCTGGCCTCTGAGCAATATGGCGTGCCTCATCATTACAATGCTCTTTCGTGACAACATCCGTTCCAGGGCTATGTTTATCACCTTCATCAGTGTGGACAGATTGCTGGCTGTGGTTTATCCTCTGAGGTCACGCCATTTAAGAACCTCATCCAATGCCTGGAAAGGAGCTGCATTCGTCTGGAGTTTTTTGCTGGTGGTGAATATCCGAGAGAGTTTGGACTTCCTAGAACATTTGCAGGACCACACTCAACCTACCTGTTTTAAATCTTATGACTCTTACGAGCCTTTATTGAGTAAAACTCGATTAGCAGTTATTTACCTTCAGATTGTGTTACTGGTCACAATGCTAACAGTCAACATTGTGTGCACCGTTATGGTGTCTTGGACTCTGCACAGACATCTCAGTGACTCTGCAAAGGTCAACAACAAGATGAAAGTTATGCTGATCTTTGTCATGAACTTGGTTTTGTTTGCCATGTTCTTACCTGTGCCTATAGGAATGGCTGCACATGGCAAAGAAATCATGCCGCTGGTATGTCTTACTGTTTCTAACTGCTGTCTGGATCCTCTGTTGTATTACTTTTCTTTTGACTCCTTTTGGAAGAAAAAGGAAGATGCAACGAACGGAGGAGAAATGTAGATGCTAGACATGATATTTTTGGTATGATATTTTCTTTTTGACATGCATTCTTTTCTTTTTTTGGTGAACTAATTTGTTATTGCCCAAAATGCTCATTTAGTTCAAGCATATTTTCCCAATTCCTAAATTCTGAAACTGAGCTTATTGTACTATTGTGTGTCTTTTGACTCGCCTCTCTCTGCTTTCTTGTCTTTCCACTCACCCCCAATCATTTGTGGCAGCTGGTGCCCCTCCCTGACCCTGGGTTTGTAGGAAGTTTCTTCCTGTTAGAATGGAACTTTTTTTCTACCCACTGTTACCACAGGTTTGTTCAGAGGGGGTTCAGTCATGGAATTTTGGGGGTTTCATTCTAATATTGTGGGTTCCTTATTTTATAATATAAAGCACCTTTGGGTGACTGTTGTTGTGAATTGGTGCTATATAAATAAAATCGAATGAAATTTTCACCAGTAACTCAACAATAATTGTCAATTAAATGTACTTGTGAAGCTTAGGCAGTGGGAGAGATAGAGAAAAGACTTGTTAGCTTCACAGTTTTATAAAACTATTCTTCAAATTTAAAGCTTCAGGACTGTAGCTGATTTATTGTACATTTTGTACACTTGACGACTGAGGAAACAACCTGTCTTTATCTGCTGGAGAGTTTAAAAAGACCTCCGGAAGTCCATACCACAGAACAAGATACTGTCAAGCACGTAAAACAAACCACATTTTAACAGAAACCTTTTAACTCTTCACACACTGTTCATCACAATGCTCTTTAACAACAACATCCTCTCCAGCGCCAACTTCATCCCTGTCATCAGCTTGGAACATCTGATGGCTGTGGTTTTTCCTTGACGCCATGCCATCTTAGACCCTCGTCCTGTGCCTGAAAAGGATCTGCGCTCGTCTGGCTCATTTTGCGGGTGGAGAAATTATAGATAATGTGAGGTTTTGAAAGCGTTTGAACAATCTTGAATTTCTCAGGGCTCTAAGAGTCATAAAAAGGTTAATCTGCATCATCAAAGCTTCAAATACCAAAAGAATCTAGGCTGTTTTATGAGAATTCATTCATTTTTTGCTAATTATTTGTAACATTTTATGAAATAAGCTTATTTGTGAAAAACAGGAAATCTCAAGTTTACATGTCTCTATGCAAAGTTCAAATCGAGAGCTCATTGCACAACTCCTGGGAAAAAAAGGAAATAGCTGGCTCTGTAACTGTGGAAACACTTTTGTGCATTGGTGTAGACCTGCAGCCTGGTTTGGTTTGTCTTTTTCACAGTAAAACTAGTTTATAGATGTAAAACAGTAAAACAAAATGGTAAAAACTTGCAACTGGTTTTAATGCTACCTGTTTGTCAGTGGGAGTTGGGAAAAATACAGCCTTTAAATTTAGTCTTGGATACGGATGTTAATAGTATTGGTTCTAAATGTTGTCAAATTGTATAAAAAGTGTGTTTATTGTTTGTCAAACAAGATATTTCAATTAAAAATGTTATAACTATTAACGTCAGCGGCCGCGATCGAATTGCACCACCAGATTTCCTGTTGCAATATTTCACACTCCCTAGTCTAATCAACCCTCACTTCACACAGATAATCATCAGAGAGTGGAAGGTTTGCTGCTCAGCTGCAATTCAGTTCATAAAGGAGGAAGAAACTTCATCATGAACGCATCAAATGTCATGACAGAGGACCGGGTTTATGCTGGGGTCTTTGGCTGCATTATGGTGATAGGTCTGCCACTCAATGCAGTCGCACTGTGGATTCTTCTTCGCCGCCACAGCCTCAAATCGCCCAACGCAGTCTTCATGGTCAACCTGGCACTCTCAGACCTGCTAGTCATCATCTCTTTGCCCATGAGGATCTACTTTCACGCCACCCGTGAATGGCCTCTGAGCAATATGGCGTGCCAATTCATCACAATGCTTTTTCGCAACAACCTCCGCTCCAGCGCCTTCTTCATTACTTTCATCAGCGTGGACAGACTTCTGGCTGTGGTTTATCCTCTGAGGTCACGCCATCTTCGAACTTCATCTAATGCCTGGAAAGGAGCAGCAATGGTCTGGCTATTTGTGCTGGTATTGAATGTTCCAGAGACTTTGGACTTTGTAAAAAATGCCAACAGTAGTTGTTTTGATTTCAGTCCTGAAAGGAGACCAGGTTTAACTAAAGGTATAGCATTTGTATATTTTGTGTTAATCGTCACAATGCTAGCAGTCAACATTGTGTGCACCCTTATGGTGTCTTGGGTACTGCGTAGACATCTCAGTGTCTCTGCGATCAACAACAAGATGAATGTAATGCTGATCTTTGTCATGAACTTGGTTTTGTTTACTATCTGTTTCCTACCTTTGTCAATAGGTGTAGTTACAGTTAAACCTACTGAATTAAAGCCATTGATATGTCTTAGTGCTGTAAACTGTTGTCTAGATCCATTTTTATATTACTTTTCCTTTGATGGCTTCTGGAAGAAAAAAGAAGATGCGGATCCGGCAAGAGAGCAGTAACCTTAGGACATGCTATTTCAATGTATAATTCCAGTCATATTATGGTTCCTATTTTCCAAAAAAAGTGATTGTGTAGCCATGGGACAGGTATTTTGTTCAACTGTATTGGGAGTTTTTTTTTTATTTATTTTTTTGTAGGTAATTGTTTAATAAAATGTTTCTAAAGCTTCAAATAACAATGATGGACTAAGATTGTAAAAGGCTTGTTATTAGAGTCAGGAAATTTTGGCAAATTTTGAACACTTCTTCTGTTTTCAAAGAATTGTTAATAGTTGGGGAAATATGCTCATCTGAGAATTAGACATAGAGGCAGATCTTATAGCACATAAACAGGAAAGCTGGAGTTGCTGGTAGACTTTTCTCAGCTTCAGTCAGAGACAATGGTCGTGTCCAAATTCATGGGCTGCATCCTCCTGAGGCCGCATTTGTAGACCTATTACGTCACAGCGACACGCCGAAGGCTGTCCAAATTCGCAGACTCCTCCGAATGCAGCCGACAAATGCGTCCTCCTTTTCCCCGAATTTGAAGGATGGGTCGGGTGTGTCCTTCGTGGCCCACTATATCCCAGAATTCATAGCGCGGCCCAGCCAAACTCCGGTTTCCAACAATGGCGGCTGCTACTAAGTTTTAAAATTACTCTTACTAATCTTTCTGAGTCACAACATAAACTTTTAACATATTTTCAGGCGAGAAAGTAGCTGTGTAAACATCAAATATCTGCTCGGTTTATTAAGATATCGCATATTTAAAAAAGTGCTTTGACGTTTTCGGAGACGTCTGTTACCCACCAGCTCGATAGCTAGCAGGGAGCTCAAGGGTCACTGAAGCCGCCGAGAACGGCACAACTCCCGGCACATCATTTTCAGATCACTGCGGACTTTCGCTACTCAGGTTAAACGTAATATATGTCACTTAGACAACCTAAAAATGTTATTGTTGGGCTTTTTTCAGTGTTTTGTTTGTTAGTGAGTAAATCGGTTTGGCTGAAATTAAAGTTATTAGATTAGATAAAATAAAACTTTATTAATCCCCCGGGTGGGTTCCTCCTTGGTTTTCACACAGCTGACTAAACGTCAAACAGAAAACTGATTAAAAAGAAGTATGAGATGGTCGAGAATTTACGCCAGTGTCCTGTTATAGTTTAGATAGCAAGGAGCAGACAGCCGAGTTTATTAAACTCCACCGACACAGCGGTGACGCAAATCTGAAGGCTAGACCGTCCAATTTCCCCAGCGGTTTACTTCCGGCCTACCCGACCTTCTGAGGACTCGGCCCACGTAGACCGCGAAGGCCGGGTCCTCAGGAGGATGCAGCCCATGAATTTGGACACGACCATTCTGTTACCCCTGTGATGGTGTTGTTCCTGTATCATCAAAGCAATGTTAGTCCAGCTGCAACATCGCAACTGACCAATCACATTGTCAGAGCATTCAGTTTGCATTAGCTAAGAAGCTAACTAATGATATTAAAAACTATCACAAGCAAAGCAAGCTAAATTTGCCAAACAGCAAACCTAATTTGATAATGAATTTCTTATATTGTATTAATTAATAGAAAAAACCCACTTGAAACATTTACTATTTGTTCCAGAAGAGAGTTTATATAAACAAAGGTATTTTTGTTTTCTTTTTTCCACCGTTGCATAGCTTTGACATCACACAACGTGACTGGTCCATTGCAGCATTACTCTTCATTGTAATAATACTCATCCAGGATGATCAACAGTGCAGCAATCTGGTAATTGCTAATAGTTACATTTTTTAAATGAGTGTGCATATCAACCAGGCTTACATTCATACTGACTGTTCTCACCTGCCTGACCTTTACAAATACCTCATGAAGTGCTGTTCAGTGTTCTGAACTTCAGCTACTTCAGCTGCTACTGAGGAGAGGGGCTGTGTGCTTGCCTGTGTGCAGGAGGAAGGTAAAGACAGCACCGATGACATCTAATCTGATAGCAATTTTTAGTATCAATAAGTATCTGTTTATTCACACACACACACACACACACACACACACACACACACACACACACACACACACATATATCTATAAGCATAAATATAAAGCATCTTGCAGCAGTGAACAAAACTTGAGAATACTTACTGGTGAACAGTTTATTATTGAGTTTATTATAAGTTCTACTATGAAATTTGATCCCTGGCTTTTTATTACTTAATAACCATTCGTGTCAATTATTTCTAAACTTTGTTACATCTTATAAAACTATGTTTGCTTTTTTAGATAAGAAGATATTACATTAAAAAAAATTCAAAACCATGTGAAAAACAAATTGTTTTATTTTTTTACGTAAGTGATATAACTCCTGTTGCAATACTTGACTTTTTAACCTCTCCAGTCATCTCACTTGATACAGCTAAAGATCACAGAGATGAATGTGTGAGTGTTGTGCTCAGCTGCAGTTTTAATCAAGGGTATGTATACATTTCTTTTATCGCCATGAGCACATTAAACATTCACTATGGCCGCACAGGTTTATGCTGGGGCAATATGATTGTTTCAGACCTGCTGTTGGTCATTATCGTCTCTTACTTTCATCTTGCCATAAATCATATCCTAATGAGTAGAGCTGTTAATATCAGCTGGTATGTCATGTGTTGGATTTGAAAACAGCAAACTTAATTTACATCAGTAACCGCAACGAGGGTTTCCTGTTCCATGCTAGCTCTCCTCACGTCGCACAGATGAACAGCACAGAAGGACGTTCGCTGCTTGGCTGCAATACTTCATAAAGGACGAAAAAGAACGTCTTTTCTGATCATGAACATATCAAACAGCACCACAGAAGATGAACAGGTGTATGTGTTACACCCCTGAAAACAGGGGGAAAAGAATCACGAGAGTGATTATGACTTGCGTCTCTCATGCAGTAGTTTATTGCAGTGAAAATGAACAGAAACGTTTCACATTCTGTACTGCTTACTGTCACATGGTGGAAGACAAACACTAAATAATAAACCAAAATACTAAAGTGCTTACTATATTATGCCAGAAGAGGTTTCCTGACAAAATGGCTGACAAAAGCGGCGTTTTTAGCTCCTGCCGTTATCTTAATGGCCATTATACAGTACAAAACTGAGGCTCAAAACCGCCACGTATATGTGCACAAAACTGTAATATAATGCTTCTAACGCTTAAAAAACAATGAAGGATTACCTCTTAAATATCTTGACAGTGTACAAATTGGAAATATATCAACTTTTGAACACTTTTACCCCTGAAAACAGGGGGAAAAGAATCACGAGAGTGATTATGACTTGCGTCTCTCATGCAGTAGTTTATTGCAGAGAGGAGAACGCGCGAAAGCCCCCTAGTGGAGAATAGAGACACTACTAATCGATCCCAGAAAAGGCTTACTAGCCGATCACTGATGTATAGATTGCATTTCTCTAAAGTAACATGAAAGCCATTAATAGAACATGAAAAATAATAAACTCTTAACCATTTTCTTACCATATTTACATTATTTTTGTCCTTATATCAACTGATATGAATTAGTATTAACTGAACAGTTTTATATGCAGTAGTCCTTGAACAGTAGTCCTTCAACCTGTCACACTCTCCCCCACTCAAAAAATGTGGTCCCGACATTATACCAACAAATTGCTTTTCAATTCAATTCAATTCAATTTTATTTATATAGCTCCAAATCACAACAAAAGTCGCCTCAAGGCACATTATATTGTACAGTAGATAGCACAATAATAAATACAGAGAAAAACCCAACAATCATATGACCCCCTATGAGCAAGCACTTTGGCGACAGTGGGAAGGAAAAACTCCCTTTTAACAGGAAGAAACTTCCGGCAGAACCAGGCTCAGGGAGGGGTGGCCATCTGCTGCAACCGGTTGGGGTGAAAGAAGGAAAACAGGATGAAAGACATTCTGTGGAAGAGAGACAGAGATTAATAACAGATATGATTCGATGCAGAGAGGTCCGTTAACACATAGTGAGTGAGAAAGGTGACTGGAAGGGAAAAACTCAATGCATCATGGGAATCCCCGGCAGCCTACGTCTATTGCAGCATAACTAAGGGAAGATTCAGGGTCACCTGGTCCAGCCCTAACTATATGCTTTAGCAAAAAGGAAAGTTTTAAGCCTAATCTTGAGAGTAGAGATAGTGTCTGTCTCCCGAATCCAAACTGGAAGCTGGTTCCACAGAAGAGGGGCCTGAAAACTGAAGGCTCTGCCTCCCATTCTACTTTTAAATACTCTAGGAACAGCAAGTAGGCCTGCAGTGCGAGAGCGAAGTGCTCTAATAGGATGATATGGTACTACAAGGTCATTAAGATAAGATGGGGCCTGATTATTTAAGACCTTGTATGTGAGGAGCAGAATTTTGAATTCAATTCTGGATTTAACAGGAAGCCAATGAAGGGAAGCCAAAACAGGAGAAATATGCTCTCTCTTTCTAGTCCCTGTCAGTACCCTTGCTGCAGCATTTTGGATCAGCTGAAGGCTTTTCAGCGAGTTTTTAGGACATCCTGATAATAATGAATTACAGTAGTCCAGCCTGGAAGTAATAAATGCATGAACTAGTTTTTCAGCATCACTCTGAGACAGGATATTTCTAATTTTAGAGATGTTGCGCAAATGGAAGAAAGCAGTCTTACATATTTGTTTAATATGTGCATTGAAGGACATGTCCTGGTCAAAAATGACTCCAACGTTCCTCACAACATTACTGGAGGCCAAGGTAATGTCATCCAGAGTAAGAATCTGGTTAGATACCATATTTCTAAGATTTTCAGGGCCGAGTACAATAACCTCAGTTTTATCTGAATTAAGAAGCAGAAAGTTAGCGGCCATCCAGGTCTTTATGTCTTTAAGACATTCCTGCAGTTTAACTAATTGGTCTGTGATACCTGGCTTCATGGACAGATAGAGCTGGGTGTCATCTGCATAGCAGTGAAAATTTATGCTATGTCTTCTAATGATGCTGCCTAAGGGAAGCATGTATAATGTAAATAGAATTGGTCCTAGCACTGAACCCTGTGGAACACCATAATTTACCTTAGTGTGTGAAGAGGACTCTCCACTTACTTGAACAAATTGGAGTCTATTAGATAGATATGATACAAACCACTGCAGTGCAGTACCTGTAATACCTACAGCATGTTCTAATCGCTCTAATAGGATATTATGGTCAACAGTATCGAACGCAGCACTGAGGTCTAGCAGGACAAGCACAGAGATGAGTCCACTGTCAGAGGCCATAAGAAGATCATTTGTAACCTTCACTAAAGCTGTTTCTGTGCTGTGATGAGCTCTGAAACCTGACTGAAACTCTTCAAATAAGCCATTCCTCTGCAGATGATCTGTTAGCTGTTTGACAACTACTCTTTCAAGGATTTTTGATATGAAAGGAAGTTTGGAGATTGGCCTATAATTAGCTAAGACAGCTGGGTCTAGAGATGGCTTTTTAAGTAAAGGTTTAACTACAGCCACCTTGAAGGCCTGTGGTACATAGCCGATTATTAGAGATAGGTTGATCATATTTAAGATCGAAGAATTAATTAATGGCAGGACTTCTTTGAGCAGTTTTGTAGGAATGGGGTCTAAAAGACACGTTGATGGTTTGGAGGAAGTAATTATTGAAGTTAACTCAGAAAGATCAATTGGAGAAAAAGAGTCTAACTTAACATTGATGGTACTAAAAGTAGCTGTAGATAATATTACATCTGTGGGATGATTATTGGTAATTTTTTCTCTAATGATAAAAATTTTATTTGTGAAGAAGTTCATGAAGTCATTACTAGTTAACGTTAAAGGGATGGTTGGCTCAGTAGAGCTCTGACTTTTTGTCAGCCTGGCTACAGTGCTGAAGAGAAACCTGGGCTTATTTTCTTCAATCAGTGACGAATAGTAAGATGTTCTGGCTTTGCAGAGGGCTTTCTTATAAAGCAGCAAACTATTTCAACAGGCTAAATGATGATCCTCTAAATTTGTGACACGCCATTTCCTCTCCAGCTTACGAGTTATCTGCTTTAGGCTATGTGTTTGAGAATTATACCACGGAGTCAGGCACTTCGGATTTGAGGCCTTAGATTTCACAGGAGCTACAGTATCCAGAGTCGTACGTAGTGAGGAGGTAAAATTATTAACAAGATAATCGACCTCTGTTGGAGTAGCGTTCAGATAGCTGCTCTGCTCTATGTTGGTACAGGGCATTGAAGATGATAACAGTGGGTGGATTATATTCTTAAACTTAGTTACAGCACTTTCAGAAAGACATCTACCACTATCTTTTCAGTCTATATTCTCTTGTAGTCAGGACATCAACAGTAGAGTGAACCAATGTCCTCAATTCTGTGGGTTTAACACCTGTTTCACCACAGTCCATCACTGGTGACTGAAGACAAAGTCTATAACCAGTCCATATGTGAGTCTTCACAAAGTCTATTGTCTATGGTTGTAATCCACAGATGGGGAAAAGTTAATGTCTTTTTCTTGATGACAGTCTGTAAGTCCAGTTTTCAAGTCATCCGTTAAAAAGTGTCAACTTACATTCCATACAAACCAATGGGCTGAGTGCAGTATGACTGCACAGCTGGAAACCATGGGACCAGACCCGGGTACACAGGAAGCAGTTGCGGTGCTGGCTGAACACTTTAGCAGGATGGGGTGCCCAGTTGGTCATACGTCATCCGTCTCGGCGGGTGTGTCTCTCGCTGTGGCCGCTGAGGTGACTCTTCCTCAAGTCTCTCGAGTACAACAGGTGGGGGAGGAGCAGGTATGTCACCTGCAGTGGGCTCTGCCTCCTCACAAGTTGTCTCCACGACAGCTGGGTCAGGCGCCTCCAGACGGTCTCCAGCAAGAGGCTCTGGTGTTGGTGCAAGAGCAGGGGTTGAAGCTGCGGGCTGAGACGTTGCTGTAAGAAGTTCTTGATCTGATGGCTGGGACACAGGTTGAGGTGGTGCGTAATGACAGCGGTATTCATCAACACTGCCCTCATCATCAGAATCTGGCACAACAGCGACGGGTTTATCAACCTTTTTCTGTTCATGTCTTGTACGATTATCTTTTTCAGGCACTTTTTCAAAAGGTAAGTGGTCACATGACATAAGCAAGTTTCTGTGAAGCACTCTAGAGCGCCCTCTGCCTCTCTCCGGTCTTACCTCATAGATAGGGAGGTCAGGCCCCATTTGTCTGACTACTGTGTGAACAGTGTCCTCCCAATAGTCTCTCAGTTTCCCTGGGCCTCCTCTAGGTGTCAGGTTTTTGACCAGAACTCTCTCGCCAGGTTGTAACACAGAACTCCTTACTTTTGTGTCGTAGTGTCTTTTGCTCTTTTCAGCAGCTTTCTTTGCATTCTCATTTGCTATAGAGTATGCTTGTTCCATGCCCTTTCTCCATTTTTCAACATAGTCTCTGTGGTCACTAAAATCTGTTTCTGAGTACAGTCCAAAGAGCATATCTACTGGTAGCCTGGGTGACCGTCCAAACAGTAGGTAAAATGGGGAGTAGCCAGTGACTTCACAACGTGTGCAGTTATATGCATACATTAACTTGTTGATAGATTCCTTCCAGTTTGACTTTTGTGTTTCAGTTAGTGTTCTAAGCATTTGCAACAATGTCCTGTTCATACGTTCAACTTGACCGTTCCCCATTGGGTGATAGGGTGTTGTCCTAGAACCGGCCATGCCACACAGTTTCTTGAGCTGACTGAATAGCTGATTTTCAAATTCACCTCCTTGGTCATGGTGAATGCGACAGGGGAAGCCAAACTTTAGGGCATAGTCATTGAATATCAGGTTTGCAGCAGTTTTGCCTGACTTTGAGGTGGTGGCATAAGCTTGCGCAAAACGTGTGAAGTGGTCAGTTTCACTAAATATATTCATAACCACCTTTGCATTTTTCAAGATGGAGAAAGTCTATACATACCAGCTCAAAGGGCTGCGTAGTTACAATGTTTGTTAAAGGAGGTCTTGTTTCATGGCTGGGCTTTTTCTGCTTTACACAGGAAAAAACGTTGGTCACATAATGCTCAATGTCTGCCTGCATGTGTGGCCAAAAGAAGCGTTTACGTATCAAAGACACTGTGCGATCAACACCTTGATGGCCCATATTATTGTGTAGCTCTTCAAGTACAGTCTTTTTGAACTGATCTGGCAGGACTAGTTGTTTCCGGGCAGAAGTGAGTCTGTACAAGATGCCATGGTTATCTAGCGTTAACTTGCCCCACTCTCTGAACAAGCATTTTGTCTTAGGGTCAAATGTTCTTAGCTCTTTGGGCAGTGGTTTTGAATCTGTCTGTTTACACTGTAATACAGGGCTTATAACAGGATCAGACTTTTGCGCTTCATTAAGCTGTTCTTTTGGTATGGGTGTAAATGTTGCTTCTGCTGGCTCACCTTCTGCTGTGACTGACATTGCTGCAGCTGACAGTGTCCATGTGGCAGGTGTGCCTTTCTGTACCTCAATGGCCTGGATAGCAGCTGAGATAGTGTCCGGTGGCACTTCCTCAGAACAGTCTCTCATTAAGGTTTCTACATCAAGTGGCATTCTTGATAAAGCATCTGCGTCACTGTTTTCCTTCCCTGGTTTGTACTTAATGGTGAAGTGAAAATCAGCGAGCTCAGCGACCCATCTTGATGTGGTGGCATTCAGTTCAGGTTGTTATCGCTATAGACAGTAAATGTACAAATAGTACAAATAGTACAAATAGTCTCTGAATTTGTCAGTGATAGCCCACTTCAATGCTAAAAATTCTAGTTTTCCTGCATGGAAGTGGTAGTTTTTTTTCAGCTGCTGTTAGAGTACGGGAGCCATAAGCAATAACTCGCAGCTTACCATCTTGTCTCTGGTACAACACGGCGCCTAGCCCTTTGTGTGAGGCGTCTGTGTGTACGATGAACGGCTGTGTGAAATCTGGGAATCCCAGCACTGGTGGGTGGAGCAAACAGTCTATTAGTTCCTCAAGTGCACTTTGATGCTGGTCAGTCCACACGATTTGTTTTGAGGAGGGCACAACTTGACTGGCTCTCTTTGGTCTTGCCTTTGGCCCTTTTGTGGTGTCTGAGTTCTCTGTGGTTTTGTCAGCTTTTAACAGTTCATACAAACAACCTGCTTTTCTGGAGAAGTCTTTTATGTATTGTCTGTAGTAGGAGAGAAGGCCTAACATTTTTCTGAGCTGACCAACATTTTGTGGTTTTATACCTTTGAGTGCTTTGACTGCTTCTGTCACGATCCTGGGTCCTTTTGACCCAGCGTTTTGTGTTTTCTACTAGTGTCATTTTGGTTCTGTTCTTCCTCCGGTTTAGTGTTGTTCTGTTCTGCCGTCTACCCTTGTGTTAAGTCCGCGTTTGCTAGTCTGTGTCTTTGTGTGTATGTGTTTCCTGTTTTATTGTGACGGTCTGTGCCTTATGTCAGTGTGTCCTGTTTACGTTCCTCCACCTCGTCAGCTGTGATGTCTTCCAGGTGTGTTCCCCTCCTGTTTCCCTTCCCCTGATTCCTGGCGTGTGTATTTATAGTGTGTGTTACCTCGTCCTCGTCGCTGGTTCGTCTGTGTTGTTTCCCCTCGTTCTCCCTGCGTCTCGCCATGTGTGATTTCCCGGACCTCCTGCATCTGTGTTTCTGGTTTGTTTTGTTAGTTTCACCCAGTTTAGGTTTTTCAGTTCTCGTTCACCTGCCTTTGTTGTTTGTACCACGCGTGTAATAAAGACTCACCTGCACCAGAGCTGCCGCCTTTTGGGTCCTCTTTATAAACTCCACACGCCCGCCACACCGGGCGTGACAGCCTGGGAACCAGCCACCATGGACCCTCGGCATTCAATCCATCCGAGGAGCTCCAAGATGACATCGCTTATAATGTGGAGATTCTCCTCGGAAGTGGCTGGAGAACCCTCCGTATGAGCTTCGCCGTGCTGTTGAAAGCCGGCTTCAACGGCTCTTTTCTGGCCTGCCTTGGCTTTTGGGATCTCTTCCTCCGACCATGCAGGCTTTTCTCCGGCGCACACCTCACCTTCTCTCAGCCACCCTGCCTCGCTGCCCGACTTGTCGGAGGTGAACTTGCCCGGCCCGTCAGAGCCATCTGCGGGGAAAGAACGCCGATCGGCGCGCCCGGCGCGCACCCCACAGCCGGACGTTCGGACTTCTAATTCGCCGGCTGTGGTGAGTGAGGACTCTTTTCCGTTTTCGGACTGTTTGACTGTTCATTCTGGGGCTGTGTTCTGTGCAGCAGATAATGATAGGAACAGCTTATCGCCTGCTCTGCAGGTCTCAGCTCAGTTAGCTGCCCGCAGCCATTCTCAGCTCAGTTAGCTGCCCGCAGCCATTCTCAGCTCAGTTAGCAGCCTCGCAGCCATTCTCAGCTCAGTTAGCAGCCTCGCAGCCATTCTCAGCTCAGTTAGCAGCCTCGCAGCCATTCTCAGCTCAGTTAGCAGCCTCGCAGCCATTCTCAGCTCAGTTAGCTGCCTCGCAGCCATTCTCAGCTCTGTCTCCAGTGCCACACTCTGCTCAGTCTCCAGTGCCACACTCTGCTCAGTCTCCAGTGCCACACTCTGCTCAGTCTCCAGTGCCTCACTTAGCTGCTCAGTCTCCAGTGCCACACTCTGCTCAGTCTCCAGTGCCACACTCTGCTCAGTCTCCAGTGCCCCATTTAGCTGCTAAGTCTCCAGTGCCTCATTTAGCTGCTAAGTCTCCAGTGCCTCATTTAGCTGCTAAGTCTCCAGTGCCTCACTTAGCTGCTAAGTCTCCAGTGCCTCACTTAGCTGCCCAGCCTCCAGTAGCTCACTTAGCTGCCCAGCCTCCAGTAGCTCACTTAGCTGCCCAGCCTCCAGTAGCTCACTTAGCTGCCCAGCCTCCAGTAGCTCACTTAGCTGCCCAGCCTCCAGTAGCTCACTTAGCTGCCCAGCCTCCAGTAGCTCACTTAGCTGCCCAGCCTCCAGTAGCTCACTTAGCTGCCCAGCCTCCAGTAGCTCACTTAGCTGCCCAGCCTCCAGTAGCTCACTTAGCTGCCCAGCCTCCAGTAGCTCACTTAGCTGCCCAGCCTCCAGTAGCTCACTTAGCTGCCCAGCCTCCAGTAGCTCACTTAGCTGCCCAGTCTCCAGTGCTCCCAGTTTCACCTGCAGCCCAGGCCCCTGTGCCGCCTGTAGCTCAGGCCCCTGTGCCGCCTGTAGCTCAGGCCCTGTGCCGCCTGTAGCTCAGGCCCTGTGCCGCCTGTAGCTCAGGCCCTGTGCCGCCTGTAGCTCAGGCCCCTGTGCCGCCTGTAGCTCAGGCCCCTGTGCCGCCTGTAGCTCAGGCCCCTGTGCCGCCTGTAGCTCAGGCCCCTGTGTCCCCCGTAGCTCCGTCGCTCATTCCGTCACCAGTCTCACACACTCACTTCATGCAGGGAGAAGGTCTAAGTTCCTCCCAGGGAGATTCCTGCGCTTTAGCTGCTTCAAGCGAAGTAATGCACTCCAGGGCCTCCCCAGAAGCTAGGTTTCACCCCCCAGCTGTTTCTGGACCCCTGAAGATTAAGCAGCTCTCAGAGAACTCCTCCGTGTCAGTGTTGCCTGGGCAAAACCAGTGCTCGGTGCATTGCCAGTCACCTCTGTGTCAGCTAGTGGCCTCCATGACCGCTGGCTCAGTCATGGCTTCCGCTGGAGGGTCCGAGGGACCGCTCCGGCCTTCGTTTCCTGTCGTCGCTGGAGGGTCCAAGGGACCGCTCCGGCCTTTGCTTCCTGTCGTCGCTGGAGGGTCCAAGGGACCGCTCCGGCCTTTGCTTCCTGTCGTCGCTGGAGGGTCCAAGGGACCGCTCCGGCCTTTGCTTCCTGTCGTCGCTGGAGGGTCCAAGGGACTGCTCCGGCCTTTGCTTCCTGTCGTCGCTGGAGGGTCCAAGGGATCCGTCCGGCCTTTGCCTCCTGTCGTCGCTGGAGGGTCCAAGGGATCCGTCCAGCCTGCAGCGCCTCCGTCTCCGGCTTCCACGCCGCCGCCAGCTGCAGCGCCTCCGTCTCCGGCTTCCACGCCGCCGCCAGCTGCAGCGCCTCCGTCTCCGGCTTCCACGCCGCCGCCAGCTGCAGCGCCTCCGTCTCCGGCTTCCACGCCGCCGCCAGCTGCAGCGCCTCCGTCTCCGGCTTCCACGCCGCCGCCTGCAGCGCTTCCGTCTCTGGCTTCCACACCAGCTGCCGCCTCTTCATTCACGCCAGCTGCAGCGCCTCCGTCTCCGGCTTCCACGCCGCCGCCAGCTGCAGCTTCACCATCCACGCCAGCGCAGCCTCACCATCTACGCCGCCAGCTGCAGCGCCGCCGCCTCCGGCTTCCACGCCGCCGCCTCCGGCTCCACGCCGCCGCCTGCAGCGCTTCCGTCTCTGGCTTCCACACCAGCTGCCGCCTCTTCATTCACGCCAGCTGCAGCGCCTCCGTCTCCGGCTTCACGCCGCCGCCAGCTGCAGCTTCACCATCCACGCCAGCGTAGCAACCTCACCATCTCGCCGCCAGCTGCAGCGCCGCCGCCTCCGGCTTCCACGCCGCCGCCTGCAGCGCCCGCGCCTCCGGCTTCCACGCCGCCGCCTGCAGCGCCGCCGCCTCCGGCTTCCACGCCGCCGCCTGCAGCACTTCCGTCTCTGGCTTCCATGCCAGCTGCCGCCTCTTCATTCACGCCAGCTGCAGCCTCACCATCTACGCCGCCAGCTGCAGTGCCTTCGTCTCCGGCTTCCACGCCGTCACCTGCGGCCTCTTCGTCTCCGGCTTCCACGCCGTCACCTGCGACCTCTTCGTCTCCGGCTTCCTCGCCGTCACCTGCGGCCTCTTCGTCTCGGCTTCCTCGCCCGTCACCTGCGGCCTCTTCGTCTCCGGCTTCCTCGCCGTCACCTGCGGCCTCTTCGTCTCCGGCTTCCTCGCCGTCACCTGCGGCCTCTTCGTCTCCGGCTTCCTCGCCGTCACCTGCGGCCTCATCGTCTCCGGCTTCCACGCCGTCACCTGCGGCCTCATCAGCGTCGCCTGGTCCAGCCTCCAGTCTTGGCGTCGCCTGGTCCTATCCCGTCGGGGTCTGCTGCTGACTGGCCACTTTCCAGGCCACTGGCCAGGCGACATCGCGCGCGTCGTGGGCGGCCCCGGACCGCCTTCGCCTGAGTCGCCGCCGCTGCCGTCCTCACGGCGGCCCCTGAACTGTGCCCGCGTCGCGGCGCCGCTGCCGTCCGCACGGCCGGCCTCCTGAACTGTTTCCTGGGCTCCGGTGCTGTCGGCCCCCTGGCCGACCCCCTGAACTGCTTCCACGTGGCCGCCGCTGCCTTCCGCACGGCCGGCCCCCTGAACTGCTTCCACGTGGCCGCCGCTGCCTTCCGCACGGCCGGCCCCTGAACTGCTTCCACGTGGCGCGCTGCCTTCCGCACGGCCGGCCCCTGAACTGTCTGGGCTCCGGTGCGGTCGGCCCCCTGGCCGTCCCCCTGAACTGTGCCCACGTCGGCACCGCTGCCGTCCTCACGGCCGGCCCCCTGAACTGTCCGGGCTCCTGGGTTGTCGGCCCCCGGGCCGGCCCCCTGACCTGGGTCCACATCGCCACCGTGGCCTTCCGCACGGTTGGCCCCCGGAACTGTTTGGACTCCTGTGCGGTCGGCCCCTGGCCGGCCCCTGAACTTTTTTCTGTTTTAGACTCTGTTTCCTTGGGCTCCAGTGTGTTTCTTTTGTTGTTTTTGGTGCTGGCTCGTGTTTTGCTTTTGGTTTTTTGTCCCTCTTGTGCTCCTGTTTTGGTTTTGCCTCGAGCCCTCCGTCCTGGACCCCCACCGCCCGCCCTGGTCGGGTTGTTTGTTGTGGTGTTTTTTTTTCTCTCTGGCTGTTTTGTTTCCTTGTTGGGCTGTCTGGGGCCAGCCTTTGACGGGGGGGTACTGTCACGATCCTGGGTCCTTTTGACCCAGCGTTTTGTGTTTTCTACTAGTGTCATTTTGGTTCTGTTCTTCCTCCGGTTTAGTGTTGTTCTGTTCTGCCGTCTACCCTTGTGTTAAGTCCGCGTTTGCTAGTCTGTGTCTTTGTGTGTATGTGTTTCCTGTTTTATTGTGACGGTCTGTGCCTTATGTCAGTGTGTCCTGTTTACGTTCCTCCACCTCGTCAGCTGTGATGTCTTCCAGGTGTGTTCCCCTCCTGTTTCCCTTCCCCTGATTCCTGGCGTGTGTATTTATAGTGTGTGTTACCTCGTCCTCGTCGCTGGTTCGTCTGTGTTGTTTCCCCTCGTTCTCCCTGCGTCTCGCCATGTGTGATTTCCCCGGACCTCCCTGCATCTGTGTTTCTGGTTTGTTTTGTTAGTTTCACCCAGTTTAGGTTTTTCAGTTCTCGTTCACCTGCCTTTGTTGTTTGTACCCACGCGTGTAATAAAGACTCACCTGCACCAGAGCTGCCGCCTTTTGGGTCCTCTTTATAAACTCCACACGCCCGCCACACCGGGCGTGACAGCTTCAAAGTCTGCAGGATCCACTTTACTGCCCTCTGCAGACACTATTCTGCCCAAATAGCGCACCTCAGACATGTCACACTTACTTGGCTTAAGCTTTATACCAAAGCCTCTCAATCTCTGGAGCACTTTTCTCATGTCCTCCAAGTGATTTTTGAACGTTTTGCTGTAAACTAATGTGTCATCCAGATAGGGGATGCAGATGTTGTCGTGCAGCCCATCCAGGCACTCTTCCATACAGCGTTGAAATGCTGCAGGGGCATTCATAAGTCCAAAGGGGATGCGAATCCACTCATATAATCCCCAGGGGGTCACAAAAGCAGTGAGTGGACGACTTTCTTCTGACATGAACCCCTGGTGGTATGCTTTCCCCTGATCTAAAAGCAAAAACCAGGAGTTTCCACCCAAACTGTCCATAATGTCCTGGACACGTGGGATGGCCTGGCGGTCAGGATGGGTTTTCCGATTCAAGTCTCTGTAGTCTATGCACAGTCTTAAAGTACCATCTTTTTTTCTAATACAAACGACTGGTGAGGAGTATGACGAGTCTGACTTTCTGACCCAGCCTTGTGCTATTAAATCATGCAGGTAACTTTTCATCTCTTGGTAGAGTGGCCGTGGCACAGACAGGTATGTGCGTTTGAGTGATTCGTTGTCTTTGAGTGAGATGGTCATTTTCAGTTTTTCAATACAGCCTATATCATTGTCTGTTTTAGAGAAAGAATGGCATTCCTCTCTGAGCATCTGTTTCGCTAATACTCTCTGCTCTTCACCCAGGTGGCTAAGATCTACAGGTGGGTCCCACTCTTCACTAGAGCCACACTGGGCTTGTGTGTTTGTCTGGTTAACAGTAGCTACAGATGTGGCTTTTTCAAACATCTGGGCAGGTAAAACAGCTGTAATAGTCTGAACCGAGCCAACTAACGTACGGCCTGGAATGACAATTTCATGGTCAGTGGGGTTAGAGACACCTAGTGCTATGACTGGTAAAGTACCCTTCTTAACTTTAACCAAAGTGTCAAAAAACTCAAGATTGTCTGGCCACTGAGGGTTTAAGTCTGGCTCAAATATCATGACCATGTCCTGTTTAAATGGCCCTGCTGCTATATGACCCTCAACATGCATGTGGCTTTGTTTAGGTACAGTAATACAGTCTTTCTTTGTCATCACTTTGTACTCGTCCACTGTGGCTGTGTCCGAATTCAGGGGAAGGATGCGCATAAGGACACTACCTACCTACGTCACAAGGTAGTGTCCTTAGACGGACGGGTAGTCAGGAAGTGAGCGGCTGTGGACAGCCCCCTTTTTTTCTCCATAGAAACTTTATTGAACAAACAATGAGTCACAACATCTAAATGGCTGCGGACAACCTGCCGTCGTTCGAGTCCGCCCACAACTCAACGTTTATGCCAAACGCAAACGGCACGTGCGAAAACGGGAAAAATGGATCGGATAATGTTGCTCCGTGCCATGTGCACTGTTCTAATCCACGATGAGCTACAAAACCAGCACAAACATTGCCGGCATGTGTGGTACCTCAGGCTCATCAGAGCCAGTCACATCCAGGTAAAATAAGCTACCCTAAACTACACACATTTAGGAAGCACTCAGCCATCCCAGCCAGGGAAACCAGCAGTCAGCTGAGACTGAAGAAGTCATTTGGATGAGTGACCAAAACGTGTCCCCCACTGAAAACGCGACATCCAAATGAACAGAATCAACTGTTAAGTCCATTTGCTAATGTCAATAACTGAATACTAGCCAGTCATGCGTACACAGTCACCATGAAGAAATAGATAAAATAAATGTCCCTGAAGCTGATATGACAACATGCAGTATGCATTCACAATCATGAATTGGATCCCGTAACTCATGTGTGTACCTGGAATGGCAGTAAAAATGCCACAAAGCTGAAAACAGGGTACCCTAGAATACAGAAACATGCTGAGTTACACAGATGAACTGTATATGCATGAAAGCATAAGTATTGTCACAGTGCAGTAGTACATGTCACATAACCATAATAATCAGAATAATGCTTGGATCCCTCAAAATAAATGAAACCATACGCTGCCACCATAACTGTTCATGTCGTTCTCCACCTTTCATCCAAGCAGAGTAGAACCATATACTGCAGGATCAACCTAAGTGTTCCCGTCCTGGACCGTTTCTACAACCAGGAGGACACGAGGCCCGATTTTCGGCTAAGCAGGGAGTCCTTGGCAGTGTTGCTAAATCTCCTGGACCAGGATCGGCGCCATGGTTGGGGTGCCACAATTGAGATCCTGGTATTCACATTCTGGTTGCCAAGTGGAGCATCCTACAGGCTGGTGTCAAGAGTGTTTGTGATGCCTCGTTCCACTGTCCACACCATTGTCCACCGTGTCACTGAAGAAGTGGTGGCCATTCGCCACCAGGTCATCCACCTCCCAAAGACACCAGAGGACCTGGAGGCAGTGTCCCGTGGGTTTGCAGGGCTGGCACGTCACAGAGCCTTCCTGAAAGCGGTGGGTGCAATCGACGGCTGCCACATCCACATCAAGTGTCCAAGCGGCCCTGATGCGGCCCTGATGGTCAGTGCTACAGAAACAGGAAACTGTTTCCTTCTATCATCCTGCAGGCAGTCTGTGACCATCAGGGCTGCTTCATCGACACCTACGTGGGCTGGCCTGGTTCGGTGCACGATGCCAGGGTGCTCCGCCACAGCCCACTGTACAGACAGTTGGTCTACCCTCCTCCAGGACATTTCATCCTCGCAGATGGGGGGTACCCATGCCTCCAACGTCCACTCCCCCTCATCACACCCTACAAGAGGCCAGTCCGAGGTGTAGGAGCCCAGCGCTTCAACAGCCACCATTCCAGGGCACGCTCCATCATAGAGCGTGCGTTAGGAATGATGAAAACGAGGTTCAGGGCCATCTTCCTGCAAGCGCTGGAGGTGCACCACACCTTTTTACCCCACGTAAGTGACCATCCAATGACATGTGAATATTGCAACATCTAATGTTTGTGCGCAAATGGTGTGTGTGTATTACACACATATATAGGTGTGTGTGTGTAAACATGTATATATATATATATATATATATATATATATATATATATATATATATATATATATATATATATATATATATATATATATATATATATATATACATACATATATATATATATATATATATGTACACATGTACACATATATATATGTATACGTGTGTGTATATATATATATATATATATATATATATATATATATATATATATATACACAAATATATATATATATGTATATATATATATATATATATATATATGTGTGTGTGTGTGTGTGTGTGTGTGTGTGTATATGTATTTACACACATACACGTGTGTGTTGTAACCACTACAGGTTGTGACAGCCTGTGCCGTCCTCCACAACATCTGCCTCAGTGCCGGTGACATCGTGGCCCCAGTGGATGAGCCTGAGGACGATGGTGCAGAGGATGGGAGGGGAGGCTGGGTTGGAGGCAGTCAGTGGTGCTCTTTGGCGGGACCAACTGTCATCTGAGGTGTCAGCCCTGGAGGAGGTACCACCAGACCACGACTACTGTTAACAGGCAAGTGCAAATTTGTGTAGGAACCTTTTCTCTGGTGGCATATGGCACTTCATGGCACTCCTGCCTGCATATCTCTGACATCTTAGTGATGCTGCAGCCGTCGATAGAGCCAGCACTGCAAACCTGTGGATGGATGTTGCAGTGGACACTGGGAGGACGCATCCCTAAGCCCCCTTTGCAGACCACCCTGTGTGATCCTCCACTCGCTGACTAGACGAGACAGACCGCAGGTCACAGTTGCAGCACCCCCTTCCATGTCAGTTCTGTCTTCAGCAGATCCAGCAACACTGCCAGGGACTTCCTGGCATGTATTGGGGTTGTGAATGTAATGGTCCGGGAACAGGTCACTCAGTTTAATCTTGTGTGAACACATGTACATAGCTGCAAAGTTTGTAGTCTTCAAATGCTGCTTATGCATTGCACATTTGTTTTTTTTTTTTGTTGTTGTTCCTGATTTGTACTCTGTGAATGTCCATTACTTATTATGACTTGGCATCATGTACCTGTTGCACAATAACTGTTGATAAAATGGATTCAGTTACCATTACTGTTTGATTCCATTTATTGCAAAAATAAGACTCGTAACTTCCAACACAAAGGGCACAATGTAAAAAAATAATTTAAAGGAAAGTGTCTGCAATGCAGAAAATAGAAGGTGTCTGGTGCCTGGGGAATCATCTCAACACAAATGTCACAAAACTGTCAAAGGAAATTAGAGGGGCACAGCACTCATTTTGGGATCAGACGTTCCAGGATTGAGAAGAGTCTGTCCATTCGCTCCCTGCTCTCCTGCGCCCTTCTCTCCTCCGCCTCCCTTTGTTGCTGCATGTCCTCCCTGATGAGGTTGAGCAGCTCGTCATCCCGATCCCGTTTCCTCTTCCTTGCTGATGTGGTCGGCTGACTTTCCCCCTCATCAGTGTCAGACTCTGCTCCGTTTCGGTCACCCACTGCTGAACTTGGCCCTGGAGTGTCCTCACGGAGCGTGGACAGTAGGACAGGGGGCCTAATGGACGGCCTCTATCCTATTACCTCGTCCATGAGGGCAAACCAGGGCCAGGTGGCAGCAGTGGGATTACCACTTACACCCTCTCCTGACCCTGGATACTTGCACTCCTAAAGGCAGGGGGAATAAAAACACGACACTTAACACATGATAACACCACAACAATTCTTAGTAGGTGTCCATTTACTGACTTGTGTCCTCATGACTTATCTGCTTGAGGACAACATACTTTGTATTTTGTCTTGAGGTTATCCGACTTTTTCCTTGCCTGCGAGGGGGTGACTGTCCCCTGCAAGCCCATCTTCTCCAGTATACAGGGAGTGCAGAATTATTAGGCAAATGAGTATTTTGTCCACATCATCCTCTTCATGCATGTTGTCTTACTCCAAGCTGTATAGGCTCGAAAGCCTACTACCAATTAAGCATATTAGGTGATGTGCATCTCTGTAATGAGAAGGGGTGTGGTCTAATGACATCAACACCCTATATCAGGTGTGCATAATTATTAGGCAACTTCCTTTCCTTTGGCAAAATGGGTCAAAAGAAGGACTTGACAGGCTCAGAAAAGTCAAAAATAGTGAGATATCTTGCAGAGGGATGCAGCAGTCTTAAAATTGCAAAGCTTCTGAAGCGTGATCATCGAACAATCAAGCGTTTCATTCAAAATAGTCAACAGGGTCGCAAGAAGCGTGTGGAAAACCAAGGCGCAAAATAACTGCCCATGAACTGAGAAAAGTGAAGCGTGCAGCTGCCAAGATGCCACTTGCCACCAGTTTGGCCATATTTCAGAGCTGCAACATCACTGGAGTGCCCAAAAGCACAAGGTGTGCAATACTCAGAGACATGGCCAAGGTAAGAAAGGCTGAAAGGCGACCACCACTGAACAAGACACACAAGCTGAAACGTCAAGACTGGGCCAAGAAATATCTCAAGACTGATTTTTCTAAGGTTTTATGGACTGATGAAATGAGAGTGAGTCTTGATGGGCCAGATGGATGGGCCCGTAGCTGGATTGGTAAAGGGCAGAGAGCTCCAGTCCGACTCAGACGCCAGCAAGGTGGAGGTGGAGTACTGGTTTGGGCTGGTATCATCAAAGATGAGCTTGTGGGGCCTTTTCGGGTTGAGGATGGAGTCAAGCTCAACTCCCAGTCCTACTGCCAGTTTCTGGAAGACACCTTCTTCAAGCAGTGGTACAGGAAGAAGTCTGCATCCTTCAAGAAAAACATGATTTTCATGCAGGACAATGCTCCATCACACGCGTCCAAGTACTCCACAGCGTGGCTGGCAAGAAAGGGTATAAAAGAAGAAAAACTAATGACATGGCCTCCTTGTTCACCTGATCTGAACCCCATTGAGAACCTGTGGTCCATCATCAAATGTGAGATTTACAAGGAGGGAAAACAGTACACCTCTCTGAACAGTGTCTGGGAGGCTGTGGTTGCTGCTGCACGCAATGTTGATGGTGAACAGATCAAAACACTGACAGAATCCATGGATGGCAGGCTTTTGAGTGTCCTTGCAAAGAAAGGTGGCTATATTGGTCGCTGATTTGTTTTTGTTTTGTTTTGAATGTCAGAAATGTATATTTGTGAATGTGGAGATGTTATATTGGTTTCACTGGTAAAAATAAATAATTGAAATGGGTATATATTTGTTTTTGTTAAGTTGCCTAATAATTATGCACAGTAATAGTCACCTGCACACACAGATATCCCCTAAAATAGCTAAAAGTAAAACAAACTAAAAACTACTTCCAAAAACATTCAGCTTTGATATTAATGAGTTTTTTGGGTTCATTGAGAACATGGTTGTTGTTCAATAATAAAATTATTCCTCAAAAATACAACTTGCCTAATAATTCTGCACTCCCTGTACTCCTGATCACACCCGAAAAATAAGAGCAGACAGAAACTTTGGCAACTATGTTGATCCCCACATCTGAACGTTTGCACAGCAGAACGCCAGAGTAATACCGTCTGGACATCACAGGTTCTGTGCAGCATGAGGGTTAATGAAACTAAACTCATATATGGGTGTGAATCGATTTGTTCCTGTACCTCCATGCCACAGTGGCAGAATTCTTCACCCCAGTGAAGAGGTGGTCGTTTTCCCCTCGTAATCGGATGAGGAGTGTTGTTTGCTCTTTGTTCCCTGCAACGTATCACAAAACGATTAATTAGCAAGATATAACGTAGCTGTATGTGAGTGGCAATGCATGACAGACTGCTGGGGCCACCATACTAGTTCACGTGCAATCTATCACGGGGATTCTATGGATTATAAGCTAAAAACAGGCATATGCCCAGGGACTACCAACAGAACCGCTATGGGGGTTTAACTTTTGTAACACCAGATTTTCAAGTACTTACATTTGAATGTGGATTCCTCTCCCACTGTCACGCCTGGTTCGCCCGCCATTGTTCCACTCAAAAATCATTCTACTGGTTCGGAATTTATGCGGCAGGTGGCCCGCAATGAATCCTGGGATATAGTAGGACACGGAGGATACATCGGACCATCCTTAGAATTCAGGACAAAGTAGGACACATTTGTTGCCACATTTTGAGTGCTCTTTGAATTCGGACAGCCTTCGTCGCGTCGCCGTGACGTCATTGCCTCCAGATGTGGCATTGGCGCATCCTTCCCGTGAATTCGGACACGACTAACCCGCAAATTCGCGGAGGAGTAGGACACGTTTGTCGCCACATTTTGAGTGCTCTTTGAATTTGGACAGTCCTCGTCGCGTCTCTGTGACGTCATTGCCTCCAAATATGGCATTTTGAGCATCCTTCCCCTGAATTCGGACACAGCCATAATCTGCTAGCGATGGCACGATACCACTTTTTTATGTTCGATACCGATACCGATATCATAAATTTGGATATCTGCCGATACCGATATGAATCCGATATAGTGTGTTTTTAATCAATAAAACTGTTTTTTTTAATATCTTGCTGGATTTTGTATATGTTCATACTCAAGTTTAAATAAACAACAACACTAAAGTTATTCTGCTATTACACTGCGCCCAAAATAGTTCATAGTTCAGCAACACTGATCAATCTAATAAACTTAAACCTACTCCATCCTCCCTATTCTGGTATTTTAAAGAGTACTTAGCAGAAATATTAAGCAACCTAACTAATAGGGTGGCAAACTCCCAGCAAAAAAAATAGGGAACCACCCCCCACCCTCCACCTCATGATGCTTAATCGACGTAATCAACTTTAATTTGATGCAGGGTGAAAAAAATGCACAGAAATAAATTATTTTTCAAGAATAATTAAATAGATTCAACATCTTTCTTCAACAGAATTGCAGAATTCACAGACGGTACCTTCCCAAAGGAAAAAGTACTATAGCTTACTAGGGTATATTAGACTTAACAGTTACTATATACAGTAATGGACTTCTATACATTTTACATCAGATTAAAACTTTGGGTGTAATATTCAGATAATTATTTATTAAAAGCTAGACATTTTAAATGAGAATAAGAAAGAAAAGTATGTCTTTGTGCCCCCTTTTCCCTGTTCATGCCCTATCGGCCCCCCTGGCTAAACTTTGCTAGATCCGCCCCTGCACAGTTACCAGCCGTCAGCTACGTAGAAAAGGATCCTGGTCTAGAAAGTAATATTAAATAAATTCTAACAGCTTATCAAGGTTAAATGTGCTGCTGTTGTTCAGCCGCTGGTTTCCTCTTTCTGGTGCAAAGTGGGCCAAAAACAAAGAAGAGAGACGGACTCGCGACAGAGAAGCCGATCAGCTGATCATTGATCAGTTTCACGATTGAAGTAGCAGCAGGAGAGGGAGAGAGAGGCAGTCGCTCCATATATCGGTTGTTAAGCTTAACGTGGGAATGCTTTACTAACATTCAGAGATGAACTTACACACTTGCTTTACTTCTGTCTGGGATAACTTCCTCGGAGATGAAATGCTGGTTTGGTAGCGAGGCTACAAATACACACAGCCACTCTATCACATGACACATACTGCTCCGACGTGCTACGGTTATGAGCCGAGTTACGTCGCAATTTTTTTGAGGTGCTTTTTTGATATTTAATGGATCGGATTACATTTTTTATTTCTCGCCGATATCCGATCCAGTAATTTAGGTCAGTATCGGACCGATACCGATACATAATATCGGATCGGTCCATCTCTAGTATCTGCACTAACAGCCTGTATAAAAGCTTTCACTTTGTGTCTTTTGAGGCTGGGAAATGCTTTCCTTACTGTGCTGTACAGTTTAGCTTGGTCAGTCTTATTCACAATGTATTCAATGACATTGTAATCTATAAGAGGGCATGTGAGCTGAAAACCTTTCATTACCAACATGGGGATGGTCAATTTCTCAGTTTGTTCAGTTCCGGAAACAAGTTGGAAGGTTGTCTCAACCCACCCAAGATATGGCATGTTGGTCCCATTTGCTGCGGTCAGGGTGAGTTCAGATGTGTCCATAATATCGGCTACATCTCTCAGCTCTGTGTGTGGCAAATAGTCCTTTTTCCATTTCTCATCGATGATCGACATCTGTGAGCCTGAATCCCATAGAGCTTGAAGCCTCTGGCCGTCCAGGAGACACTCAACCAGACATTGCCTGCCCACCAGAGACGTGACTTTGTGAGGGGTGTTTACATGAGCTGGCGGCAGTGGTACCTGAACAGTCTCATTGTCTTTGTTAGTCTTTAAGCCAGTGCATTGTCTCTTATGTTGTCTCCAGTGTTGTTTCTGGCATGCTTTTGAACAATAAAGTGCATTTTTACATACTGAACACTGTCTCATGCCTGACTTTTCTTGTTTACAGTTGGAGCAATGTTGGGACTTGTGGATGATGGGCATGGTTAACACTCATCCCTCGGTGGTAACCATTGCTGGTTTAAATGTTTCTCTTTATATGGTCTCATACCTCTGCTTCTACATCCAGCCTGAAAGTGTTCTTTACTCCCACAGAGGTAGCAGTGTGTGCAGCGTTCGTTGACTCCATTCTGCTGGCAAATGTGGCACCTCCTCTCACAGCGGGCTGGACTACCTGTGTAGTAGGGCTGGGTATCGTCACTGATTTCGAGAATCGATTCGTTTCCGATTCACAAGGTCCCGAATCGATTCGATGCATGAGTCAATTCGATTCGATTCGATTCAATTCGATTTGAATCTGGGAAATTTTGACAGTCAGAAATATTATGATTCAAATCAGTACATTTACATGTTTTTGTATCTATAAAAAGGAAGCTGACACACGCAAGACTTTATCAAAGGTGTGAGCGTCACAGCAGATGCCTTTGTGTCAAAGTAGCTGAAGATAAAACACAGAAAAACATGAAGGTGGTTTTCCTGGCCTGGGATTTTATAAAAATATTCTGCAGTACATCAAAAATGAAAGAAAACCATTAATAAACATATGAACATTACCTCTGACGTTACAGCGGTTTTATTAGAGACACGGCTAAGCGTTTTGCATTTTGCATAATTTTAAAAAGTTTAAATTTGTTCAGTATTGAACGGCAGAAATTAGGTTTTCTTTTCGGAAGTAAGTAAAAGGAAAAAACAGCGGCCGACAGCGCTGTAAACAACGGTAGACTTGTGCGTAACAAGCAAGCAAATAATGCAGAAAACAGATTTTTAGACGGGAAACTGCTCTTGAAGTACACACAGAGAGAGAGAGAGAGAGAGAGAGAGCTGTGCATGAAGTGTGATTTTTATCGTGGTGGAAGCAAAACAGTAAAAGTCAGAGTGAATTCATGACGATGTTTATGTGAAGCGTAGTTTGGATCTTCTTTTGCTGCTGGTTCAGTCAATATTGTTTGGAGAGAGATCAAACTAACAGCTTTAGAATCAGCGCAAAAAGGGCGTGAACACAAAGCGCGGACCCGCCGAAACATCAGAATCAGCGAGTTGTCGGCTTTCAGCCCCGACCGTATCCGTGCCGTCGGGTAAGAAAGGCGACATCTCACTGATTCTGATCCGCGGGTCCGCGCTGCGTGTTTACGTCTTTGTGCAAAATCCGTGTACCTGCTCTCATTTACTGTCTTAGCTGTTTGGTGGTTGTTGAAATTTTGTGAGATTTCACCTGAGATTCTGGCATTTCGGGCAAAATAAATTTATATTAAAAAATCGATTCAGGATTTTAATGAATCGATTTCACGTTATCCAAGCCAGAATCGATTTTAATCGATAAATCGATTATAAAAACCCACCCCTACTGTGTAGTGCTGTACAGGATACTGAGGGGGTGGTGGTCTTTGATGGGGGCCCTGGAAGCTATAATACTGCTGTTGCTGCTGGTCCCTAGCATACTGCATAACTGGTGGTGGGGCATATGACTGAGGACCAGGCACCGGCTGCTGTAGAGTCTCTTTAATCTGAGCTATCTCTGCACTGAGATCTTTCAGGGAGGCTACACCTGTCTTAAGCTCCGCTAACTCAGTTAAAAGCTCTGGTGGTATCTTAGCTTTAACTTCTTTCACAGGGTTCTTAGCAGGCGACACATCATCTGACTGCACTGCACTCACACTTGTAGCCGTCTGTGATGCTAAACATCTTTTCTTGTTTTTCCTTTCTGCCTCATTGGCACAAGCCATATTTAACCTCTCTAACAGGAGTTCATCAGGTGTCTTAGAGTCTAAGAGGAGTGGCTGCATATCTATCCTGACAATGTCACTCTGGAAGCCTGTGAGTATAGTGTGTAAACACATACGCTGGACTAAAGCTGGGCCGTAGTGCTGGGCGATATGGAAAAAATATTTATCACGATATGAATTATTTTATATCACGATAACGATATATATCACGATATACCAACTGACCTGTGGTCATCTGGAAAGTATGCAGTCTGTAAACAGCAAGTGCCGAGGGTGCAGTCTTTGTTTTGAGTTACCGTAAAGTATGTCGCAAATACGGGTGCATGTAAAGCAGCACCATGTCGCAAAACCACAAGACGGAGTTTCTTTGTGAAAAATATCATTTTTTTATACTTTATTTTCTCTTGCATAAAGTTAAGAGTATGTATAGTGAGAAGACAACACTAATATATTTGCCACAGGCTATTTAACCCTTTAAGACCTACCATGAGACCAAGTCCACCAGAGCTTATCTTTACATTTTACATGCTGTAGTGCCATTTGTGGGAGCATTTCAAGTTGCTATACATCAATACAACCGTTATAGCCCAAATTTTAATGATATGTATGCATTAAGTCCATAGTAACTACATAAATTGCAAAAAAGTGCAATAAACTACAAAAAAATTGAAAATCTTTTTTTTTTTTTTTTTTACATGTATTTCTAGTTAGAGAAATTTAAGAGGCTTATCCCTCAAAACTGTAAATACAAGAAAGTTGCACAAAATACTTTCCGAGAAATTTATTTTGAGTGTCTTCATAGTTTTATTTTTGAGATACACTAATTTTTATATACTACAGGAAAAATGAAAACAAATATTATAATGCAAATTTGCAAAAAAACAGCATGTGCATCAAAATAAACTATTTCCAACAGTGTAATTTGACTTCTAAGCATCCCGGAAACGATACAGAAAAGCATAAAGTCAAACATGACTTTTAAAAACACCAACATAGGCTGTAAAAAGTAAAAAGCTACATTTTCCGCGAAAATTACGTCACTTCCGGTTTCGGACAGGTAATGGCGGACATGCGATAGTTTGCGCTGACTTATATTCCAACGTAGGAAGTGTTATGAACAGCTGATCGGATCGGCAAAGCGGGTTTCTGGAATATTGTTTTTGTTGCTGCAAGTCTGGAATATTATGTTTTTGTTGCTGGAAGTGCTTTTTATGCAATTTTTGCAAAGCTATATGTGGAAGGAAACCGTGACCTAGGGCAAGCTAATGGAATAACATGTAAGTACAACTCCTACGGTTTCATATGCAAAAAAAATTATTGCGCTACCTTACGTGGTTCCAGTTCTACAGGGATTTAAAAATAGTTAGGCAAAACGGAGTGTGCCTGTTCCGACCGGTTGTAAATGGTTAATGATATATTTTATGTAATAATTTATAAAATTAGGGTTAGAAAAATGGCACGATAGAAACTTTTCTATCGTCCACACGATATATATCGTCATATTGCCCAGCACTACTGGGTCGTTTTTGAATCCTGACTCTGATTCTTGGGAAGCAAATAAGACTTTCTGCTTTAGATCTAAAACTCTCATCAGGAAGCTTTGAGCAGTCTCTTTTGGGGTCTGTACCTCAGAGGCAAGTTGTTTATAGAGTTCGGTGGCGCTCTTCTCTTGGAAATGGGAGCGCAGGATGCGGCGTAGAGTCGGAAGGGTGAGTTGAGCTTTTCCCTCCAAATAGCTGCGTAGTTGTAGACCTGGCAAGATAGCTCTGATGACAGCATCTACAATGTCAAGCTCTGAGTAGCCTCTGCTCAGTCCATTTTCGATCTGGTGAGCAAGACTGGAAAATGTCAGTTTATCTTTTGACCTGGTTCACCGATCTGGCCTGATATTTTGAAATCTTTTTGCCAGTAAGGGCTTGGTCGTTGGGGGGCACTTGACACAGATGAGTTAGGGACAGAGCGATTAGCTAGGGAGTGAGAACTAACCGCTGTGTTAACTGCATTAGCTGTCTCTGTTACCAGTGAGGCTGCAGTGTTTAGTTGCTCTCTGTGCCCTGAATAACCCCCTTCATTTGCATTTGGTTCAGTCTCAACAATTGTCTCTTTCATTACTTCAGCAATCTTATCATTAAGCAACAACAGTTCTGACATTCCTTCATCCTCAAGTACTGTTATACCTTCTCTCTCAATGTGTATTTGGATGTGTGTTAGCAGTGACAGTCGTGTTTTTCTGCTAACATCTATTTTCTCTGCAATGCCGAGGAACTCGCAGATTGACACTAGTTGATCTTTGGACAGAGTGTGCATTTCACGCACAACCTCTTCTCGCAGCTCTTCCACCGAAGACATTGTGGCAGTAGGCAGGAAGAATTTTGCATGTACAGGTGACGCTGAGCTGAGTCGTTTTTGCAGCCCCTGATGATCTCTGGCTGGCCTCAGGAAACATGCGCTAAAACACAGCTACCAGTTCGCTTCGATAGCAAACTTTCCTCACTGCAGTCTGCCTGGGTTGTATGGGGGGATTTAGCTGGCTTGGACTACGATGTGCAGATTGTGGACACCGGACATCTAAGCAGCAATCACAGCGGTGCCTCCAAATGTTACACCCCTGAAAACAGGGGGAAAAGAATCACGAGAGTGATTATGACTTGTGTCTCTCATGCAGTAGTTTATTGCAGTGAAAATGAACAGAAACGTTTCACATTCTGTACTGCTTACTGTCACATGGTGGAAGACAAACACTAAATAATAAACCAAAATACTAAAGTGCTCACTATATATGCCAGAACAGGTTTCCTGACAAAATGGCTGACAAAAGCGGCGTTTTTAGCTCCTTCCGTTATCTTAATGGCCATTATACAGTACAAAACTGAGGCTCAAAACCGCCACGTATATGTGCACAAAACTGTAATATAATGCTTCTAACGCTTACAAAACAATGAAGGATTACCTCTTAAATATCTTAACAGTGTACAAATTGGAAATATATCAACTTTTGAACACTTTTACCTGAAAACAGGGGGAAAAGAATCACGAGAGTGATTATGACTTGCGTCTCTCATGCAGTAGTTTATTGCAGTGAGGAGTAGTGATGTTCCATTCATGAACGAATCGTTCAATACTCGAGAATCACTTTATTGACTCATGAATCATGATTCACAAGCGCAACTGAGTCACTGACTCATCCCTGTTGCTGTTAGCAAGCTAATTCCATTAGTAGAAATATATCTAGCTTATAATTAAAATTGTGGGGAAAAAAACAACAGCCAGTTTCTTAACAAAAACATTTCTGCTCTGAACTGGAAGAAAAAATCCTGAGTAGAAGCTCACATCAAGACAATAGCTCCTCGGTTCACAGTAGCATCGCTCAGCTAGCATGCTAACAGCACATTTGAGTTACTCACCCCCTCCCTTGCTGTGCTGAATCATAGCATAAGCGAATCACTCAGGACCATTGACTGTAGAAAACATGGACGACACGACTCCGCCTCCTACCATTGTGCAAAAATGAAGCCAAAATATCCCGCTTGTGGAGGCTGCCATCTTGCAAATTTGGAGCCAGAGTCTGCGCAGTAGTGACTTGAGGTGGAGCGACTGTGTAACGCTCCCGCCCACACACCCGCTGGACGTGACCGCAAACACGCCCCCCTACACTTTTTACGTAGCCCGGCTGCTCGAGTTTTTTTGCTGGTTTACCGCGGCTGACGACTCCTTTAATTAAGGTAAATACAACCATGTCACTGTTATAAAAAAACACACACAGCTTATCATCTTATAGTTCTAAAATCACTCTGTTGTTAATTCAGTAGTTAGATTAGCCGCTAGCATACGCACTGTGTTGGAGGCTTGTTGCTAGCTAGTTAGCGATGCTACACACCTAATACTCTTAATAGTCTGTGTTATTGAAGGATTCAGCACTTCTTATGTTTGTTATCCATTTTTAGACAGCGATGAGACAAGCTGCACACTCTACAGAGGCCCAGAGTTACTGTTAATATCAAAAATATAATGCTGTCCTTTGAGATTTTACAGTTTTTCTCCATTGGTTTGGCTCATTTCTTGAAACAGAAATTACATTCTCAAAATAACATGGACAAACCTCCAAACCTCTTGGCAAATGTTCACAACAGAATGGCATTTCCCATTCATTTTATCAAATCGCAAATGCCTTAGTACATGTCTCAATTGTCTCAGTGCATCTTTGCAAATGATTAAGTACAAGTAGCCTACAGTTATACAGTTAGCCCACATTTAGCACATTTTCCAAATGAATAGATCTTGTAGATCTAAACTGATTAGTTGATTCCCAGTCTAATGATCATTCTCTCCAAAACATGTCAGCATGATTTCATTGTATAAGTACTCGCATGCACAACTGTCTGTTCAATTGTCAAAATTGGTCAAGAACATAATACCATGAATACCATATATGAATTTCTTTGAATATTTGATAAATTGATGACAGTCATTGATAGTCAGGTGAAACTAGACTAACGAAGGGGGAGTGTCACACACAGGTGTGTTCCATATATCTGCCAAACACAGATATATAGAGCTTGACCAGAGCCAGTCCGATCTCTGAACATGGATAGACAAGGCCAAGCAAACGGACAAAGGGAAGTTCTCCCTCAAGGAAGAGGAGGAAGAAGAAGAAGAGGAGGACTGAGAATGCGTGGTGGAGGAATAGGGGGAAGAGGCCGAGGTGCGTGAAGACACTGTGCTGTCCCAAATGAAATTCGGGCCACAATTATAGACCATGTCATAAACCATGGCCTCACAATGGCAGAGGCAGGTCGTCGAGTGCAGCCTAATCTGCCTCGCTCTACAGTCTCCTCCATCATCCAAACCTTTCGCAGGGAAAACAGGTATGTACTCTATGTAATCTATGATGGAATTATATGTTGTATAGGACAGGGCACTGTGCGTGAGGCAAAAAATGTATAACTTACTGTAAAGATTTTATGTGCATCTGCCTACAGTAGTAGGTCTATACTAGCAGGTGGAGAGGACTAGTGGAATGTTGTGATACTAAATATGACAAGAAAGATATTGAACAACTTACTGTAAACTATGGAATTACATAATTCATACAGTTTAGAGTAGTATTCCAGTCACTGTGCAATGTTGCATTAGGATTGTGGTGAAGTTACTGTGAGTAAAACAATAATACAATTACACTGGTAACTTACTGTATTCTGTTCTATGTGTAGGATTGGACGACAACCTCGCGTGGGTGGCAGAGGAAAACTGCTCAATGAACAACAGGAAAGAGAGATTTGTAACATGGTGATGGCAAATAATGCCATCACATTGAGACAGATCCGTGATGCCATCCTTCAAGACAATCATATATTCCAGAATATAAACACAATAAGCATCTCCACAATAGACCAGGTTTTGAAGGAGCATCAGATGACAATGAAACAAATCTACAGGGTACAATTTGAGAGGAACTCTGACAGAGTGAAGGAGCTGCGCTACCAGTATGTAAATGTAAGTCAGTTACTGGTTGTCTCTCATTATAACCTTACCTGTAATCACAGTAAGCAGTAGTTCACTTATTTGGTTTCAATACCTCCTGTACCTGATTTCAGAATCAGTATTTGCTGCATCTGACTTCAACAATTTCAACAGAAAACTGCAGCTTACTGTATGATACAATTCTCATTATAATCCTTATTTTGTTGTCTCCCAATCAAATCTATCTAATACTGTAGGTTTTACTGTAACATCTCAGTGAGTCATCAGTATTTCCCACTCCCCTTTCTATCATATACCCCTGCAGTACTTCCTCATAGGCCTATCACTAGTTTAGAACCACTGGAGTAGTGGCCTGTAGTATATTGAACCTGTGGGGGAGAACATGTAATTGTCTAACTGTAGTATATGACTCTTTTGTATGACTGATTTTATGTTCTTTACTCTATTTTAGAGAATAATGGCATTGGAAGGACATGAGACCCCTCACATCCTGGTGTTCGTGGACGAAGCTGGCTTAAACCTGGCCAAGGGCCGAAGACGTGGCCGTAATATTATTGGCCACCGGGCCACAGTGGATGTCCCAGGTCAGCGAGGGGCAATATAACTATGTGTGCTGCCATTTCTGAAAATGGTGTGGCCACCCACATCCCCAGTCTTGGCCCATACAACACACACAAGCTCCTCATCTTCTTGGATCGCCTTTATACCGATCTTATCCCTGAAAATGAGAGAGGTCTCATAGGGCCTCACCTACCCATTTATGTAATTGTGTGGGACAATGTCAATTTCCACCATAGCCCACTCGTTAGGGGCTGGTTTGCAACGCATCCAAGGATGGTCATGGGGTTCCTACCACCTTACTCTCCTTTCCTCAATCCGATAGAGGAGTTTTTCTCTGCTTGGAGGTGGAGAGTGTATGAGCATCATGCTCAGGATCAGCCGTCCCTGCTCCATGCTATGGACGCAGCGTGTGACGACATTACAGGAGATCAATGCAGGGGATGGTTGCGGCATGCATGCCGTTTCTTCCCTCGTTGCATCGCAAGAGAAAGTATCCGCTGTGATGTGGACGAGAATCTGTGGCCAGACGGACAACAGCGTGTAAATAATCAGGAGGGTGAAGACTGTGGACAAGGGCGGGAGAATGAGTACAGCGACCACTGAATAAGTCCTTGTTTTTTGATTTTGTGTTCATACAATTTACTACTGTAATGTACATTTTCTTTTTACATATGTATGAAACTTTCTTTGCGTGTGAATATGAAATGGTTATAATTTCCTTGGTAGTGTGAGTGCAATCTGTGATGTCAAACCTTGGAGGCTACTCTTTTCTGTGTTATATTGTTGGTCCTCTGCCATAGTGACAAAACATCTAAACATTTTGTATGGCAGTACTCACACAATGCCAAAGGGACGATGCATTTTGGGGGCACTGACTATTCAGATTAGCAAGAAATGTAGTTTTGACACATGAGTGAACTGTTTTAGGAGAGATATGAGCTTTTGCAGGTGGATCATGTTGTTGTGATCAACCATCCAGGTTGCTTTTGACAAAAGCACCACGAATAATGAGAATGTCCAATCTGTGTCGAGAAATGAGCCAAAGCTATTGGCAAAGATCCTTGAGAAGGATCTTTGCCATTTTGGAGACACTGACTGTTTAGATGGGAAAGGGATTTAGATTGAAGCCTGAGTGAACAGTTTTGGAAGAGATATGAGCTTTTGCAAGTGAGCTATAGTGTTGTGCTGAACTGTAAGAGTGTTTTGCCAAATGATCTTAGAGTTTTGAGAATGTAATCTCTGTTTCAAGAAATGAGCCAAACCAATGGAGAAAAACTGTAACATAAGACTGTGAGTGTAATGGATCTAAAACTGTTTAAATCTTCAGAGCCCTCTACAGCCTGGTAACATGGAGACTTTAAAAACATCAGCAGAACGTTTCAGTAGTGTAGTCTAATTTGTTCTTTTCATTTAATAATAGAGTCCATATTTTATCAACAGCTACATTCACCCTGGGGAGAAACTAGTGAGGGAGACCATCAGGACCAAGCTGGGTTTCCTGGGTCCAGAGGTTTGGAGAAACTTCTTCCCTTTCTTTCATCACAGCTGTCCTGTGCCAGAAGTTCTGTTGACCCACTGAAAGAGGCATCATTTAAGAAACACCAGGAAGACTGAAGCCCATCGCATTGATCAAGCAGGATTCATGATCTTTACCAGCAGCTCCCTCACAGGGAAATCTTCAGCACTCCTCTGTAGACCCGCCCCAGGCGATGGATAAACCCAGCATTTCATGAACACTGTGATGGAGACCTTTGGTTTAGGGCTGTGCGATATGACCAAAATCTCATATCCCGATATTAAGACATCTATCGTCTGATAACGATATAAATCACAAAAATGTAACATTTTCTGTAAATTCTGTGAATGTCGGGCAGCTCGACTTGCGTGAAGTGTTTCCAGCTGGGCGTCGCGTACCTGGAGTCGAGTGATACATGAAACGATACATTTTTAGACATAAGTTGTAACGGCCGCTGTTTTCTTTGTGAGTATTTATTACACAGCGTGCTGCGGGGAAAAGCCTGTTCTAACGTTTGAGTCTAAGGTTTATTTTTTAGCACCTGACGGCTCTTTTTTGCTTCTCATCCGTAAATACTCTGCATCTTTCATGTGATTCAGTTTATTTTGAAAAGTCTCAACAGGATCTTGAGCTTTATTGTGAAAGGTTTATGTGGAAAATAAACAAGCGGACACGAGGTGGTTTTACCTTCGTTGTTGCTAACGACAACGCATAAAAACAAGCGCTTGTCCGTCTGTAGTGTGGTTATATTAAATATAAGAGAAAAAGAGAACTTTAGGAAATTAATATAGCCACTACAGTGACGATCAAAATAATGAAAAAATATTGCCGTAAACAGTTTATTTTGCGACACCACGAAACAAACGATAGCGTAAAATGAAACGATAGACGTTTTTCTATCGTCATCCGATATATATCGTTATATCGAACAGCCCTACTTTGGTTTGTGTAATGTTATAAATACTCGGATACTCCCCAGAAGCTACGGACTTTTACATAAAGGTATTATATTCAGTCCTGTAGAAAGTTATATATTTAAAAATATATGATCCTCTCTAGTTACTCTGGTATGAACAACTCTGAATCACTTTATGGTAAATAACACACTATGTGCAAAAAACTGTGAAAGAATTCCAGATGACAAGTTTGTAGTTCAACATACAAGTGACGACCTTTGACCTTCATCAGGTTTTATTTAATTGTGAGAAAATTTCATATGCTCTTCATGCAGCTGAGTACATCAAAAACGGAAGCTGTGCAGGTCTGAGATCAGCAGCTTTGTGAAACACCAAACTGAGGTCCTGTTAATGCTGATATATAGTGCTCTAAAAAAATAGTTTTCTTTTACAATCATTCATCTTAGCAGTAGGATTTAGATTAAAAGAGAAACAAAGGGCCTCTGGATGTCTGGAGTTTTGATCTCCTCCATACCTGCTTCATGCCCTGGAGGTCGGGGCAGTGGCCCCCCCACACCCTCTAGCAGATCATTACATGAAGGAACCTTTTAAAAACAAGCGCGTTCATGCTCACAGGTGTGGGTGATCACACACACAAACTACACCCTTTTGGGCTCCTACCTCAAAGCACACTGTGCGCTGTCGATCTCACGTGCTGCACCATAATGTTTAATATTTAGTATTTACTGTCATATTCCCATATATCATTGTGATCTTGTTTATTACTCTTGTCTTCTTCTGCTTGCTTTCTTTTTTCTTTCTCAACAGGTGATCCAGGTGATCGATATGTATTTTTTTTTTGTCTGCTTATTCTGTTGGTTTTGTTTTTGCCCTTTTTCCCCGTCCCTCTTCTCAGGTTTTTTTTTCTTTCCTCTTTCTTTCTCCCTTTCTTTCCACCAGTCAAGTCTGTCCCGTATTCAGCAAGTGAAAATAAAATAAACAATAAAAGTTGAATCAGATGGACCATTACGGCAAGGCTGGGATGGTCCATTTGGTAAAGTAAATCCGTTGGGCATCTTTCTTCGCCTTTAGACAATAATTCTGATGGCAAAAGAACCAAACGGGACAGGTTAAAAAAAAAAAAAAAAAAAAAAAAAAGAGAAACAAATTAAGTTTGAGTGAAAATATACATTTTTGCACTCTCTGGTCAACTGACTCAGTGACTCAAATGACTCAAGAAACCCGATTCATTTTGGTGAGTGACTCATTAAAACTCGATTCAGTAAAAAGAATCGAATTTACCATCTCCTCCTAGTGAGGAGAACGCGCGGAAGCCCCCTAGTGGAGAATAGAGACACTACTAATCGATCCCAGAAAAGGCTTACTAGCCGATCACTGATGTATAGATTGCATTTCTCTAAAGCAGTGGTTCCCAAACTTTTTTTGTCAGGCCCCCCTTTGTTTTACAAGAAAAATGTTCGCGTTCTTTTTTTTTTTTTCTTTTCATACCGCGCCCCCCTGCAATGGCTCTGTGCCCCCCCTAGGGGGCGGGCCCCACACTTTGGGAACCTCTGCTCTAAAGTAACATGAAAGCCATTAATAGAACATGAAAAATAATAAACTCTTAACCATTTTCTTACCATATTTACATTATTTTTGTCCTTATATCAACTGATATGAATTAGTATTAACTGAACAGTTTTATATGCAGTAGTCCTTGAACAGTGGTCCTTCAACCTGTCACATATGCTTGGGTCTTTGGCTGCGTGATGGTGATAGGTCTGCCTCTCAATGCAGTCGCACTGTGGATTCTTCTTCGCTGCCACAGCCTCAAATCACCCAACGCTGTCTTCATGGTCAACCTGGCATTCTCAGACCTGCTACTCATCATCTCGTTGCCCATGAGGATCTACTTTCATGCCACAGGCACCTGGCCTCTGAGCAATATGGCGTGCCTCATCATTACAATGCTCTTTCGCGACAACATCCGTTCCAGGGCTATGTTTATAACCTTCATCAGTGTGGACAGATTGCTGGCTGTGGTTTATCCTCTGAGGTCACGCCATTTAAGAACCTCGTCCAATGCCTGGAAAGGAGCTGCATTCGTCTGGAGTTTTTTGCTGGTGGTGAATATCCGAGAGAGTTTGGACTTCCTAGAACATTTGCAGAACCACTTTCAAACTACCTGTTTTAAATCTTATGACTCTTACGAGCCTTTATTGAGTAAAACTCGATTAGCAGTTATTTACCTTCAGATTGTGTTACTGGTCACAATGCTAACAGTCAACATTGTTTGCACCGTTATGGTGTCTTGGACTCTGCACAGAGATCTCAGTGACTCTGCAAAGGTCAACAACAAGATGAAAGTTATGCTGATCTTTGTCATGAACTTGGTTTTGTTTGCCATGTTCTTACCTGTGCCTATAGGAATGGCTGCACATGCCAAAGAAATCATGCCGCTGGTATGTCTTACTGTTTCTAACTGCTGTCTGGATCCTCTGTTGTATTACTTTTCTTTTGACTCCTTTTGGAAGAAAAAGGAAGATGCAACGAACGGAGGAGAAATGTAGATGCTAGACATGATATTTTTGGTATGATATTTTCTTTTTGACATGCATTTTTTTTTCTTTCTTTTGGTGAACTAACTTTTTATTGCACAAAATGCTCATTTAGTTCAAGCATATTTTCCCAATTCCTAAATTCTGAAACTGAGCTTATTGTACTATTGTGTGTCTTTTGACTTGCCTCTCTCTGCTTTCTTGTATTTCCACTCACCCCCGATTATTTGTGGCAGCTGGTGCCCCTCCCTGACCCTGGGTTTGTAGGAAGTTTCTTCCTGTTAGAATGGAACTTTTTTTCTACCCACTGTTACCACAGGTTTGTTCAGAGGGGGTTCAGTCATGGAATTTTGGGGGTTTCATTCTAATATTGTGGGTTCCTTATTTTATAATATAAAGCACCTTTGGGTGACTGTTGTTGTGAATTGGTGCTATATAAATAAAATCGAATGAAATTTTCACCAGTAACTCAACAATAATTGTCAGTTAAATGTACTTGTGAAGCTTAGGCAGTGGGAGAGATAGAGAAAAGACTTGTTAGCTTCACAGTTTTATAAAACTATGCTTCAAATTTAAAGCTTCAGGACTGTAGCTGATTTATTGTACATTTTGTACACTTGACGACTGAGGAAACAACCTGTCTTTATCTGCTGGAGAGTTTAAAAAGACCTCCGGAAGTCCATACCACAGAACAAGATACTGTCAAGCACGTAAAACAAACCACATTTTAACAGAAACCTTTTAACTCTTCACACACTGTTCATCACAATGCTCTTTAACAACAACATCCTCTCCAGCGCCAACTTCATCCCTGTCATCAGCTTGGAACGTCTGATGGCTGTGGTTTTTCCTTGACGCCATGCCATCTTAGACCCTCGTCCTGTGCCTGAAAAGGATCTGCGCTCGTCTGGCTCATTTTGCTGGTGGAGAAATTATAGATGATGTGAGGTTTTGAAAGCGTTTGAACAATCTTGAATTTCTCGGGGCTCTAAGAGTCATAATATATTGTTTGTCAAACAAAATATTTCAATTAAAAATGTTAAATTAATTCAAATATTTCAATTAAAAATGTTATAACTATTAACGTCAGTGGCCGCGATCGAATTGCACCACCAGATTTCCTGTTGCAATATTTCACACTCCCTAGTCTATTCTACCCTCACTTCACACAGATAATCATCAGAGAGTGGAAGGTTTGCTGCTCAGCTGCAATTCAGTTCATAAACGAGGAAGAAACTTCATCATGAGCGCATCAAATGTCACGACAGAGGACCGGGTTTATGCTGGGGTCTTTGGCTGCATTATGGTGATAGGTCTGCCTCTCAATGCAGTCGCACTGTGGATTCTTCTTCGCCGCCACAGCCTCAAATCACCCAACGCTGTCTTCATGGTCAACCTGGCACTCTCAGACCTGCTAGCCATCATCTCTTTGCCCATGAGGATCTACTTTCACGCCACCCGTGAATGGCCTCTGAGCAATATGGCGTGCCAATTCATCACAATGCTTTTTCGCAACAACCTCCACTCCAGCGCCTTCTTCATTACTTTCATCAGCGTGGACAGACTTCTGGCTGTGGTTTATCCTCTGAGGTCACGCCATCTTCGAACTTCATCTAATGCCTGGAAAGGAGCAGCAATGGTCTGGCTATTTGTGCTGGTATTGAATGTTCCAGAGAGATTGGACTTTGTAAAAAATGCCAACAGTAGTTGTTTTGATTTCAGTCCTGAATGGAGACCAGGTTTAACTAAAGGTATAGCATTTGTATATCTTATGTTAATCATCACAATGCTAGCAGTCAACATTGTGTGCACTGTTACGGTGTCTTGGGTACTGCGTAGACATCTCATTGACTCTGCGATCAACAACAAGATGAATGTAATGCTGATATTTGTCATGAACTTGGTTTTGTTTACTATCTGTTTCCTACCTTTGTCAATAGGTGTAGTTACAGTTAAACCTACTGAATTAAAGCCATTGATATGTCTTAGTGCTGTGAACCAGGGGCGGATCTAGAGAAATTTTCTTGGGGTGGCATGAGGGTGGCAAAGGAATCAAATGGGGTGGCAAAATCAAAGCCTTTTTTTCAAACACATATGCAGGTGGTTACATATGGTTAAAATAATTCAAATGTAGTAAGTATACACGTTTTTCATATAAATATAGTGTATAACTTAATTATTGTCTGTAGCCCACATAATTACACACTTTAGTTACATAAAACATGTGAGTTTTGATCTTATGTACTGTATAGCCTGTATAATAAATAAATATGTAGCCCAATAAGTATAAAATCCAGAAAGCTACACAACATGGGGCGGTTCATTTACAAACACACGTCTAACTTAAGTTTCACACTGTTTTTTGTTAGAAATCAATCACATTGTTACAGCTTAAATTACACAAAATGTCAGAAATCTGCACTGTCATGAACAAAAATTTAAACCTAATTTTTCATGATTTGTTGGATTAACCCACTGAGGTCCAAAATATAACCGGCCATTTTTGACTCCTTTTGAGTTTACATTTGTATTTCACCCTCAAATTGTTTCATTTTATTTTTTCCCCCTTGCCTTGTTTGGTATCATTCTTTTCAGCTCAACTGAATTTGGTTCTTTTTTTCACTGACATACTGCATTAGAATTACTGATCTGAAATCACACAAAGAACTTAAAATCCTAGTAGTATTTTTTACTGTAAAAAAACCCCACAGGCATGCTGAGTAAATTTTTATAACTTGAAATGCAAATATAAATTGTACATTTTGTAAACATATACAACTATTTATCTAAAAATGGAGCCAATACACCTGCGGGGTGGTTTTTTTTCCATTTTGTACAACCATTTAAAAATATTACTAAAACTAAAATGAGAGAACAATCAGGTTTCGCAATAAGATGCCCCACAAATGATGTGTGCCAGTAAAAAAAAAGTTTGTCCACCAAAAGACAGAGGAGAACAGCACAGGGAGAAACCTGCAGGCCTGACAACAGGTGTATCACTCCACTGGTTTTCTACTTAGTGACAGTGTTTATATTGCAAATGTGCCTTTGTGACATTCATTAGTGCCCTCACTGACACACAAAACAAAACGACTACACAACAGAACAACTACACAAGACAACACAACACACTAAGTATACACTCCACACTAAACGTCACAAATCTCCCACATCTAAAACTCTCTCTCTCTCTCTCTCTCTCACTCGCTTCGCTCTGTCTCGCTGCCGTTACCGTCACTCCCAAAACTCTCCCTCTTCCTAAACAACCAAATCACGTGTTGACTTTTTTTTTTTAAATTGGTCGACATGGTACATTTTTCCACCGATAGGAAAGAGGTGGCTTTTTTTCCTTTCTTTACTGTTTTCGCGCTTTCCTTAGAAAACGTTTAAAACACACACACACAAAAACATGACGACAGTATTTAGAAAAAAGCGTGGCTTGTATATATTATGATAACTCTGGATTTACTGGCCTGTAATTAAAATTTAAAAACTTTGAAGTCCGAACTTTCAATGTGGGCTGAAATAGAGACTCAGCGTGGCTGCAGCTTGTTGCTATGTCAGCTTACATCAGTCATGTGATTTGGAGGTGCAGCGTGTCCATGGACCACAGAGGGTTAATAACACTCACCTTCCTTCCATTTCCAGAGTGTAACATCCAACCACCTGTGTAAAAAGCGAAATTCCCATGGTGTTGTTCAAAATGTGCTCTGGCACAATCATAAGCACCGCTTGCTACTGAAAACAAGAAAAAAGTCGGTCCTGCTATGGGCTGAACCATTTGTTAATGGTGCGGGGGGGACACTATCCAATGTATTCAGATTTGGCATTTATATTCACTGTTAACTGTAACTACGCTCAAACTGTTAATGCGATCTTATTTTAATAAACAACACTGTCATATGCAAAACTGGGGTGGCACTTGGGGTGGCAAGGGATCATTTTAGGGTGCACTTGCCACCCCATGCCACCCTTCTAGATCCGCCCCTGCTGTGAACTGTTGTCTAGATCCATTTTTATATTACTTTTCCTTTGATGGCTTCTGGAAGAAAAAAGAAGATGCGGATCCGGCAAGAGAGCAGTAACCTTAGGACATGCCATTTCAATGTATAATTCCAGTCATATTATGGTTTTCCTATTTTCCAAAAAAAGTGATTGTGTAGCCATGGGACAGGTATTTTGTTCAACTGTATTGGGAGATTTTTTTTTTTTTTTTTGTAGGTAATTGTTTAATAAAATGTTTCTGAAGCTTCGAACAACAATGATGGACTAAGATTGTAAAAGGCTTGTTATTAGAGTCAGGAAATTTTGGCAAATTTTGAACACTTCTTCTGTTTTCAAAGAATTGTTAATAGTTGGGGAAATATGCTCATCTGAGAATTAGACATAGAGGCAGATCTTATAGCACATAAACAGGAAAGGTGGAGTTGCTGGTAGACTTTTCTCAGCTTCAGTCAGAGACAATCTGTTACCCCTGTGATGGTGTTGTTCCTGTATCATCAAAGCAATGTTAGTCCAGCTGCAACATCGCAACTGACCAATCACATTGTCAGAGCATTCAGTTTGCATTAGCTAAGAAGCTAACTAATGATATTAAAAACTATCACAAGCAAAGCAAGCTAAATTTGGCAAACAGCAAACCTAATTTGATAATGAATTTCTTATATTGCATTAATTAATAGAAAAAACCCACTTGAAACATTTACTATTTGTTCCAGAAGAGAGTTTATATAAACAAAGGTATTTTTGTTTTCTTTTTTCCACCGTTGCATAGCTTTGACATCACACAACGTGACTGGCCGGTTGCAGCATTACTCTTCATTGTAATAATACTCATCCAGGATGATCAACAGTGCAGCTATCTGGTAATTGCTAATAGTTACATTTTTTAAATGAATGTGCATATCAACCAGGCTTACATTCATACTGAGTGTTCTGACCTGCCTGACCTTTACAAATTCCTCATGAAGTTTCAATTCAATTCAATTCAATTCAATTTTATTTATATAGCGCCAAATCACAACAAAAGTCGCCTCAAGGCGCTTTATATTGTACAGTAGATTGCACAATAATAAATAGAGAAAAACCCAACAATCATATGACCCCCTATGAGCAAGCACTTTGGCGACAGTGGGAAGGAAAAACTCCCTTTAACAGGAAGAAACCTCCGGCAGAACCAGGCTCAGGGGGAGGCGGCCATCTGCTGCGACCGGTTGGGGTGAAAGAAGGAAGACAGGATAAAGACATGCTGTGGAAGAGAGACAGAGATTAATAACAGATATGATTCGATGCAGAGAGGTCTATTAGCACATAGTGAGTGAGAAAGGTGACTGGAAAGGAAAAACTCAATGCATCATGGGAATCCCCGGCAGCCTCACGTCTATTGCAGCATAACTAAGGGAGGATTCAGGGTCACCTGGTCCAGCCCTAACTATATGCTTTAGCAAAAGGAAAGTTTTAAGCCTAATCTTGAAAGTAGAGATAGTGTCTGTCTCCGAATCCAAACTGGAAGCTGGTTCCACAGAAGAGGGGCCTGAAAACTGAAGGCTCTGCCTCCCATTCTACTTTTAAATACTCTAGGAACAACAAGTAGGCCTGCAGTGCAAGAGCGAAGTGCTCTAATAGGGTGATATGGTACTACAAGGTCATTAAGATAAGATGGGGCCTGATTATTTAAGACCTTGTATGTGAGGAGCAGGATTTTGAATTCAATTCTGGATTTAACAGGAAGCCAATGAAGGAAGCCAAAACAGGAGAAATATGCTCTCTCTTTCTAGTCCCTGTCAGGACTCTTGCTGCAGCATTTTGGATTAGCTGAAGGCTTCTCAGCGAGTTTTTAGGACTTCCTGATAATAGTGAATTACAGTAGTCCAGCCTGGAAGTAATAAATGCATGAACTAGTTTTTCAGCATCACTCTGAGACAGGATATTTCTAATTTTAGAGATGTTGCGCAAATGGAAGAAAGCAGTCTTACATATTTGTTTAATATGTGCATTGAAGGACATGTCCTGGTCAAAAATGACTCAAGGTTTCTCACAGTGTTACTGGAGGCCAAGGTAATGCCATCCAGAGTAAGAATCTGCTTAGATACCATATTTCTAAGATTTTCAGGGCCGAGTACAATAACCTCAGTTTTATCTGAATTAAGAAGCAGAAAGTTAGCGGCCATCCAGGTCTTTATGTCTTTAAGACATTCCTGCAGTTTAACTAATTGGTGTGTGTTACCTGGCTTCATGGATAGATAGAGCTGCGTGTCATCTGCATAGCAGTGAAAATTTATGCTATGTCTTCTAATGATGTTGCCTAGGGAAGCATGTATAAAGTAAATAGAATTGGTCCTAGCACTGAACCCTGTGGAACACCATAATTGACCTTAGTGTCTGAAGAGGACTCTCCATTTACATGTACAAACTGGAGTCTATTAGATAGATATGATACAAACCACTGCAGTGCAGTACCTGTAATACCTACAGCATGTTCTAATCGCTCTAATAGGATATTATGGTCAACAGTATCGAATGCTGCACTGAGGTCTAGCAGGACAAGCACAGAATGAGTCCACTGTCAGAGGCCATAAGAAGATCATTTGTAACCTTCACTAAAGCTGTTTCTGTGCTGTGATGAGCTCTGAAACCTGACTGAAACGCTTCAAATAAGCCATTCCTCTGCAGATGATCAGTTAGCTGTTTGACAACTACTCTTTCAAGGATTTTTGATATGAAAGGAAGGTTGGAGATTGGCCTATAATTAGCTAAGACAGCTGGGTCTAGAGATGGCTTTTTAAGTAAAGGTTTAACTACAGCCAGCTTGAAGGCCTGTGGTACATAGCCGATTATTAGAGATAGGTTGATCATATTTAAGATCGAAGAATTAATTAATGGCAGGACTTCTTTGAGCAGTTTTGTAGGAATGGGGTCTAAAAGACACGTTGATGGTTTGGAGGAATTAATTATTGAAGTTAACTCAGAAAGATCAATTGGAGAAAAGAGTCTAACTTAACATTGATGGTACTAAGAGTAGCTGTAGATAATATTACATCTGTGGGATGATTATTGGTAATTTTTCTCTAATGATAAAAATTTTATTTGTGAAGAAGTTCATGAAGTCATTACTAGTTAACGTTAAAGGGATGGTTGGCTCAGTAGAGCTCTGACTTTTTGTCAGCCTGGCTACAGTGCTGAAGAGAAACCTGGGGTTGTTCTTATTTTCTTCAATCAGTGACGAATAGTAAGATGTTCTGGCTTTGCGGAGGGCTTTCTTATAAAGCAGCAAACTATTTCTCCAGGCTAAATGATGATCCTCTAAATTTGTGACACGCCATTTCCTCTCCAGCTTACGAGTTATCTGCTTTAGGCTACGTGTTTGAGAATTATACCACGAGTCAGGTACTTTGGATTTGAGGCCTTAGTTTTCACAGGAGCTACAGTATCCAGAGTCGCACGTAGTGAGGAGGTAAAATTATTAACAAGATAATCGACCTCTGTTGGAGTAGCGTTCAGATAGCTGCTCTGCTCTATGTTGGTACAGGGCATTGAAGATGATAACAGTGGGTGGATTATATTCTTAAACTTAGTTACAGCACTTTCAGAAAGACATCTACTTTGATAAAGTCTACTCTCCACTGCTGTGTAATCAATTATTGTAAATGTAAATGTTATCAGGAAATGATCAGACAGCAGAGGGTTTTCAGGAAACACTGTTAAATGTTCAGTTTCTATGCCATATGTTAAAACAAGATCTAGAGTGTGATTAAAGTGGTGGGTGGGTTCTTTTACATTTTGAGAGAAGCCAATTGAGTCTAGTAACAGATTAAATGCGATGTTGAGGCTGTCATTTTTAGCATCTACATGGATGTTAAAATCACCCACAATAATTATTTTATCTGAGCTGAGCACTAAATCAGATAAAAAGTCTGAGAAATCAGAGAGAAACTCTGTGTAAGGCCCAGGTGGACGATAGATGATAACAAGTAAGACTGGTTTCTGAGTTTTACAGCTGGGGTGGACGAGGCTAAGCATCAGGCTTTCAAATGAATTAAAAGTCTGTCTTGGTCTTTCGTTAATTAATAGGCTGGTGTGAAAAATTGCTGCCACACCGCCCCTCGGCCTGTGCTTCGGGATTTCTGGTAGTTAGAATGACTCGGGGTGTTGATTCATTTAAACTAACATACTCATCCTGCTGCAACCAGGTTTCTGTAAGGCAGAGTAAATCGATTTGTTGATCAATTATTAAGTCATGTACTAACAGAGACTTGGAGAGAGAGACCTAATATTTAATAATCCACATTTCACTGTTTTACTCTTTGGTTCAGATGTGGATACTGTATTGTTCTTTCTTTGTGATTTTTATGTTTAAGTTGTTTATTGCTGGTTTTAGTTTGTTTTTTTGTCTTTTGGGAGCTGACACAGTCTCAATGGAGATGGGTTTTGGGGGTAGCAGGAGGAGAGAAGCTGCAGAGAGGCGTGTAAGACTGCAACTCTGCTTCCTGGTCCCAACTCTGGATAGTCATATTTTGGGGGTTTAATAAATTGGTCCATATTTCTAGAAATGAGAGCTGCTCCATCCAAAGTGGGATGGATGCCGTCTCTCCTAACAAGACCAGGTTTCCTCCAGAAGGTTTGCCAATTATCTATGAAGCCCACATCGTTTCTGGGACACCACTCAGACAGCCAGCAATTTAAGGAGAACATGCGGCTAAACATGTCACTCCTGGTCTGATTGGGAGGGACCAGAGAAAACTACAGAGTCCGACATTGTTTTGGCAAAGTTACACACCGATTCAATATTGATTTTAGTGACCTCCGATTGGCGTAACCGGGTGTCATTACTGCCGACGTGAATTATGATCTTACTGTATTTACGTTTACCCTTAGCCAGCAGTTTTAAATTTCCTTCAATGTCGCCTGCTCTGGCCCCTGGAAGACAATTGACTATGGTTGCCGGTGTCTCTAGCTTCACATGTCTGAGAACAGAATCACCAATTACCAGAGTTTGACCCCGGCGGGTGTGTCGCCGAGTGGGGAAAAGCAGTTGAACACATGAACAGGTTGGTGGTGTACCTGGGGCTTCAGTTTAAGACTATGCTTCCTCCTCACCGTCACCCAGCCGCCCCTCTTTCCCCAGCTGCTTGGGGTCTGCCGGGGAACAGCTAGCGGGGCCTACGCTATCTTCGGCTGCACCAGCTACAGGGGCCTGGCTAGCTACGGGTAATAGTTAGTCTCCAATTCAGTAATCCTGGCCTCCAGAGCTGCAAATATGCTACATTTATTACAGGTATCATTACTGCTAAAGGAGGCCGAGGAGTAACTAAACATCTGACACAATGAGCAGGAAAGTGCAGGAGGGACAGGTGAAGTAGCCATGGTGCTAACGAGTCGGCTACGAGCTAAGCTAAGCTAGCGAAACAGTAAAGAGACAGTGAGTGAATACTTTGGGTATAAATTAGGTAGTGAGTACACAGAAAGGGTGATTCAGATGAAGCACGTTAAGATTATACTATGAAAAGGGATGTATCAAAAGATTTAAATTAAATTGCTAAGCAGAAAAGCTACTCAGAAACACCACTGTGTTTGAGCAGGAACAGGAAGTGATACTATACCACAGAGCGAGCGAACACCAAGTGACAGCGCCACTGTCAGTGTTCTGAACTTCAGCTATTTCAGCTGCTACTGAGGAGAGGGGCTGTGTGCTTGCCTGTGTGCAGGAGGAAGGTAAAGACAGCACCGATGACATCTAATCTGATAGCAATTTTTGATAGCAATTTTTAGTATCAATAAGTATCTGTTTATAAACACACAAACGCACATATATATATATATATAACCATAAATATAAAGCATCTTGCAGCAGTGAACAAAACTTGAGAAGACTTACTTGTTGAACAGTTTATATTTGAGTTTATTATAAGTTCTACTATGAAATTTGATCCCTGGCTTTTTATTCCTTAATAACCATTTGTGTCAATTATTTCTAAACTTTGTTACATCTTATAAAACTATGTTTGCTTTTTTAGCTAAGAAGATATTACATTAAAAAAAATTCAAAACCGTGTGAAAAACAAATTGTTTTATTCTTTTACGTAAGTGATATAACTCTTAGATTGCATCATTACATTTCCTGTTGCAATACTTGACTTTTTAACCTCTCCAGTCATCTCACTTGATACAGCTAAAGATCACAGAGATGAATGTGTGAGTGTTGTGCTCAGCTGCAGTTTTAATCAAGGGTATGTATACATTTCTTTTATCGCCATGAGCACATTAAAAATTCACTATGGCCGCACAGGTTTATGCTGGGGCAATATGATTATTTCAGACCTGCCTTTGGTCATTATCATCTCTTACTTTCATCTTGCCATAAATCATATCCTAATGAGTAGAGCTGTTAATGTCAACTGATATGTCACGTGTTGCATTTGAAAACAGCAAAATTAATTTATGTCAGCAACCACAACCAGGGTTTCCTGTTCCTTACTAGCTCTCCTCACGTCACACAGATGAACAGCACAGAAGGACATGTGCTTGTCTGCAAAACTTCATAAAGGACTTCATAAAGGACCAAAAAGAACATCTTTTCTGATCATGAACATATCAAACAGCACCACAGAAGATGAACAGGTGTATGCTGGGGTCTTTGGCTGCGTGATGGTGATAGGTCTGCCTCTCAATGCAGTCGCACTGTGGATTCTTCTTCGCCGCCACAGCCTCAAATCACCCAACGCTGTCTTCATGGTCAATCTAGCATTCTCAGACCTGCTACTCATCATCTCTTTACCCATGAGGATCTACTTTCATGCCACAGGCATCTGGCCTCTTATCACCTTCATCAGTGTGGACAGATTTCTGGCTGTGGTTTATCCTCTGAGGTCACGCCATTTAAGAACCTCGTCCAATGCCTGGAAAGGAGCTGCATTCGTCTGGAGTTTTATGCTGGTGGTGAATATCCCAGAGAGTTTGCACTTCCTAGAACATTTGCAGAACCACTTTCAACCTACCTGTTTTAAATCTTATTACTCTTACGAGCCTTTATTGAGTAAAACTCGATTAGCAGTTATTTACCTTCAGATTGTGTTACTGGTCACAATGCTAACAGTCAACATTGTTTGCACCGTTACGGTGTCTTGGACTCTGCACAGAGATCTCAGTGACTCTGCAAAGGTCAACAACAAGATGAAAGTTATGCTGATCTTTGTCATGAACTTGGTTTTGTTTGCCATGTTCTTACCTGTGCCTATAGGTATGGCTACACATGCCAAAGAAATCATGCCGCTGGTATGTCTTACTGTTTCTAACTGCTGTCTGGATCCTCTGTTGTATTACTTTTCTTTTGACTCCTTTTGGAAGAAAAAGGAAGATGCAACGAACGGAGGAGAAATGTAGATGCTAGACATGATATTTTTGGTATGATATTTTCTTTTTGACATGCATTCTTTTCTTTTTTTGGTGAACTAATTTGTTATTGCCCAAAATGCTCATTTAGTTCAAGCATATTTTCCCAATTCCTAAATTCTGAAACTGAGCTTATTGTACTATTGTGTGTCTTTTGACTCCCTCTCTGCTTTCTTGTCTTTCCACTCACCCCAATCATTTGTGGCAGCTGGTGCCCTCCCTGACCCTGGGTTTGTAGGAAGTTTCTTCCTGTTAGAATGGAACTTTTTTTCTACCCACTGTTACCACAGGTTTGTTCAGAGGGGGTTCAGTCATGGAATTTTGGGGGTTTCATTCTAATATTGTGGGTTCCTTATTTTATAATATAAAGCACCTTTGGGTGAATGTTGTTGTGAATTGGTGCTATATAAATAAAATCGAATGAAATTTTCACCAGTAACTCAACAATAATTGTCAGTTAAATGTACTTGTGAAGCTTAGGCAGTGGGAGAGAGAGAGAAAAGACTTGTTAGCTTCAGTTTTATAAAACTATTCTTCAAATTTAAAGCTTCAGGACTGTAGCTGATTTATTGTACATTTTGTACACTTGATGACTGAGGAAACAACCTGTCTTTATCTGCTGGAGAGTTTAAAAAGACCTCCGGAAGTCCATACCACAGAACAAGATACTGTCAAGCACGTAAAACAAACCACATTTTAACAGAAACCTTTTAACTCTTCACACACTGTTCATCACAATGCTCTTTAACAACAAGATCCTCTCCAGCGCCAACTTCATCCCTGTCATCAGCTTGGAACGTCTGTTGGCTGTGGTTTTTCCTTGACGCCATGCCATCTTAGACCCTCGTCCTGTGCCTGAAAAGGATCTGCGCTCGTCTGGCTCATTTTGCTGGTGGAGAAACTACAGACAATGTGAGGTTTTGAGAGCATTTGAACAATCTTGAATTTCTCAGGGCTCTAAGAGTCATAAAAAGGTTAATCGGCATCATGAAAACTTCAAATAGCAAAAGAATCTAGGCTGTTTTATGAGAATTCATTCATTTTTTGCTAATTATTTGTAACATTTTATGAAATAAGCTTATTTGTGAAAATCAGGAAATCTCAAGTTTACATGTCTCTATGCAAAATCCAAATCGAGAGCTCATAACACAACTACTGGGAAAAAAAGGAAATAGCTGGCTCTGTAACTGTGGAAACACTTTTATGCGTTGGTGTAGACCTGCAGCCTGGTTTGGTTTGTCTTTTTCACAGTAAAACTAGTTTATAGCTGTAAAACAGTAAAACAAAATGGTAAAAACTTGCAACTGGTTTTAATGCTACCTGTTTGTCAGTGGGAGTTGGGAAAAATACAGCCTTTAAATTTAGCCTTGGATACAGATGTTAATAGTATTGGTTCTAAATGTTGTCAAATTGTATAAAAAGTATGTTTATTATTTGTCAATCATCAGAGAGTGGAAGGTTTGCTGCTCAGCTGCAATTCAGTTCATAAAGAAGGAAGAAACTTCATCATGAACGCATCAAATGTCACGACAGAGGACCGGGTTTATGCTGGGGTCTTTGGCTGCATTATGGTGATAGGTCTGCAGTATCAGACCTGCTAGTCATCATCTCTTTGCCCATGAGGATCTACTTTCACGCCACCCGTGAATGGCCTCTGAGCAATATGGTGTGCCAATTCATCACAATGCTTTTTCGCAACAACCTCCGCTCCAGCGCCTTCTTCATTACTTTCATCAGCGTGGACAGACTTCTGGCTGTGGTTTATCCTCTGAGGTCACGCCATCTTCGAACTTCATCCAATGCCTGGAAAGGAGCAGCAGTGGTCTGGCTATTTGTGCTGGTATTGAATGTTCCAGAGAGACTGGACTTTCCAAAAAATGCAAACCACAGTGGATGTTTTGATTTCAGTCCTAAAAGGAGACCAGGTTTAACTAAAGGTATAGCAAATGTACATCTTGTGTTAATAGTCACAATGCTAGCAGTCAACATTGTGTGCACTGTTTATGTTTATGTTTATGTTATAGTACTTACTTGTTGAACAGTTTATATTTGAGTTTATTACAAGTTCTACTGTGAAATTTGATCAATGGCTTTTTATTCCTTAACAACCATTCGTTTCAATTATTTCTAAACTTTGTTAGATCTTATAAAACTATGTTTGCTTTTTTAGATAAGAAGATATTACATTAAAAAAATTCAAAATCATGTGAAAAACAAATTGTTTTATTCTTTTACGTAAGTGATATAACTCTTAGATTGCATCATTACATTTCCTGTTGCAATACTTGACTTTTTAGCCTCTCCAGTCATCTCACTTGATACAGCTAAAGATCACAGAGATGAATGTGTGAGTGTTGTGCTCAGCTGCAGTTTTAATCAAGGGTATGTATACATTTCTTTTATCGCCATGAGCACATTAAACATTCACTATGGCCGCACAGGTTTATGCTGGGGCAATATGATTATTTCAGACCTGCTGTTGGTCATTATCGTCTCTTACTTTCATCTTGCCATAAATCATATCCTAATGAGTAGAGCTGTTAATATCAACTGATATGTCATGTGTTGCATTTGAAAACAGCAAACTTAATTTACGTCAGCAACCACAACCAGAGTTTCCTGTTCCTTACTAGCTCTCCTCACGTCGCACAGATGAACAGCACAGAAGGACACGTTCGCTGCTTGGCTGCAATACTTCATAAAGGACCAAAAAGAACATCTTTTCTGATCATGAACACATCAAATGTCACCACAGAGGACCGGGTTTATGCTGGGGTCTTTGGCTGCGTGATGATGATAGGTCTGCCTCTCAATGCAGTTGCACTGTGGATTCTTCTTCGCCGCCACAGCCTCAAATCGCCACACGCTGTCTTCATGGTCAATCTGGCATTCTCAGACCTGCTACTCATCATCTCTTTACCCATGAGGATCTACTTTCATGCCACCCGTGAATGGCCTCTGAGCAATATGGCGTGCCTCATCATCACAATGCTCTTTCGTGACAACATCCGTTCCAGCTCTATGTTTATCACCTTCATCAGTGTGGACAGATTGCTGGCTGTGGTTTATCCTCTGAGGTCACGCCATTTAAGAACCTCATCCAATGCCTGGAAAGGAGCTGCATTCGTCTGGAGTTTTATACTGGTGGTGAATATCCCAGAGAGTTTGGACTTTCTAGAACATTTGCAGGACCACACTCAACCTACCTGTTTTAAATCTTATTACTCTTACGAGCCTTTATTGAGTAAAACTCGATTAGCAGTTATTTACCTTCAGATTGTGTTACTGGTCACAATGCTAACAGTCAACATTGTTTGCACCGTTATGGTGTCTTGGACTCTGCACAGACATCTCAGTGACTCTGCAAAGGTCAACAACAAGATGAAAGTTATGCTGATCTTTGTCATGAACTTGGTTTTGTTTGCCATGTTCTTACCTGTGCCTATAGGAATGGCTGCACATGGCAAAGAAATCATGCCGCTGGTATGTCTTACTGTTTCTAACTGCTGTCTGGATCCTCTGTTATATTACTTTTCTTTTGACTCCTTCTGGAAGAAAAAAGAGATTTCTAGATAAAAGACCTGCTATTTCCAAAAGTTGATATTCGATTTACAATGGGATATATATTTTTAAGAGGAACAACCTTTTCCTCTTAAACTCATCACAAACTTTTCTGTAGTTCAACAATTTGTATGGCTTCACCAATAAACCAACAGTAACATGTTTGTGAAACTGCGTGTGAGAGAGATGGTGAAAAGGGTAGTTGAAGTAGTGGTTCCGTGCTTTATTTAGACCTATGCTGTAGCATGACAGCGTCAACCTCCAAAAGAATGGTTGCTGTAGTAGAAACTGAAGCTTAAAAAAGACAGCTGCAATGCTTTTTTTATTTTACACATTCATGAGGTTACTTGTTGTCAGCTTAAGAACTTCAATCAATATCCTTTGTTAAGTTTTTCATATTTAGTTTGACTATTTGGATCTATTCATGCGCAAAGTTTAGTACACTTCTGTTATTTTTCTCCTAAAGCCTTCTCCTGAATGATTTTTCTAAAATAAATAAATAAATAACTGCAAGAAAATAACTTTCTCAAGTAGTTGAAAAAGACAGTGTGAGAAAAGGGTTTTGATTGAGAGCCTATTGAGAGCCTACATTTTGCTCATTGTTCAGTTGAGGAAGCAGACTGAGGAAGCAGACTGCTTTCATCTGCTGGAGAGCTAAAGAAAAAAAAATGTCATGGTTTGTCCTCCGGAAGTCACTGCTGCAGTACAAGATACAGTAGGGCACAGGTTACAAACCACATTTTAACAGAAATGTTTCAACTTTTCATTGCAAGGCTTGTTCAATACAACATCGTCTCCTATGCTGCCTTTAGCAGCTTGCAACGTCTGCTCGCTGTGGTTTATTCTCTGAGGTCAACTTCAAACCTATTTCTGTCTCTGAAATGGAGCTGCACACGCCTGGCTGATCTTGCTGGTGGGGAAAATCACAGAGTGCGTGAGGTTTCGAAAGCAGTTAAGCAATTTTGAACTTTCTCAGGGCTCTAAGCATCATGAACAGATTCTTGCTGCAACATCAAAGTGTCATAATTTGGCTCTGGAGTGGGCATGGAGTGGACCCACGTGCAGGACATATTGCTGATACTAACCTAAACTGATACTAACTCAGGGAAGTAAGAAATTGTTAACTTAGAAACTAAGGAACTACGAAGAAAATGGGGAACACACAAGGCAAATGACACACAGCATTAAGGGACAACATAATAAAGAACTGATGAGAATTTAGGGTGTAAATACACATGAGCTTACAAAGCTGAGTGGATTCACCTGGGGAGCACAGCTTGGCAGAATCTAACTAGCGTGACAAGGGGAAGCAAAACTAAACATGACACACATGAGACGGGGGACTGTCAAAACAGAACAGAAAACACAATAGTGAGACAGAGACAAAGACACAGACGAAAAGATAAACAGACACAGAGACATGACTTACTGGGGAGACAAGACTAGCTTGACATAACTAAACAGCGAGACCAGAAAACAACAGAGACAAACTCAAAAGTAAAAAAAAGATCAAACTACCATCAGAAGACTAAAGACCTAAATATAAATCATTTCTTAAAAGCAACACAAATCATGAATTTAAAAGAAAAACTCAAAACCGTGGATCCAGGACCTAAGGACCCTGACACAAAGTTTCAAACTCAAAAAAATAAACAATCCAGGCTGTTTTATAAGTATTCATGCACTAACTAGTACATTCACTAATTATTTAAAACATTTTAGGAAATAAGCTTACTTGAGACAACCATGATGTCTCAAGTTCAAATCTTCATGGCAAATACAAATACAGAAGTATAAATATGGTACAAAAACTGGAATAGGAGAGACACCCATTTAGTATTACATGTAAAAATGTAGGAAACAATTTTCAAACTCGGCATCTTCTTGTTGTGAGGTAACGGTGAAACCACTGTGCCACCGTGCTCCCCCACAAACTATAGAAACATTTTTAATATGCATATAAACTTAACTGTTAATCAGTTTATATCACCACAAATAACCATAGTAAAATTTCGGTAAATGATAAACTATTGCAATAAGCCACCCACAGAGTCTTTTGAGGGTCACCGCTGCTATATGTGGAGTTTCACTGGTTTCTATAAGATGATGTCACAAATGCTGAGTCTATTGGTATATGTGTGCATGAGGGAGGGAATGCACATTTGTGTCTGTATGTGCCTGTTCGTCTGTGTCTTTGTGTCAGGTCGGGTCTTAGGCTACGTCCACACTAGTGCATTTTCGTTTGAAAACGCATTGTTTTCTCTCCGTTTCGGCCTCCCGTCCACACTGAGACGGCGTTTTCGCTCAAGGAAAATGCAGCGTTTTAAAAACGCTCTCGAAAACGCATAAATTTGAAAATGGTGCTTTTGCATCGCAGTGTGGTCAGCGAAAACAGAGACTTTTGAAAACGATGAAGCATGTTAGTCATATGATGCAGTCATGTGACCACTTGGCTAATGCTCTGTGGCTGCTGGGTGACCCCTTGTCTGGGGATCTCCTCAGGTCTTCCCAGGAGGGTGGCACAGATGCCCCTCCGATGGTCCTCCTTGGCCTCTCGCACTCTGGGGCCTCTGGATGTCTGGGGCCTGGATCTTCTCCATGCCTGCTTCATGCCCTGGGGGACGGGGCTATGGCTCCCCACACCCTCTAGCAGATTATTACATGGAGAAACCTTCTGAATACAAGCTCGCTGATCCACACAGGTGTGCACACGGGCGTTCACTCTTCATAGACACAAACTAAACCTTCCTTGGCTGCTACCTCAAAGCACATTGTGCGCTTTCAGTCCTGCGTGCTGCACAACAACATTCAATATTTAGTATTTACTGGAATTACACTTAGCTAGATTAATGTTATGGTGTTACATTTATTATGTTGCTCTCTTTTTTGCTTGTTTTCTTTTTTTTCTAATTTTTTTCCTCTCTCAACAGGTGATCCAGGAGATTTTTTCTTTTTAAGTGCCCTTTCTCACTGTCCCTCTTCCACTCTGTTTTTCTTTTCCTTCCTCTCTTTCTTTCTCCCTTTCCTATCCCCCAGCGATGTCTGTCCCGTCTGTATTAACTAAAATTAAAATAAGATAAATAAATGAAAGAAAAAAAACAAACAAAACCCCCCCCAAAAAACTAATGCTGAGTCTCCAAGAGTTTCTCTGGACTGGTGTTCAGAAATGAGCTGGCGTTAGTGTTCTACACAGTGCAAGATGTGACCTTTGCTGATGGGGTGTAAGAGGCTACTGGGATCCCTGGAGGCAGCCTGTACATGGTGAGGAAATCTTTTTTGCCTGAGGTTCTTTGTTAGCAGGCCATCAATGGCAACCTTCATAGGCTGCGTCCACTGAGAATTCTCCAGAACATATATTAGACCTCCGGCCTTGATGAGACCTGTAAACACACACGAGGGACAGAGGGATAGCTCTGGACTGCAATTCCTAGAGGCAGCATTTCTACAGTGTCTGTATGTGAGATAAGACTAGCTCCTTGGTCTGACCTGTCACTGTCACTGGCAGCATCTTTAACTCTGTGTTAAGCTGGAGATCAAAACTGTGGGAAGCTTTACTTCAGACTGCTTCAGGTCTTCAGATGCAATGGAAATTCCAGCAGTACACCCTAGTCGCGCCCTGCAACTAAGAAAGATCTGGTCCACTTTGCCTGGAAATGGAAGCCCTCCTGCTATCAAAATATTGCAAAATCAGCTTGACAACATGTCTGTGCACAGAGATTTGTTTTAAACCAGTCATTTTTACAGGCTTTACAGGTGATCCAAATACCAGTAAGTAGTACACACTCAAAAATGCTAGGTTAAAAATGACCCAATTTGTAACCCAACGCTGGGTTGTTTCAACTTAACAGGGTTGGGTTACTGGTTTGACCCAGCAGACTGGGTTAGGATAACTATCCAAAAATTGGGTTAAATTGACCAATATTTAAAGTTGAGGTTACTAAAAATTGGGTCAAAACTCAGAACCCATCACAAGGGTTATGTTACCATTAACGTTTGGATTAAGATTTCTACTTAGTATAAAATTCAGCATATAAAAACTAGACTCAAAAAAGATTTTCTCAAAAAAATATTTTTATTGCCATATGATACATAGAACATAGAGAGCAAAATTCATAAAAAATATATCAATGAAAGTAAAAAGCAAGTAACACAAAAGTATATAATTCGTTATATTATATCCATTACTTCAAATCAGTCTTTGGTTACAGCACATATATATGTTAACACACATGAAGACATGCTATGTAAAGTTGGCTCTACTTTTAGAACAAATTACATGTAAAAACTCTTAACCTTAAAAAACTGATAAATTGATGATTATTTCAGCACTTAACATACATCAACACATTGGAAAAGTGGCAAGAGGTTTTACGCTTCCATCATAGCTAAATGAGCCCTCATTCATTTGATCATATTTGGTTCATGTCCTAGGATTCATCTATTCCTGGGATAGTGTTTTGGAGTTTGTACGTGCTTCCGAGTTTTTACGTGCTTTGGAGTTTGTACTTGTTTCGGAGTTTGTACATGCTTTGTCTCTAGGGGCCACCGTATTGATTTATATATAAACATATATAAATAAAACCAAGTTTTTTTACATTAGCAATTCCTTTTGTGCAATAATTTTACATTGTTGTTGATAATAAATTAATTAAAGCAACAAAACAACCTGAAGAGCCGGTTGGGAGCTGAAAGAGCCGGCTCTTTTTAGTGAGCCGAGCCGAAAGAGCCCGTTCTCTAAAAAGAGCCGGAATTCCCATCACTACTGGGTGCATGACTTTGGGTAACTTGCATCAAAAACAAAAACGCTTTGAAGCAACCATCAGACCTTAGATTGCTGCAAAAAGCAGAAACAAACCTAACTTCTAGTATCAGGCAAGATTTTCTCGGGGTTCCTTTGGTGCTGAATTCTTCTTCCTGATAGAACGAAGCCTTTTCCTGACAGTACATAGACACTCCTCCAGAAATCCAGTTGCTGGCCTATGAGTTCTGCAAGGGCTGAACCACGCGTCCTGTGATTTTTAAACAAAAGAAAAGGGTCAGTAAAGTAAGATTTAAAAGATTATTTGCAGTTGTTTGGTTAATGTCAAGTTGTCTGTAATCCTGGAGCGGTGAGCTCCAACACTGTGCTTGACATTTGCTCAGAGAGGACAAAACAACATGAAGCAGACCAGTCTGTGGTTCTGAGTGCTTGCAATGAATTGTTAGGAGATGGACTAAGCTAAGATCAAGTATCATGTTTCACACACTTTATACTGTCACAAGGTTGTACAAACCTTTTTGCCACCTTCGTAATAGATTTAAACAAATGTTATTATTTATCCATCTATAATGTTCATATGACTGAAGATATCACTTGGATGAGTGACATATAATGTGCATACATCTTTTAAAGATATGGAAATTGAGTACATACAAACTGTATATTTTTTTTATAATCACAATGACACTCAGTATATTGACTAAAAAAAATCCCAGTATTCAGGTTTTTTAATTGTTGTTGTGTGTATCCACTGAAGTATAGATACCTACATATCCAGTGCTACAGCAGTCCTTTAAAGATGGAAACTGATCCACTATGATGATCCACTATAAGGCCAAAATTGCCTTTATTCCTGAAGTTGGGCTGCAAGCAAAAACAGTTGCATTTAATAAAATTGGATAAACAAAAAATTTACTTTTCTGTAGATTTATTGTAAAATAAACAAATACAAAGAGCAGAAGCTTTGGGGGAAAAAAAGAAATCAAACATTTTTGACTGATCTTCTTTGTTTTCATCACCAAGCGCACACACTTTAGGAGCTGCCACTGGAGTCGTTTTACTTGGGCCAGCACAGCGCAGTGTCCCTGACGTTCTGACCAAGAAGCCTAAAGGTAGCCACAGTGAAAATGCCACACAAACCACCACCACCAACAAAAAAACAAACAAAAAACTTATAGCTGATTTAGTTTATGTACAAGAAATACTCCCTTTTCTTCATAGCGCTCCATTAAGTGTAAAGTAAGTATCCGGACCCTCCATCTTTCCTGTATGGATATGTGCTGGTGTTCCTCAAGACTGGCAACCACATATATCCCCCTCATGGATGTTCTAAAGTTAAATAATTAAAGTTAAAACATTTTTAATGTTAACCCTCTTGAGGCAGGCGTTGCCGATTTGCAACAGTTAAAAACTAACAACCTGATTACCCCACATACATATTTTATGAGGTTTTTTTATTCAGAAGTACCACAGCAGGACTTGGTTGTGCATTAGCAACAAGAGATGCAGAAGGTGGTCAAAAGAGAAGAAGGAATATGTGGAAGTGGACAGACCCCACATTGTCAAGGTGTACAACCACAACATGGGAGGAGTAGACTTAGCAGACATGTTTGCAGCTCTCTATCGCATTGACATCCGCCCACGTCATGGTACCTGCGCATCTTGTACTACTTGATTGACCTATCATTGGTCAATGGCTGGCTCCTCTATCGCCGTCATCTCACCCAGAAGCAGGAGAAGAAGTATATGCCACTTCTTGACTTCCGTGTTCAAGTTGCAGATGCCCTCATCAAGGTTGGCAAACAGGCTGACTTGAACAGCAGGAAAAGAGGACGACCGTCACTGGAAGATGATCCAACATCCCATCAAGCTGCCCCACCTCCACCTCCACCTCCACTTCAGCGGATCGTTACACCATCGGTTGACGTCAGACTCGACCGATGCGATCATTTTCCCATTCATGCTGAGAAACGTGGACGTTGCAGACTGTGCAAGAATGGCTACACGCAAATGGCCTGCCTGAAGTGCAAAGTACTTCTGTGCTTTACGAAAGACAAAAACTGTTTCTTGGAGTACCACACCACAAAGTGATATGCCAACATGGCCTGCTCAATGAGGATTTGAGATTTTGGATTTGGATCCCATATTGTTTTTGTTGTTGTTCTGTTACTGAAAAGCACTTACATTGTTTTGAAAAGTTGTATACAAATAAAGTTAATGTTCATATCATATTCAGTCTTCAGTGTCAATTTACCACACCGGGCCAATGTTGTAAATCCGCAACATCCCAGAACTCCTTGCATGTGAAGGTGTCACTAAAACAAAAGCCAGGATTCTATTGTACTACCCCATATGATAATTTTCCCCAAATATCAGATTTTTCCTGTAACTAAAACTTAATTTGAGCCTGAGAGGGTTAATTTTAGAATAATTGAATATACTTGTGATGGCTGCAGTTACAGCCTCACAGTGGTAATATCTACCGAACATCAGTGTTACAATAGAAGCTTAACCATAACACTACACTTTCTTTAAATATAGGATTTAATTTACAGGGTAATAAAGAATTGGGTTTGGTTTAGAATTAATTTACTTATTCTATCACATAACACTGTACTCTAAAATAAGTGCGCACATTTTGGTTTACACTGTTATGTATGTATGATTTAATCTTTCTTTGTTTTCTGAGTTACCACAGTGGCAGCTGCTCCCAATCCCGTGGTTGATGAGCTAAAAGGTAGTGGTGTGCGGATCAATACTGAAATATCGATTCTTCTGATACCAGTAATTTATGTTCTAGAATCGATTCTCATATTAAAATATCCATATTTTAGTACTCTGGGGTAAATTCGTAGTTTTTCCATTAAAATGAACGCAGTGGAAAGAAACTATATCACTAATGAACTACTTCCTCTTACGCCTTTCATAGTCATACGCGAAATACGGCTGTATAAATGTGTCGCAGCCCTTGGCACGTGCACTCACAACAATGGCAGAGCGTAAATGGAGTCATGTGTGGACGTATTTTACCTCCACAAACAGCCAAGACGCGGTTTGCGACACGTGGCAAGACAGTGAGGTATTATTGCAACACCACTAACCTCGTCAAACACCTCAGAGTAAATCATATGAGCTTATGTTGAGGGGAACTGAAGAGGAGGAGAGGGACAGGTGCTGCTAGGGGGAGACAGACGTCTCTAGCGGAGTCCTTTAGTGCTGCAGGCAGGCAACGTGTTCAAATAGCGCACAACTTCAGGTTTTTTATTTCTATATGATTATCCTGCATTATTAAGCAATAAGAACAAGTAGTCTGATGTCCTGTAATCATTATGAAGCTATATTATTATATTATTATTACAATTATATAATACAATTATATATTGTATTATGAAATACAATGAAATATTAAGTTTTTGTACAAAGTATCAGTATCGGATCACTATCATCGATACCACCCTGAATTTTACTTGGTATCGGATTGGAAAGGAAATCAATGGTATCGCACATCACTACTAAAAGGTGGGAAAAGGGCAGAGCAAGCCTATGTGGAGACCTGCAAATTGGGTCATACCACAATTCTGGATCATGGGGGGAAATGGAATTTGTTATGTTAGTTTAAGTTGGGTTTGTGTGTTTTATTTTTGTTGGCTGATCAGCCAAGTTTCCCCTTTGTCTCGTTTAGGTAGCTTAGTTTGTTTGAGTTAGTAGTATTGTTTGCTGCCAGCTTCTCTGGCAACAAAGAGTTTTGTTACTTTGACCTCTTTTATGGGTCCAAGATTTTGAATGCTCTGTATAATTTAACCATGTTTGTTTTAGGGTCAAATAAAAAAAAACTTTTTTTGCACTTTAACCTGTGCCTAACATTCCTTCACTGCTCGGTCCATCATAATACTCAAAAATTAGCAATTGTTTTTTATTAAAGTGAATGTACATAGATATAAGTTTAAAAAATATATAAGCAAGTGTGATTGCACAGCTTGTGTACCCTGGACCAATCATTCGGACAATTAAGTTGGTGACTTTCGTGACAGCCTGCTTTCACTCAGTGTCACAGAGTAGCTAGCACTGCCTCCATCTAAGTGAAGAGCAGATTAGCTGTATATTGAGCAGGGTCTGAATGCAGCCAATATTCTCAGCCCTGCCAGGTTAACCCTTTAACAACTTAGCCTTGTGTGTTGAAAGAACACAAAGGCTTAATACAAACGATATTTAGAAGGTATTAAATTAGTGTTTTTTATTTTACTTTGATTACATGTGAACTTCGGAGTGGCGGACCTTAAAGCTACCGAGGTCTCAGAGTGAGGATTGAAGATGGTGGCTAAATATTGGGTGATGGTAGCATAAATACTCACGTATGTTGCTGTTGCCATGCTGTTGCAAGCGAGCTAAGCGCAGGGATGCACGTGCCCTTTGCGCGGTCTAGTGAACGAAGGAAAAAAGGGGGTCAGAGTATTGGCGCAATCTATCTTTAAAAAATCTAAATGGGACAAATTATCATTTCCTTTGAATTTTAAAATAGAAAGATGTTGTTATCAACATAGGGGTCATTTACCTTAAATTAAATAATTGAATTAAATTAAATAGTTTAGATAGACTATATTTTGACCCAATATTTTATCAAAGCTGTCCAACGTATGACCCAACAGGCACCCGGCCGGCACATTAGCAACCCAACTCCTGAGTCATGACTTTTGAACCAATTTTTGGTCACAATAACCCAACTTACTAACCTACGGCTTTTACACCAGATGAGTTCTGAAAATAACCCAGCATTTTTTTTTCAAAATCTTTTTATTAGTTTTCTTATTAACGTCAGACATACATAAAACATAATTATCATTATATAAACAATCACAGAACAAAACAATACACCTGCACAGCTCAATATATATACAAACCTGGAGCAGATATGGGAGGAGGCCATCTCTCTCAATTTACTTATTAAAGTAATCTATAAAGGGTTGCCAAATTAGCTAAAACCATTCTACATTATCCCTCAATGAAAACTTAATCTTCTCCAACTGTAAATGATACATTGTGTCTCTTAACAATGCAGAGTGAGTTGGGGGGGCTTATTTTTTCCAGTTTAGAAGTATAAGGCGTCTTGCAAGCAATGTTATAAAACTCAAAACAGGAATTTGTTTGTTTTTTAAGTCTTTAACTGTAGCTACACAAAGAAGTGCCATTACTGGGTCCGGGGAAAGCTGTTTTTTAAAAAATATCAGACAGTGTTTTAAATATTTTGGACCAGAGAACTTTAGGTGGATTAGTGACATCATTGTCCTTTCGACATCCTTCACATGTGGAAAGGATTGTTGTGGAGAAGAAGGAAAGCATCAATCTATCTAAATCTTCACCATGTTTTATTTCCAGAAAGAAACATGTGAATCATGTGAGTTACACATTAATATGTTTTAATACAGTGCTCTAAAAAGCCCTTTTGCTCTTTCCTGATGTTTCATTTTTTTCAAAATTCATCTCAATTACATGTTTCAGCTCATCAAACTCATTTTAATATTACACAAACATAACTCGAGAAATTTTGATCTCATTTAATAAGGGGAAAAGACTATCCAAACCTACTGTTAGGAGGCCTGGGTCGTTGACCCAGGGTTTTTGAGTTTGTTATATTATTTATAATTTCTAGTCTTTGGTTTCTTTGAGTTCTGTCTTATGGTTTATGTCTCTGTCATCTCTAGTTGCTCTGTCTCCCCTGTCAGCTGTATCCCCTTGTCTAGTTCAGCGTCTCTGTGTATCCTTAGTTGCTATATTCCGTGTCCAGTCAGTCTGTGTCTGTAAGTTCAGTCTGTGTTGTGTTTCCTGTTTTACTTTGAAGGTCTCTGTCTTTTCTCAGTGTGTTCAGTTTATGCTTCTTTGTCTCGTTAGTCCTGATTTGCCCCAGCTGTGTTTCCCTCCTGTTGCCCGTTCCCTGATTACTCCCTCTGCGTATTTAAGCCCTGTGTTTTCCTGTGCTCTCTGTCGCGTTCTACCGTTTACCTAGCTGTGTGTTCTGTCAGTTCTCTGGTTTAAGTTTATTTTGATTTTCCCAGGTATGTTTTGTTACCCTTTTTGAGTTCAGCATTAAAGCTGTTTTGAGTTCACCTTTTTGTCTCCGGAGTCTGCACTTTGGGTCCTTTTCCTGTCTGCACACAGCCGTAACATAACAGAAGAACGCGACCAGAACATGGACCCAGCAGCACTCGCCCCGTCTGATGAGCTCAGGGAGGATATCGTTAGCTTCATAGCATAAGTGCCTAAGTCATTTTCTGGTCAAATTGAGATTTTTGCCTAACTTTACTCCCCTACCACTGCTGCATCATCCTGTCCGTCTGCCTATGTCATTGGCCAATCACAACACTCATAAGAGTCAAAAAAACATACTTGCCTAAGTCATTCATTTGACTTAGGCAGTTTTCATTGGACTTAGGCAGTTTTGCTACAATCAATTTGACTTAGGCAGTTTTGATGTATGCAAAATGGCTGATAAGAAGAAGAGGTTGACCGCAAGTGAAGCCCTTGTTCTTCTTTTTGATTCATTTACATCTGGTAAAAGTTCATATTTTTTTAGTTTTTTGGTCACTAAATGTATTTTCATTCAATCAAAGAGGTTATGACCATGTTAAAGATTACTTTTTGTTGCAAACAAAGTATGATGGCTAGCTAACATTAGCGTTAGTAGTGTAGCATTAGCATAGTAATGTAGTACAAGCTAGCAGCTAGCTAACAGCAGCATGCTACCAGAGTAAATCTTTGGCAATTTCAAAGGCAATTTGAGCATTTTCAGCAAGTTTGCAAATTATATTATGTTTCAAACATTTGCTTTTTATTAGGAGGGAGTCTAAAGGACGGGGACGCCCTGGGTTCATTGTTAATTGTTAAATTGGACTTTATATTGACTGTGTTCAAATGACTGATACTGGTTGAACTCTATTGCCAGTAATATTCATGTAGCCCTTTGAGGCGACTGTTGTTGTGATTTTGGGCTATACAAAAATAAATTGATTTGATTTGATATTAATAGTACAAATTGATTTTTTTTTTTTTTTTTACATAGCAGACATTTTGACTACACAAGTAGATTTAGATGTCATCTTGATTTACCATTTTAAGATACTCCAACAGCATTTTATTTTCTGTTGTATCATCAGGAAAGGAAGTTGATGTGAACTTAGAGGAGTTGGTGGATATAGATGAGGGAGAAGGAGGAAATTATGTTGATATGGGGCAACAGACTGATAAGCAGCCAGAGGAAGGAGAGGAAGATGAAGGAGAGGAAAAGAAAGGGAAGGAGAGGAAGATGAAGGAGAAGAAAAGGAAGGGAAGGAGAGGAAAAGGAAGGAGAAGGAGAGGAAGATGAAGGAGAGGAAAAGAAAGGGAAGGAGACGAAGATGAAGGGAGGAAGAGGAAGGAGGGGAGGTGGAAGCAGAGGAAGAGGAAGCCAGTCCAACCCCCAGCACTTCTGCTGTTCGTCACAAGCGTCCACTGCCCCATACGTGGAAGAAAAATGTCATCAAAGAAAAGCGTCTGAAGGGAGAGAATTACAAGAATACAATGGGACAGGAGAGACCACCAAAGGCCATGGGCCCACCATGCACATCACAGCACTGCTTCAAGTCAACGACAAGAAGTTGTGAGCTACTGACTGAAGTTGAGAGAAGAGGAATCTTCAACAATTTCTGGTCCATGCCTTCCTGGGAGACACGCAAGGTGTATATCCAGACTGTTGTTGAAAATGTGCCCATAAAACAGAAGAAAGGTGGTGTTGATTCAAGGAGAACAACATCTCTGCTATACCACCTGCAACTCTCAGATAGATGCAAAATACCTGTGTGCAAAAATCTTTTCTGTTCCACACTTGGTATTGCCCTGAGAACCATTGGATCATGGTTAACTGCAGGCATGAAACCCAACACTCATACCCAGCCCAACCCCAAGATCAACAAGACTGGTCCTCATATGCCAATATCAGATGGAGACCAGGCCTTCCTGAAAGAGTGGCTCTCTGGAATACCTACAGTCCCATCCCATTACTGCCGCCAGGTTCCTCTTATCAGAACAAGAAGTTCCTGGAGCCAGGAACAGTTTTGAGAGAGCTTCACAAGGAATACCAGAATGCTGCCAATGAGAATGGAAAGCGTGCTGTGAGTGAGACATACTTTCGGAAGGTTTTTGGAGAGCAGGATTACTCTGTGTTCATTCCAAAAAAAGACCAATGTGACATCTGTGTAAGCGCCAAGGTAGGAAATACAGATGAGGATGCTCTTGCTACACACTTGAGATTGAAGAGTCAGGCTCAAGCTGAAAAGGCTGCAGACAAAAATGAATCCAGTGACACACTTTCAGTGTGGACAATGGACCTTCAACGCGTTCTTCTTTGCCCCCAGACAAAAGCAAGTACAATGTACTACAAAACTAAATTACAGATGCACAACTTTACCTGCTTCAACATGAACAACAGAGATGGGTACTGTTATGCTTGGGAAGAACATGAAGGCTCCCTCAGCAGTGAGGTTTTGCACATCTGCAGTCCAACCACTTTGAGTCTGTCCTACAGGCCAACAGAAACATTGAGAAAGTCATTGTCTGGAGTGATGGCTGCGGGTATCAGAACCGGTGTGCTACCATCAGCAACGCCTACCTTTACCTGGCCATGAAGCATGGTGTCAGCATTGAGCAGAAATTTCTAGTTGCAGGCCACACACAGATGGAGTGTGACTCCATGCACAGTCTAATTGAACGGCGCATTGTGCAAGACGTTTACACTCCACGAGATTACGTTGTCATCTTTGAGGCTGCACGCATTAATCCATCCCCATACAGGGTGACTCAACTATACCACAATGACTTCATGAAGTTATCTGGCACCTATGTCACCAATATTCGACCCGGCAAAAAGTTGGGGACCCCACAGTCCATGACCTCCGGGCTTTGCAGTACTTGACTGATGGACGGATCAGGTACAAGCTGGATTTTGAATCTGACTGGGAAGACCTGCCTCGGCGCATCAGCATACCCGATAACAAGCCATTCAAGTGGATCCCACTCTTTCCTGCTCAGTTGCCCATCACCCTGAGGAAATACAGTGACTTACAGTCAATGAAAATGTACTACCAAGAGTGGCCCACAAGTACTATGATGATCTTCCTCATCAGTAGTATACATAGCCTACCAAATAGTACACACACACACACGCACGCACACACACACACACACACACACACACACACACACACACACACACACACACACCCGCTTTACCTAAAGAAAAGAGAGAAGTGAGAGACAAACACACACAGACAGATACAAACACACATAGACACACGCACACCTCTTTTATGAGCCTACAGGCCTCCTCTGCAAATTAATGGGTGGGTGAGGTGAAGTGAGTAAGTCTCCTTACTCTAGCTGCCATTTTGTGATTAAAATTGAAAAGTTACAGTGTGTTATGGTTACATTATAGTATGTCATGTTCATTTTATAGTTTGAAGAAAAACTGCCTAAGTCATAGGCATAATCTGCCTAAGTCACTTTTATTAGACAAAAGAAATGATGTTGGGTTTTGTTCTTTTTCCATACTTTTCCTCACATATACTTAAATGTTCTGTGAAAATATCAATTAAAAATATGCATGTGATATTTAGAAAATTAGTTTTTTCTTGTTTTCCGAAAACACAAAAAAATGACTTAGGCAATTATGCTATCAAGCTAACGATATAATTTATTCAGTGGAAAAATTATGTGACCTGTGGCTGAATCATCCAGGGGAGGAATTTCAGCGTGCTGTAGCGAACCGGCTACAGCGACTGGTTTCTGGTCTCCCCTGGCTTTTGGACTCACTTCACCCACTCATACAGGAGTTTTTCCTTAATGAGCTTCATCTGCATGCCCCTGTTGCTACCGCTCACCTACCCAACTCGGAGAAAGATGTGCTGCCCAGCCTGCCGGACTTGGAGTTGCCCGGCCCATTGGAGCCATCACCGAGGAGGAAGCGGCGGCCGCGCCACCGGCGTGTCACCCCACAGCCGGACTTCGGGATGTCAAAACAGCTGGCTGTGGTGAGTGAAAAGGACACTTTTTCTGTTTCTTCAGGCCATGGGACTATTTATTCTGGGGCTATATTTTTTGCATCACCTGCCTCTGCTGGAGGGTCCGAGGGGCCCGTCCAGCCTTCTGTTCCCGCTGGAGGGTCCGAGGGGCCCGTCCAGCCTTCTGTTCCCGCTGGAGGGTCCGAGGGGCCCGTCCAGCCTTCTGTTCCCCCTGGGGGTTCTGGAGAACCCCACCAGCCTTTGTTTGCCTCCGCTGGGGGTCCGAGGCCCGTCCAGCCTCCTGTCTCCGCTGGAGGTCCGAGGCCCGTCCAGCCTTCTGTTCCTGCTGGGGTTCTGGTGAACCAAACCAGCCACCTGTCTCCGCTGGAGGGTCCGAGGGGCCCGTCCAGCCACCTGTCTCCGCTGGAGGGTCCGAGGGGCCCGTTCAGCCACAGCCACCTGTCTCCGCTGGAGGGTCCGAGGAGCCCGTTCAGCCACAGCCACCTGTCTCCGCTGGAGGGTCCGAGGGGCCCGTCCAGCCTTCTGTCTCCGCTGGAGGGTCCGAGGGGCCCGTCCAGCCTTCTGTCTCCGCTGGAGGGTCCGAGGAACCGTTCCAGCCTTCTGCCTCGTCAGCTGGAGGGCCCGAGGAGCCCATCCAGCCTCCTGCCTCGTCAGCTGAGGGCCCGAGAGCCCATCCAGCCTCCTGCCTCGTCAGCTGGGGGTCTTGGAGGACCCAGCCAACACATCCTCATCTCTACTGACGGTTCCGGGAGACCGTTCAGCCACCACCTACATCGCCGCCTGCAGCGCCACATATCGCTTGCGGCGTCCCGCCTGCGGCGCGCCCCCGCCTGCGGCAGCTTCATCCACATCGCCTGCAGCGCCACCACCTGCGGCTCCCACGCCGTCGCCTGCGGTGCTACCGCCTGCGGCTCCCACGCCGTCGCCTGCAGTGCCACCACCTGTTTCGTCGCCTGCAGCTTCGTCCTCGCCTGGTCCAGCTTCGTCCTCGCCTGGTCCAGCTTCAGCTTCAGCCGTCTCCTGGTCCAGCTTCAGCCTCGTCGCCTGGTCCAGCCCCAGCTTCGGCGCCTGCAGCGCCACGCCGTCGCCTGGTCCAGCCCCAGCTTCAGCGTCGCCTGCAGTGCCACCACCTGCGGCTCCCACGCCGTTGCCTGCAGTGCCACCACCTGCGGCTCCCACGCCGTCACCTGCAGCGCCACCATCTGTTTCATCGCCTCTGGCTTCTGCCGCCGTCGCCTGGTCCAGCTCTGGCTTCTCTCGCCGCCGTCGCCTGGTCCAGCTCTGGCTTCTGCCTCGCCGTCGCCTGATCCGGCCGGCTTCAGCTCCGCTGTCCGTCCTGTCCGTCCTGTCCGTCCTGCACGCCCTGTCTGTCCTGCACGTCCTGTCCGGCCGCTTTCCAGGCCGATGATTGGCGTCCTCGCCGTCGTGGACGGCCTCCTGACCTGCTCCGTCGCCGCCGGTGCCTCCCGCCCGGCCGGCCTCCTGACCTGCTCCGTCGCCGCCGGTGCCACCCGCCCGGCCGGCCTCCTGACCTGCTCCGTCGCCGCCGGTGCCTCCCGCCCGGCCGGCCTCCTGACCTGCTCCGTCGCCGCCGGTGCCTCCCGCCCGGCCGCCCCGAACTGTTTTCTGGGCTCTTGGGCCGTCGGCCTCCTGACCTCCTTCGCCTGGGTCGCCGCTGCTGCCCTCTGCGTGGCCGGCCTCCGGACCTTCTTCGCTTGCCTCGCCGCCGTTGCTTTAGCCGCACGGCCGGCCTCCTGAACTACCCAGGTTTGGACTTTGGTGCCGTCAGCCTCCGGGCCGGCCCCCTGAACTTTTTTTTGGAACTGTCGTGTGCCTGGTTTTGTTTGGTTGTTTTCTGGGCTCCAGTGTTTTCCGTTTTGGTTTTGGGGTTGTGTTTGGTTTGTTTGAGCCCTCCGTCCTGTTTCCCCACCGCCCGCCCTGGTTGGGTTGTTTTTCGTTTTGGTGTTCTGGTTTGGGCTGTCTGGAAGCCAGCCCTTAAGAGGGGTACTGTTAGGAGGCCTGGGTCGTTGACCCAGGGTTTTTGAGTTTGTTATATTATTTATAATTTCTAGTCTTTGGTTTCTTTGAGTTCTGTCTTATGGTTTATGTCTCTGTCATCTCTAGTTGCTCTCTCCCCTGTCAGCTGTATCCCCTTGTCTAGTTCGCGTCTCTGTGTATCCTTAGTTGCTATATTCCCGTGTCCAGTCAGTCTGTGTCTGTAAGTTCAGTCTGTGTTGTGTTTCCTGTTTTACTTTGAAGGTCTCTGTCTTTTCTCAGTGTGTTCAGTTTATGCTTCTTTGTCTCGTTAGTCCTGATTTGCCCCAGCTGTGTTTCCCTCCTGTTGCCCGTTCCCTGATTACTCCCTCTGCGTATTTAAGCCCTGTGTTTTCCTGTGCTCTCTGTCGCGTTCTACCGTTTATTTTGCTGTGTGTTCCGTCTGCCTGCCTGTGTAAGTTTATTTTGTATTTTTGGGTTTTCTGTTACTTTTTGCCATCCAGCATTAAAGCTGAGTTTTTTTGAAATACACTTTTGCCTCCGAGCGTCTGCACTTTGGGTCCTCCTGCTACCACTCCTGCCTGCACACAGCCCTAACCTAACACCTACCTGATCTTTTGTTGAAAAGTAATCCCAACTTCTTAAATCAATTAATTAATTTAATTGTTAAGTAAGCCAAAAGTCCAACTCTGGTAAACCACACTGAGAGCATTTTTCCACAAATGGAGAATTTGGAACAATGATGGAGCTTCCCTGGAAAGGCCAGCCAACCAAAATTAATCCAAGAGCAGGAGTGTGTCAAGAATTTGCTCTGGTCATTGTCATCTGAAATATCTGTGGAAGTGGAAAGTTAGCGTAATAATTCAGATATTATGAATCAAATATTTCTGAATCTGATAGCCTTGTTAGTTTGTAACTTTCTGATTGTTCACATCTCTGTGTATAATACAGAACTGTAAACATAGAACATGTAGTAGCAGTTTTGTTGAAATGATAAGCCTTGCTTGTTAAACAGTTTTGTTTCTCTCTTATTATAATCAGTAGGAAAGTCAAATGCTTAGTGTTTCTAATTTCATTTTTTAGTTATGGAAATTTTGTTTTGATTAGAAACTTAGCAATGGCATTTTCATGACAGCAAACCGGTTTATTGAGAGACAAGACAAGAGACAGGTTTTCACTCGATTTATTTATAATAAAGCATCTAGCCAAACTATTGAAATAACATAGCAGATGCTCACACACCAAAACTGATGAAACAAAGAAAGTGAAAGAGAGAGAGAGTTCTGTTTCACTCTCATAAAGCCTCAGGTACTGTACAAACAGCTTTTTTTTCAGACTTGCTGCGACCTGTCCTTAAGAGTTTCTGGGCTTTATGAGTTCTGGGCTTTAGTGCAGAACTCATAACATATGTGTATATGTGTATACACACACACACACACACACCTGGGGTCTTGCCTGGTGCTGTAAACCCCAGCCTCTACTGACCTTGTGCTAAAACCTTATCCCTGTCTGCCATGATTAGTGCCTCTGTTCTGTCTTTTAGTCTTGCTTTGCCCAGCCATGAGTACGGTTTTTGGATGTCAGCCACTTTCTCTTTCTGCGGGTGGTACATACCTGCAGGAACCTGTTCTTACATGATGGTTATTCTCTTTGTTTCTGTTTTTTCATTGGTTTCTGCAGCCTGAGGCATTCATGAAGCACATGGTCATTTGTGGCCATCTTCCTGATGTACTCATGGATGTTTGATTTCTCATCCTGGACAGTGGTTCTGACACTCACAAGTCCTTTTGCCTCCTTTCTTTCACTTAGCATACAGTCCCATGGTGCTGGATTTGGGGGAAACCTTCCATGTTTCTATCTCAAGGCTTCCAAACTAAGTCTTAAGCAACTATACAAACTATAAGTTCATAACAATGTGATATTTCACACTGTTCATCAGAATGACAGCCTGGGGAAACAAACTGTTACTGTGGCTGTGGGTTTTAGTAAACAGTGTTCTATTGCGCCTGCCAAAATGCAGCAGTGTGAAAAGTGTATGTCCAGCATGTGAGGGGTCTGTAGCAATGTTGTCTGACCATTTCCTAGATGGAGGGAAGATCAGCGCTGACGATCCTCTCTGCAGATCTGATTGTCCTGTGCAGTCGGGCCCTGTCCTGATTTGTGGATAAGCCGAACACAGAGAGTGATTCATGTGCACAGGACAGGTGATGACAGTGTAGAAGATGGCCAGCAGCTCCTGTGGCAGTTGAACTTCCTGAGTTAACACAGGAAGCCCGACCTCTGCTGGGCCTTTGGTGGAGAATGTCTGGGATTATGGTGCTGAGATGAAGTCTGTCAATAGAATGTCAATATAATGTCAGTATAATCTTTTAATTATACAGGTTTACTTATGGTAGAATGCTGCATGTAATCATTTGTGTTTAGAAGTATGTAGTTGATAGTATCCTGAAAGAATGTCTCATCCTAGGAAGTTTGTGTGGTTCCAGAGTGTTCTGGTTTTCACACCCACACTCTGGGAGCATGGGAGAGGTCGTACCTTCTTTTATTGTTTTATGGTAGGATAAACGTATCTATATCTGTTTTAGGCTAAGTGCCTTTTGTTTAGATGAACTGCTGGACTTCCAGGCCAGCAGGTTTAGGAAGTCTTTATGGGGTCATGCTTTGGACCCCACACACACACACACACACACACACACACACACACACACACACACACACACACACACACACACACACACACACACACACACACACACACACACACGGGTCTCAGAGCCCGCACTTCTGTGCGAGTGCTGTGGCTGCCCTTGCTTGCAAGTAACTAACTGCAGTGTGTGTTTCTCCTTTCTGATTCTCAACTGAAGAAGTGTTTTAGAATAAATCTCCTGACATTTGTTTTGGTCCTTCGTAGCCGGAGCAGAAATATCAGAACTGTTATCTGTGACTCTGTTCCAAGATCTGGCACACTGAGTCCTGACGCCGTGGGAAGCCAGCACCGAAGTCTGTGCACAGCCCTCTTAGAATTCGGGTCCGGACCGGTGTTTATAGTCTGGTCCACGGCGGTGGGATTCAGTCTGACAATCCGAACCACCAGTGAGTCGTCTGAGGGTGAGAAACACTATTTTGATATATAAAACGGCCGCAGAGGTTTAATGAAACGCGTAAAATAGGTTAAAGTTTGCCGAAAGGAACTGTGTTTAGACTGGTTTTAGAGGTAGCCGAAATTACTTCGTAACAAATTAAAATAGGTTAGGGTTCGCCGAAAGGAATCGAATTAGACTTGGGTTTTAGAAGTAGCCGTAATTACTTCGTAACAAATTGTAAAAGCGCGCAAATGTCTATATGTGTGTGTGTGCGTTGTGTAACAGTAATCTGCATTAAGCTTAAGGTTGCTCAAATACAGTACAACGACATATGAGATGAAGTAAAATAGGTAAATATTTGAACTAATGACGTGCATAGAGGCACTTGACCTGTTTGAAAGACTGTCATCCTAATATGAGCCATTGTTGAGATATAGAGCACAGATATGAAACAAACTATTATGCTGAACCCTGTATGAAACTGTTGAAAACTACATGATGGAGAAGCTGAATTGAATATGAAAGTGCAAGTCTTTGCCACTGTGGGGCAAAGCACGCAACCACTGTGTGAGGTTGCGTTGCGGTCTCTTCTGAGCTGTTTAGCAAGCTACACATTATCAGATTGGGAGCTGGCTGAGAACTCAAAGAGAGGGAAACAGAATTATGATAATTATGATAACTGGAGTGTGCAGCGTTTCCGTGAGTTCTTTCAGATGCGCAGCAGTTTTCCTGTCTCTTGACTCATGTGTGTAGAGTGTTTATAGCATCAGCATCATGTTTTTGTTTATTTGTTTTGTTGGGTTGAAAACTAACTAGATAAACTTGTGATCATACTTATGGATCACCATCATCAGCCATATAGTTTATTTAAGCAGATGAAAAAAAGTGAGTGTGAATGTGTCTGATGTCACAGTGTGTGTGTACGCTGTGTAAAAGTAACTTTTAAGCCTCCAATTGTGAGAATGGTGATTCTGCAGGTCACTATGCAAAAAAAAAAGTGTAGAGTAAAGAAGAGACAAAATTTACATTGAAGATGAAAAAAAAATCATAGGGAAAAGGTTTTGTGTTTATCAGCCAAGAACAAGACAGGAGAGTTCAAAAAAAAAGAGAGAGAGAGATGTGTTGGTTAAGCAGTGATGATAATAATGAAGAATGTCTTAGTTTGTCACTTTCAGATGAAAAGCAGACCTGGATCAATTTTCCACATGCAGCAGTCGGAAGAAAGTTATAGTTTAACATCATTGGAGACATTCAGGCCAGGTTTCTGGCTAACTTATTTACAGCACCATGTGTCCCTCAACCTCACAAGCGAGCTCTCACTCCTCCCTGAAGACAAGGAATGCAGTTCCAAAGAGCAATAACATGGCAGATAAAGAGACACCAGCAAAGTCCTGAGCAAAGAGACCCAGCAAGCAGCAGCAGTGTGGACAAACAGCATCAGAGAAGAAGAGCAAACCCATCAATCATCCTGACTGATTGGATGAATGGCACTGTGTTTCCAACAAGCTGCAACTTCACTGTGCTTGTGAAAAGAACGTTTGAGGAGAACTGAGGAGACTGTTGGAGTTTGACATTTGCCACCTTTGGAGAAAATGGCAAGAAGAGACAGTGAAGAATACAGGACAAAGCTGGAAGAGAACTGCCGGCTATTGGACTGTTGAAGTGGGAGAGGACAACAGAGTGAGAGCAGTAGGTGAGAACACAGAGGAATGCTGTTGTTAATGTGGGAAATCAAAATTTGGGTTAGCAAACCTGGGGAAATAAAACTGACTGCTTAAGTGGAAAATTGAGAAGGAATCTGAAACACTGCAAAAAGAAATATATACAAAATCACATGCAGAACATGCATTAACCCTACTAACACAAACACAAGAGAGCTCATGAAGATTAGACACCATTTTGAGCATGTGAGTCTGTTTATCATCTTGTCCAAGTCACTTCGTGTGATGCAAAGACCATTAGACTCATAGCACATTGGTCACAAACTGATCAAATAATAGCAGAGAAGTGTGTAGGACAGGCAGCTTTAAGAACATGCCCTGCTGGAGATGCAGCTCCAGAGACATTGATTAAACCTGCCTAATAACACAAACATACATGCAATGAAAATCAGCTTGTTATCTCTCATCAGTGTTAAAATAGTGTCAATTTAGCAGACGCTTGTTATCAAATGCTGAATTTATCCAATGCCGACAGTTAACTCTCTAGGTTGCAGGACAACAGTTTAATTTTTGTGAAAAAAAAAAAGACTGGTTTGATCAACCAGTGATCAGACAATAAATTTAGTTGTTAATATAGTAAATTGGGAGATGCTTTCTGCTTGACTGATGCAGCACAAGTAATTTACTGTATGGGGGAAAAATATATTTTTGTGATGATATTTTGAACATGCATTTCTGTTGTCCTGTCATCTTAGTGGGTTAATAGCTGAGATGCAAATTAGTTGATTGTTCTTAGATTAATGAAAGGTGACTGAATTCTAGCACGAGTGAATGGGATGTGTTGGAGTTTGTTAGAGTGGAGACTCTAAAACACTGAGTTTCCTGTTGTGATGTGCGAGTGAATCCTGCACCCAGATACACAACTCTGAATACATAAGAACAAACGTTTTTTGTGAAATACCTGATGACATGTCACATGTTTTATGATGAAGGGGAAAAAAGGAAAACTAAATGAAATCTGTGGCCTAAATGAGTGAAAGGTACAGATTAAATTCATAGCTAATAAGACATGAGGCTTATGTTGTGTGTTGTGCGGCTGATGGTTGGTTTGGAATTAATCTAGCTGATGATTTTTCTTTTGTTGTGAAGTTGAGCCTGCCAGTTAGTATGATGGTTTGATAAATCATGCTAATAGTATGATTTACCCTCCTGAGATGAGGAGTGTGTGTCATGACTTGACGAGGCCTTTTTATTTTGATACTTTCACAGTGCACTGAAAGTTTTGTTTGATAATCTCTGTTTGAGCAGATCTGCACGATTGGAACAAAAGCGCTATACAACATGTCGAGAAAACCGTTGCAAGTGACTTTCTCCAAAAAATTACAATGGGCTCAGGAGAAAGTCACTTATCTGGGACAATTAAAATGAAAGTCCCTGTCAAAAAGGATTCAGCAACGTAATCCAGTCTAAATTCTTTTTTTTGAAATTTTCTTTTTTTGACGTCATCTTGCTATGAGTGGAAACTAAATGCGACGATAGTTTCCACTGCCAGCAAAGAAAGAATGGATGAATGCATGAATGAGTGAATGACAAATGAGTAAGAGAAATAAAACTGACTGATTGACAAAAGCTGACAAGACTTTACTGATGTAACACGACTGTGTGAAGTTAACCCCCACCTGACAAAGGTGCAGATAAATCTATGTGTGTTTCTTTTTATTGGAGCAGAAAGATGACAGCAACATTTGAGGTTGCGTGAGCTTTGGCCATACCGATTTAACCTTTTAAATGCCACTTTCTGTGTCTTTGCATCTACCAGGGGTGTTATTCACTACCTTGTGTTGCTCACAGAGGTAACTGTGAGAAAGTGTGTGTACACCTGCGCAGCGCTAACATTTCTACAGCATTACAGTTCTTCATGTGATTTGATCATGGGAAGTCTTTATGGGGTCATGCTTTGACACCCCCCACACACACACACACACCTAAACATCCACATTCCAATGTAAGGAACAAACACCCACTGATGTATAAATAAAGACCAGGGCAGTGGCACGGCGCGAGTCTCAGAGCCCGAACTTCTGTGCAAGTGCTGTGGCTGCCCTTGCTTGCAAGTAACTAACTGCAGTGTGTGTTTCTCCTTTCTGATTCTCAACTGAAGAAGTGTTTTAGAATAAATCTCCTGACAAAGTCCATGAACAATATCCTCTTGTACGTTCCAGGTCGAGGTGACGCAGAATGTTGTGCAGTCCCATATTGACTGTATCCTCAGCTGTCCTGTTTGCCTCGTAAGCAAACTTCAGGGGGTCCAGTAGCGGCTTTGTGATGTCCTTCATGTGGCTCAACACCAGTCTTTCAAATGACTTCATGACCACAAACATCAGGGCGGCAGGCCTGTAGTCATTTAATTATGTAATGGTGGACTTCTTTGGGAGAGAAATGATAATGGAGCATTTAAATCAGCAGAGGAACTTCACACAGCTTCAGAGATCTGTTAAAGATTCGGGTGAAGATGGGCACCAGTTGGTCGGCACAGACTTTCAGGCACAAGGGGGACACACCATCAGGTCCTGGAAACTTCCTGGTCTTCTGTCTCTGGAAAAGCAGACACACATCCACCTCACAGATCTTTAAGCACTTTTTGTATTAGTACCTAATACTCGGATCGACTCACCACGGATTGCTGCAACTTGACTTGGAGCAACAGGTTTTCCATTACAAACAAGTACCACCTAGTGTGTGGTCGTCATAGCAATGCCGCAGAGCATCCTGTGACATGATTAGTATGTGACATGAACGCTACAACAAAGGTGGACGTAGAGGAAAGAATATACCTGCTGCTCAAACTGTGTTTTGTGTTTTTGGTTTAAGTTTTATTCTGGGAATTGTGGTTTTCTGTCTTGTATTTCCTGTTTTACTTTAGAGAGTCCCATGTCTGGTGTTCAGGGTTTTGGGTTTTGCTTTCCCGTTGTCTTGTCTAATTAGGTTCAGCTGTGTCTCCCTCCTGTGTGCCATTTCCTTTTTACTTTGGGTGCATATCTAGTGCGTGGTTACCTCTGTTCTTCATCTGAGCTTCTGCGTATCATTCTGTGTATCATGGTTCTTGGTCATCCTGTTCATCTTCCCCAGTGTCTCTCCAGCTACGTTTCCATGTTGCAGGTTGTTTAGTTTTATGTTTCTAGTTTCATGTTTAGCTGACCCCAGTTTGGGTTTTTGTTGGTGGTTTTGTGGTAATTCTTACAGCTGCAATAAAGGCTCATTCTCAGTTTGAAACACTCTCCTGCATCATTGCCTCCCAAACCATGACAATTAGATTATTTTTTCTGCACATTTTGAATTGTACTGGGTTGTCAACACTTCGAAAGAGACTTAAACAGTTACAGCCTTAAAATCATCAGATACCAATTGTAGACAATGGCAGTTTAAGCCCCACAAATACTATTTCATTATGCATAAAACATATAATTTATGACCACTTATTCTAACGTTCACATTCATTTCTGTCACACGACAATTTTTTTTATATCAAAGTTATTACCATATATTGTGTTTCCCTCAAATGTTTAAAAATATTCATTTTCATGATTTATAAAAATTACATTTTTCAGTGGTTAAGTAAAATTCAGTAAAAGGACTAGATGTTACAATCCCTGATAGTGCATTGCTTCAAATGGAGAAAGTCTTGAGGGATGGCTACTATGAGGAAAAGCAGCCTGGAAACTTTACCAGTGAGACACATCTTTGTGTGCCTCCACTTCACAGGGTGTTTCGGTCTCTTATCACAAGCTATTCTGCCATTTTTTAGTTTCTTTTTACCTTGCTTGGGATTAGAAATCTGATCTTGGTTATATTAAAATCATCAGTAGTGGACCTTGGATTCATTGGGTGTTTTGGCCATTATCACTAGACACCCTCATCTGAGGAGAAGGTGCCAGGGTTGATCAGGCCCCGGAGTGTGTCACTGGTTTATGTTAAATTGTTATTTCTCTTCCATTTTTAGAACTGTTAAGAGATTTTTACATTTACTTACTTTGATAACCTTTATTTTGCTTAAGTATAATTTCTTGTGAAAACATGATGTGCCTGCAACCTACAGATTAAGGAACAGAAGCATGCGTGAGGAAGTTACAAAGTCACACACGCTCAGGCAGAGACAGTTCCAACCTGAAGCTGATATGACAAAAGATACTAGTTCCTCTTGTCTTATGGATAACGGCCACTCATGCGATAACCATATCTAGAGATGTTTTTCTATTACGTATGCTCCACCTAGAGATGCTGCGTAATCTATTCTCTGCTATAAAATAAAGAACGGACTGAGGCTCTGCGCGACTTGCCTGTGTCTTGCCACGCAGTAAGCCTCGCCCATGTACATGCCATAAATTGAGTTTGTGTTTCTTGCTTCTCTAAGGTTTTTTTCCTTTGACAAGAACAGAAATAACTTTTTCTACAATTTATTTTCTCTATCAATTCACTGCAAAACGAGAAGTAATTCTTACCTCTTTATAATATTTAAAGAGCCTCACTTCTTCAAAGGGATATACAAGGTGACAGAGAGAAGTAAGACAAAAGAGACAAGATAGGAGAGCGCCAGAGGGGCGCTTGATCTGGTATCCCATACCTCCCTGCCGGTTCAGGCTGTATGTTCTACCTCCCCACTGCCTCCCAAAAAAGGGAAAAAGAGCAGAGGGGAGAATAGCAGAACATTTTTATATTCCTCGTTACGTTTCACTACCATGAGGTTAACTGCACAGCCTCCAGGTGTCACGATCCTGGGTCCTTTGACCCAGCATTTTGAGTTTTAGTTTATTTTGATGTTTATGGTTTGTTTAAGTTCATTTGCTTGTTAGTTTCCCCTTGTATTTTCAACCCCTGTTAAGCCTCCCTTGCTCTTCATGTGTTTCCTGTCTGTGTGTCTTATGTTGTCAAGTTCATGTTGTCATGTCTGCATCTCATTATGTTTCCTGTTTTATTTGGAAGAGGTTCTGTGTTCCTATGTTCAATGTGTTTAGTTTTACTCTCCCCTTGTGACGTTGTTATGTTCACGTGTGTCAGCTGTTTCCCCATGTGTTCCCACTTCCCTCATTATCCTCCTGTGTGTATTTAGTCCATGTGTTTTCAGTCATTCCTTGTCAGGTCATCTGCTCATCCACGTCGCATCTTCAGGTATCCATGTCAGTTCACCATGTTTCAGGTTTTTTCATGTTTTAGTTCATCCAGTTTAGGTTATTATTTAGTTTCACCCATGCCCTTTGTATTTATTTTGCCAGCCTTAATAAACTGCTCGTTTTCTGTTAAACCACGTCACGTTTCATAGTTTTGGTCTGCACTTGAGTCCTTTTTCACAATACATACAGTCTGCCCCAGCCAGACTGTGACACCAGGAGGCCCTGAGACCGCTGTATCAGTCAACCAGGGTTCTGGTTTATCACAGTGAAAATTCTATTATTAGGTTTTCTACCCCTTTGATGCTCTCTGCTGCGGCAGGCCCACCACAGGTTGATCAATCCTTGGTGTGTGTCTCACGGTTAGCTGACTGTCTTAGGTCAGGGGTGGGCAATCTCAGTCCACGAGGGCCGGTGTCCCTGCAGGTTTTAGATATGTCCTCGAACCATCACAGCTGATTTAAATGGCTAAATTAGCTCCTCAACATGTCCTGAAGTTCTCCAGAGGCCTGGTAATGAACTAATCATGTGATTCAGGTGTGTTGACCCAAGGTGAGATCTAAAACCTGCAGGGACACCGGCCCTCGTGGACTGAGATTGCCCACCCCTGGTCTTAGGTGCCCAAGTGATGTCATCCCTCTTTAGCCATAGCCAGTGACTGATCCTCTCAGCAGTGTTAGCTAATTCTCTTATAGCCTGATGTTGCGCCTGTCCTCTGACTCCAATCTCTCTATGCAGTTTTGCTGTTGTACTGGCAACAAAGCCCCTGCACCCCACTTCCACCGGGTACACCTTGATCTTCCAGCCTCTGTCCTCTGCCTCAGCTGCCAAGTTGGTATACTGCAGCTTCTTACGCTCAAATGCTTCCTCAATTGCTTCCTCCCATGGTACCGTCAGCTCCATGGCGTAAGCAAGTTTTCGGGAGTTAGACCAAAGGACGAGGTCTGGTCGCAGAGTAGTTGTTACAATCTCTGTGGGAAAAATGAGCCTCTGATCCAAGTCCACTTGCATCTGCCAATCCCTGGCGACCTTCAGTGGGCCCAGGTCCGGGGTTGAAGGGCTAGTCCTCAGCTCGTCCCCCTCCCAGACAAATGTTGATGGATACTGACTCTCTTGGTTTGTGAAAGGTTGAGCATTGATGGATTTCCTCTTGCTTTCCTCCTCCACCACCATTTTCTGATCTTTGGGTACAGATGCCTGTTGCCAGAGAGGTGTTACTGCACCAAGACCAAATCCTCCTCTGCCCTGTTGGATGTGACCCACCATGTCACGATGGCAAAGAGCAGATTTGGCCTCTAGGCACAGCTGTGGCTGGTGTACACTTCCTCCCCGTTGCTAGGGTGGGAACAGCGCCACAAAAATAGCTTTCAACTTTCTCACTAAGGTCTTTTAATCTGTTTCTTACATGGCTCAATGGTGAGTTTTCCAATTCAATAAATCAGCTGTTGATATTACTGCACAATATATCAAAATATACATATTTTGATTGTTTTTCTTCATAAAGTTGTTCTTTGTTTTTTTATTGAGCTTAAATTACATTTAACACAGTGACACGGACATTTTATGTCAGGAATTAAGTCTGGAATTAGCAAGATGAGTATCAAAATGAAACCAGATTAAAACAACTTTTCATAAAGTTTGAAATATTGAAGTTCAAAATTAAAAAAACAAAGTCGCTTCTAAGGGTTTAAAGCAAGTGTAATGAAATATAATTTGTCTCTGGGCACCATCATTAAAGACAAGATAAGGCTTTACATTTAAGTATCTATTCTACTCTTGCTGCTGACCAACAGTGTTTTCAATTTTTATCCTCACTACCACACTATAGGTATTAGTTGATAATGTGTAAATTTTTAATCTGATATAACCCAAGAGTCATTTCTAACACAATAAAAAGTGATAGAAGTGACCTGCTGAAATGTTGTTTTGAAATCTCAAAAAAAAAAAAAAGTCATAATAGCTTGCTAGGTTTTGTTTTAGAGTTATTATTTACTATGCATAAAATAGTGTAGTAGTTTGCATATTCGCTCACATTCATTCAAGTGAAAAGCAGACATGTATGTGTCAGTTGTATTTAAACTCAATATTAGATCAACATTTCAAATAAAATGTAACTTTTTATATGACAGACATAGTGTGACTGATGTATAATTTAGGTTATAGATCAGTAAGTTTCACAAATGAATGAATAAATGTTTCTTTAATATTTCTGACAGGGCCATAACGTACCATAGATGAAGAGATTAAAAATCAGCAGTGATAAAACTTGTAGTGGATTCAGGGACTGGACTTGGTTTAATATTCTCAGAAATAAGAAGCTGCCCAGTAAAACTACCTTGTAGGACTATCACACAAATCATAGATGTGAAATCTATAAATGAGAATAATATAGATAGATAAACAATGCCCTGAGCTTTATTAGATGTACATAGTCGATGGCATGCAGCAATTAAGTGCTTTCCCTACAGCTGTACGGAATTAAAAAAATAAATACATACCACACAGCAAAGCAGAAGAAGCCTCGCTGCTTTTTATTATTATTATTTCTTCCACTCAGAACGTGTTATGCTTGCTGAGATCAAGCAAGCAAAACGTGTCAATCTAAGTAAGTGCGTTAAAGTCCAGACCATATTTTCGGTTTTGCCGTTTTGAATGGCGTTGCAAATATACAAATCCGCCCGGCTCTGTAAAGAAAAGCAGTACACACTTGGCATGTCTGATGTCAGATACAAAGAAAAATTATTAAAGAGTCCAGTGGGAGCAAAAGGTGCACAATTTCCTTTATTATGCGGAGTTTGGCGGAAACGTCTCACAATTTGAACTCCAGCGGCGGTCTTACGCATGGGAATGCAACCTGTTAAACTGGAAAACTTTTTTTTTGGTGTTTATGTTGTTTAAGGAATGTCCTAAAAAGCCACGCCTAAAATACAGCTGTTTCCCTGTGAGTCTAACACACCGATAGATGTGGGGGCTCCGTTGTTGGAAAGCGACAGCAGAAGAGTTGCGGACCCGCAGGTACGTAGTAGGTCCACCTTTACTTATGGCGCTCAAGAAAAAGGAAGGCTTCCTGAATAAAATACGCAGAGTAGATTACAGAGATATAGTAGTTCAAGCAGTTCAAGCTGCAGTCAGGCACAGAAACTTTAGTTTAAACCCCTCTTCAGATGGCTTGCAGACGTGACCGCTGTTCCAGCTTAAATGGTTTTTATGAGAGCTGTTGATGTTTCTCAGCTTTGTAATCCGTTTTATCAAACTCCAGACGCTTCTAGTCGATGATTGGGTACAATTATGAAAATTGAAGAAGCGAAAATTGGGGTTTAAAAGGACGTTGTTTCATTAAGGTTACATTTAGACGATTTAAGTTTCCAAAGTAATAATAATAATAATGATAAAGAAGAAGAAAAAACATAGGTCACCAGAAACAGGTCTTCAACTGCTGGATAAAATAGCTATCAGCTTAACACGCAAACTGCCAGCAAGACCTGAAGAGTATGCTGAGCACATACCTCAACAGGTTATGTTCAGAGTTTCGGTTTAAAATCGGCCAGAAGCGCTGATTTATTTATTTACTATGTGTGTTACTATGTGTGTTAACAACGTGTTTTACGCGCAGCACAGATTTTCTCCTGGGCGAAGACAGCTTTATCTGTACAAGTTATTATACCGTATCTTACTAAAACTATGGAATGAAGTGCAGCACTATCATGGGGATGTGTAGATGTTGTTGCACTCTGATCTGCCGCTAAATTTCGCTTACACGCCTGAAATTGCAGATACTAGAAGTAAAACAAACAAGTATACCAGTTCAACCAATTATTTCACTTTTTGGAACACTTAACGTTTAATGTTTAAGTGGATCCAAAATAGAGTTTCAGAGCTCTAATCTGCAGTCGTGCCTTAAACAGACATAAACAGACATAAACAGACATAAACAGCACACCCAGCGATAAAGTAATTAACTGGAATTACAATGTTTATTTTACCGGTCTGTGGGATAAGTCCCAAGACTAACGGCAGCACTAATCTCTTGTCTTATTTGTATCAAGGTAAATACGTTTGCAAAATGTGAGAGCTTGCAGAATAAAAAAGAAAGAAATGTTGAAACTTTTACTTGTAAACATTCTTTACATGCTTGTTGTTTTTTTAAAATTTGCAGTAACTGAAAAAATATTCACAAATGTGTAGGTGGATATTTCCACAAATATACTGAGAACTGCAAACCTGTAATTATTACTCATCGTAATGAGTAATAATTGTAATTATTAAATATTACTCATTTTTATTTCCCTTTTTACTACTTAGAACCACTACTCTGCGATTACAACCTCCCAAATAACAATTGCACACAGTGACTTTTGACTTTGGCAACACTTCTTGCAAGGAATGTTTTGCAAAACTCGAACTAATAGCTGCATTCATTAAGCGTTTTGTTGTCTTTTTAACGTGTCCTCAGAAGTAGACCATAAAAAAAAAAAACACGCCACGTTTCATTAAAAGACCCATCAGACATCTGACTAACTGCCATCAGACTAAAAGGTTTCAGCCCAAACATGATTAGAATATAAGGACTCAGTCAAAACAGCATCAGACTGTGCATGGCCTAGGAGTAAACTAGGTAGTAACAAGGTAAGTATTGAGTTTTATCTAATTTAATTATGTAGCAATACAAATATTCCAGTATTGAAGAACATGAAAACATTAATTTTGGCTGAATGTTGGCAAAGTTACATGACATTGGTGATGTTAGTACTTAATGCAGCTCAGGTTCCACTTGCTTTTAAAGCCTGTACTTTAAAATGTACGCAGTTTAAAGCAACGTTGACTTTAATGTTACAGAGATTTTGACAATTTTATGGATAATTAATTCTAGTAATAATATTCACAAACAGAAAAAACTGAAAATTGTAGACAGGTTGGGAATGCTGCTTGTGTTTTTTTTTCTTTTTTTTTCTTTTTCAGTCCTGAATATCGCTTAAAGTTCCAGTACACACAGGATTCAGGATTCAATGCACTAATGTTAATGTTAACTCAGCTATTTTTCTGCCTGTTTGGTGGTGTTGAACCAAACGGAGTTAAACATTTGTTTTAATGACCAGGCAGTTCACTCACCTGGCTGAAAGAAAGGTGGTTTAATGACCAATGTGCCAACTGGGATTGCATCTAATTTGGTACTCCTAATAAGACAAACAGTAAGTGTAGAAATGCTCCTTCTCTTATGCTATTTTCTACGATTGTCTAACCATTATCTAATCATACCATTATCCATTGTCTAGCATTTGTTTCTTGTATATACAATACAACTATATATACAGTGTGAAAGACACTTTTTTCTTAGATGAAGATATTAGGTGATATGAAATAGAAATAAATGCACGTTGAATCTTTACTGAAGCTCTGTATTTGAAACTTCAATTTTACTGCTGTAAATTTTTAATTAAATATATTTAATTTAGTAATACAAGAAATTTAATATTGAACATATCATATTTTCATTACACAAGTGAGATGACACTAGTCTCATGAACATTAGCTGTTATTTTCTAGCCTCAAATATTTAACTTAAATAAGATTAAAAATTTCTCCTTCATTTCTGTAAAAAAACGAAGTGTAAAACGTTTCTAGCAGTCTGATGTCTCACGATGTTTTCCTCCATACCATCTGCTCTCAGTTTGTTGGCACCAAATATCTGAACAGGTAAGAAAAGAATCACTCTGAGGCTAACCGAGATTTGAATGGGTACATGAAGCTGAGGGTCAGGAATTTTTTATAGCGAGTGATCCAAACTAGTACCATATGCAGCAGTGACTAACCTCGTGCTGGCGATGGACAATCTCAGATTTTCTCTTGACTGAACTTTGGTCCGTTTTTGCATCTTTTCCCTTTCATGTGATTGTATTTGTTTCTGCCCATCGGGGACCCTCAAGTTAACTTTTATTGAGAGGAAAAAAGTTAGGGTTCATCCTCCAGCTTTACTGTGCTAATGTGTTTATATTATCCTAACCATAGCTCTATGCACACCATTATATACCAGCTAGCCCGACTTTTGAAAGTCCTACAAAACATTGCTGCTGTTTAGTTTTCTGTCTTCATTTATGTCCCAAATAATAGAAGAGATGTATGTTTGAGTTTTTCAGAAATCCCTTAGTTAAAACACGGTATATTATAGATGGAAATGTGCGAGCTAACTCTCTGGTAACTTCTGTATCTCTGTTACACTTCACAAATGTTAAAAACATGTTTAGTGTTTTTCTGTCAGTACAGAACGTAATGTCATGTGGTTGGTTTTGGGCTAAAGGACTTACATTAGTTATGTTAGCTAACTAGTGACAGAATAGATACCTCAGAGGAAAATAACGAAACCAAAACTAAAAATCAGCACGTCTGCAGGGAAAGTAGGCCAGTGTGTGGAAGGGGAAAATGTTTAATGCAATTGGTGCAGAAGTCAAAGCACAGAAATATGTCATTTTGTGACTTGAGGAGGTGCAGTAGAGCACTCATATTCACTGATTTTAGAAGTTGTAATCAGAGTTGTGGTTCTAAGCAGTAGTAAAAATATATATATATATTTAAATATAAGTAAAATTTAAATAACAAGTATTTATGAAAATATCAATGAGAATATCAATGTTTTGAGTTAAGTTTTAACTTAAAAAGTGAAAGATTCAAAATATAAGTTCACATGTTTTCTACACATTCTCAGTTCTCTTCAAGCTCTCACGCCAACATATTTAACTATAAATTTGCTACGGTGTTGCATTTTACTGATACATTTTTTATGTTCTTTTCACGTTTTTAATCAGGATTTTATCATCATCATCTGACAACATGTCAGTTTGGTGTAGGCGTCACTCATAGGGATCATTTCGTGTAGAAGAAGAGTGATATGATCTGCAGAATGCCCTGACTGTAAAAGAGGCCTCGAGCAAAAAGCCCAGCTTAACAGATTTAACAGAGAACGTTGATAACAACCCTTGTGATACCCTTTATCTACAGTTAGGGTTTTAAATGTTGTCAAGCCAGCTAATGCAAAGAAGGCCAAACCAAACCAAAACCAAAGGCAGGGCTGACGATACTCTGGAAACACAAAGAATGTTTCTGTCAGGTAAAAATGTATTGGTTAGTCTGCACCACAATACCAGTCGCAATTCATTATTTCCATAAGGTTCGCTACACTTGCACTGCAACTTCAGTTACTCAACTCCAAGCGCTTTAATTTTATCTGCTGAAACAAATAGTTCTTATACTTATGAGTCTGCTGGAATTAATTACACCAGCCTGGTTCCTTAATAAAAATTTGACATGTTCCATCCGTCAGTCCTTTTTTAAAAAATCCGATCTATCAATTTTAAGTTACTCCAGGGATAAAAACAAGTTTCCAGCTGAAGCCTAAATCAGCAGCAGGTGTTAAAACAGCAGACAGAGTGAACAAGATGAATGCAGGTGAACTCAACTCTACTGCGAGCTGATCAGCCGTGAGGAAAACCATAGCTTGTGCTTTGCTTTATGTCACAGAAACACATACAGGTCCAGTCAAAGGGCAGTTTTTATTTCAAATTCATTACAAATACTTTTAATCAGTATAATTTGCTTTGTTATCTGAAGATAATGTTGACATTTTATACATTTGTATGAACTAGAAAGCAACATTTTTTTTTGTCAGTGAGGTCTTTTGTCAAGTATGACATACTAGCTGGCAGAAGCAACTACTTGTTGAAAAAGCAGTCAGAATGGAGTATGTGATATAAAAACAAAGCTTAACCAGTGTAGAATGGAAACCAGCTAAACTGGAACACGGGTTATTTTCAGGAACAATAGAATCTCTCAGTTAACAAACACACAGATATGCACAGATGTAAAGAGACATGCTGCCCTCTTGGAGATTTCAATAAAACTGCAAGAATCCTTTAGAATTATTAAGAATCTGTTTTTAGTTTTTTCTTCTTTGTGCTCCACGGGGCCTTAAGTGAAATATGTATTTTCACTTTTATACTCTGATCTCTGATTCATTCCCAAAAAGAACTCCGTCTTTTCTCCCACTCTAACTCTAGAGTTACAGTGGTTAACTGTATACTAGCTAAAGTTCATTGGTTAAACTCAAGGCCTTTACACAACTGACACGAAAAATCCATTAAAATGTTTTTCAGAATCACCTATTCTTAATGCAACCGTTTACACCAACCGAGTATTTTTACAGGACAAATTTGCAGCATTTATTGTTTTGAACCAAGTTTGATTTATCAGGTTTTTTTTCAGATCTGAATAAACAGATCTGGCCACTGAGATCACTACATTGGGCAACACTCATAGCTGACATCATGCACTGGTACTGCATATACAATGATATGTAAATAATTCAAAAATACTCTTTTTACCTCAGACACACAGATAGTGGCTTCTCTGCGTCAATTGGCTCTCTCAAATGATTTCTCTGCCTCCTCAGATCAGGTCCCAACTCTGCTAACAGGAGTTCAAACTGCCCCACTGACATCCTTTCATATGTTTGAAAGCTGTAATACAGGTTCAACTACTAGATCAAGCCATAATATTCTCCCTCATGCTGCTTTCTTATGAGAATTGTATGAACCCAGAATCTTTGTTTCTTCCTTTTCTTGTTTAGATGCATCACAACCAGCTGATCATCGCCTTATGTCAACTTTTCACTTTTCGAGGACGATTTTTCCACAAAAATGCAATATGATCAGTGTGCATACAGGTTACACGGCAAGTTTGGATCCATAAAATTCAGAATTTCGTGTCCCTTTTTCACGTTCAGTGTGCGTAACAGCCTTTAGCCTTGAGTGGCTAGCTGTAAATAGTTAGCCACTCTGGGCTAACTGTAAACACAAGATGCAGGGTTTACACTTATCTTACCATGGGAATATGGGAACAAAAACGGAATTATTTAATTATAAGCATTAGTGTCACTTATTTCTAAATAGTGTCATGCCTTATAAATGTATTTTGATTTAGGGGGGTGAACAGGATACTACTTTTAGAAGTGGCAGAAACTATGTTGTCATGTAGCGTCATTTCTGTCAGTTACCACAACTGTTGAGTCAAGTCACAAAGTTTCCTGTTCCACTGTTTGCCCTCGCAGACTAACCTCACCTCATTCCACACAGATAACCAGCTCAGAGAGGAACTCTTGCTGCTTGGCTACAATATTTTATAAAGGACGCAGAAAGATTTCTTTTCTCATCATGAACACATCAAACATCACTAACGTGACAACAGAAGACAAGGTTTATGCTGGGATCTTTAGCTTAATTATGGTGATAGGTCTGCCTCTCAATGCGATCTCACTGTGGATTCTTCTTCGCCGCCACAGCCTCAAATCACCCAATGCTGTTTTCATGGTTAATCTGGCACTCTCAGACCTGCTGCTGGTCTTCACTTTGCCCTTAAGGATCCACTTTAACGCCACAGGGGAATGGACTCTGCCCAAGGGGGTGTGCCTCATCATCACAATGTTCTTTCGCACCAACATCCGCTCCAGCTCCTCCTTCATCACCTTCATCAGCGTGGACCGACTGCTAGCTGTGGTTTATCCTCTGAGGTCTCGCAATCTTCGGACCTCGTGCAATGCCTGGAAGGCTTCTGCACTCGTCTGGGTGATTTTGCTGGTGATGAATATCGCAGAGAGTGTGGACTTTCTAAAGCAGTTGAACAACCAAACTCACCCTACTTGTTTTGAGTCTTACGAATCTGAAAAATGTCCTTTGAAAGGAATCCGATTAAGAATGATGCAGTTTATGATTGTAATATTGGTCACAATGCTGTCAGTCAATATTGTGTGCACCATTATGGTGTTTAGGGCTCTACACAGACATCTCAGAGGTGACTCTCCAAATGTCAACAAAAAGATGAATGTAATGCTGATTTTTGCCATAAACTTGATTTTATATGCTATATTCTTACCTGTGCCTATAACTATGGCAAGAGATTGTGCCCATGTCAAGCCATTGATATGTCTCACTGTTTTAAACTGCTGTCTGGATCCTCTGTTGTATTACTTCTCTTTTGACGCTTTCTGGAAGAAAAAAGAAGATGTTGTGTAAATGAAGTGCACAAATGGGGATACCACAATCTGTGTCACACACTGCTCAGACCTTTTCTTTAGCTGTGTGTGTGTTATTTTATAAATAAATGTAATATATTTTGTTTTTAAAATCAAGCTGTAGACTTGTTTTTTTTTTATCTCAGCTGTTTATTGAGAGATGCACCGGCCTCCACAAACATATGATTTTATAGAATATCAGGCATTACCAAAAATTAAACACCATATGAAGCAATTCAAATGAGGTCAACCCTAAACATCAGCAGCAGCAGTAATACTGATCAATATAACGGTATTCATATGATCAACATGGGGAACAGCTTTTCTGCAGTAAAAGTATTGCTGATGATTTATGTAGAATTTACTGTAAAACAGTTTTATGTCTAGTCAGGTATTTTCATATTGAATTAAAAAAATTCCCCAACTACTTGCCATCGTAAGCGAAATGTAAATATCGACATGGTAGCTACAGAAGTTTTTACAACTCTTCATTTTGTGTGTGTGTGTTCACATATGTATATGTGGCCCTATAGTAGCTCCACTTCAGAAGCAAAACAAAAAGTTAAGTGCTGTGGTGTTGAAGGGCTGGCAGCAGAGTTTCATAATTTCATTGAGTCTGTAATGTCATGGAAAGTAAACTTATTTACATGACCAACCACAAAAGCTGAGTTTCCTCTTACATTTTAGACCAGCTGCTGCATCACACACTAACCTCGCCTCACTTCACAGAGATAAACAGAAAAAGGAAGAACTTTTGCTGTAATACTTCATAAAGGATAGAGAAATATCTTATTTTCCATCATGCACACACCAAACATCACCAGAGAAGACCGGATATATGGCTTCATTATGGTGATAGGTCTTGCCTCTCAAAGTGGCTCACTGTGGATTCATCTTTGCTGTCACACCTCAAATCACCCAATGTCGTCTTCATGGTCAACCTGGTCATCTCAGCCTGCTGCTCATCTTCACTTTGCACATGAGGGTCCTCTGTCACGCCACAGGCACTGTGTGTGGTCAAATGAATGACAGCAGCCTCACGGCCCTCTGCTCACTTCTATGGCTGCAAATAATGTGTCAGCATTATGTTTTGGGCATTGTCAGGAAAGATCTGTGTAAGTAGAACAAATGGTGGAAAGTTAACATTAGATATTCATGTATTCTGACAGTCTTGTCAGTTTGTAAAACAATAATTGTACAGATATATATAATACTGCTTTGTAAATATAGACCATCTAATATCCACTTAGTACAAATAAGAGTCTCTTGTAGTGAAATCAGGAGAATTTTCAACCACACATTGGGCACAAAGTGGTAAATGGGTGATTGCTGGCAGATAAAGAGCCAGCTTCTGGCAGTCGTCCAGTACTGTGCTATGTGTTTCCCATGTGGCTGACTGATATCTTGTTGGGTATGTTAAATGGGCAGCATTTAGTTACTTTAATAGCTTGTTTTTTTCTGTATTGATACATTATCATTTGCTAATTCACTGATAAACTATATCTTTTACTCTACGCATAAAAAGAAGACATGGTTAACTGGTAGAGCCCTATGAGGTATGTTTACTATATCATACCAACCATGTATGCATTTAATGTGAAGCAAAGTGGTAACACTTTGTTCACAGGCAGAACATTCCATTTATAGTAGTGTTTTTCTGTGTTTTAACAGTTGTGGTTAGACAGGTTTTAGTCCTGTCCTCTTTTTCTCTGGTTTTGCACTTAAAAAGTTTTGCATGAATTCTGATAAAACTTTGTAGGTGTGTAGAGTGGGATCATATTAACGCTTCATTAAAATTTGGCTTACATCCACCAAGGTCTTCAAGGTCAACTTTAATGATTTAGTGGGTGAAGAAAGCCTCATAACTTAAACTATGGTTCTTACAGGTATGGTGTGTATGGTCAGCAAATAGAAAGCATTGCATAAAGATTTAAAATATCATGTCAGATCTGATCCCTGACGTCTCCTTCAAGGTCCAGAGATTGATCTGAAGTGATAGCAATGCTACTGTATACTGTAGTATAATATTATAGAATCAGCTCAAGTCATTCATGTCCTGTTATACATGTTACCCATCAGCCACTGCTACAAAATGTTTGTGTAATCAAAGTCAATTCAATTCAAATTCACAATTCATTAAAAACAACTGTATCTGTCCCTAATCTGTCCTGCTACCCTTATATGGGCAATTATTAAAGTATTTTAAAAAGAAAAGAACAATTCAATGGTAGAATACAGCACTGTTCCCTTATAGGGTGAGCTGGAAGGAGACAAACTTTCTGTCCGTGCTCTCTGGGTACCTCGGCTTTGTCCCACAGTCCAAAGGCATGCTTGTGAAGTTAACTGGTTATTCTAAATTAGCTGTAGATGTGAATGTGAGCATGAATACTTCTCTGTCTCACTGTGTTTGTATTGTGATAGACTGGTGTCCTGTCCCACCTCTCACCCACTGACAGCTGCGATAGACTCAAGCCCAAATTAGAAAAGATGGAACTGGATGGATGGGTTTACAAGCATACACGGGAACACTGGTGTGCTGCCTGATGGTTTTCCATAAGACCAGAGATCGATAACCTACGGCTCTTTCGCCCCTGAGCTATGGCTCTTACTGGCTTGCAGCTTTGGGTAAAAAATATTACAATAAATAAATAAAATAAAACTAGGAACATTTGAAATGTTACAGCCATAGTCTCCCCTTTAAGAAAGTAACCTGATGGGTAATGTATTCTGTGCCAGAGGCTGAAGTGGAAGACGGTGACCGCGGTCAAGTGAGCCGTCATTTGAGAGCCGTGGTCAAGCCAGTCGCTTCTTCTCCGCCGCATAAATTTCCTTACGCTTTCTATGTTTCTATTTTTACATAATTCCTCCCACATAGCAAAATTGGTATGGCCCGGATCTGTCCCACACAATGTGCTTACACATGACCTGTGTACCACAAAGAATGACGGCCCTTTGGTGGCCCACACATCAGCCAGCACAAGGCCAGTTGCAGACACCCTGCTGGCCCAGAACACTTTCAGCTCTGGCCCCAGATGTCAGCCTAATGTGTACCTTAATCAAGTCATGTAATAACAACATGTGCTGGAACATAATAGTGCAAAAGTAACATGACGAAACTCTGTTCAGACAGTGAATGGACTGATTCTTATATACCACTTTTTTACTCTCCCATATTACTCAAAGTGCTCTATACAACATGTCACATTCACCCAATCACACACTTTCTCTAAACTGTGAATGTTTCCTAACTACATTCACACTCTTGACACGCAGACTGGAGGAGCCAGGGATCGAACCACTAACCATCCGATCAGTAGGTGACCTGCCCTACCTCCTGAGCTACAGCTACCAGCTGGTAAACATGAGTAAACCCTCACTATGTTTTGGATAAAGTGTACACTCACAAACTTGACAAACCTGCATTTGAAACGTTGGCTACCATAGCAGCATAGTATTGCAACATGGCATTTGGATCGTCTAACTAAAACAGTAAAATATGAAGATAAATATTGCTATCATTGCCAGACCTGGCCCACATCTGGTTGACATACACCCTGCCATTGGGCCACATACAGCGAACCACAATCAGGCCAGATATAGCATCCCATCACATAAACAGTGCCATCTACGCCAGGCCTGGCCCATATCTGGATGACATACCACTTACCATGCCAGAAGTCAGCCAGCAGTGCCGGCTTGACACCAGATCCAGGCCAGACCTGTCTGCTATGTGGGATGACTTTTGGCGTTTTAGTTGTGGATTATGTTTGGGCTGTGTCTCTTGCCCTTTCAGTATAGTATTGTTTTCTTGTGCGTCTAAGTGTCCCTTTGTTTCCACTATGTTTCTTTTTAGGTTATGTAGTATGGGAATATTTTTTTCAAATGTATAATATTGTTTTTAGTGGAGTGTTTTTGATATAGAAGTTTCTTGACAGTTATGTAGTATGGGGTAGGGATAGTGACAAAGGATTTGATTCTTTAAAAATTCAAACTGAAACCCAAACTGATGAAAATATATTTTTTTTTGTATGTTGTTTTGTTTAATAAAACCGCTTTTTGGATTATTCCCTGATGTGCCTGAGTTCTGTTATTTAGTGTAACTTTGAAAGGCAAACAGCCAGCCTTGACAAATAATTGTTCTTTCAATTTTTGATAAAGATTACAGCGGATTGAGATGTAACTTGGCCCAGAGGTACAGTAGGTCGCCCAGAGGAAGACGGTGTTGAAAGTTGGACCTCAACTATTCAGGATGATTTTTAATGAATTTTTGAATATGATGCAATATTTAAGTAAGTTTATTGAATAAAATATACATGTCCTTTAATTTTTGAGTAATATTACAATAAATCTTGATGATATTTGGCACAGAGGTACAGTAGGTGTCCCAGAGAAGGAATGTGTTGAAAGTTGGACATCAACTACTGAGGATGATTCTTAATGAATTTTTGAAAATGACATAATTCTATTGTATTGACTGTATTGCATTGAATACAAGTTTGCGTTAATATCTGAGGAATACTACAGTAAATCTGGCTGAAACTTGGCACAGAGGTACAGTAGGTGTCCCAGAGTAAGAATGTGTTGAAAGTTGGACATCAACTATTGAGGATGATTTTTAATGAATTTTTGAAATTTACATAATTGTTGTGTATTGGCTGTTGTGAATTGAATATAAATCTCCTTTAAGATCTGAAGAATTTTACAGTAAATCTTGATGAAACTTGGCACAGAGGTACAGTAGGTGTCCCAGAGGAGGGATGTGTTGAAAGTGGGACCTCAACTACTAAGGATGATTTTTAATGAATTTTTGAATATGCAACCAGACTGTCACTTTGGTGTTATTGGGCTGTTCCATTGCAATTTGTGTGCGCGCGTGCACGTGCGCGCGGCTCTAGGCTTTCAATCGGGACATGAAGCGAAAAGGTGCTACCGTAAAGACTGGTGTAAAAGCGCAACGAAATTTATGCGGCGGATAAGAAGCGGCTGGCTTGACCGCGGCTCACAAATGACGGCTCACTAATGACGGCTCACTTGACCGCGGTGCACGGTGCGCGCCAGCGACTGAGTGAAGTGCAGTGAAATTGGGAAAAAGAAACCTATTAGTACTAGCTAGTGCAACCAGAGGGGCACGTAAAGGACCCATTTGTAAGTGAAATGTTAGTATACCAGATCAGGAAGCTATAGCAGCTACGAGATAAACTCTGACTCACACTGGCACTTGAACGCAGAAGCTGGCAGTGTTAAATTTACCTCAAAACCTACGTGGGCATGCCGACGTCATCTGTGCGTATCAGGTGATTCGTCCACACGTATGTAAGGTTTTGTGAGCGCGCGAGAGAGATTTTTCGTGTAGTCTTAAACATTTGTACGCACAGAAAGGTTTTTGATAGTCAAAATGATCGGATTCTTGAAGCTGAACTTAATAAATTGTGCGTAAATGATCAGTATCTATTCAGGTTTGGATGTACACGTTTGTAAAATAGTTTTACGCATGGTCAGATATATTTGTGGATTGAAGCACGCGCGTGAGTCCTCAAAAGTTAGACACATATCATTGCACACGTTTGTAAAGCTTAGTTTACGCTTTTGAGACATATTTCTCTGCATATTTCGGAGTCCTGTGCATCATTGGATCCGCATATCAATGGGTGCAGGTTTTCTCAAACATGAACTACAGGAAGTCCAAACAGCGCTCTTTCCTGACTGACATTCTGTAGAGCTGCATGAATTTTACAGTAACTTCTTACAGCCCTGATATTGAAATCAGAAAGTGAGAACACTATTATTTAATATGCTGTTATTTTGCATCACAAAATATCTCAACTATCTTTTGCAAATCTATATATTTTCGACCCGGAGCTCATGCTGTTTTATTGCCGCCTGTCGAGAAGAGGACAGTACACTGAAATGGACTGAAGTCATAATTTCATGCAAAAAGTTTTCATGATTATTCTTTTTATTTTAAAATTATTACTCCACTGCTACGTTTTATTGATTTGAAAGTGGGCTGTTTGTTATTTGATGAATTTTCCACAAGGTGTGAACTCAAATAGACCTGTGGTTGGAGAGGCTAAAATGGCTTTTTGGATGTTAAAGGTTGCCGTCCCCTACATTAGACATAGCCGTATTGCGTTAACAATTTGTGTAAAAATCCTACAATGTCACCTCCAAAAAGTTTGGACACTGTCCCAAATGTCAATATGACATGTAAAATATTTACAGTGAGAAAGGTTGAATTTGATTGCAGCAATATATCTTAGGAGACAGAGGCAACAAAAGCTAGAAAGCAGAAATAGTGAGAGCAATATTTTGCAGCTTAATGGGTTAATGGGCAACAGATCAGTAACATGAGTTGGTATAAAAGCAGCATCTTAGAGATGCAATAGTTTCTCCGTAGTAAAGAGAGCCGCATGATGAAAGTGGCTCTGCCATCCAAGATCACCATACCTTCAAAGCACAAATGTAGAGGAAGAGCTTATGAGATGAGATGAGGTTGAGTTTCCTGTAGTCAGACTGGTAACAGTCACAAACTAGTCACGCCACACTCACAAAGAAAAACCACACAAAGAGGAACCTTTGCTGCTCGGCTTCAGTTCTTTAAAAAGGACGTGCAAACATTTCTTTTCTCATCATGAACACATCAAATATCATCAAAAAGATCACCGGGTTTATGCTGGGGTCTTTGGCTGCATTATGGTGTTAGGTCTGCCACTCAATGCAGTCTCACTGTGGATTCTTCTTCGTCGCCACAGCCTCAGATCACCCAACGCTGTCTTCATGGTCAACCTGGCATTCTCAGACCTGCTAGTCATCATCTCTTTGCCCATGAGGATCTACCATCATGCAACAGGCACCCCACTGGGAATTATCACATGCCTCTTCAGCGTACTAATCTTTCGCAACAACCTCCGCTCCAGCGCCTCCTTCATCACCTTCATAAGCGTGGACCGACTGCTGGCTGTGGTTTATCCTCTGAGGTCTCGCCATCTTCGGACCTCGTGCAATGCCTGGAAAGGAGCAGCACTCATCTGGGGTTTTTTGCTGCTGGTAAATATCCCAGAGGGCATAGGATTTTTAAAACACTTACAGAACCACACAGAACACAGTTGTTTTGAATCTCATTATTATAAAAGTGTAACACGATCAGCAATTATTTACCTTCAGATTGTGTTGCTGGTCACAATGCTAGCAGTCAACATTGTGTGCACCATTAAGGTTTGCTGGACTCTACACAACCATCTCAGTGACTCTGCAAAGGTCAATAACAAGGTGAATGTAATGCTGATTTTTGCCATCAACTTGGTTATGTTCTGCACATGTTTTCTGCCCATGCCACTACACAAAGTTACAAAAAGCAGTATCACTATAACTCCACTGGCATGTCTGACTGTTTTGAGCTGCTGTCTGGATCCTCTGATGTATTATTTTTCTTTTGACTCCTTCTGGAAGAAAAAATAGGACATGGAAAGAGAACTATAGATTAGTGACCTGGTAGAGTTGCTATCAGATGTCCCATGATACATGCCTGGTTTTTTTTTTTCACAAAGTAGCTCGTTTGTGCACAAGATTCTTAATTAGTTCAACCACATGCACAGTTTTCAGCAGTTAACCATCAATATTCATTTCTTCAGTGACATTTGCGTCAAAGACAGAAAGTGAAACAGCAAAAGCCTTGGCTTGGCTTAGTGGTTTCATGTTTTATTTTCTACTGCAACATGAAAGCCTCAACCACAGAAAGACCGGTGGCTCATCTGCTTTACTAGAAATTGTGAAAAAAGGCAGCTGCAACACTTTGAGTTTATGCAACTAAGATATTATTTTTGTCAAGTTCAGTCAATATCCCCAGTTTGTCAGATTTAACAATCTGACATGAGAAGATGTATTCAGACGCACTGAAGTGTTTTTCTTCTAAAGCCTTCTCCTGAAGTATTTCTCATGCAGTTGAGAAAAACAGTGTAGAGAAAAAATCAAATAATTCATTAAATCTACTTTATATTTGTTCACTTGACAACTGAGGAAGTAGCCTGTCTAAATCTGTTAGAGACTTAAAAAAAAAAAAAAAGCTATTATCAGACTTCTGGAAGTCACTGCTTGTTGAACTAAATGCTGTCAGGACAGGAAACAAACCACCTTTTAACAAACAGATAAGAAAAACAGAAGAAAAATTGTGTTTTTTAGTCTTTTTAGTTTAGCTGCTTTGTTTTTGTGATAAGTTGTCTCCTTGTTGTACATTTTTCAGTTGCATGAAAGACAGGTCAGTAATGTGGTATAAAAAGAGCATCTTGGAGAGGAAGAGTTTCATCAGTCTATAAAAACTGCATCTCCAAATTGTGAAAAAAAAATCAGAATAACATCCCTCAATTTAAAATTGTAAAGGCTTTGAATATCCCATAATCTACAATACATAAAATCATCAATGCATTATGAGAATGTGGAGAAATCTCTGTGCGCAAGGGACAAAGCCCTGTGATTTTCACGCCTTAATAGAGCACTGCATTAAAAGCAAGTATCCATTCTTATAATTTGCTTGTTCTCATGTTATTGTGTTTTTACACACCTGCTTGTGAAGCTCGCACACAAGAATTTCACTTGCATGTACTGTACCAGTGTACCTGCACATGTGATGTGACAATAAAAGTGATTTGATTTGATTTGAAGTATGCCTGTGTCGTGGAAATCACCGCATGGGCTCAGGAACACTTGCAGAAATTGCTGTATGTGAAAATAATTTACTGTGCCAACCACAAATCCAAGTTAAAGAAAAAGAAGCCCATGGTCCAGAAATACCACCCTCTTTTCTGGGCAAAATGAAACACTGTTTTGTGGTCAGATCAATTCTCTGGATTAAAAAAGAGACGGGCCTTCGAAAGCTTACATTTCTGAATTGGCAACTTGCACATCTGGAAAGGCACCATCAATGCTGAAAGTTATATACAGATTTTAGAGCAACATATGCTCCCATGTTGATGACATTTTTTCAGGGCATGTGTTGCATAAGACAGTGATAAACGACATACTGGCTCTATTACAGCAGGGTGGCTTCATAGTAGAAGAGTCTTTTTTTTTAGATCAGTTGCTGCCATCAAATTCAAAATGAGCTAATATTTGTCTTAAAAAGGTACATCTCAGTTTAAAAACTTGGTATGTTTCCCATGTTCTTTTGTGAATTGTTTATGAGTTTATGAGCTTTTCATTTTGTAAAAGTATTATCATGATTATTATTATGATTATTATCATGATTATTGAGGGAGGGGCTCCCAACTTCTATGGAATTAGGGTTGTATTTCATCTGCCTGGAACACACTGGCTTCCACAAAAAGCCTCTCTAACCTTATGGCTGCTTTAGTCCAATATACAAAATGTTTAATTCTGCTTAATATTAGGGTTGCTAAGGCTTCAGTTGAAACTTCTATCAATACAAATGATTGCTCAAAATAAATTTTAGTTGCAGCACTGTGACAGACTAGTGACCTGTCCAAGGTATACCCTGCCTCTCACCCTATGGTAGCTAGAATAGGCTCCAACACCCCTTCAACCCTGAATTGGATAAATAGAAGTGGATTGATGGAGATTTTAGTTGTCACTATATCAGCCCACCTTATGGCACATCACTTTTCTCCTTTTCCTTTTGTTTTGATTCTCTGATTTTGCTTTGATTTATTTTATCCATGTACAGTGAAAATTATTTCATTTAGTTAGGTTAAATCTCCAGTAGTTAAGTTTCTATTGGTACAGTTGTACAAATGTTAGTTTGTGTATGTCACAGTAATGTTGGACTAATATATGTCAAAGTGTATAAAGATTTTAAATAAAACAAATATTTGTTGTTTATACAGATGCTTTTTTGTTTTGTTTGTTTTCTTTTGTGTAACAGCAAAATGTACATTAATTAACTGTCCTGTAGCTGTTGTGGTGTCTCCTGGAGGAAAAGATTATAAAAGGATGAAGAATTCTTTTTCTACTGTTAAGGCTGAAGATTCATAACAACTTCCAGAAATACCAGTAAAGTTCACCACTGTTTGACTGGTGTTTGCTATACATCGTGCATTATGCAGTTTTCTGTGATGTCAGAGTTTATAAAAATGGTGGCATGGAACAATTTAGGTTTATATTTTAATTTTGTGCTCAATACATTTGCTATTTAACTTGGTTGGCCTAATATTTAATCAAGAGGTATAAGTAAAATCAATCTCCTCATTTCTCTTTTGGCAAATAAAAAAGCGTATACATAAGAATAACTCTGACAGATGGGTGTGTGTATGCATGTAAAGTACCACATGAATGAACAATGTTGAGGATGGATTAAGAATAATTAAGAATTCAACAGAAAAGCTGGTTTAAAATTGACTTATCACAATATTTTGTAAATATTTTTGCAAACATTACATACAGCACTGTTCGACGCTCATCTCATCTGTATGTTTTAAGTGCTTTCATAAGACTCAGGCTTTTGTTTTATTTGTGAGAGCCTCACTAGTGGAGCCAACAACTCAAGGCCTAATTAAGTCCCACCAGATGGAAGGGTGTTGGTGTAAGCCTACAACAGACTGTAAGACGACTGATTATCTCATCTGCAGATTTGAAATGATCCAAAGGTTATCACTGAAAATGCTATTAGACACTGAAGATTGGCTGAATTTCCTAGACTGGCCATTACATTTTACTGTTGTTAATGTTCCCTATTGTACACGCAAGTTGATTGTGTTATATTGTCCACCTGGGCCTTACACAGAGTTTCTCTCTGATTTCTCAGACTTTTTATCTTATTTAGTGCTCAGCTCAGATAAAATAATTATTGTGGGTGATTTTAACATCCATGTAGATGCTAAAAATGACAGCCTCAACATGGCATTTAATCTGTTATTAGACTCAATTGGCTTCTCTCAAAATGTAAAAGAACCCACCCACCACTTTAATCACACTCTAGATCTTGTTTTAACATATGGCATAGAAACTGAACATTTAACAGTGTTTCCTGAAAACCCTCTCCTGTCTGATCATTTCCTGATAACATTTACATTTACTATAATTGATTACACAGCAGTGGAGAGTAGACTTTATCACAGCAGATGTCTTTCTGGAAGCGCTGTAACTAAGTTTAAGAATATAATCCACCCACTGTTATCATCTTCAATGGCCTGTACCAACATAGAGCAGAGCAGCTATCTGAACGCTATGCCGACAGAGGTCGATTATCTAGTTAATAATTTTACGTACGACTCTGGATACTGTATCTCCGGCGAAAACCAAGGTCTCAAATCCGAAGTACCTGACTCCGTGGTATAATTCTCAAACACGTAGCCTAAAGCAGATGACTCGTAAGCTGGAGAGGAAATGGCGTGTCACAAATTTAGAGGATCATCAGCCTGGAGAAATAGTTTGCTGATTTATAAGAAAGCCCTCCGCAAAGCCAGAACATCTTACTATTCGTCACTGATTGAAGGAAATAAGAACAACCCCAGGTTTCTCTTCAGCACTGTAGCCAGGCTGACAAAAAGTCAGAGCTCTACTGAGCCAACAATCCCTTTAACGTTAACTAGTAATGACTTCATGAACTTCTTCACAAATAAAATTCTTATCATTAGAGAAAAAATTACCAATAATCATCCCACAGATGTAACATTATCTACAGCTACTCTTAGTACCACTGATGTTCATTTAGACTCTTTTTCTCCAATTGATCTTTCTGAGTTAACTTCAAATAATTACTTCCTCCAAACCATCAACGTGTCTTTTAGACCCCATTCCTACAAAACTGCTCAAAGAAGTCCTGTCATTAATTAATGCTTCAATCTTAAATATGATCAACCTATCTCTAATAATCGGCTATGTACCACAGGCCTTCAAGGTGGCTGTAGTTAAACCTTTACTCAAAAAGCCATCTCTAGACCCAGCTGTCTTAGCTAATTATAGGCCAATCTCCAAACTTCCTTTCACATCAAAAATCCTTGAAAGAGTAGTTGTCAAACCGCTAACAGATCATCTGCAGAGGAATGGCTTATTTGAAGAGTTTCAGTCAGGTTTCAGAGCTCATCACAGCACAGAAACAGCTTTAGTGAAGGTTACAAATGATCTTCTTATGGCCTCTGACAGTGGACTCATCTCTGTGCTTGTCCTGCTAGACCTTAGTGCAGCGTTCGATACTGTTGACCATAATATCCTATTAGAGCGATTAGAACATGCTGTAGGTATTACAGGTACTGCACTGCAGTGGTTTGTATCATATCTATCTAATAGACTCCAATTTGTACATGTAAATGGAGAGTCCTCTTCAGACACTAAGGTCAATTATGGTGTTCCACAGGGTTCAGTGCTAGGACCAATTCTATTTACATTATACATGCTTCCCCTAGGCAGCATCATTAGAAGACATAGCATAAATTTTCACTGCTATGCTGATGACACCCAGCTCTATCTGTCCATGAAGCCAGATAGCACACACCAATTAGTTAAACTGCAGGAATGTCTTAAAGACATAAAGACCTGGATGGCCGCTAACTTTCTGCTTCTTAACTCAGATAAAACTGAGGTTATTGTACTCGGCCCTGAAAATCTTAGAAATATGGTATCTAACCAGATTCTTACTCTTGGATTACTTGGATGGCATTACCTTGGCCTCCAGTAACGCTGTGAGGAACCTTGGAGTCATTATTGACCAAGACATGTCCTTCAACGCACATATTAAACAAATATGTAAGACTGCTTTCTTCCATTTGCGCAACATCTCTAAAATTAGAAATATCCTGTCTCAGAGTGATGCTGAAAAACTAGTTCATGCATTTATTACTTCTAGGCTGGACTACTGTAATTCATTATTATCAGGATGTCCTAAAAACTCGCTGAAAAGCCTTCAGTTAATCCAAAATGCTGCAGCTAGAGTACTGACAGGGACTAGAAAGAGAGAGCATATTTCTCCTGCTTCGGCTTCCCTTCATTGGCTTTCTGCTGAAGATTGTATTGAAAGTAGTCATAAGGGATGACTCTTCACTTAGCTTGATGGCCCAATAGCCGGAACGTGCGTTGAGGATGCTGAAAAATTTTGCACCTGTAAGCTTGTGTGTCACATCCTCAAGAGTGGGGAGTGGATAGTGTGGTCTCATTATGGCTTTGTTTAGAGGTCTTGGGTCCAGGCACAGCCGGAGTTTGGGTCTTTTCGGGTTCTCGCAGATTACAAGAGCGTTGACCCATTTGGTGGTCTCTGTGACCTTTTGGATAATTTTGTCTCTTTCCATATTGTCCAGCTCTGATTTGACCCGATCTCTGAGGGCAAAAGGCACTCTTCTTGGTGGGCACACAACTGGTGCAACAGTCGGGTCCACGGTGAAACTACACTCACCTTGGAATTCCCCGATGCCTTTGAAAACGTCGGAATATTCGCTCATAATGTCTGGTGCTTTGGTGGGTTGCCCTGCTTCCGTGCTCTCTGTTACTGCGTACACAACCTTAATGAGTCCGAGGGCTTTGCATGCTCTGAAGCCTAATATTGGTGGGCCGTTGCAGTCCACAACATGAAATGTCTGTTCTGATTTTCGGTCTTTGTATCTGCTAATTAACTCACAGTGTCCGTTGACTTTTAGTGGGTGGCCCCCATAGCCAAACAGTTTGTCCTTGTCCTCCCTGAGTGAAGTTTGTAGCATTTGGAACATGTTGGCTGGTATGATGTTCGCTTGTGCTCCGGTGTCCAACTTGAAGGTGAGTTTTATTTTATTTGGTCCCAGTAGTATGTCTGCAAACGGACTGTCTCCATTATCCTCTGCAGCTATGGTGTCTATGAACAGCTCTGGCTCTGAATCATTAGCCTCTTGTACAGTGTGCACCTCTCTGTGTCCTGTTTTTCTTTCCATGTTGCTCTTGGATCTGCATACTTTTGCAAAGTGGTTGAATTTTTTGCATTTCAGACACTGCTTTCCTTTGGCTGGGCAATCAGTTCGTTTGTCATGATTTCTTCCACATGCCGTGCAGGCTTTGTTTTGGTGTCTGGAACTTTCACTTGCTTTGCTGGTTTGTGGTAAGTTTTGTGGTCTTGCGCCGTTGCGACGTACGGCATGTACTTCATGGTTGTCGTTAGTCATCGCTTTTAGCTGTGACTGTGCTAGCTCATAGGAACGGGCTATGTCTATAGCTTTCTCTAATGTAAGAGTCCGCCCTTGGCTAAGTAGCTTCTCTCTGACGTGAGGAGAGTTGGTTCCAAAAACTATTCTGTCTCTGACCATTTCTTCACTCTTTTCATAATCACAGTCTTTAACAAGGAGTTTTAGCTCTGTGACGAAGTGCTCAAAGGACTCACTGCTGTCTTGTGTTTTTTCGTGGAATCTGTATCTGGCGAATATAGGGTTAGCTTTCGGCGTGAGGTACGTTGTGAAGCCGTCGTAATACGTTTGTAGCATCTTAGCTTCGTCTTCTGTTAGGTTCCACGTATTACTTATATCTCGTCCTTTGTCTCCGATCCACAAAAGTAGGAAGCTGCACTTTTGTTCCTCTGACTTGTCTTTGAGTGGTTCAGAAAACATTAGCTCCACATGCTGTTTGAAGCGGCGCCAGGCGTCGGGTAGGTTGGATGAGTCCCAGTCCATTCTCGGGGCTGGTACACCGTAGGCTTCCATTTTCTTCCTTCTTTCTGTTTTCCTTTTTTTTTTCTCTCTCTCTCGAGTGGGTCCGCTGAGGAGTTACTCACTCTGACACCATGTTGCGTCTTCACTACTTATGAAGAATTCGCCTCGGAGTCGTCATCCAGATTCTTTTATTCCGTATATATAGAGAGCAACGCATCCACGCAACTGTCAACCGCTAAGCTAGCACCTGAACACACACCCCGGCGTACATCTGTACTTCCGGTGATTTCAAAATAGAAGTTCGAACATTACAATCAGCAGTTAACGTTTAAGGCGTCAGTACTAAGGAATCCGACACTGACCCATACCGATCTCATAGGGGTAATCTTTATTTATTTTAATATTAATTATTTGGAGTGATGGGTTTCAAAAAAGAAAATTACATCATGGTGTCATTTGTTTACAAATTGTAAGTAAGTAAGTAAGTAAGTAAAATTTTATTTATATAGCACATTTCTAGATAGAGATCACAAAGTGCTTTACAAGATATAACAGATTAAAAAGACAAAATACAAACAAAGTTAGCAAAAAGCAATTTTAAAAAGATGTGTTTTCAGCTGTTTTTTAAAAGTAATCAATGAATCAGCGGATCGTAAGTCCTGAGGAAGGGAATTCCACAGTCTGGCGGCCACAGTAGCAAAAGCTCTATCACCCCTAGTTTTCAGTCTCGTATATGGAATGACAAGTAGGCCCTGACTACTCGACCTCAGAGACCTACTAGGGGCATAGGGCTGTAAATTGTAGAATTTGGCATTAGATTTTTAGCACCTTTGTAATCTTTATTTCCTTGCACCAATAAATTGATGTTGAGACACTACAATGTGACAATTTACCCTTTTCCGTTTTAGGGAAAGTTCTAAATAACATTGCCAACAACTTGGTTTAAATTTGTTTACAGATGCCACTCCTGCTACTCGTGTGGTCGTTCCTGTAAACCTAAATGCCGCTGAATTCAGGCAGGCACTACGGGACAATATTGCAGACATACCTTTGCAGTTCGATCTATGCAAAGTGAATGGACAGCGGCTCATTCTTCCTCTTGAAGAGAAGACGCCCAAATAAATTAGAGCAAGAAACCTACTGGGTCGCTCCAATTTTTATATCCATCCAAAGGTATTCAAATGTTCCACTCGGGTGGCTGATATGGCATAATTGTCAATATTACTGTAACTCAGTGGCTCTCCAGTCACCCTAATATTGTATAAGCCATCTTTAACATGTCACTGCTCAGAATAATAAATGCTGTGATTCCCCAAAGGATTTGAGACATTCATCTGATCACTATGCCAGATGGCTATGCTTAAATAATGTCCCGTCAGTTGATTCACTGTTAATAACAGAAATGCAGAAGAGCAAGCTTGAACTGTGGTCTAACAGTTTTTTGTGTTTATGGGCTGATGTGTATCTCTTTCATAAAACAATTGGGTATTGTCAAAGATTTAATTTTTTTCATTTTGTTATTGTAATCCCGGTTTCCTGGGTTTTGGTGTTTTTGGTTTTTTCATTGTCTTTTGTTAATGTCCTTAACCTTTCCTTCTATTTTTTTTCCCCCCTCAGTTATCCTAAGTTCTACCTACCCAAAGACTGATATTCTGTGGTTATGCTTTCATTCATTTTAGGTGTGGCTGTTTTGGTTCTTGTCATTTGTTGTTCCATTTCATTTATATTTTAATACTCTGGCTTCTGTAATCTAAAACACCAATGAGGACTCAACTGGTGGAGAAGTTGCGCAGTCTGAAATGGCAATGTAAGTGTTTGACAACTGCCTTTGGACTGTAGCACTATAAATGCATTACACCCTCTCATCATCAATATTTACCATACTGCAGTGTGCTGCATGACACCGAGACACCTGACCATGGCAGGCACAATGTACAGGAGCCAGAGGTTATCAGGTAAATGGCACTCTGTTTATGAGTTGGAATTTTAATCTTAAACTATTGCACAAATTTTTTTTATTTTTTGGAAAAACTACTGTTGTACAAACTAATTCTATCATTATTATAACTTGGCTCATTTTGTGTAGTCTAGATCAATAAATATCTGCATTGGGGTCCTCTTCCTGCTATGAAATATTGCTATTCCTTTACAGTGGTCTGAGCTGTATGGTTCTCATGCATTCTAGTAGGCATGGTCTCCAGGAACCAGAGGTTAACAGGCAAGTGGTAGTTGTTGAATAACATGCCAAAACTTAAGTGTAAACTGTAACTTAAAGCACACACCATAGGTAAATAGACACTCAATAAGTACAATATAACTGGGTGAGACCAGCAAAAATTAAAATTTTAAAGGTTGCATGTATTGAACTGATAACATTTATGTACTCTATAGACCAATAGTTTAATTGCTTCATTCAGTTTCTGTTTTGCTTTTTCACATTTTTCAGATTTGTTGATGTCACGATATTGGTATTTTTAATTGCTGAAAATGCATCGATAACACTTTAGTCAGCCTGACCATTCAGACACTTGGAACTACAAATCACCCAAACTATTCCCAGTAAACAGTTCTGCGTTTACCAATTTCAGTGTAATTCCATAAATGGGCACTGTAGTGGCAGTTCCTTATGTTTCACAAAACATCTAACAAAAAAAAAATATACAGAAGACTCTGCTGCCCTGTGATAATCATTTGTACGCAGGCAAAACTACACTGTCCAAACTTGAAAGTTGCATTGTATAGTTTATTGATCCACTTTGACAACCAATAACAAGATCCATTTTTGTTGCTTCATGCTGCTTGTCTCTCGAATTAAAAAAAAAAAAAAAAAAAAAAGAGAAACAAAAGAACCATAGGCCCATCCCAGTGCATGCTTAATTTATCAAAAATGGCCCTAAAGTTCTTCCTGGCTGACTTGACAAGATAAACAACAAAACGATGAAGTGAGTATTAACCTACAAATAAAGATTTACCCAAAAATAGAAGTAAACTAACAACAAACTTTATATTTTAATATTTTGAAGTTTGTTAAAATACAAATGGCTCCAACACATGCAATCAAGAACCACGCAGCCATTTTAAGTGGCTGTATCTGTACAGTAAAAGAATCTGATTTCACATTATCAGATCAGTCATTCCATTTCAATATGTATACATGATATTGTTATGTTCCCCTGAGGGGTCTAGGCGGCGAGGGGGAAGTAACAAAAAGTGTCCGGGTCAGAAAAAGGAGTCAAAGCGGTTAAATTAAATAATTTTATTAAGGTAGCTCAACTAAAAGAGACGGACAAGCCGCTATCACCATTTAAGGAAAACACAAAACTCAAGCATTGGTCAATAAAGTAAAAAGTCAAAAAGAGAGAGCAGCTCACTAACTGCAAATACACCAAACACAGCTTGCTAGCTGCAACCACACTAATGGCACACTGGCCCAGAGCTCACCTTTCCCTGGGCTTAAATACTTTTAATTACTGACGAGAGTCAGCTGCACAAAAGAAAAAAGGTGGCAGCTAAGGCAGGAGAGATGGTCGGACACGCCCACACAGACAACATCAGGAGGCGGCCCTGCTAGGGCCGTAACACCCCCTCCCATAAATACAAACCCGTGGTTTGTCACATGATTATGATAACCAAAACAACTAGTCAAGGCCGTAACCGTTGCATCACCAAATTACAGGCTTTCCTCCTACCAAACCCCATAGCAACGGTTAGGCATCGCTTGCGGAAGCTGCCAACCCCATCTCAATGGGTTCAAAATACTGACTGAGGGTGGCTGCAGACCCTCAAAACAATGTCTCATGTGATAGCCAGGGCTTTTTTGAGCCATCACATGTGGAGAACACAGCAGGCAGTCAGAAGACCTTACTGCAACAGTTTTCAGACGATTGCTCAGGTCACGGGTACAGGCATGTTTGTTAGTCAGGGGTGCAGGTCTGAGTGGTGGTGTTATACATGATCTGTCCACCTGCAGGTCATTTTGACGAACTGGGACATTGTCAACCAGCAGCAGCTCAGGGCTAGTTGACCTCTTACACTGACTACAGGGCGCTACTGAGCAATTGTGCTCCAAGTTTAGCCTTTTAGTAGGCCTGGCAACCTTGTCGGTTTGAGAACCACGACTGACCTTTCTCAAAGCAGGCCCTTTTTGCTTTGAGTGGGCTTTCTGTTTGAGTATCAACTTCAAACAGTTAACAATAAGGTGTCCAGGTTTGTGGCAGAAGAAACAAAGCTTTGTTTTGGGTCTCGAAACCACAACTTTTTCAGCCTTGTTAGCTGGCCCACTCTTACCTCTCCAAGATGTACTATGGCACAGAGGGGTATCACATTCTACAGCATTTATTTTATGACTTAGGGTAAACTCATCTGCCAGTGTGGCAGCCTGCTGTAATGTGGAAACCCTTTGCTCACTTAACAAGCAATAGACTCAGGAACAGAGTTTTTAAAGTCCTCCACCAGCATAAGCTCACGTATGGACCCCACATTGTTAACCTGGCTTGCAGAACACCACCTATCAAAGAGCTTTGCCTTCTCCCTAGCAAAGTCAAGGTAGGACTGACCCTGTGCCAACTCCAAACCCCGAAAATGCTGCCTATAGGCTTCAGGTACAAGTTCATAGGCCTGGAGGACAGCACTTTAAATCTTTTCATAAGCTAGGCAGTCATCCCTAGACAGACTGGAACAAGCTTCCTGAGCCTTACCTGTCAATTTACACAGCAACATCACCCCCCCACACATCTTGAAGCCACTGCAGTGAAGTTGCTATGTGTTCGAATACACTGAAAAAGCTTTGAACACTGGATTCACAGAAGACTGGAACCAGGTGGATGTTATTGCTCACAAACGAGCCTCTAGACACCTGTGCACTAATAGCTGTGTCATCCATTTTGGGGGCGGAGAAGGCTCAGCAAACACACCCTAATTAGGACACCACCACACCCCTCTGCCAACTCGATCAGACTACCCAACAATTAACCAATTAATGGAAAACTACAAAACTTACTTTAACTGACCAACTTACCTCTTGCAGAATACACATTAACAAATACAACTTACCCAGTTCCTAAGCACACCAAACTATACCTACCTATCTTCTGGAGCATGCTGAGCTCGAGGCAACTTGAAAGGCAAAGCTTCAGCGACCGGAGCCCTGAATTGCCTACCCCCAACAGGGAACTTATCCCCGCCCAGGATTACTCCGAAAATAAAAAAGGCAAAACAACAAAAGAGTGCCCGATGGAAGAACTTAAGCTCAGCTGGACACTCACCTAACTTAACTGGGAAGTTGTGGTTCTCAAAAGGTGACAAAGCAAGATAATCAAAAACCAAATCCAACTTGAAACTCCCTTATCAAAGATCCTGGACGAGCCCTCACTTGTTACGTTCCCCTGAGGGGTCTAGGCGGCGAGGGGGAAGTAACAAAAAGTGTCCGGGTCAGAAAAAGGAGTCAAGGAGGCAAAGCGGTTAAATTAAATAATTTTATTAAGGTAGCTCAACTAAAAGAGACGGACAAGCCGCTATCACCATTTAAGGAAAACAAACAAAACTCAAGCGTTGGTCAATAAAGTAAAAAGTAAGTCAAAAAGAGAGAGCAGCTCGCTAGCTGCAACCACAAACACACAGCTCGCTAGCTGCAACCACAAACACACAGCTCGCTAGCTGCAACCACAAACACACAGCTCGCTAGCTGCAACCACACTAATGGCACACTGGCCCATAGCTCACCTTTCCCTGGGCTTAAATACTTTTAATTACTGACGAGAGTCAGCTGCACAAAAGAAAAAAGGTGGCAGCTAAGGCAGGAGAGATGGTCGGACACGCCCACACAGACAACTTCAGGAGGTGGCCCTGCTAGGGCCGTAACAATATTAAAAAATCAAATTCATTTGTGTTCTGTTTAGGGAAGAGTTTTACATCGACTCTGCAGAGTCAGAAGTATCAGACCTGGATGAGGCTCTCCTGGCTTCCCCTGAACAAAATGATTCATATGTACAGTGGCTTGCAAAAGTATTCGGCCCCCTTGAACTTTTCCATATTTTCTCACATTACAGCCACAAACATGAATCAATTTTATTGGAATTCCACGTGAAAGACCAATACAAAGTGGGGTACACGTGAGAAGTGGAATGAAAATCATACATGATTCCAAACATTTTTTACAAATAAATAACTGCAAAGTGGGGTGTGCGTAATTATTCAGCCCCCTGAGTCAATACTTTGTAGAACCACCTTTTGCTGCAATTACAGCTGCCAGTCTTTTAGGGTATGTCTCTACCAGCTTTGCACATCTACAGACTGAAATTCTTGCCCATTCTTCTTTGCAAAACAGCTCCAGCTCAGTCAGATTAGATGGACAGCGTTTGTGAACAGCAGTTTTCAGATCTGAACCAAAATCGCTGAAATGAACAGTCGCTTTCTAGCCTATATTTTTAAGCCTCAGTTCATCCAAAAACAGGATTACAGTGGTACATGTTTATAGATCAAACACTCTAAAAATGAATGTTTTTCATTTTCACTAATGTGTGTGCACAAAGGACACAGCCACAAGTGCTTCTACAGTGTTTGTTTTTACTTTTAGCTAAAGGGTGGTTTAAATAAATGTCACACATGAACTTGTAATCTCTGAAAAATAAGGGGAAAAGGTGAGATTTGAAGTGACGAACTTCAAGATACCTTCAATGCACTAAGTCGGAAGAAGAAAATTAACTCCCCTTTAGCTGCTTAAAGCAAGGAGCTTGAAGCAGAGGAAGAGAGTTGTCTTTGTAGAATGTGTGCCAGCTCTATTGAGTTCAAATATGTTCACAATTGTCTACTGACAGTGAAGATGTAAAATGACATAAGGGAATGCCACATATTTCTCTTCTTGTGGTTTCCAAAAAAGAATTTTAAAAGAGGCTATACACATGACATTTTTTCTACTTAATTTACTTATGTGTGCCATCCAGAGGGAAATGCCTCATAATCAGAATCACGTTTATTGGCAAAGTATATGCGCAAACACATACAAGGAATTAGGTTCCGATTGAGGGCGTCTCTCAAGCACAAAAATGTAATACACAATCCATCTGTGTGTATGGACATACATAAATACACATGCACATATGCACACTGGTGTATAAACTAACAATATAATACACAATCTAATTCTTTTATACAGAAATTACAGGATTGCAGAAGTTAACTTTTTCTTTTTTTTTTCTCTTTTTTTTAACACTGAACATTGTTTTCTTGTCTTACTTTGTGACAATTATATTTTCTAACAGCCTCACCACACCTGTACCTTTCCTTTCCCCAATATATACATATATACATACATATATGAACTTGAAACTTGCACATTTTATGTTATTTAACCACAAAATCACGAAACCTCTCAGGTATCTTTTTACACTGCAAAAACTTAAAATCTTACCAAGAGTATTTGTCTTTTTTCTAGTCAAAATTATCTCATTACACTTAAAATAAGACAGAATCAGCTAAAGGGCAACATTTCAGTAAGCTTAAGGAACTTGTTTCAAGACAGTAAATCTTAAAACTAGAAAAAAAACTAGACAATTTTCACTTGTTTCATTGGCAGATTTTTTTACTTAATACAAGATATTTTAGCTTGAAATAAGTGAAAAAATCTGCCAATGAAACAAGTGAAAATTGTCTAGTTTTTTTTCTAGTTTTAAGATTTAAGTTTTTAAGATGTACTCATAGTACCGACTGTAGACTGTCTTTTGACGTGGTGTCAGACAGCGGTCTTGACAGAGAATCCGCAATGTTGTTTTCCCGCAATGTGAACTACTCTAAAGTAAGGCGATGGCCTTATGTCAAGTTTTCACTTTTCGAGGACGATTTTTCCACAAAAATGCAATATGATTAGTGTGTATACAGGTTACACAGCAAGTTTGGATCCATAAAATTCAGAATTTCGTGTCCCTTTCTCACGTTTAGTGTGCGTAACAGCCTTTAGCCTTGAGTGGCTAGCTGTAAACAGTTAGCCACTCTGGGCTAACTGTAAACACAAGATGCAGGATTTACACTTAGGTTACCATGGGAATATGGGAACAAAAACGGAATTATTTAATTGACCCTGTGCACGAGAAAATGCTAACTTCCTGGTTTGAGACCGGATGTGGGGTTGTACATTTCCGGTAGCTTTATTTTCCCGTCAATCGCTACTGCGGAGATGGACTTCAAAATGATGTCTAACAAACAGAAACGGAAAGATCGGTTTCAATTACAAAGAGCAGAAGGTGGGACCATTGCTGTGTCCCGCTGTGTACTGCTGGGGGGAGATTTAACAAGATGTTAAGTTTCCACTCCTTTCCCAAAGATTCTGAATTGCGAGCACAATGGCTGCTAAAAATCAGAAGGGACGGCTTCACAGTTACAACCAGGTCTAGAGTGTGTAGTCGGCATTTTGAGACAGGAGAGATCTTCGTGTCTTCCTCTGGTAAGCGTTGTCTTCAGCCGAAAGCTGTTCTCTCCTTATTCCACTGGAATAATTTTTCAAAAAAGACGGAGCGACCCGGAGTTTGGGAGCGCCGACCTCGACCTGTTGATACCGTGGCTATGGTAACCGTAGATTACAACACAGAGGATGAAAATGATGTGTCTGATATGCCCATTACTGGTTGTACTGAGTCTGCTCCAGCCTCCATTCCCCTGATTGAAGACCACGACTATGCAGCAAGTCCTTTGATTGTGGTAGATCGCATTAAATATGAAACTATGTCACGGGAGATTGAGGAGCTTAGACGGCAGCTTGAGTCGTATCATTTGACGCAGGGATTTGGACTGCAGCGATTTGCCACATCACCTGAGGACATTCGGTACTATACAAGGTAAGAAATCCTTAAGTTTTCAACTAGTGACCCATGACCTTAATAATATTACCACACAAATGTGCATTTTAACACAAGGCTGGAGTTGGTTTTCGTTTCTATCCTCATCATTTTAAAAATATTAGTGTAACTTACCTCTGATATGTATTAAATTAACCAATAGAAAGTTGTAATGTCATCTGAAATTTAGCAATAGCTGCAGATAAAAAACTATATTAACATCCACCATTTAAATGCAGATTTCCGTCATATGAGCATTTGATGGCCTTTTGGAATCTAATCCAAGAGGCAACAAGCAGGATGGTGAGGGTCACCAGTGGTCAGAAGAGCCTTTCCACCAGCACATCCACCGAGAGCCCTGTAAACAGACCAACTGTAAGTTCTACACAATTACTACCTGCTTGATCTGTGTGTGTTGCACATTTTTGTGACTGCAGCAATTTTTTTTCTCTTCCAGAAATTGTTGCCAATTGATGAGCTCTTCTTGTTCCTGAATTATCTGGCAACCGGCTGTACACAAAGGGAGCTTTGTCACAAGTTTAACATCCACAGAGCTACAGTGAGTAGAATACTTGTGTCATGGCCCAACTTTTTGTACACTTTGCTTGGATCTGTCTCCGTCTGGATGGCACCTGGCAGAGTGAGAGCAAACTGCCCCGCGGATTTTAGTGGGACTTATAAAAATACCCAGGTCATTCTGGACTGTACTGAAATGAGATGCCAAACTCCCTCCTCCCTTCTGCTCCAGAGCGAGGTATTTTCAACTTACAAGTTGCACTCCACTTTCAAAGCGCTTATTGGCATGTCCCACCATGGAGCATTGACATTTGTCTCAGCACTTTTTTAAGGCTCCATCAGTGACAAGGAGATTTTCCGTCACTCTGGCATCACCTCCCTCCTGACACCTGAGATGGATATAATGATGGACAAAGGGTTTCTGGTAGATGAGCTAGTGCCTGGGAAAGTCCATCGCCCAGCCTTTTTGTCCAAGCAAGCTCAAATGTCAGAGTTGGATGTCCTTAGAACCCAGTCCATTGCACGTCTGAGGGTCCACGTGGAGAGGCTCATCAGGAGGGTTAAAGAAAACAAACTTTTTGACACTGTCATCCCTCTCTCCATTTCTGGGAGTATAAACCAAATTTTTACTGTTGCATGTCTCCTCACAAATTATCAATACGGACCACTGGTCAAAAAATGGGTGGTTGATTAAAAGTTTGAAATGTGTGTAGTGTAGTGTGTTTAGTGGGAGAAGTAGCCAGTTTTGGGAGAATACTTTACAATTGTATTTAGTTACTGAATACTTAATTCTTGCCTTTAAATGTATTTTGTAGCACATTCCATTACTTTGTCTAGTCAGAATACTGTATTCTGAATACTTTGAATATCTTTAGAATGTTGTTATTATTTTAAATTCATGTATTTAGTTACTCTCCAAGAATTTAAGTAGCAAATTTTGTTACTTAAGTAAAATTGATCAACAGCTAACACACTCCCTTTCCTGGATAAAGTTAAATAATAAATCACTTGATGTTTTACTGTTACTCTGCAAATAAAACTGCCTTACTTTAACTGCATTGTCTATTGCACTGTTCTGTGTGCTTCTTATTGACTGCAATAGATTTTCTAAAGATACTAAATACTGTTTCTCTGGAATTCTGAAATTCTGAAAATAAAAAACACAGATTTCAAATTATCAACTTTATTTAACATACTTTGAGTTTTACAACAGTAAGGATATCAAATTCTTTTCTACCAAAAAAAATACTAACACAAAACTCGACTATGTGAACTCTTCACCAAACCTACTTTTATTAACAGCTTTCTATTTTGATCAAAACAAAACAACAAGCAAATAATACAATGGCCCTTGCCCACCATTCAAGTTTATGACATTAAAGTCAGGAATGACAAGCTGTCCATTTATGACACTGCAAGGTATTTGTCCATGTACACGTGAAAATAGAACATATCTATCTTAGGCTTCATTGTCTCCATCAAACCCTCATCCCTCTGTATTCTTTGTATGAAGACATCTTCTTGACTGGAGACTACAAAATCGCACCAACTCATACCTGTAGTTAGCAGCTGGCCCTGAACTTGCCAATAATAGGCATGTGTTGGTTTAAGCTGCAATGTCCCTCTGCTGACCTTGAGGTAAGGTGCATCTACATAACTTTTAATGTTTGGACATTTCATTTCTACGAGGCCAAACGGAGGTTGCTCCAAGGGGTCGAAAATGATACCATCGGGTGATGCACCAATCCACGGTGCATCTGGGTGCACCACAAATCCACATTTGTAGTGGTTCACTCGTTTTATCTGACAGTATTCCCAGATCGCATCTGCCTCTAACTCTAAACCCCTCTTCATAGGGCCTGTCTGGTGAGTACCTTTTAAGATGCGTTCAGCCAGCAGCTCTTCAGAGGGTTTGCTCACATGACAGATCTCTCTAAAACAAGATGCAGTCACCCGTGGTCTCCGTACATTATACCAATCGGCACACTCACTCTGCTCTCGCATAGCACATTCTATGCTCTGGGACATTTCCAGCGTCACCTCCAGACTTTTCATGTGCAGCTGTTGCTTCCTGGAACAGACAAACATGCACTCTGATGGTTTCAGTCTGTAGTCCTGCAGTGGCAATGATGGTGGAGGTGGAGCATTATGAAGAGTCTGCGCTTTCTCTTTGGATGGTTGCTGATAAGAAAGTGGACTTCCTTGTTGCACCTTGCCAAAACGTGACTCCACAAGTGGGATATCGTCACTTATTCCCATGGTACAAATCATAGGCCGGTCAGCATCAGAGAAAGTTTGGTACACTTCAGATACCCATGAGAACCGAGAGGTCAGGAAGGTCCCGTAAAGGTTTTTTTGTACAGTTTGCTCCTGGATGTTACAGAAAACACACACACACAAACATTTTAAATTTAAGGGAAATCTACTACAATTACAGGTACAATAATAGCTATGTGTGTGTATATATATATATATACACACACACACACACACATATTTTACAAATGAACATTATGACCAGAGATGGGTAGTAACGCGTTACTTGTAACGCGTTACTGTAATCTGATTACTTTTTTCAAGTAACGAGTAATGTAAGGGATTACTATTGCAAAACGGTAATTAGATTACCGTTACTTTCACGTAGGAACGCTGCGTTACTGCGTTACTAAAACCGTGATTTTTTTGAGAACGTCTCATGACAGTGACGTAAGTGAGTGCGACGTTCGTGACAACAGCTGTCTGCAGATCATAATATATCGAAAAGGGACAGAGTGTAGCATGCAGCGTTTAAAGCGTGGAAGTACTGACCTTATTTTGAGTTTGATTCCATAAAAGTGACAAAAACATTAGTGTCCGTTGTGCGTGGAAGAAAACTTCTTTTACAGCGAAAAAACCCTAAACTTCCAAGCAAGCAGCGAGTGCGCCACGACGTAATGTGAAATTCACAGAGAAACTCATGGATTCTTCCACTGACCGCTGCGGCACACCTGCACCAGGGTAAACCTCCGCCTACCCCAGTCCTGCTTTACAGGTGAAAATAGAGCAACAGGACCGCTAGTCTTTGATTTTATTTATTTTCTGCTGTGTTTTACTTGCATCTATTTGAAAGAGTGAGTGTAAACACAAAAAAATATTTTATTTTATGTGCTGTAATGTGCAGAAAATAGGTTTAAATGTTAAACAAATTTCTTCCAGTCAGAGAATGTTGCATAGAATTAAATTTTTGCTTGATGCATAAAGTTTAAAGATTAAAACTAATAAAACAAGTTTTAAAAAGAGACATTTCCATTTGATTACATTTTGTATGATGGATTATGCAGAAAAAGTAGAATTGGGCTGAAAGATCTATCGCTTTATCACCTATTCAGGTTGTAAATCGTGTTTTTAAAAAGTAACTAAGTAACTAAATAACTAAGTAATCAATTACTTTTGAAAATAAGTAATCAGTAAAGTAACGGGATTACTTTTTGGGGGAAGTAATCAGTCATTAGTAACTGATTACTTTTTTCAAGTAACTTGACCAACACTGATTATGACTAATGATTAGTGGTGTGAAATTCGAAAAGCACCTCCTGAATGATATGTAACAAAAAAGCATAATAATTTTAAACAGATTTTCAGTTTTCAGATTAGAATTCAGATAGAATATCATGATGTCATAGTGCCACTGGGGGACAAGAAGTCAATTTTCTTATTCATTACAGTTGCCATGGCAGATCAAAACTTTAAATTTATAAATGCTGAAACAAGTCATTTTTATTAGTTGCTAGGCCCTAAAACTCACTATATTACCACTAGAATCTGCTTTTTAACAATAATTAGTTGCCCCCCATTCTGTATTAAATATTATTGCCCTAATGAATGTTGTGATGATATCTGAAACCTCATCAGTAGCAAGCACTTACCGCACTCCCTCTGTGGTCTTTCTTGTTTTGGGTTTGGCTGAGAGCACAGCCATCTTCTCAACAGGGCCAGGCTTTATCCCCTATTACAATATGGAAAAAATTAATTATAAAATATAAAGTTACATTAAAAATATTGCAATGATTGCACTCACCATAACTCTGGGCTTATGCCACTGTTGTTCACCTTCAGTGCAGCTCAATATCGGGGGAACGACTTGGACTTTCAACTGCGAATAGTGTGCAGATTGAAACAGAAGAGCAACACAATGGTTGCACAGAGCTTTTCCAGCCTTGCACGTGCAGGAGAAGTGCAGCAGTTGCACAGGCAGCGAATCTTTTAGGACCACCTACAAAGTACAATATTTCAATGTATTTAATGTCATCAATTAATATCCTTAGAAAGTATTATCCATGTTTGCCCGATGCATTTATTTCTGAACACCTCCCTGATATGACAGCCTGACATGATCTTATGATATATTATGCACTATATACACTAAACACAATTTCACACTGTCTCTTTTTCATGATCATACGCTGAGTTTGTGAGATTTCTCTGTTTTCCTCATAGACCTGAAGCACTCTGCCCTGACCACCACCTCTCCTGAGCCCTGATCTTTGTCAGACACTGTAGAAAAACAACAATATCAGTAAAGTTAGTAATAGAATAACGTGTTAGTTGGTAAGTATAAGCATAGAAACATATATAGACCCTTGAAGCAGACATTCTCATAAAAAAAAATCAAATAATAAGTTTTGATGTTTGATGAGTGTAGATCGATTGGTTGTTTACATCACTCAATGCAAGCAGAACTGCATTACAAAATGAGAAGACACATCGTCCACACTCGGAAGCACATCTCTGTATAGTGACAGTTCTTGTGATTTAAACAGGCAAATGTTCAGCATGCAAACTACGGGTGAACAATAGTGAAAGCCAGATGTTTCCCCCATTATGTCGAAATTAGCAAGCACAGTTAAATACACACATACACAGCATGTCAACAAACCGTAAAAAAGCCCTATATAAAAATAAATAAATGAATGATTGCTGTTAAGGGTCTCTACATATCAGTATTTCCGAAGGATATGTTGTGACTTACCTTCAAAATTATACAGATACTGACAAATATAAAATTTGAATCCCTTTTCTCTTTTGTTCTGAGGCGCGGGGGAAAAAATATCGACAAGTCGATGAACATCATTTACAGTTATATTGGGTAAATGAGCAAGACATCTAGAGAAATGTAAATCGCCGCTTAATTCATTCATTTGGTTAACTTGTTTTGGACTGTAAACAAGGCGCAAATAGGACACCGGAAATAAAGCTCCCCACAGGAGTTTCCGCACCGGAAGTAGCATATGCTAACGTGCACATAGTCAATAATAAGTCACTTATTTCTAAATAGTGTCATGCCTTATAAATGTATTTTGATTTTAGGGGGGTGAACAGGATACTACTTTTAAAAGTGGCAGAAACTGTGTTGTCATGTAGTGTCATTTCTGTCAGTTACCACAACTGTTGAGTCAAGTCACAAAGTTTCCTGTTCCACTGTTTGCCCTCGCAGACTAACCTCACCTCATTCCACACAGATAACCAGCTCAGAGAGGAGCTTTTGCTGCTTGACTACAATATTTTATAAAGGACGCAGAAAGATTTCTTTTCTCATCATGAACACATCAAACATCACTAACGTGACAACAGAAGACAAGGTTTATGCTGGGATCTTTAGCTTAATTATGGTGATAGGTCTGCCTCTCAATGCGATCTCACTGTGGATTCTTCTTCGCTGTCACACCTCAAATCACCCAATGTCGTCTTCATGGTCAACCTGGTCATCTCAGCCTGCTGCTCATCCTCACTTTGCACATGAAGGTCCTCTGTCACGCCACAGGCACTGTGTGTGTGGTCAAATGAATGACAGCAGTCTCACGGTAGTGATGGGATTTCCGGCTCTTTTTAGAGAACCGGCTCTTTCGGCTCCGAACCGGCTCTTCAGGTTGTTTTGTTGCTTTAATTAATTTATTATTATCAATAATATAAAATTATGAACAAAAGGAATTACTAATGTAAAAAAAAAAGTGGTTTTATTTATATATGTTTATATATAAATATATGCGGTGGACCCTAGAGACAAAACACTTACAAACTCCAAAACACATTTCTAGCGTTAACTAAACTTCCAAAACAGAGCTATCTAGATCACTTAAATTACACAATTGAAAGCATATGTGTATTGTTTGTGTATTTATACACAAGCACTCATATATATTCAAATAATTAAACAAAAATGTTCATTTATCTGTTACTACCACACACCAAATCTGGTCGTTGGTACTTGCTGGCTTGTGTAGCCACTAGGTAACAAAAGCTCAACACTGCGCCGAGCATCCTGGAGCACTTCTGTTGTGTTTTGTATGTGTTTTGGAGTTTGTACGTGCTTCGGAGTTTTTACATGTTTTGGAGTTTTTACGTGTTTTAGAGTTTGTACATGCCTTATCTCTAGGGGCCACCATAAATATACTTTTATTTATTCACTCCACATAAAATGTAATCAATAAATCATATATTACAAAAACCAAATATTCACATTTCAACTTTTAACTATTTAAATTTTCTGCTTTTTCCTTTTAAACAAATGTAAAGTGAAAAACACAAAACACTGCAAACCACAACAGATTAAATATAAATTAAAATATGAAAACAAAAAGAAGATGCACATTCTCTGTCATATGGGTCTGCATGAATAAACTTTCTGAATCCTTTATCATCTGCAACTGAAAATAGTTGTGGATGATTACTATACCTTTCTAATGTCACGTTGTTGTCCCTGGCTCTCTTTCTCTCTCCCTCCCGTTCTGTTCCTGTGCTACTGCGAGTGTAACTACCGCCCCTCCCCCCTCTGCCCAGCACAAAGCACAAGGCTCGCGTGCGGAGTGAAGCGGAAAAAAAGTGCGAGACAGGGTGAGAGAAAGGGGAAAAAAAAAACCACGTCTCGCGATAAGGATCCGGCTCTAAGAGCCATTTCGTTCGCGACCGACACATCACTACCTCACGACCCTCTGCTCACTTCTATGGCTGCAAATAAGAGTCTCTTGTAGTGAAATCAGGAGAATTTTCAACCACACATTGGGCACAAAGTGGTAAATGGGTGATTGCTGGCAGATAAAGAGCCAGCTTCTGGCAGTCGTCCAGTACTGTGCTATGTGTTTCCCATGTGGCTGACTGATATCTTATTTGGAAAATTTAATTGGTCAACATTTAGTTACTGTAATAGCTTGTTTTTTTCTGTATTGACACATTAAAATTTGCTAATTCACTGATAAACTATATCTTTTACTCTACGAATAAAAAGAAGACATGGTTAACTGGTAGAGCCCTATGAGGTATGTTTACTATATCATACCAACCATGTAATGCATTTAATTTGAAGCAAAGCGGTAACACTTTGTTCACAGGCAGAACATTCCATTTATAGTAGTGTTTTTTCTGTTTTAACAGTTGTGGTTAGACAGGTTTTAGTCCTGTCCTCTTTTTCTCTGGTTTTGCATAAATTCTGATGAAACTTTGTAGGTGTGTAGAGTGGGATCATATTAACGCTTCATTAAAATTTGGCTTACATCCACCAAGGTCTTCAAGGTCGACTTTAATGATTTAGTGGGTGAAGAAAGCCTTATAACTTAAACTATGGTTCTTACAGGTATGGTGTGTATGGTCAGCAAATAGAAAGCATTGCATAAAGATTTAAAATATCATGTCACATCTGATCCCTGACGTCTCCTTCAAGGTCCAGAGATTGATCTGAAGTGATAACAATGCTACTGTATACTGTAGTATAATATTATAGAATCAGCTCAAGTCATTCATGTCCTGTTATACATGTTACCCATCAGCCACTGCTACAAAATGTTTGTGTAATCAAAGTCAATTCAATTCAAATTCACAATTCATTAAAAAACAACTGTATCTGTCCCTAAGGGGCAATTAAAAAGACAATTCAATATCTGTCCTGCTACCCTTATATGATTTTTACTGTACTATGAACCTATTAAAGTATTTTAAAAAGAAAAGAACAAAGAGAACAAGATGGATATATGTAGAATACAGCACTGTTCCCTTATAGGGTGAGCTGGAAGGAGACAAACTTTCTGTCCGTGCTCTCTGGGTACCTCGGCTTTGTCCCACAGTCCAAAGGCATGCTTGTGAAGTTAACTGGTTATTCTAAATTGGCCGTAGATGTGAATGTGAGCATGAATACTTCTCTGTCTCACTGTGTTTGTATTGTGATAGACTGGTGTCCTGTCCCACCTCTCACCCACTGACAGCTGAGATAGACTCAAGCCCAAATTAGAAAAGATGGAACTGGATGGATGGGTTTACAAGCATACACGGGAACACTGGTGTGCTGCCTGATGGTTTTCCATAAGACCAGAGATCGATAAGCTACGGCTCTTTCGCCCCTGAGCTATGGCTCTTATGGCTTGCAGCTTTGGGTAAAAAATATTACAATAAATAAATAAAATAAAACTAGGAACATTTGAAATGTTACAGGCATAGTCTCCCCTTTAAGAAAGTAACCTGATGGGTAATGTATTCTGTGCCAGAGGCTGAAGTGGAAGACAGGCACGGTGCGCGCCAGCGACTGAGAGTAACATCTGCAGTGAAGTTTACGGAGATTGGGAAAAAGAAACCTATGCTTATAGTACTAGCTAGTGCAACCAGAGGGGCATGTAAATGACCCATTTGTAAGTAAAATGTTAGTATTCACTATAAATTAACCCAGACCAGGAAGCTATAGCAGCTACGAGATAAACTCTGACTCACACTGGCACTTGAACGGGGAAGCTGGCAGTGTTAAATTTACCTCAAAACCTACGTGGACATGCCGACGTGATCTGTGCGTATCAGGTGATTCGTCCACACGTATGCAAGGTTTTTTGAGCGAGCGAGAGAGATGTTTCATGTAGTCTTAGACATTTGTACGCACAGAAAGGTTTTTGATAGTCAAAATGATCGGATTCTTGAAGCTGAACTTAATAAATTGTGCGTAAATGATCAGTATCTATTCAGGTTTGGATGTACACGTTTGTAAAATAGTTTTACGTATGGTCAGATATATTTGTGGATTGAAGCACGCGCGTGAGTCCTCAAAAGTTAGACACAAATCATTGCACACGTTTGTAAAGTTTAGTTTACGGTTTTGAGACATACTCCTCTCCATATTTCGGAGTCCTGTGCATCTTTGGATCCGCATACCAATGCGTGCAGGTTTTCTCAAACATGAACTACAGGAAGTCCAAACAGCGCTCTTTCCTGACTGACATTCTGTAGAGCTGCATGAATTTTACAGTAACTTCTTAGAGCCCTGATATGGAAATCACACAAAACAAAGTGAGAACACTATTATTTAATGTGCAGTTATTTTGCATCACAAAATATCTCAAATATCTTTTGCAAATCTATATATTTTTGACCCCGAGCTCATGCTGTTTTATTGCTGCCTGTCGAGAAGAGGACAGTACACTGAAATGGACTGAAGTCATAATTTCATGCAAAAGTTTTCATGATTATTCTTTTTATTTTAAAATTATTACTCCACTGCTACGTTTTATTGATTTGAAAGTGGGCTGTTTCTTATTTGATGAATTTTCCACAAGGTGTGAACTCAAATAGACCTGCAGAGGCTAAAATGGCTCTTTTGATGTTAAAGGCTGCCCACCCCCCCGAATCAAATTTGGAATTTGATTGCAACAATATATCTTAGGAGACAGAGGCAGCAAGGTAGAAAACAGAACTAGTGAGAGCAATATTTTGCAGCTTAATGGGTTAACAGGCAACAGATCAGTAACATGAGTTGGTATAAAAGCAGCATCTTAGAGATGCAATAGTTTCTCTGTAGTAAAGAGAGCTGTATGATGAAAGTGATGCTGCCCGTGGTTTATCATCCAAGATCAACCTACCTTCAAAGCACAAATGTAGAGGAAGAGTTTCTGAGATGAGATGAGGTTGAGTTTCCTGTAGTCGGACCACTTACAGCCAACTAGTCACGCCTCACTCACAAAGAGAAACCACACAAAGAGGAACCTTTGCTGCTCGGCTACAGTACTTTAAAAAGGACATTCAAACATTTCTTTTCTCATCATGAACACATCAAATATCATCAAAGAAGATCACCGGGTTTATGCTGGGGTCTTTGGCTGCATTATGGTGTTAGGTCTGCCACTCAACGCAGTCTCACTGTGGATTCTTCTTCGCCGCCACAGCCTCAGATCACCCAACGCTGTCTTCATGATCAACCTGGCACTCTCAGACCTGCTAGTCATCATCTCTTTGCCCATGAGGATCTACTTTCATGCAACAGGCACCCAGACTTTTGGAATTATGACCTGTCTTATTAACACAATGTTCTTTCGCAACAATATCCGCTCCAGCGCCTCCTTCATCACCTTCATAAGCGTGGACCGACTGCTGGCTGTGGTTTATCCTCTGAGGTCTCGCCATCTTCGGACCTCGTCCAATGCCTGGAAAGGAGCAGCACTCATCTGGGGAGTTTTCCTGGTGGTAAATATCCCAGAGGGCATAGGATTTTTAAAACACTTACAGAACCACACAGAACACATTTGTTTTCAATCTCATGAATATAAAAGTGTAACACGATCAGCAATTATTTACCTTCAGATTGTGTTACTGGTCACAATGCTAGCAGTCAACATTGTGTGCACCATTATGGTTTGCTGGACTCTACACAACCATCTCAGTGACTCTGCAAAGGTCAATAACAAGGTGAATGTAATGTTGATTTTTGCCATTAACTTGGTTATATTCTGCACATGTTTTCTGCCCGTGCCACTACACTTAGCTACAAAAAGCAATACCAGAATAACTCCACTGGCATGTCTGACTGTTTTGAGCTGCTGTCTGGATCCACTGATGTATTATTTTTCTTTTGACTCCTTCTGGAAGAAAAAGTAGGACGTGGGAAGAGAACTATAGATTAGTGACCTGGTAGAGTTGCTATCAGATGTCCCATGATACATGCCTGTTTTTTTTTCACAAAGTAGCTCGTTTGTGCACAAGATTCTTAATTAGTTCAACCACATCCACAGTTTTCAGCAGTTAACCATCAATATTGATTTCTTCAGTGACATTTGCGTCAAAGACAGAAAGTGAAACAGCAAAAGCCTTGGCTTGGCTTAGTGGTTTCATGTTTTATTTTCTACTGCAACATGAAAGCCTCAACCACAGAAAGACCGGTGGCTCATCTGCTTTACTAGAAACTGTGAAAAAAGGCAGCTGCAACACTTTGAGTTTATGCAACTAAGATATTATTTTTGTCAAGTTCAGTCAATATCCCGATCAGTATCATGTAATAAGTTTCTCAGATTTAACAATCTGACATGAGAAGATGTATTCAGACGCACTGAAGTTTTTTCCTTCTAAAGCCTTCTCCTGAAGGATTTCTCATGCAGTTGAGGAAAACAGTGTAGAGAAAAAATCACATAATTCATTAAATCTACTTTATATTTGTTCACTTCACAACTGAGGAATCAGCCTGTCTAAATCAGTTAGAGACTTTTAAAAAAAAGCTTCCGGAAGTCACTGCTTGTTGAACTAAATACTGTCACGACATGAAACAAACCACCTTTTAACAAACAGATAAGAAAAACAGAAGAAAAATTGTGATTTTTAGTCTTTTTAGTCTTTTTAGTTTAGCTGCTTTGTTTTTGTGATAAGTTGTCTCCTTGTTGTACATTTTTCAGTTGCATGAAAGACAGGTCAGTAATGTGGTATAAAAAGTGCATCTTAGAAAGGAAAAGTTTCATCAGTCTATAAAAACTGCATCTCCAAATTGTGAAAAAAAAATCAAAATAACATCCCTCAATGTAAAATTGTAAAGGCTTTGAATATCTCATAATCTACAATACATAAAATCATCAATGCATTATGAGAATGTGGAGGAATCTCTGTGCGCAAGGGACAAAGCCCAAAATCAATATTGGAGTCTTGTGATTTTCAGGCCTTAATACAACACTGAATTACCAAAAAGTATGCCTGTGTCATGGAAATCACCACATGGGCTCAGGAACACTTGCAGAAATTGCTGTATGTGAATCATAATCATAATTTACTGTGCCAACGACAAATCCAAGTTAAAGAAAAAGAAGAACATGGTCCAGGAACACCACCATCTTCTCTGGGCAAAATGCATTTTAAATGCACAAATTGCAAAACTTTTCTATGGTCAGATCAATTGTCTGGACTAAAGAAGAGATGGGCCTTCAAAAGGTTACACTTCTGATGGTATGGGTGTGCATTACTGACCATGGAATTGGCAACTTGCAAATCCGGAAAGGCACCATCAATGCTGAAAGTTATATACAGATTTTAGAGCAACATATGCTCCCATGTTGATGACATTTTTTCAGGGCATGTGTTGCATAAGACAGTGATAAACGACATACTGGCTCTATTACAGCAGGGTGGCTTCATAGTAGAAGAGTCTTTTTTTTTTTAGATCAGTTGCTGCCATCAAATTCAAAATGAGCTAATACAGTATTTGTCTTAAAAAGGTACATTTTCTCAGTTATATTAGGTATGTTTTCTATGTTCTTTTGTGAATTGTTTATGAGTTTATGAGCTTTTCATTTTGTAAAAAGTATTATCATGATTATTATCATGATTATGAGGGAGGGGCTCCCAACTTCTATGGAATTAGGGTTGTATTTCATCTGCCTGGAACACACTGGCTTCCACAAACAGCCTCTCTAACCTTATGGCTGCTTTAGTCCAATATACAATAACGTTTAATTCTGCTTGATATTAGGGTTGCTAAGGCTTCAGTTGAAACTTCTATCAATACAAATGATTGCTCAAAAAAATTTTTAGTTGCAGCCTTGTGACAGACTAGCGATCTGTCCAAGGTATACCCTGCCTCTCACCCTATGGTAGCTAGAATTGACTCCAGCACCGCTTCAACCCTGAATTGGATAAATAGAAGTGAATGGATGGAGATTTTAGTTGTCACTATGTGAGCCCACCTTATGGCACATCATTTAGAGAGGGAGCTGCTGCTGCTTCGCTCTGTCTGGCTCTTTCCAAAATTAAGCCCATGTGTTTCATTGTGGTAATTTGTGCTGTCTAATTGTGATAGATATAGTGTCACATTTAAAACTCTCCCACTGCCTGTTACAACTGCTGACAGCTAAATCAATCTTAGCATGTTAGTTATGCTGTACTCGCCTTTCTTCTGAAAGAAATTTGTGAAGAATTGATTTCCCTTACTTGCTGCCTTTTCTCCCTCGTCTTTTGTTTTGATTCTTTGATTTTGCTTTGATTTGTTTTATCCATGTGAGTGAAATTGATTTCATTTAGTTAGGTTAAATCTCCAGTAGATACGTTTCTATTGGTACAGTTGTACAAATGTTAGTTTGTGTATGTCACAGTAATGTTGGGCTAATATATGTCAAAGTGTATAAAGATTTTAAATAAAACAAATATTTGTTGTTTATACAGATGCTTTTTTGTTTTGTTTGTTTTCTTTTGTGTAACAGCAAAATGTACATTAATTAACTGTCCTGTAGCTGTTGTGGTGTCTCCTGGAGGAAAAGATTATAAAAGGATGAAGAATTCTTTTTCTACAGTTAAGGCTGAAGATTCATAACAACTTCCAGAAATACCAGTAAAGTTCACCACTGTTTGACTGGTGTTTGCTATACATCGTGCATTATGCAGTTTTCTGTGATGTCAGAGTTTATAAAAATGGTGGCATGGAACAATTTAGGTTTATATTTTAATTTTGTGCTGAATACATTTGCTATTTAACTTGGTTAACGTGTGACCATGCACAGAGTGGTCAGTAGAAGAAGGTTTAACTCAGCTGACTTAGCTGCAGATGAAGATGCAGATACAGATACATGGTACTGGACTGTGAGCACAGGGCTCCACTAAAGGATGTTGAAACTTGTGCCACCTTCACTGTTAGAGTGAATTGTTAAATGTTGTCATTTTTATGCTTACTATCTCTACATTGTTTCAAACTGTGTGATCAAAGACATTCCTTCATTCCCCTCCCCAGCCTGTCGAAGGTGGGGGAGGGTGTTTTACTACAGGCACGTCCCATGTGAAGGTTTTGTTTGTTGTTTAGTAAACTTCCTGCCCTTTTATGGCCTCACCTGTGTTGTGCATGGTGAACCAATACAAGAATTGAGCCATATATAGGGTGTGGGGGAGATTACCCTTTTTATGACCAAGGATGTTGTTAAAAACTGTTGTTATCAGGAAGTCACGCACACAGAGAGAGACACACTCACTCACGTACACACACACACATACACACACACACACATTCTCGCACAGACACATACGCACACGTGCACGCACATACACACAGTGCCTTGTCTTTTGTAACCATTGGGGGGGAGGGTTACAATGGGAGGTGCTTGTGTGTACTGTAACTGTTTTCAATAAAAAGGCAGCAAGCGGAGGCCTGAGTCGGAGTCATTTTGCGGTAGGATTCAGGGTACTTTTCTGAGACACCGACCGGGGCTTCCCTTGCACAAGTAAAATTGAGATCGCTCTTTGTCTTGCTTCCTTGTCATTAACGGGAATAAGTCTCTAAACCAGCGGGGCCTGTGGAAGCGCAGACCCAACATTCACAAAGCCTTTTCCTGACAGTTTGATAACTAACGTGCACAGGAATAGCCTGCTGGAGGTCATTCTGTGGGAGTCTGGCAGTGCTCGTCCTGTTCTTCCTAGTAGAAATGAGCAGACACTGATCTTGCCCTTTAGATTGAGGCCTTTCTATGGCCCTGTCCAGCTCTCATTTTGCAACCTCCCATCTCCTGGTATCTCCTCCACATACTCAAGACTGTGCTCGGAGACACGACAAACCTTCTTGCATGGATGTGCCATCCTGGAGGAGCTGGACTACCTGATAAGTAGAAATATGGTTTTTAAGGCACCACCTAAAAACATTCCCTTTTGGGGGGAATGTCTTGTTGATGGCTCTCCAGCGCACCTGTTGCCACCTTTATTTATCATCACCATATGTGACAAGACACATTCACTGTGTCCAGTCTGATCATTTATCATCACGCTGCCACATTTAAGAAATTGTTTCCTGTTCTTCTGTTTAGTTTTAGCACAGGTTATCTACTGTAATAACATGTCTTTAACAGTTTATTCAAACTGATCATGTCTGTTCAAAACTTGCAAACTTATTAAAGGTAACTGAAAACAAACCATCTTGCATCCATCATTGCAAATTTACATGAGCCTAGGCCCTGTAATGTTTCATACTTTTTATTTATTTCATGTAAAATTACGCTTTCTTTTCTTTCTTTTTGTTTTAGACAGGCCATATCTAATTTTTATGTGTATAGCTGAACAGTGACGAAAAATGTCTTATTTCCGTGTAAGATGGGGAAAATCCCTAAATTACGCAATACTTAAATAACAAAACTCTAAAAATTGAATTGACTTGTTATTTGTTTTATTTTCAGTGTTCTTGAAAGTACAGGAGAAATTGGTAAAAGAAAACAAGACGTTTATTTTGTATTTTGGCTGGCACAAGAAACAAGACAAACCAAAATGCAGCAGGGAACCTGAACTGGGAAAATACTTTATAGAAGTACAGTTTATATTACAAAAACAAAAACCCAACCCTCCCCCAAATAAATAAACTCAGAGACATTACAAGAACTAAACTCAAGACTAAACCATATTGCAAAGGAAAGAATCAAGAATCTAAAAATAAACTCAAAATGCAGGTCAAAGACTCAGCTTCACGACAGACAGAGCTTATTAAAAATGTGCATTAGAGGAATCATAATCAGACATCCTATCTTCAAAGCACAAATATACAGCAAGTGCTTATGAGATGAGATGCAATAGTTTCTCTGTAGTAAAGAGAGCTGTACGATGAAAGTGATGCTGCCCGTGGTTTATCATCCAAGATCAACCTACCTTCGAAGCACAAATGTAGAGGAAGTGCTTATGAGATGAGATGAGATGAGATGAGATGAGGTTGAATTTCCTGTGGTGTGACTACTTACAGTCACAAACTAGTCACGCCTCACTCACAAAGAAAAACCACACAAAGAGGAACCTTTGCTGCTCGGCTTCAGTTCTTTAAAAAGGACGTGCAAACATTTCTTTTCTCATCATGAACACATCAAACAGCACCGCAGATGACCAGGTTTATGCTGGGGTCTTTGGCTGCATTATGGTGATAGGTCTGCCTCTCAACGCAGTCTCACTGTGGATTCTTCTTCGCCGCCACAGCCTCAAATCACCCAACGCTGTCTTCATGATCAACCTGGCACTCTCAGACCTGCTAGTCATCATCTCTTTGCCCATGAGGATCTACTTTCATGCAACAGGCACCCAGACTTTTGGAATTATGACCTGTCTTATTAACACAATGTTCTTTCGCAACAATATCCGCTCCAGCACCTCCTTCATCACCTTCATAAGCGTGGACCGACTGCTGGCTGTGGTTTATCCTCTGAGGTCTCGCCATCTTCGGACCTCGTCCAATGCCTGGAAAGGAGCAGCACTCATCTGGGGAGTTTTCCTGGTGGTAAATATCCCAGAGGGCATAGGATTTTTAAAACACTTACAGAACCACACAGAACACATTTGTTTTCAATCTCATGAATATAAAAGTGTAACACGATCAGCAATTATTTACCTTCAGATTGTGTTACTGGTCACAATGCTAGCAGTCAACATTGTGTGCACCATTATGGTTTCCTGGACTCTACACAACCATCTCAGTGACTCTGCAAAGGTCAGAAACAAGGTCAACGTAATGCTGATTTTTGCCATCAACTTGGTTATATTCTGCACATGTTTTCTGCCTGTGCCACTACACGTAGCTACAAAAAGCAATACCAGTATAACTCCACTGGTATGTCTGACTGTTTTGAGCTGCTGTCTGGATCCTCTGATGTATTATTTTTCTTTTGACTCCTTCTGGAAGAAAAAAGAGGACGTGGGAAGAGAACTATAGATTAGTGACCTGCTAGAGTTGCTATCAGATGTCCCATGATACATGCCTGTTTTTTTTCACAAAGCAGCCCATTTGTGCACAAGATTCTTAATTAGTTCAACCACATGCACAGTTTTCAGCAGTTAACCATCAATATTCATTTCTTCAGTAACATTTGTGTCAAGCCCAGAAAGTGAAAGAGTGAAAGAGGCTTGGCTTAGTGCTTTCATGTTTTATTTCCACTGCAACATGACACCTTCAACCATAGATCGGTGGCTAACTCACTAGAAACCGTGAGAAAAACTCAGCTGCAACACTTTTTTGTGTTTGCACAGCTGCGTCCTTACTTGTCTTCAGTTTACATTCAGTTAATATCCTGATCAGTATCATGTAATAAATTTGTCAGATTTAACACTCTGACATGAGAAGATGTGTCCCCCCCCCCCAAAAAAACCCCAGAGACTTCCGGAAGTCACCGCATGTGGAACTACATACTGTCATGGACATGAAACAAACCACCTTTTCTCATACTGTTGTTGTTTTGGCCTAATATTTAATCAAGACGTATAAGTAAAATCAATCTCCTCATTTCTCTTTTGGCAAATAAAAAAGCGTATACATAAGAATAACTCTGACAGATGGGTGTGTGTATGCATGTAAAGTACCACAGAAAAGCTGGTTTAAAATTGACTAATCACAATATTTTGTAAATATTTTTGCAAACATTACATACAGCACTGTTCGACGCTCATCTCGTCTGTATGTTTTAAGTGCTTTCATAAGACTCAGGCTTTTGTTTTATTTGTGAGAGCCTCACTAGTGGAGCCAACGACTCAAGGCCTAATTAAGTCCCACCAGATGGAAGGGTGTTGGTGTAAGCCTACAACAGACTGTAACACGACTGATTATCTCATCTGCAGATTTGAAATGATCCAAAGGTTATCACTGAAAATGCTATTAGACACTGAAGATTGGCTGAATTTCCTAGACTGGCCATTACATTTTACTGTTGTTAATGTTCCCTATTGTACACGCAAGTTGATTGTGTCAAGTTCAATATAGTCATCATTTGCCAAGACCTATTAACTTCTTTTCTTAGTCATCATAATTGACTACAACTGGTAGTTTCTACTTGCCAGGATATAAGGATTTGTTTGACAGCACTCACTGGACTGACCAATACTGACAACAATGGGAAAGTCAAAGTAACTCAGGGAAGATCTAAGAAGGAGAACTGTAGATTTGGGAAAGTCTCTTGGAGCCATTTCTAAACAACTGGAGATTCCAAGATCAGTTTAAACAGTTCATTGCATGTACAAGTTATCTGGATGTGTCACCACTTTGCCAAGTCTTGGAAGAAGGCCCAAACCATTACATTCTGATTAGATGAAATTGGTTACGATGTTGAGGAACAACCCAGAAACCACAAAAGTTTAACTGTGGCATGAACAGGCAAGTGCTGTAACACTAGGGCCAATGTCCAGTGAGTTTTACTTCACGGTGAACTTAGAAGGTTTCAGAAAAAAGCCCATGCTACAAAATCAACACCTTCAAGCTGAAATTTGCACCTGCCCACATGAACAGGACAAATGACTTCTGGAGTTTTATCATCCAAAGAAACAATGATTGAGCTATTTGGCCACAATGGCAAAAGGTATGCTTGTTTAGGTATGTTTAAACCTGAGGCTTTCAAACCTAAGAACACTGTACCAGACATCAAGCATGGTGGTGGGAGCAATTTAGCTGTGCATGGAGTAATGAAGGACAAATACCAATAGTGTCATGGTCCTGTGTCTTTGACCCAGTATGTGAGTTTATGATGGTTTTGTGAATCTTTCTTTTGGATTTAACAGATTTTCATCTTCTTGTCCTGTATTAGTTAGTCTGTAGTTTTGTATTTCCTAGTGCTTCTGTGTTTAATATTTCTATTTTTTTTTATTTTTTTTTTTTGCCTGCTGTCATGTCTGTTCTGTCTTCAGTATCTCCTGCTGCTGTCTGTTCTGTGTTTTGTCTCTCCAGTCTGTCATGTGTTTCCATGTTTATCCCCCGTCCTAATGTCAAGCTTTTGTGTCCTTGTCTCAGTCTCTCTATTGTTTTTTGTTGTGTGTTTTCAAGTCTCCTGGTTCTGAGTTTCCTAGTTTAGCTTTTTACCTGATTTCTTGTATTTTTTTATATCATTTTTGAAACTTTTAAGTCACAGCATTAAAGTTGCTTTTTTTTTCAAGTCAAATCCTCGACTCAGAGTCCTGCATTTGGGTCCTAGTCTGCCTGCCACATAGCCGTGAGTGACATTCAAATTCTTCAGCTTCACCTCAAATCAACAGCTAGATGTTTGAAACTTGGACACAGTTGGGTGTTCCAGTTGGACAATGATCTCAAAGACACATTAAAACTGGTTAATCAATAAAGCAGTCTATCATTAAGGTTCTGGAATTACCAGCACTATAGAAAATTTGTGGACTATGCTTAAAATGAACTCCATCAATCTGCCAGAATTACAATAGAAGGTTTTTCATGGAGGGAGGCAGGAGGAGGAGAGACCCAAGGCGGCCGCCGGTCTGAGTGTCAGGTGAACTAAACTTCAGGTATGAAGTTCTGAGCTGCAGTCTATCTGGGTCAGATTCAATTCAATTCAATTCAATTTTATTTATATAGCTCCAAATCACAACAGCAGTCACCTCAAGGCGCTTTATATTGTACAGTAGATCCTACAATAATAAATACAGAGAAAAACCCAACAATCATATGACCCCCTATGAGCAAGCACTTTGGCGACAGTGGGAAGGAAAAACTCCCTTTTAACAGGAAGAAACCTCCGGCAGAACCAGGCTCAGGAGGCGGGGCCATCTGCTGCGACCGGTTGGGGTGAGAGAAGGAAAACAGGATAAAGACATGCTGTGGAAGAGAGACAGAGATTAATAACAGATATGATTCGATGCAGAGAGGTCTATTAACACATAGTGAGTGAGAAAGGTGACTGGAAAGGAAAAACTCAATGCATCATGGGAATCCCCGGCAGCCTACGTCTATTGCAGCATAACTAAGGGAGGATTCAGGGTCACCTGGTCCAGCCCTAACTATATACTTTAGCAAAAAGGAAAGTTTTAAGCCTAATCTTAAAAGTAGAGATAGTGTCTGTCTCCCGAATCCAAACTGAAAGCTGGTTCCACAGAAGAGGGGCCTGAAAACTGAAGGCTCTGCCTCCCATTCTACTTTTAAATACTCTAGGAACAGCAAGTAAGCCTGCAGTGCGAGAGCGAAGTGCTCTAATTGGGTGATATGGTACTACAAGGTCATTAAGATAAGATGGGACCTGATTATTTAAGACCTTGTAGGTGAGGAGCAGGATTTTGAATTCAATTCTGGATTTAACAGGAAGCCAATGAAGGGAAGGCAATACAGGAGAAATATGCTCTCTCTTTCTAGTCCCTATCAGGACTCTTGCTGGAGCATTTTGGATTAACTGAAGGCTTTTCAGGGGGTTTTTAGGTCTTCCTGATAATAATGAATTACAGTAGTCCAGCCTGGAAGTAATAAATGCATGAACTAGTTTTTTAGTGTCATTCTGAGATAGGATATTAAAATTTTAGAGATGCTGCGCAAATGGAAGAAAGCAGTCTTACATATTTGTTTAATATGTTGAAGCGAGATCGGTCAACTGTAGACCAGACAACAAACGACGGAGGCCCAGAAAAGTACAATCAAACGATGAGTTTATTGACAACGGAGAACAACCATTAGCATATGGCTTATTTGCTCTGACAAAAATACACTGAGTTCTGGTTTTATAGCATAGAGGATCACACCCCCACATACACGTCAATACAGGTCAAAAATACATTATGTCCAGTCATTGTTTACAGACAAGGGTACATCTTGTACATCTCTAATAACTATAAACAGACATATAACTTCTCTCTTTGATAACACCTTCCTTTTAAGGTAATAACTTCAAGCTTCAGGGCCTCTAAGGGCTAATAATGGACCCTCGTCCTCAATCACTAAGTAGACTAAATTGGCGCAGGTCTCAAATAAGAAGCAGAAGACACTCGGGCCTTCGCTCAGGCCTGCTACTAGATTTATGTGTATTGTAAGCATGCATGCAATTAACCTGCTATGTTCTCATCTTCCCTCAACATGTATCACCTGGACACTCTCACCAGTGAAGCTTAAAACCCTCTTGGATAGAACATCAACTCTAAACAAGCACAGTTATGCATTGTGTATAGAATGAACTCAACCTGTGAATAGAATGAATGTGATGACAAACATATTCAATGCAATATGAACCCTGTAAACAATATTACTGATAAAATAATACTGTAGAACATGTTATTAATGCATTTATCATAAGGCAGAGTATATGGCAGCAATAAAAGAATCTCTAAATCCCAACAATGTGCATTGAAGGACATATTCTGGTCAAAAATGACTCCAAGGTTCCTCACACTGTTACTGGAGGCCAAGGTAATGCCATCAACCATATAAACCAAGTTTAGGTGTAGTTTATTTTCGTTTTTACAGTCAGTTACAATAACTCGTACTGCGTACTAGCTAGCATGATGGAGTTTCTACACAGCTGGGTGGGTGCTATGATGTTACTGATAGTGAATTTTATTTTATTTCATAAGGTTAATTAGTAGAGTTGCCAACCGTCCCTTAAAAAACGGAATCTGAATACGTCCCGTATTCAGAGAAAATCACGTTTCGTATTGAGCTGAAAAGGAACGCAGTTTGTCCTGGACAGCTACAATGGAAAAAAGACACAAAGCTGGAGTTATTCTGCATCTTTACGCTGTCAGCTGCCTCTTCTTCTCTCATTCTCTCCCCCTCCCTCTCCTGTTGCTACTTCAATCATGAACGTCTCTCTTTTTTGTTTATCGCCCAGTTTGCGCGAGAAGAAACCAGCAGATGCTAAACAACAGCAGCACGTTTAAGCTTGATCAGCTGTTGTTATAATTGATTTAATATTAATTTCTAGTATCAGCTGATGTTTGCTGGACCCGTAAAAGCTGTTGGTCATGGTCACAGCCCATTGTTCCTTCAGTGGGCTGGTTTCAGTCATTATGCAAATGTACTGTTTATAAGGTTTGGGGAAACCTGCAGTCAGCTGAGACTGAAGAAGTCACTTGGATGAGTGACGAAACGTTTCTCCCACAAAACGCTACGTCCAGATGAACAGATTCAACTTTTGGAGATTTACTTTCCTGGATGATTGAGAATGCATCAAGATGTTGGTCATGATATAGGTTTGGATATGTGGTGAGAGGGAAACATGAAGATGAAACCAGGAGATGTCCTTACTGAATCATCAGAGCTGAACAGGTGATGGAGAAACAGGTTTACTTTTTAGGTGACATGAATGAGTTGAAGGGAAGTTATAAACTGTTCGGGTCAAGATCTCTATCTAAATAAATAAATAAATCAGGGTCAATTCCCAGATAATTAAACATGCAACTATTTTGCTCAGTGAGATGAGCAGCCGTTCTCAGACTGGGAGGCTCGGGTTCAAATCCCGCTTATGGAAACAATTTTTTTCAGTTCACAGTTATACTTTTTTAACTCTTTTCAACACAAATTTAAGCATCTGAAAGGGGGTAACCTTTCAGCAAAATATTCAGGTTTTTTTGCTGTTTTCAGAAAAAAAAACTCTTTTCAGCAGAAATTCTGCTCATTCACCTCTTTTCAGTGCAATGTTCTGCTTCTTTCCATCTTTTCAGCAGAAATTCTGCTGATTGACCTCTTTTCAACACAATTTTCACCTCTTTTCAGCCCAAATTCTGCTTATTAACCTCTTCTGCAAAATTTTCAGCCTTTTCACCTCTTATCAGCACAAATCTCAGCTGTTTTCAGAAAAAACCTCTTTTCAGCAGAAATTCTGCTGATTCACCTCTTTTCTGCAAAATTTTCAGCCTTTTCACCTCTTATCAGCACAATTCTCAGCAGCTTCTGCTCATTTCAGCAAAATTGTCAGTCTCTCCACCTATTCTTTGTCAGAATGAGTTTGGCTCAGTGAGTTGAGTGGCTGCCTTGAGACCAGGAGGGCCAAGTTCGAATCCTGCTCAGGGCAATGTTTTTTTTCACCACTTTTCAGCAAAAATGTCTCTGTCTTTACCCCTTTCAGTAGAATTTTTGGCTTTTCACCACTTTTCAGCAAAAATTTTCTGCTTCTTCACCTGTTTTCAGCAGAATTTTCAGTTTCTTCACCGCCATATAACTTTTTGCAAGTTTTCAACTTTTTCAGCGTTTTCAGCAGGCAACTTCAGCGTTAAGGCATCCACACAGCATTTTCGCAGGAAATGCAAATTTTTCTAGTATGAACTTGAGTGACACCTCATTCTGAATCCAAAGGGTTTAACATGATGTCGCTTCACCCATCCAGTTATAAGAGCTTAAAATCTTCTGGGACCCTTTCCACAAGATCTAGGAATTTTTGACCAGAATCATAGTTATCTTTAATATGCCAAGTTTGTGCACACAAATAAGGAGTTTGACTCTGGTTTACTTTGCTCTCTTCATGCAAAAACATCCCAAAACGTTTTGTTAAATAGGCAGCATATACAACATATATACATTTCCCCTCTCGCTCATGTGGGCGGTCTTTGTCCTTCAAGCTCGGGTCCTCTGCTAGTGGCCTGGGAGCTTGAAGCGTCCCGCACAGTATCTTGGCTGTTCCTAGGAATCTTTTGGACCAGGTGCAGAGTAGAGTATATTATTACAGCTACTTGGTTGTGGACTTCCATGTATGCCCTGCCTCCTGTTATGTTATCCTCTATCTGCCAGTGGTGCATACCGTGCAGGGACCTGTCCTTACATGATGGTTCTTCTCTTTGTTCCTCTTTTTTCATGGATTTCTGCTGCCTGAGGTATTCACTAAGCACATGGTCATTTGTGGCCATCTTCCTGATGTACTCATGGATAGTGCAGGGAAATATGGCCAAAAATATTTATCACGATATATATTTGAAAATTTGCGATAACAATATAACTGACGATATAGTTGATGCAAGACAAAATGCTTTACAACTCCACGATTTTATTAGTACAAAAAAACCCCATCAATGTATTTTCACTTAAACAAGCAGCTGTTTTTTTATGTGCATTAAAGCTATATAAAAATTTAACAGTGCAAATGCAAATTCCTTGCTGACAGTTTAACCAAAAGGCATTTCTGGTGGAAATTGGCCGACATATCCTCAGCATAACCATGTATAATATCCACAAAACTTAAATAGAGGTTATACACACACAATACGGTAATATTATGTTGAACGTATTACTCCGCGAGGCTCCTGACTACGGTAGCCGTGATGACAATCCGTCAAGCGGTGCGGGTTCATAGCTTACGAAACTCGTACTAAAACATTTTTTGACAGATTTTCGAGCGCCGTGTACCACATAAAATCAGTTCAAGGTCAGTAAGCACAACCACAATTCATACATAAGGCGCACCGGATTATAAGGGGCACTGTCGATTTTCAGAAAATCAAAGAATTGATTTTAATTGTGACTTATTTTCCGTAAAACACGGTAATAACGACGGTCCGCTTGCTCTACCAAAAATTGTGCGTTGGTGTGTATCTGACGGACAAAAGCCAAACCAGTTCCACACCACTGAAGTTGCAGCATTTTTACAAACTAATTCTGGTTCATCTGTTTCATTCAACAACCTGTTTTCGCCCTTCTCATTCTCTGTCACCACCAAAACAAAGGCAGTGCGCATGCGCGTTTTATCCATATTCTATCGCGATATTTCATTTTCATTATACCGGTATTACCGTGAACGGTATGATGTGGCCCAGCCCTACTCATGGATGTTTGTTTTCTCATCCTGGAGAGTGGTTCTGACACTCACCAGTCTTTGGCCTCCTTTATTTCACTTTCAGCGTACAGTCCCATGGTGCTGGATTTGGAGGGAAACCTTCCATGCTTCTATCTCAAGGCTTCCAAACTAAGTCATAGGAAACTAATGCATAACAATGGGTTATTTCACAGTGTTCGTCAGAATGACAGCCTGGGGAAACAAACTGTCACTGTAGCGGTGGGTTTTAGTAAACAGCGCTCTATAGCACCTGCCAGAATGCAGCAGTTTGAAAAGTTTATGTCCAGCATGTGAGGGGTCTGTAGCAATGTTTTCTGACCATTTCCTAACCCCTAACCCTGTGCAGGTCCTGGATGGAGGGAAGATCAGCGCTGACGATCCTCTCTGCAGACCTAATTTTCTTTTGCAGTCGGGTCCTGCCCTGATTTGTGGATAAGCCGAACACATACAGTGATTCATGTGCACAGGACAGGTGATGACAGTGTAGAAGATGGCCAGCAGCTCCTGTGGCAGGTTGAACTTACTGAGTTAACACAGGAAGCCCGACCTCTGCTGGGCCTTTGGTGGAGGATGTCTGGGATTATGGTGCTGAGATGAGTCCATGAACAATATCCTGGTGTACGTTCCAGGTCGAGGTGATGCAGAATGTTGTGCAGTCCCATATTGACTGCATCCTCAGCTGACCTGTTTGCCTCGTAAGCAAACTTCAGGGGGTCCAGTAGCGGCTTTGTGATGTCCTTCATGTGGCTCAACACCAGTCTTTCAAATGACTTCATGACCACAAACATCAGGGCAGCAGTCCTGTAGTCATTTAATTATGTAATGGCGGACTTCTTTGGGACAGAAATTATATTGGAGCATTTGAATCAGCAGAGGAACTTCACACAGCTTCAGAGATCTGTTAAAGATTCCGGTGAAGAATCTTTAACAGATCTCCTGGTCTTCTGTCTCTCGACAAGCAGACATACATCCTCCTCACAGATCTTTAAGCACTTTTCCATTAGTACCTACTCAGATTGACTTTCCATGGATTGCTGCGACTTGACTCGGATCAACAGGTTTTCCATTACAATCAAGTACCACCTAATGTGTGTGGTCATCGTTATAGCGACACTGCAGAGCATCCCTTGTTGCCAGGTTTCAAAAATTGTGTTTCAATTTTTTGTGAAAGAGACACTCTCATGAGCCATCAAATGACGCCACTGACTAGTCAATCAGTAGCATGCAGTCTGACAATATGCTATCACATTTTAGTACCTGTTAAGTCTATTAGTGTCACATTCCTGGGTCTGTGACCCAGTGTTTTGTGTTTTTGGTTTTATTCTGGGAATTGTGGTTTTCTGTCTTGTATTTCCTGTTTTACTTTAGAGCATGGGTAGGGAATTCCAGGCCTCGAGAGCCGGTGTCCTGCAGGTTTTAGATTTTATCCAACACAGCTGATTTAAATGGCTAAATTACCTCCTCAACATGTCTTGAAGTTCTCCAGAGGCCTGGTAATCAACCAATGATTTGATTCAGGTGTGTTGACCCAGGGTGAGATCTAAAACCTGCAGGACACTGGCTCTCGAGGCCTGGAGTTCCCTACCCCTCCTTTAGGCTACGTTCACACTGCAGGTCTTAATGCTCAATTCCGATTTTTTGATCAAATCCGATTTTTTTGTCTGCTTGTTCACACTACAAATAAAATGCGACAGCAAACGCGCTCTAATGTGAACGCTCAAAGCGGCCCGCATGCGCATAGGAAGATGTCACATACAACGCGCTCTGTTTAGACCCAGAGCAAACAACATTGTTTGACTGATGGCCCTTAATATAAAGACTTCGGACTTTACGTTTCCCAATTTTTGCTTTAAGTTCTTTTGTTATTTACATAATAATGTAGATAACCTAATAATTATCCTTATCGCTGTTTTAGAGGAGCGGTGCTTCAAAGGATAGTTGCAGATTTCTGTCAGAATCTGCAGATTATACAGTACAAATAAAATGTTCACGTTGTCTTCCCAACAGTTTCACTGACATCTACACTGGATGGCCAGGAAGCCTTCACGATGTCTTCTCGGGCGCTTCTCCGGCGCTGATAATTGGCGTCTGTCTTGTGTCAGTGACGTAAAAGACGGATTTAATGCGACATGACCGTTCAAACAGCAGTCGCTTTCTAGAACATCAGATATGTATCGGATTCAGTACCACATACGAAAGTGACCCAGATCGGATTTGAAAATATCGGATTTGTGCCATTCACACTATCATACCATGATCGGATATGGGTCAGATAGGGTCAAAAAAATCGGATTTGATGCGCTTTCGCCTGCAGTGTGAACGTAGCCTTAGAGAGTCCCATGTCCGATATTCAGTGTTTTGGGTTTTGCTTCTTCGTTGTCTTGTCTAATTAGGTTCAGCTGTGTCTCCCTCCTGTGTGCCATTTCCTTGTTACCTTGTGTGTATATATAGTGCGTGGTTACCTCTGTTCTTCGTCGGAGTGTCTGCGTATCATTCTTTGTATCTTGTCTTTTGGTCATCCTGTTCATCTTCCCCAGTGTCTCTCCAGCTACATGTTTCAGGTTGTTTAGTTTTATGTTTCTAGTTTCATGTTTAGCTGACCCCAGTTTGGGTTTTTGTTGGTGGTTTTGTGGTAATTCTTACAGCTGCAATAAAAGCTCATTCTCAGTGTGAAACACTCTCCTGCATCATTGTCTCGCAAACCATGACAATTAGGCTATTTTTTCCAGACATTTTGAATTGTACTGGGCTGTCAACAATTTGAAAGAGATTTAAAGAGTTATAGTTTTAAAATCATCAGATACCGATTGTAGACGATAGCAGTTTAAGGCCCACAAATATTATTTTATTATGCATAAAACATCTAATTTATGACCACTTATTCTAACGTTCACACTCATTTCCATCCCACCACAATTTTTTTTTAAATCAAAGTTATTAGCATTGTGTTTTCCTCAATTGTTTAAAAATATTAATTTTCATGATTTAAAAGATTGCATTTTTCAGTGGTTAAGCAGAATTCAATAAAAGGACAAGATGTTACAATCCCCGATAATGCATTGCTTCAAGTGGAGAAAGTCTTGAGGGATGGCTACTATGAGGAAAGGCAGCCTGGAAACTTTACCAGCAAGACACATCGTTGTGTGCCTCAACTTCACAGGGTGTTTTGGTCTTTTATCACAAGCTATTCTGACATTTTTTAGTTTCTTTTTACCTTCCTTGGTTAGGTTTAGGGATTCAAAATCTGATCTTGGATATATAGAAATCATCAGTAGTGGACCTTGGATTTATTGGGTGTTTCGGCCATTATCACTAGACACCCTCATTCAAGGAGGCCCGATCAACCCTGGCAGTGTGTCACTGGTTAATGTTAAATTGTTTTTTCTCTTCTACTTTCTTCTTTTTAATTTTCTTAAATTTGATTTCTTCTATCAATTCACTGCAAAACAAAAAGTAATACTTAACTCTTTAATATTTAAAGAGCCTCACTTCTTGTGTCTCTCGGTTAGCTGACTGCCTTAGGTGCCCAAGTGATGTCAGCCCTATTTAGCCATAGTCAGTGACTGGTCCTCTCAGCAGTGTTAGCTAATTCTTTTATAGCCTGCCGTTGCACCTGTCCTCTGACTCCAGTCTCTCTAAGCAGTTTTGATGTTGTACTGGCAACAAAGCCCCTGCGCCCCACTTCCACCGGGCGCACCTTGATCTTCCGGCCTCTGTTCTCCGCTTTAGCTGCCAAGTTGGCATGCCGCAGCTTCTTACGCTCAAACGCTTCCTCAATTGCACCCTCCCATGGTACCGTCAGCTCAATGACATACACAAGTTTTTGGGAGTTAGACCAAAGGTCGCAGAGCTGACTGCCTTAGGTGCCCAAGTGATGTCAGACCTCTGCGGGAAAAATGAGGTCCAGGGTTGAAGGGCTAGTCCTCGGCTTGTATCCCTCCCAGACAAATGCTGATGGATGCTAATGCTCCTCTTGGTTCGTCAAAGGTTGAGCATTGATGGATTTCCTCTTGCACTCAGCTTTCTCAGCTAGATACCTGAGGACCTGATTGTGGGGGGACCATGAGGACCATGTGTATCTGCCTTGAGTAAGGCTAGTTCTACAACCAACCAACATGTGCTTGAGTGTTGCTGGGGGCAAGATGGGCCCTTTCCAAACCACAGCTGCAGATTTATGGGGGAAGGCAGCACATCATATGTGGCTGGAATGATGAAACTTAGCCTATTAGCTTCCATTCCACAAGTTTCACTCCATGGGAGTTTCCTCTTTTCAGCACCTTCCCAATTCATCCAGTGACCCTGCTTGGCCAGCGCTACAGCTATGGCATGTCTGGCTGTTTCCTCCTGTCGACGCACCTCCTCCACCACCATTTTTCGACGTTTCGCTACAGATGCCTGTTGCCAGAGAGGTGTTATTTCTCCAAGACCCAATCCTCCTCTCCCCTGTTGGATGTGACCCACCATATCACGATGCTGAAGAGCAGATTTGGCCTCTAGCACAGCTGTGGCTGGGGTCCACTTCCTCCCCATTGCTAGGGTGGGAGCAGCGCCACAACAATTGCTTTCAACTGTCTCACTAAGGGTTTTTTTAATCTGTTTCTTACATGGCTCAGTGGTGACTTTTCCAATTCAATAAATCAACTGTTGATATTACTGCACACTTTTGATAGTGTTTTTCTTCATAAAGTTGTTCTTTGTTTTTCTTTATTGAGCTTAAATGACATCTAACACAATGAAACCGACATTTTATGTCAGGAATTAAGTCTGGAATTAGCAAGATGAGTATCAAAATGAAATTTGAATAAAACAACACATAAAACAACATAAAACAACTTAAATATGTCACAGTTTGACATATTCAAGTTCAAAATGAAACAAACAAAGTCTTGCCTCTAAGCGTTTAAAGCAAGTTTAAATGAAATATAATTTGTCTCTGGGCACCATCATTAAAGACAAGATAGGGCATCACATGTAAGTATCTATTCTACTCTTGCAGCTGACCAACAGTGTTTTCAATTTTTATCCTCACTACCACACTATAGGAATTACTTGATAATATGTAATTTTTTAAAATTTAATGTAAGCCAGGTGTCATTTCCAACACAATAAAAAGTGAAGTAGAAAAGTAAAGAAAAAGTAGAAGTGACTTGTTGAAATGTTTTTGTTGAGGTAACCAAAAACAAAATGTCAAAATAGCTTGCTAAGTTTTGTTTTACAGTTAGCATTTACTATACACAAAATAGTGTAGTAGTTTGTATATTCGCTCACATTCATTCAGATTAAAAATTCCCAGTTCAAGGCCATGCAGTGTAAAAACTCTGCCAAATCAAACATGTGGAGCGATGTCTTCTTGTGAATAAGGGAGCATCTGAACATAGCTGCTTCTTCCTCTTTGTTCAAATATACACAAAATACATAGTGCATATTTTTCTTATTACTTGTTCAACCAAAAGTAAATATGAGCTGTTAAATACATTCATAATGTCAACAAAAAAAGAATATTATTTGTCCTTATTTCCTTTGTGGAGCTAACTCTGATATATTGACTCTTACAACACATTGTACATTTTATTAAAGCAGACACACATGTGTTAGTTGTATTTAAACTCAATATTAGATCAAGATTTAAACATTTAACATTTAAGCACAGACAAATATTTTTTTTTTAAAAACCCATAAAATGTCACTTTTTATATGACATATATGACATATATTTATATAGTGACTGATGTATAATTTAGGTTATAGATCAGTCAGTTTCACAAATGAATAAATAAATGTTTCTTTAATATTTCTGACAGGGTCATAACGTACCATGATGAAGAATCATCCGTAGACAGTGAAGAAAATAAAAGTAAGATCAGTTCTAGATTAAAAATCAGCAGTGATAAAACTTGTAGTGGATTCAGGGACTAGACTGGGTTTAACATTCTCAGAAATAAGAAGCTGCCCAGTAAAACTTACCTTGTAGAACTATGGCACAAATCATAGGTGTGAAATCTCTAAATGAGAATAATATAGATAGATAAACAATGCCCTGAGCTATATTAGATGTGCATGATCGATGGGATGCAGCAATTAAGTGCTTTCCCTACAGCTGTACGGAATTTAAAAAAAAATACCACATAGCAAAGCAGAAGAAGCCACGCTATTTTTTGTATTATTTCTTCCACTCAGAACGTGTTATGCTTGCTGAGATCAAGCAAGCAAAACGTGTCAATCTAAGTAAGTGTGTTAAAGTCCAGACCATATTTTCGGTTTTGCCGTTTTGAATGGCGCTGCAAATATACAAATCCGCCCGGCTCTGTAAAGAAAAGAAGAAAAGCAGTACAAATTTGGGGCATATCTGATGTCAGATACAAAGAAAAATTATTAAAGAGTCCAGTGGGAGCAAAAGGAGCGCAATTTTCTTTATTATGCGGAGTTTGGCGGAAACGTCTCACAGTTTGAACTCAACCACCAGGGGCAGATGTTTTTTCTGCTGCTTGTATTTGACGCTGACTCGTGTTGCACCAATCACCTTAACAGGATCCCCTGTATAAGTTTCCAGCTTGATTTTGATGGGCTGCAGGCTGGGGGGCTTGGTGTCTTTCCCTGTTTCTCTGAATGTTGCTTCGTTCATGACTGTTAGGCAACATCCAGTGTCTATTTCAAAGTTCACCTTTTTCCCACCAATGTGCATATCCACAGTGTAGGGGTCTACTTTTCTCAAGTGTACCACACTGCCACGCCCTAACTTGAACAGTTTTCTTTTGTGCCCTTGATTGCACTTGACACAGTTCAAAGTGAAAGAGTCATCTTCAGAGCTATCAGTTTTGCTGTTATCTGCTTTCTCGCCCACATTGTGAGTACTGTAGTGTGAACACTGCTTCTTGTCTTTCTTTATATATGTCGATCCATACATTTTTTGGTTCAGTTTAGTCTTGCTTCTACAAGCTCTGGCTATGTGTCCCACTTTACCACAAGCATGACATTTTTCTTGTTTGTACTTACAGTCTGCTGCTCTGTCGTTGGTTCCTTTGCAATGATAACACTCTTTGCTTTCTCCTTTAAAGGTACGACTCTCCTGTTGTCCTTTGGTGAGGCTGAAACATTTTGCTGTCGCCCCTGAGGTCTCCAGATCCTGTGCATTTCTATTTGCAGTCTCCATAGCTACTGCAATTGACAAAGCCTTGTCAAAAGTGAGGTCTATTTCTGACAAGAGACATCTCTGAATTCAGTCATCCTTAATTCGATCCTATCTCTCAACATCTGTTGTAAGGTGTTGCCATAGTTACAATCCTGTGCCTGGCGACGCAGCACATATTCCATGACGGTTTCATTCGCCTTGCGGGAGCGAGAGTCGAATTTATACCTTTGCACAATTTCACTGGGCTTCGGGTCAAAGTGATTTTTCATCAGAAGTACCAGCTCTTGGAAGGTTTTGTCTTTGGGCTTGGCCGGGCTGAGAAGGTTTCGCATCAAGCTGTACGTCGCTGCTCCGACGACACTTATTAATATCACTCTTTGTTTTTCTGCATCCGTTAGGTGCGAAAAACTGCTCGAGTATTTCCGTATATTCATCCCAAGTCTGATTCTTTGGATCGAACCTGTAGCCGACTCCATCACTTTATTCTTCTTGTTTTTGGGGGGGTTTTTTCAGTCCGATCGCCCAAACTCCTTCCCCCTAAAAATCCTCGTCGCCAAAAAGATGTTGCATCTTCAAAAAATAAAACTAAAATAACTGAGCCTTACACAGGAGTATCGTTGCAACTTGTTTACTGAACCTTCTTTTCAGTACATGTTCAGAACATCAGTGTCCATTTTACTGCCTCCTACAGGACACTCTCTTCTTCCACTTTCTTACAAACATTAATGTACACAGAACCAATACTGCCTCTCCTGGCATTACCATTGTAACAACACACTCATTCTATCTGTTTCTTTCAGATGAATAACAGGAACTAGGTATCTATGAATAATAACTATTATGCATACCCATATATTTATATGAACAACTAATTTCTTGCGATACCATAGTAGTTTACAGAGATATCTATTTGAAGAGCTTGTCTGACTGAGCACAGTCCAAGCTGCAGTCAGGCACAGAAACTTTAGTTTAAACCCCTCTTCAGATGGCTTGCAGACGTGACCAGTGTTCCAGCTTAAATGGTTTTGATGAGAACTGCTGATGTTTCTCAGCTTTGTAATCCATCTTATCAAACTCCAGACGCTTCTAGTCGATGATTGGGCACAATTATGAAAATCAAAGAAGCGAAAATTGGCGTTAAAAATGACGTTGTTTCATTAAGGTTACATTTAGACGATTTGGGTAAGTTTCCAAAACAATTAATAATAATAATAATAATGATAAAGAAGAAGAAAAAAAACATAGGTCACCAGAAACAGGTCTTCAACTGCTGGATAAAATAGCTATCAGCTTAACTCGCAAACTGCCAGCAAGACCTGACGAGTACGCTGAGCACATACCTCAACAGGTATGTTCAGAGTTTCGGTTTAAAATCGTCCAGAAGCGCCGCGTTTGACTGATTTATTTATTTACTATGCGTGGTAATAGCATGTTTTAAGCGCAGCACAGTAGCACACCCAGTGATAAAGTAATTAACTGGAATTAAAATATTTATTTTACCAGTCTGTACACTGCAAAAAAAAAATTGTAATATAAAAGTATTTTACTGTGTATTTTACAGTTTTGTACTGTTTTTCTAGCATATCATTAAATTTACATAAATAGACTGTGACTTTACATGTCAAATGTAAAATAACATAAAATCACTGTAAATATAATAAAACATAATTGTCTTGTTTTTTTAAATATATTTTTCTGTACATATGCATAATTAGATTGTTAAAATACATTCACAAATGTATCATAATTTCACAAATATTTGTCTGTTATTTGAAAGATTGAACTGTTAAATTCAAATGTAATACTATGGAAAAGTATATAAAATGATCTAAAATTAATGAGAACAATTAATAATTAAAGGAGTATTTGAATTATAATTTTGCTGAAAATTTTATGTCATCTAGCTCTGTTTCAATAATTCAGAGGTAAAAAGTGAAAATATAATTAATAAGAATAAAAACTAAAAAAATCGAAAGGAGCCAGTTGAGGTGGTTCGGGCATCTGACAAGGATGCCCCCTGGGCGCCTCCTGGGTGAGGTGTTCCGGGCATGTCCCACCGGGAGGAGGCCCAGGGCAGACCCAGGACGCGCTGGAGAGATTATATCTCTCGGCTGGCCTGGGAACGCCTTTGGTGTTCCCCGGATGAGCTGGAGGAGGTGGCTGGGGAGAGGGAGGTCTGGGCTTCTCTGCTTAGGCTGCTGCCCCCGCGACCCGACTTCGGATAAAGCGGATGAGGATGGATGGATGGATGGAAAAACTAAAAAAAATATAAAACATTGCACAGCCACGCTGTGCTAATTATATATTTAAAAAAATAAATGTAGAGGTAGAATTTGCAATTAATATAAATCTCAAAGTATTCACAACATTCCTGAACAGAAACTGACTATGTGCACGTTAGCATATGCTACTTCCGGTGCGGAAACTCCTGTGGGGAGCTTTGTTTCCGGTGTCCTATTCGCGCCTTGTTTACGGTCTAAAACAAGTTAAGCAAATGAATGAATCAAGCGGCGATTTACATTTCTATAGGTGTCTTGGGCATTTACCCAATATATCTGTAAATGATGTTCATCGACTTGTCAATATTTTTCCCCCGCACCTCAGAGCAAAAGAGAAAAGGGATTCAAATGTTATATTTCTTTTTTTTTTTTTTTTTTCTTTTTTTTCTTTTGTCTGTCCCATTTGGTTCTTAAGCTGTCAGAATTGTTGTCTGAAGACCAACAAGGATGCCAAATGGATTTATTTTGCCAAATGGATCATCATGGCATTGCCGTATTGGTCCATTTGATCAAACTTTGTTGTTATTATTTATTTTATTTTCAGTTGTTACAGATGGGACAGACATGACGGGGGGATAGGAAAGGGAGAAAGAAAGAGAGGAAGGAAAAGAAAAACAGAAGGGAAAAGGGACAGTGAGAAAGGGCACTTACAAAGAGAAAGAAAAGAAAAAAAAAATCTCCTGGATCACCTGTTGAGAGAAAAAGAAGAGAAGACAAGCAAAAAAAACCAAACAAAAACAAAGCAACATACTAAACACAACACCATCACGTTAATCTAGCTGAGTGTGAACAGCAGTAAATACTAAATATTGAAAGTTGTTGTGCAGCACGCAGGACAGACAGCGCACAATGTGCTTTGAAGTAGCAGCTAAGAAAGGTGTAGTTTATGTCTACGAACAGTGAACACCCGTGTGCACACCTGTGTGGATCAACGCGCTTGTAAACAAAAGGTTTCCCCATGTAACGGTCTGCTAGAGGGTGTGGAGGCCCATAGCCCCGTCCCCCAGGGCATGAAGCAGGCATGGAGGAGATCCAGGCTCCAGACATCCAGAGGCCCCAGAGTGCGAGAGTGCCACCTTCCTGGGAAGGGCTGAGGAGATCCCCAGACGAGGGGGTCACCCAGTAGCCACGGAGCAGAAGCCAGAGGGGGCTGCACCGGCGTGCCCGCCGGCTCTGCCGGCAGCCAGCTGTGCCAGAGTGAACCGAGTTGCAGGCCCGAGGCCGGAGGCCGAGGCCCCTTTGCCCGGAAGAGGCCTGACCGGCGACAGGCACCAGGCCCCGCCAAGTAGCCACCGGGAGTGAGCTGGTGCATACCTGAGCGCCCAGCCCCGGACACCAAGAACCACCAATGCACCAACCCCTGAGGGCATCAGTTACCAGCAGGGAGTGTGGTGAGGGGAGATAGGTCTCCACACTTGGAGGGCCTGGGAGTACCCAGGGAGGTGGAGTCTAAGACCCGACCTGACATATAGACACAGACAAACAGGCACACACAGACATAAACATGCTTTCCCACCCTCATGCACACATATACAAACACTCAGAACTCACCCAACGTAGGGATAGACATACATAGACATGTACACACAATCATACTCCCCAAACATACTCTATGCCCTGGGTCCAGGTACCCCGCCCCCAGAGGGGAAGCGGCACCAGACCCAAGAGATGTGACCCTTTCCCCAGGGTGGAGGCAAGCAGACCGCCCCAGGCTCCGCAGCAGCAGGGAGGCCAATCGGACAGCCAACACCTCCTCCCAGCCCCCCGCCCCGATGGCTAGTAGAGAACGGGGGTGTGTGAAGACCCCATACCTCCCTCCTCCCGCTCATGTGTAGTGTTGCTGCGTGTTGTTCTAAAGTGCATTTAAAACCAGGGAGGGCATGGTGCTGCTGCCAGAGAGCAGCAGGTGTTAGCACGGCCCCTCCCGAGAACCCTCAATGTCTACATGGATTTAAAATTGAGAGGTGGGCACCGCGCCAGAGGTAGGGTTGAATACACAGACCGTCCTCTGGACGCCGTTAACGTGGTCACCCTCAAGGCCCTATATATATATATGTGTGTGTGTGTTATGAGAGTGTGAGTAATGTGGATGTCTAAGTTGTGAAATAAAATTGAGGCACAGGTGGCCAGAAGGGGACAGAGGGGGGAATGCCTCCCTGCACCCTGGTGACACACCCGCACCCCAAGGCCCTACCTGTGTGGGTGGGTGTGGTGGAGCGGGAAGAGGGAGGCAGCTGGGGATGGGAGGAAAAGAAGGGAGGGGCAAGATGCCCCTCCTTAGGGCCAACTCCCGGCTGACCCCAGTAGGCATCCCCGTCCTCTAGTACCCACCAAGACAAGGGAGCCCAGGCCCATCCAGACCGGGGCCTATGGCAGCAGCACCGCTAAGCCCCACAGGACCTGGGAAGCCCACCCCACCCCACCGCAGAGGAAACTATACCCACCCCAACATTCAATCATCTCCAGACTACACAAGACAACAGACACCCAGGTTAGGTTTATTCTCCACCTCTCCTGTGTCTCTCTCCCCACCTGCAGAGTGGACTTCTGCAAGGATGGAACAACCTCCCTGCCAGTTGAAGAGTCCCCAGTTAGGTCGATGCACCAGAGGCCCCTGCGCCAGGGCTGAGCCCCGTGCACCCACCCGCCCACAACCTCGGCGACACACCGACGAGGACCGAAGCCCCAAGGCCCAGCCAGAGCCCCATCACGGAGACGAAGCACCCCAACCCCAAGCCCCCCGCCTGCCCCGGATCCACTCAGGGGCAGCCAGGCTACCAGGCCAGTAACCCCACGTCCGCCAGTACAGACCATCCCCAGCCCCCGCTGCACGCAGCCACGAGGAGAACACCCTCTAAGAGCGACCAGAGCCACTCACCAGGTTATGACCACAACCCCCAGGTTGAGCCCTCCAGGGATAACGTCTCTAGGGGTTCTCCTGGTGCCCTAAGCCCATCCCAACCTCCACATCAACCACAATAGCGAAGGCAGGACCAAACCATGACCCCCCCACCCCACTAGGTGATGAAGCCGATCAAAGGAGCCCAAAGGATTGATCAAATGTGGTGGCAGAGGCTGTATCAAGACTAATGTGATCTATTAGATGGTTTTTATATTGATTAGAATTAAGATTATTTTATTTTTCCAGTTAAGGAGGACCGTTTTCTTGGCAATGCATAGGGCTGTAAAAACAATGTGGGCTGTGTTTATTTCTGCATCCAAGTTGCTCAGCAAGCACACTAAAGGGGAGGCTGGAATGTTACATTTCAGACACTTTGATAAGTCTTCACATATTTCACGCCAAAACTTCTGCACTGGTGGACAGAACCAAAGGGCGTGGATGCAATTGTCTGGTGTATTGCCTTGACAGTGTGAGCAGTTGTTGGAAGATGTAAAGCCCATCTTGAACATCCGATGACCTGTATAGTGCACTCTATGTAGTATTTTGTATTGTATTAATTGCAGACTGGGATTTTTAATCAATTTAAAGGTTTTAAGCATACCTGAGACCAGAAGTTTTGGTCTAAGCTTACTGATAAATCTGCTTCCCACTTTGCAATAGGAAGGATATTGATTCATCTATTTTAGAAAGTGTTCTGTATATTTTAGATAATAATTTGGGGGATTTAAGAGTAAGAAAGTGTACCGCACTTGGTGGTGTTTGTAATTCAGCTTGACTGAGGTTAAATCTCTTTTTACTATGGATTTAATTTGTTGATATTCTAAAAATCTTTTCTTGTTGATCCCATATTGTGTAACTAGTCTGTCAAATGGAATAAATTCTGTTCCCTCTAATATATGTTCTAAGTATTTAATTCCTTTACAACTCCATTCTGGAAAATTAATCATATTATTGTTTTGTAATATGTCAGGGTTATTCCAGATAGGTGTACGTTTGCATGGGATTAATGAAGACTCTGTCATTTTAGAAACTCCCACCATGCTGTCAGAGAAGAGCTGATGTTGATGCTTTTAAAGCATTCATGTCTTTTGATGTTTGAGCTGATAAATAGTAGGTCTGAAATTTCTAGATTATTACATAGTGCCTGTTCTACATCTAGCCAGGGCTCATCTAAGAAGCTGTGTTTAAACCATCTAGAGATGAACTGAAGCCTGTTGGCTAAAAAATAGTGATTAAAGTTAGGCAGATCTAATCCTCCTTTATCCTTGGTCCTTTGTAATGTTTTTAAGCTGATACGTGGGGTTTGTCTTTCCAAAGGAATTTAGAAATACATGAGTCTAGAGATCTGAACCAATCTTGTGATGGCTTATTTGGGATCATTGAAAACAAATAGTTTATTTTTGGCAAGACCATCATTTTTATAGCGGCAACCCTTCCCATGAGTGATATGGGTAAAGATTTCCATCTAGCCAGATCGCTTTCTACTGTCTTTAAAAGCGGGATGTGGTTTAATTTAGTTAATTCTGAAAGCTTAGAGAGACATTAATACCTAAATATTTTATATTTCCAGATTGCAGTGGTGTAGGAGAAGAATTATGGAAGGAGCAATTAATCGGAAGAACTGTAGATTTTGACCAGTTGATTGAATAATCTGAGACTCTTGAAAAAGAATTTATCAATTCAATCACCCCAGAGATATTGGTTTGTGAGTTTTGGAGAAAAAGTAACACATCATCTGCATAAAGGCTGATTTTATGCCCTTAATTACTGAATTCTGTCTAATTGCTGCTGCTAGTGGCTCAATAAAAATTGCAAACAGTGAAGGGGAGAGTGGGCATCCCTGCCTGGTGCCTGCCCCTCAGGAGACAGAAGCTGGAGGATGTTTGGTCATTTGTTCTGACACAAGCTGTTGGGGAATTATATAATATTTTTAACCAGTTTATGAAAGAGGTTCCAAAACCAAATTTGTGTAAAGTTGCAAATAGAAATTTCCAGTTAACTCTGTCAAATGCTTTTTCTGCATCAAGAGACAATATTATGGTTTCAATGTTTTTACTGCATGAGTAGTCTGTTAAATTAAGTAATCTACGTGTATTTGTTGATGAGTGCCTACCTTTTATGAAACCAGTTAGGTCAGGATGAATTAAGAGGGGGGTTATTTTCTCTAATCTCTTTGAGAGAGCTTTGCAGATTATTTTAAGGTCTACATTTATAAGGGATATTGGACGATAGCTTGAGGGATATACAGGGTCTTTGCCTGGTTTTAGTAAGAGACTGATATTTGCAGAGTTCATATTTGGTGGTAGTCTGCCATTTTCTTTGATTTCCTGCAACATTCTGTAAAAACTGGTGCTAGAATCGTCCAGAATTCTTTTGTAGAATTCTGCAGGAAAGCCGTCTGGACCTGGAGCCTTATTATTGGGCATACTTATCAGGGCTTCCTGGAGTTCACCTGGCATCAGTGGCGAATCCAGTGCCATTGCTTGGGTGTCTAATAATTTTGGAAGAGTTATGTTGTCCAGAAACTGATCAATTTCGTTTTAGATGGGTTTATTTGTGGTGTATATAAAGTTTCATAGAAATCCCTAAAAATTTTGTTTATTTTTTAAGATCATATATTGTATTCCCAGATAAATCTTTAACAGCACATATAGTTGTTGTTTTTTTCTTTATTGATTTTTAACTGGTTAGCAAGAAATTGTCCGGATTTGTTACCGTGTTCATAATTTTGCAGGCGAAGTCTTTGTACTAAGAATTTAGTCTTTTATTAATAATTTCATTTAATTCTAGTTTTGTTTTTATGTAAATTTTTAATATTTCTTGATCTTGGTGTGATACATAGGCTTTTTCTAAGGATTTGATGTTTTTTCCAGTTCTTGAATATTTTTGTTTTCTTCTTTCTTCTTATGTGATGAGAAAGAGATTATTTTACCTCTCATCACAGCTTTCCCTGCTTCCCAGAGGACAGATGCTGATGTTCCAGGAATGTCATTAAAGTCTAAATATGAAGTCCATTCTTTTTTAAAGTATTTGATAAACTCTTCATCTTTGAGCAGCGATGTATTAAATCTCCAGTTTTTACTTGGTGTGGTATTATTCTTCTGCATTAGTGTTAAAGATACAGGAGCATGATCGCTGACAGCTATAGGATGAATCTCAGTGTCTGAAATGTCACTCAGCAGTGAGCTGCTGACCAAAAAATAATCCAGACGAGAGTAGGAGTGATGAACATGTGAGAAGAAAGAATATTCCTTACTGTTATATTTCTCAGCTGTCCCTTGTTTATCGTGGGTGTTATGTTCTAAAAATAACCAGCGATGGGTGAAATCAAGTAGCCAGTTTTATTTTTTGACGCGTGGACATCGTGGACATACAGTACTGCACTTCAGAGTCACACTGCTAGCGATCGATGCAGCGATTCTGTACTGTACAGGAGAGACGTCACGGAGGAGATTGTCTGCAGCGATCAGGACACAGGACACAATGTGATGTAAAAAAAAAAAAAAAAGCATGCAAACTTGCACTAAAAATCTGCAAAACAGCGAGGTGAAAGGTGAACTGCGTTATAGCGAGGGACCACTGTAATTTTGAAGGTAAGTCACAACACACCCTTCATAAATACTAATGTAGAGAAACCCTTACCAGCAATCATTCATTTTTTGTGTGGCTTTTTTTCATGGTTTGTTAACATGCTGTGTAGGTGTGTACTTGACTAGCTGATATCGACATAATGGGGAAACATCTGGTTTGACTATTGTTCACCTGTAGTTTGAATGCTGAACATTTGCCTGTTTAAATGTCTTCTGCATGCAGTAATGCAGTTCTGCTTGTGTTGAGTGATGTAAACAACTGATCGATCTAAACTCTTTAAATGTCAAAATTGATCATTAGATTTTTTATGACACAACAGTGGTGAGTGTTCCCACCTTCTCCTCTTTGTAACTTAACGCGATCTTTCCGTTTTCGAGTTTTGGACATGATTTTGGAGTATATCTTCGCAGTAGCGATTGACCGAAAAGTAAAGCTACCGGAAATGTACAACCCTACATCCGGTCTCAAACCAGGAAGTTAGCATTTTCTCATGCACAGGGTCAATAGGCCTCTGCACCTGAGGTGAGGGTGCGGTCATGAAAACAATGTGACATGCCATTGGATGTTGGGACACATAACGACGCTAAAGATCAGCCAATGAATTTGAATTAACAACCACAAGGTCGCGGGTATGGCTGTGGAAAGCGCGGTGGAAGAGAGAAGTTGTTGAAAGATCGTCCATGCAGTGCTGCAAGGCAAGTATATCAAACTCAGCTTAGTAGAATTAACTTGACATTGCTTGACCACTATGGCTCGTAGTTTACTGAGACGTGCGCGCCAAGATGTGCTGCGTGATGAAGTGAGAGAAATAGGAAATAGAAGTAACCCACTGTGCTAGCTTTGCCCTGTAAAATGTAATGGACATGTAAAGGATAAGCCAAGTATTTCCTTTTATTTCGTGGAAAGGAAGTAGGCTAAAGCAGCTGAGGTGAATTATTTGACTACATATAAACGTACATTGCATACATGTATTTGGATTTTGGCAGGTTTCGTGATTCATCAGGGTTTTTTTTTTCTTCCTCTGCAGATTAGTGGCGTGAGTTCTCAAATTTATTCAGTAAGCTGTAAAGGTGAGTATTGTGCTGCATTTAAAGATGTCAAAAGATTACACCTTTCGCAGCTGTGGTGCTTTAATGTAAATGTTTGGGCAACCATGGTCAAAATTTCAGTTAATGTGAACAGTTAAGCAAGTGGAAGATGAAATAATCTCCAAATGCCATAAAGTTACAGATGACATTTAATTTTAAATAAAATCATTTTCATATTTTTTATTTCTTTAAAAAACAGAAAAGGAAAAGGCCCACAGCAAAAGTTTGGACACCTTGCAGTTGACCGGGGGGCCCAAACTGCACGCCAGTGTATGTAATTGATATACATCAGTTGTAACATTGCAGTTAGTTGTTTGAGTCATGTGTGGACTTGTTTTTTTGTCCCCTTGTCTCTTGTTCATGCACACACATGTACCGAGCACTTCATGTTATCTGTGGACCAGGCCATTGTGAATGGCCATATCACTATCTTCAGCGACGCACTTTATCCTGATGTTTGGCTCTTACTACTGCACGGACATTTCTTATCCAGTAGCCCAAGCAGCAACCTTGGAATTCTTGCAACAGTATGGTGGCACCAGTCAATTTTATGCATTGAATTATAAGAATGATGAGACAGTGAAATCTAAAGTTATGCAATCCAAATCAAATCATCAGATCTCCTTTCATTTGCAGTTAAAACACATAAGACTGAGCAATGCTTGAGTGTTGAGATGATTTGTAGATTGATAAATCAACAAATAACTAATATTTGCGTTTCAGATGGCTGTCTCTGAAATATCCTTCATTCATGCTCATGTCAAGTTATAGAAAGAGACCTTTGAGTAGTAGATGTTCACAGATGTTTCACTACCCTGAAACAGTATTTGCAATAGAGACTCACAGGTTAACCAAACATCTTTGCATCACCCCTCTGTTCCACAATGACCTGTATGTCCACACACGCACTCAAAAGCAAGCTCAATCTACACTTAGATTCATTGCAAACGTAAAAAACACATACAGTCCAGTCCTCAGTTTCTTAATGAAGTTGTTGTTTTTCATTCGACAGATGCCTTAAGATAAACCCCGACAAGGGATCCAAAGTGGAGCGGAACACGTCTAAGAAAAACCTTGCAGTCAATCCAAAGATTCTGACATTGATCACCAAAACTGCAGACTACTAGTGGAGAGCATAAAAAGTTCTTATTCTTATCCTGAGGATAACATAATCTGTTGTTCAGTAGCATTAGTGCTAGCCAGTTGGTATGTTACTGTCTGCTGACAGGCTTCTCTGTCACTCTGTCCTGCTTTAGGTGTAGCATTGTCTTAAGTATTATCTTCATCTCAGTTCATTGTAATAGGCTATACATTGACACTTGTGGTGCTTACTCTGCAAACACAGTCCCATTCGTTCAGTTATTTTGGTAAAAGTTTGTGTTAAAGTGACAACTTACAACATATCAATGAGGCTTTTGTTTTACTCTAGTTGTTCTTTGCATATAATTACATTGCAAATTTCTCCAAGGGAACCCAAATGGCCAGCAGCAGCCCTAAATGTGAGACTTTCAGAAAGCTAGAGCTACTTCTAAACCTGCAGGTTATGTGCCTCAAATATTCCCTTTTTCATTGTTCCAGATGTGGGGAGAAAGTGTCCCCTTCTTTTGTGCTCAAATGTGCGTTTGCATTAGATTTTTTTTTCTATGTGCCTTTGTTCATGCATAAGTGTTAGTTGTTCTTGGATTGTTCCAGGAAGGGTTATCTTTTTGTCAATAAAATCCATGTTAATGATTGAAACAATGTCTCATGTCTTATAAGTAAAATAAACATGTACAAACTGCTCATACACAACATATGATCAAGAATTAACATAATCTTGATGCAATTATAATCAGAGGTTTTGTTTAATAAAGGTTCTTTGGGTGTTTTGTGACAGATAAACGAAAAATCTTACAGGGAGCACACTTATTTCAAATTGAAAGTCCAGTAAATATTCAGGAAATTTATGTTAAATTACACTTAAAATCTAAATTTATATGTGATATTGTCTAAAATTAACAGTGAATTGTAATTTTAAAGCCAATATCTATAGTTTTTTGACATGTTTTGGAAGATAAATTATTTTGTGCTGTATACTGTAGTATTACATCAAATATAATTGAATATACAACTTTTTTACATCAAATAATGTTATTTAACCCAACTGTTAACTGTATATTTCTGTAAATTTAAGCATTATTATTCATATTGCCACATTCATTGACCTTGTTTATAGGTAATTTCATTGTTTAATCACATTAAAATGTTCCTAATTTAATGTTTAAAAGCACTTGAAAAAGGCAAAATCCCATGTAAAATTAGGGCAACAAACTGTATTTTCATTACTGAAAATAACCGTATTTTAATGAGAAAGTTATTTTCTGTTATTTTACGGTATTATTTTGGTGCCCCAGCTGCCGGAATATTACTGGTTTTTTATGATTTTTTTTTTACAGTGTAGGAGAAATTCCAAGACTAACGGCAGCACTAATCTCGTCTAATTTCTATGAAGGGAAATCCGTTTCCCTTCATAGAAATTAGAAAGGACAGACCTGGTGCACCTAAACACGTAGTGAGGGTGTGCTGGGAACGCCTAGCAGAGGCCCCAGTCCACGAGATCTTCAACGCACACCTCCGGCAGAGCTTCAAAAGCATCCCGAGGGAGACTGGGGACATTGAGTCCGAATGGACCATGTTCAGCATCTCCATTGCCGAAGCTGCTGCATTGAGCTGTGGCCACAAGGTGGTTGGTGCCTGTCGTGGTGGTAATCCCTGAACCAAATGGTGGACACCAGAGGTGAAAGGAGCCACCAGGCTGAAGAAGGAGTCCTATCGGGCTTGGTTAGCCTGTGGGACTTCGGAGGCAGCTGACAGGTACCGACAGGCCAAGCGGAATGCGACTCGGGCAGTGGCTGAAGCAAAAACTCGGGTGTGGGAGGAGTTCGGAGAGGCCATGGAAAAAAACTTTCGGACTGCCTCGAAGAGATTCTGGCAAACAGGCATCTCAGGAGGGGAAAGCGGTGCTCTACCTGCACTGTGTATAGTGCTGGCGGAGTGCTGCTTATTTCGACTGAGAAAATTGTCGGGCGGTGGAAGGAATACTTCAAGGACCTCCTTAATCCCACTGACATGTCTTCCGAGGAGGAAGCAGAGTCTGGAGATTCTGGGGGCGAGGTCACTGAGGCAGTTAAACAACTTGGTGGCAGAGCCCCTGGTGTGGGGCTCTACCCTAACCCTAACCGGGGTGGTGGTCTCCATCTTTAAGAAGGGGGACCGGAGGGTGTTTTCCAACTACAGGGGGATCACACTCCTCAGCCTCCCTGGGAAAGTCTATGCCAGGGTGCTGGAAAGGAGAGTTCGTCCGCTAGTCGAACCTCAGATACAGGAGGAACAATGCGGTTTTTGTCCTGGTCGCGGAACACTGGACCAGCTCTTTATCCTCTCAAGGATACTTGAGGGTGGATGGGAGTTTGCCCAACCAGTCTACATCTGTTTTGTGGATTTGGGGTGTCCTGTGGGAGGTGCTGCGGGAGTATGGGGTGTCTGGCCCATTGCTACGGGCCATTCGATCCCTGTACAACCGTTGCAAGAGCTTGGTTCGCACTGCTGGCAATAAGTCGGACTCGTTCCTGGTGGATGATGGGCTCCGCCAGGGCTGCCCTTTGTCACCGATTCTGTTCATAATTTTTATGGACAGGATTTCTAGGCACAGCCAAGTGGTGGAGGGCTTTCACTTTGGTGGCCTCAGAATCTCATCTCTGCTTTTTGCGGATGATGTGGTTCTGTTGGCTTCATCGAGTGATGGCCTCCAGCTCGCACTGGAACGGTTCGCAGCCGAGTGTGAAGCAGCGGGAATGAGGATCAGCACCTCCAAATCTGAGGCCATGGTTCTCAGCCTGAAAAGGGTGGAGTGCCCACTCTGGGTCGGGGATGAGCTCCTGCCCCAAGTGGAGGAGTTCAAGTATCTCGGGGTCTTGTTCGCGAGTGATGTGAGAAGGGAGCCGGAAATCGACAGACGGATTGGTGCTGGGGCTGCAGTGATGCGGACGCTGCACCGGTCCATCGTAGTGAAGAGGGAGCTGAGTGTAAAAGCGAAGCTTTCAATTTACCAGTCGATCTACGTCCCTACCCTCACCTATGGCCACGACCTGTGGGTAGTGACCGAAAGAACGAGATCGCGGATACAAGCGGCGGAAATGAGCTTCCTCCGAAGGGTGACTGGCCTCTCCCTTAGAGATAGGGTGAGAAGTTCAGCCATCCAGGAGGGGTTCAGAGTAGAGCCGCTGCTCCTCCACATCAAAAGGAGCCAGCTGAGGTGGTTCGGGCATCTGACAAGGATGCCTCCTGGGCGCCTCCTGGGTGAGGTGTTCCGGGCATGTCCCACCGGGAGGAGGCCCCGGGGCAGACCCAGGACACGCTGGAGAGATTATATCTCTCAGCTGGCCTGGGAACGCCTTGGTGTTTCCCTGGATAAGCTGGAGGAGGTGGCTGGGGAGAGGGAGGTCTGGGCTTCTCTGCTTAGGCTGCTGCTCCCGCGACCCGGCCACGGATAAAGCGGAAGAAGATGGATGGATCGGAAATACGTTTGTAAAATGTGGGAGCTTGCAGAATAAAAAAAAGAAAAGAAAGTAATGTGAACTTTTATTTTGAAACTTTTACTGAGAACTGACAACAGCATCACCTGCAGGAAGATTCTCTCTGAGGCACTTTTATTTTGATAGTGTCTGTCTCCTGAATCCAAACTGAAAGCTGGTTCCACAGAAGAGGGGCCTGAAAACTGAAGGCTGTCCCTCCCATTCTACTCTTAAATACTCTAGGAAGGAACAACAAGTAGGCCTGTATGGAACGCCAGGACTGCCATAATGAATTAATTAAATACACCAATAAATAATTAATTAAATGTGGCAATAATTAATTAAAATTGGAATTAATTTATTAAATAAATAGTTATGACACATTCAATTAATTAATTATTGACACATTTAATTAATTATTTATGTATTTCACATTTTAATTATTTATTGACATATTTAATTAATTATTTAATGATATATTTATTTATTTCATTTTGGCAGTCCTGGCGCCTGGCTCTCATCTTGAATTCATTGTATCTGTCAGCCTCATACATCACGGCAAGGAGGCGGGGTTAATGCTGTCCCTGTAGCTTGTCTAACATCTGATTGGTTAAACCAGGGGTCTGCAACCTTTAACACCGAAAGAGCCATTTGGACCCGGTTTCCATGCAAAAGAAAACACTGGGAGCCGCAAATACTTTTTGACATCTAAAATGAAGATAACACTGTATATATTGTTTTTTTTACCTTTGTGCTTTGTGTAAACAACTAAAGTAAGTAAGTAAAGTTTATTTATTAAGCGCTTTTCACAAACAGGCAGTCACAAAGCGCTGTACACAAAGATTCAAATAAACAATACAATCAATAGACATTATACACAATGTAAAAGATCAAATGTAAATAATGTAAAGAATATAAAATACGTAGATCAACAAAAGGCTTGTTTGAACAGAAAAGTTTTTAACTGCTTTTTAAAAGAATCCACAGAGAAACTAAGGTGTGTTGCTTATGAAATCCATGAAGTGCTACAGAGAAAATTACATTTTATTTATGCAATTAACGCATTTTGAACTCTTAAAGAAATATAACAAAAGGAAAGACACCCAGCTGAACTAAAATGATCCATGTAGCAAACAAAAACCATTGTGAGCCGCCACCCTCACAACAGTTTTTTTCCAATTAAAACTAATTGGAAAAAAAAGCACTATGCCGCTAAAAAAATAGATATTTGCAAAATTCTGCCTAAATATGTATTTTACCTGGTTAATGTGTGTGGCGGGGCGTGGTCTGCAGTGCTGCTGCATGGGAATCAGACGCACCTGAGCGGCACCTGCAATCACGCCTCGCCGCCTTAAAGTCTGTACTCTCTGCTGTTGTTGGTATATGTCGGGCTGTGAGTTGAAAAGCTACAACCAGCTGTATGCGTACAGCAACTGTGTGTGAAAAGTGGTCAAAAAAGAGATGCTGAAAAGCGTGTTCATGCAAACATCGTCGGGTCTGCCGTGATATGTTTACAATGAGACTTCTGGTCCCGAACCTCGGCGCACAGCGTCTGCAAATCGGGGCTTTCATCTTTACGCAGGACTGTAAGCTGTCATCTGTGAGGCGTGAGCGGTGTTTGTTTTTAACATAGTTCACGGTGGAGAACAGCTGCTGACATAATGTGGATCCAGATCCATAATTGGCCTACCTGGGGTCGAAAGTCTCAATAAATGCACGGCGTTTGGTAGGGTACACAAGCTTCATGAATGTGACGCTTATTGTGAGCGATGAAATAATAAAATATAATTGTATTTTTATATTTCAAAATCACAATAATCTTCCAATTTAGAACTACAAGTTAAAAAAGAACTAACATAAATAAAATACACTTCAGCTAAATACTTCTAATTTATTTTCCCAAACCACCCGGAGCCACAGTATAAGGACAAAAGAGCCGCATGCGGCTCCGGAGCCGCGGGTTGCCGACCCCTGGGTTAAACTGTAAAGCAAGTCCACACAGATCGATCCCTGATAATGACCAGTTTTATGGTTATGTTCAGTTATATACAGATGCATCAAAGAATTCAGCCAGTCAAATTGGTGTAGCAGTTGTGGTCCCGGAGTTCATGGTTAAAATAGGAAAAAGGATCACTGATAGACTGTCAGTATTCACTGGAGAACTGCTTGCAATTCTGTTGGCTGTTCAGTGGGTGGAAGATATGAGGCCATTAAAAGCTATCATTTGTTCAGACTCAAGAGCATCATTGCTTAGTTTACAGTGTAGTCACTCAGAAGCGAGAGCAGATATTCTAGCAGAGATTCAGCAAACACTTTTCAGGGTAAACATGATGGGTCTTACAGTTGTGTTTCTGTGGAATCCAGCCCATTATGGAATAAAGGGGAATGAAATGGCAGACAGAGCAGCGAAGGAAGCAACGAAACATGGGACCGTTGACCTGGCTGTTTGTTTTGGTCAAGCTGAAATAAAGAGTATCATACGGCAAGAAATGAGGAGTAGATGGCAACAGCAGTGGGAGGAAGAAAGGAGAGGACGGTGGTTGTATACAATACAAAGGGGGGTGGGAGAAATGAGGACCACTGGAAGGAGCAGGAGAGAGGAGGTGGTCATATCGAGATTGAGATTTGGTCATACTGGGTTGAATGCAACACTATTCTTGATTGGGAAACATAATACGGGGAAATGTGCCTTCTGTGGAGAAAAGGAAACTATAGAGCATGTGATATTGCACTGTCAGAAATATCAGGTGGAGAGGAGACAATTGAACCAAAATCTCATTACTATGAAAATGAAACTGGATCTGGTTGACCTATTGCAAAAGGATTTTGGAAGTAAAAGTTACCAGGCTTTATTTCAGTTTTTTAAAGCGGGAAGAGTGTTTGAAAGGATTTGAGGGGTTTTTTTTGTTTGTTTGTTTTCTTTTGTTTTTTGGGGCGTCATTCCAGTCCACACTCCATACTAGTGGTGGCGGTAATGCACCAATCAGTTAAGAAGAAGAAGAAGAAGATCCCTGATAATAGATTGATGTACACCCAGTAAATCTCACTCCGATCCTTTAGGTGGTGATATTCATTGTTAACTTTGCTTGGATGCTCTATGCAGTTGGAAGCAAGAAGTTGCTGCCATAAAAATCAAGACACTTGATAATAGTTGTGTACCTCAATATTGATACATTGCACGATGTGTACAAGAAATGTCAAAAAGCTGTCTGGAGCTGCTGAGAGAAGCAACGAATTTAATTCAAGAAGCTCTGAGGACAACTTCCCCAACTCCGGCAGCTCAGACACAGCAGATACCTGCAGCACCATTACATACACCTGCCTAGTGATGTTCGATTCGTGAATGAATCGTTCAATACTCGAGAATCACTTTACTGACTCGTGAATCATGATTCACAAGCGCAACTGACTCACTGACTCATCCCTGTTGCTGTTAGCAAGCTAATTCCATTAGTAGAAATATATCTAGCTTATAATTAAAATTGTGGGGAAAAAAACACCAGCCAGTTTCCTAACAAAAACATTTCTGCTCTGAACTGGAAGAAAAAACCCACAGTTCACAGTAGCATCGTTCAGCTAGCATGCTAACAACACATTTGAGTTACTCACCCCCTCCCTTGCTGTGATGAATCATAGCATAAGCGAATCTGTTATATCTTCACTGTGTGTTACTAGTATAACAATGATTCTCGGACCACGACGTAACTTTAAGTATTTATTGATAGCGGCATAACTTCCAGCACATGGCTAGTCCGTACAACAACAACAACAGCGCATTGCCCATCATGCACCTGGTGCATGACCACTACGGGTCCTGTTATAACCCAAAATACACAACAGAATCACTCAGGACTCACTAACCCCCTCCCTCCTGGCTCACAGCTCAAACGAGTTGAACGAATCACTGACTCGCTCACCCCCTCCCTTGCTGTGCTGAATCATAGCATAAGGCGAATCACTCACTCACTCACCCCCTCCCTCCTGGCTCACAGCTCAAATGAGTTGAATGAATCACTGACTCACTCACCCCCTCCCTTGCTGTGCTGGATCATAGAGTAAGGCGAATCACTCACTCACTCACCCCCTCCCTCCTGGCTCACAGCTTCTTCTTCTTGGTTGGCAACCAATGTTAAGGCGCTTTACCGCCCCCTGGCTCACAGCTCAGTGGACATTTAGATGAGAAAATATATATTTGACACATTTAAGGAAAATACTAATAAAATAAAATAAAAATAAATAAATGTTCCCTTTAGAATTTTTTTTGCTCTAAAAAATAGTTTTCTTTTACAGTCATTCATCTTAGCAGTAGGATTTATATTAAAAGAGAAACAAATTAAGTTTGAGTGAAAATATACATTTTTGCACTCTCTGGTCAACTGACTCAGTGACTCAAATGACTCAAGAAACCCGATTCACTTTGGTGAGTGACTCATTAAAACTCGATTCAGTAAAAAGAATCGAATTTACCATCACTACACCTGTCCAAAGTAAGTAATGCTGGGCATACACTGTGCGATTTTTGGCCCATTTTGAGCCGATTTTTCAGTCGTGCGACCATTTTGTTGATCGGCCAGAGTTTGGCCTTCATCGTGCGTCGTATACATGGGGTAACGAGAAGCGATTAACACCTCATGACCAGCTCCCGATCGTCGTGAGGGTGTCACCGCAGCCGCTCACACTGCGCACGCGCAAACACATAAATGTCGGTGAAAAAGACGGAGTAGCACAGCAGTGCAGCGTGTGATCTGGACACAAGCGATGGAGGCACAACTTGTAGAACTTTGGAAAGCTCATCTGAGTCTTTTCGATGTGGCCTCACAAAATTATCACGACCACAACAACCGTGAAAATAGTTGGATCTACACTGCTGCTCAATCACAGCTGCCTGATCAATGGTTTTCATTAGCAATTTAGCAAAGTTGATGGTGGTGGTGTGCGTGTCTGTGTGAGTGAAAGACAGAGAGGGAGAGCAAGCGACAGAATTTCCGTTATAACCTTCATTTTATGGACGCACAGTGTGAGCACTCAGGTCGCATCAGAGCATCGGGCCATATAGTGTGAGACCCTGCATAGTGACCTACGAACTTATACACCTGCGAGTCAATCGTGCAGTTTGAGCTGAAACTGAATAACACGACTGAAAAAATCGCACAGTGTATGCCCAGCTTAACGTCAGCCGGGACACAGTTAAATCTTAGCAATTCATATATAGTGAGCATCTAAATTTCAGTGGGTGGGGGTTGTGCACCTAGGTTTATGTGTGGTAGTTAGCTAATTATGCTTTGTGTGTGACTCACGTTTGTTGTTTATGGATGGGGCATGAATGGGGCATGAAACTAGATAGTCGGTAAAACGCCCTTATTTGGCAGCACCATGCCTGGCATTGTGTGTGTGCGTGTTTTTTTTTCTTCTTTTTCCTTTTGTAAGCGCTTAACGCTACACATCAGTGACATTTAAAATGATGCTAAGCTGAAAGTTCAGACTGTTGTAGCTGACTGGTGGTCTTTTGCGCTGTGATATTTTCTCCGTGTTGCAGCCGAGCTAGCAAGGCTCTTTGCTCCGTATAACGGTGGGAGTAGAAGAAATATGATAAGACGGCCAGTTTATGCCCACTTTGTGCCAGAAACAGGAAACCAGCGGATGTTGCGCTAAACAACAACAGCAGCACGTTCAAGCTTGATAAGCTGTTGTTATAATTTATTCAAAATTAATTTCTAGTATCAGCCGATGTTTGCTGGAGCCACAGCTGTAAAACCTGCTGCTAATGATATCGGTTTGGAAACATGAAGGTGATACAAATCATGCATATATACCAACAAGACAGTGTATATCACTGTCACAACAGCGTTTGTTTTAGTCCAAAGGCTTTATGTTTTTTCCTATAATACCTGGTGGTGTAGTCGGTTGATTTTTTTGTCAGTTCAGCCTTATATATTATGTTTAACCCGAGTGACCACCCGGTCAGCTGGTGGGTAACAGGCATCTCCGAAAACGTTAGAGCAGTTATGCAAATATGTGATGTCTTGATGAATCGAGCAGATATTTGAAGTTTATACAGCACCAATCTCGCATGAAAATATCTTAAAAGTTTATTTTGTGACCCAGAAAGAGTAATATTTCAAACTCCGCCACTCTGTGCTCCTCCGCCACTGCCTCGTTTGAGTTTTGGACGAAATGCATTCTGGGATATTGCATTTCGTCATTTCGAGCTGATTGGAGACCAGAACAGCCAGTCAAGATTTTTTTGCATCCAAGTCTGTGATTGGCTGGTTTTGTGGCACAAATATAATGGTGTGCAGAAAGAGTTGAGAGTGCGAGCAACACATTGCGAGCGAGCGCAAATGCAAAAACTGAGTGAGAGGGGCTGCTATTGTGTGTGTGTATGGATAATAGCAAACACTGAAATACATTTTTTGCACGCAGGAATGAATTTTGTTCACTCAAATTCAGCTTTTCTTCGCTCAAACTAAATTTCTCCTCAAAATACAGCACGTGCACCTGCAAACTTTTTTTATGTGCGCTCAAAAAATTTTTATGTGCACTCAGAATAGTGGCACAAAAATAACGCCATACATTTTCAGGTAAGTCTGATAGTATAAAATTTACCAGAGCCCAGTTTTGATTGTGGTTCACTGTTTTTTTTCAGTTTTACCATAAATGTGATAAATATTTTCTCATTTTAATTTAAATTGGACTTAAATTTCAACTGTGTGATTGTTATTTTGTGGCTATTAGATAGTACCAGCTTGTTTTCATATATGTGGGTGTTTGATTGAATGGAAATTATCTGTTTATTCATTTAAATACAGGGAATGACAACGATCCCGAGACTGTAAGAACTAAACTGATGGAAGTGTTTCCAAAGCTCCAAGAAGGGGGAGGATTTGAACTTCTAAAAATTGCAGGATCTACTCATAGTCGAAATCTTGCATTGCTTCAATGTCCCAGCACTGGATACACCATTGCGTATCTGAAAGATCCATCTACAATGATTGGGCAGGCTACAATCTGCATCCGTCCACTTCAACAGGACTTGCGCTTTGATTGTGTACATAAATCTATATTGTCTCCATTTCACACAATATAAATGTCAAAAGATTTCAGGATTTGGGGATTTTTATTATGTTATGCTTAAATGTACTTTCTTTATCTAAATAAAGAAAGTACATTTCTTTATCTAGATAAAGAAATGTACTGCTGTGTCCACAGCAGTGGGGAAGTCAGACTCTGTGCAGACTCCTAAATGGGGAAGTTACACTCTGTGCTCCAAGCCTGCACGCAGCACGGGTCTATTTTATCTCTTCCTGTCTGTGCTCTGTGAATAAAGACTGTTTTTTTTTTTTACTGCAGGGTGCGAGTCTCTCCCTAAGTCTCACCCGTGTACACGTTAAACCTTTCTGAGCGTTTTTATTCTGACCTGAGTTGCAAAACAGGAAATCTCCTGACAATAAATAAATAGCATTGTGTAATTTAAATTTATAACTGGATGTTTGTTTTCTTTTAGGAGAGCTCAGGTCATGCCTCTGGTCCACTCATCTCCTGCATCACTTGTCAGAAGGAAGTTTCGTTTTCTGAAATGAAAATGCACAGGGAAAGCTGTGATGGATGTACTAACAAAGACATATGTGTACTATATATTCATTTTACAGTAGGAAAATGAGAGAGTATGACAATGTCAATTTTGTTAACTTCAAGGACATCCACGCAGGAATCACCTAGAGAACGAGAGGGAGGCCATGGTGAAGAAAATGATAGAGAGCCAGCCACAGTCAGTGAAAGTGTGCCAGTCAGGCCTGAAACATCAGAAACATCATTTAGTGTTCATGGTAAAACACTACACAAGTACTAGGCCGTTTGCCTTTTGGTGCTGCACTGAATGACATTTTTCAGGTGTTCTTCATCTTTGACTGTAAAGGAATGTATATCTGCATGTAACATGTTAAGACGGTTTTTTCTATGTGTAATTGTTTCATGTATTTTTGCGGTCTAGATTGGGTGTTGATTAAAGATCCAGCTCAAGCTGCCAAAGTTTTCAGAGAAAATCTACTTCGGGAACATGCATCTGGGAAACCACTTCAGCTGAGGATGGATGTAAGGGACTCTGAGGAGGACAGAGAATAGGCACTTCTCTCATTCTATAAACAGCAACGGGAATGGGCATGTCCACTTCATTGTACCCTTGATGGTTAGTAATAGAAATCTATTGTGTTAAATAGATTTAAATTAGTTAAATGTCTTTTAATGGAGTTGTCTTAGTGGCTTACTGATTTCATGTGGCTGAAAAGCATCATGCGATGAGCTCTTTTGGCCAATCATACTTTGTCGTGAATGGGCCCAGTGGTCCTAAATAATATAGCTGACCACTACTAATAAAAATGAGTCGTAGGGGCGATCGTGGCTCAAGAGTTGGGTGTTCGCTATGTAATCAGAAGGTTGCCGGTTCGAGCCCTGGCTTGGACAGTCTTGGTCGTTGTGTCCTTGGGCAAGACACTTCACCCTTTGCCTACTGGTGGCGCCAGTGTCCGGCAGCCTCGCCTCTGTCAGTGCGCCCCAGGGTGGCTGTGGCTACAATGTAGCTTGCCATCACCAGTGTGTGAATGGGTGGATGACTGGTTGTATAAAGTGCTTTGGGGTCTTTCGGGACTAGTAAAGCGCTATACAAATACAGGCCATTTACCAAATGTGTATTGTACAATACTCCTTTTTTTTGTTTTCTGGCAGGGTCAGGATTCTAGGATTACAGCCAAAATAATATTGCTTTTGTGGTGGATTTTTGTTTGATATGTATAACTATGTAACTATATACACCATATATCTATGTGCACTGAACATATATATTTTAACTTTCATGTGGAGTCTTAAGCACAAGACATTTTGCTTCACCGAGGTTTATTAAGTTGGTACTGTAACAGGGCAGTTAATGTAGAGGGAGAGTTCTCTTGAATAATTTACTTAATAATTAATTAATTTAACATCTTTAATGCAGCACAACCAAAACAGTAACATTGTAACAGAGATCCTGAACACATAACGATAAACTATCATACAAAGTACACACACACACACACACACACACACACACACACACACACACTTTGAACCCACACTGAAGTGTTTTTAAGCATGTAACCTGTGTATTATATGTTATAAGATTGTGCCACTTGCTGTATAAGATTTAATAATTAGGATTAATGTGTGACCTTTGACCATGTTGTGACCTATTGTCAGAGGGTAAAGCAAAGGGTTAACCTATTGGTGTCACTTTGGACCGGGCCCTCAGCCAGCGCCAGGTGTGAACTCTGGCCGCTATCTGACCCCAGCAGCTGTGCTGGGCGTGTGGGAAAGTTACCCAGCAGCAGGGGGCGGCGACACTGGTCCCTATATTAGGGGACCAGAGGACGCCCCCAGGGCTCTTTTCCTCCTGCTGCTGCTACCTGTCCGTCTCCGTGTTGCTCTGCTGTCTGTGCTTAAGGCTGTACACCCCGGGGTTTTGCTTTGTTTGCTTTCTGCTTTGTAATTTTCTTGCTAAATGTCTGTATGTATTTTTCCTGCTGTTCATATGATTCAGTGTATTAAACTCTGTTCCAAGAATTCTACTCTTTTACAGAGCATCTTTTTGAGTGTCTTGGTTTTAATTGGATTTGGATCTCCACATCGTTGGTGGGAGAAGGTTATCAGAATGGCTTCAAAATTTGCGACCACACTTTCCCTTTAAAATTTTTTTTTTTAATTAAATAGGGTTTGGCAATAATACTCGGCCATTTTGTTTTTTGTACAGTGTAATCATCTGTATTTTATTTCAGGTGATGCTGCTGTTGGACAAGGGGTGATGCGGTACTTTGTGACAACAATAATATCCAAACTCCAGTTTGGATTCAGACTAGATCTTGGTAAGTGTACTACTATTTTCATATGTGGTATTTCACCATTTTTAAATGTATTTTACTCTTATGTGGTGTTTGGGTCTGGATCCATTTTTTAGAAATTAACAAAAGGATAATATTGGTATATATTATCATAATTACCTTACTCTCCTTGCTTGGAAGCTTGTGATAATTTTTAAAATACAGTGTTACATAAAGCACTTAATCTTAATTTTAGCTTGAACTCGAAGAACTTACTCAGGAACAGCAAGACACCGTCTCTGATCTTTCCCTGTCTTGGGATCTCCCAGCAGTAAATAAAACAAATCGGAGATGGCTGCATACCAAACTTCTAGTGCATGCGGTAGGTTCTTGCTGGTTAAGTATCAAAGACATTGTTATAGTTGTTGAAATTAATAAGCAGACGGATTTGTATAGAGTAGCTTTTTCTTCAACACTGGCAGGCAATGGTCATGTTTTCTTTTCTTTTTTTTCTTTTTATTAGTGCTAAAATTCGTGTTGTAAATATTTGGATTTTAACATTTAGCGTTCTCCCAGTCATGTTAAAATTATTATTCTTTTTTTTTCTTAAATCATGCACATAGTTTTTCATAACCAAAATCTGACCTTTTCCTTCATACCTGCAAGTGTTGGCACTCACACCCTAATTCCACAAATGCACACACAAGAGGAAACTGTTCACAAACACAGAAATTCCTTTACAAAATATCTTCAGGCTATAGTATACTGAAAGCAGTTCAAAAACATGTACTGTATGTTTGTGTTTTTACATTTTCCTTCTTAAACTAAACCCATTTCAAATCACTACTTGATTTAGAAAAATTTAGAAAGTGAATCCGCCCACTCACCCATCAGTTATGTCTTCAGCAGAACAGTTATCTCAAGTCTGCATTACCACGTTTTGCACTTAAATAGGCATTAAAGACACATTGTAGTTAATGAAAAAGGCTAACCTTAGCAATTTTTTATTTATTTATTTTTTTACTGCAGAATGTGGTTTGATGTTGGGAAAATAACAAAGCCCCCAGAAAAGATGTGTGAATTGAAGAATATATTACTGTAAAATGTAAAAAATTATAGACAATAGACAAAATTATAATTTGTCTTTGGTGTATACACAGTCTACTACAGTGTAAATAGGTATGGCAAAGCATGTCAGTGTGTCTTCATGAACATTTCCTCTACCGTGCCAACTTGTATAGAATTTGGGAGGATATTTGTTCTTATACTATGGCTTGGGTCTGTCTGCCTGGAAGGTTATTGGGAGAACCATGCGCCAACTCAAACAGCTGAGAAAGGGAATCAAAGATGCCATGGTATGGCCCCTGCTGACGAGTAGGCCAGATGTTGTCCCGCTTCTTTTCCCACGAATGGCAGAAATGCAGTTCACACCACGGGTAAGCCAGTTCTTTCTCATCATTGATAACAGCGGTCCCCAACCTTTTTTGCGCCACGGAATGGTTTATATCCGACAATATTTTCAGAGACCGGCCTTAAAGCTGTAGTGGATTAACAAACAAAATAAAACCAGCACCGGTATCAAAAAAAGATTTATTCATAACACACGGGAAAAGACCCAGGGAAACAGAGTTAACAATAAAAACCCTGAAAACCATAAATTTCACACCCGAGCATCAACTCTCACGGCCCGGTACCAAACAACTCACAGACCGGTCCGGGGGTTGGAGACCACTGATTTATGAGACCTTATTTATAAATGTATTTGGAGAACTTGCCATGAAATAATAATATACTGAACTTGTTGTTTTCCTATTAATAAAGATGGTAATCTATATATTCTTTTCACCAGTACTGAAGACTAAGTTGTCCTCTTCCATGTTCTATCAGATGGTAATAGACAAAATCACATGGCCAGCTCAGGATAGTGATGAAGTTGAGGAATTTGATGTTCAGTCCATGTTTTGTTTTTTTGTTTTTTTTAATAAATCTATTGCTTATATTGCAAATGCTTGATAATAAGCATTTAAAGTTATAGAATGTATGAAATTCATAATTTAACTGTATATTTGCTCTGCAGCATTATGAACAATGAACTAAATGTTTCCTTAACTCCATTTCTGACTTTCTAGCTTCATCAAGTAGACTGGCCCAACTGATGAAATTCTGGGTTGGCTGGGAGATGCTTCCTCCTGAACTCAATGTGGAGATCTCTGGGGGCACCTTTCCTACAGCCTCCACATGTTTTGAAACGCTAAAGCTGCCAGCTCATTTCCAGACACACCAAGACTTTGAGGAAGCACTTATTTCTGCAATAAATAGTGCACACACAGGTTTTGGACTGGTTTAAGAGTTTTCAGGCAGAGAATTTGCCATGGTTCAAACACAAAGAAAGCAAAGGGGAATGAAACACGTTTAATGTTTCACATGTTTATAAACAGCAGTTTTACATTTTGATATAAAATGGGAGAGACAGTTACCAGTTCTGCATCCCCAGCTTTCATGTCTTACTTTTTTTTTTCATTTACAACAAACCAAAAATTATAATTTTATGTTAACCAAAAAGTTCAATGTGACAAATGTCATGATGGGAAAAACTTGAACTTAAAAAATTTTGTGAGGAAAGCAAATTGTTTTACAGCGCATGTCTGTTTGTTTTAGCATGTTAAATAAAAAGCTTGGGTTGTATATCAGTCTCCTATGGTTCTTGACAGAATTTGGACTGTCTCCAAGTATGATCCAATTGCATCTGTTAAAGAAACTCCTGAAACTGGCAAAGTAGCAAGCTCTTCATCTGATAGCTCACGGCCCAGCTGAATGTCAGGTACTGATGTAGTGCCTCCATGGTGTGAGGCCCATTCCAGTCGATCCCATAGTCTTCAGAAACCTGAACATAGAATAATCTTGATTAGTGTTGTAGTTACAACTACTTAATAATACTTCAGGTAATTGCACAACCTATTTGGGACTTTTTTGTGGTCGGCATGTTGATAAGTATTTGAATAACATATGTTAACAATTAAATGTTGTAAAACAGTACAATTCTGCATAGGCTAGAAAAATGTACATGAGCTAAAGAAATCTTAGCTCAGAAAATGTTGGAGAGGTTAGGTTTGAATCTCTGAGTATCACTTTTTAGCACATGGTTTTTCTCCCCTAGTCAAAAACTAAGATCAGTATGTAGCCTTTTTTTTTTTTTTTTTTGCGTATGGTCAGATAGTTTTAATAACTATGTTAAAAGGCTGTTGTTCTCTAACCTCTGAAGGATCCTCCATGGGGCCTTGGTCTCTGTATCTTATCCAGAGTTGCTGTGGTGATTGATTCCGTTCAGTTCTAAGACCATGACTGTTCCATGCATCTCTGTTGCTCTGTATGTGTGGAAGGAAGATCCGGTGCAAGGCATACAGATGGATTTCATTGTCTGGATTAAGTGTTCCCTGATGTTCCAGTGAAGTGACGATCTGATAGAGAAGGTCTAGGGCATGCTCGTAGACATCTCTCCACATCCTCTCTATTCTGTGATTAAAATAAAATCGAAAATGTTTATGTGATGTAATTTTTCACAAAGCATTAAACTGGTATAGTCTATAAGACAGCAACAAAACATGTTATTTACCGCTGATTGTGGACACTTCTGCCTGTGATGTGAGAGTTCCTGATGGTACCTCTGCTCCTGATCACGAATTCAGCTACATCTGCATTCTCCCCACCTTTATCAGACCGAACCCTTGATGGCAGTCCGTACTGCTCAACAGCAGCAATAAAGCTCTCCAAGACTGTTCTAGCTCTGTTGTTGCCGCCACTGTCAAGTAGACAATTAGTCGACTGAATCCATCCGTGCCACCATGGACAACAAATCTCCATCTGAGACAATATGTAAAACACAAAAAAGCACAACCTTTTTGTAGAACAATTATTAAAATATCTATAATATGGTTAAGTATTCATATGCCAATACCACTGATACCTTATTAGCTTATGGTTACCGTCAATGTGCCATAAGGAGTTTGGACCTGGAACAGAATACTGCCGTCGTCTTAATACATGCAGCCGTAGACGTCTGATGTTCGCTCCTTCTGCATCGACTCTGCGTAAAGACTCCCGCAGTCTTGAGACTGAGAGGTGGACAAAAATAACCACAAACTAACTGGCCACTTCATTAGAAAGACCTATATTAACCAACCGACCAATATTGTAAAATATCTACCAGTAGAATTTCAAATATTCATCAGTTAGTGATACTGTCATGGTCACTTTTGAGGAAATAGTGTCAGTCTAATAACCTGCATAACAAATCATAGTGCTTAGAAAAAGATACATACACAAACATGAGCTTAACTTTAGCTTGGCTCACTAACAGATCACTTTATAGTTATTCATATTTGTCAATAACAGGCTTATTATACTCCAACTCCTCATCAGCAAGAGATGAATAGAGGTCTGTCTTTCTACACAGATGAAAAACACTGAGTAATGTTGCAGTTTATGAAAGATTATTTCAGACTGGTCGACAATCAGGTCAATAAGTGATGACGTGATGAATCCTGCTTCCACACTCAAACTACTCTGTGTTTTTTAAGGCTGTTGTGCTTTTAACATGTTTTAATGTTTTGCATCTTGTTCTATTTAATCTCAACAAGCCCCTAAAAACAGTCAGTGATCACTGTCGGCCTCTCTAGGTTTTTATTACCGATGTTGATTTTAAAGCTCAGTTTTTAAAACCTTACGATGTAACTACAGCCCAGCCCATGCAGCAGTATATAAATGGCTAACCTCGTATTGTGGATGGATTATCTCAATTGTTCTCCTGACTTAAGTTTTGTCCATTTACAACATCCTGCCATGCGATTGCATTTGGCCCTAACCATCGGGAACCGTCACGTTAATAATTCTGAAGTGTAAAAAAGTTAGCGTCCTCCAGCTTCACCGTGTTTATGCTGTGTATCACACATAAACACGGCGATCACACAGCACATCATTATATACCAGCTAGCCCAGCTTCAGTAACCCTACAAACACCACTGCTGTTTAGTTTTCTGTCTTCATTTAAAGTGATAGCAGAACTGTACGTTTTAATTTTTGCTGTGGCGGTTAAGCTGACGGACTTTTGGCTTCACGACCCTCCTTCGTGGTTCATGCACGTCGAAGCTCAGTTTTCTCTTCGTGGCGTTTCAGCCAACGACACGAAATACCATCATGTCGTAGCCTCCACCCGCCATGTGATGACTCTCTTCCGGATCCTTCCACCCAAGGGAAATACACCGCTCTCAAGGAACTGCTGCTGCGGCGCTACTCCCTCTCCGATGCAGAGTGAGGCGAGAAACTCCTCTCTCTCTCTCAGGCCTGGGAGATGGTACCGCACTTGAGCTCATGGAGAGCACGCCGTCCTTGCTAGGAACGGATGACGGCGGATTCCTTTTCACTCACATCTTCCTCCGACAGTTGCCGGTGCGAGCTGGCATCGCCAAATCCTTGCTGCTTGCAGGGATTACCGCTCATTCGCAGAAGAAGCAGATCACATTCTCCTGGCTACCAGCTGCCGGATTAGTTAAACTGCAGGAATGTCTTAAAGACATAAAGACCTGGATGGCCTCTAACTTTGTATTCGGCCCTGAAAATCTTAGAAACATGGTATCTAACCAGATTCTTACTCTGGATGGCATTACCTTGGCCTCCAGTAACACTGTGAGGAACCTTGGAGTCATTTTTGACCAGGATATATCCTTCAATGCACATATTAAACAAATATGTAGGACTGCTTTCTTCTTTCTTCTTGTGTTTCTTCTTTGCTAAAGCATATAGTTAGGGCTGGATTAGGTGACCCTGAATCCTCCCTTAGTTATGCTGCAATAGGTGTAGACTGCTGGGGGATTCCATGATGCACTGAGTATTTCCTTTCCACTCTCCTTTCTCACTCAACATGTGTTAATAGACCTCTCTGCTGAATCACACTTGTTATTAATCCCTGTGTCACTTCCAACACAAGTCTTCTATCCTGTCTTCCTTCTCTCACCCCAACCGGTCGCAGCAGATGGCCCCGCCCCTCCCTGAGCCTGGTTCTGCCCGAGGTTTCTTCCTGTTAAAAGGGAGTTTTTCCTTCCCACTGTCGCCAAAGTGCTTGCTCATAGGGGGTCATATGATTGTTGTTTTTGTTGTTGTTTTTTTCCTCTGTATGTATTATTGTAGGGTCTACCTACAATACCTATATAAATCTACCTATATAAAGCGCCTTGAGGCGACTGTTGTTGTGATTTGGCACTATATAAATAAAATTGAATTGAATTGAATTGAACTGAATTGAATTACCAGTTCCTGACTCACCGACGGCATCTCCTGCACCCCCACCGATTCTCCCGGAGGCCTCCGACTCATCGATGATGGCTGGGATCGTGGCACGGCAGAAAAGGGCTGTGTTTGTACATGTGACAGCGCCGTGCCGCCTTTGCAGCGTTAAGGTCCAGAGAAACGAGCCCGCCAGTGCTCTGTAGTGGGTGCAACCGCTGGCGATAAGGAAAGGCTACTCTTCATAGAGGACTCTCGCTCAGGGAGATGTTTTCTGGTTGACTCTGGCTTCCAGAAGAGCCTTGGGAACTCTCTTGTCATCTTTGCATACCTCTGCAATGGTATATTATTTAATCTTTAAAAAAAAGGAGATTTCCCTCGTTCCACCAGAGAGAGCCAAAGTATTACTAGTGGTACGGGTACCACAATTTGAGAAAGACTGCTCTAATACACATTTTTAATAAGCTCTGACTGACATGAGGCTGGGTCTTTGACCCAGAATTTTGAGTTTATTTTTAGATTATTGATCCTTTCCTTTACTATATTCAAATGATTTAAGTTCATGTTTTATATGGTTTAGTCTTGAGGTTAGTTCTTTTAATGTCTCTGAGTTTATTTATTTGGGGGAGGGTTTTTTAAATATAAACCTTCCTTCTATAAAGTATTTTCCCAGTTCAGGTTCCCTGTTACATTTTGGCTTTTCTTGTTTTTTGTGTCAGCCAAAATACAAAATAAACGTCTCGTTTTCTTTTAATAATTTCTCCTGTGTCATCTTCATTTTGGTCCTCACTGATTAGTCTCACACAATCTGCAGCCTCAGATTGTGACAGTGATATTGTTTGGAAATAGAGTAAATGACAGCATTGCTTTGAGTTACATCTTCAGTCTAGGCCATTGTAACCACTGTGACTCCACTGTTTACTTTCAAGAACACTGAAAGGAAAACAAATAACAAGTCAGTTCAATTTTTAGACTTTTATAAGACATTTTAAATTTTTAAATTTAAATTTAACATTTTAAATAAGACATTTTCAGTCACTGTTCAGCTGTACACATAAAACTGAGATATGGTCTGTTTAAAAAAAAAAGAGTGTAATTTTACATGAAATAAATAAAAAGTATAAAACATTACAGGGCCTAGGCCCATGTGAATTTACAATGATGGATGCAAGATGGTTTGTTTGAGACAGAGATTAATAACAGGTATGGTTCAATGCAGAGAGGTCTATTAACACATAGTGAGTGAGAAAGGTGACTGGAAAGGAGAAACTCAGTGCATCATGGGAATCCCACGGCAGCCTACATCTATTGCAGCATAACTAAGGGAGGATTCAGGGTCACCTGGTCCAGCCCTAACTATATGCTTTAGCAAAAAGGAAAGTTTTAAGCCTAATCTTAAAAGTAGAGATAGTGTCTGTCTCCCGAATCCAAACTGGAAGCTGGTTCCACAGAAGAAGGGCCTGAAAAATGAAGGCTCTCCTCCCTTTTAAATACTCTAGGAACAACAAGTACTACGAGGTCATTAAGATAAGATGGGGCCTGATTATTTAAGACCTTGTATGTGAGGAGCAGGATTTTGAATTCAATTCTGGATTTAACAGGAAGCCAATGAAGGGAAGCCAAAACAGGAGAAATATGCTCTCTCTTTCTAGTCCCTGTCAGGACTCTTGCTGCAGCATTTTGGATTAACTGAAGGCTTTTTAGGGAGTTTTTAGGACATCCTGATAATAATGAATTACAGTAGTCCAGCCTGGAAGTAATAAATGCATGAACTAGCTTCACAGCGTCACTCTGAGACACTTAAAGTTCATGTTTTAAAAACATGTTTAGTGTTTTTCTGTCAGTACAGAACGTAATGTCATGTGGTTGGTTTTGGGCTAATGGACTTACATTAGTTATGTTAGCTAACTAGTGACAGAATAGATACCTCAGAGGAAAAAAACGACACCAAAACTAAAAATCAGCACGTCTGTAGGGCCAGTGTGTTGAAGGGGAAAATGTTTAATGCAACTGGTGCAGAAGTCAAAGCACAGAAATTTGTCATTTTGTGACTTGAGGAGGCGCAGTAGAGCACTCATATTCACTGATTTTAGAAGTTGTAATCAGAGTTGTGGTTCTAAGCAGTAGTAAAAATAAATAAATAAATAAAAATAAATATGAGTAAAATTTAAATAACAAGTTTGCTGCTCTTGGTATATTTGTGAAAATATCAATGAGAATATCAATGTTTTGAGTTAAGTTTTAACTTAAAAAGTGAAAGATTCAAAGTATAAGTTCACATGTTTTCTACACATTCTCAATTCTCTGCAAGCTCTCACGCCAACATATTTAACTATAAATTTGCTACGGTGTTGCATTTTACTGATACATTTTTTATGTTCTTTTCATGTTTTTAATCGTGATTTTATCATCATCATCTGACAACATCTCAGTTTGGTGTAGGCGTCACTCATAGGGATCATTTCGTGTAGAAGAAGAGTGATATGATCTATAGAATGCCCTGACTGTAAAAGAGGCCTGAAGCAAAAAGCCCAGCTTAACAGATTTAACAGAGAAAGTTGATAACAACCCTTGTGATACCCTTTATCTACAGTTAGGGTTTTAAATGTTGTCAAGCCAGCTAATGCAAAGAAGGCCAAACCAAACCAAAACCAAAGGCAGGGCTGACGATACTCTGGAAACACAAAGAATGTTTCTGTCAGGTAAAAATGTATTGGTTAGTCTGCACCACAATACCAGTCGCAATTCATTATTTCCATAAGGTTCGCTACACTTGCACTGCAACTTCAGTTACTCAACTCCAAGCGCTTTAATTTTATCTGCTGAAACAAATAGTTCTTATACTTATGAGTCTGCTGGAATTAATTACACCAGCCTGGTTCCTTAATAAAAATTTGACATGTTCCATCCGTCAGTCCTTTTTTTAAAAATCCGATCTATCAATTTTAAGTTACTCCAGGGATAAAAACAAGTTTCCAGCTGAAGCCTAAATCAGCAGCAGGTGTTAAAACAGCAGACAGAGTGAACAAGATGAATGCAGGTGAACTCAACTCTACTGCGAGCTGATCAGCCGTGAGGAAAACCATAGCTTGTGCTTTGTTTTATGTCACAGAAACACATACAGGTCCAGTCAAAGGGCAGTTTTTATTTCAAATTCATTACAAATACTTTTAATCAGTATAATTTGCTTTGTTATCTGAAGATAATGTTGACATTTTATACATTTGTATGATCTAGAAAGCAACATTTTTTTTTGTCAGTGAGGTCTTTTGTCAAGTATGACATACTAGCTGGCAGAAGCAACTACTTGTTGAAAAAGCAGTCAGAATGGAGTATGTGATATAAAAAACAAAGCTTAACCAGTGTAGAATGGAAACCAGCTAAACTGGAACACAGGTTATTTTCAGGAACAATAGAATCTCTCAGTTAACAAACACACAGATATGCACAGATGTAAAGAGACATGCTGCCCTCTTGGAGATTTCAATAAAACTGCAAGAATCCTTTAGAATTATTAAGAACCTATTTTTAGTTTTCTCTTCTTTGAGAAGAGTGAAATATTTATTTTCACTTTTATACTCTGATCTCTGATTCATTCCCAAAAAGAACTCCGTCTTTTCTCCCACTCTAACTCTAGAGTTACAGTGGTTAACTGTATACTAGCTAAAGTTCATTGGTTAAACTCAAGGCCTTTACACAACTGACATGAAAAATCCATTAAAATGTTTTTCAGAATCACCTATTCTTAATGCAACCGTTTACACCAACCGAGTATTTTTACAAATTTGCAGCATTTATTTTTTTGAACCAAGTTTGATTTATCAGGTTTTTTTCAGATCTGAATAAACAGATCTGGCCACTGAGATCACTACATTGGGCAACACTCATAGCTGAAATCATGCACTGGTACTGCATATACAATGATATGTAAATAATTCAAAAATACTCTTTTTACCTCAGACACACAGATAGTGGCTTCTCTGGGTCATTTGGCTCTCTCAAATGATTTCTCTGCCTCCTCAGATCAGGTCCCAACTCTGCTAACAGGAGTTCAAACTGCCCCACTGACATCCTTTCATATGTTTGAAAGCTGTAATACAGCTTCTACTTATAGATCAAGCCATAATATTCTCCCTCATGCTGCTTTCTTGTGAGAATTGTATAAACCCAGAATCTTTGTTTCTTCCTTTTCTTGTTTAGAAGCATCACATCCAGCTGAAGTGAAAACTTGACATAAGGCGATGGCCTTATAAATGTCTTATGAATAAAAATATAAATCTTATAAATGTATTTTGATTTAGGGGGGTAAACAGGATACTACTTTTAAAAGTGGCAGAAACTATGTTGTCATGTAGCGTCATTTCTGTCAGTTACCACAACTGTTGAGTCAAGTCACAAAGTTTCCTGTTCCACTGTTTGCCCTCGCAGACTAACCTCACCTCATTCCACACAGATAACCAGCTCAGAGAGGAACTCTTGCTGCTTGACTACAATATTTTATAAAGGACGCAGAAAGATTTCTTTTCTCATCATGAACACATCAAACATCACTAACGTGACAACAGAAGACAAGGTTTATGCTGGGATCTTTAGCTTAATTATGGTGATAGGTCTGCCTCTCAATGCGATCTCACTGTGGATTCTTCTTCGCCGCCACAGCCTCAAATCACCCAACGCTGTTTTCATGGTTAATCTGGCACTCTCAGACCTGCTGCTGGTCTTCACTTTGCCCATGAGGATCCACTTTCACACCACAGGGGAATGGACTCTGCCCAAGGGAGTGTGCCTCATCATCACAATGTTCTTTCGCACCAACATCCGCTCCAGCGCCTCCTTCATCACCTTCATAAGCGTGGACCGACTGCTGGCTGTGGTTTATCCTCTGAGGTCTCGCCATCTTCGGACCTCGTGCAATGCCTGGAAAGGAGCAGCACTCATCTGGGGAGTTTTCCTGGTGGTAAATATCCCAGAGGCCATAGGATTTTTAAAACACTTACAGAACCACACAGAACACAGTTGTTTTGAATCTCATGAATATAAAAGTGTAACACGATCAGCAATTATTTACCTTCAGATTGTGTTACTGGTCACAATGCTAGCAGTCAACATTGTGTGCACCGTTATGGTTTCCTGGACTCTACACAACCATCTCAGTGACTCTGCAAAGGTCAGAAACAAGGTCAACGTAATGCTGATTTTTGCCATCAACTTGGTTATATTCTGCACATGTTTTCTGCCTGTGCCACTACACTTAGCTACAAAAAGCAATACCAGAATAACTCCACTGGCATGTCTGACTGTTTTGAGCTGCTGTCTGGATCCTCTGATGTATTATTTTTCTTTTGACTCCTTCTGGAAGAAAAAAGAGGACGTGGGAAGAGAACTATAGATTAGGGACCTGCTAGAGTTGCTATCAGATGTCCCATGATACATGCCAGTTTTTTCCACAGAGTATCCTGTTTGTGCATGAGATTCTTTAGTTCAACCACATGCACAGTTTTCAGCAGTTAACCATCAATATTCATCTCTTCAGTGACATTTGTGTCAAAGCCAGAAAGTGAAAGAGCGAAACCAAAGGCTTGGCTTAGTGGTGTCAAGTTTTATTTTCACTGCAACATGAAAGCTTCAACCACAGCATGACCGGTGGCTGACTTACTAGAAACTGTGAAAAAAACACTGAAAAAAAATTGCTGTCTGTGAACATTATTTACTTTGCCAACCACAGTAAATAATGCATTTAGCCTTTTACACAGCGTCCCAACTTCTATGGAATTGCGGTTGTATAACTGTGAAGGTTTGTCTGCCATCTATAATTCAGTTTCTGAGATCCCTTCCCACAGGATGTGAGTGGGCGTTAAGGGGGGCCTTAACGCCCACTCACATCCTGGGCCACCTGACCTCAGGAAATCACATGATAGGGTGAGGTTAGGTTTCACAATGAGCTCACCCGAAACCTCTGCTGATTGTGACCTACACCCATCTTCACACCTTGGCTCATGTGATTAGGTAGAGGATCATTAGGGGGTCCATTGTCCCTCTTGGGGGGACACTCCCACAGGGCTTAAATCTGGGACTCTCCACCATTTGACCCTAGAACTGAAGAAGCTTATTTCATCTGCCTGAAACACACTGGCTTCCACAAAAGGCCTCTCTAACCTTATGGCTGCATTGGTCCAATATAGAATATTTTTGATATTTGACTTGATATTGAGGTTACTAAGGTTTCAGTTGAAACTTCTATCAATAAATGGTTCCTCAAAATAAATTTTAGTTGCAGCCCTGTGACAGACTAGTGACCTGTGTACCCGGCCTCTCACCCTATGGTAGCTAGAATAGGCAACCCTGAATTGGATAAATAGAAGTGGCTGGATGAAGATTTTAGTTGTCACTATGTGAGCCCACCTTATGGCACATCATTTAGAGAGGGAGCTGCTGCTGCTTCGCTCTGTCTGGCTCCTTCTAAAATTAAGCCCATGTGTTTCATTGTGGTAATTTGTGCTGTCTAATTGTGATAGATATAGTGTCACATATAAAACTCTCCCACTGCCTGTTACAGCTGCTGACAGCTAAATCAATCTTAGCATGTTAGTTATGCTGTACTCGCCTTTCTTTTGAAAGAAATTTGTGAAGAATTGACTTCCTTTACTTGCTGCCTTTTCTCCTTTTCCTTTTGTTTTGATTCTTTGATTTTGCTTTGATTTATTTTATCCATGTGCAGTGAAAATTATTTCATTTAGTTAGGTTAAATCTCCAGTAGTTAAATTTCTATTGGTACAGTTGTACAAATGTTAGCTTGTGTATGTCACAATAATGTTGGGCTTCTTCCCTAAAATATGTCAAAGTGTATAAAGATTTTAAATAACACCGATATCTGTTGTTTGTTTTCTTTTGTCTAACAACAAAATGTGCTTAACTGTCCTGTAGCTGGTGTGGTGTCTCCTGAAGGAAAAGGTTATAAATTGACCAAAAATTCTTTTTCTACAGTTAAGGCTGAAGATTCATAACAACATGCAGAAATACCAGTAAAGTTCACCACTGTTTGACTGGTGTTTGCTATACATCGTGCATTATGCAGTTTTCTGTGATGTCAGAGTTTTAAAAAATGGTGGCATGGAATAATTTAGGTTTATTTTTGAATTTTGTGCTGAGTACATGCTGTTTAACTTGGTCAACATGTGACCATGCACAGAGTGGTCAATAGAAGAAGGCTTAACTCAGCTGACAAAGCTGCAGATGAAGATGCAGATACATGGTGTGGGACTGTGAGCACGGGGCCCACTAAAGGATGTTGGAACCTTGTGCTACCTTCACGAAGCCTTTGATAGTTTGATAACTAACATGCACACAAATAGCCTGCTGGAGGTCATTCTGTGGGAGTCTGGCAGTGCTCGTCCTGTTCCTCCATAGTAGAAATGAGCAGATATTGATCTTGCCCTTTAGATTGAGGCCTTTCTATGGCCCTGCCCAACTCTCCTTGTGCAACCTCCCATCTCCTGGTATCTCCTCCACATACTCAAGACTGTGCTTGGAGACACGGCAAACCTTCTTGCATGGATGTGCCATCCTGGAGGAGCTGGACTACCTGTGCTACCGGAATTGGCTGCAGGCATCTGGGCTACCAGCAGTGACAAGGACAGTAGCTAAAAGCCAAACTAAAGAAAAATCAGTCAGGAGGGATATGTAGAGAAATAGTCTGTGGGCAACACCTACAAACATTCCCTTTTTTGAGGAATATCTTATTAATGGCTCTCCAGTGCACCTGTTGCCGCTTTTATTTATCATCACCATATGTGATCCCATATGGAAAAGAAATAGAAAAAAACTTATAAAAGACTCGCATAAGATGTGGCCTACTTCATATAGTGAATCATAAGGCTTATATGATTTACTCATGAAAGTGGCCACTTTCTCATTACTTTCATATATTGTTAAGTATCCAAAACATACAAGTTTCATTTATATAATTTTTCAAGGGATCTTATATCTCTTTTCACTCTTGTATGCTTTTCATACAAGTTTCACACAAGACAGATACAAACTTTATAAGATTTATATATATCTTTTTCATATGGGATGACAGTGCACAAGGGTCACATATTTAAATGTTTTCCAGGAAAAGACTCCAAACGAGACACATTCACTTGCTTTGTTTGTCTGTGTCCAGTCTAATCATGTATCATCACGCAGCCACATTTAAGAAATTGTTTCCTGTTCTTCTGTTTAGTTTTAGCAGGTTATCAGGTTATCTACTGTAATTGATAATTGATAATAATTGATTACACAGCAGTGTAGAGTAGACTTTATCACAGTAGATATCTTTCTGAAAGTCCTGTAACTAAGTTTAAGAATATAATCCACCCACTGTTATCATCTTCAATAGAGCAGAGCAGCTACCTGAACGCTACTCCAACAGAGGTCGATTATCTTGTTAATAATTTTACCTCCTCACTACGTACGACTCTGGATACTGTAGCTCCGGTGAAAACTAAGGCCTCAAATCAGAAGTACCTGACTCCGTGGTATAATTCTCAAACAAGTAGCCTAAAGCAGATGACTCGTAAGCTGGAGAGGAAATGGCGTGTCACAAATTTAGAAGATCATCATTTACCCTGGAGAAATAGTTTGCTGCTTTATAAGAAAGCCCTCCGCAAAGCCAGAACATCTTACTATTCATCACTGATTGAAGGAAATAAGAACAACCCCAGGTTTCTCTTCAGCACTGTAGCCAGGCTGACAAACAGTCAGAGCACTGTTGAGCCAACCATCCCTTTCACTAGTAATGACTTAATGAAATTCTTCACAAATAAAATTTTAAACATTAGAGAAAAAATTACCAATAATCATCCCACAGATGTAACATTATCTACAGCTACTTTCAGTACCATCGATGTTAAGTTAGACTCTTTTTCTCCAATTGATCTTTCTGAGTTAACTTCAATAATTACTTCCTCCAAACCATCAACGTGTCTTTTAGACCCCATTCCTACAAAACTGCTCAAAGAAGTCCTGCCATTAATTAATGCTTCAATCTTAAATATGATCAACCTATCTCTAATAATCGGCTATGTACCACAGGCCTTCAAGGTGGCTGTAGTTAAACCTTTACTTAAAAAGCCATCTCTAGACCCAGCTGTCTTAGCTAATTATAGGCCAATCTCCAACCTTCCTTTCATATCAAAAATCCTTGAAAGAGTAGTTGTCAAACAGCTAACAGATCATCTGCAGAGGAATGGCTTATTTGAAGAGTTTCAGTCAGGTTTCAGAGCTCATCACAGCACAGAAACAGCTTTAGTGAAGGTTACAAATGATCTTCTTATGGCCTCTGACAGTGGACTCATCTCTGTGCTTGTCCTGCTAGACCTCAGTGCTGCGTTCGATACTGTTGACCATAATATCCTATTAGAGCGATTAGAACATGCTGTAGGTATTACAGGTACTGCGCTGCAGTGGTTTGTATCATATCTATCTAATAGACTCCAATTTGTACATGTAAATGGAGAGTCCTCTTCACACACCAAGGTCAATTATGGAGTTCCACAGGGTTCAGTGCTAGGACCAATTCTGTTTACATTATACATGCTTCCCTTAGGCAGCATCATTAGAAGACATAGTATACATTTTCACTGCTATGCTGATGACACCCAACTCTATCTATCCATGAAGCCAGGTAACACACACCAATTAGTTAAACTGCAGGAATGTCTTAAAGACATAAAAACCTGGATGGCCGCTAACTTTCTGCTTCTTAATTCAGATAAAACTGAGGTTATTGTACTCGGCCCTGAAAATCTTAGAAATATGGTATCTAACCAGATTCTTACTCTGGATGGCATTACCTTGGCCTCCAGTAACATTGTGAGGAACCTTGGAGTCATTTTTGACCAGGACATGTCCTTCAACGCACATATTAAACAACTATGTAAGACTGCTTTCTTCCATTTGCGCAACATCTCTAAAATTAGAAACATCCTGTCTCAGAGTGACGCTGAAAAACTAGTTCATGCATTTATTACTTCCAGGCTGGACTACTGTAATTCATTATTATCAGGATGTCCTAAAAACTCCCTGAAAAGCCTTCAGTTAATCCAAAATGCTGCAGCAAGAGTCCTGACAGGGACTAGAAAGAGAGAGCAGATTTCTCCTGTTTTGGCTTCCCTTCATTGGCTTCCTGTTAAATCCAGAATTGACTTCAAAATCCTGCTCCTCACATACAAGGTCTTAAATAATCAGGCCCCATCTTATCTTAATGACCTTGTAGTACCATATCACCCTATTACAGCACTTCGCTCTCGCACTGCAGGCCTACTTGTTGTTCCTAGAGTATTTAAAAGGGAGGAGAACCTTCATTTTTCAGGCCCCTCTTCTGTGGAACCAGCTTCCAGTTTGGATTCGGGAGACAGACACTATCTCTACTTTCAAGATTAGGCTTAAAACTTTCCTTTTTTGCTAAAGCATATAGTTAGGGCTGGACCAGGTGACCCTGAATCCTCCCTTAGTTATGCTGCAATAGACGTAGGCTGCTGTGGGATTCCCATGATGCACTGAGTTTCTCCTTTCCAGTCACCTTTCTCACTCACTATGTGTTAATAGACCTCTCTGCATTGAATCATATCTGTTATTAATCTCTGTCTCTCTTCCACAGCATGTCTTTATTCTGTCTTCCTTCTCTATACGATTTACTGTACAATATAAAGCACCTTGAGGCGACTATTGTTGTTATTTGGCGCTATATAAATAAAATTGAACTGAACTGAATTGAATTGAATAACATGTCTTTATCTGTTTTTTCAAACTGATCATGTTTGTTCAAAACTTACAAACTTATTAAAGGTAACTGAAAACAAACCATCTTGCATCCATCATTGTAAATTCACATGGGCCTAGGCCCTGTAATGTTTTATACTTTTTATTTATTTCATGTAAAATTACACTCTTTTTTTTTTAACAGACCATATCTCAGTTTTATGTGTACAGCTGAACAGTGACTGAAAATGTCTTATATCAGTGTAAGATGGGGAAAATCCCCAAATTACACAATACTTAAAATAACTTGCAGTAAAAAGTCTAAAAATTGAACTGACTTGTCTGTGAAGGTTCTCAGTCATCCAGGTCATCGTAGTCAAAGGAGTTTGCAAAGAAAAGCGTCTGGACTTCTTTGAGTTGCTTGAAGACGTTTCACCTCTCATCCGAGAAGCTTCTTCAGTTCTAAGGTCAAATGGCCGAGAGTCCCAGATTTAAACCCAGTGGGAGTATCCCCCCAAAGAGGGACAAAGGACCCCCTGGTGATCCTCTAATCACATGCGCCAAGGTGTGAAAGCGGGTGTGGTACCTAATCAGCCAGGGTTTCGGGTGAGCTCATTGTGAAACCTGGCCGCACCTTGTCATGTGAATTCCTGAGGTCAGATGGCCCAGGATGTGAGTGGGCGTTAAGGCGTCTGGGGAGGGAACTCAAAACTGGATTATAGATGGCAGACAGTTGGTGTCGTAAACCGCCACCTCTGTTCAAAGATGGTCGCTCACAGTGGACATAGATGGCCTCTTTCACTCCTCTTTCAAACCATCTGTCCTCTCTGTCCAAAATGTGAACATTGGCATCCTCGAAAGAGTGTCCTTTATCCTTAAGATGCAGATGGACTGCTGAGTCTTGTCCTGTGGAGGTGGCTCTTCTATGTTGTGCCATGCGCTTGTGAAGTGGCTGTTTGGTCTCTCCAATGTAGAGGTCTGGGCATTCCTCACTGCACTGTACAGCATACACCACGTTGTTAAGTCTGTGTTTTGGAGTTTTGTCTTTCGGGTGAACCAGTTTCTGTCTGAGTGTGTTGCTGGGTCTGAAGTACACTGGGATGTCGTGCTTGGAGAAAACTCTCCTGAGTTTCTCTGATACACCGGCTACATAGGGGATGACAACGTTGTTGTGTCTGTCTTTCTTATCCTCCCTCGCTGGTGTCTGATCTTCTTTTCTGTGCCTCTTTGCTGACTTTATGAACACCCAGTTAGGCTAACCGCATGTTTTGAGTGCTTCCTTTACATGTGTGTGTTCCTTCTTTTTTCCCTCAGGCTTAGAGGGAACATGTTCTGCCCAGTGGTGTAGGGTCCTAATTACTCCAAGTTTGTGTTCCAGAGGGTGATGGGAGTCAAAGAGGAGGTACTGGTCCGTGTGTGTGGGCTTCCGGTAAACTTTGATGTTGAGGTTGCCATTCTCTTCAATGTGCACGGCGCAGTCCAGGAAAGGCAAACAGTTATCCTTTGTGTCTTCCCTGGTGAACTTGATGTTTTTATCCACGGCGTTGATGTGCGCAGTGAAGGATTCCACTTCTTGTGTCTTGATTTTGACCCAGGTGTCATCTACATATCTGTACCAGTGGCTGGGTGCTCTTCCTTTGAAAGAGCCAAGAGCCTTCCTTTCCACTTCCTCCATGTAAAGGTTGGCTACAATAGGTGACACAGGGGAGCCCATGGCACAGCCATGTTTTTGTCTGTAGAAGCCTTCGTTGTATTTGAAGTATGTTGTGGTAAGGCAGAGGTCTAACAGTGTGCAGATCTGATCGGGTGTGAAGTTGGTCCTGTCTTCCAAGGAGCTGTCTTCTTGTAGTCGTTTTCTGACAGTCTCCACTGCTTCCGTGGTGGGTATGCAAGTGAAGAGGGAGACTACATCAAAGGACACCATGGTTTCATCTGGATCCAGGGTAAGTTTCTGGACCTTGTCGGTGAAGTCGGTGGAGTTCTTGATGTGGTGTGGAGTGTTCCCCACGAGAGGTGCAAGGATGGTAGCAAGGTGTTTCGCAATGTTGTAAGTAGCTGAGTTTATGCTACTGACTATGGGTCTGAGTGGGACCCCTTCCTTGTGGATTTTAGGAAGTCCATAAATGCAGGGTATGGCATCCCCTGGATAAAGGCGGTGATATGTAATGCGGTCAATGGTTTTGTCCTTTTCAAGGTTTTGAAGGCAAGCTATAACTTTCTTCTTGTATGTCTGTGAAGGTTCTCAGTCATCCAGGTCAGTGGATGACTGAGATGTGAGTGAGATACTCTGTGAGGTCCACACTTGAGAGTGTTGGGCCCGCTGAGCCCAACCGCTGAGCCTTGTCCACAAACTTGTGGACAAGGCCCAACACTCTCAAGGAAAAGAAAGACAACGCAGAAAATTTCACACCTTGCTTTCAAAAACCCACACCCCTCAGTCTGAACCCACACAACTCAGAGAAGAAAACACACCTGAAGACGTTCGGGAGACATGGGTAAAGAACTTTTCAGACCGGAATCTCACTGAACCTGAAAAGAGGGTTTTAGCCAAAGGACTCAATTTCGCCATTTCTCCGCAACAGTTGCCCATAGTGGACCTCATCACAGCCACAGAAACCGCCATACGGATTAATAAATTACCACAGACAGAAGCAGAGCAAATCAGGATGAAAGTCTCAGCCACCCTCTCCAGTGCGAAAGTCCCTCCGTCTAACCTTACACTACAAGAAAAGAAGGCCGTCGCTTCCCTGAGCAAAGACCACAACATCACTATATTACCAGCGGATAAGGGAAGGTGCACCGTGATCCTAAACACAACAGATTACCACACAAAGATCACTACTCTCCTCAGTGACAACAACACCTACGAAGCTTTAAAGCGAGACCCCACAAGCAGCTACAAGAAGAAAGTTATAGCTTGCCTTCAAAACCTTGAAAAGGACAAAACCATTGACCGCATTACATATCACCGCCTTTATCCAGGGGATGCCATACCCTGCATTTATGGACTTCCTAAAATCCACAAGGAAGGGGTCCCACTCAGACCCATAGTCAGTAGCATAAACTCAGCTACTTACAACATTGCGAAACACCTTGCTACCATCCTTGCACCTCTCGTGGGGAACACCCCACACCACATCAAGAACTCCACCGACTTCACCGACAAGGTCCAGAAACTTACCCTGGATCCAGATGAAACCATGGTGTCCTTTGATGTAGTCTCCCTCTTCACTTGCATACCCACCACGGAAGCAGTGGAGACTGTCAGAAAACGACTACAAGAAGACAGCTCCTTGGAAGACAGGACCAACTTCACACCCGATCAGATCTGCACACTGTTAGACCTCTGCCTTACCACAACATACTTCAAATACAACGAAGGCTTCTACAGACAAAAAAACATGGCTGTGCCATGGGCTCCCCTGTGTCACCTATTGTAGCCAACCTTTACATGGAGGAAGTGGAAAGGAAGGCTCTTGGCTCTTTCAAAGGAAGAGCACCCAGCCACTGGTACAGATATGTAGATGACACCTGGGTCAAAATCAAGACACAAGAAGTGGAATCCTTCACTGCGCACATCAACGCCGTGGATAAAAACATCAAGTTCACCAGGGAAGACACAAAGGATAACTGTTTGCCTTTCCTGGACTGCGCCGTGCACATTGAAGAGAATGGCAACCTCAACATCAAAGTTTACGGAAGCCCACACACACGGACCAGTACCTCCTCTTTGACTCCCATCACCCTCTGGAACACAAACTTGGAGTAATTAGGACCCTACACCACGGGCAGAACATGTTCCCTCTAAGCCTGAGGGAAAAAGAAGGAACACACACATGTAAAGGAAGCACTCAAAACATGCGGTTAGCCTAACTGGGTGTTCATAAAGTCAGCAAAGAGGCACAGAAAAGAAGATCAGACACCAGCGAGGGAGGATAAGAAAGACAGACACAACAACGTTGTCATCCCCTATGTAGCCGGTGTATCAGAGAAACTCAGGAGAGTTTTCTCCAAGCACGACATCCCAGTGTACTTCAGACCCAGCAACACACTCAGACAGAAACTGGTTCACCCGAAAGACAAAACTCCAAAACACAGACTTAACAACGTGGTGTATGCTGTACAGTGCAGTGAGGAATGCCCAGACCTCTACATTGGAGAGACCAAACAGCCACTCCACAAGCGCATGGCACAACATAGAAGAGCCACCTCCACAGGACAAGACTCAGCAGTCCATCTGCATCTTAAGGATAAAGGTCACTCTTTCGAGGATGCCAATGTTCACATTTTGGACAGAGAGGACAGATGGTTTGAAAGAGGAGTGAAAGAGGCCATCTATGTCCACTGTGAGCGACCATCTTTGAACAGAGGTGGCGGTTTACGACACCAACTGTCTGCCATCTATAATCCAGTTTTGAGTTCCCTCCCCAGACGCCTTAACGCCCACTCACATCCTGGGCCATCTGACCTCAGGAATTCACATGACAAGGTGCGGCCAGGTTTCACAATGAGCTCACCCGAAACCCTGGCTGATTAGGTACCACACCGCTTTCACACCTTGGCGCATGTGATTAGAGGATCACCAGGGGTCCTTTGTCCCTCTTTGGGGGGATACTCCCACTGGGTTTAAATCTGGGACTCTCGGCCATTTGACCTTAGAACTGAAGAAGCTTCTCGGTTGAGAGGTGAAACGCCTTCAAGCAACTCAAAGAAGTCCAGACGCTTTTCTTTGCAAACTCCTTTGATTGAACTGACTTGTTATTTGTTTTCCTTTCAGTTCTTGAAAGTAAACGGTGGAGTCACAGTGGTTACAATGGCCTAAACTGAAGATGTAACTCAAAGTAATGCTGTCATTTACTCTATTTCCAAACAATATCACTGTCACAATCTGAGGCTGCAGATTGTGTGAGACTAATCAGTGAGGACCAAAATGAAGATGACACAGGAGAAATTATTAAAAGAAAACGAGACGTTTATTTTGTATTTTGGCTGACACAAAAAACAAGAAAAGCCAAAATGTAACAGGGAACCTGAACTGGGAAAATACTTTATAGAAGGAAGGTTTATATTTAAAAAACCCTCCCCCAAATAAATAAACTCAGAGACATTAAAAGAACTAACCTCAAGACTAAACCATATAAAACATGAACTTAAATCATCTGAATATAGTAAAGGAAAGGATCAATAATCTAAAAATAAACTCAAAATTCTGGGTCAAAGACCCAGCCTCATGTCAATCAGAGCTTATTAAAAATGTGTATTAGAGCAGTCTTTCTCAAATTGTGGTACCCGTACCACTAGTAATACTTTGGCTCTCTCTGGTGGAACGAGGGAAATCTCCTTTTTTTTAAAAGATTAAATAATATACCATTGCAGAGGTATGCAAAGATGACAAGAGAGTTCCCAAGGCTCTTCTGGAAGCCAGAGTCAACCAGAAAACATCTCCCTGAGCGAGAGTCCTCTGTGAAGAGTAGCCTTTCCTTATCGCCAGCGGTTGCGCCCACTACAGACCACTGGCGGGCTCGTTTCTCTGGGCCTTAAAGCTGCAAAGGCGGCACGGCGCTGTCACATGTAAAAACACAGCCCTTTTCTGCCGTGCCACGATCCCAGCCATCATCGATGAGTCGGAGGCCTCCGGGAGAATCGGTGGGGGTGCAGGAGATGCCGTCGGTGAGTCAGGAACTATCACCTGGATGCTGAAGCTCCGGGTAATTCAATTCAGTTCAATTCAATTCAATTCAATTCAATTTTATTTATATAGTGCCAAATCACAACAACAGTCGCCTTAAGGCGCTTTATATAGGTAGATTTATATAGGTATTGTAGGTAGACCCTACAATAATACATACAAGGAAAAAAAAAAACAATAAAAACAACAATCAAATGACCCCCTATGAGCAAGCACTTTGGCGACAATGGGAAGGAAAAACTCCCTTTTAACAGGAAGAAACCTCGGGCAGAACCAGGCTCAGGAAGGGGCGGGGCCATCTGCTGCGACCGGTTGGGGTGAGAGAAGGAAGACAGGATAGAAGACTTGTGTTGGAAGTGACACAGGGATTAATAACAAGTGTGATTCAGCAGAGAGGTCTATTAACACATGTTGAGTGAGAAAGGAGAGTGGAAAGGAAATACTCAGTGCATCATGGAATCCCCCAGCAGTCTACACCTATTGCAGCATAACTAAGGGAGGATTCAGGGTCACCTAATCCAGCCCTAACTATATGCTTTAGCAAAGAAGAAACACAAGAAGAAAGAAGAAATCAGTCCTACATATTTGTTTAATATGTGCATTGAAGGATATATCCTGGTCAAAAATGACTCCAAGGTTCCTCACAGTGTTACTGGAGGCCAAGGTAATGCCATCCAGAGTAAGAATCTGGTTAGATACCATGTTTCTAAGATTTTCAGGGCCGAATACAAAGTTAGAGGCCATCCAGGTCTTTATGTCTTTAAGACATTCCTGCAGTTTAACTAATCTGGCAGCTGGTAGCCAGGAGAATGTGATCTGTTTCTTCTGCGAGTGAGCGGTAATCCCTGCAAGCAGCAAGGATTTGGCGATGCCAGCTCGCACCGGCAACTGTCGGAGGAAGATGTGAGTGAAAAGGAATCCGCCGTCATCCGTTCCTAGCAAGGACGGCGTGCTCTCCATGAGCTCAAGTGCACGCCGTCATCCGTTCCTAGCAAGGACGGCGTGCTCTCCATGAGCTCAAGTGCAGTACCATCTCCCAGGCCTGAGAGAGAGAGAGGAGTTTCTAGCCTCACTCTGCATCAGAGAGAGAGTAGCGCCGCAGCAGCAGTTCCTTGAGAGCGGTGTATTTCCCTTGGGTGGAGGGATCCGGAAGAGAGTCATCACATGGCGGGTGGAGGCTACGACATGATGGTATTTCGTGTCGTTGGCTGAAACACCACGAAGAGAAAACTGAGCTTCGACGTGGATGAACCACAAAGGAGGGTCGTGAAGCCAAAAGTCCGTCAGCTTAACCGCCACAGCAAAAATTAAAACGTACAGTTCTGCTATCACTTTAAATGAAGACAGAAAACTAAACAGCAGTGGTGTTTGTAGGGTTACTGAAGTTGGGCTAGCTGGTATTGAAGCGAGATCATTCAACTGCAGACCAGACAACAAACGACAGAGGCTCCAGAAAAGTGCAATCAAACGATGAGTTTATTGACAACGGAGAACAACCATCAGCATATGGCTTATTTGCTCTGACAAAAATACACTGAGTTCTGGTTTTATAGCATAGAGGATCACACCCCCACATACACGTCAATACAGGTCAAAAATACCTTGTGTACAGTCATTGTTTACAGACAAGGGTACATCTTGTACATCTCAATAACTATAAACAGACATATAACTTCTCTTTTTGATAACACCTTCCTTTTAAGGTAATAACTTCAAGCTTCAGGGCCTCTAAGGGCTAATAATTGACCCTCGTCCTCAATCTCTAAGTAGACTGAATTGGCGCAGGTCTCAAATAAGAAGCAGAAGACACTCGGGCCTTCGCTCAGGCCTGCTACTAGATTTATGTGTATTGTAAGCATGCATGCAATTAACCTGCTATGTTCTCATCTTCCCTCAACATGTATCACCTGGACACTCTCACCAGTGAAGCTTAAAACCCTCTTGGATAGAACATCAACTCTAAACGAGCACAGATATGCAATGTGTATAAACTGATCATAACTACACCTGTAAATAGAAAGCTCAATGTGATGACAAACATATTCAATGCAATATGAACCCTGTAAGAAATATTACTGTTAAAATAATACTCTAAAACATGTTATTAATACATTCATCATAAGGCAGATTATATGGCAGCAATAAAAGAATCTCTGAATCCCAACAGTATATAATGATGTGCTGTGTGGTGGCTAACTACACAGCTATGGTTAGCATAATGTAAACACAGCGAAGCTGGACGATGAACGCTAACATGAGGGTTCCCGATGGTTAGGGACAAATGCAATCGGATGGCAGGATGCTGTAAACGGACTGAACTTCAGTGAGGAGAACAACTGCAATATAAGGTTAGTCATTAATATACTGCTGCATGGGCTGGGCTGTAGTTCCATCGTAAGGTTTTAAAAACTGAGCTTTAAAATGTATAGCCATGATACAAACCGAGAGAGGCCGACAGTGATCCTGGGCTTTTTTTAGATGCTTGTTCAGATTAAATAGAACAAGATACAAAGCATCTTGTATCTATCACTTGTCACATCTTGTTTATGACAGTTAAAATAAATAACATTCATATAAGAAATAAAACTGTCTGTGTAAACTGTATGTGTTGTTAAATAGGCCTATACAATTGTACTTTAATGTTGGTCATAAGGGTGGTACTGCAGCAGCCATATATTTTATGAGGTGGTACTCATTGTGAAAAGTTTGAGAACCACTGCATTAGAGTATTCGTAATTAGACCTCCTATTTTCAAAGCACAAATGTAGAGGAAGTGCTTATGAGATGAGATGAGATGAGATGAGATGAGGTTGAGTTTCCTGTGGTGTGACTACTTACAGTCACAAACTAGTCACGCCTTACTCACAAAGAAAAACCACACAAAGAGGAACCTTTGCTGCTCGGCTTCAGTACTTTAAAAAGGACGTGCAAACATTTCTTTTCTCATCATGAACACATCAAACATCACCACAGATGACCGGGTTTATGCTGGGGTCTTTGGCTGCATTATGGTGATAGGTCTGCCTCTCAACGCAGTCGCACTGTGGATTCTTCTTCGCCGCCACAGCCTCAAATCACCCAACGCTGTCTTCATGATCAATCTGGCACTCTCAGACCTGCTAGTCATCATCTCTTTGCCCATGAGGATCTACTTTCATGCAACAGGCACCGAGACTTTTGGAATTATGACCTGTCTTATTAACACAATGTTCTTTCGCAACAATATCCGCTCCAGCGCCTCCTTCATCACCTTCATAAGCGTGGACCGACTGCTGGCTGTGGTTTATCCTCTGAGGTCTCGCCATCTTCGGACCTCGTCCAATGCCTGGAAAGGAGCAGCACTCATCTGGGGAGTTTTGCTGCTGGTAAATATCCCAGAGGCCATAGGATTTTTAAAACACTTACAGAACCACACAGAACACAGTTGTTTTGAATCTCATGATTATACAAGTGTAACACGATCAGCAATTATTTACCTTCAGACTGTGTTACTGGTCACAATGCTAGCAGTCAACATTGTGTGCACCGTTATGGTTTCCTGGACTCTACACAACCATCTCAGTGACTCTGCAAAGGTCAGAAACAAGGTGAACGTAATGCTGATTTTTGCCATCAACTTGGTTATGTTCTTCACATGTTTTCTGCCCGTGCCACTACACTTAGCTACAAAAAGCAATACCAGTATAACTCCACTGGTATGTCTGACTGTTTTGAACTGCTGTCTGGATCCTCTGATCTATTTTTTTTCTTTTGACTCCTTCTGGAAGAAAAAAGAGGACTTGGGAAGAGAACTATAGATTAGGGACCTGCTAGAGTTGCTATCAGATGTCCCATGATACATCCCTATCTTTTCCACAGAGTATCCCGTTTGTGCATGAGATTCTTAATTAGTTCAACCACATGCACAGTTTTCAGCAGTTAACCATCAATATTCATCTCTTCAGTGACATTTGTGTCAAAGCCAGAAAGTGAAAGATTGAACGAGGCTTGGCTTAGTGGTTTCATGTTTTATTTTCACCGCAACATGAAAGCTTCAATAACGGAAAGAACATTGTCTCATCCGATTTACTAGAAAAGGGGGGGAAATGGCAGCTGCAACACTGCAACAAGTTCAGTCAATATCCTGATCAGTATCATGTGATAAATCTGTCAGATTTAACTGACGTGGGAAGATGTATTCAATGTATTGAATCATGAAATGTTATTTTCCCCTAAAGCCTTCTCCTGAAGGTTTTCTCATGCAGTTGAGAAAATCAGTATAGAGAAAAAAATCTTGGGTGGTAAGTCACATAATTCATTAAATCTGCTTTATATTTTGTTCACTTAAAAACTGAGGAAACAGTCTGTCTCAACCTATTAGAGAGTAAACAAATAAAAACTATTGCACGACTTCCCGAAGTCACAGCTTGTCAGAGACATGAAACAAACCACATTTTAACATACAGTTAGACGAGTACCAAATAGAATTGTATTTTTAAGCCATTTTAGTCAGGCTAGCTGCTTTGTTTTTTTATGATAATTTGTCTCCTTGTTGTAGCCTGATATTTAATCAAGAGGTATAAGTAAAATCAATCTCCTCAGTTCTCTTTTGGCAAATAAAAAAGCGTATACATAAAAATAATTCTGAAGGTAGACAGATCGGTGTGTAGATGGATTAAGAATATAATCAGGCATTCAACAGAAAAGCTGGTTTAAAATTGACTTATCACAATATTTTGTAAATATTTTTGCAAACATTACATACAGCACTGTTCGACGCTCATCTTTTCTGTATGTTTTAAGTCCTTTCATAAGACTCAGGCTTTTGTTTTATTTGTGAGAGCCTCACTAGTGGAGCCAAAGACTCAAGGCCTAATTAAGTCCCACCAGATGGAAGGGTGTTGGTGTAAGCCTACAACAGACTGTAAGACGACTGATTATCTCATCTGCAGATTTGAAATGATCCAAAAGTCATCACTGAAAATGCTATTAGACACTGAAGATTGGCTGAATTTCCTAGACTGGCCATTACATTTTACTGTTGTTAATGTTAATTATTGCACACATGCTGTAAGTTGATCATGTCGAGTTCAATATAGTCATCATTTGCCAAGACCTATTAACTTCTTCTTAGTCATCATAATTGACTAAGCTGGTAGTTTCTACTTACCAGGATGTAAAGATTTGTTTGACAGCACTCACTGGACTGACCAATACTGAGCACAATGGGAAAGTACCACGAACCCAGGAAAGATCTAAGAAGGAGAACTGTAGATTTGGGAAAGTCTCTTGGAGCCATTTCTAAACAACTGGAGATTCCAAGATCAGTTTAAACAGTTCATTGCATGTACAAGTTTTTTGGATGTGACACCATTTCGCCAAGTCATGGAAGAAGGCCCAAACTGTTACTCTCTGATGAGAGGAAATTGATTATTAGGTTGAGGAACAACCCAGAAACCACAAAGTTTCAACTGTGACATGAACAGGAAAGTGCTGTAACACCAGAGCCAATGTCCAGTGAGTTTTACGTCACCATGAACTGAGAAGGTTTCAGAAAGAAGCCGCTGCTACAAAATCAACACTTTAAAGCTCAACTGAAATTTGCACCTGCCCACATGAACAGGACAAATGACTTCTGGAGTTTTATCATCCAAAGAAACAATGATTGAGCTATTTGGCCACAATGTCAAAAGGTATGCTTGTTTAGGTATGTTTAAACCTGAGGTTTTCAAACCTAAGAACACTGTACCAGATATCAAGCATGGTGGTGGGAGCAGTTTAGCTGTGCATGGAGTAATGAAGGACAAATACCAATAGTGTCATGGTCCTGTGTCTTTGACCCAGTTTGTGAGTTCATGATGGTTTTGTGACTCATTCTTAGTTATTAGTTAGTCTGTAGATTTGTATTTCCTAGTGCATCTGTGTTTAATATTTCTATTTTTTTTTTTGCCTGCTGTCATGTCTGTTCTGTCTTCAGTATCTCCTGCTGCTGTCTGTTCTGTGTTTTGTCTCTCCAGTCTGTCATGTGTTTCCATGTTTATCCCCCGTCCTAATGTCAAGCTTTTGTGTCCTTGTCTCAGACTCGTCTCTTGTTTTGTGTGTTTTCAAGTCTCCTGGTTTTGAGTTTCCTAGTTTAGCTTTTTACCTAAGTTCTTGTATTTTTTATATTTTTGAATTTTTTAAGTCACATCATTAAAGTTGCTTTTTTTTTTCAAGTCAAATCTTCGTCTCAGAGTCCTGCATTTGGGTCCTAGTCTGCCTGCCATACAGCCGTACATGACATTCAAATTCTTCAGCTTCACCTCAAATCAACAGCTAGAGGTTTCAAACTCGGACACAGTTCGGTGTCCCAGTTGGACAATGATCTCAAAGACACATTAAAACTGGTTAATAGATAAAGCAGTCTATCATTAAGCTTCTGGAATTACCAGCACTATTGAAAATTTGTGGACTATGCTTAAAATGAACTCCATCAATCTGCCAGAATTACAATGAAAGCTTGTTCATGGCTACCAAAAGCATCTTGCAAAAGCGCAGCTTGCTAAGGACATTAATAGAGCCTGTATGAGCGTGTATGTATAGCTTTAACCCTGTGTGGATTGGAGAAAATCTCCCCCAAAAAAGTCAAATCGCCTCTGTCAGTTCTTGAGGCTTTTTTTAAAGTCATTAAAGACAGAATTCATGAAAAGTTATCTGATGACATGATGCCATCAGATAACAATGTACGAGCTCTACTTGCAATATAAACAGAAAAGAGAATCATGAGACCAAAACCAGTGGTTGAGTCACAGTGGCTACATCCATGTTTCATCCTGTCTGTGTAATACAGTCATCATTTCTTCTAGCATTACCCTACATTAACCTACTACAAGTTTCATACTGCATGTAGTTCAATTCACTGACAAAGACAGGAAGATGTACAAAGCAACTATAAGGCACATGTGTCAAATACAAATAGCAGTTAATCACCATTTCATTATGAAAAACAAATATCCATCACATCAAACTCACCTCTTTTGCTTTAAGAAATTTCTTTTTAAAAAATCTAGGGAAATTTTATGTTTTTGACTAATAGTGACTGGAAATGTAGTTGCTGGCAGAGCTGCAGGTTCACACGAGGATTTTACTATGGAAATGTTTAAATCAGTACAGAATACAAAATGGAAACTGTAAAATGAAAAATACTGGCAGCAGCTAGTGTTAACCCTCAGCCTCCTACTGGCTGCTCCTATAGTTTCAATTTCAAAATCCTTTGTCAGCTTTTTCTCCAGTTATTCCATTCACAGAATTTTCAAAAAACTGACCTCCAACCTCGAAGTGTAGGTCACTGAGATTCAAACTTGTCTAAGATTTTTAGTAGATACACCTATGGTGTCACTTTGAAACTCCTGTATCGCTTCTTTCTTGAGTCATCGTATTCACAAATTTGGGTGTCCACATTGCTTGCCCACCCACCTGGTTGGTGACAACAAAACCCCATTAGCCTTTTTACATTGATAAGATACTGACTGGAGGCTAGTAACATTTTAAATAAAGTAACATATGCCTCAACTCAGTCATTTTTTTTTACTACTTTATTCACAGACAGATTTCATTGGCAGACAAAATATACAGATCACAGTTGGTTTTGTTCATCTAACATATAATATGCTCCCTTTCACTTGTTTTGACTTTAGTCCAGTCTCTGACTCTGGACTAAGGCTTTAAACGTGGTTTTACAAAACATTCTAAGAGTGCTGTTTCTCTTATACATAAACACATGCAAGGGAAAACAAAGGTTAGTCTAAAACGATTCAGAAAAGTAGTGAGGACGAGGGGAAAAAAAAAAAAAAAAAAAAAAGTGTGACAAATTAGAGGTCAAAAAGAAATATCGGTCCATGTGTTTCAGTGGCGGAATATTATTCCCAAAGAAGAAAAATAGTAAGTGTAATGCCCGATGCAGCCTTGTCTAAAGTCTACTGTGTGATAGTGCTTTTTAACAGGGTGAAGGCAGAAGCGAGGAAGCAACAGGCAAGCAAGAGGCTAAAGATGCAAGCAAGCTACTAGTCATCAACAGTTACGTTACACAGAACATGAGAAAAAAAAAAAAAAAAAAAAAAGAATCCATGTTTGCTCAGGAAGGCAATACCTCATGCTTTGTGTAGATAACTAAGGAAAACAACGTAACCTCAAGGGGAGCAGAACAAAACAACATGGGGAGAAAGTCGTCTCCCCCGGCAACGGTAACCATCATACAAATCCCCAAAGAGGAAGAGGACATGTCTTGAAATCATTATTATTGGCTTAAGGCCTTTGCTACATGGAAAATCCTGTGACATAACCAGCAGCTTAGTATTGCATCACACTTTAGGGTAAATATTACCTAATTCGAAACAGAATAAAGGGGAGGTACTGAAATAAAATTAAAAACAAAACAAAAACAAGTAAAGTGCAACTCAGACATGATCAGATCCACAGGAGGGTGCTACAGTGGCTGGAGACATGACTGGTGATGTGCCTTTGGGTGGGCGGGAATCTCACAGATGACAGTCGCGTTTACGCTTCATCGCAGATAACCGTCTCCACCACAAATGTATTCTCAAAGTGGCGGATGTGGTGGCAGTCCTTCGTGTCACGCTTGTTGATGCCTATGAGGGAAAATGTGGCGAGACACAGAGAGCCAATCAGCCGAGTCGCTGAACTTCAGATACCATCACAGCTTAAACGATAAACCTCTTAATCCCCCAGAAGAAAACAAAAACACAGGCATGTAGCAGCTCTTTTAACGGCCCCATTAACCCCAACATACGCCTGCGGGTGACGCGGCGGTTCAGGCGGTACGTGTCCTTCCCGTTGCACAGGCGATAGATGAAAGGTCCCAGCTGACGCATGTTGTGCACTTTGCCGGTCACCACCATCTCTTCATGGATGATGTAGGTCTGAGGCAAGTATGTACCCTTCTGCAAGAGACAAAGTAACAAGCTCGGTGGGAACACAAAGGGGCTAATGATGCTGGAATACTCATTCTTGAGGGGAATGACATCTGTGGAAATTTTAACGAGTGATTTTTAATGCTGGCAAATTCTAGTAGAGGAATATTTCCAGTTGAACAACACCAAACTGCTTTAAGAGTGCCGACCTTTGAGATGACTCGAAAAAAAATGGTGTATTAATTTTAACTTCGTCAAAAGTATCAACTGCCTCAAACAGCAGCAAAGTAGGTCAATTTCTTTTTTATTAAAAAGCTAGGGAAGCTGTGACAGACTTGCTAAGCCTTGCTAGCTGTTAGTGAGTCCACTTAAGCAGTTTATTAATCATCCCAGAGTACACCAACTACATTGCAAATAAAGGACAGAAAAAAAAAAAGTGGGGTAGTTTTCTTCTTATTAATTTCTTACACTGCTAAATATGTTAGCTTCCAGCATTTGGTAACAGCCGGAGACGTCGTCTAAGATTGCGGCTGTGTTACCTTGACATTGATAAGCAGCTCCCAGAGGTTGCGCGGAGGCATCACAATGGTGGTGTTGAGCTCGATAACGTAGCACTTGTCCAGAGCAATGTCATGGTATGCAGTCAGTCCCTGGAAACAACAACAAAGCAATTCTAATTATGGCCAGTTCTCAATTACTGTAGTCTTTACCTCACAATGTAAAGCACCTTCAGCTGACTATAATATCATTTGGTGCTTTACAAATAAAATTAAACTAAAGTTGTAAAACTGGAATGACTGCAACCACGATGGCTGCAGAGCTGAAATACCCCAACAAATAATTCAGTGTCTTAAGATTCGATTTATACAGTAAATGAAACAACAACAGTAAAAACACTTCCAGGTCAGTAGTTCACTGACTGAACTTTGATATTGAAAGTAAGTCAGTAATGTTAGCTTTTTTGTTTTTTCTTAAGTGTATTCCGCAACTTTTGTGGCTGAAAGATAAAGCCAATGTGGAATCGGTTCCTCAAATGGCCACTTGTTTACAAAACACAGTTTTTGTAATTCGCCTGTTAAAAATGGTAAAAAGCCTTAAATATGACTGTTTATCAGGCTCACTGTATAAGTACATGTACTGAACATCAAAGCATGGGGCTGAAATTCCAGCATTTGTTTACTTATTTTCTCAGCACTAACTAGCAGGTGTCTGTGTCTGCAGTGCAATAAACCCATGTAGTCTATGGATGCACTTTGGTAACCAAGCTAGTTAGCATTAGACGACAGCTTTGCACATTGGCCAAAATAGCAATTTGTGTACAGTATAGTTAGACTCCACTTTCTGCTAGCTGTATGCTTCTTTCCTGTGCTCTGCACTCACTCCTCTGATGCAGCCGAATTAGCAATGAAATCTGTCCTCATGTTCATATTTTTCCATTCTTGTCACCAGACAAAGACAACGAATATGAAGTCTTGTTTTTAACGTAGCCTATGAGCTGTGTGTTCTATACTCCTGGACTGCAGATTTTCATGAACTCAGACAAAATCCATGTTCACATTTACTAGAAGAAAAAAAAAGAAGTTATCATACTGACAAAATGTTACAACCCACATTTTGGCTCAGATCTGCATCTATATGTGTTGTATTTGAGACTGAAACTTGAAATACACATTCTGGAGACATGTGAGTGTGGCGTTCATGTGTCTTTAAGGGGTAGAATATCAGACCTTTAAAGCAGCAGTCCACATACCAGTGCTTATTGTCCTCCATGTTATTTATTTCTTTTCTATCTATCTATCTATCTATCTATCTATCTATCTATCATGGTAGGAAGCAAACGTTCTTATTAAGCTAAAAGCAGAGTTTTTAAAGAAAGAGCCAAAAAGGAACTAAAAAAAAAAAAGTCAAATGTAACGTGTGTATATTTGTCCTCACTCTGTGGAAATCATGGATTATATCAGCAGGGTCACTTCCTCCAAAATGAGGCACGGGCACAGTGATCTTCTCGTAGTTGTCGGCCAGGTAGATCCCGACATTCTCCTCCAGCTCCTGACGGCCACGCAGCGGAGCATACACAGAGTCTTCATACAGCACCCTGCAGTGGAACAAGTTCTCCTCTGGGATCTACACACATGCACACAGATCAGCTTTCAATGCAACACAGCAGCCAAGAAACAAGACTGCAGCAACATGATCCATCTCAGATGGCAGTGATTACAATTATTTATTGTTTTTAAAAAGAAGGACACTTCCCATTTATTTACTGCAGTGTTTCATTGCAAGGCCAACAAGGGCACACATATGGCACACTGTAGAGCATAATCGGGTCTTACATGAGGTATGAAGTAGTAGCGGTAGACAAAGATGGAGGCTAAAACCAGACCAGCCATGAAGACCACCAGACCAAACGTCAGGCAGCACAGGCCATTGAGAGGAGACTTCTTGGGCCGCAGGGGCAGGACCAGCTCCTCCTCATCCTGGAGGACACCACAAATGCACACATTAAAACTTCAAGAAGTGCACAGAGCAGCATTTCTAGCCAGCTTCGATTCAATCGCGTGACGGGTGGCTGAAAAGAAATCTGAATTTAACTAACTGCAGGAATTAGCAGCACGGAGCTCGGCCAGGAGGAAAGGCTGACGGAGACGGCGGGTAATGAAAACTTGACTGAGATGGTGAGTAATCTTCCCAGACGCCTCCAGTCTCGCAGCCCATCTGCTGATGCCACGCGCCCAGCCAGTGTTTGGAGGGTGGCACTACACACTGTTAGTCATTATTGTTGTAAAAGGAAGTGCACACACACACAGCGAGTGGCTACTATCTGAGAACTGGCTCAGCGAATTACTGTAGATGTGCTGCAGAGTAACTACAGCAGGAGAAATTATCTTGTGAAAAGCAGACTGTAAGGAAACAAAGGGCTGCTATTCTTAGCTGGAGCTATGAAGGGGAAAAAATAACAACTGTGTGCATGTGAAAAAAAGACTCTTTGAGGATACCTCAAAGAAAAATGATGGCAACTGTGTTTGCGTATGTTCCTATCATTATTATTATTATTTTTTAAAAGGGAGATGACTTCAAAATGCTTGAAAGCTTTCACCAACCACCACCCTCACCCCACCAACAATGCGTGGTATGGCCCGAGTGCCTAATTTCAGGACACTGCCTTTGCTATGTGAGCTGAATTTGATTCTTCAAGCCTTTGTTCTTTGGAGGGAGCATTTGGAGGGTGCACGAGGACAAGGAGACAGCAGTGTATGTGTGAAGGCAGACTTTTGCAAGTTCTTTGTGTTCCTCCGTCCCACTGAGATGGGATCGCGGCAGCAGCTGAGTGCGTGTCACACCATGAGGCCTTGTCTGTCTGTCTGTCTCTTGTTCAGTACATTTGAATGAGCGCAAGTCACTCAGGGGCCGCAGATCTGCACTCCTGCGATATTCACTTCCTATGCAATGCCGGATGCCTTCTCTGTATTCTGTCGGTGTTTGTCGTCTCTGCTGCTCAGCCATGTATTTTTTAATAAGAGCGATGCAGGGGGATGCTGCAGCACAGCAAACTTCAGGACTCCACTGCTCTGCCTCCCTTTAGAGCTGTGACAAATAATCCTGCATGCGCTGCAAGCCTCAGCAACCCATCTGCCATTTTGTCATCCCAAAGCTCTGCATTTCTTGCATTCTACCCCCGTTTTTACCCCCCTCCCCTTTTTTTGAAAGCTTGTGGGTTTTGTTTTCGGTGAATACATCAGCACTGCAGGGGAAGTCGACAGATAAACCCAGTACAAAGCTTTTAAATTGGTACATTGTGGCTTTTGGGGGGGGGGGGTAAATCCCCCCCCAAAGCAGCCCTGATTAAAGAGCAAGCATTTTTGCACATTGGAATAACTTGCATCAAACGTGCACAGAGTGCGCTGGCGCACAGGAAAGCATCACAGCAATGACATGTTTTTGTTCCCAGCCAAATGTCGATAGATGCTGTCAAAAAAAAAAAAAAAAATCCCCTTGCTGCTGCTCATGACCGAGCAGGTGCAGGCTGCCCTGCGGACCGAGCAGGCAGGTGAGCCTGCTGGACACACAGCAGGCATCGCGTTCCATAAAGACCATCTATGCACATTGAGTGGATATAATGCACGATTATAATGTGTTAAATGTGAACAGGCGACTCTTTTGCTCACCATCGGATGAGGAATGAGGATCTCGGTCTTGTCGCCATCGCTCTCTTTTTCCACTTTCTGTCCCGAGACAGCCTGGAAACTGATCTTCACCATGGCTCCGGGGTAGGGAGGCGGTCACTGCTCGCCTGTCTATCCGCTGCAGGTGACTTCACTCTCGGGCTGTGTTGACGATAGCTGGCCACCTTTCTCAGACAGATCCCTTACTCTCGCTAACGGGCCGCCCTCTTCTCTGCTCTCACCACCGGGGTGCCTCTCTGTTTTTGTCTCTACCCACCGGAAGTGTGCTTTTTTTTTTAATCGCCCTTTAAAGGACCAATCTGCCGCTTTACTGTCTACTGTTCAGAGGAACACCTTTATTAACGAGACAGTTTCCACATAAAACTAAGGCGGTAGCTATAATATTTTATAATAATGTATGCTGATATATTCAAACTTACCTACCCCTCAGCTTAAATTGTGTTCAATGTAAATTTCTGTTTAAAATTATTAAAATCTGTTAAAATTAACTAAACCTATCAACCAAATATGAAGAAACGGCTAAAGTCTGTGTGCAAAATATCCATCGATCAATAATTAACCTAACACCACTAATTGCTTGTCTTTAGACTGTGGGAGCAAGCCAGAGTACCCAGCGATAACCCACGCAGACACGGGGAGAACATGCAAACTCCACATAGAAAGGCCAGATGGTGGATTCAAACCCAAGACCTTCTTTCTGTGAGGCAAAGTGGTAACCGTGCTACCCCTGTAAAATGTCTATGTATGCACTGTGTTAAAGAAGTATCGAGTGGCCGCTGTACTACCACTTTGTACCACAAGATGATGTAGTGAGTAATTATTGGCCTTTTCTCACACTTCTGGCCCCTGATGTGGTTGTCTTCATCAGTGACTGTATGAAACAGTCAGGTCTGCATTCACAGAGCTTAACGTGTTCATGTCTCAGCATCTCAAGCTTTGCTTTCTCAGACTGGCTCTGATTTCATGCACATACATGATCTTGAAGAGCACTTTATGGTTTGATACTTAACTTTTGACACTTAAGTAGTGATAGGTCAGCTTTCCCAACAACAGTATTTTTACACTGGAATATTGCTACATGGTGTGGTATAGGTCCTGCCTTAATATAGCAAGAAACCGGGGTTCTGTTTCTTCAGGAATAGTTCTCCAGGCTCCCTGAAGGACATTCAAAGTGCTTCTTTGTATGTTTCTGCCTTTTGGTCTGTTCTCTGTCAAGATGATCCCACACTGCTTTAGTAATGTTGAGGTCCGGGTTCTGGGGACACCAATCCGTGAAATGTAGAAAAACACACAGTGGAACACTATCCAGATATGGGTTTACTGCACTGGCAGAAAAATGAAATCACTGCCAATCAGATGCTTTCCAGACAATCTTTCACAGTGGATCAAAATCTGACAGTTGTGTGTTCGTAATTCTATCAATTTTGGTAAGATCACGAAATGCAGCCACAATGACAGACCCTCCACTGTGACAAAACAGACAAAACTAGACATTCACTGTTGTACCTCACGCCTGAAGCCCTCCACAATCATGGACTCAGACACTGTTTATCTGCTGTAGTGTTAAGGCCTGAAACTTCTTTCATCCTCCACTTTTCTAGCTTCCTTATTTAAGGACACCCTTCACACCATGCTGGGATATTATACATTTTGAGCTAACAGCTCTTTAGGAATCACCTTGGTGTTTCAGAAATGCTATTTTGTGTCTGTTACCATTTTATCTTTGGCAGTTTTCATAGCTTCAACTAAAGAAAGGTAACAAAGTGCCTAAAGATTCAATGAAAAATTTTGTAAGTTGTCTGTTATGCGTAGACAGTGATTCCCTTTTTTTTTTATGTTAGAATGATTCATTGGTCAGTGTTAATGGTCAGGTACAAGGACTGGACTGAAAATGAGTGGAAAATGTAGATAAGGCTATTTACAAAAACTGGTTACATTTTTTAAAATGATATTTCAAGACACTTGACTTTGTTATGCTTTTACCAAGTACCCACATGAACCTTAAAATCACAGAGTACACATACAATCAACAGCCAAGACTTTGATAGTCAGGAAGAAAGCAACAACAGGCTTTGTTTTATTCCAAATGGTTTTTTTTGTTTTTGTTTTGTTTTTATTCCTTTATTTCGATTGTAGGGCCCAAGCCTTTGACACTTTTGAAAGCACCCACACGCTCTTTGCTGAAACTGGAGTCAAAGCCAGCGTACAGCCATGTAGCCAAGAGTTCAACTGGACATTTCAATGTTGTTAAATAGCTGGAAAAACCAATTCCAGTACAACATCTTTAGTACAGCATCATGCACAGCCAGTGGAGCGACATGCTTGTTCAATGCTCATGGAGGAACTATGGGCTTCTGGTTTCTGTCTAAATTGCTTGAATGTGTTTTCCATAACACGCTGACCGAGTTCAGTGTAAATGCAGAAAAATCTGTGGTTTCATCAGTTTTGCTCAGCACCATGAGGACAATCCAAGATGCCCAAAGTACTCTGCTACCCACAATGCTTTACACTCACAATTGTACTGGAATTATATCAACCCTCTGAAGAGACAGGCTCAAACACAAGGAAAAAAAAAAAAAAAAGGGTGGAGGGGGTGGGGTAAGAATGTGGAAAGATGTGCTGAGTTTCCAAAGTCCTAATGAGATCACCCCTGAAATACACTCACTGTGGGGCTGCACAGCACTCCAGGGCCTCATGCCAAGCAGTGAGAAAGGGGTTGAATGAAAAAAAAGTTAATGAAGAAACTGGGAAAATCATCATCACCCTAACTCCAGTTAAGTGATGCTGATCATCCAGTACTTCACAAAGTGCACAAACACACAGGCTTTAATGTTTCAGTAAATGCTCTGCGCCTACACCCCGTCCCCCCCAGCACATATTCAGCAGTCTGAGTCTGAAATACTCAAAAATGTAGATGGAGAATAAAAAGAAGATTAAGAGATCCAGAGCTAATACAATGACATTCCTCTGCTGGACAAATTGTTAATATCCTATAAGGTTAGCTAAATGTGAGCTGGCCCTTCAAAGTATGTACAAAGAAACCCACCAGCAATCAGCAGTAAAATGAAATGCAAAAACAATGTCACTTAACCTTTGTTGTTTTTTTTATGGTTTAGAAAGCAATTTGATTACAATTAACCGAAAACATGATGTTTAAGGTAATATATATATAATATATATTCATATGTCAAGGTTAAACAAAAATCTACAAAGCAAAAGAAAAGAAAGAAAAAAGGCATATGTACATGTTCATCCTGTCCCAGAAAACAATAAAAACGCCCACGTCTTGGGCTTCACCAGAATTATACCTTTCCTGCCTCCCTGCTTTGTGCCTGTGCTTCATGTGCCCTGTGGTGACGAAGCGCACGGGAGGTAAACGGTGTGATGGCGTCTGAGTTTGCCCCTGTAAAATGAGCCGCTGTTGCTTTGTTGAATGAAGACATACATGTTGCTGTGATGCACACAAATTTCAGAGTTTGTGGCACTGAACGTGGGTGCCGGGCTCGGCAGGCCATCACAGAGCCGACGCCGGGCACAGCAATGGATCTGTCACATTTCGAGGCATGCAACAACCACACACACACACACCAATGTTCAACTTGCTCGTACCATTTCCAAGATGTTAGGTGACATTCTTGCAGCATGTGCGTATGCATGTGTTTTTTGTAATACGCATGTTTGTGTAAACGGGTCTATTTTTGTTGCAGGAAGTTTGCCTTACTTTAAATGCACGGACATTTTCTGCCACTATGTTTGATGGGCTGTTGTGTCAATATAATTTACCGTAAATGTCTCGATGTGCAAGAAAGCAGCAGCAACTATTATTTTCTCTTTTGAAGGAAAAAGACTGGAAGGAACAAAAAGAAAAAAGTTCTGGGGAGCAGAGGAGCTGGCGACTTCCTGACGAGTTGATACGAGTAAATTTGTTCTTTTTCTTTTTTTCCTTTTCTTTTTTTACTGTTTCCTAAATTTTGTTCAGAAACCAGAACAGCAGCTGCTGATGGGGTCCGTTAAGCAAATGTTGCCTGGATGTTGTCCAGACATGGTCCTGGTGGCTCCCCCGATAAAACCTCCGCACGCTCTTTGTCTCAGGCCTCCTGGGGTGCAGGCCTCTTAAGATCCCTGATCTGTTTGACCAGGTAAGTCTTTTCATCGTTGAACTGTTCGTCTTCTGTTCTGTCGTTTTGGAACTTGCTCAGAAACTCGATGAGTTTGGTCTGGTTCTTCAGCAGGATGTCAAGGATGGGCTGTGTCTTGTTCGGGTTGGCCACAAACACCTGAAAAAGGGGAGCAGAAAGAGGCAACTTTTCATGATTTTTTTTTCTGAAGAATCTGGATCTGTGGTGCTAGCAGGACCACATGTGCTCACAAGAAGAGGATCACCAACGCTTCACCAAATAACTTATTAAATAATAACAATTTATTGCACTACTGATTATTTTAGTAATCGAGTACTCAATCAATTAATCGAACAATCTGATAAGAAATACTTTTGTCTTATTAATGAGCAATAATACATATTTCAAAGAGGAAAAAAAAAGATCTTTCAGAATAAAAAGCTCGGATTTGCCAAAAAACAAAAACAACAACAACAAAAAAAACCTACTAAACCCTTTGACTGTATGTAGAAGTCATATTAAAATTTAATTCTTTAAAGAAAACTTTTTCTTAAATACAAAAACATAAATATCTCAAATAGGTCAGAGTTGAATAAAATTAGATACATATACAACGAGGTAGAAGAGGTGTGTGTTCATGTTCATGCGTTTTCATTGTAAGCATTTAAAGGAGAATATGGTGGCTGCAAGAAAAGCGAGCATACCAGCATTCTGAAGTTTGCTCTGTGCTTTGATGCCAAATTTTTGTACTACTGCTTGCTAGTGGCGGATTGGTCAGCCAGGACCTCTGGCTCCTGGCAGCCGCCCAGCTCACAATGCATCCGACCCCTAAGGGGCCTACTGCAGATGGTGGGCCTGCCAGAAGATGGGCCCATGTGCCTTTTTCAGCTGTGCCTGGGCTCCATGGACTAAGGCCCGGCCACCAGACACTCGCCCTCAGACACCCTCCCCTGGCCTGGCTCCAGGGCGGGGCCCCGGTAACCCTATCCCAGGCAGGGTGAACTGTTCCTTCTCATAGGGGTCGTCTGAATCGCTCTTTGTCTGGTCCCTCACCCAGGACCAATTTGCCATGGTAGACCCTACCAGGGGCAAAAAAAAAAAAAAAAACCAGACCACATAGCTCCTGGGATCCCTGGGACACACAAACCCCTCAACCACGATATGGTAGCGATTCGCAGAGGGAATCCAAGCCTCTGCCTTGGATATAGGGTGAGAAGCTCAGCCATTCGGGAGGGGCTCAGAGTAGAGCCGCTGCTCCTTCACATCGAAAGGAGCCTTTTGAGTTGGTTTGGTGTTCCCACTGGGAGGAGGCCCCGGGGCAGACCCTGGACACGCTGTAGAGATTATATCTCTACCCTGGCCTGGGAATGCCTTGGTGTTCCAACGGACAAGCTGGAGGAGATGGCTGGGGAGAGGGAGGTCAGGGTTTTTCTGCTTGGGCTGCTGCCCCACGATCGATGTATGGATGGATGATAATAAAACCAATGTGTCCAACCTAACAACCCTCAGAGTTTTACTGGCCCATATACATTTCTATTTATTTTTATTTTTTTAAAGCTTTTTTTTCTTATTTTTAAATATTAATGTAATTTAGTGAACACTATAATTTATATGTTTCATTTTCAATCTGAAAAATGTTTGAAATAAATATGATCTAGTACATCCCATGCCCGCCATGAGACTCACCCCGAAATGCTCACGTTTACATTGTTTAACACATCGATGCGCTGCACAGCTGTGTTAAATGAAGCAGTGAAGTGACAAATTTGTGTCAAGAATTTTTATAATTGAATTACTCCATGAACTGGTGCAGCTCTAAGATATATATATGTATATGTATATGTATGTATGTACACACACAGTTTTGTGACAATAAATAGTAATCAGCCGTCAAGTGCCTCACTAGTAAGTTCCTCATCCAGTGGAGGAACTAAAAACCCCACTGTCTTGAACTGCAGGCAGCGACAGTAGTCTGTGCTCTGCATTGCAGGCTCAGTGAATCCAGCGTATTGGCACATGAATCAGCTCTCTACCTGCTGCTTCTTCCACTAAGCAAAAGAAAGCAGAACAGAACAAAGACTATGATCACCAGTTTCAGTCCACAACAGTGGAGTGAGTGTGACCGCATGATAGCACCTGAAAGACAACTATGACCACAACAAAAGCGACATGATCAGCCTGCGGGAAGGGAAACACAAGAAGGGAAAGGCAGAAGCAGAACTTTCCATAGAAGAACAGAGGAACTGTGCTCACATGAAAAATGAAGAAATTCTAAAATGACTTGTAAATGTACTTTGGGCAGTCAACCCAAGTAAGAGCACTGTATAGTAGAGCACTGCTGCCCGTCTATTTTCAGTGACTGTGTGCTAAAATGACCAAACTTTTGAAAGATGTGCTGATCATTGCTGTAAAAGATGAAGTAAAAACAACACAAGCAAAATACCAGTTCTACTTTATCTTTTAGGTTTCATAATTTATCTGATCATTTTGTAAGCTACTGTGCCGTTTACTTCTTACTGCACTGTACACCCAAGCACTCGCCTTTCCTCAAGATTGCCTCAAGTTCTCCATTTAACGTGTTAGGGTGTAAATATAATATTAACCCTCTGGGGTCCAGGGTATAATTGGCCGTTCTTGACTACTTTTGATTTGACCTCTAATTTCCACCTTTATAAACTGTTTATCTTGCTTTGTTTGGTATCATTCTTTTCAGCACACCCTCACATATCTGAATTTGGAGTTATTTTTTCATTTTGACATACTGTATTAGTACAATTGATCTAAAAATCCGAGTAAAAAAAAGTTATATTTTTTACTGTAACAAAAAACAAAGTAAAGAAAGAAAACACAGTTTTTACCATTTCTGTGTTTTATTCAGAAAAAACATTGTGTTTTATATCAAACTCTGGTTTTAGGTGGCCTATCAACACAATTTAGAAACTGGTATATAATTTGAAGTCTGGGTTTTCGACACAAGCTGAAATGGAGACTCTGGGTCGCTGCATCTTGTTGCTGTGTCATCTTATATTGGTCATGTGATTTAGACGCCCCAGCGTGTCCCTCGACCCCAAAGGGTTAAACAGGAGTAGTCATTTTTTATTTTACTTGTAATTATTTCATAATGGAAATGACTCCAAAACTAGAAATGATCCACATGAAAAGTAGAAAAAATAAGTCTGCCTGATGTCTTGAATAATTTACACAACACTATTACACACTATTAAATCAGGAAGTGCATTAAGCACCTTAATATTTTCTTTACCCCCTCAAGCCTTCCCTCTTCTGTAGAAAGGACTAGCATACAGTGCTTTGATTTTACCTTAAAAACGTGGAAGGCCTCAAACTGGATGTTGCGGCTCTTGTCCCGTAGCAGGTTCATCATGAGTTTGAGATTCTCTGGCTTGCTGATGTATTTTGTCATGATGGTAAAATTGTGCCGGTCGAGGAGCAACTCCCCCAACAACTACAGTGAGAAAAGAAATAAAAATGTATTCCATCAGTGCATTTCTTTTACTATATTTAAATAAGTAGTCATGCTTTACTCGTTTGTATATAATCATTAGTGATCATGAATAAAGTAATAAAAATGTGTTTAAGAATCACCAGTGGTCAAACATCTGGATTACAGATTTAGTCATCAAGTACCTCAGTCTTCAGACTGAAATCAAATTAAACACTCAAAACATAAGGCCAGTGAAGGAGCCATTAAAGCTCTTTAAATAACCACATAAGTTTGTGGTCTAACCACTAGATGGCAGTCATGTTAAGAGTGATTCAGAGAAACCCAACACTAGAAACCATTTTTAAATAGCTCTCTGAATAGAGTTGCACCACTACTTGAAACCTCTTTACTGGCACAATCCTGGCCTCTTACCTTGAGGGACTGCCTTTTAGTCACGTAGTTTTCTGAGTGGAGCAGCTTCTCATATTCGCTAAAGAACTAGAGCAGCAGAGAAAGAGGCAGTGAGGCAGACAAAATACAAGTGGTCAGCGAGAGAGGGAGTCATCTAAATGCTTCAAGCGGTGTTTTCACAATTACATCTGTATCTTGTATCAAAACACTGTGACAGGAAAATGACAGCTTTTCCTCTCACGGACTGACAGCTATGTTGTGTTCCCAGCCTGCAAATTATCTCCCAAATGGCTGGTTTGATGTTGTTAGAAAAACAGACTGACTGACAGAAACAGACTTAATTCACATCTAACTGGTCAAAAGAAACAGTTTTTGTTTTTTAATCTGAAGTTTATAATTTTGTCAAACGATATCCTTGGTCGGGGTAAGGCTATATGGTTTATTTAAGAGTATATTCTTTACATGTTTTCCAATCTAATCTAGATATTTTTAGTTAAATGTGAACTTACTCTGTCATAATGTTGTTCCAGAAACTCTGCGCTGAGTAGCTTGTGTCTTGTAAGGAGGTCCTGGAAACAGACAAAGGCAACTATCAGCGACACATTCAGACCTGACAGCTATGACTAGGTCCCATCTGTCTCCTATTTGTACAGCACAGATACAAACCATAACCCAGAGAAATCCATTTACGTTTTGCCACTAAATGAACCACTATGAAGCTAAAAATTAGCGAGAAAAGACATGTCAGATTACTGTTTGATGACTGAAACTGTTCCAAGACAGCAGACAAATGGTTTATTACAAAGGTTTATCAAAGTTATCTTTTGCTGGATGGAATAAACATGTTTACTGTCAAGACTGGCCTGTCATCCCCCTCCTGAAAAAATACCATCTTAAACATGAGCTGCTCCAATGGGACCCTGAAGTAGCAAACTACAAGAAAGGTTTACATAATAATATAAACAGCTATTTAAACTGTCATAAACATGAAAGCATGACCAGGTTTTCCCTTTTGAATCTAAGAGGCAGATCATGAGAGCTGAAGTGTTGAGATCTGGTTTTTAATTCAAGGCATTACTTTCATCTTTCCTGTTGTAACAGCAGCAGCAGCAGCAGACGCACTTTTGGTGCCTGTGCTTTATCAAGTCTGTTTTCTTTAAGCTGTTTAGGCAGTTACAGCTATGAGGAACCACAGATGTTTTTAGAGCATTACTTCAATAGATAAACAACTTTGCTCACTTACTTTGAAAGTGGCAAATGCGTCTGAGGCGATGTCGAATGTGGACATCTCCACATATCTGAAGAAGTCGTAGAATTGTTCTGACCACAGTGTGATTTTGGCCAGTGGCTCATGTCTGATGCACTCCCTCAGCATGATACCGCAGTTCAGTGCAATCTCTGGAGACTCATACCTGCATATAACATCAACATATGGAAAATGATTTCTCATTTTGCATTTCACATGCGCGCAAACACAAGCGGCAGAAGGATGGATGGTTTCCTGAAAACCTGAAACAAGAACACAGTGAGCTGCAAAATGTTTGGCATAATAATGGTGTACAGTACTACAAGGTACACATTAAGTCATTAATAAAGGTAACAATTTAGCAAATATGGTATTTCTGCAAAGATCTTCCTGCACATTGGGTGCACAGTTTTTTTTATGTTTCCCTTCTATTTTATGGCACTTAAAACAACCATTTCGTATCAACAAACAGGAGGGTAACGTCATTTAAAAATGTGCAATTGCTTTATTTAAATGAAACCATCTTATCTTCATGTCAGCAATTTCACATAAAACAGACTTCCAGTGTTTAAACTGAGTGTAATCTGTAGCAGCTAGCCAAAGATCCTTCAGTTTTCAGGAAAGACAAAGCAGGGATAGTGACTGAGCCGGGTGAAAGCTTATGATGTTTACACAACTGATAATGAGGATCAATTCCACTGTGCAACACAAAACAAGGGAAATCCTCATTAGTCCTATCACAATGGGAGTATGCGCACAAGATGTATGTTCTGTCAGAGCACCACTTTACTGCAGACATTTAGTTTCCCTTGAGATTAACTGAACAAACATAAAGAATAGAACGCTTCAGTCACATCAAGCTGTGCAAAATAAGACGTGCCAATCTGAGAACTAAATGTTACACTCTGAAGCATTAAAATGCTGGAAAATGGGAATAGTAGTGCATCTATTCACCGTGCCCCTGGCACAAAATGACTGATGCTCGTGCCGTGTGCTTGGTTTTCACAAAACAGGTTTAAGAAGAGCTTTTTAAATCCTTTGGAGTCACTAGGATTTCTGCACCGGTGACTCCAAATATTCTCATATCTTCATCCAAGTCACAAAGACAGAAACAATCTGACAACACAAAAACAGTTGCGCTTCTCATGTGTTGTATAGCCTCTCCAGTTACCTTTTTAAACCTTCACTGAACTACTGAATCTGAGAAGTGCAGACCTCCAGTGGTATCTAACTGAAACACCTGACATTATGAGCACAGCGATTCACAAACTTATTCCAGCCTGGACTTTGCATGTAACTTGTTGTACTCTAAAAAACAAAAAAAAGTGTAACTGTTTATGTTACTAGTAGTTGCTCTGTTACTGCAAAATGAGACGGGTGTGAAGGGTAGACCAGGGGATATCTGTAAGCGTGGATGAGGTGCACAGAAACAAGCCCCTTTCCACAAGCCGTAGTAGCACTCTACTGGTGTTTTTATAATCTTTAGTGAACTAGACTGCGTGCTCTATTTTTACTTTTCTTATATAGGCAGCAGATCTCATTTCCCTTTATGCTAGGAAGTTACTCGGGAAATTCCTTGGTCTTTTCAATACCAAGTACTGTTAACAACAACAATTATAATGAAATAATCATGGGGGGGGCAGGATTACTCTGTGTGTATGCTCTTACCCTTTAAGCAGCATGAAGAGAATATTCTGCTGGGTGCAAAGATACTCCACCGTGGGTGTCCGAGTACCGATCTGACGCCTCAGGATGTTGTTGAAAATCTGAGCCACATCTTTTTTACCCTGGCGGTGACAGAAAAATACCACATGAAGGCTTAGACAGAACAGAAATACACAATAGAGAATTTGTACATGAAGTCATTTTACAGCAGGCTCTCTGGGTGGAAAGCAAAATTGTAAATGTAAGGTGTGGTGCTTTGTTACATAACAGCTAATGAACGGCTAGGAATCTGCTGCATTCTTAATTTTCTGCAGTGTGGCAATAAAACCTTGATGAAAGATCCGTTCTCTTGAGGTTTAAACATATTGACAGTAGAGCTGGGCGATAGAACGATAACAATATGTATTGCAAAATAACTTTTTCTCGATAGAAAAATTAAGCTATTGCGATAGGCCTCATCTCTCTTGCGCTCTTAAAAAAAAAAAAAGAACAGCCAATCCAAATTAAGTAGCGCAGAGCCGAACCAATCACAGCCGCAGCGTCACGTCACGTGACTTGTTACGTACAACACAAGTGCCAAGCCGCACGTGTGTATTTGTTTGGGAAGCAGCCAGCTGCCGTGCCGCCCGGGTAATGGAGGAAATGAGTGTGCCGACTAGAGAAAAATCAACAGAGTGCGTGAGCGAAGGTTATCGAAGAGAAAACAGATGATGGTTCCAATGCCGGAGAGATTGTCGAACGGAAAGGCCATAGAAGTTTCGTAGTGTGAAGGTATTTCGGCTATTTCAAGTCTGACAAAAAACAGAGTAGCGCACACTGTAAATTGTGCCGAAAGCAAGTCTGGAAATACAATAAAGCGGTGCATGCTCAGTCTCTGACTGAAAGCGCTAATTCGTCATTTGGCTTTTGTCAGACTAAAGTAACTGTTAAAACTGTTTGAAAAGCTAAGCTATACAACAAGGAGAGATTGAGAATTTCCTTTTAGTTCTCAGTTTATTTGATATTGACAAAAGTTAGTCAATTTTGTCTGTTCTTCTGTAAAACGAACTAAGATTTATTTTTTTAGAATTAATATTTTGTTTCTGAGTGGAATTGACAATTTAGTCTGTTTTGTTTGTTCTATTTTGAAACTTAAACGCTTTATCGGCTGCCCTTTGTGTAGTTTGCAATATTTGCCTTTATTTATCTGAAAAAGTCTCATGTTCCTTAAGTACATCTACTCTGTTGAACTTATTATGGGAAATAAATATTTAAATCAAAACAAGCTGCTGATTATTTCAAATATAGTTATTTGGCTTATATCGTGATATATATCGTTATCGCCTGAAATGAAAAAAACATATCGTGATATGAAAAAAATCTTATATTGCCCAGCTCTAATTGACAGGAAACAGCACTAAACATAGGAGCCAAAAAGAGAGACACTGTCATATACTGGCAAAACTGAACATATAATAAAAGTGTGCAAAGTTATCAGAAATATCAAATCACTGTCAAACTTCGATATTGGACTCTTGTGCTTTGCAACTGTTCACCAGACTTTTCTTTTGAGCAAGTAGGCAGTATGAGCGAGGGTAAAAGAGGAAGAAGGATCACACAGCACAGTGAGTCATACTGTGATGGGGTGAGTCAGGGAAGCCTGCAGTGGTTACCACACACCACTAGTCTGACATATTGCAGCGAGACATGAGTTTGCTCACATATCAAAACAGGCAGGTTTGTCATGAGTAGCAAGCTGTCAGCCCACGTGCACTTTTTCGAAACATCCTGCTTTTTCCTTCTCATACATAGTTCAGTTCCTGCACCATTGTTTAAAAAAAACAAAATGCTTTTAAAAACCTTTAAAGAAAAAAAAAAAAAAAAAAAAACAGTACCACAGTACTTTTTTTTTTAAAACCACAGTTAACAGTGAGTGAATTTCTGCAGATTTTGCACTGCTGGTCAAACTGAACAAGAGCTTTAAAAACATCACTTTGGAATGTGGTTTGTACCATTTACTGTGCAGGGCCGCTACCAGTCTGTTCCACATCAAGGAATTTTATATTTTTAGCTTTTATTTTTAAGCAATCAATTACATATTTACAAGATGCATACTTAAATAATTTATTTACCCAAGTTCAGGAACCTAATTTAATTTCCAGACCGGAATATTGCATTTTATCCATGCATTCATTCTCTCCCCTGATCCTTATCAGGGTCGCGGGGGGGCTGGAGCCTACTCCAGGTATTATAGGGAAAGAGGCAGGTTAAACCCTAGACAGGTTCTCCTTTGACACCAACACAGAGGGCATTTTATATTTAGTTATATTATTTGCTATATTGCATTTGATTTGTGCATTTGCTACTGTGCATTACTGCAAAATAAAAAATAAAAAATCATCAGTGAGTGTAAAGTTACTGCGAGTCCACAGCCAACACACAATGATGACCAACAGAACACTGACATGTTAAACATCATTTATGATCTTGCACATGTGTCTGTCTGGGTACACTTTGGTGTTTGGATGGGAGGGGAGGGGTTTTCAACCAAGGCAGATGCACTTCTGTGCAGTCCTCCTAAATCCTGACTGCGTGTTGCTGGAAGCAGATGACACATGCTTCTGCCAAATGCCAATTGGTTGACAAGTAGACTGGAATAGGCAATGGAGCAACAGCGGAGTTAACCGGGAACTGCAGAACCGCAGAAAGAAATTCAAAGATTTAAAAAAAGAAAAGAAAAGAAATAGCATGAAAAGCACAGACAGTGCTGAAGTGACACTTTTCATAGTTTTTAACACTCTGTTTCACTTCAGCTCTTTGTTTATTGGAACTTCACTCTTCTCCACAGCTGGCAGACGGACAAAAGCATAAGCAAGAGTGGTCCACACAACAACTGTACCGTGTACTGTAACTGTCTCCATCGACAACAGAGCTCTCTGCAGGCAGATTGGACATCCCCAAAGCGCCAGCAGACCACAAACGCAATAATATTTTTTTAATTTTCATTTACTGTTTCTGTTTTGTGAATCAAAGTAAGGCACATAAGACAACATAAAGTGATTCTACAACTAAAAACAACACCTGAAACAATTAGTGGATCAACAAAGTTCCTAAAATAAATAGCAAGAATGGGACAAACATTATGACTTAACACTGTTTTGCTTTCAGATGATCAATATCCATCCACTTATACTGACTGATTAATGTAGGCTTAATTCCTTGCTGTTAGGGTTAACGTTAGTGCTCTCTAGTTGGTTTTATTGTGCCTGCCCTTTATGTTTGCAGTGAGAAATAAAATGTCTCCACACCTTTTCAAACTTTCTCACCACAATCTGAATCCTCTACATTATGTGTGCTAAGTGGCTGCTAACTGCAGATATTTTATTAGGTTAGTGCCCCTGTAAGACACATTCTTGCAATGCTTGCACACCTTGGATAAATTGAGACCACTGTTCAATGTCTACCACTACTTCCTGTTCTTTCAACTTCACATCAAAAGTCTGACCTCAAAGTCGATGAGCTGCAGGTCTGCTATCAGGGTGCTGAGTAATCCACTGTTGTAGAGTTCCTGGGCGAGCTGGGCCACTGCTTCTGTCTGGGGCTCTTTTTCATTAGTCCCATACAAGATCTCCTTCATGGCCACGAGACTCTTTGACACCTCCTCTGTAGCCTGAATACACAAATTAATCCAGGGCACAACATCAACACATCAGATTATTTCAAAGTTCAAAAGAATTCCTTCAAATTCGTGTTACTAAATACAGTGAAATCTCTTAGGTGACGGACACTGCACCTGACAGATGAAGAGATTCACCCTACCTTCTCTGCCTTTTTGTCCGAGATGTCGTGCTTCTCGAGCACCGTCATGCTGTCCTTAAGATTCTTGACGATGTCCGCCGGCGACTTGTGGGACTTGCCAAAGGGGAAAGGCATGGCGGAGAGTTACCACGAGTGACCAGGCAGCCGACTGTCCACCTGAGGAAAGAAATGTAAAATGTAAAACAAATCCACCTTTCAAGATCAAGTACGTTCACAGAAATGATATAACGAGCAGACACAAAACCCAGAACAGGAGAAGTTTGAAAGGTTAAATACCGCAGAAACAGGAAATGTATTGACTGCTGCTGCACTTACAGGTGTGCATGGTAGCGGTAAATCTCTCTCTCTCTCTACTTGTTACTGTATTCAAGACAAGAAGAGATTTTTCTCATCTTATGAATTAGCATTTTTGGCAAATGTTCATTTCTCTCGTGGGATAAGCAGAAATGTTGCTCAAGTCATCACTCTGGATTGAGCCTTTGATGAAGTTGTTTTGTTATGCAACTTTGAGCTGAGAAGTAGAAGTTGGGTGGGGGCAGGGAGGTGGTGCACTCCATATATCCTGTAACAAACACTAACCTATGTATCAAGTCCCAAAGAAGCTTTCAATACTAATAAAAGTCAAGCTCATGTTAGTTATAGAAATAAGTTTGTGGAAATATTATGATTTTAATGATTTGCACATATCTAGATCTGACCTTTAAGGCTTCATTGAGCAGCTGTAAAAGCTTGTGAAGTTTTTTGGTCATTATTAGTAAATGATTAACTGTGAAATCAGCTTACTATGACGCAGGCCCACATGAATGAAGACACCACATCAGACCTTTGTATGCCCGACTCCTTCACTTCAATAACATACTTAAACAGACACTAGGTGACATTGCCAAATATGCTTTATCAGTTCACATTTAGGTTTATAAACACACCCTTTGAGTCACAAATCTATAAAACTAAATCCTCAAACGATACCGAAAAAATAAACACTAAAGACCCTAGCAAGGCCACGGGTGATGCAATCGACAGATGTCACCATCTCATATCTCACTGCTGCTCCTGTTTAACTGTGTGACTTAACAAGGACCCCTTTCTAAGAAATTCTCCAACCCACCCAACAACCTTAAGTTCACAGGGCAGGGCAAAAGTCAAAGTTTCATGAACAATCACGAAGAGACAACACCACGCCAGTAAACTGTAATCCCCTTCTCATGATCAGGTTAGCTGGAGGAAACACAGAAAGCGTGCTGCACTTTTAGGACATATTTCCACTTTTTGTTTGGTGAATTTAGTGACCTAAAGGTACAAATCAGGCACTGCCACTAACCTGTTTTCCAGCCAGGATCCTCTAAACTGTGCACACAAATACTGGAGCTGTCACACACTTCCTCTTATATCTTGGCAGGGAGTCCACATTTAGAAAGCAATGCTGGAGCCAGGAATATAAAACCGAGCACCAACCAAAGTGGGGTGGCAGGCTGCTGCTGTTGCCCACCATTCATATATGATGTGTCATGTGTGACAGAGCTGAAACAGGAGAGCCTTATGTTCCCAAGCGGATGGTTTTTGCTTGCTCACAGCTTCATTACGCTTCAGCTTTGCCAGGTGGCCAAATGCGTCTTTCGCGCAGGCTAATGCTCGTTAAAGTAGGCAGCAGAAGCGCCTCTCTGCTCCTGACCTGATACAGTACCAGTGACGCAAATAGGAGGGAAATACATATGGTGCGTTCAAAATCGGTAGATCACATCTAACCCACAACGACTCCGGTACTAATCAGGAGTCCGAGTAAAATTGTGCCAACAAATGTCAACCTGACGTCTGTACAACCTGTCCTAACAGAGACAAAAAAAAGAAAAAAGGATAAAAGAAACCCGCTCCACCTCTTTTTGGGTAAATTAGTCTAGAAAGACTTGTCATGGCAAGTGACAGTGAATCCTGACCTATAAATACCTACCAGAACACAAACAATACAGTGCCATAGAACAGCTCAACGTTAACCTCACCATCTCTCTCTCAGTCCAGACAGCAGCGGGTGCCCTGCTACCATCTGAAGGTAAGCTAGCAACCGCTACTCGCTGCTAGCGGGTGCTAGTCAAGTCCCCTGATTTATTTACACATTTACCCAAGCGATATATTAAAAAATATCTTATACACACCAACACATCTATTTAATGAAAGTATTGCCACTCGTACAACTTAAAAGCTAATTGCAAACCTACGGTCCAATAAGCTGTGCAACATAAACCTGACAGTGAGCACCGCCCATCTCTGTTATCCATGCCTGGTTTGTGATGGTGTGAAGTCTGCCAACTTTGCACAATGTTAACAAAATGGATACTGAATAACATGGAGTCTAGCAAACAAAAGAGCGTTTACCGCAAAGCTGGAACAATATACCACTTAGCTTTCTTTCATTTCTACAGGACAGCGAACTTTATTTGTTTGCAAGGTAGCGTGGCCTATAGTTTTTCAATCACAGTCCACTAAACAACCGTGCTACTGTTGGCTGGCTTGTGGAAGTGTGTATGTGACTGTGTGTGTGCTGTCGACACACGGGAGGCCTCGGCAGGCCCACTGCTTACAAGCATTTTCCAGCTGCTAAACCTTCATTTAAAGCTGCTAGGAGTTGTGGCAATATATTACCAACTCACCAGCTATCATAAGGCAAAAGTGGCTACGTTAATTAGCTAACTCGGCCTAACGTTAGCCAGGCCTGACTGGGGCTGCTCGCGTTAGTGCTGTGAAAACCATGCCTGGCTTTAGCAACAATCAGCAGCAGGCTAGGTTCAGCTAAACCGTTTCCACTTGCTCAGAGCTGCTCAGAAAGCTATGCCTGCAAACCATAATTCATAGGATAATATTCACAACACAATACCTTGCAAACGGCGTTTTCACTCGTTTCTCCCGGTTTGTAAAGACAGCAAAAGGCAACTCAGGTGCTCCTCGGAACAAAAACCGCTTTGTTTTCCCTGCTCGTGTTGCCTCTCCTTGTTTGTACTGTTGTTAATTGTGCAGCCCCTGTTTCCTCCTAGTGCTTTCTCTGAGCCCGACTGGTAACGTTAGCAGAGAGCGGCTGTCACTGCAGTGTCGTCTAGCGCCTCCGGTGGTCGCCTCGTGCAACAACAGTGGGGGGGTTACACTGCAGGGACATGCGAGATCACCGCACGAGGGCGCGCTTAACCCATAGACAGATCGTGGGACCTATAAGATGAATTAGGTAGAACTCCAAGCGACAATGTACCTGCAAATAAATGTACGTATTAGGTTTCTTAACAGCTTAAAAGCACTGATTCCTTTAGCAACAACGACATTTCACTTGCACTGAACCATATGATCCCACTTCTACAGTTTCCCTGCAACTGTCCTGTGTGCAATATGAATATGAACATCGGTCACAATCTGTACATGCAACAAAATTGAATAGAAATATGTTTTCTTGCCTATAAATATCTTCATGTCCTCTGATCAGTAATAAAACGTTCAAGATATTTTACTTTATTACAAACTTTAAGATTGCTGACTTAAAATCAGGAAACTTGAAATATTTGTCTTCCTCTTATAACTATTTCAGTGTACAGAGAGCATATTTGGAACGAAACCTTAGCACCCCATTTAAGGTTAGAAACCAAGGCATTTTAGGATGCAGTTAGCCTTAATCTGGAGTACACTGTATCAAATGTCACCTGAAGGAAATATTGTACTTACAGGTTATGATTTGAACTCAAAGCATTATTATTTCATCCAGTTTTGACAAATGAAATGATCTACATTAACTGCAGACCCCATTAACAAACATAGCAGCTGGACTAATACACCTTTACAAATCGGTTTAATAATTCAACGATAGCCTTTAATATTAGAACATCAGTGACAATGGTGGTGGTGGGGGTGATGGGGGGCACATTTGAAATCTACATTTTGCTTGAAATAAGTCAACTTTTTCCTTGAATTGTCTAAATTTCCTTCATATTAGAATACATTTTGCTTGAAATAAAACTGAACTTTGCTTGAAATGTTTTTTTTAAGTTGTGTGGTACTGTTCTCTCTATGAGCACAAACACTTCCTTAACTCTGAACAAAACAAGGATTTGAAACAATAGAAGAATGCATTGCATTCTTCCAAATTTCTAAATTAATTTGTTGTACTTTAAGTTGTTTTCTAAGTGATGATGCATAGTATTGCCAACAGCCAGAGTATTTTAAGGCCTCTTGTATAGGAAAAATGTTTTATTAATGTACAATACACAAAACTATTCATTCCTTAGATACTAAGTTAAGACTGTGCAGGCAGTGGCTTGGGAAGCAGGCAGCTGTGATTCACTTTAATAAGCAAAGCCTCAGGCGAGAGCTAACAGAAGCAGGAAGAGGCTTTAATTTTACAGCTGTCTGTTTAGCTGCATCAAGAGAGTTTAGCAGCTGTTAGCTCCAAACTCTGTTTTTCATCAAAAGGTGTAGTAAGGGTTTACCTAGAGCTGGAAGTTACATGTTGGGGGCTGAGACTGAAGAACAAGAGAACAAGAGAAGCCTCAGGTGGAGGATAGTGGCTGGATATGTGGCTGACTATCAAAAAGTAATTGCAGCAAATATGCCCCCCTCATCAAGTATGGTCTGCTTTTGCTGACAAACTTCTAACAATATATGAAACCTTGTTTCATCATTTCATCAAATGTTCATCATCATCAGATTTGATCTTAACCCGTAAACAGTTAACTGATAAAGTCAATTGCAACATAAAATTCAAAGCAACTACATGGTTTGAGATACCCACTCCCCACAGAGAACACTGATGGGATTGGCAGTCCTGCATTTCAAGCCTTGCATACAGGTAACATACATGGTGTATTTGTGCAGTCTGTTATAAATACTATAACAATGCAGATCCTCTGTGTTATTGATTCCAGTAGAATTCAGAATTCAGCAGTACTGACATTACACTGGCTGACCATGCTGGTGCAGGGTCGGACTTCAGAATTGCTTTAACTCTGCACAGTTTCCATTCCACCACAACCCAGAGGTGCTCTGGTGGACTGAGATCTGGTGGCTCATCCTCCTGGTCAAGAAACCAGTTTGAGATTATTTGAGCTTTGGGACATGGTGTGTTATCCTGCTCCAAGAAGCCATCAGGTGATGGTCATGGGATGGACATGGACAGCAACAATACTCAGGTAGACTGTGAGGAAAGTTACACTCCTACCAGCATTCTGAAACACTGATACAATGCAGATGGATAGATGCTCTCATGTTGTTCATACCAAATTGTGCCCCTACAGTAGATCAGCAGTTTCTAAGATACTCTGACTTGTCTATCTCGGTAGCTCATGAGCTGTTTCGGGGCTTATTTTGCCTTTGTTTTTGCCACTGTGTGCCATTAAACACTGGAAAAGGGTGGATCTGTAATATTAAAACTCTATTACTAACACTTTAGTGCGACAACAGCCCCACAGTGGCTTCAAAATCCCCTCCCTTTAAAAATACAGACGCCTACCTAATGCTTCTCTGAGGTTATGATCTGATTGATGTATTTGGATTGGTTGCCATGTGTTACACCTGTCCTCGTCACCGGCTATCTACTGGTCACTTGCCAAAGGCCGAGCCTCCTCCTCCTCGTCCTCCTCTGGTCGGACCCTGTGTGAAGGTTATTACTCACTTCATGCTGATTAGGTTTGGGTGAATAGCGCTCTTTGTCCGGCCTCGATTCCCACGACCCGGCATTCGCCTGGCAGTCGCGTGGCTCTGAAACAAGGACTCCCACTTCAGGGGACCCAAAAGGTAGGAGGACGGGGAGGGAGAGAGAGAGGGTGGAAGGGGGGAGGGGGCATCTGGTCAATCTGACATCTGCTCGTAAACAGTTAACAGCAGATGTCTCACATTTTAAAAACACCGAATGTGATCAAAGCAGGCTAAACACACAGCGTGTTTTTCCCAACTCTTCTGCGCTTCCACAAAAGTACAACCTCTCCCAGTGCAACCAGCTGCTGTTAACATGATTCAGAGGATTTTTAAGGATATGAATATGAACTATAACAGGTGACAGAAATATATTCTCAGGTGATTTGTCAGCCTTTTTGTGTCGTCCCGTGAGCTCTGAGGAAATAGGTTTGGTCTTTTTTGCAGGTAGTGTAATGTTGCCCTTGTATAGAATAGACGTGGGGGTCCCTGGAGTAAAGCACGGTAATTGCACACTCTTGTTCATGCCTGGGAGAAGAGGAAACTGCAGTTTTTCGGTGTTATTGTCGGGTGAAGAGGGTGGAGAGAGGGGGGTGTAGCGCAATGGTTTCAGGCTGGACATCTGTCGCTTGTGAGCTTTTTTTTTTTTTTTTTTTTTTTTTTCTAGGCCGGGTCTCTCAGTTATTCAATGGAACCAGTGACCTGTCAGTCTTGACTGATGGGACCCCGTGTGTGGGAAAATCCCGCAGCCAAAGAGTTGGCGCATTCACATGCTAATTGCGCCCTATAAATAAGAGGGTCGCGCCGCGCCGAGGACCCTAGAGACGAACTGAGATTCAGAGGAGAAGGGACAAAAAAGCGCGCACACAAACACACACACATACACACACACCATCACACACCACAGGTTAAAACATGACTGCTTCATCCATGGCGCACAACCTGGGGAAACATCCTAGCGCAAAGGAGGAAAGAAAGGTACTGGGCATACTGAAGACGGGTTTCTTTTTGACCAATTTTTTTAAATGAATCCAGCATGGTGCCTCTTCATCTTGTTTTTCCTGCTCTTACCTAGTTTGTTTACTTTTTTACAGCTCAGAAAGCCGCTCATTGAGAGAAAACGACGGGAGAGGATCAACAACTGTTTGGATCAGCTCAAAGAAACCGTGATCGGAGCGTTCAGGCTGGACGTGAGTATTGTCCTCACGTGTCTCCTCTGAGCAAACAGCGAGGGCTCTATAATAACTGTGAGGCTTCTCCTCTCTCGACAGCAATCCAAACTGGAGAAAGCGGATATTTTGGAGATGACGGTGAAACATCTGCAGAACATCCAGAACAATAAAGTTAACGGTAAGGAACCGGGCACTTGATTGATTACGATATTACGAGTTTGTTACTGCTGTTATTCACCGTTGTATTAAAAGATATTTATATCTCCGTTTTATTAATTTGGTTAGGCGTAATGAACCGATAATGCGTGAGAATGAAAATCCACTGACCTATTTGGCATTAGGCAGCAGGGGGCAGCATCAGCACATATCATGGCATATGTTGGAGGTCTGACAACGTTTTCACTGGGTGGTGGTTAGAGCAGTGTGTGGAGCTGCTGGATGGGTGAAAGTGGAAAAATTAGAAAATGATGGCTGTCTGAAGTGCTGAGCCATGGATGGAAATATAATTGTAGCCAACCGGTTGTGATGGTTGTGCTGTTACCTGTTACCACCAGGGGTCGCTGTGAAACATGCATCTTTTTCTCTCTTCATTCAGACCCCACGTTAGGCCTTGAGGCCCAGCAGAGATACAGCACGGGCTACATCCAGTGCATGCACGAGGTTCACAACATGCTCCTGACCTGTGATTGGATGGACAAAACTCTGGGTTCCCGTCTGCTCAACCACCTCCTCAAGTCCCTGCCTAGGTCCACCGATGAGCGCCCCCTCACCCTGCCCACACCCAGACTCGATGCTGCTCTTCCAGCCACCCAAGCCGTCCCAGGGACCCCCCTCAGAGTAGAGCAGTTCCAGAGAGAGGCTGGACCTCAGGAAAGGCCAGCACTCCACAGCTCCCACCTGGGGATGCTTGAGATGTGGAGGCCCTGGTGAACTGCTGGATTGATGATCTTGGTTGTCCATTCTGTTAGACCATCCTCTGTTATGTATCTTATAGATATGCTGCTCAGAAGACAAACATGTGGGGCGGTTTTTGTTCCAGTGATTATTATTGTAGGTGTGCTATAATGATTCTATACAGACCTTTTCTCAGTACTTCCCTTCAGAAGTTGACCTCTTGTAGCCTGCATTATAGAAGGCTCTTATTAATCTTCCGTGTATTTATTGTATTAACAGCTTTATTTATTGTTATTATAAGGCATGACTTTGCTTCTTAGACTGCCTGCTTGGCCTTTGCATAGATTCCTCCTTTGCTGTACTATTAACCTAAACATTATTAATAATAAAACTTATTATGCACTCAGATTGTATGATCTTTGTGAACAGCCATGTTTGTGTGCAGGTGCTCTTTTCTGTTGGATATTGACAGGAGTACTTTAAGGTCTTACAAACACAAAGCATAAGAGGCCTACAAGTGTTTATTGTAATATGATATTACAGTAATATGGATTAAGAGTTTTGGGGATTACACAGCATTTGACTCAGGTGTGAAAGACTATAACTTCTATCATCATAAAAACATTTTGGAGAGCATTTAGAAGCTAAATTCACTGATGAGTGCCATTACACAACTAGAAAGATGCGTTGGTGCACTGTTAGCACTGTTGGATCCCAGCAAGAAGATGCTTGGTTTGGAACTCCTGGGCGGGAGGGGCCTTTCTGTGTGGAGTTTGCATGCGTTACCATTGCCCTGTCATCCCAATCTGCTCACACGGTACAAAGACATTCCTGTTTGGATAAACGTTGACTTAAAATTGGCTGAAGCTGTGGATGTGAGTGTGTGGCTGACTGTCTCTCTGTTGTAATCCTGTCATAGACTGGTGACCTGTCCAGGTGTACACTGCCCCTCATCCAGTGACAGCTGGGATAGGTTCCAGCCCTCTTGTGGCTCTGGATGCGATAAACTAGGAAAATGGATTCATGGATGGACTATTGTCATGTAATGGACATGAAACAAGTCAAATAAAGTGACGCAGCATTCCAGTGCTAAACTCAACTGCCTAATAAAAACGTGACAAAGTCAGAAAGAAAACACTTCAGTACTATGTAGACTCATATCTTTACACTTAGTTGTAGTTTAGCTGATTAAACAGAACAGAGAAGCAGCTAATATTTGGACTTTTCATGAAGGGGTGAGAACAGATGTCAAAAATAACATAGAAGATGAGTCTGGACTTTCATTTCCACTGTCCCAGTAAGCTAATATGGTTAACATGAACACCCTGGGACCAACTAATCTACAAACTGGATACCATAAAATCTGGCATGCTGCATAAAATGTAAATAAAAATAGAATGCAGTGATCTACCCCCTAATCTTATTCACAATAGAGCTTAGAAAATATATCAAATGCTCAAACAGAGAAATTATATTGACAAATATTAACTTGTTTTGAACTTTATGACAGTCATACATCTAAAAAAAAAAAAAAAAAAAAAGGTAAAATAAAAAAGAAAAGTAAGTGGCACTAACACTAAAAAGCTGGAAAAACATGTGAAATCGTTAGGTTAGCAGGTCAGTAACATGACTGGGTAGAAAAAGAGCATCTTTGAAAGGCAGAGTTTCACCAATCTGTAAAAACTGCCTCTGCAAATCAGGGGAAAATTTCAGAGTAATGTTCTTGAATATAAAATTGCAAACATTTCAAATATGTAATGATCTACATCTACATCATGTCATGAAGAGAATGTGTAGAAATCTCTATGCGCATTAGGCAAGGCCCAAAATCAATACTGGATCTTCGGGCCCTCACACAGCACTGTATTAAATCATGGGAATAAGTGCAAGGGCCAAAGAAAACTTCCAGGAATCACTGTCTGTGCGTACAATTTATACTGCCATCCACAAATTCAGGTTAAAGCTCTATCGTGCACAGGAGAAGCCATTCCTGATCATGATCAGAAAATTCTGCCATCTTCTCTGAGCCAAGGTTCATTTAAAATCCACCGAGGTAAAGTAGAAAACTGGTCTGTGATCAGACAAATAAAAATCTCAAATTCTTGTGTCATCTGGACTAAAGAGAAGACAGACCATCCTGCTTGTTATCAGTTTTCAATTCAAAATCTCTGATGGTATGGAGGTGCATTAGGGGGATGAGAAGCTGGCACATCTGAAAAGGCACCATCAATGCTAAAAGGTATATACAGATTTTAGAGCAACATATGCTCTCATCCAGATAACCTCTTTTTCCTGGAACGCTTTTCATTTTTCAGCAAGACAACGCTAAACCGCTACTGCGCTTATTACAACAGCAAGTCCAGCTGCTGATGTGGTCTGCCAGCAGACATTTAAAGCATGATAAAAGGAAAAAAGGATGACAAATAAGACCCTGGACTGCACTTAGAATTTCCTATTAAACAAGAATGAAAGAGTCCTCTCCCCAAAGTCCCACAGCTGCCTTTCCTCAGTTCCCAGATTCTTACAGACTGTTGTTAAAAGAAGAGGGATGCTACACAGTAGAAAACATGATCCCGTCCCAACATTTCTACATAATGTTGCATCAAATTGAAAACAAGCTTTTTTTTTTCTCTTAAAATTGTACATTTTCTCAGTTTAAATATTGGATATGATTTTTAGATTCTTTCATGAATCAAATGTGAGTTTATGAGATTTGCAAATCATTGCATGCTGTTTTTATTTACATTTTACACAGCATGCTAACTTTTTGGAATTGGGATAGTAAATGGAATAGACAACATGAGCTAACATGAGCTAAAATAACTTTGTGAGTAATATATATTAGGGGTTGAGCTTTTTCTTTTTTTTTCCACTTATAACTACAGTTAGTGCACCCAAATCATAACACAACCATTTCCTGGCTCACCTCTAATTGTGCAAAGCAGATTCCAGCATGCAACTCAAATTCTGCTGAGGTATCCCCCCCACCCCCTCATATAAGACATTTCTAATAGGTCATGGCAATAAAAGACGTGTGAAAAAATAGTCATTTTTAATGTTTCTTTATTAGAACCGCTTCCAATGAAACCTCTTTGCAGAAGGTCTGTGGATTATTCTGCGTGAGATGGAGGAAGCTGCTCGAGATATTTGTTCCATGGGACTTTATCCAGATACACCTGAACTCTGTATGTTTGTGGGGGAAAAAACTCAGTCATAACGATTGTTTCTTTATGATTTGATGATTTGGGAGGAAATGACACATAGATAAGTACCCAGCAACACTTATCACTTATGTGCAGGAGGTTTGCCTGGCTAGCACGATTTGTAATTATAAATGATGCAAGCATTGTCTTTGTGAGATGAGAGGACAAGCTTATTTATGCTTCACGCTATGCCGCTTTATTAGCCTCGTTCAGAGTTTGTTACATTACAATAAGAGAAGCACATAAATAACCCAGTGAGGATCTAAACGAGTCGTGTGTGTGTGTGTGGGGGGGGGGGTTTAAATAGCCACCTGGAAGCAAAAGAAACGTGTCAGGAGATGGCTCATGCATTCACGTTTTAATAAAGATGCAATTCATTATAAGCTTCTGAGAAGTGCAAACGTGTGAGTGTCCCATTCCCCAGCTATTATAGTCCCTGTGATTGGCCGCCACATGGAGCCAGGCGGCTGGTCTGAAGAGAGAGGGAGAGAGGGAGACAGAAAGGGGGACGCCTCGTCCCTCGGCGGAGCTCGCCAACAAAAGCGAGCCGAGACAGCTGCTCTCTCCACAGTCCACACCATTAAAGCTCTCTGGAACAAGAGATCTGGGGGTGGCGAGGTGCCAAAAAAAAAAAACTTCACTTCAAAGGTCTGAAGGGCTTCATTCATTCATTCATTCATTCGGGGCACGGGGCTTCAGTGGCGCGTCTTAGCGGAAATGCTGCTGCGCAATTATGGAAACAGCGCGTAAAACACGAACTTAACACGCAGCCCTGCATTTACCTGGAAGCTTTCACAGATGCACGCTGACCCAGCCGCTCTGCTCTGCTGTGAGGGTGATCTGAATAAAAATGACGTCAACAAAGCATGTAATAACCAGGCCAGAGGGCTCTGTCAATGCGCCATATGCACGCTCACCAGCAAAGCACCCTAACGAATTCCAGGCGAATGAAATCATCAAAATTGGTATCATGAGAACAGCTTTTTTTTTTTTTTAACTTATTCACAGTAGTGCAAATGTGTATATTGCAGCGTGTTTGCACACAGTTAAAAAAAAAGGGGGGGGGGGGGAAACGTTGCACAGCAGCCAATGTGAGAATGCAGTTGCGCACAAATCAGAAGTCACAACAACAACGGGGAGAACAAACGAGGCGCAGGCCAACACCTGTCGCTTTCTTTGGAGAAGGGCCCTTAATTCCCCGAACTGATTCAGTTTTGGCCGAGGGGCCGCCAGCAGCAGCAGCTGCCAACTGAAGGCATCGCGTTACATCCGCCAAACAGACGGGTAAATCTGCTGAGGCTCGGACACAAAAGCCAGCAGAGAGGAAAAGAGGTCGGGCAGAAAAGAGACGGGGGCAGGGTTTAAATGCCTCGATGTGGTGTAGAATAGCATCGTGCTGCAATAATTTTGGTTGGACTGGTTTGAATAAGTAACTGACTGGTTTATATTTGATAGCCTAAAGAGTTTCATTTTTTTCTTCAGTTAAACTTATATTTGAGGCTTCTTCTAACATATGAACAGTCATACTTAAAATGAAAATAAAAATCAACGGCACTACTCTAGCACTCTACTCTGTGTCTGTGTGCTGATTAATTTTGTGCAGCTGAATTATAAGTGCGAGCAGTTCACTGAAATTAACTGAAAGGGGGACAAAAAAAACGAGCGTTCGCTCCCCTAACCCAAAAAATTGTCTGATTAAAGCCAGTCCAGCTCCTCGGGGCGCAGACCTGGGCTGACCGCAGACAAAGGGGGAGAGCGCTCATTGGCTCCGACCGTGTGCGCTCTGTTGTCCCCCAGCGAGAGCAGCACAGCCCCTATTCACATGTTAATAAGCCCCTATAAATACTAACAACAGCCACTCAGCGCCAGCAGCACGTCTGACTAGGATTACACAATAAACAGAGGGCGCCTCGCCTCGCCTACGAGTTTGTCGATTTTTTTTTTCTGCCTCTAACCGGTTCCGTTTGCCAGCTGCCCCTCGAGGACCACTCAGGAGGTACGAGCAGCGGTGGGAGAAGCCACAGTAACGGCGATCCAACCAACATGGCCCCCTCGGCTCGGCCAAACGGCCTCGGACTTGATGTGAAAGATGAAGATGAGTCCTACTGCGGGAAACAGAAAGCGGATAGAAAGGTGGGGGACCGGTCGAGGCACTGTCCGGAGACACTTGGCAGTGACGCACTTGTCACCCCGCTTTAACGCTGCGTGTGCACAGTTATGAGGCAGGGATGGTTATTTTGAGAGGAAACCCTCAATGATTCAAAGTTAGTTACATGCTTTAGTGAGAGAAGAATGACGCTGGGTTGCCTTTGCGCACCAACCGCGGACAGGTGGACGCTTATGGCTTTGAATGGTGCTTCTTTCCTCATGTCACTGAAGTGCTTTCTTTCTGTGCTCCCGCAGACGAGGAAACCTCTGGTGGAGAAGAAGAGGCGAGCTCGCATCAACGAGAGTTTGCAGGAGCTGCGGACTTTGCTGGCAGACACAGACGTGAGTACGGAGCGCACACAGCTCCTGCACTGGAGTTTCACTTTTGCTCTGCGCCACAATGAAGGCGTAAACTGTTGTCTTGGTGGTGCTCATCTGTTTTCTTTCCTACAGTTTCATTCCAAGATGGAGAACGCAGAGGTGCTGGAGCTGACCGTGAAAAAGGTGGAGGATATACTGAAGAACCGGAAGCAAGGTGTGCCCAAATTTATTCAGCCTGTGTAACTATAAAAGAGTAAAGCTCTGTTTTGTTGCGCGCTCAGAGTGCCAAATAATGCAATACTCAAGCGTTTTATTATTGATAGAGTTACTGTCATTATGGCAAGACAGGCGTTCATTTTCACCCTGCTCTAATACAAGAGCATGTGAAGAGTCAGGAAATGTTTGATTAAAAATATAGACAGTGATGAGCAAACAAGGGCTCAGTGGGGTCTTTTAAATCACAATGTCCGTGTGTCTCATACCATTAACTCTCATCTAAATATCTTATACAGTATTTTATAAGAAAAAGCACTTTTTCTGCAGAATGGTCACCGTCAGAGGTTTGTATCAACATGCTTATATGTAGAGCTAGAGCAATTTGCAATTATCTTATAAGAGGAAGTCATATTTTATCACACAAAAGCTGAAAAGTAACATTTCTAGCTGTTAAGTAATTGTAGTGTAGTGAAGGAGAAACATTTAGCTGTCACGTGTCTGTACTCAATAAAGTAGGAGTCCTTCAGTCTTGTATTATCAATGCTTTGGATGCTGAGCAGTCGTGTCTCTCCTCTCACAGAGGCAGAGACACTAAACCGAGAAGCCAACGAGCGGTTTGCAGCTGGTTACATCCAGTGCATGCACGAGGTCCACATGTTTGTGTCCAGCTGTCCTGGGATAGATGCGACGGTGGCGGCTGAGCTCCTCAACCATCTCCTGGAGTGCATGCCCCTCAATGAGGACCACCTCCAGGACATGCTGACGGATCTAATCACGGACACTTCTGAGGGCAACAGCAGCAGCAGCACTTGGCACGGAGGCAGCGAGGCGCTCTGCGCTTCTCTCGCTTCTCCTGGTGAACGAAGTTTCTCCTGTGGGTCATCTTCTGCCCTCTCCCCGGCCCCTTCCTCCATGTCCAGTGAAGACTTGTGCTCTGACCTGGATGAGACTGACAGTGATCACAACCAGAGCTCTACAGAGGGCATGGAGAACAGGGAGCCTCCCAGCATGCCCACCATGACCTACCCCCGGTCTATGTGGAGACCTTGGTAGAGTAGTGGTGGTAGTTTGGATGGAACACAGTTGGGATGTGTTGAAAAGGGGATTATGGGCTTTCATTTTTATGGTGTGACACAGCACGTCCCACTGAAAGAGAAAATTCTACCCTACAATACAAGAGGATTTTGTGGCTGTACCAGTTTTGGCCTCCTGTAAGACCAGCTAAGAAGGCTGACTACATGCATGGATTTTTTTCTTAGGCCTCCTGAACTCATGGCACTGATGTCCAATAATTAAAGTGTGTTCTATAAGAGACCAACTGAGGCATCAACAAAAGCCTCAGCTGTTCACTCTGCAGTGATTCTGAATACCGGCGTACAGATGGATTTTCTTCACAGTCACAGATGAATACAAGTTTACAGAGATTTCCCCCAATTCTTGGAAATGTTTGGAATCAGAAAATGTAAGAGAACATTTCATCAGAAGTCATTCCTGGAGTACTTTGGACATTTATATATATTTAAAATTAAAAGTGGATTCTCCTTTATGCCATCAGAGGGATCTGCTACTCTCGGGTCCCTTTCAGCTGGAGGCTCAGAAAAATAGCCCTCCTTTTCTTTTCAGTAGTAACACCCTGGCTTTGAGTCCTCTTGTGACTTCTCTTTACACCTGGAGAAACAAAAAGCAATCCCTCTCAACACACTCACCGCCCGACAAAGCACAGAAAAGGCAACAGTGCAGGACTCTCCCTCTTGTTTGGTCTATACTTCAGTGTAAATAGGATTTGTACAAGGAGAAAAGCTCTTTTTAGAAACTGAGAAGTCTGGCGATGCCCCAATTAATATAAATATTTCTATTGTATTTCAGAGGTTCCTGTAGTTTATCGGACCAGTAGTTCCTTTAAGAATGACCATTTTATGTTGTAAAGGTGTTTAGAAATGTCTTGCGAATAAAATGTCTGAATTTTTCTAAATAAAATAACGTAACTAAAAACTTCTTTGTCTGACATGACTCCAGCTTTAGGACAGAAGAGATAAACTGGGTCAACGTGTTTGTGTCTGAAAATACTGATAAAGCAAACCATTTCTGTAAGCAGCAGCAAACCGAAACACTTGAATAAGTAGCCCAGTGGATTCAAAAGGAAAAGTATGTCCTCCACATACACTTTCATGGATTCATACAGTGCGTGCATGCGGGGCTGCGCGCGTAAAGCAGTCGCACCTCTCCGAAAGTGTCTTCGCTCTCACCTCGGTCACAATGACCGTGTTAACAAATGCGTGTTAGATCCTGTCTGGACCAGTCACCCAGACGCACCGTCGGAGGTCCTCACAAAGCGGCACGTCCCCTCACCCGTCCGCATGCAGTAAGAGCCGGGTGTTGTGCCAGAAAGCGATTTCCGGTATTTGCCAAAAAAAAAAAAAAAGATTTTCCCCATTTAAACAGCTGTAAATGACTTGCTGGCGCATCATCTGTCAAACATATCTGTCATCACACCAACAACAACAACAAGTCATTCTTAGCCACAATCAACGTTTCTGTCACCAGGTAGAAGCTGAAATAGGTTTTTGGCAAAGTGATATTTATATATCCTTTATTTATGCAGCTAAAAAAAAAAAAAAGTCTCGTTGACATGAAAATGCCTTTTTAACGAGTGATCTGGCCAAAAGGGCAGCAAAAATTGCAACAGATATAACACAAGACTTCTATAAAGATATTTTCATCCGCCAAAAACGACTGGATTGATTATAGTATAGGTATAATTACGCAGAGCCATAAAGATACTTGCACCTGTTTCTACTCGTAAAAGTAAATAACATCTCTTATTTCACAACGTTGCGACCATTAGGTTAGAGCTAATAACCTGGGGGCGGGGGCGCACGTTGAGCACGTTGTTCACTGTCTGATGATCCTGGATTACTGGAGGAGGAGGCAGGCTAATTATCAACCCCCGGTGGAGTAGGTGGAAGGGGCTTGGAGGCTCAGGGTGTGAGCGTCGGAGGAAACAAATGCGAAGAGGAGCTGATCAAAGCTTTGAGCCACTGTTTGACAGAGGAGCGTCAAAGTGTGTGGAGGTTTGGGGGGGGGGGTTACTAAAAGGGTCCAAGTGTATACTCAGATTCTTCACCAGGGCTCAGCCATCACACACACACACACACACACACACACACACACACACACACACACACTTGCAGGGATATCTGTGTGAGGACGTCTTTTGACACAGTGCACTCCTTTCCCCAGTCGTAGCAAATGCCATATTCTAACCCTAAAACCTTCTAATTCTCAAAGACGAGGTGTGGAACAGGAAAATGATCTAACAATGTTATGATCTAAAGGTTATAGACCGAAATGAAACAAATGAATCACACTAGAATCAAACTCAGACAACTGCACTTGTGCTAGTTAGCTTTCACTTTACTGGTTTCACTCCCTGTTGTCTGGTATTTCTGTTCCTCTCAGTATTATTTTGTGTGATCTAACAGATTCAGCTAAAACATGATGAGGGGGTCAAATTATCTTTAAAATAAGGAAAATTAGGAGCAGGCTGTTTCACAAGCTAGCTAGCACAAAAATGGCTTTAAGATATTCAATATACAGAAAATGTTTCTGTGCTTGTGACTTATGTTTAACAGACCAAAACCTATCATGTTATGATAAATCCAGTGCCTGTCTAATGTAGGACTGTTAGCCAGTCATATCTGGTTTCAGACAGTCCATAAATGTATGCTTGTTACCCAAACACACCTTTAAGATGTTATCAAAGGCACTTAGACACATTAAATTACACCCACACACCCATTCTGTCTACCACAGGACTCCACAGAAATCCCCAAAGCCTTCAGTTAAACAAAACGTACCTGATGCAAACTCACAGCATCATAGGAAATGTACATTTTTAGTCAGATATTTCCAGTAATGAGGTCAGTGTACGTACGAGTAACCACTGTGAATCAAAAGCTCAGACTTAAGACTTTGTCCTTGGGCAAGATACTAACCCCAGGTTTCTCTCTAATGCATCCATCAGAGTTTGAATGTGTGTGAATGTTAGACAGAAGTACTTGCATAGAAAAAAAAGCATAGAAAAAGTGCTTGCATGAACAGGTGTGAGTGGGTGTAAGAGGAAAGTTGCATAAAGCACTTTTGAGTGCTGAATTAGAGTAGGGGAAAAAAGAACCAGTCCACGTACCATTCAGATATTACACATCGTGAATGTGTGGTAGGATTTTATGCTGACACCAGAATTAACCCCTGCACACTGCCTCAATCTGCTAACGGAAAATGACAGCTGATAGGCCGACAACATTAAGGGAGGGGAGGGAAGGCGATCAGTCATGAGGAAGACTTATCTGACCAAATCCATCAGCTGTGGGTTTGCGACTGCGCTTATGAATTCTGAGGTTAAAGGTCAGTGCAGTGCAACAGTTGGTGTGAGAGAGGTTCAACAGCAGAAGAGAGCATATGGTGCTGAAACAGATCCCAGGGGACCCTGAAAAACACCCTCAGGAGTCTCAACTGTTTTTGACTGTTTGAGAGAACAATCGCCTCTGTGTCCCATGTAAGACACAAATTTATCACATTATGTATTTGCTTTTTAAAATAAATGTCAAAATGTCCTTGGAGCCCTTATGCTGCTACGATCAAACCTAATTATTCAGATTTCCAGCTCTAATAGAGGATTGTTACATGAGTTACAGACCCCCTCTCTTCCCTCCCAAATTCACCTGCTTGTCTGAAATGATGCATTTCAGCTTCTCTCCATTTAATACAGTTTGCTTGGCTGCCCTTTGCAAGTTAAAGGTTTGAACAGCAAGTGGTTGGAGCTGTGAAGCTGAGATGAACGTATTAGGGCAGTGGTTCCCAAACTTTTTTTGCCAGGCCCCCTTTTTTACAAGAAAATGTTCGCCCCCCACACACACACACACACAAACACATCCTCCAAACACACACACCCATATTTTGTTTACAAACTCCATTGCAGTTTATTTCACACCTCAAACATTTAGTAAACAATTAAGCAAATACAAGTAAACGGCAATAAATTACAGGTAGTAATAAAATATACTAACTCTTTTACGCTACGTCCACACCTACACGGGTATTTTTGAAAACTCAGCTGTTTCTATGCGTTTGGGCTTTTCGTCAACACGTAAACGGCGTTGCGATTCACCGAAAACGGAGATTATTTAAAACTCCTTTTTTGCGTTTACGTGTGGACGAGGAATACAGAGTTCGTCACGCAACGTCAAAGGTATGTGCCTCTTTTCACGTCACGCTGTGCGCCACGTTATTGTTTACATGAGCTGGATTGCAGAATGGCAGATAGAGACAAAATACTGTTAATCTGACTATCTTCAGGTTTTACACGCTTACATATACACACGCAGTTACTGTCCCTCCATTTAGAAAGGCAGAGGCGTCACGGTGTAATTAATTTACGTGTAGTTGTTTTTTTTTTCCCTGTGTAATAATATTCAACATTGCTATCAATACATTTTTCAAAAAATGTCTCTCTTAAACAGATAAACAGCTGTGGGATACTGTTTGTCCGTGATTTGAACCGGGGGAACAAATTACGGCAGAATCAGCCTGATATTATTTGTGTAAAGTGTAGAAGTAAATTTAAATCTAATTTGATATACAAAGGTTATAAAGCTAGTTATGTAGCTAGTTGGTGGTTACGTGTTTTGATATTTACATGTTTACGCGTTTGAATGTTTAGACATGCATGTTCAAACCAGTAATAAGTATGTGTTATATCTACCTAGTTGTTTTCCCTGTTTTGATCTGAGTATAAGATTTCCTGGCTTCTGAGAGGCCAGTGAAGTATTCATGAGGGCGGTACACAGGAAGTGTTTTGTTGTTGTTGCGGTGTGCTAAGAGTAAAGAGGCTGCTAAAAAGTTATCCGTCTCTCTCTTGCTGTTCCTAATTATTCAGAGAGATTCCAAACCATCTAGTGAACCCTCACGTTACATTTGTATCCCACTGTAACTTTACTGCATAAAGAGCTAACATGTCCAAAATGTCAGGAGTAGTTAGTTATTACAAGAAGTGTTTGTGAACTAAAAATCAAGAATGTGGGATCCTGTTTGTCCGTGATTTGGAGAGCCCAGCCCGTGCTCCCGACGCAGGGAAACTAATTTTGCAGGGGAGACCTACCTTGGCACTTGTGCAGGTGAAGCCAAAGGGAAGATATGCTTCACCATATTTTCTAGTCTTTGGCTTGGAAGGAAGTTGGTTTGGAAACATATTTGGCGATGCTTCATCTCCTGCTTTGCGTTTGTGTGGGAGCCCCGTCAAAAACCTGTCCACAGTGTCCAAGCGCTTTTTTTTTTTTTCCTTTTCATACCGCGCCCCCCCTGCAATGGCTCTGCGCCCCCCCTAGGGGGCGGGCCCCACACTTAGGGAACCTCACTCTTCCTGACATTATACAGAGCCAGGAGTAGGAAAAAAAAACTTGGTGTTAAGAGCAGAGGTGTGGACTCGAGTCACATGACTTGGACTCGAGTCAGACTCGAGTCATTAATTTTATGACTTTAGACTTGACTTGAAAAAAGGTTGTAAGACTTGGACTTTTACACCAGTGACTTGGGACTTGAATTGGACTTGAACCTGTTTACTTGAAAAGACTTGATATTTTACCCAAATCTAAAATTTAACATACATATTATATAAAAAGTGCGGACCATTAATTCACTTTATTCATTCATTCATTCTTACCACACTCCGTATGTATGTGAGCGTGGGCTGTAGCACAGCCAATCAAATTAACCAGATTTGAAAAAAACAAGAACAAAAACGCTCGAGCCAAAAATGCTTCCAAGAGTAATTTCTTTCGGTACATAAACTACGAAGTAGTCAACAAAAACGAAATGCAATATGCAAAACATGCAAGAAGAGAATCACAGACGGAGATGGAACAACTTCCAACTTTGTCCGACATTTGAAGTTGCATAAAGAACGGTAGGTGGTGCTTTTTTTTTTTTTTTTTTTTTTTTTTTTTTTTTTTGCTATGATGACACTACTTAGCTAACTTCATCTTATTAGCAAATGTTCTTCGGGCTACGTTGGTGATACTGTTTGGCTTTAACAGGTATGATATGTTTGTCATGCTATTTTAAATCCGGTCCTGCAAGCGCATCCAAGAATAACATGCAACTTGTTAGCTCAGAATTGTCGGTGAATGGTGAGCAGGGTCCGTTTCAGAAAGTGGGTTCTGTAGCTGTACTCAGTCTCTCTCCGTCTCCTCCCCATCATTAACCCCGTAGATTTAACCCAGTTTAGACTGACAAATATTTATTTTACCATCACATCACAATTCAAAATCACTGTGTTTAATTTGCAATTAGTGTATGGTCGTGTTTAACTTTTGCATGTCTGAGCCAGGAAATTTTTTTTTTTGTTAGAAAATCTGGCCCACCTTAGTGTGTAATTGAGTAGTCCTGCTATACATGGCCTTTTTCTTCTGTCATTTATGTCAATACATCAAATAAAATACTTTGATCTTATATTATTAGCTGTTGTTTATTTGCAAAGGTTATTCTCAAAAGGGATGCTAGACAAAAACGGCGTTTTCTACAGACAGCCTAGCATACGCTCTTCACTTGCGAGTGAAAAGAAAAGAAAACACCCTTCCCTATTGGTGTTAGAGTTTACCATGTCAGCCAATCAAAAAAATGATAAGGCAACATGTGACATTTGGTTGTTTAGGGAGAAGGGGAAGTTTTTAGGAGTGACACCCGCGACGGAAAGCGGGCGAGCGAAAGAAAGAGAGAGAGAGTTTTCATATGTGAGACATTAGTGACGTTTAGCGTGTTTGGAGGCTATAGTTAGTTTGTTGTGTAGTTATTGTTTTGTATTGTGTGTCGGTTAGACTGCTGAATTTCATATTTGATCTAAAAAAGCTGTCAAAGGCAGATTCCAGTGTAAACGCTGTTCCCACATAGAAAACTGGACTGTTGCACCTCCAGTTGTCAGACCTGCAGGGTTTAGGCCTGTGGTGTTCTCCTCTGTCTTATACTGAACACAAACTACATTTTTTGGACTGGCACAAATAATTTGTGTGCCTTCTTATTTGATGCAGCACACCTGATTGTTCTGTAAATAGATTTAAATGGTTATATAAAAAACGCCTGAGGCCTTGGCTGCATTTTTAGGTAAATAGTACCATATAACTTTGTTGTTTGCAAAACTTGTGCATAATTTTTAGAAATGTACAATTTCTATTTGCATTTCAAGTTATGAAAATGATTCGTTAAACATGTAAAAAAATATAACTTTTTTCTACTCGGATTCTGAATTTTTGTCTGAATTTAGATCAACTGTGCTAATATAGTATACCAAAATGAAAAAATAACTCAAATTTCAGATATTTGAGGTTGTGCTGTAAATAATGATACCAAACAAGGCAAGAAAAACATATTTTAAAAGTGAAATACAGAAGTAAAATCAAAAGTAGTCAAGAACGGCCAATTATACCCGGGACCCCAGAGGGTTAAAAAAAAAGACTTGAAAGGACTTGAAATTCAAAGTTTCGGACTTGGGACTTGACTTGAAAGTTGTCTGTCTTGACTTGCGACTTGACTCTGACTTGAGACTTGACTTGTGACTTGAGGATAAAGACTTGGGACTTACTTGAGACTTGCAAAACAATGACTTGGTCCCACCTCTGGTTAAGAGCAGTCTAAACTCTTAAGTTTGAGCTTTTGATTCACAGGGGTTACTCGTACATACACAGACCTCATTACTGAACATTTTAGACATGCTTAATATGAGCATCCACCACCGTAACAGCATGTTTATTACAGGAAATAAGGAAACACATAGGTCCCCTTCAAATTACTTAACTTTTACAGGCTCAAGTAGGATATTTTGGAGTAATCGTACAGTGTGTCATGATGAGAACAGTGCATATATATGTATTTATCCAACTTCTGGAGGGTTGGAGCCTGTTTAAGCTGTCAGCGTGGCAACACAATGCAAAGATAAAATTTTTACTTTCTCTACTTAAAAAAAAAAAAAAAAAAAAAGGATTTTAAGTCATTCAACATTTTGCAACAAGTGAATTTTGATGCACGTTTGTTTCAAGTGTTCACTGAAGCATTAAAAAGGGGTCAAACAATATTTTTTCGAGAATTTAAATGTGATTTGTGTGAATGCCAAACACGAAAAGCCATTTAACTGGGCTCCATGTGCCCTCTTTAGTGTTTAGCTTTATGTATAATAAAGGAACACAGAAAACAGAGTGGTTCCATTTTTGCAGCTTTATTACACAATCCCACTTTCCAAAAATGTTCGAACACTGCATAAAACAAAATAAAAACAAAAGCTACACATTTAAATTTTCTCTCTCTCTCGAGATATATATATATATATATATAAAAAGAGTACAAAGACAACATATTTAATGTTCAAACGGACACATATCATAGTTCAGAAAAGAAAATGCAACATTTTGAATTTGTCTCTAGGATTTGCAGGTCCGTGCTTTAAGTTTTTATTTTAAATTTTAAGCCACATCCCAACGTTTTTGGAAATGGGGCTGTTCAGCATCTGTCAAACAAGGCATCTCACCTCAAAATAAAAAAAAATAAAAAAAAAAAAAAAAAAAATAGAAGCACAGAAATGTGCCAGATTCTTATACCACAGACTCACAGTGGTAATGAGACAGATTTATATAACCATACACGACATCACGTGCCGGTACTGTGTGTACGCATTTACAGGTCAAGGAACGTCCAACAGGTCACCAGTGTTTAAAATCCGTCTCCCTCTTTATGGAGACTTATGAAACAAAGTCAGTTTTAAACATGACTTGAGACATATCCGGTCTTTTATACACAGGTGAGCGTTGCAGGCTCCTTGGAGATATTTTGCACAGAAAAAGAGATTAATGACAGAGAAAGATGCAGTTACTAAAGGTGGTGAGAGGCGCCGGTACTCTCCTCAGGAGCAGTCCATAAACCTCTGCCAGTCCGAGGCAAAGAGTCTCCGTACGAGCCCTCAGTCACTGGAATCACTCAAAGTATCTGACCACTCTGTCCATTGCGCTTTGCCCACAGGTGCACACACATTCCACATACGCTCTGCTTACAGTAACATAAACCTGGGATTTATAAGAGGTAGGGTTCGTCCCCAATGACACTCAAAAAAGCGCTTCCCCAAAGTCACACAAACAAAATAAAGACACACAAATAAGAAAAAAAAAATAGAAAAACAGAATAATATTACATTAAAAAAAAAAAAAAAAAGACTGCCAAGTTAATGTGAAACCAAAAACCATGAAGAAAAACTAAGTTGGTGAGATGTTCTTGGTCCAGGTACACTTGCAAGCCCTGCCAACAGTTTCTCTGCCTTAGCACCAGAGTGGTCTCTACTTCTTGTACGGTTTGTGTCAATTAAGCAGAGGCAGGGTGGACCTGTTTACTTAATACTTCAGGAGCCGATGTTTCTCGGGCCAAAGTGTAAAAACCCCACTTTCACCAAAAAAATAAAAAAAATATTTAAAAAAAGAAGGAAAAACTAGCAGGGAAATATCATCCCTCTTATTTGCTACACATGTAATACTGCCTTCCCACCTTCATGCAGACGTCAGTGCCGATGCTGAGCAATGATGTCAGCGTCGTGCATCTGCTCTGGCCAATAGGCTTCACAGTACTCCAGGATCTGTATTGCTGCACCTGTAGAGACTCATGATTTGAAGTCCTTTCGACATGCATGACAAGCATTATTAAAAAAAAAAAAAAAAAAAAACAAAGAAGAAGAAAAAGGAGGCATTGGGTTCTAATTTTTGATGCAAAAATAGATCCAGAAAAGAAGGAAAAAGGGCTGCATTAAAAAAAAAAAAAAAAAAAAATCCCATAAAATGTAGTTATTTGTTCTAAAAGTGAAATTATGTAGTGGAGCTGCACCACACTGACAGAAAAGACATTACTCATCTTTCTAGAAAATGTATGGCTGCAAGTTTCTCTTTAAAAAGAAACAAAAAAAGAAGAAGAAACTGAGCTTGATTTGGAGTTTGAAGTTTCTACAAGTCCTCGCTCTTAGTGCATCGCTCCTTTGTCATTTGCTTTGTTTTACAAAAATATTTTGGCAGCTTCTTGATCTTTGATGATGCCCACTTTTTGTCATAGCACCTGAGCTGCAGAGGCCTGCAACACTTACAGACTGTGCTGTGAAAAAAGGAGAGGCTAGCTCTGCTGCTTAAGTGACTTTAAAAATCCTGTAGCGTTTCCAAGCTTTTAGAAATGCAATACATTAGTCTTTCAGCTGAACAGATTTGGCTTAAAAATATTCTGGGCAGATCGTTTGCTGGATAATAAATAACACCCATAAACGGATAGCTTTTATCAGGTATAAGATTGTCAGAGTTGAGGAAAGTTCCGGCCAGCCTACGCATGTCGCTCTGCTGGCTGTTGTCTGGTGCTAACACTGCTGCGCCTGCATACTTTGAGTACTCAGGTCCAGGGCGAGCAGTGACATTAAAAACTCATTCAAAATACAAAAAGTGCCAATCCCCGCCCACTGACCTTCATCATCCAATAAGAATCCCCACTATTCTACTATTCCTAACAAGAAAATGATGTGGATCCTGGGCTTTGAAGTTTTTTTTGTCATTTTCCGTTTTTGTTTTTTTTTTTGTTTTTAAATGGGATCATGTGGTGAGTCAGGAATAAACAAACAAAATTGGGCAGAAGAAACTTCTAACAGCAAAGCCCGGCTGATTCTGACAGCTTGACACTTAGAATAATAATAATTAAAAAAAAACATTTAAAAACCTTACATATTTAAAAGTAGTATCTCTCAGTCATTAGCTTTAGTTTTGTACTGTGCTCTGCATTTAACAGAGAAATAAATAAAAAAATAGAGACAAGTCTTTTCAAAGAATGTGTGTGAGAGAGATGGAAAAAGTGACTTGCTGTATGGTGGTCTTTCACACAAAAACCCCCATACAGCACTACTGCCTCCTATTGGGGCGCATTAGGAACTGGACCACAGTAGCAGTCCAACACCCACACACACAAGCAGCGTACACCCTCCTAACCATCACACTCACAACACAAAGTTCTGCTTGTAGTGTGCATGTATGTGTTCTTCAGGATGGTCAGGCACACAGCTGTTTGTCACATCCATAGTGTCTATGTATGCACACGCCCTCTGCTGGCCGTTCAGGAGCCGGATTCCGGTTGAGGCTGAGGCTCCCCGGACTGGCTCTGGGTGTTCTGACCCTCTCGGCTCAGCTCCTCGCCCAGCTCACCCATGTCCATGTCGGGAAGATCCTCCTCGATGGGTGCCGCTGCCGCATCCTCGCAGTACACACACTCCTGAACACAAACACATGCCGTCGTTACCTTACAACATTTATAGATATACATTTGAATCCATTTTACGGTTATATTTTCAATTGTTTTGCTTCATTACATTTGTTTTGTCTCATTATTGGCTTGTCAGTTATCTGTAATGACTTTGAGCAGCATTAACCTGCATGAAAACTGCATGAAATCTTCCCTTTCAAGTTCATTTGCAGAAAATAGTGCACAACTATTGTGTTTTTGCAGAACACAAGTCATGTCATTTTTCATGTGTCAGGTGTACTTTTTCAAATTATTTGAAATGGGAGTGCTGTGTTTTTTAACACTACGCTAAAAGCGTGTTGAGAAACAGTGTCTGTCCCCCACCTTAACGTTGATGGCAGCAGGCAGGCCTCCCCTCCTCATCCAGGGGTGTTCCTCCACTAGCTCTCGTCGCTGGTCTGACGTAAAGTGAGGCTGGCTCTTCTGCATCTGCCTCAGCCTCTCCTTGTCTTCCCTCAAAACCCTTTGAATATCTCTGATGGTCGGAAAACACAAATACATTTGTGTGAACGATATTTAATGGAGTTAAAAGGTTAATACTTCATACAAGTGGTGAAGCTTAAAATATTTAATTCCACTTAGTGACTCACCTGGATGGCATTTGATATGTCATCATGACCTTGTCGTCAACGTTGGCCATCAGCAGCCAGAGGGGCTCCTGTAGGGCATACTTGATGAAATGCTCTCCCTCCCCTTGAGATGAGACTTTGTCCTGCGGCTTGCCGCCTTCAGACCCTCCCTCTCCCCTCATCTTGTTTTTAGACTTGGGGTCGTGCTCAAGAGAGTCGACACTGCCAAAGTATTTGCTGGTGTTGCTGCTCCCTGTTGGGGAAACAGAGACAGAGTCACAAAAAAATAAAAAACATGTATTTATGTGGAAACTCTTGTCAAACTTCAGTGTTCAACTACTGACCTGTTCTGCTGCCAGAGCCGCCGCTAGCTGAGGTACCACAGCCAATGCAGCCTGAGCCTAATCCCGAGCCCAGTCCAGAGCCTGACCCTGAGCCCATGGAGCCAGACGTGGCTGATCCGGTACCAGAGTGAGAGTCTTCCTGCTCCTGCAGCAAGATGTCCAGCAGGTCGCAGGATGATGAGTTCCCGTCACTGTGAGCCCTGTCTCCTGGAGACTCCACCTAAGACACAAGGTGGTGCACACATCAGAGATAATTAATTCCACACTCACTCTCCACTGGCACACTGTGACAAAGTTTGTGTTTAAGTGCTGGCACCTGTACAAGTTAGTAACTTCTTTTTGATTCACTGTGTTAGTATTTGTAAATGTCCTGTGACTCCTACCTGCTGTTGGCTATCAGACTTGGCTGCGCCTCCGTTCTTCTCCCCTGTTGTTCCCACTCCTACAGACGCTGTCGCCGCACTGCCACCCTGTCCTCCAGCAGAGGCTACTGTAGTGTCCTGACGCTCCACTGAGCGCTGCCCCTCCTCCATGCTCAGCAGATTGAGCTGCAGGGGCGAGCTACAGCGGGACTCAAACAGCGGCGGTGATGTGGGGGGCTCTCTCGCCCCAGAAGCAGGGGTTGAAGATCGTGACGCCGCACCCTCTCGAGGCTCCGCTGCAGGAGTCTTGGGAGGCTCGCTGGAGAGAGTGTAGGGGAAAGGTTGAGGTGGAAAGGGGGCTTGAGCCACAAACTGGGCCTGCATTGGGAAAGACGGCTGGGCGGTGAACGGCTGCTGAGTAGCGAAGGCGGCCTGAGCAGCCTGGAAAGGCTGCTGGGTAGTATAAGGGGTCTGGGCAGCTTGGAATGGCTGCTGGGGGGTGAAGGCAGTCTGCACAGGAAATGGCTGTTGACTGGTGAAGGGGGGTTGCGTCTGTATGGTGTAGGCTGGCTGAGGGGGCTGAAAGGGTTGCTGGGTAGCGAATGAAGGCTGCGGCTGGGCCTGCTCAGGGAAAAATGCTGGTCTCGGAGCAGCTCCTATTTGTCCTATTTGGGGGAAGAGGTAATTGGGTAGCACCAGAGCTACCACAGGTGTAACAATGGGTGCAGGAAACGGAGGGGCAGTAGGCGGGGCTTGGGTGCTCTGCCCCTCTCCAAATCCTGTAGAGAGAGAGGGGTCAGGTCGGGGAGCCTGAGCTGGAGCAGCAGGTGTTGGTGGGTAGAGCGGATATGCAGGCACCATGGTGGGGTAGGACACATTAAAAGCGGATTGCGATGCTTCTGACGGGGACCAAGAGGTCTGGTTGAGGCCCTGGAGAGGGGGCCGTGGTTTACGGTTTGACACAGCGCTATCAGATGAATCAGGATGCTTCATCCGTGGCTTCTTGGACTTCCTGTTGCGGTTACCCTTCTTGGCAGTAGTTTCTGGCCTAACGGTGCCTTGTTTAGCAGTGCCTCGTGGTCCAGGTGATTCTGAGATGAGGATATAGACGCAGAGGTCAGAACGCCATTTTTGTTGAGTTGGAGAATTAAAAAAAATTGCAAGTAGATGTGCACTGACTGGAGACCAGGAATTCAAGTATACTCGCCATAAGAACTGGGAATTTGGTAAAATCATCTTAAACAATTATATATATATGTGTTAACTTAATTACATTTACCACTGAAGAACATTTAAATGTAGAATCAACCATGGTGCGAGTCCTCCAAGAGATAAGAAAAAAAAGATAAATTTCAGTCTAAAGGTGAGCCTTATTTCCTCTTTGTAGAACTTTCTTTGTGTTTGGTAGCCTCAGTTATTAATCTTCTCCCACAAAGCAGAAAAGCTAACTGTGAAGCTTACATTACCTTCAACATTGGGTGGACCTCTGTGCTTGTGCAGGTATGTGGAACAGTCCCTCTGGAAGCTCCTGGAACTACGGAGCTCTCTGCATCGGTTCAGGAAGGCCTGCTCCTCTTTCTGGGTATGTGCTGCCAGCACCTGCTTGGTCAGGCCCAGCCTCTTGTAGGCCTCCTTTTCTTGGCTGGGTGGAGACACCATACTGACAGGCAGCGCAGGGGGTGCTGGGCTCTCTGCAACATCTTCAATTATCTCTGTACAAAGCAGTGCCATAAACATCAGTCACATAAAGTCATTAAAACACGGATAATGACAGTCCTGCTGTGTTCTTGTGGACACAGAAACTCACCAGACTCTGGCTGAGGTTTCTTGTCTCCCACATGTACGATGGTGCTGCTATAGCTGCACTGAGAAGTGATGGACACCACACTCTCAGCCTTACTGGGCAGAGTGAGGGGTGCCAGGGGGCCTCCCACCACAGCAGCTGCCCCAGATGGAGGCTTCTTTAGTGCTTTCATGTTTGACAGGCCTGACTGAGAATCCAACATCAAGGGATCTAAATGAGAAAGATTTTGTTATTGCTGAGCCAGTACCTTAGACTGAGTTTGTGTGCACAGATGGCACAGATGCATGATTACTACATGCCTGCATTTGTATCCTGAGGGACTTGCATGCCATCCTCTGAGCCCTTCTTGTCATTATCAGAGTTGGAGGAGGTGGTGTTTGAGGAGAACTGGTATTTTCTTTTCACTGTGATGGGTATATTACAACTCTCCAGATACCTAGGAAACAAGAAGGAGTGTTAAATGAGAGAGCTTTGATATTGTGCAAACAGAGCATGATCTCTCTGCCTTTGCACAGGGATTACTGTGCAAATGACTTCATCCATCAAATCTATGCCTGACCTGATGACACTATCCAGGCAGCTAATCTGCTGGTAGGAGCACACAGTCTGGTCTTTGTAGGTAAAGTCCTCCATGCTGGCTGCAGTACTGTCTCTGGCCTGCAGAGGGAGCGCCGAGTCTTTTGGACGCACAGTTGAACATCTTTGAGCTGCCAATGCTAAAGAGAAGCGGAGATAATATGAGAAACACACACGAGAAGACAGGCAGGAGAACTAAAAGACATTTTGCATGTGTTTTGCTTTTTGCACCGATGTACTTAAATGAATAATCACTTTGTTTATTTTGAAATTAATAGCTGCCAACTGGACTCACTCTCAGAGGTCTTCTTCTGCTCATGTTTGGGGAGAGACGGTGACGGCGTGGGAGATGGGGAATGCAGGCTGATCTGAGGGTCCTGATTCCTGAGCATGTGGACACCTTTACAGACCTCCTGGAAAGTCCTGGCGGGCTTGGTCTTGCCCGTGTCCTCTGCTGTGTTCCCTGCTGTAATGTTCCCATTGCTTTCACTGGATGAGCTGATGCTCACCAGCTGCTCGTGGGAGCCATTGCTGCCATGGCTACCATAACCACTGGAGCCCATGTTGTGGACCGGCTGCAAAAAGAGTGGCTGTTAGAGGAGCTGTCAAATGCCTCGTGTGTGTGTAAAAGTGAACCGTGTGCGTGTGTGTGCATACTTGAAGAAGCAGCCGGTGAATCTGTTCACTGATTTCCTGGACGTCTGAATCCATGATCTTCCCTCCATGGAAAGCCGGTGCTGCAAAAACATCTTCGTTCACAGGACCCCTGAAACACGCAGACATACAGCTGTCACCTAATGTCCTCATAAATACAGATGTCCAAAAAACAACAAAAAGCCTCACCATAGTGGGAGTACTCACATGCGCACTTTGTGCCTGCCAATGACGAAAGAGACCTTGCGGCTCCAGGGATTGACAAAGCTGGACCAGCTGGTGTCGATGGTGATGTACTCTCCGTTTCTTGCACAGAAACGTATTGAAGAATGATCGAACGGCTGACCAGCGTACTGCAGAACTGTTGGTAACAGAAGGTAAAGCGTGAGTGGAAGAGCTGAGAGTATAAGAACGCAGTGAGACAGTCCAGGTATGAATGCAAATTGTTTGTACTTTTGCGATGTATAGCCAGCATTAAGGGTCGGTCGTTTGGGTGTAGGTTGAGCAGCACGGGGGTCCCTATCAGGTCCTGAGGGAGGTACCCCAATAAAGGCACAGCCCTATGGGGAAAACAGTAATTACTTTAGTAGAAAACAGGGCAGCAGGGTGACTTCACACATGGCACCACTGTAAGGATTATGGAAGGATTCAGTCCACTCACCTCTCATCAACATCCTGGAACACACAGTTAGGGGTGTGTGTCGTGGTGAAAATACGCTTGTCTGAAGGTATTCTGGGAGCTAGGTGTGAGAAGGGAAGGAAAAAAAAATGCCAGTAAGCAAAATGATTGTACACTAATCCCCTGAAACATAAAATGGATGATAGCATCTCTTGGTTCACATTAAAAGGATTAAACTCACACTAGCTGGTTTTGAACTTTCAAAACATGAGCAACGGGATTGATCAGAAATAAACTAATTTGATTAAAAAAAAAAGAAAGAAAAGAAAAACAAAGAAAATAAAAACTATGAAACAGTGAACCCATTATTGAATCTTAAGCACTTTCTGGAGGCTGCGTTTGGTATTAAAAGGGACCTGGACCCTTGACCAACTAATGAGATTAATTAAAACCTAATTTAAAAATATGACACATAAAAAAATGTTAATCAGATTAAAATGGCATTGTAGAAAAATTTTAATGCCATTTCCTTGTTTTTCGGGTGATCAGTTTTTATAGTGGCGACAGTATTGGATGGATGATAATTTGTTTATAGAGATAAGGCTCAACATCTGTTCAAGTACATAACATGGATAAAAACAATAACTAAATAAAAATCCCATAAGCATCTTTCTCTGGACTTGGTACATTTCAGGCTGTCATCTCTGATTAACTATACCTTAGTTATACATTCTGTTGCATAGTATAACTAGTATAACCAGTATAACAGTTTTAGACACTATGGTGTCTAAAACTGTGCCAACTATGGTTCAACTTCTGAACGTATGAAACAAATGACATTTTCCATCTGATACATGTCAGAAGTAACTGGTAAACAAAATAAAACTGCATTCATTATTGGGTGATACACTTGAGTGCTTTATTAAAACAGTGCACAGTTCTCACCTTCATATCCAGAGTGCACCCTCTCAGCCAGCAGGAGGCAGCAGAACTGCTCCTCAGCCAGCTCAGTGTCCTGGACCTTCATCAGGTATGGAGTCATACGGAAAGGATAGTATTGGAGGTCTCCTTTGCGGTCCTTGCCACCACTAGAATGCAAACACACAATGTCAAGACCCTTTCATAATAACGAATGATGATTCTTTTTTGGCTTTCAAAATAGAAAAAATAATTTAAAAAATGAAAAATGAGCTAAAAGCTGAACATTAAGAGATCCTTTTACCAGTTTATCTACTAATCATGGAGTGTAATTACTGTAATTATTTAGTTAACTGTGGTTTTAGTCCTTAGCTCATTATTCCTTTCATAAAAACAACATTTGCGGTAGAAAACACTGCATTTTGTAGAAAAATTAACTCAAACTTAAAGGTACAATGCTCAGTCTAACTCTCTTCTGTCACACCAACAATCTTCTTTCTACATCCATGAACCTTTCTTTTGAATCTCCTGTTATTCATGTTCAGCATATTCCTCCTCTATGCGTGTCCAAACCAGCTCAAACTATATTATATAAATATACAACTTTAAAGTTTAAATGAGCAATAGCAGGTAACCCATCTGGCCACTAGATGGAGATGCAGTTCAAAAGCTCAAAGCTGCCGACTTCCTCCCTCCTCTCACTTTTCCCCTCTCCTACCCACCATCCCTCCTCTGACTCAGAGCTTGGACAGGAAACCGTGGATCAAAGCAGCGGCCGGCTGCTGTCACTCACCTGATGCGGCAAAAGAAGGATTTCTCCTGCATGCACTCCGTGGGAGATGACTCTGAATAAAAAGAAGAGGGGAAAAAGGTGGGATGAATAATTGAATTAGCATGAGTACTTCCCACTCAGCCATCTGTCAGTCATCAATATTCAAAATACTCTTCAGCAGACCTGAGAAGTTTGCCTCTCATGTAATAGATAAGAATGCCTCTCATAGATAAGAATGCAAGAGATGCAATTATACTACAAAAGTTAATAAAAAAGTCATTTTCGAGACAATTTAAAAAAAATTATAGACACTTATGAGTGGAAATGCTGGAATTCACTGGACTGATACCAGCTTCCAGTTATTAAAGTGGGAGTGCAATCAACTATAGAACATAAAAGTCCCTTTGGAGAAAATGTTTGAAAGATAATGCACAATTTGTAATCTCTGAAATGAGTTTTTAGTGGAATTTGTACGACTGCTGGACAGAAAATTAACATTACAGCCCAATAATTCACCAACTCTGGGATAAGAAGAATCTAAATGCAATGAAACATGTTTGCAATACAACCTGAAGGTGTACACATCATCAGTTAACACAGACCTTCTGACTGCCAAACATGCCACATTTGTTAGTGTCATACGTTTATTAATGTGTGATTGAGAACGCTAATGAAATATGTGCTATGCGTGTATGAACATGAGTATGTGGAGGAAAAACGTCCATGTGCAGGTGGTGCATGTGTTTCATGTGGGTTTTCCGCATGACCCTATTTTGGAAATTTTACCATCCGTGTCTTTTGTGTGTTTGTGCAGCTCAAACCTGCACTCGTCATCCTTACCTGCTCCTGTGCACATGCTCCATGAGGGCAGGCGGTATGGTGTGGTGAAGCTGTAGAACACGCTGACATCCTGAGGAGTCAAGAACTCCACAAACTTGGCATTGTCGAACACTTCCCGCTTGCAGTTCAAGATGGATGCTGCCTGGTCAGAGATGTAAACAATCTTCCCCGTGATGAGAGACACTGCTACAGCGAATATATCCTAAAGGCAAAAACAAAAGGATATTAATCAATCATTTAGGATTATTCTCACTTTACAAAAATGTCAAAGAATTCTATGGCATACATTTTTAAAAGTTAAAGTTTCTAACAAATTGTACTGCACTGTACAATTTGTTTTTTAATAAGTCTGATCAAATCGCAACACAACTTGTTTTAGTTTTTTTTTTTTTTCTTTAAAAACAACATTCAAATCAGTCCACTGGCTAAGACAAATACAAACATTTGGTACACAAATCAGTGATTTCTCAATATTTTAAATACCTGATTTTCTTTGTACTTCATGAGCACAATTAGAAGTACCTTAGACCAAATGTCCACAATGACCAAATTAGGTAGTTCTAGCCCTCTCAGAAGATTTAAAAACACATCTTCAAACTGACTACTACTAGTACTACAACAGATCGGCTGATCCTTGTCATCCACCCATTGTATTCTTTATCTTACGTCTGTTATTCTTTTTTTCTACATCAACTTCAAGAATCAATAAACAATAAAGTGTGTTATTTTTCTTTTTTATAAAAGAAAAGGAGAAATCTCTGCCTATTCTGGCTTCCGTCTTCGATGTTATAATTAGGTTTCTTGAGACAGACTTTCTCCTGCTTTTGTTGCCTTAACAGTGCAGGGAAATGGGAGTTGTGGTGGTATCCAAATAAAACTGTAAGATTGTAGGTAGTGAGCCTAGAGTCTTAGGCTCACTACCTACGAGTCTATGAATGCATCTGATGTACTAACATACATACATGCACAGCTGTAAGTACAAAATTGACTACTACACATGTGTTCTGAATGTGAAAGTGGTTTTCCATGTGAACTTTGTTCGTGCGCAGGGTAAGACACACACAGATACACGAATAAAAGTGTTGGGCCACAACTCTTAATCCGTAAATTCAGGTGTTTTCAGTCTCATGGCTACGAGTATATATAATCAAGCATCTAGTTATGCAGTTATGCAACTAGATCTTCCTGAATTTGAGTCTGGCTGAGTGTTACTGGACTAGGATGCCACTGTTGTAACAAGTCAGCTTGTTAAATGTCTTCCCTCTAAAGATCTTCCATGATCAGCTGTAAGTGGTATTACTGCAATGGGCGAGTCACAGCATATCAGCCAGAAAGCAGTAGACCACATAAAGTTAGAGAGCTGTATTGACTGTAAGTGCTGAGGTGCATAGTGCAAAAGTAAAAGCCGTCAACAATGTGCTGATTCCATAACTGCAGACTTCCATAACTGCTCTGGTATGAACATCAGCACACAAACTGTGGTCCAAGAGCTTCATGCACAAGCTTTTATGGCTGAGCAGCTGCATGCAAACTTTACATCAACAAGCACAAACTCAACCGTTGGATGGAGCGGTGTAGAAAGTGAGTGATAAATTGCACCTCTCTATCCTGCAGTCTGACACACGAACCTGGATTTTTCAATTACCAGGAAAAAGCGACCGGGTTGACTGCATGGTTTCAACCGTAAGGTTTAGTGAAAAAACTTTGACTGGTCTGCACAAAGCCCTGACCTGAACCCCATCTAACATCTATGGGAAGAACTAGAAATTGCAAGTTGGATCCAATATTGCTATCTAACCTCACAAAGGCACTTCTGGATGAATGGGGAAAAAATTATAGCTTCTCTGCTAACAAGTTAAAAAAAATTCTAAGTCTTTAAAAGACAAAGACTGGTTTAGCTGTTTATCCTTTAAGATGTGAAAAAAGAGCGGTGGTACTTACTGTGTTTTTAAGGGTGTATTCCGAGGTGATGCTGTTGATTTCCTCAATGGTGTAAGATGTTACATCAAACCCTGGTGGCTGACTGTCGTTAATCATCAGCATCTGGTAGTACTCCTCATTGGCTGCAACCAAGACAATATGGATAAGTGCACACATCAGATAAAAGTTTATTTTAATTATGTAAGTAGGTATAATATTCAATTCAATTCAATTCAATTTCAATTCAATTTTATTTATATAGCGCCAAATCACAACAAAAGTCACCTCAAGGATAATATCAGCCATACAACATGAAAACACAGATGAAAACAATGCACATGAGGCAAGTCTTACCTTTCACCTGTTTGATACAGCGCAGTGCATACTTGAGCGTATTGACAGTGCTCGACTTGCCCTTGCTCCTTTTTTCTGACGGCAAGTGCATCTTCAGCTCCTTGAGCGTCTTGAAGAGCTCCTTCTGTGTCTTAGCTTTGGCTGACTGTTCGCTGCTGCAGGACCCAAATGAGACAGAGACACGTGTGTCAAAATGACAAGATCTCACCATTGATGTCACACTCGGCTTTCCAGCAAAGGAAGCAGAACAGGAGGGGAACGTACTGACAAGGGGTTCTAGACCTTTCTGCTCACATTTCTAATTGTTGCTGCATTAAATACCAGTAAATCTGGGCTGGGCTTTTTTTCAGAAGTGTACTAACCTGCAGCCACTGGTTGATGGGTTGTCCTGCTCGGAGCTCACCAGACTGAAAGCGTTGGAGCTGCTTGGCGGGGAGGGGCTATGAGAGTTTGAGCTGGAATCACAAGGACAATGTCATGTTATGAACAAAGGTGTGCAGGAAACCCAGAAAACACATAACAAAAATGAAGAGCAAACATTTTAAGTGATTCAAGAATTTGATGCTATAGGCTGTTCTTAGAGTTGCAGTCATATGAGCTACTCTTTTTTTAAATATGGGGAGGACAAATAAAGAAAGTGAACAAGTGTTAAGTGTAATTAACCAATTATAACCATGTGTGCTTTTCAAGTCACATGAAAATTAATATTTAAAAAGAAAATGTCAAGATGTCCTTAATTCATTTAGTTACCTCTGAGGCAAATACTAAACCTTGACAAGAAGACTACTAGGATAATGTATAGTGGAAAAGAAGAAAGGAAAAAAACGAAGCATTCAAGAAACGCAAAGTGCAATGGAAAATTCTGTGGGCGGTTAAACAACCAGGTCAAGCCACCCACCAAAAGCTTTTTTTGAACAAGTTATAAACTGACTTTTGACATAGACTTTTTACAAACGTGCATTGTAGTCACTTTTATTTCTCTTGGATGTTTGCCTCAAATTTAAATCGTGACACAAAGGTTCACAAAGTTTGTTCTCAAATGTGATAAAGTCCTATTTTGAAACAGAGTATGAAGAGTATGCCAAACGGATGTGGTTCTGTGGACGTAGTACAGTCGATGCACAGACAGTATAAAAGATGGATGCAGTTACCGGGATGTCATCCACTGGTTTCTGATGTACCATTTAATCTCTTAAGTCTCAAGATTAGCACTTTCACCTTTGCCATCTTCTTTTTCTTTTTAAATTTTAGATGACATGAAATTCGTCACTGAAGCAATAAACTCATTAAGAAGGACATTAAGTTAGAAAGACATTTTCTCATATACCTCTAAGGAATAGCGCTTCTAAGCAAGCCCTATTATGAATCCCAAGTTCAATCTATCAGAGTCAGTGGAAAGAAGGAAACACAGTATTCGGTGTTGAGTCTAATCAAGATGAGGAGTCACTGTTGCAAGTATAGCTGACAAGTGCTTCCAGTATTTTTTCCCCCCTTGTGGATGTAAATGGAGATGGAGAAAGCATCAGCATTGGTTATGTAACAACAACCTTCACCAAGTGTGCCATTTTCTTCAAACAAGACTAATATTTAAAGGATTATATCTCAGAATCCCATATGGTTAATCAAAAAAAGATGAGGCCACCAGAAAACTATAAGTGGGAACCGAATTGAAATCAAATTTAATGACATGTAATTATCAGGTCCAATAATGTGAGTGTGAGCTGAGTATTTTACACCCTGATGAGTATGGGAATTAGTGAAATGTCAATAGACTTGAGAGAGTCTGAATGATATTCACTTTTCCTGCAGTTTCTCTTCTTAAAAAACAAACAAACCCCAAAACAAAACACTATGATATGAACTATACAGACACTTATTGTCACTTTTGATTAGTCATGATTAGGAATAAAACACCAATTCCCAGCTTGCTTTCCTGCAGCTTAAGCAGTCTATTGGACTGTAGCAGTGACTCAGCCCAGCAAAACCCAAACTGCCCTTCAATGACTTTAATGAACCTTACTTCCGTGACCCAGTTGGTCCGCTCCCCCACCGTGGTGGGGGGAAAAAAAAAAAAAAAACAACAAAAACAAACTTCATTTATCACGATTCAGTGATTTCAATGAGTTCTCACCTCTTGTTGCTCCCCGAGGACTCCATGAGAGCGGAATCCTTGCCATTGCCATTTGAGCTGCCCACCGACTCGTTGCCGTGGGACTCATTGCCGTGCGACTCGTTGCCATGGGATTCTGTCCCGCTCCCGCTCGAGCCACTGCCACCCATCTCCACATCCTCGTGCAAAGGTGGGCGCGGTCTCTTCCTGTCATCATGCGGGGACCCCAGTGAGGCCGGGTGCTCATGGCTGCTGTCGCTCCCTTCGGAGGCCAATCCTAACTCTGGTTCGAGTTCGACCCCATCTTGCCCGCCACAACCCTCACTGTAGCTGGCCATGCGGTGAAGCTGGCTAACGGAGCTGCAGGGAGTGCCCTGCGCTTCCTCCACGTGCAAGCCTGCCCTTTCCCGGTTCCGTTCACGCCCGTCCAGGGTTGAGTACAGGTAGTGCTTTGGATCACTATCCTCAGACATGGGACAGGTTAGTGATGGAAGATTAAGTTACCTTCCACATGGCAATGCCACAAAGTTGATGGCACTGGAGCATAAATGGGGTTGTCGTCTCAGGAGTGGAAATGCAGTCTGAAGAAGAGGAAAACAAACAAGACAAAAAAAAAAAAAAGAAACAGGTGAAATTACTCATACCAACACTTTACAGCACAGTGCACTTCTAATGATAGAAAATCAATAGCAGAAGGAACACAACTCTAATATTAGAAGCAATCAATGTGGATTAAATCAAAGTACAGTAGCCATGACTTTGATCTGATCAACCTGTGTGGCCTCACATCTCCACATTTTCAAAAGTCAACCATAAATAAAAAGGGCACCGCAGCACAGATAAAATGATCTTGCTGTTACACAAACACTAACACACAGTCACACCAAAGGAGCTGCCATGCATCTTTCAAAAGGTTTGCACAGTAAATAGGCCAGTCGTTTGCCCTTTCCAGGTAGACATCAGTCCCAGACCAGCTTAATCTGGTTCAGTTTTTCTAAAGTGCTTCTTCAAATAAAAGGTGAGTCTACAGAGATGAAACACAGCTCTGCTGACACAGTACAAACAAAAACCTCCGCCGCCTGCACATAATCAGGACCAACTTGGATGTGAGAAGCAGAAACAAAACAAAAGCATGAAAATTGGGTTTTATTGTTCAAGTAGTCTCCTGTATGGATGGCTGCATCACAAATTACATGATGAAGCGGTAGGAGGAAAACCTGACAAGCAGTCTTTAAGAGAAACAGTCGTATCATTAATGTTAAAGATAAAAGGTCCCACACATACACATTAACTGTCCATATTAAAAATCAAAGATAGCCTTATGTAACACAGTACAGTGCCCGTGGATGCACAGTCCTTTTAGCAATTACCTTTATAAAAAACACATTATATTTCGTAATTATTTAAGTGAATATATATGGCCTGTGCTCTCATTCAAGTCAGTGTTAGAACTGACCTGGGCATTGTGTGGCCCCTAGAACACATTAGGCCCTTTAATTGTACCTGAGCAGCAGCTTTCTAACTTTCATTAGAAAGTTGCAGTTTCTTTCAAGCCGTCTGCAGAGCAGCATTCTTACTCACATTCCAACATTGAAGATGCTTCTCTTTGGATTTACCTTCATATGTGAACAAACATTCTCAGTGACAAAGTCCTTTGCATTTCCACCTCAGACATTGAACCTGATATTAATGCACTTTTTCAAGCCCAACACACACTCGAGAACCTGCAGATGAAGTCATTAAATTACAAGCAAAATAGCAATAGCACTTTATACTATATAATATTGAGCAAAACTAAGTTCAGCTTATTGGTGTGGCCCTCCAAAACAGTGGCAGTTTCTCATGTGACCCCTTGAGAAAACTAATTGTCCACTTCTGTGTTAGAAGTTCAGCCATGCTGTAAATAGAGACCTTTTTTCACTTGCTTCTGAAAAGCCGCAATTAGATAAGAGCCTTTAGAAGATCTTGGGGAGTAAAATCTGTCTCCAAACGACAAATACAAGATCCAGTTTTATCAGTTTTTATCCTCCTACACCCACCTCAGCAGTGGTTGGAGCTATTCGTGTCTCTTAAAGCTGAACAGGAAATACCGGCAACAGGTACTGAAGCCAAATCCAAACTATTTTACTGTTTTGCTGCTCTCCAGTGTCAGGTTGCAGCTATTTATGTAAGCGTGCACATTCAGCAGCCTGTCTATTCTTCTCTCTTTACATAAGCACTTTTACATAACTTCTCAAAGTTTTAGGAATATGTTCTTCACATTTTTTTTAAAACAAACCTAGAATATATATATATATATAAAAAAAAAAAAAAAAAAAAACACAACCCAGCAGACTTTCCAAAAACCCACTCCACTTAGAAAATGACCCACTCTTGTTTAAAGGAGGCAACAGCCAGGCGCTGTGAAGAGATGTTTTATTGGCTGCTGGAAATGACCAATCGGCAGAGAGCAAGGAGTTACAACTGGTTAGAATAATGTCACCCAAACAAAAAAGAGACCACAGCTTGTAATCATGGCAACAAACTATTTATTCCTATCATTATTATTATTTACGTTCTCTTTAAGGAAATAAGACCAGCATTTCCTAGAATTGTGTCCTCTAGCTACTTTCTATACATGTCAGCACATATCTCATAAAATCACAAGGGTAAATTTTGTTTACAATATATGAGCTAAAGTTAGTTTTATCGCTTAGATTATTTCACATGGGGAGCCTGAAGAGCTAATAATAAATGCACAAAAAGAGAAGAAAAAAAATTAGGTTAACAGACAAAAAAGTTTAAGTAGTTAAAGTATGTTTATGTAAATCATTCCCCACATGTGCTTATGTGGGAGCGGTACACTATGGATAAACTGAAGCTTTACTAAACTATAAATCGCACACAAACATGACCATATGTTAAGCACTGATCCCTGAAACTCGTGCAAACTGTCATAACACCAGCTTGCCTGTAGACATAACACAGAACAAACCATACATGAAACTGCTGAAGAAAATCTGACCACTATCCTGTACTTTAAAGTGTGTTCAAATTCAATGAAAGACCTTCAATGAAAGACCATGCAGTGCAGACGTGAGCTTACCAGCGACCCCCTTCCTCCATTAACATCGCAAGAAACACCAGCATCCAACAACATCCAAGCGCAAAATTACAACTTAAACCACCAGAAAGTCTTCCCAAACTCTCCGCATCACTGCCAAACACGTCGCTGAGCAGAATAATGACATAATGAAACTGAACTCCCTCTGCTTCCAGCTCAGCCCTCAACTAGAGGGCTCATACAGCCAGCACACTAGCACAGATCTCAGGCATTATACAACCCTGCTCCAGTCACATGGATTTGGCCATAGCGCAGCACAAAGCTATGGTAGCCTTGTTTCATAAAACCACATGGTTTGTCTTGTAAGCAGCTCCTCCTGAAGTGCACTTTTAACTGACATGCGAAACTGAAATCACATGAAGACCAATAAAGGCATAATGTTACACTTTTGACAGAAATAAACTCATCTGACAATCCACACAAAGTTAAAACAGGGGAAAACATGGCTTAACAAATATTACTGGGAGACAACATCAGTATAGATGTAAAAAGATGCTGCACATATGGTGGCAATTTGGCAAAACTTAGAATTTTTACATAACCCCCTACTGTTATGGCCCATCTCAATATGTAATAAAATGACATCAGACTGAGTGAGTTACATCACAGTGTATGCCACCAACTTAAGATATTACTTATTAATGATGACTGCTGACTTTAAGTTGACATCTGACATATAAGTTGTAAAAATTGTTAAAAGAAGACACTGGGGAAAAAAGAATTTGCTAGAATTAATTTTCTTTGATTGTTGTCACACACACAATTTTTTATTTTATTTTTTTACTGTAGCTGCATGTTGCCATGGTATAATCACTGTTTTGGCCTTGTGGGAAACTGCTTTGTAATATGAAAGCCACACGTTTGGGGTGAAAAATAATAAAACAGCTCAAGTGCCATTTTTAGGTTTCAAATAAATGCCTTTGAATAACATGCGCGGTATATATATATATATATAATTTTTTTTTTTATTTTTTTTTTGAATCTCTCAAAAATGTGCAAATGACAAACAATTGTAATTGTGTATGTGTGTGGAGTAGGCCTCTAACAAGACCTAAATAGTTTTGGGTAGAAATAATCTTAATCTGATTATTCTTCTTCCCCAGGTTTGTCAATCCAAACATTTAACAAACACTTTAAAAAAAAAATCTTATGTAAAGAAATTAAACCACTTCCTCCGGCCATAATTGTGCCAACAATTCAAAGCCATTTTGTAAAAGTGTTTCGAGTGCGAGCAGCTGAAAAGTAAAACCTGACGAAGAGCCTTTTTTATACGTCTAATATTACACTTCCTTGCATATGACATTTCTCACATAGATACCCTTACATTAGGTAATGTTTATATTAAAGGAAAAAACATTTAAAATGACCCCCCTTCCCCCATCTAACTCCCATTGACCTGCTATTCGAAATCCACACACACGTTGACCTGCAATCCAGTGCACGGTACACTGACACAGTTATGTAAAAGTAGCCGAATCGTTAAAAAGCCGCCACAAATCCACTGCGAGATGCCCGCAGACGATATATTTCACAAAAGGTAACAATTATCTACCTGTGTGACTGAACAGAAAAAATATAACCGGCATTTTTTGGTTTTAAAAGTACAATAAGTAGAGCAACCCGGGGTTCGCGCATGCGCAGACCGGATTTTTGTTATGCAACTTATTTTTTTCGCTCGTCAATCTTTTTGCTAAAACGAAAGGGCGCAAATGAAAGCAGACCAACCTGAGCAGTAGTTGGAAAAATCCTCTCTCCGGTGGTCTCCAGTGAGATGTAAAATCAAAAGCGACACGTTAAATTCATCCACTTATAACGTTCAGTATTCCTCAATGGGAGCAGAGCGTCAGACGGCTTGACACAGTAGCGAACGGATCCTCCCCGGTTCTCTCCCGCACAGGCCTACCAGCGAATCGCCGAGCCCGGCTCGCGACCTCAATTTAGACTCCTCCCTGTGCGTTTTCCGATTGGCTGGAAGCAAGGGGTTTCCATGGAGAACGTGACGGAACTGCGATAGCGGAAGCTCATTGGCCTAGAGTGCTGTCCGTCGTTTTATATAAACAAGGCTTTGACTGCACGTGGAATCTCATGTTGTGTGAGAGTGGGGCAGTTACGACTGCGTGAGTAGCAGAATCCACAACAACCTATCAAATGTTGAAATTACATAAATGCAAAAAATGCAAGAAGGAAACGAACAGGAACTGATGATGACAGAGAGAAAAAAAGTGTCACAGAAAATGAAAGTCAGTCTAAGTGTTAGAAACTCATTTCGGTAAAGTAAGTGCGAGTTATTGCGTGATTGCTGTTGAAAGCCTTGAAATGTTTCACCTGTGTGAAACATTTCAAGGCATCGATAATGCAATGAAAGTGTTTATCGAAGCAAAGGGTCAGGTCTGTGGTGGGGCAGCTAGACACATTTTCCATTCTTACTTGCGTCACATCTATTTCTATCCTTCAGTTGTGGCGAGTTTTTTCTTTCTTTCAGAGACCACAGATAAACTATGCCCACATATATTTGTTAGTTAACGTACAGATGTGTATCACATGTCATGCAAACAAACCAAAGCAACCTACATTTTAAAAACGGCCTTTACGTCTTGATTGCGCCATTATGCTTTGAAATAAAAGGTTTGCAGTCTTTTATTACTCCTTACATTTTTTCAATGGGATGATAAACGGGACCGTGCCAAGCTTATTCATCACTGTTTTTCTGGGACTGGACAGCACCTGCTGGATATTTTTTCCCACAAGCTGGCATGATAGCCACAACACCATATTTTCTCTTCTCTAGCCAAGATCCTCCACAGAGCAGTTTACCTGCGTAAGCAGGACTCTGAGCTTTGTAACTGCTTGTCAAGTGGCAGCCACCCACCCTGGCTCAGGTAGCAACACAGCATGCAAAAGCCTGCACTCCTTAGAACATGTGAGAATGAACACCCTCCTTCTCAGCCTACACTTTGTAAAGCCCCTTTTATGATATCACCCAGAGCCCAGCATGTGAGGCTCTCCTGTTGGCATGTTTGCTTTGTGTTTTTCTCAGGACATCTTTGGTTATAAGTATAGGTGTATCTGACTCTGACTCTCTGTATAATTAGACTGATTCATGGATCACCCCTCCTTTCACTCCTCCCTAAACTACGCACATTTGCTGGCAGTGGGAGCAGGCTTGGAGATCCTGGAGGTGGGTGGAAGTCCCTAAACAAGAGTGAATCATGCTGTGTATAGCTTCATCTGCTTTGACTGTGGTTCATGATTATCTAACCAGAAATCCTCTTCATTTATTGTCCCACATGTGAAACTACACAGTTCATATTAGCCATTTGTCTGCTTTAAATTTTTTTAAGATGTATATATTTGGATTCTTAAAGATATGGCTAATGAATAAGACAATAAAGTGAGGCTTGAAAAGTGTAGAACTTAACTGTTTTGCCCTGAAATATCTGTTTGGATGCAAATGTAATTTTGTATACAGTGATATCAGGGTGTAAAGGATGACACCACAGCAAACTTTCTAAAAACTGCAGTACCCCTAACTGCCACACGGGCTGGCTCCAAAAGCTATTAGCTCCACTAATCATATAATCTCACGTGAAAATGTCCAGTTTTACAGAATTTAAAAGCATTAAGCATTAGTTTACAGCTAGGCCATCGTACCTAATCCTCTTCTTCATGTACAGGTGGGGAACTCATCCAACTGCATCCATCATGCTGGGCATGGCTGTAACAAGCTATGAAGTCACAGAGGCCTGGATTTTGGACCCTTTTCAAAACAAGACAGGAAAGGCAGGAAAAAATGGCATGAATCAGTGGGTGACACTTTCAATGGCTTTTACTTTGAAAAGTTTATGGTACTCCTACAAAATTATGGCTTTGACTAGAGTCCCTCTTACTGGGTTTAGGGGGCTAAGCTGAAAACTAGGGAGGATGAAGTCCTTTCAAAATTTCTAGTTCTTATTGTGTTGCGACTCTAGTCCATAAGTCTCTTCAGAAGTGTTGCCATTTGTACTGATAGGTGCTACACCTGTTCAGTTCTGGACTTAAGTAGTTCAGTGTCCTGAACTGGACCTCTTCACTGTGTGCTTTTTGGAGCATTTCTAATAGAAGTATATGATAAACAGCGTGGCTTGCTGTGTGGTGCAACCTATCTAAAAGGTTTGTGCTTTAAATTTTGGTAAGAAAATCTACTATTTTATTAGTCTGATACTTGGCACCAATTTGTCTGTGTACTGAATTTATATAATTTATTAATGCAGCTTGCTAACATGGCTAGCTAGCCTTAGCTGATAACATAGCAAGCCACCATCCCATATAAATATGGTCACACATTTGTCTCCAAAAAAACTACCATGGTGGCAGGACAAAATGCTAATGTTGAGCCTCTAAATGCCCACAAACAGTAACATCGAAGTAGCTACATCTATAGTGGCTTGCAAAAGTATTCGGCCCCCTTGAACTTTCCCACATTTTGTCACATTACAGCCACAAACATGAATCAATTTTATTGGAATTCCACGTGAAAGACCAATACAAAGTGGTGTACACATGAGAAGTGGAACGAAAATCATACATGATTCCAAACATTTTTTAGAAATAAATAACTGAAAAGTGGGGTGTGTGTAATTATTCAGCCCCCTGAGTCAATACTTTGTAGAACCACCTTTTGCTGCAATTACAGCTGCCAGTCTTTTAGGGTATGTCTCTACCAGCTTTGCACATCTAGAGACTGAAATTCTTGCCCATTCTGCTTTGCAAAACAGCTCCACAACTGCCCTGTGACAGCCTCAGAAGTTGTCTAAGAGAATATTGGGAGTAACAACACCATGAAGTCCAAAGAACACACCAGACAGGTCAGGGATAAAGTTATTGAGAAATTTAAAGCAGGCTTAGGCTACAAAAACATTTCCCAAGCCTTGAACATCCCACGGAGCACTGTTCAAGCTATCATTCAGAAATGGAAGGAGTATGGCACGACTGTAAACCTACCAAGACAAGGCCGTCCACCTAAACTCACAGGCCGAACAAGGAGAGCGCTGATCAGAAATGCAGCCAAGAGGCCCATGGTGACTCTGGACGAGCTGCAGAGATCTACAGCTCAGGTGGGGGAATTTGTCCATAGGACAACTATTAGTCGTGCACTGCACAAAGTTGGCCTTTATGGAAGAGTCGCAAGAAGAAAGTCATTGTTAACAGAAAACCATAAGAAGTCCCGTTTGCAGTTTGCCACAAGCCATGTGGGGGACACAGCAAACATGTGGAAGAAGGTGCTCTGCTCAGATGAGACCAAAATGGAACTTTTTGGCCAAAATGCAAAACGCTATGTGTGGCAGAAAACTAACACTGCACATCACTCTGAACACCCCATCCCCACTGTCAAATATGGTGGTGGCAGCATCATGCTCTGGGGGTGCTTCTCTTCAGCAGGGACAGGGAAGCTGGTCAGAGTTGATGGGAAGATGGATGGAGCCAAATACAGGGCAATCTTGGAAGAAAACCTCATGGAGTCTGCAAAAGACTTGAGACTGGGGCAGAGGTTCACCTTCCAGCAGGACAACGACCCTAAACATAAAGCCAGGGCAACAATGGAATGGTTTAAAACAAAACATATCCATGTGTTAGAATGGCCCAGTCAAAGTCCAGATCTAAATCCAATCAAGAATCTGTGGCAAGATCTGAAAACTGCTGTTCACAAACGCTGTCCATCTAATCTGACTGAGCTGGAGCTGTTTTGCAAAGAACAATGGGCAAGAATTTCGGTCTCTAGATGTGCAAAGCTGGTAGAGACATACCCTAAAAGACTGGCAGCTGTAACTGCAGCAAAAGGTGGTTCTACAAAGTATTGACTCAGGGGGCTGAATAATTACACACACCCCACTTTGCAGTTATTTATTTGTAAAAAATGTTTGGAATCATGTATGATTTTCGTTCCACTTCTCACGTGTGCACCACTTTGTATTGGTCTTTCACGTGGAATTCCAATAAAATTGATTCATGTTTGTGGCTGTAATGTGACAAAATGTGGAAAAGTTCAAGGGGGCCAAATACTTTTGCAAGCCACTGTATGTGTAATATACAGTCTGTGGTGTAGTGTGAAGTCATCAGTGATGTAATACTAATTAGATTAATATGCAGCTGCTAATACAGATTTGTTCCTTACAAATAGGAGGAGAAAAAAGTCACTTGTTCATATTTTAAGTTGAAAATTTGAGCTTCATTCTATTTGCATTATATATAAATATATATATACACACACACTACCAGTCAAAAGTTTGGACACACCTTCTTTATTTTCATGACTGTTTGCACACTCTTGGCATTGGATGAGCTTCATTATGTAGTCACCTGAAGTGGTTTTCTAACGATTTTGAATAAATCCCCAACAGTGTCACCAGCAACTCCCCCCCATCACACCACCTCCTCCATGCTTCATGGTGGCCCATGCATGTAGAGTCCATCCATTCACTTTTTCTGCATCGCAAAAAGACGGGGGGTGTAACCAAAGATCTCAAATTTGGACTCATCAAACCAAAGCACAGATTTCCACCGGTCTAATGTCCATTCCTTATGTTTCTTGGCCCAGACAAATCTCTTGTGCTTGTTGCTTTTCCTTAGTAGTGCTTTCTTAGCAGCTATTTGAACATGGAGGTCTGATTCACGCAGTCTCCTCTGAACAGCTGATGTGTCTGCTACTGGAACTCTGTGTGGCATTTATCTGGGCTCTAATCTGAGGTGCTGTAAACTTGTGATTTGTGAGGTTGGTGACTTGGATGAATTTGTCCACATGTGAGCCAGTTTTGTTGTGGCGCTTGATGGTTTTTGTGACTGCACTTGGGGACACATTCAAAGTTTAAGCAATTTTCGGGACTGACTGACCTTCATTTCTCTTTATTTAGCTGATTAGTTCTTATAATAATATGAATTCTAACAGTTGTCAAACAGAGCTGTTGGCTGTGTACCAGCCTGACCCCAATAAGGCAAAAAATATCCACAAATGAACCCTGACAAGGCCCACCTGTGAAGTGAAAACCATTTTAGTACATAAGTAACAGGAAGCAGAGAGCTGATTGCTTCATCATCCAGAGGAAGAACACTTATTGCACTCTGCTGCAAACTGAACACGAGATGAAACTGTCTTTGAAAGTCAAATAAGAGCAGAACAGCTTTAGTTATTGGCAGCCAAAGCAACTGTTCTTTTTGTTGTTTTGTGGAAAAGGGTATGGGTGTTGGACACAAAGCAGATACAGGTATGTTATTTGCCCAAATTGTAGACAAAGTTTTGAAACTGTATATGCTTAAATAGAGTGATCTGGAAATTTGTTGAAGGTATATCCCATCAGTTTCTCTTTGGAGATTATCTTCCATTTTTACTTTATATCTTATGTTTTCAACAAGTATACACGATATCTGACACTGTGCCTACAGTCCCTACGACCAAAGCTTCTACAGGTTACTGTATTATGTAACTGCAGTAAAGAACAACACACGTACAGCAGATGAGTCACACAGAGCACTGATTGTAGCCTGAGTGAAAGGGAATCAATAATTGATGATTGCTGGAGGTAGTGACTTTGTTAGCATTGCCCACAGAGCAAAATAAAAATCAGTCCGTGAGTCATCCAAACAGCAATAAAGAGCATTTTTGTACCACTCAGACACAAAAGGAGCTTCATGGTGAGCAGGGTGGCATTTATAAAAATCCCTATTGTCCTCGAACTGTAGAGATAGGAGGTGAAAAACAGCACTACTGACATGTGCAAGTTTGATGGCTGAATTCTATTTAGCTGCTTTTGTTTTTCCACAACAAGAAGCCAAAAAAAAAAAAAAAAAAAAAAAAAATACAGCCTCAGAGGGTAATTTAACATTTAATTTCACTAGCGGAAATATTAATTTTTTAACTACGTGCAAATTTATGCATGCAGCCAGATCATTAAAGCCACCTATACCTAAATTAAGCTCGCCTGCCAGAAAAGCTCTCACTTTTCAAGGTATGTCCTTAAGACCTTGGAGTTGATCTGTTGGGTGAGTCACCAAGAAGTTAATGGCAGATAAGTTGAAAGGTGCAGTGAGACACTTCTGCAGATTACCAGTTCAATCTAATTGAGAGCTGGGGAATTTGGAAACTAAAGCAGCATTAACACAGTCATGTTCCTATAGCTGTTTTTGAACGTTTTATTCAGTGCAGTAAGGGCTATTTTCCTACTAAAACAAGTTTCTGCAGTGGACACGCACCAGCATGGGAACATGGGATGATTCATAATACACAAACTAGTCTACAAAAAGTTTCCTGTAGTTTTTGCAAGAGAGGCCATCACATTTTTGTAAAATTTCAAAGGGTTTGAAACCTTCTGCCCTTTTGACATGTTTCATTTAAATTAAAATAGAGGACAATATTAAATAGTAAGGGGGCTTACCATTTATGTACATACAACTCTCAGAAAAGAGGGAAACTTCTCTTATAACTAGACTCGCTCATTTCTGGATGTATACAAACTGGTTTGACTTTTATATTTTCTAGCAAAAATAGCTGTCGAAAATAGGCCTGTGTATATTTCTGGTTTAGAATCAAAAAGTTCTTGCCTCTTAGAAGAAGAAAAAAATCCATAGGCCTATGTAGGCGCAGAAATCACACAGCCCACATCGAGCAGCAGAATAGAAAAAGACCACAGACAGAAATGCAGCACAGTGGAAAATAAATTTAATAAAACTCCTATGAAAACAGAAACCAGCAAAACATTAAAAGCCTGTACATTTGACAATATCCAGTGTCTGAGACTTCTGAAGGCAGGTAGTGCAAAATGCAGCTGCATCACACATAAACCAGCAGGCAAAACCATTACAGGCTTGGGCCCGGGACCAATGTTTCATATGATTAGATATGGTTCATATACTGGGATATTGCACCAAAAAAAAAAAAAAAAAAAAAAAAAAAAAAATCCAAACAGACACAGATGCTGGTAGAGCACCATCTGTTGAAACAAGGAAATAGCTTTACATTGCAGTGTAATGTCCCTACTGATAAATCCCACCCACACAGGCCCAGACTCCGCCCACATCTGCTTATAAAACCCCGTTCAGAAATGCACTCCTTTCTATTAACCTGTGGGCACCTGAACAGGCCACCATCATGTCTGCTCACTTTACTGGAAAAGTTGAGATACCAGTCTCACCAGAAGCATTTGTGCATCATTATTAACACTTCAGTCACATGACATAACTGGGCTCGTCTTTTAAGCATCCTTGTGAGTTGCTCCGTCAGTAGAGAATGCCCTTAAATGATGAATTTCATGTTTGCCGGTCCAGAAGACACATCTTCCCCACTGGAGCCTGTGTGGGAGGGGTGGGGGCAGCTCACTCAGCAGTACCATGCAGCTTGTCTCACTGACAAGTCAGTCAGTAATGTTACTCATCCCATGTCTGAAAGGGGCTAAATACACTTAAATAGAGCGGCACATATCTGCACATTCGATGGAAACAGACTGTTAAAAATACAGTAGAAAAAAAATAAAGAAACTGCTAAACATTTTTTTCCTGTTTTGGTCCTACCATGTTAAAAGCATCAGTTATTTCTCAGTGTACTTGGTGGCTGTAATGCGTTGAATTCTTTAAAAAGGAGGACAATCTGGGGTAGTGGTAACTGGCAGGCAATAACACTTTGGCCAACAATGCTTTTGATTTGACAAAGAGACTACGCGCATTGTCAATTCAGAATAAAATAAACTAGACTAAACTGTTTAGTTTATTAAAAGACTATTTAAAATTTCTTATACATGCCTCTCTATAAACATTCCAGTGTTCAATGGTCCAAGTGAAGTGAGATTCAGACAGTGGACCAGTAGGCTCAGAGCATCTCTCGCATCAGTCCTTCTCTTTCATCATTTCCCTCACAAGTTGACTTTGTGGACTTGTACTCTGGCACATCCACATCCTGGGATAAATTCTTAAATGGCAGAGGAAAAAGAAATGTCCGAAACGATACAATCTTCCTGAATTTTCTTTTAGGCACACTGAGACGGGAAGCGAGTGTTAAGATGCACTTCCTGTGGCTGTGGTGCACACCATTTTAAGACACAGAGTCAGATGTTTTTTTTCTTGTCTATTTCATTCTGTCCTTTCTACACCCATCTCTTATCTCAGCTCTACTTAAAACAAGTTCAGGGGTGTGGGCACAATATGCACTCCGTCAGGGTCTGTTCAGGCAGAGTTCAAATCCATCTGACATAATTCAGCCACTCCTAAATTTTATTTTGTTAGCCAGTAGTTCAGCCTGTTTTGTGTGGAGTTTTGTCTGAGAAGGTTTAGCGTGGGCACAGTGGGTGCTTCAGTTCCCTTCCTTTGGCTGCGTGCTCCATCGGCTTTCGTGCCTGTGCAAAATCTGCAATGACGTTACCCACCATGATTCCACTGAAATGTCACAAGACCGTGAATGAAGATGGCTCACGGGGCACCGTGCCACTGTGATGCAAGGCGAGGAGGGATACAGCAAGTAAGGATGCAGAGTAGCTTAACTGAAGAATGTAGGGGGCAGGTTTTATTCGGTATGTACAGTACAGGAGGGGGCGACTGCTCAAGTTTTGGATATTCTGCTAGATTCCCTTCTTTAAATTAGGGTCTCTGTCACCCCGTCTCCTTGGCACATCCTGCCCCTTCCCTCACACTCTCACGTTCCCTCACTGCGTCCTCTTGGCACCTCTCCCCTAGCCTTTGAATGGTTACAGCTGCCCTAAGACCGGTTGTCTTTGGCCACATTGTGGGCCATCCAGTTGACTTTGGTTGTCCAGCTCTCTCTCAAGGCTTCATCAAACTTCTGGCGGAACTGCTTGAGGGCCTCCTCATCAGTTTTACCCAGAGCCAGAGAGTCCTGAAGAAGGGGCGGAAAGTAAGACAGGATAAGTCATGGGAGCAGGAGGATGAAGATGTAATCTCCCTGCATACATGCCGACACTCAGTTATTTAAAATGTTATAGATATGTGTTTTTGTAGAGTTCCAATTTGGAGAATATTAATATTTTTATAAAAAGATTCTACGCAAGACAAATCACCCCTATATGACTTTACTTATGACGACATAATGGTCGAAAAAAAGCAAGGTTTAGGAACAATGACTGAATTGCTGACACTGAAGAAATATGTTAGTATCAAGATTCTTACGAAGGTCCTGAAGCTATAAGCAGCTCTTTTTTTTTTAAGATGATTTATGGAAATTAAAATTAAAGGTAGGGGTCTAAAAAGAAAACAGGATGATAGGGATGCAAAGCTAAGCTAAAATATTTGGTTAATCTTTACAAAATACTGTTATGTTGGTGCATTCCACCACCACAACACTACATGCATACTGTAATAGAACTACAGTTTTTGTGCTCTCACTTGTGATTGTCATACCTTTAAGTACTGGATGTCTTTAACAGAGGTGAGCTCAGGTAGTCCAGCAGTCAGCATGAGGGCAAACAGTGTGATGAAGAGGTTGCCATTCTTCCTCAAGATTAAATAGGCCTCCTCACAGTACTGCCGGAAACTACAGGAGCACACAGAGACAAACACATGTTAGTTATTTTGGAACACAGTTTCAATTACTTATTTGCTTTCTAATGATGTCTATTGTATTTTCTTAAAAACAAATAAACAAAAAAACCCCAAAAACCATAAATCAGTCAGATTTTATCTGCACCAACGTGAAAGCAAAAGCTAAAAGAGAACATGCGAAAAGTACCATCCATTGAAACTCTCAATGGAGTTGTTAAGAGGTGGAAAAAGGCATGAGAAAAACTCAGCTCTGCTGTGGCTCTAAATCGCTTCCTTTTACAATTGTGAGATGGGGCTTTAGGGGATGATTCACTCTCCAATCAAGCCCCATCTTGCTTGAAGCGGATTATAAAGGTTTTTTTTCATTCCTAAAACTAATACAATGTTCCAAAATACATTTCAGTTTTCTAACAAAACTTTATGCACAGAATTTCTGAGTGCAGCACAGACTGCTGGCCACTGAACCCATTACAAAAATAACTGCTGTGCCCATTTGATTCAGGTTTTGTTTTGTTTTTTCCAGGAAATTGTAAATACAGACTATAACTGAGGAAAACAAAAAACAAAAAAAAGGAACAAAAACTCAGTTTGTATGCATGTTTTTTGTTTGTTTTTTTAAATGGCAGTTCACTTCATAACTATATTTGGGTTATTTGAGGTATAAAACAATGCTAAATGGTAAATGGACTTGTTCTTGTTCTACTCTACCTGAACACTCAAAGTGCTTCACACAACTTGCCTCATTCACACCAGCACTTTTTTCTATGCTTTTTTCAATTTAAGAGCTTTCTAGCCAACATACGCATGCATTCATGCTCTACCTCCTGAGCTACAACCACCCATGCTAACAAAGTACACATGGTGAAGTCAGTGATTGTGGTCCAGGGTTTTTGTTTACACTGTTTGTTGCTAGCAACACAAATGTGTCTGAGCTAAAGAGTGGGCCAACACGCTCTTCGTAACGTGACACACTTCCTTTTCACCATGCAGTGACTCGCTGCACTCATGACTTTGTCTCTGCTTGTAAGGAGAATTTTGAATCCACCTTTTTCCTTGCAGACTTTTCAAGGACGCAATCAGTTGCTCTTCTAGCTTTATTAAGAGGTTGCTGCATAATTTTTTTAAGCACACAAAGACCACAGAAAGACACCTCTTCTTGTGATCCAGAGGGAAATGATGATCTACGTGCCAACTGTCACATTTTGTGCACAGTGTGCCAGATATTAAACCACAACTGACGCAGCAATGCTCTGCTACTCCACTTTTCTTTTTACAGTATGCTTTGCTGAGCGATAAAGGTTATTTTCAAGCTCATGCTCACGTCACGCAGGATGTGCATCTCTGCGCTGCTCTTCACCAGCACCCTGCTGTACAGATTAGTTGTTGGATAACTTAGTTCAAATGTCACTTCAGCATACTGGGTCTTATGCATGCAGACATGTAGTAATTGTAATTAAACATTTAATGCCTTGGGTTGGTCTTTTAAGCTCTTCAGTAGTAATAAAGACATTTATATCATTGGTTCATTTTTTGCTCAATAATAGTAACTTCAGCTGCAGAAACATTTGATGTTTCACAGGACTTGCTTCTAGGCGTCTACCTTCTTGTGAGACAGTTACAAATGCAGATACGCATATAGGCCACAATAACAGATTACTATACCACACGGGTATTTCCACTTCACAAAATGAATCATCTACTTGTTCCACAACAGATCAGAACTTTGTAAACAACAGGGAGCAATAGCTTTGCTGGTATTGCCCCGTAATGCCTTTGCACACCACCGCCAACGTGCACTTCATTCTGCAAACACAATACATGCACCACTCCACGTGACTGACATGTCTGAGCTTAGGTATCATTATCACTGAGCAATAACTTAATGTAGTATCAAACCCATATTTTTCTTGACTTAGCAGCAGCTCTGCACAGGTTTCTTCTTTACGTTTTTTTCTTTCCTTCAGCAAAAAAGAAAGAACCAGCAACAGTTACCAGAGCAGCTTTTAGTTTACTAGAGAACATAATGCCTTACATGGATGTTTTCTATTATATTTGGATTCTCCAAATTTCATATAAAGGAAGAGTAAAAGTAGAAAGCTGTATGCCTTCACTGAGCACATTTCTGCTCAGTGACGCCTGCTGTTCACCGAGTCTCTACTGCCAACTGCTGGAGGGAGAAGGTACTGCACTGACACTCCTGAAGAAGCTGTAATGTCATTCCTATGGGGCTGTAACCATTTTTTTTTTTTTTTTAAGTTTGCAGATGGAATATCACTTCAGAGTTACTTAGAAATACAAATGGAAATTGAGCATTTTCTGTCATGAAATGTATGTAGCTTTTTCATAACATGATGAAGTCAGTTGCAATTTTCAGAATGGTAAAATAAAAAAAAAAAAAAAAAAAACCCCAAGAAACAACAACTTAACATTTTAGTCTACTATCAATTTACCTATCATACACTTGGGAGTTGCTAAAACCTTTTACTCAGCTCCATTATAGTAAGGGGATGTTTCTAGGTCTCTCTAAAACGCTGACTCTTGAATCCTCACCAAGAACAGGAAGGCTTATCACATCACTCAGTTCTCTGATCTTTACACAGACTTCTGTCAAAGAACGGATTTCAAAGCACCGAATAGCTTTGAGAGAAAATGCATTTCTGATCTGCCCCCAAAGTAAAAACAAAACTGGAGAACCAGTGTTCAAATACATGAAGTGTAAAAGCTGAACTCCTGTAGTTCTTTTAAAACTATTATGTTTTATCAAGTATTGAGCTACCTAGTTTCACCCACTAGACCTCAACTTAGGTTTCTGAGTATGACTGAACACGATGTTTCTGTAGAAAATTCTCTGTAATAGTTGTAGTTTGACCAGATTGTGTAGCCCGTTTGCGACATTTAAATGGACTGAAGAATGCTGTCTTAAATGCATGCTGCCAAAGTCCTTCTGTTGCTGCATCCCTTGTTCTGGCCGCCCCCGATTGTCCACACTATACTGCAACATTTATTCACTTCAGTTTTGTCTTTTAAAGAGTTACATTTAACTATGTAACTCCTGTATGAGTGCTAATAATAATACTACATTTCACCATGATGTACAGGGTGGGCCATTTATATGGATACACTGTAATAAAATGGGAATGGTTGGTGATATTAAAGTCCTGTTTGTGGCACCTTAGTATATGTCAGGGGGGCAAACTCCTCAAGATGGGTGGTGACCATGGTGGCCATTTAGAAGTCGGCCATCTTGGATACAACTTTTGTTTTTTCAATAGGAAGAGGGCCATGTGACACATCAAACTTATTGGTAATGTCACAAGAAAAACAATGGTGTGCTTGGTTTCAACGTAACTTTATTCTTTCATGAGTTATTTACAAGTTTCTCTTTGTTCACAGCCATTGACATGTCGAAGAGGTTAACACGTGAGGAGCGGATCGAAATTGTGTTGATATCTGGTGAACGCAGTAACCGGGTCATTGCAACAGATTTCAATGCAAGACCCCCTACGAGACCACCCATCTCCCATGCTACAGTTAGCAAACTGCTTGCTAAGTTTCGTGAAACTGGTTCAGTGTTGGATTTGCCAAAATGTGGACGCAAGAAAACTGTCACTAATGAAGAAACATCAGTGGCTGTCCTAGCTTCATTCAGCAAGAGCCCACAGCCTAGCACTCACCGCATGTCACTGGAGAGTGGCATTAGTCGAACATCCTTGGCGGATATTAGCTACTCACAAATGGCACCCTTACAAACTCCAGCTACTGCAGCATCTCAATGAGGATGACCCAGATCGGCGCACAGAATTTGCAGAATGGGCAAAACAAAAATTGGAACAGGACCCTCAGTTCACGCAGAAGATTTTGTTCAGTGATGAGGCAAACTTTTATGTGAGTGGTGAAGTTGACAAACAAAACCATCGTTATTGGTCTGACACTAACCCACATTGGATGGATCCCTCCAAGACTGTTGGAACAACAAAAGTGATGGTTTGGTGTGGTATATGGGGTACACCGATAGTGGGTCCATTCTTCATCAATGGAAACCTCAAGGCCACTGGATATTTGAAACTGCTACATGATGATGTGTTTCTCTCTTTATGCACTGAAGCTGGCACGTTCCCTGAGTTTTTCCAGCAAGATGGTGCACCACCACATTATGGGTGCCAGGTCCGAGCATTCCTAGATGAACAGTTTCCTGGAAAGCGGATTGGTCGTCGTGGGCCAGTTGAATGGCCCCCGAGGTCTCCCGATCTGACCCCCTTAGACTTTTATCTTTGGGGTCATCTGAAGGCAATTGTCTATGGTGTGAAGGTACGAGATGTGCAGCACCTGAAACTACGGATACTGGATGCCTGTGCTGGCATTTCTCCTGCGGTGTTGCTATCAGTGTGTGAAGAGTGGGAGAAGAGGGTTGCAACACAATGGGCGGCACATTGAACACATTTTATAAGTGGTCAGAAACTTGTAAATAACTCATGAAAGAATAAAGTTATGTTGAAACCAAGCACACCATTGTTTTTCTTGTGACATTACCAATAAGTTTGATGTGTCACATGGCCCTCTTCCTATTGAAAAAACAAAAGTTGTATCCAAGATGGCCGACTTCTAAATGGCCACCATGGTCACCACCCATCTTGAGGAGTTTGCCCCCTGACATATACTAATGTGCCACAAACAGGACTTTAATATCACCAACCATTCCCATGTTATTACGGTGTATCCATATAAATGGCCCACCGTGTAGTTTACAAAAGGCACTTCTGGTAGCAGTCTTGTTAAAGTGTGCCACACAAACTTTTGCTGGTTTATTATAAGTCCAAACAGAGTAAGCTATCAAATCTAAATGGATGTCAAATTAATCTTAACGATACAAAAACTTAACTGAATTGCAATAAATGGTTGAAGTTACAGTTTGAATCACTTACAGTGGTTTGTGTGAACAGAGGTGCCGGGGCTGGAGGTAAACAGCAAAGTGAAACAAACCTGCCAAACTTTTCTGTGTTTCCAGTCTTGCCCTGTTGTATGACGTGGATGAAGTCGTGTGTGAGGATAAATGGTACACGCTCCCTTTTGATGCCAAACTTGGACTTGAAGTTGCCCAGGATGTGACCGAAGTCTATGTGAAAGAGCTAAAAAACACACAAGGCCAATCAGTGAAGTCTGCGGAATGAGGAAAAACGAGGTGGAGAACGGAAAAAAAACTGTTTGTCTAACCTGTCCAGTGCTGCGGACCATGATGTTGTCACTGTGGCGATCTCCAATACCCAGGACATAAGTGGCTACACAGTAGCCTGCACATGACAGCGTGAACTCCTCGATGGCCCGGTCAAGAGCATCACTGTAAACGCACAATCACAAACAACACTTTTAAAATCATTTCTGAGCAAAACACAATGAAGGCTGTGGTCTTTTATTTGATCACCAGGCTCCAGCTTACCCAGAATTCCTCTCTTTGAGCCAGTTAAGCAAAGCATCCTTGTTGAATGCAGCAGCTGCTGCTACATTGCTGCTGGTCAGCTGGATGTTGGCGATTGTTTCTGCAGATGAGACGACCTCAATCAGCCCGGTGCGGTCGCCTGTTGCCAGGCAACCATATGGTACAATTCTGTATAGAGGGAGGAGAGCGTAACAACATAACATTGTGAGCATATCTGTCACGGACTATTTAGTGGGCAGCAGACACAGAGGATTGCTACTGGTTAAGAATATAATGCCATTTCTTCTTCTTATTTTCAGTTTATACATGGATTGAACCATGGACACTTGAAATATCTGAAGTAGTGACTTTTGTCCTCTAATGAAGTAATCCTCCGATCTTACTCAGTAATACATGTGTGACAGATTTTTGGGTAAGTAGGTAAATATAACAGTGTTTTTTTCAACTTTCTTTTTACACTCCAGTGTGGAACAACACTGGCGATAACATGACCAACCGCATAACAATGTTTTCACTTTAACTTCCTTCAGTTCCACAAGATGGCAGCAGGTCCTCATTTTGTGACGTGGACCTCCTTACAATGACCTCGTCACTGTTCTATTAAACACAGCGCCCTCCTAGTCTTTTAAACCTAATACTCTACACTCAGAGTAGGCTTAGGTTATAGATTTCATTAGCAGTTTGACAGACTTTAATGGAGACCAAATGTCTTAAAGGCGTTTCTTTCTCAGTTTAATTCGTAAATTAAAAAGCAAAGTAAATTTATAATAGAGACAGCTGACAAGGAAGATTGCATGTGATAAAATATCTCAGTTTTTTTATTATATCGTCCCTGTTTTTATTCCCAGTGTCCCACTGCTTTTGAACTGTGAACCCATGTCCCTGTAATCTGAAGCACTGGCCACAGGCTCAACTGTCAAAACACCCCCCTCCACTGCTTAGCTCCAGATGTGTGGGTCTATGTATAGACAGGGTTTTTGCAAAGTGTGAAGTGTGGATTTGATTAAAAGTTGTAACACAGATCTCGTGACTGTGCCTTTCAGAATTGCACAGAAAATGGAATTTCTGGGGTTGATGCAGCTTTTAGGGAGTAACCCCGTGTAACATATATGTACACAGCATGTTCAAGTAATTCTAAAGAAAAATGATGGGGTCATTTTTTAAATATTATTATCTATTAGCAACGGAATATATGGGTCAGGGTGTAGTACATGTGTGCATGTACACAACTGTGTATACATGTTTAGAAAATGAGGCCAGAGGTCTAATTAGCATGGGGAGATTAGCGCTCTCGAGAGATCCTCCCTCCCCACAGAGCACAGGAAGAAAAAAACAAATCTTGACAAGTCTGTCAGTCTAACACACACAAAAACTCACCTGAGGTCCAGATTTGCCTCCTTCCAGAGAAGGTCCATTAACCTCAAAATCTGGAGGGTCAACATGTCTTGTCTTAGGTCTAGGAAATAAAAGTCAAGATGAATACTGGGAAAGTGTCTCAGTTTGGGAAAAAAAAGCTAATATTTAGCCAGAAGGACGACTTTACTCCTTCCATTCCTTCCCCACTCCCTGCTTCTTTTTTCGACCTTTCCAAACCCCCCCTCCCCCCCTTCTCTGATCCCTACCGTCTCCATTCTTAAAGATGATTCCCAGGGTGTCTCCGCTCAGCAGCTTGTTGTTGTAAACAATCCAGAGGGGCTTCATCTTTGAGTCCATGTACCGACACTTCTCCACACTGTAGAGAGAAAAAAAAAGACCCATCAACTTCCTGTAAGAGCAAAGATTCTCACACTCTGGTTATAAATACATAAAAACTTGTGTAGTCTTACTTGATGTCAGACAGCAGGACACTGGGGTTTAGAGGGGAGTGAAGGTCTGACAGAGTCTCCGAGTATCCGCTCTGTCTTAAACATGTCATCATGGCCTCCTTGGTCAACATTGCTTCCTTGGTTTTACTACGAGTGTTCTTGATGGTTCCCAATTTAATCAGCTCATTGACTGACTTTAGCTTACTCAGGGCTTCCACCTGGAGTGTCAAGAGAAGAACCATGTTACAGAACCAAACATACAGGTTTGATTTAACCCTGTGAACAAAGTTCTGTTACTAAGAACTGATATCATTCTCCTGAAATAGACAATGTCAGCATTGTGTCACCACTCCGTATATGCTACCAAACAGGAAATTTGGCCAGATAAATGATAAGGAAGTCACAGGACGATTTGAGAAGAGACTGTCAAAACCAACAGTGTAGGGGCCAAAGGTCAGCAGGCAGGATGGGTGACAATGCTGGCACTGCGAGAGGCTAAAAATACCAGAGCTACCCCACAGCTGGACTTAATAATAGATCGGCACTAATCTGTCAGGTGTGTGCAGATTTTTCAAAGTAAAATTGCAGTTTCGAGCAATAAAACGTTTCTGCATATTTGAGTAACTGAAAACTGTTGATTTATTAATTCATTAAATCCTAATAATGACATATGTACATCATGTCTTGACTGCCTGAATTAACAGTTGCAATACTTTAAGATTTCTGCCTCCAGCAAGTTTTAAGATTTGCAAATGAAACGTGGGAGCCTAACACAAAGACATTTTTTGATAGTGTGAGAGAATAGGTGTGTGTGGGTGCGTTCAGCTTGCCTGTTTCTTTAGAACCTCAATATGAGGGATGTTGCTTCTACAATAGGCTTCTAGGATTAGGGCAAACTGGACTGAAACAGCTGGCATGTGGATCTCTGACCTGTAGAGGACAGCACAGAGGAGGAATGGACAAATGAGAAACATCTAGAGATTTCAAACATTCCCTCTCCTTCTCCCTTAATTTGAATATGTAACTGTTCAAAGCCTGCATGTTTATTTCCACAACACTCAATTGCCTCCACACACATGCGCGCACACACACAACCACACCCACCGTAGATGCCAGAAGAGGAAGTGTCCAATCTGGCGGTTTCTTTGAGCACGCTCTAACAGGAAATGAGTGAGGGCGCAGTCATAATAGGGCTCGTAACGTAACACCTGCACCAACTGTAGCAGGTACTGTGACAGTTCCTCATCACTGATGAGGGGAAAGAAGAAACGGGAAGACAGAAATTTAGAAAGACCGTTTTTCTAAACAGTAATGTAACCCAGTGTATGATTAACAGCATTTAAAACAGACCAAGTGTGTTTGTGGTCAGTTGATGTATATAGAAGAAGAAAAAAAGAAAAAAAAAAAAAAGCATACTTCATTGGAGTGTATAATAAATTTAATATATGACAGTGAAGTCTATGAAGTCTATTGCATTCCATAAAAGTGTGCAAGGATTTACCTCATGTCCTTTAGACAGCCCACAGCATACTCTCTGACATACTGGTCAGGATAGTTGAAGTCCAGCAGCTCCAGAGCATCTCTAGGACTCAGTTTGGGCCAAATCTGGAGCAGTGCCTGGAGCTGAGAGAGACAACCAACTTTAGAAACAAATATACTGACATTTAATCAGTTACATATGACGTGTGACCAAAAAGGACAACAGATGCTAAAGCTCCATTCTCCTGTTTGGAGCCATCTTCACTTCACTGCTGTTATATACACCGTAGAACTTCTGAAGTGCAGAACTCGTTTTCCATTTAAGTTCGAGGAAGCCAAATCTGGCAAGTGGCTTAGGTGGTGAGCAAGACTGGCCAAAAAAAAAAAAACACTCCCATGTTTCCTTAGCACACACTACAGTTGTGATCATTTCGTCTGAATATTAGAGCCGACACCCAACCTCGGAGGACAAATTTACGCTACACATAGCAATAGTGCAGAGATGGAGACGGATACATTTTACATCAGGTAATGCTTTTAGTTTTTAAATGGACCCATCACCCCCATGGGGTCACACATAATAAATATGCTAATAAATTCTACAGTAACAACAGTTATGATCACAATTTTTTTTCCTGTAAATACAGTTGAGTGGGAGTGACTTTATTATGATGCAGTTAATCATTTCAACAGTGATAATCTCGCCCCCAAGTAGAGAATCTATCACAGGCTTTTTGCTTAATCTGTGCCGTGACCGACGGCTCTCTGCTTCTCACGACAATGCTGGCAGCTGTGGGTTTATCATTAAGTGAGATTTTAGTTTCAAGGAGGACAGTTTAAATTCAGTGCAACTTGTCTGCACTCATAGATTTAGAGGTGTGACCACGTTTCATAGGGCCCTCTTAACACTGAACAAAATATCAGTGCTGTGCATTTTTGACACCAACCCGTATCATTTGTAGAGCTCAAACTAATATACATTGAGGGATACTATCACACATTTTATGTCAAAAGAAGTAAAAATGTGAGACTGACATAAGCCCAATTTATGAAATATGACCTTTTCTGAATTGTGTGGAATTGCACTGAATCAAACATAGTTTGCTTTTTAAAGAATCACTTTAAAACTTTGAAACAAGTGCTGACTTAATATCATCATATCCTCAGTAACACTTTTGTTTTTTTTTTTTTTTAAATACCAATGGATATGCTGCCTAACCTGGGCCATGTCCTCATGTTTGCTCCACTTGACAGAGAGTAGCAGCTTGGGCAGCGACTGGGGGAAAGTCTCACGACAATCTTGTCGTAGTGTCCAGATCAGATCCTTTTCATTTTCACAGAGCTGAGAGACCGGGTCACGCTCCATGATCTCCTTCAGCTCCATGTAGAATTTCTTAACACCACGACCCTGAGAGAGCAAAACGGTTCAGAAAAGAGAAAAGGTCAGCTGGGTTTGGGATTTTGAGATACAAAGGAGCAGAAAGGTGGACGTAAGGAATTCAGAGCATGTAGATGAACAACCGCATTTACTGTAAATAACCACATGAGGGCAGGAGAGCATTAAAGTAGTAACTTTCTCACCATCTTTGCAGTGTGCATGAGTGGCGGCCAACAACTAGCATTCATTTGTTTGTTAAAAACTTGTGTGTCTGAAAGTGTCTGATTCAACAAAGAGTGGCAGGATTTTAGTAGCTACAAAATGTAACCCAAGTCCTGACATTCACGTTCTTTACAGGTAAATAACAGCTGAGCTGTATAGCGCTCTATACTAATGTGTAACATGACACGCTGTAACAATGAAATTACAACTTTTAGTCAGCGATAATCTAGTTTCTCTCACGCATAGACTGCATATTTTAAAAAAAAGAAAAAAGAGACAGTGTTCAGGCATGCCCTCTAAGTAACAGCAGATTACGTAACTGGCTGTAACACACCCATGAGTGGGTTTTCAGTTGAGGGGCGGTAAGAGGAAAACGTACATTTAATCTGATTAACGTGCGTAGTTTTGTACTTTTGAAGAGGATTTGAATATTTTTGCAGCTACACCCTGCCAAAGTAATAACAATGGGTTTCCAAGGAAACTAGCAAACGGGTGCCTGTTGAGGTTATATTTGTATTGTGTGACTCTAAGAGTGTGTGAGGAGAGAGATGGGCATGCTGCATCATTTCTCACATTTCATGTAAGCCACCATGTAGCAATCACTACTGTGCTTTCAGCTTCGCTGCACTTTTATGTATTCTGAATGAATTCAATCATCTAAACACATTCACACACAGTCAACTCCTTTTTTGTATATGAACTCACAATGGACACACAGTCAGCGCTGACCATCTCTGCAGCTTTTTCCAGTATCTGCAAAAAAATAAAATAAAGAAAATGCATGAGTGAACACACACTGATACATCAGAGTGGATTAAGCAGGCCGAGCACATCCTGATCCTCTCATACTAACAGCTACCACTTCATCATAATCATTAGGTACCATTTTGAAGAGCACTAAGCCACTCCGCTGACAATTTCAACTAAACTCATGCTATCAAAAAAGCCTATATTCAGTTTTCCATTCGCAGATGAATAGTGTTTATCCATACATCACAAATCTAAGCTAATTGGTATGTTTTAAAAGGGCAAATGGGTATCATCTTATTAATTTGACTGAATATGACGATTGAATGCTGTGTGACCTTGTCGAAAGGAGGGAAGACGATGGGGTGTGAAGAGTACTCTGGGAAGTGGATGTGCAGTGCTGTAGCGTTCTCAGTGTACGGGTTGGTCTGAATGGTTCCTATGGGGTTCAGCATCTCTTCAAGTTCATCTAGGTAGGAGACACACACACACACGCATAGCTGATATGAATTTGCCCTTTAATTATTAAATTATACTGTGACTTTGTACGTGTCTATACCAGGAAATGATGACCAGCAGTGCAGGATGATATCTCCAGTCTTCAGCTGCCCTTTATAGTCAAACACCATGGTGTTGACCCAAGCTATGGGGTAGTGCTGGATCATACAATTAAATGCTAGTCAATATAAGATAGTTTGGGAAAAAAGGCACTTGTCTGATAATGTGCGTCCCTCCCACTCACCACTTTCCCCGCCTTGCGGATGGTCTGATACTTGTTGATGTGAGGATTTTTGGTGGACTTTTGCTTCTTAACCTTGTCCATCACGGCATAGATAGCAAAACAAAGGCGGGTCATGCGGGGCAGGTCACAAACGGAGATTTCAAACTCCAGTGTGTTGTCTTTCCACGTGTGCTCTGAGCGCCCGCTACTCTCGTTGCTAACTGCCGGCTTGCAGAGAAGCTCTGTGCCGTGGAAGAGCCCCGCCCTAACCTGGACCTGTGTAATGCAGGAAGGGTTGAATTTTACAATTACAAGCCAACCTGACAATGGCCATAGATGCAAACTTAGACAAAATATTTTTGCCAATTTGTGTGAAACTGGAAGAGACAGATGGCACAGGTGTGTTTGCAGGGTTTGTGCAGTGACAAACTAATAGGTACACACATGACTTTTTAATAGATGCAAACAAGAAGAGTTTACCTTGGCAGTTTCCTCTGCGTTCACCTTGCTGCCTTTCACAAGAACTATCCTAAAGGGCTTAGGCACGTCCCACACACACGTCTGTACTTGCTGCAGAGGAAAAGTGAGAGGAGGAAAAAAAACAAACAAAACTGAGGGACTGGCATAATGTACTGTGAAGATATACACACCCAAATGCTTAAAAACTAAATAAAAAAACAAAACAAAAACAGCAACAGTTCCAGACACAGGCACAAACAACAGGAAAGGTCAGGCAGGTCAGGCTGATGTCAAGCCAAGTGGATTTGTGAGGGTCAGCAAGTCAGCAGAACAAACAGGGTCACATGACACCTACAAACTATGAACAACGCAGCACACTTCCTGCCCGTCTCTTTGCTCCTATGTGATTAGACTGCTGTAATGTCGATGTGATTCCTTATCAGAAAAGATGGAAGTACGTTTGTTTGATTCTACTGTTGCAGGCAGAAACAGCTCCATGTCAAGTAAAGCATAATCACAAAAAAACCCAAAAACAAACAAAAAACACTCTATACTTCTGTTTTCTAATTATCAGTCAGCTTTCCAACAGCAGAGGATCCAATAACCACTTCCTTGCAAGAAAATAAAATCTCACTTCCTGTCTCAAATAGCCGCAATTCTACAGCAACCTTATTAAAGTCTGCCCAGTGTCCGTTTCTGTCTGCTTCCTCTATTGCACCATTCTTTTCTATGGTACTTTAAAGAACACTGACAAGACCGATATAATAAAGAAAAAGCACAGAAAATATGCAAAAGTCAACAAAACAAAAGAAGTCACTTTAAAAAGCTTTTAGACTAATTAGAACAACAAGAGGAAGTGATAGGAGATGTAATCATCATAGACCATGAACTCATTTATTTACAAGTGCCATGCACTCACACTCAAAATGATTTATATCTTAACTCAGTGGACAAAGAACTTTTTGGATCTATATCTGTCTGCATTTAATACAGTGGAAAGAGTTTCATCCATGAGTTTCCATTACCTGTGATGAACAGTGAGATTTAGCCATTTATATGACAAAGTTTGGAGATGCGTGGTAGCATCATACACTATGCAGTTTCGTACTCTGTGCTCTACTATTAGCCCTTAAACAGAGCAGCATTTAGTGCATTTTTGATGGCAGGTACCCCCCCCCCCCCCCCACACACACACACTTTTTTTCCCCAAAAACTCATCTTCACAATACTGTTAGTACACAATCATCATTGAGAACCACAACAACTACTGAAAAATCCTAATGCTTCTTAACTGTAGTTAAAACCCTGCCAGGTAAAAACTGCGCCATCAGTAAATAGAAAACCTTGATTACACTTTCCATATCAGCCCAGGTCCAAGTGACATACATTTCATCACAATCAAGGCTTCACAGATAACAAGCAAGGTGTTACAGCTGTTTAGTGAGAGCGTGATAACTGAGGTAGGAATTCTCTTGTTGTGATGTTGACAGAAAGAAAAAAAGTGCAACATTTGTTTTGATTAACAGACGTTTACAATCTTCAGCAAGAAGTGTTACAAAAAAGAAAAAATTATAACAAATTTAGAGCTGAGGCAATTAAAACTAATTCAAGTGAAATTAAATTACAGGTACAAGATATCACAGGGAATTGTGTTCTTGGAATAAATGTCACTTCATGATAGGACAAAAATCATGACACAAAATGATTGTGATAGTTCCTGTGCAGGGAGTGTATGCTATATGCAGTCAAAGTGAGAAATGGAAGGGCGGTGAAATGACTGGCTGTTAGTACTCCAGAGGAACAGAGATCTTAAATCAAGCAGGTACAAAGTATAAGGAAAGGTTATGGAGCCGTAGCTGTTCCTGCAGCGTTACATAATAAATTTAACGTGGCAATCCTTCATCAGATGACTCATGGTTGAAATATTTATCAACTTTCGAAACCACACATCACCGGGGCTTCAACAGTATCAGGCAATTAAAACCTCTAGGAGACTAGCTAATGAAGGCCAATGAAATTCAACCTGACATTTAAAATGTGGATACACATTGAGCTGTGATGTCGCTGTGCACCTGCAAGCGGTGTCAAGAAGCTGGCAATGATTTTCTGACAACGTGGCAAATGCTGGTAGTGCAGTACGGGCTGACACACTGCCTCATAAAAGAGACACCTGCCAAAAGTACTTGTTTACTTCCTAAACCTCCACACCTGTGCAGGTGAATCAACTAAAGTGTGGAACTTTTCTTATATTGGTGCGAGAGCAGCAAATGCTGGTGGATATCAAGTCACTGTAATCTAGTGCACATCAGAACGTTTTCTTACATTTTCAACCCCCTCTGTTTCCGTCCTCGAAAACAACATCAGCCGATTAGCAGACACACTCATAAAAATGGAAATTATATTGTTCACAGAGTCATGCATAATATTTGGACTAACCGTGGGAGCCCTTCTCTTAGGAGGTAGTGGTAAAGGTGGGTTGGAGGACTTGCGGCTAACCACAGCTCCAATGGCAGAGATTTCCTTGTCAAACATGGTCTTTACAGCGCTGGTGTGGACCAGGGTGAGGTGGGGAGTCTCCTTTGCCTGCAGGCATGAGCGAATGTACTGCGCACAAGACAGGACAGGAGATTTTAGCCATGTCATGTTAAAGCAGAAAAAGTGCTAAAGTCACTTAAGCTAATGAGCTAGAAACAGAGAGAATAAATGAGAAGTGAAATTTAATCTCTGTACAACTTGTCAGCAGACTTCAATGTAACACGGAAGACGACGTACAAACAATTTCAGATATTTCATTATTATCTTTAAAAAGCACATCATGCAGCCTACCCACATGGATCCAAACACGATTCAGATACATAAAAATTTGACTACTTCATCTTTGCACACACACGTTTACACTGCTGAACTAATAAAAACAGACCTAAGAAATCTATAAAACTAAATATTTCATGATTTCTACCTGGCAGTGTTTCCCAATCGAATTTCAGACTTAAAATAAAAACATTAAAAAAAAATATATCACAGACCAAGCAACCACTTCATTATACTTAACAGAAAAACAAGAACTTATGAGACAAAAGCTTTCACAAAGCATAAAATGTAAATACACATGCATATATTTTTTTCCTCACCTTATAACAGCTACCTGTGAGCTAATAAGGTAATATACAGTGGCTTGCAAAAGTATTCGGCCCCCTTGAACTTTTCCACATTTTGTCACATTACAGCCACAAACATGAATCAATTTTATTGGAATTCCACGTGAAAGACCAATACAAAGTGGTGTACACATGAGAAGTGGAACGAAAATCATACATGATTCCAAACATTTTTTACAAATAAATAACTGAAAAGTGGGGTGTGCGTAATTATTCAGCCCCCTGAGTCAATACTTTGTAGAACCACCTTTTGCTGCAATTACAGCTGCCAGTCTTTTAGGGTATGTCTCTACCAGCTTTGCACATCTACAGACTGAAATTCTTGCCCATTCTTCTTTGCAAAACAGCTCCAGCTCAGTCAGATTAGATGAACAGCGTTTGTGAACAGCAGTTTTCAGATCTTGCCACAGATTCTCAATTGGATTTAGATCTGGACTTTGACTGGGCCATTCTAACACATGGATATGTTTTGTTTTAAACCATTCCATTGTTGCCCTGGCTTTATGTTTAGGGTCGTTGTCCTGCTGGAAGGTGAACCTCTGCCCCAGTCTCAAGTCTTTTGCAGACTCCATGAGGTTTTCTTCCAAGATTGCCCTGTATTTGGCTCCATCCATCTTCCCATCAACTCTGACCAGCTTCCTGTCCCTGCTGAAGAGAAGCACCCCAGAGCATGATGCTGCCACCACCATATTTGACAGTGGGGATGGTGTGTTCAGAGTGATGTGCAGTGTTAGTTTTCCGCCACACATAGCGTTTTGCATTTTGGCCAAAAGTTCCATTTGGTCTCATCTGAGCAGAGCACCTTCTTCCACATGTTTGCTGTGTCCCCACATGGCTTGTGGCAAACTGCAAACGGACTTCTTATGGTTTTCTGTTAACAATGGCTTTCTTCTTGCCACTCTTCCATAAAGGCCAACTTTGTGCAGTGCACGACTAATAGTTGTCCTATGGACAAATTCCCCCACCTGAGCTGTAGATCTCTGCAGCTCGTCCAGAGTCACCATGGGCCTCTTGGCTGCATTTCTGATCAGCGCTCTCCTTGTTCGGCCTGTGAGTTTAGGTGGGACGGCCTTGTCTTGGTAGGTTTACAGTTGTGCCATACTCCTTCCATTTCTGAATGATCGCTTGAACAGTGCTCCGTGGGATGTTTAAGGCTTGGGAAATGTTTTTGTAGCCTAAGCCTGCTTTAAATTTCTCAATAACTTTATCCCTGACCTGTCTGGTGTGTTCTTTGGACTTCATGGTGTTGTTGCTCCCAATATTCTCTTAGACAACCTCTGAGGCCGTCACAGAGCAGCTGTATTTGTACTGACATTAGATTACACACAGGTGCACTCTATTTAGTCATTAGCAGTCATCAGGCAATGTCTATGGGCAACTGACTGCACTCAGACCAAAGGGGGCTGAATAATTATGCACACCCCACTTTTCAGTTATTTATTTGCAAAAATGTTTGGAATCATGAATGATTTTCGTTGCACACACACACACACACACACACACTTTTGAGTCATCCATCATACTGCTCAATATCTCAAACTTTTTCCATGCTTAGTTCATTCTGCATATGAAAGAACTAACAAGGAAACTTGAGCTTGCAATTGATTTCTCTGAAAAATTAATGTGCAAAACCCCCCACAAAACACAGTATATAATTCTGAAGGGGAATAAAGAGTAACTAGCGAGCAAACATTTCAGCAAGTAGCTGTAATCGTGCTCCAAATTGTCTCCGAAATAGTTGAAGTGAGTTGTACATAAACACACACTTTATTTCTATTTTTTTAAGAAATAGAACCCACACATAAACCTCTACTGAAAATATTTCTTAGAAACCAGTTTGATGCTGATGGTTCGAGTATAACCTTTTACTAGTTGAACTTGTAAGCATCTATCTTCGCGATCAGAAAACAGGCTTTGGTGTGTTGCTGTCACAGTAATAACACTGAGACTCTTTTTGACCTTCAGTTGTGGTGGTCTCCCTACAACATTTTAAGAAGACTGCATCTGCTATATCTGTGCATGAACCTGAAAGTGAGACACGTAAGTTGATGTTGAAGTTCATCAGCCACTCACAGACACTTAAACAGCTTTGATATGCAGCCACTGACCTTGTATTGAATCAAAGGATGGTCTCCACCAAGGAATTCCAGACATTGGCTGACCCTCAGTATATACTGACCCCTCCATACCGCGTCCTCAGATCCGTGGGTGGTCAGCCACTTTCTCAAAGCCTGCTCCATCAGCTCATTGGGGGTGCAAGACAATGACACCTTCAGACTGGCAGAGTCCTGCAAGAAGGGAAACTAGACAGTCAAGTGTTTATTACTGGTCAAAGTGTATATGGGACCCTCTGAGAATAAAATAGCTGTTTTTTTAAAAATCATAGTTTGTGTGTATATTTGGTCATATCTAGATGACAAAATGCCAGAAGGGTAAGACACGAGAATGAGCTGCAAAGGGCTTTTATAGTTAAATGTTTTACTGCTATTTAATCACTAAACTCCACATTTGGTACCCCCTATGATTTAAATACAAACATTTCATATTTGTATATAAAAACCTAGAAGCTGCATTTGCTTGTGCAGCTTAAACACTACTGTTGGAACAGCACAGTAAAACACTGAGAAACAATAATATAAGCTCTATAAGATCGTAATATAAGTCTCTCTCAATTTTCATGTGTACAAGTAACTGACACAGAGTGACTGAGTTCATATACATGTAATCACTTGGTACAACTGATGGCTGAATTCATTCAGGATTTCCACTGATATGTGTTCAAATACGTGTTAGCCTCCATCGCCTTATCACAGGGAATCTACCAGGTTTGCTGTGTGACAGCGAGGCTCACTGCGTCATGCCATTTATAGCACAGCGCTGACCCAATACCAGAGATGGAATTGCTTTTAATTTCCTGGCGATTTAATAAAAATGTCCTTCATTAGTAATTAAAAAAAGCGACCTTAGCTGCATTATTGAGGACCTACACACAGCAGAGATACTAAAAGTTTTTCCAATTACATGCTGGTAACTATAAAAGCCATATTTTAACGCTAAAATGAGACTTGATTTGGATACTGACGTAATAATCTGTGTGAACAAGAAGGAGGAAGTCGGTCAATGATTTAGACAGTTCACACCAAACCCTGGTTATTTCTGAACAATAAACGACACCACCGCACTTCCTGACTATAATGTAGCTTATTGTGTGTGATCTCTCAAAATAAGACTTCCTGTCAATGTTCACCTGAGTGCGGTGGCACAGATGGTCAGTCTTTGTATTATGTGCATGTGTGTGCCTGTGATGTTGATCAAAGCTGATATACAGGAGTCTGGAGGGATGTGACCATCTGTTTTATTATTAAATAATATTATTTCTATTACAGAGGCAAAGAGAAAGGCCGAGACAGATGGAGGGACATAGTCAAGTGAGTTCAGAGAAAAGAAGGGAGCTCATTTTAATCAGCATTTTGGTCCCTTGAGCTGCCATGCTAATGTGTGTGCGCGCGCATCTGAGAGAATGGCATAATTTCACTGATGGTTTTGACCCACTTAGTGTTGTCACATGTCTTGCTAGTTGGGCTCAATCACGTGACTGTTGTGAAGCTGCCAACTGTGAGAGCAGGAAAAAAAAAAAAAAAAATTAAAAAAAAAAAAAGGAGAGGCTGAGCTACAGTACATGTGCCTGCGCTGGTGGAGTCACATGGTTACTTTAGCTTCTAAAACAAGGTGGTTTTGTCTTCTGTAGTGGAGCAGTAAGTCACACGGTTATTCTCAATTCATTATGCATGCAGAGATGTCGAACAGACAAAACTTTACACGTATATTGCTTTACGTGTCTTTTTGTGTCTACTCTTGCCGATTGCAGTAGAAAAAAAATGATAGAATAGATGCACAGAAATTAGCCACAATTCACTGAGGATCCTTCTCAGCACAATTTCAGACAACATTAAGAAACACGAGGATACATTATATGAACTTGTTTTGATAATAGAAATTAAGAATTAATGTCAGAGCTGTCAAAGCCCTCAGGAAAGGTCTAAGATCATCCAAAATAAGTTCTCTTTTTGACTTATTCCTACACTGCTAGGGCAGAGCCTGTTTAGAGGAAGTATAACAGGTTTTATTGATGCTGTAAAAATGATTAAAAGCTGCTGTTTTGAAAAGAGGACAGCCGTAAGAGGTTCAGTGATTGTGGCAGAAAGACCAGACTGGATGAGGCGTTCTAAAGAAAGCTGCAACCTGTGAACTACATGATTGAGTTTTTCATCACAAACCTTGCATTTATGAAATTACAGGACTACAACAAAGAAAACACTTTTTTTACAGAATGATTTTGAAGTGAAGGTAAAAACATCTATTAGACCGTTTAGGCCCATTTTGAAACAGAATGGCTATAAAGCTGTGCGGGACTCATTTATTCCAACCCATGTTTGTGCATCTGAATGAAATGAAATAGTAGTCTTCTTTGATAATAAATAAAACAAAGACTAGTAAAGACTAGTTTTCTGTTCTACTTTACAGGCATTTTTAAAAATGCTTTTTATACCCAAATTTTCTATGTAACATTCACACTCCAAAGGACCAACTTGAGGTTCAGTATCTTGCCTAAAGATACTTTGGCATCCAGACTGGAGCAGCCAGGGATTGAACCACCAGCCTTTTGATTAGCAGACCTGCTCTACCTCCTGAGCTACAGCCAAACCCCCAAAATGCATCTATAGTTCAGTGTATCCTTTTTATTTATCCTACATAAACTGCCACTGATTAAACTACCCTGCACTGTAGCGTCCTGCATTACAGACCCTCACCTGGGACTGATCAAAGTGGATAATGACTTTCAGGTCCACCGGTGCATCGTTGACTCCAGCTGTGATCGCAGTCACTGCTGCAGGCTCCAGCTGTGGGGAGTAGCAGGCCTGCACCCACTCCGAGAATGTCATCATTTGTATTTGTTGCATCCTCTCTTCACTGATCCGAAACATCTTACTCCGAAAATCCTTCACCTCCTGGTCATTTAAGGCATCAAGTTCATGGAGACCTAGAGAACACGAGTAAAGGACACCGTTACAACATTGCAAAAGAAAGCTGTGTTACCACTTTTACATCATACACAGCATATCAGTCTTTAAATTGAACCTGTTAATGGTCAAGTTGAGTTTTTATTAAAGATGGCAATGTGGATTCTTGGTATGGAACAAAATTAATCAGCATTTTTAACCAAAGTCAGTACAAAACTTCTGAAATAAGAGAAATGAGTAGGAAGATGGTGAATATTCCTAAAGCATTCTGTTCAAGTAACACAATTGAACACAGAAGCTTTAACATTAATAGAAAATGCACAACCACCTGTGGGATGTTCAGTGCCAGACACGAGCAGTAATGAATGTGCATAAAATGATGACTGTCTCCATGTTGGATTACAGCAGAGCCCCTTAATATTCACACACAGAGGTATGAGTTGCTGTTGGGCTGATCACAGTCCACCCTCTGCTTTTATCCCTGGATTATTATTACTTTTTTTTTTTTTTTTAAAGGGTGCTTTTCATTCACTCTTGGGTAATGAAAACATGTTGACATTTAAAGGCATTTAACATTCATATGACCCTCAGCATTCAAGAAGGCTCTGAAGCACATTGGCTGTGTAGACCAAGTTTGTGTGGCTGCATTACTGGAGGGGGAAAACATGGTTGACACGTGTATGTGTGCATGAGTGTGTGTGCGCGCATGCGTGTGTAATGACCTTCTAGACAAGCCTGTGGGGTTCCCTTTGAAACACCGCTTTACTCTTTCAAAAGCCTTTAAAAGATCAGGTCAGACCAAAGTGGAGTCAGGAGGGAAGAATATCAATATCACCCGAGTCTTGATCAATTACACTCAGAGCCTCTTCTCTTCTTCTTTGAGGAACAAAGGACTTCCAATCCTGAATCTCTTGGTTGGAAGAAGGCTGAATGTGTCTGTGTGTTTAATAATCCAATGGGGCTACACTACTTCCCTTTCATTACTGATTAACCTCTGTTATTCTCTTCACTAGTCACTGCATCATTTTGCCTTTAAAATCTCTGAAAAGACTTTCCACTATAGTTTACCTGCAGCCCGCTGTAATGCGTTTACGTTGCCTGCTTTCAGGAATCACTCCCCAAACTCAACGTTACTGTGCCTTCTTTCATGTATGATAAACTGAGTGTTGATCATGAAGCAAGGTGAAAGACCTAACACCGCTTTTCCTTCAAATAGTTAATCACCTCAGAGGACTGGGCTGTTATACAATAGTGACAGAGCCCCTGTGTTCTTTTAAAAGGCCTAATCTTCAGAGAAAATGCAAAGTGACATGTGATGGAAGGCATGTCAGGAACACGTCCAGTCAAACATCACGCTTCTCTATCAGTTAGTGATAGAAGCCATCTGCACAGGAGCCTTGGGTCTGAATGCTTGGGAGAGCTACTTAGCATACTGGAGGAGGTGCTAACGGCTTGTTGTGCGGTAGGAAAGATTTACTGTCCCATTTACCAGATCTTAAGTGCTTTTCTTTATTGGAAATGTCAAACACTGAGAATAAAGGAATCCATCAGGAGGGGAGGAATGCATGCGAGGGATCTTGTGTGATAATGTACTGCTTCAAACCGAGGTAGAGTTTTAAAAGTGATGCTGCATTACCCTTGCCGATGAGCACGCCGATCTTTGAGTCCAACAGGCGCTCTGCTCGGCCACAGTTGCGCGTCACCAGCTTGAGAACGGGCAGGAAGGGGCGAACGTCGCACAACCGACGCGTTTCGTCTTCCAGCTCTTCGTGTACGGCTGCCTGGTTGACACACTCGAACATGTGGCTCTCCATTTCGCCGAGTGCGGGAAACAGTGGGAAGCTCTGAGCCTGCTTCCATAAGAGCTAGAAGGGAGAAGAACAAATATGTTCCACTAAGGTATTTTTACCCCACAAAACCACACGGAGAGTTTTATTGTAGCCATTAGCCCATATTAAATAAATCTGACATAAAATATGAGCAACTGTAATAAACAACATCTTTTTTTATGTGACAGTTTCATAAAACAAGGCTGAGAGCATTTTCAGGAATGAGGAATAGATGTGACTCATAACTTCACAACACTGTTTCTGGGTGAGGCAATCAGAGTACGACTCCCCTGCCTGCCAGCCCCTGGTGGTACACTTCATGCCCCTTTGCCCCCCACAGCATGATCACAGGATGGGTGTCAAAGAGCGAGTCTTTTTGTGAGGAAAAAGAGATGCACTCTGGCAAAACAGAACAAGCCTCCTCTCTCCTCTCCACAAACAGTGTGGTCTTCACAAACACAAAACATTTCCCACAGTTACTTTCTCTGAACTGTTTTTGTGAGCAAGTCATCTCAACATGTGACAAATGGAAAATAAAGAGTTTCAAATGATAACTGTCATTTCCCAGAATCGCTGTAAAACATTTTGGGGAGCTCGGCTGTAGTCTAAAACATGAATGGAGGCTTATGAATGAAAGAAACAGTCATTCACAAGCCCGCTGCTGGCCGTATGATCACTAACAAAGTTTTGTACAGACAGTCTGAAAGCCTGCAAAAGGTTAAAGAATATTCTACCCTTTAGCTAAACTAACAGCCTCTGGCCTTTCACACATACAGCCTCTGTTTGATTCACAGGTTTATGTGCTTTTTAAATGCAAACACATGCATATATGGGTTTATACCAGTGTGCAAGGATGCAGACCTCAGTGAAAAAAAAAAAAATTCAAATATCCATGAATTTCAGAGAGAAATCAGGACTTGCGGTCAATGAATAGCAGACACTCTGTACACACAGCAACAACCCACCTCCTCTGGCTTTAAATGGTGCCCTTTTTGGGGAAATAATGACTTTGTGTTTCAGTGCAGCACATGTTTGTTTTACACCAGAATTATAAAAATAAATATTCTGCGCAATCCAATAAACAGCCCTGTACTGAGAGCTGTAAATGCTACCTTTGCAGAAGCTGGTACAGCTTAGGGCTGAGCATCTGTGTTCTCATGTAGTCAGTTATTACAAAAGGAATCTGATTGTGCTGTGAATGAGGGCCACACGCACACAAACACCTACGCTGACACATGCCTCAAAGTTATTTTCTTAGATTTTTAAACCTAATCACATCTTTGACTTCTGACCTCCACTCACATATGGCATCATCACCTATAAGCTGACATCACAATTTCAGCCATTTGCAAACAGAAAAACACTCTGCCAGCCACAACAATCACCTCTGTCAAAACAGGCATTGGATAATGTCTGACTGACTGACCAGCTGTCTGAATGTTGGGCTGCAGCTTCCGTTTTCCCTTAATGTGACAGCAGGCCTACAGGCATGGAGAAACAACTACACAATAAGGAAAGGAAGTCCTCAAAGTAAGTTCCCAGTTGATTTTTATGTGAACTGATTAAGTATTTGGTGTGTAATATTAACACTGGTAAAAACAAAACAAAACAAAAAAACCTTTAAATAAACCCGTTGCTTAGGAAACCTGTGCTGTAACCAACCCAATGCCACTCACCAGTTTGATGTGCTGAATTGTAGCCTCGCGTGGAACGTCCATCTGGATATAAATACCAGTGGGAAGCAGAAAGTCCACAGTGATCTGGTCCGGAGCGTGTCCGGCCAGGGGTGAGTGTGCCGCCCATATGTCCAGGAGGTCTGTCATGGCGGGAGGCATGGCAAGAGGCAGTTAACACCACCTCAACCATAAGGACCTGGAGAGACAAACAAATTGTACACTTAGGTTCACTGTTGCTATTCTACTGTAAACAAACAAAAACAACTCAACCACTAACAGATGCCAAATAATGAGTCATTCCTCACCTAACCCAGAATAAGCTCGACTAACTTAAAAGGCAAGCTGATAGCATTTTGAAACTGATGTATGAGAGATTTGAATATGGCCAAAAGGAGATGTTTAAGGCTTTTCGAGAATAAGATGTACACGCATTAAACTTGTACTGCATTTCAACAACCCAGCAAACAGTTGCCACAAGTTCAAACTGGCATTCGTACAAAACTTAAAAAAAAAAAAAAAAAAGGCTGCTTCTTAGACTCCAAAAATAATCCAGCCTCACCAAACAACAACACCAACTTTTTAATCAGAGTTCCAGTTATACACACACAAACACGCCCCACTATTGTGCTGTTTTTACGCTCACACATTCATTAACGAGAAGTTGACAGGCGCAGATGATTCAGTGTCACTGTGTCCCTGTGACGGAAGCGCTGCGCCGAGTCCAGTGGGAGGCCGCTGCTTTAATTTGGAAGAGGGCCAGAGCTCAGAAGAATGCCCACTAAGCAAACAGAACAAAAGTTCAGCCTGCCTTCCCCTCATCTGACAATCTGGTGCCTCCGGAACAAACCACACATACAATGAAAACACTTGCAACGGGGTTCTGCATGCATAGGAATGCACACAAATATGAATCATGTATACAGACATTTACTGAATATGTCAGACTCAGAGGCTGGTGCCAAAGTGAAAGTGAGCATGGTGAGGCTATTTTTGTAACAGTTCATTACTGGCAGATGCAAAAAGTCCCCAAGCCATGTAATCGGCACATACTATGTATATAGTCAATTCAAAGACAGGTGGACAAACTCATGCACCCTCCCAGTTTACCTCGTAAAGTTCCATACAGATGGCATAAGTGAGTTTCCATCTTCTGGTGTTAAAAACAAAACAAAACAGAAAAAAAATAATATAAAAAAAAAAAAAAATTCCACAGTCTGGTTTCCATTTGGGCCTTTGCCTCAACCACAGCTGCACCATCGCACCACTTCCACCTGCATTCTCATTACGTTGTCCTCGAGTGGCCCAGGACATTAACTCTTCCTCCAGGCCACAGGGCCATCTCCATTCCAGCTCCATCAGCCCATTAAAAACAACAGCTCTGATTGCCTCTAATGGTCTTTCTCCTCTATGTTAAGTGCTCATGCAAGCCGTATATGAGCAACCATTTTGCCACGTGTCTGAGTGTGGTGCAATATCTGCGGTGCATTTGGAGCCACGATCCCAGCCATTTAACATTATCAACCATGCAAATGGCATCAGCCTCGTGCGTGTTTCTGTATGCTCTGGAACTATAGGCCATTGCCTTGACATACTTTAAAAGAAAAACAAAACCGAGATACTCCAGACAGTCTGTGCTCGTGTTGCTCTGCGTTCTTACACGACAAACAGAAAACCACAAGTAGCCACTGAGACTAACAGTCACAGGTCAGACAATGGCAAACTTGTTACGCCACAAAGGTGTGCAGTTACAAACACGAGTAATTTGACACCATGTCTGTCTGAAACACTGACAGCACAGCACCATGTTATCAGGGGTGGATGAACGAGTGCATGTGCAAGCTCATCTACGCATGTAACACCCCTCTCTCTAATTATATGCTTCAAAAATGACGCTTTCACAGCAGACAGCTTGAATACAGTCTCATCCTGCTGTGATGCAGACACACTCAGCCGCTTTCGCTCTCACATACCACACACAGGTGAGGAGGGTTATTGAGGATGTGGTGGCAGTCAGCCAGAGGTCTGCTGCCAGGTCAGGTTTCAGCGGGAGGATCAGAGGAGAACAAGCGGCTTTGCAAGCTCAGTTAAAGAAAGAGTTTCATGTGGCAACAAACAGAGAAGCCTGAAGGGGCACATCCAGTTAGCCAACTTTAGGCCAAGTAAACAAAGCATCACGATGTTAGCCTCCATTCCCAAACTCCACAGGCAAACTCTGATGACTCCTTATGAGTGGAGGTGCAGAAATATGATCCTACTTGGATGTGCTTTGTTTTCTGTGCAATATGAGGAAGGTTATTGGGCAACACTTTAAAAAACAAACAAACAAAAAAAAAAAAAAAAAAAAAAAAAAAAAAAAAAACAAAGCACAAATTGATATTTCTTGTCTAACATGTCTTTATTTCGGAATTAACCTCTCACAAATGTAACAAAACAAAAGAGAAAACAAAAGAAATTGCCTGGGAAGAACATGGCTACAATCTCTATTCACATCCCAGAATCCTTTAGTCTTTTGATCAGACATCTGCCAATGCACTGGGAACGGGATTTGTGGGTAAATCAAAGGAGACCAGTAAAACAAGAGAAGTAATTCCTTTGTTATGATTTTTTTTTTTTTAATAAATTTAATTAACAAAAAGGTAGAGGAGAACCCTGACTAACAACTTCTGATATTTAGCAGACACCACAACCAAAACAAGCAGTCACTGAGTTCACGCCACAGAACTAGTCTGAATGTTGTGATGCTTTCATGCCCAGATGCATTTAACAGTAACACTGGTATTACTCAGCACTCCCTTTCTAAAGCTCTCTCTGTTTAACAGTAAGAAGCCTGTGAGGCTCTCTACAATGGAGTGAGTGTGTCTGTGCATCTCTGTGTACAAGTAATTAAAAAAAAAAAAAAAAAAAAAAAAAAAAAAAAAAAAAGAAAAAAAAAAAAAAAGAAAGAAAAAAAAAAGAGCAGGGCTTAAATAAATGGTGTATGCGTAAAAGGTCATGCCTGGTGATTAAGGGTCCTGTGACACATTTTCCTTCACACTGTGCTAAGAATAAAAATTCACAAAGAGGATCTAGGACCTCTTCACCTCTTAACTCCAAACCACTGTGCTCCTGTAAATGACTATACAGACAAATATATGCAAGACAGACGCTGCCTGAGTCAGCTTTTCCACTTCTGGGCATGCAGTGTGTACGTGTGCGTATATTTGCCTGGATGTGGGCGTGACTATGCACTGTGATTAAAAACAAGAGTCTTTAAAAAACAAAAACATGTTCAAAAACTATTAAACATTACTTTAGGCTTAGTAATTTTCTATAGATTTCAGATATTTTATAAACTAAATGGCACATTGATTAAAAATGATTTGGTGCTATATAAATGAGTCTTTTAGTTATAGTAAGCAAACGGAGCTTTAGCAGTGATGCCAGCAGTGTTGGTATACCGGTGTACAGTGTACTACTTTGCATATTAGCACCTGCACCACATTTCTTGTTTCAGTTTCAGCCACAAACCACAATGGCACAGAATGAAACTCAGCTTGAGAAGCTGTAGAGTATAAACAAAGATTATTCCCTCCCCACAACCCATAGACAAAACATTCATATCACAGATGGCAAAAAAACCCCTAAAATTTGAATCAGCGGTGGGAGATAAAGGCATTTATTTTTAATAAATGGGTTACGTTTACTTAAAAAGCAAAAAAACAACAGGAAATGACTACCTCAGGTATTACAGACTGGTATGCTGCCACAGAGGCAGGCATGAATCAACTGTTTTTCATAACTTTAACGCTTGCTTTGAATCAGCTACACAGTCTAGTCTGTGTGTAGGTTGACTGAAAAGCTGTTAAACTCATACTACGGAGCTTATCTGGCAGCTGTGTGGATAAGTGGCCAGCTGAGGTGTGTAGTCCTGGCTGTGATTCACCCATGAAGTAGTAATAGTAGTACTACTGCTTACTGTCATTAGGAGTGGACATAGGTGGTGGCTGTAGACAGTAAACACACATTCAGGCATAACGGTCACTTCAACTGTGACACACTGTGACTGTGTCGGTGGTTAGACATGTTTGTGTGCACACAACTTTTCAGACATATTTCCACGGAAGTGACTGCCGAGTAATGCAGCGGTGTAATATTTTAGGTATCCAGTGAGATATGACACTTTCTTATAAACACTTCATCTTTAAAGCATTCAATTTCTAACAAAATCAACATCCTTTCTTTTGTAATGAACACCTTCTTGTTCATTGTCCACATGACTCATCTGATGATATAAAACCAAATCCTCTTCACAACATAGGAAACAAGCAGGGACCAGAAATGAAACCAACTCACCAACAAAACAATATTCTCAGTCACAAGACAACATACATACTGTATCTGGGAGAACACATGAATGAAGTAAGTGGCCATGTGTGCGTATCTTTACGTTTGACATGAACAAACCACATCCGGTCAGCCAAGAGTGCGCCATGTGCCACTGGCTCCTGTGACACAAGGGTATACACCCACTTCTTAAAGAGGAAATAATGACACCAGACAGGAAGTGAGTGACAAAAAAAAAAAAAAAAAAAAAAAAACAACCCAAACAACCAGGGGAAAAAGTCCCAACTAGCCATTCATAAAAACTTGTGGACGGTGAATCACAGACTGGACAGTTTTTGTGTTTGTTTGTTTGTTTTTTTAAATCACTACAGAACCAGTTTTTAAAGAGGCATTTGCTGTGTAGTAGACTACCCAATATACAATACAATACCCAGTATATGCAATGTACTATACAATATGCATAATAATGCTTGTTTATGCATAGAAAATCTGTCACACACACACACACTTTACAAGAGTGTCCACTCTTGTCATGTGGCTCCATAGAAAGTAAATTAAGCAAATCCTTCCACAGTATGTTCAAGAGCGATATCTTGGCCACCAATGAGGCCAAAACACTGCTGTTGAACATGGTATCACTTGCACTGCCTTATTCAGGGCTATATGAATAAATATTAGAGAAACAGAGAAGCCAGAAAATGAGCGTGACATCGCGATCACACCATCTTTAATAACAGGTTATTACATCTTCACTGAGCCACTTTTTGACAAACTTTTTGATGCATTACAATAAAGACAATTACTAGTAAACCTGGAATCAATGTGACAGATGCTGCATCACCCATCATCCACCTTGACACTAATCATATCCAAGCCGTTATGACACGGTTACATCACAGACAAGAAAAGAAACAACATGCAAAGCTCCATCTTCTTTAATATCCACGTCTGAGAAATCTCTTGCGACAACTGTGCACAACCACATCAAACTACATCCATCTGTGACATCATGACGTGCCACTCTGCCAGATAGATTGTGACTGTGCAAGACTGCGTTCAGATGGTATCAAGTTTGAATGACAGCAAAAGGTCTAATATGCTCTCCTTGCATTCTATTTGTGTATCAGGAAGACCGGGTCATTAGCTGAGTGGAGGAGAAATGAAGCATGACAGACAGAGCAATGGAAACATCCTTTTCCTGTGCACCACAGATTGCTTTTAGATCAATGCATAATTCTTCTCATATTCCTTCCCAAAGGGAATGAGTAAGACCCCAGGGAATTTAGCTCATTATGTTCAGAATATAGCAGAACGGAATGAAGATTTGTCTTCTGATGTATGATTTAACCAAGCTTAAAAAAAACTGTGCAAGCCTCAAGGGCTTTGAAGGGATTCCCAAGGTTTACAAACAATATTGAAATCACTGTTTAAATGACTGCATGGTAGCTCCAGGTCCAGGTAGCAAAGCAGGCACAAAGCATGATGCTCCCTCCACCATGTTTCACAGTTATAAGGTTTTGGTGTGCAGTGATGAATTTCTGTCAGAGTGCATTCTTGTATCCCATGTGTCCACCACACAATGTCCGGGAAGTGTGCTCATAGAAACATGCTTGAATACTTTTTCTGAGACTTTTGTGGTACCCTTACATCTTTCCATTAAGACTCTTAGATTAGATTTTGCAGGATGACCATTCCTTAGGAGATGGTCATCTGAAGAGAAAGTTGGTCTTACTCTGAGTCCATGAATACTCAGGTCTTTATAAGTGTTTTTAATCCTTGCTTTGGTTCGTGCATCGCTATTAATGAGAGACCTGTGAAAGTCATCACAGTTTTGATTGCTCTAACCAATGACTTTATCAGTAACCCGATTTTGAGTGGAAGTATGGGTTGTAGAGATGATCTAGCCAAAACCCTTCCAATCTCATCCCCTTAATCAACAGGTACCTTTTAAAAGAGGACACATTTTTATCCCAACTAAAACAAATATGTTCAATGAAAGTACAGCTGGTTCTCCTAGGTTAGTTTAGTCACATTCAGCATGTCTGAGTGTAATAGAATATTTACATTTGAATATTCATGTATGCAAGATGTAACTATATTATGACTTTCATACATGTAAAGATGCAACAAGCCTATGGAGTGACTATGCCGGGTGGAGAGTGGCTGTCTCATTAGCACATGGTCTGTGGTACACACCCTAGTTTCTTGAGTCCATATAGCAAAATGTCCATGGCAAAGACACTGAAGTGCCCACCCCCATTCCACCAATTAGTTTTCAGCAGTATATAAATTGGTAGGTGCCCAACTGCCAGAGAACAATGAAAATACCTGTAATGATGACCATAATCATGCTTCAGTGGTGCATCATATTGGGATAGTGGTGAATCACTGAGTACATTTTCCACAAGAAGATAACAAAGTAGTAGAAGCAATAAAGTGAGGAGGGAGCAGTGAATAAAGGAACAAATACGCGGTGCAGATCCAACAATTACTCTTGTAACGCTGTTGATCCTTGCAAAATACCAACTGTGTTAAGTAATATTAAGTATTAAGTAATAATTACTACAAATGAAACCAGCATAGTGAAGATTTTGAAACTTTGAATAGGTGTTCACCTTTTTAGCTTCCATCACAGTCGGTGTCTGTGAGGAGGCAGGTGACAGAACAGTGGGAGAGTTAGTCTGATGTGCAAGTGTGATGTTCCACAGAGCCTGATTCACTTCTCAGACACGAGACGAATGAGGAAGTTATGTACGGATATAAATACAAGCAGCGCCAGCACAGATCTCTGTGACTATACTGTCAGACTTCAGGGCTGAGAGCAAAAAGAGGGAATGTTAGAGACTATTCAGGGGGTCTGAGAAGCAGTCAGTTATGAGATGGTTGGAAAAGAGAGGAGAAAAGATGATGAATTAAAAAGGGAAACAGGTGCAGTAGAAAATAAATGGGAATGTTAAGTTCATGAGTTAACTTATGTTAAAAAAAAAAAAAAAAAAAAAAAAAAAAAAAAAGGGGGGGGCAAAGACAAAACAAAAAACAGACTAATCAGTGATAGACAATGAGATAAAAAGATAGAAAGAGATAAAAGGCAGAGATAAAATGCAAAATGTGATACAATGTGTGACTGTAGTGGGTGGACCAAACTGGGCCTGGCATCCACAATAAGCCTCTGTTTTTGCCAAGTGTGTGCGTGCATGTTTGTATGTGTACGTGTGTGTCACCAAGGCCAGTCCCGTGCCCTGCACAAACACTGCCCTTGTGTTGCCCTTGCCCTGCCAGCTTGGCCTCGCAGACCAACAAACACATACTGAGCAGTAAAAAACAGAGGCTGAAGGGGGGCATCGTCGTCACACGGTGCTAGCCATATTTTGCTGTGTGGGATGTGCAGCCTCAGGCGGCTTACTCACACCTTCAGTAGCTTTCTCACACACGCACACCGGGGTCATCAGCATATGTAAATAAACTGCTTTGTAAGAGATGCTTTAAATACAACACCGTAAATCCAGCTTTCATATGAGACATGCAAACAACATACCCAAACATAGCTGGTGCTAAACATACTTTTGCTGAAGAGCTAAAGATCTATGCAAACTCTGAGCACGACCACATACGACTATTCAAAGCAAGCTCTGATACTAACTCAAAGGCAAAAGGAAGCCCTAGAGGGGAAATAAACCCCCATATATAGAGTGAGCCTTGCCAATCTAATTCTGTGAAAGAGGAAATGAAAAAAAATTAATCGCAAGCATATCTACACAAACTACTACACCTCTTGTCCCCTTCTCTTACAGAAATTTTTTACACAGACAAAGCATACTCATGGAAAATGTTTGTTATGCAAAACCAATTTGCATAACAGAAGCCTGAAAGTTTGACTTTCTTTGGAATCACCATCCATTAACTCATAGACGACGTACACGGCGACTCGAGGTGGCCCGGCTAATTCTTCCCGTTTTGTGGTTAGCTGTTCTACAAGCTGCTCTGTGAGGGTGACATAAGGATTAGCCTTTGTTCGATTTGACACAACAGCTTCTGTTTTTGAAAAGAACAGAGAAAGCTTTCCTTGGAAACTCTGACAAAGAGGAAACAATGAACAGCTATGATATGAGGGAGTGAGCATGTTGGACACCTTATTTATATCACTTGGGGTCAATTTATTCCTGATTACAACATTTACCTTCCTTGAGAGCACATCTTCTCACAGTTGCCACTGTAAATGAAATTCACATGGTCATGTCTCCACTTTATCCAATAAGGGCTTGGATTTACTTTTAGATGTGTAGCCGTATACCCGAGATTTATTTATACATCGTTATGCATCTTCTGGACTAGCTGCAGAAAACATAAGACAAGTGCTAACTCACACATAGCGCAATGCTCCAAACTTAAGCATTAAGGTGTCGATGCTGTAAGTGCCGCCTGTGTTAATAAATGTGGCAAATAAACAGACAAACCTACAAAAACTAACCTCCCACTGCTTTTACAGCACCTGCATGTGGCTGTTTTTCTTATCTTACCCAGGATTCTTGTTTTGCGTCTCCCTCCACCCACAGACAGTTCCACCACAGCCCCCTGGGAAGGCCATTTGCTTCAGCTCTATTTATGATAGGCCAAATGTACAATCATCGGGTCACTTTGTCTCACAGAATTCAATGAAACAACAAATTTATCGACAGAACAACACAGCTTACTGCGGTTCAGGTGACTGTCAGAAGAACAATTGACTGCAACAAGATCCTTTCACAGAGAAAAGCCTGAAAATAGACTTGAAGAAAATCCCAGCCTGTCACATAGCCTCCACAGGACTGCAGCAACTGATTATTTTGTGAAAACAGTGGAAAGAAATGGACAAATATAACACTAAGCTGCTGTGAAATGTAGCAGGGACGGCACACACATACACACATAGAGAGCTGAGTTTTCAGCACTCGTCTCCCAGCCATTTATCTCCCTCATAAACAAAGAGCCACACACTGGCAATGAATGAAACACACACAAGCCTGGAAATGGAAGACATTTCTTGGCTCCAGCTATCATGTCACTGTAGAGGTGACTGAGTTGCTGGGAACACTTAGATCCGGAAAATGACACGCTGATGTCCGCCTCTTCAGTTTATGCATCCATCTGTTTCTCTGGGCAGCTCGACTCTACACTCGCTCATCTGCAACTGCATCCTTTTTGGCGTCTATTAATACAGAACTCAAGCTAATGCTACCAACAACAATCAATGCCAAGTGTGCAGTTATCAGTTATCTACAGAGACACACACGTTGTGGTGACAGAAAACATCATGTAGCATGTGAGGGCACTGTCTGTCTTTACGCCCATCTATAATTAGATAAATACAGAAGTTCTCGTCCTATTGTTCAGATTAAAATCACACACCAGTCTAATTATATGCAACCTCTGTAATACCACGGGGAGCAAGGTCAATGCCATAACGATAATGCCAAGCAAACACACTCCTAAGAATAAGCCCAAGGGCTGGGCTTCCTAGGATTGTGTGTTATAGGGTTATAGCCACACTGATGTTAATATTTGAAGCAAGAATGAGAACACTTGAGGTCATTTCTGTGAAAAACAAAAAGGTCAGCACAGACTGACCCTCAACTGGCTTCTGATGAAAAATGGAAACCCTCTAATACAGTCGTGTTAGTGGAAAGATATGGAGAAGGAACACAGCATGAGTAATTGGATCTAGCTATTTTTCCACATTTGAGTGGGAGTGAAGGGTGAGGGGGAGGGGAGAAACTCAGTGCAGGTAGGAGGCAACCGTACCAATTACTGGTGATTACTGGCCACAGACACTAACAGTATGAAATGTGGTTATTAAGCAGACAGATGTCAAAACTGCACCTGTAAAACCCTAGTTATACAGTGCTGTGATTGAGAGGACAAGGAAGTTAACCCAGTGTTTACTCTGTCAGCATTTGCAGCTAGCACACGTCATTGCACACCCGCAGATTTAGACTGTGTTTGTACCTGGGCTATGTTCATATCCAAAAAGCAGGAACTCCAGCAACACTTGAGGAAAGAAGAACAGCTTTAATAATTGACCAATGCGTTTCGGCTTGTGGCCTTCATCAGGGTCATAGTAAAACATTGTAAAAAAAAAAAAACAACAAAAAAACAAAAAACAAAAAACCTTAAATACAAGACAGGAAACAGAAAAAAATTCAAATTAACCAGTCAAAACTTCACAGATAGGTCAGCTGATATATCATAAGTAGGTATTGGTTAATTGGTTAAGTCACGCCCAAGTAGATGTTGGACTAGAACATTAATGATGAGGAGGAGAGGGGGGTGACATAACCTCCATATGTCTGAAAATAATACAGATCTCTTCTCCATGCACCTTGGAAGCAGGTGAAGTTGTGCCAGGATTTTTTGCTATGTTCATATCCATACATGTGCACGTATATGTACGCTGCGAAAGGGGACACAAGCTGTGTGCAAGTGCAGCATCAGTGAGCCTGGTATAGAGGCATGTGAGCCAGTTATTCTCCTGTTTAGAGTGGCCTGCCATTTCACAGTGGATCTCCAGAGCAGAAGGATGTCTGACCCTGGAATAAGACCCTATCTGAAGAAACAGCTGCACAATTTCCAGGGCCACTATAACAGCCAGGGAGCCAGGCAGTAGGGGGCAGACAAGATGGGAAGAGCCAAAATAAGACCAAGAGGACTTAAGAGGTTCACTGGTAAACTGATTGAAATTGGATTAAAAATGCTGAAACTATTTGCCAAAGCTACTTATCAGGCCGTTAATAAACCTAGGCAACCTGCCTGTCTAATGCCTGTGTGTGAGAAACACTGCATTTTATTTCTATTTATCACCTGGACTAGCAAGCGCCATCACAGATCTGCTGATTCTCAGTGGAGAGCTTTTGAGAAGGCTCACTTTAAGACTGATTTCTGAACAATTATTTTAGACTTTGTAAAAGAATTTTGTCAAACTGCTTCATCTCAGTCTGCTTGTAAAAGGAAATGAAGGCATGAGCGAGGACAGAAACAGAACAGTCAGGGCTGGACTGAAAATTAAACCACTAATGCTGAGTGCACTGCGTGCCATCAAACGGTTAATTTTACATACTGCTCATCAAATCATCATGTGTGTTCTTAAAAAAAGACTTGCAGATCAGCTCACAGAGCCACCATTTCCTGCACTGAGGACACTATTACATAAACAGTCTCAAGCCTGGCTGAAGGTTGTACAGCAAGGAAATGACTGCCAAGGCCAGCGGCACCTTAAATGATTTTACAACATTAACTAAAGTCAAGTGAGATGCAAAAAGGGGGGGGGGGTTAAACACCATACCTAGCTGCAGCGACATGAAAATAAACAACGCACGACTTCGATTTTGTTGTATGTCCAGACAAGATCCACAGTAATAAAGCCCAGAGAGGAGGATATAAAGGATCATAAACCAAAAGCAGTGAGTGTACCAACATGGTGTAACACTGATCTCTGACATGGAAGTAAGGTATGCTGGCTGGCTTCCACACATTCCCCGCCTGTCAGGACGAGGCCTACTCTCCCAGATTCCAGCTAAGACAGAGCGCTATTCCTCCTCTTCCACATGCACAAAGCAGCATCACAGGTAAAATAGGTCAAGAAAATTACAAGATACAGCATGTTTACGCGCACATGTATTACCCGTTTCCTGAAGTCTCTTATTTCCTGTGGCTCAGCTCCTGGCTGGGGGGATCTGGATAGCTTCTGGGACACTGCATCTGATAGAGAAAAAGAACAGTGTCAGGGTGAGGGGAAAGCATCGCATGTTGTTACTCATTTCTGTAGTTGTTTTTGTGGACTGAGAAAGTTAAAAAAAAAAGAAAAGAAAAAAAAGATGTTTAGGTGATGGTAGATAAACAGAAAATATAAAAAAGGGATTTAATACAGAAAAACGGAAACAGAATGAGACGGGTTCTGTAAGTGAGAAATTATACCATAAACAAGTCTGTCAACCTGGTGTTACCTCCATGGCCCAGCTGACCTGCAACTTGATATAAAACAGAAAAGGCTGAGCACTGAAACCAAAACTTCCTTACTGACCCTCTTAACTGTCCTTTTTCTTAGAATCTTTTCCTCTGCCGCCTCCATCTATGACAGGAGTGTCAAACTCATTTAACACCCTGGTCCACATACAGCCTACTTTGAGCTTCAGTGCCAGACAGGTGAAACTCCCATCAGTCGGTGTGAGGAAGTTATATTTCACAGAGCAAATGTGTAGTTTAAGAAAAAGGTTAATTTCAACAGTGTGTGTCGGTTTCTGTACGTGACAAAGGAAGAAAGTGAAAAATCTGTAAGCACGACTCTTTGGGCTTAAATGATAAAAGTGTAAAAGTTCTTACATATCATTGCCTTTTTTTTCTTATTTTACTGCCAATCCACTGCAAAAACTGAATTTTCTATATCAGTGAAAAACATTTCTGTCATTTAACCATTTCTATAAATACCCATGAGGAGGAATTTATAACTGGGAAAAGCTGTAAAACCTATGAAAACACATTTGCTGGGTTGGAGTCTCTTCTGGGCTGATACTGGTCCCTAGGCCTTATGTTTGACACCCCTGTTCTATGACGACTAATCACACCTCATGCTCCCAGGTCCTGGAGGAGACAGTTTGACCGACAAGGCACACTGCCTGTCAAGAACACTCATCCAGCAGGCATTTGTAACTTCTGGAGCAACAAGCACATGTGTCATCTTTTGAACACTGACTGAAAAACAGCAGTGGATGACTCCCCTCATCTAGATATGTTTTATCAGTTTAAACAGGGGAAATTATTTTGAGTGGAAGGATAAGGTTTGACGTTTAAACAAAATATCGGTCAATATGATAAGATACATTTTATTTATCCCAAAAGACGGGAAATTACCAGAGTCAGTAAGCATAAGCCTTCAAGACGTAATCCTGAGTGTTGCAAAATAAAAAATTAATTCAGTAAAATAAAATAAATAAAAAGCAGATTAATTCTTTCCCACTTTTCATGGCAAAATATAGAAAACTCTGTGGTACCTCAAAACCTTCAAACAAGACTTGAAGGACCTGACCTCTGTTTGCACTATATATATATAACACCCAAAGCAGTGTTGTGGATGGGTCTCTGTATCTGTACACTCTGTCTACAGTTCAAAGAGCTGTTACTATGGAAGCCAAGATGTGAACCAGGCGATATGGCAAACAAACATACAGCGTCTAACAAAAAAAACAAAAACAAAACCCACTGATGACACGCAATGCACACAATGACTGAAGCTGGTAAACTTCCGTTTTTGCCCCCTGTGGTTAAGATGCTCTTGTTTACTAGGAGAAGAACAACTGCACCGAGTGTGTGTGAGACTCAGACGTTTCAAGTAAGAATGAGTACTTATGAAAGTGCAAAGAATAAATTAATAGAAAGAGGTAAGACTTTGCTTTTCACTACAAAATGTGATAAAAATGTTGTGTGCGTACTCGTCGCACACAGATACAGAAGAAAGGCACGTGGGGTGACCAGTTCCAGGAAGTGTGCTGTTTAACAGTGATAAAATCTCAGGCCAGAGATGGTCAATGTTTAACTCCTTGACTGGATTTGACTCAAAGTATCACATGATTCACAGCAAGCGTGTGTTTGAGATTTTAGGAAAAAGTTCCAAACCAGCACAGAGGGTTCACTATGGAGTGATTCAGGGATGACGTTTATGCTGAAGGGCAAACCCCAAACTTAGCCCTTTCATTGTTCTGCGCAAAACAACTTCACTGTAATGCCAGTGGCTGCCAGTTTGTTTTCGGGACAGAGTCGAAAATAACGTGTTTCATCGCAGACTCCAGAGATATCATTCAGCACAGATCAGCACAGATGCTTAAGTTTGGACTCATTAACTCACCAGCACTCGTGTGATTTTCCAGGAACTATAAAATTCAGACAAATAATGTTGCGTTTAATCTGTAACACTCATTCAGGCGTTTTCTTCACTCAAATGACAAAAGGGACAAATGACTCAAAAGCTCATATCATCTTGACATTTTGCCATCCTCTTGCACACGGAAACAAGACCACTGTAAAACAATTGCAGTGAGGACAGTAAGATTACAACTACAGCTGACAAACAACAACTAAATAACAACCAAGCAACTATTCTCACACATGAACAGATTTTACAACTTCACACTGAGTGAAGGACACTGATTTCAGTGAGAACTGAAGATTACAACTTAAGCCTTTCATTGTTAACAACCAAGCAACTATTCTCACACATGAACAGATTTTGCCTCTTAAACATTCATTTTAACTGAGTAAAGGAGACTGAACTCGTCAAATCACTGATTTCATGAGAACTGATATTTGATCATCAATTCTGTAACATTAATGGCGTTTGTTTTTCCCTCTGGTGTTGAAGGCAACAAGGGCGGTGTAAGCCCTGCACACAGTGCAGAGCCTGATGGAGGAAAAGTGCTGAAAGCTGTAAAGGGATTCACCGGATTTATAACAAGACAAAAACGAGGGTATGACCGTGAAATGGAATGCAGAACAATGATCGTTTTATTCCGCTTAACGCTGGTAGAGAAGACTAAAAATATGATTAAATTACAAGCTCAGAAGTAAGACACCCATCATCAAATTCTTGCTATTGTGGCATTGCACATGAAACAATGGAGCATAAACAGAACCATGTCTGAAAATGATGAGAAGAGAAGGCAGAACACTCAAGATTAATAAAATAACAAGTTCCAAGTCAATTAATAATAAAAATTCCAGACTGGCAATTTTGATTGAAATAGCCTCTTTACTTGAAGCTACAAGTTTCCAGCTACATTATCAGGGTAGTAACTAGTTTGTTTAAGCAAATAAGTACCTCAGCTTCAAGTTATTTTTGTAAGATAACTGCACTGGGAAAACAATCCCAGCGCAATGCAGAGTAGTGAGTGACGTTAACCTCAAGTGTAATGTGTACATCTTGCGCAAAAGGGATTAGGCTATGGTACACACAGATTCCTAACGCAGGATTTTCTCATCTTCGGAGACTCCCTGCAGAATGATAAGAGTGACAGAAACACTACAGTGGGAGTTTCTTTCTCCTCGTATAACCACACACCCTTCCTCTCCTCCACCCATCCTCTGGTACGGGAATGCGAGGAATGCAGAGTCTTAAAACGGCCCGGGCCGGGGGGCTTTATCACCAGCAGAGTTTCTCACAGTCCTCGGTAAGGAGCATCTTATCTGCCCAGATGTACTCTGACCACATTGATTACACTGTGAAGTTATTTGAGAGCCAGGATAGCAGCTATCCTGTTGCTATTCTTCTTAGTATCCTCCTTGCAACCTCCAGTCCACAGAGACCAGCGAGAGCTCAGATTTTAATCAGGTGTTTTACTTTATTATGCAACCCTCAGGGCACCCAACAAATGTCCTACAGGGCACTCCCTGTCTGACTACACAACTATGTGTTTATTGTGCCTTGCATTGACTTAACCCCAGAGCCAACACATAAATATAGTGCATGATGTATGATGTCAGCAGACCGCTAAAAACAAATGTTCGCTGTTAACGACAACTACAAACTGCTGCTTTGAGATACGGGCCGAAATGGTGCCAGGTAAAGAATTCAACAGCTAAAGCATGCAGAAGGAATGCACTAGTATGCACATTTTTAGCACTCCCCAAACCAAGTGTGGTCTGAAGGGGCCTTACATTTGACCATGCGTCATCACTGCCTCACGGTAAACAATAGACCACTGTCTGTCGCCTTCTAAAAACAATACACACCCACTCATTAGCACAGAGGGATGTTTATAACCCTCAATCACCGATAAATATGGGAGACTCACACACAGGCTCATTTTTTACAGTCAAAGTTGGGTTTTTGCTGTTTTTTTTTTTGTTTTTTTTTTAAGTGTTTGATGAAATCCCATTCAGTCGATGTTTTAGCCTTTACCCACACCTTCCCCTTTTTTTAAGCCGCTTGCTTCAATCTCTATTTATAGTGGCTGTTTGTGAGGCTGCCCTCAGGTGGGTGGCGTGAAAGAGTATCTGTGCATTGAGTCTAAAAAAAAAAAAAAAAAAAAAAAAAAAGTTCCTCTTGGACACTGTAAATCAGTTACCTTCTGTCAGGGCTGACAGAGCAAAGGTCCCTCCCTGCAGCTCACACACTGGCACAAGCCAAAACAAAACAGATACTCTGTGACCTCTGACTGAGATCACTTCGTTTACTGGAGAAAAAGGAGAACAGAAGCAAGAAACAGACCTCAAGAGACAGAAGACCAAAAGTCTCGTCATTATCTGGAATTTAAGGACACAAGGACAACATGAAGACAGCAGGAAGTTGGAAGACATCCCTTTGCAATAAAAGGCAGTTAAAACCGATGTGATCGTTTACAGATTATCGGCTCTTTAATATGTGTATGCTAAACAGCAACTTATTCAAGCTGCCGTTCTAATCATTACAACTCTTACCAGTTTTAAGCATTTGCATGGATGTGTGGGTGAGGGAACATTGGTAACATGTGAACGCACCATATGCGTGCATATGCAGATATGTGTGCACACACACCAAGCCTTGTGAAAAACAAATGCCACCGTCTGTGCACGTGTCATCAGCTTTGGCAGATATGAACCAGCGCTGTGAGAAAGTGTTGCTATAGAGACATCGGGCTAAGGTTTTGACCTCAGAGGTTACAGAATGGAGGCTGTCAGTGTGAAATAAACCTGAATACTAATAAAAAGAAAAAAAAGATTTTATTTGTGCTTATTAGGCAGAAGGTCTATTTTTTAATTAAGCCTAAGCCAATATAACAATTTAAATATTGGGTAAACAACCACTAGAAACCTGTCAGTGTCTTCCAGTTAGGGAAATGTTAGAATGTCACTACAACCTAGAAAGCTAACAAAAACAAGACAAAACACACTGACGGACATCTAAACCCCCAAATTCTTCTCTGAAACATACTGAAATAACAATCCTCAGTCTGATATCACAAATTCAATTTATCATCAGAGCCTCAGCTATTTAAATGTAGTGTAGTAATGTCATAACAGATAATCTAATTTTCTGCATAGATGCTCCCCTTACTGGATGTGCTATGTGGGCAGACAGTAAGAAAATAAGCAGCCTTTAATTCCCGTGTTTGAAATGAACTCCCGTGTTTGAATGATCCACCACTACAGTGTTCACCTGAAAACACAATTAACTGAATCATAGCTTAGACATTGCCATGTTTTCATATGGACAGTCTGTAGCTAGGAATGCGCTCCAGAGCTCATCTCAGATTAGCTTTTCACATCCACTCAACATCAAACGTTTTCTTTGCAGGGATGTCAGACGAGTGAGCACTTCATGGAAAACTTGTTATAAAAACATGTTACATCAAAAGTGATCATTTTATACCCAGCTTTAACCTTTTGGGACCATCTTTGTATACATAACTTGCCCAAATACAATCAGGTGACAGGTTTAAGCTCTTGCATGCATGCATGCACGCAGGACTGGATACGCAATGGTGCATAACACACTTATCTCATACTTGATGACCTGTAATGCAGATCAACTGAATTCTACTCTTTGTCTTGCCATCAAATTGGCTTAGGGACCGCTTTTCAACACCTGACTAACAACTTTAAATGCAAGAAAACACCAGATTTAAACTCCTATTTTCTCAAAGCTTTTTAGATCTGTGACTTTCTGACAAGTGAGCATCTAAATTAGATTCTAATCATAAAATTTTAAGTCAAAGAACATGCACTTCCTTTGCACAGCTGACACTATGTAAACATGTTTGCATATAGAACAAGGTTTATTGATGATTCAAAGGATTATGTCAAACCTGAGTTGATTTATGGCACTTGACCATTAGATTTAACAAGGGTAAATATGTCTCTACCCACCCCAACTATGACCCTGAATTGGATAAGTGAAAGAAACTGGATGAATGGATGGATGTGTCTAACCACATATGTCAGTGACCACATCTGGCTTGGGTACAGACAGATTTATCTCTCATATTTCAATCTGCTCATTTCTTCCCCCTCTAACCCTCTCCTGCTGTCTTCCTTGCATTCCTTGGCAGGTCCTGGCCTGCTGTGCAGCAGAGTGGAGAATTCCAACAGGCCACTCTCACCTCACAGTCAGTCACATTTCTAGCTGTGGCAGTTTCTTTTCTATGTATAGTTTTATAATGAGCGGTTGGGACCAGCTAGCGGCATTGAACATTTTCATTGACCATAATGTCTTAAATAGGGCTTATCTAATGCAAGTGTGATCCTGAAAGCTAGCAGACAAACTGGCGTGCCACACCAAACACACCTACTCACACACAAATGAAAGAAGACTACTTTTACTGGCCATCTTACATGCTGCTCTTTGAGAGGATGTTATGCAAGCCATTACTTTAAAAGTATAGCAGCAGGAAGTGTCAAAGAGATTGTGGTGGTGGGTGTGCGTGTGTGTCCGTGAGAGAGATCGAGATAATGGGGGATGACAAAAAGAAAATTTACAAAAAAAACAAAACAAAAAACAAAACACAACCCCAAAACTGCAAACCACAACTATGTGCTCCATTTAAAGACACCACCAATAGAGCAATTCTGGTTGCAAAAGCAGGACACATGCACACACACTTCTTATGAGCATACTGTGCTATCAAACAACATATTATACTCTTTGACATTTTCCAGTTAAAGAGGATAGTATGCAAAAAAATTACACAAAAAAAAAATAAAATCCTTGGGAATCTTGCTCAACAGCTAAAATGGGGTATTTAGACAGTTGAAGAAAGGAAAGTCTGAATATTTTCCATTGTGTTTGCAATCACAATGTTTACAGTCTAGTACAAATTGGCAAACTAAAAGGTAAAAAACAAAAATACCAAAAAAAGCATTTTGTTGATAATGAAGCGCAGCATCTGCAAAGTCAAAAATGATGTCATATCTTGTAGAGGTGTTCAATAAGTTGAGAGACAGTAACAGTAAAGTTCACACATGGGTTATCCTTTCATCCTCAAACCAGTCAGTGAACCCTTGTACTCTATTGAATGGGGCTTCGTGATCCTGGTCGTCAGTTTTGCTCAAGGATAACAATGATTACTCATAACTGTGCTTTAATTTGGGCCATACTTGTCACCTTCCAGAGAGGGACCATACTGGCAACAAACAAACAAAAACAACAAAAGTATGATGCAATGGATGATGCATTTCAAATTAAACTACGACTTGGGAGATTTCTCACACTGCTCACACAGTGGATGTGAACATCCTGATAGCTGAAAGTCAGCATGTTCACCTCAGAGTCATTGTTTTGCTTGAAATCCAAGTTGGTGGAGTAAAGCCAAAGCAACGAAAAACACCACTGTCTAAATACTAAGACTGCACTGTGTCCTCAGTTCTACTATGCTGCTATATGCCAATAAAACCTTGATGTTATGGTGTGCACTAATCCAAGTGTTGGAGTGCCACTGATCACTATGAAGAAGCTATGACAAAAAGGATTTGAAAACAAACCCATTCTGCTTTTATGTAAAGTAACTGACTATATTAGTCACATTCGTCCTTTAAACTGGGCCTTAGCTACACCACACCATTTGACACTGGGACCTCTAATACACTCTTCCTTCCACTTGTAGTCCACCTGGCTTTGTCTCCAATTTAGCTGTACACATTAGTATTCATCATTTATTAACCAGCTAGCTAAATCCTCACAGAAAACAGCCTCGGTGTACAATAGCTTTCATTCTTGTAAGTAAAATGATGTGTGACACAGGCGCCACCACAGTTGTAAAAACTTTTTCTTTTTGTGAAAACACTTGCTTAGAATTCTGCCTTCATTTGTGCCCCCGTTTCTCAGGGGCCTGCTTTGGAACCAAATCTGGCTTGGAATAAATAGCTGCATTGTTGGCTCATGTCTTTGGAGTGACGTCAGTTAGCCTTATCAGTGTTCTCCAACTTTACCTCAGAGGGAACCTGACAGCAGACCTTGCTCAACACACGGTAGGCAGGAGCATTGCCCATTTTAAATAATATCAAAATACATGAACTGGGCATCAATATTTCCCAAAGTGCCACAGAAGCAGCAGCAAATACTGCTCAGCTCCCCTGGGAAATTATTTCCCCCTTTTTATAAAATGTTGTGTAGGTCCAAGATTTACTGTCTGCAAAGATTTAGATCTTCAGCTGCAAGTTATACACTGCAGGTGTAACTGTGTGGGATACATAAAATAGGACTCAGTAAGGCAGCATTTGCAATGCTTTTGCTTGCTATGAATATTGTGTTTACATTTTTGGGGGACTCAAACATGGACACTGGTACTTAAATTTCTAGATAATCTGAAAAACCAAGTCCTTTGCTTACAATGCCCAAAAGAACAAAGTGACTTGTGGCCGTGGCTGCATGCCTGCCAGCAAAGCTGCGTGTTTGTATCATCTGTTTTGCTGCCTGCAATATATCACCACTGAGCTGCTGATTAACTAGATGCACATAAATTAAACTCACAATAAAAATTTAAGACTGAGCTAAAGGATATGTAATGACTTTACTAACACTAAGGTGCACATACACAAACACAGATCTCAGGTTAATTGGAAAGAAAGCCATTGGTTTACTAGAAATGCCAAAACCTGAATGAAAATAGGTCTAAGGAAGTAGCCCAACTGTTGAGTCGTACATTACATGATCAGTAGGTTTGGATGCAATTTCCTGCACCTTTGGAAACACCGCGATTTCTGCACTGATTTCTTAAAAAAACGAAAACAATTTTTTTAAAAAGTAGTTCGCTCTTGGGGAAATCAGTGCAGGGTGGAAAAAGTAAGGCACATCTTTAATTCAGTAACTCACAGAATTTTCTTTAACAGCAGTAACTCCCATCCGACAGCATCATGTCGGATGGGAGTTAATATTTCTGGAACGTCTTTGTTGAACAGCATTTTCTAGTCACAACACACCATGTCAGTTGTGTTAAGGCCAGGTCTGCCTTGGCCATCCCAAAGCATGCATTTTCTCCTATAGGTTATGTACTTTTGTGCTTTGGGTGATTGTCTTGTACTTCTGTACAGTTGTACTGCTGCCCAAACTATAATGCAGTCTCTACCATGCTTTACAGTTGGGATAATGTTACACTGTAGATATACAAGACTTTAAAAAACAACAACAAAAAAAAAAAAAAAAAAAAAAAAAAATTCAAAACGTAACATTGTGCATTTTATCCAAAAGGTCACTGAAAGTCAGTCCACAGAAAAATGTTAAAGAAACACTTGACTCTAAGTAGCAACACTCCAGGGGATTACTTGTGTTTCCCAGTGTGTACTATAAGTGATAGAGAACACAGCTGTTTTTGTTTATTAATTTAGTCTGATTGCAAATGTTGCCAATTGTGACTTTTATCAAGACTGATCACATTTTATTATAAATGAATCCAGTGGGTTTGTGCATCTTTCAGGTAGACATCATGCATGGTCTCATACAACCTCTAAAGCACATCTGACTAGTTGGAACAGACATTATGTTGGGTGGACAGTCAAACAAGACTTAAAATAAAAAAAACAAAACAAAACCCACACAGGTGTCAGATTATCATTTAGACCAGGGGTGGGCAATCTCAGTCCACGAGGGCCGGTGTCCCTGCAGGTTTTAGATCTCACCTTGGGTCAACACACCTGAATCACATGATTAGTTCGTTACGAGGCCTGTGGAGAACTTCAAGACTTGTTGAGGAGGTAATTTAGCCATTTAAATCAGCTGTGTTGGATCAAGGACCGATCTAAAACCTGCAGGACACCCGCCCTTAAGGCCTGGAGTTACCAACCCCTGATTTAGACTGACGTAGCAGCTTTACCCCACTCAAGTTTACCAAATTACTGAGTTTTTTCTTTTTCTTTTTTAAGATTCATAATGACATAAAAACAAAAAGGTCATCATGCTTATTACAGAAAAGCTGACTGTGCGAATTGCTCCCTTAAGTTTCACATCCTCTCTGCTGTCGGTCCATTTCTCAACAATGAAATGCACACAGCTGACAGTTGCACAGAGACTACAGATCCGTTAAAGGTGCGGGCAGGTTCCCGACTTTAAAACTAACAACACGATGACCAAGCGTCAGAGTCCCCCTCAGCTGAGGAGTAATCACTCCGGAAAGCTTCATCCCTTTCTCGTATGGAGAGAGCATATGATAAAGCCAATGTGTTACTTGTTTTGCTTCGAGGATGAAATCAACTACCCCTCAAACAACATCTAAACGGTTAACACACCGACAAGGTCTTCTGTGAACATCAGAATAACATTTCAACTTAAAACTATGGTTGTTTTTCCGCCGCCCACCACACCGGGTAGGCTGATTAGTTAGCTTTAAGAGGGGGTTAAAAAAAAATCGATAACCTCTTTATCGGGGTTAATTAAAAGATGACAGACTAGACTGCTAAACGGGACTGCTACGATTAGCTGAAGTTGTGATCGTTCTCCATGGCAGGGCTGGGATTCTAATGCCTAAATAAATAAATGCAACACTAGACGAATTGATGAACTGAGTTTGGCGTGATGACGTCCTCACTCCTCGAGCGAAAAGCCCACAGCTAAAAAGAAGTGATTTTTTTTATAAGTGGGACTTACCTTTATTAATTTTCTCCTGGGAGGTCGTTAAAAACGCAGAGGACACGCCAGAAGAGCTGAAAGTTAAAAGTGCTGCTTTATCTTCACGACAGAGTGGGCCAGGCTACTTTCACGCACAGCGAGTCCGCGTTTCTGACAACACCGCTCGACAGCCTCTCCACGAATAGCACGGATCCCGCAGGTGGACAGGAGGTCTGTGTGCTTCCTGTTTGTTTCAGAAGGTGAACAGCCACCACCAACACCACCTCCGCTGCTGCATTTCCCTCCGCCACCGGCTTTATTAAGCCCGATCAGTAAAACAAGAACAGGACATCCGGTAAATGTTCAAGAATAAAAATCGTATCGTTCATGAATTCGCGGTGAAATACAAATTTAAGCCATACAATTAAGACATGACGTTGTCTATGTGGAAGTTAAATGTCTTCAGATAACTTTTTGTTTGTTTGTTTTTTTCTTAGATGTGATAAGCTATTATTTGGAGGGGGAATTGCAGTTTAGTTTAAAAATATGATAAAGAGACAGAAAAGGAACTCATATGTTGACACCCAACGCCTCCCTGAGAGCATTCAGTGCAGCAGCATCCACTGATACGTAAATTAACAGTGTGCACAGTGTCTCATCTAAAGGCAACACAAAACTGCTCTTATCTTGCTTTACTTGAAACACAGTCTTGCATTTAAATACAAATTCTTGTAACATAAAGATGATGTATGTTGATGGAGACTGCATCTTTTCAGAAACATCCTGTTGTATGCAATAAATGAGCGTTGCTTATAACGAGGACCACCACGTGTAACCTGGTGACTGCCTCTTGCCCTCCTTATGGGGCCTATGAAATCCAAATCATGTTTCAGTGTGGGGTTTACAGTAAATTCATCCCGATGATGCAGATTAGGCCTACAGGGTCAATGCAGGAGTTGGTCAGTCTGAACTATTTTACATGTAAAACAAAACAAATATTCAGTAGGTCATCAGATGAGTTTTGTGGGTTCGCTTTTTCAAAAACTATTGCGTGTACAGTATTTTCTTTGTTTGTGGCAAAATATGGGTACAAAATTCTGCATTCAATGCTGTTATTTTTTATTTAAAAAATATAAATAAAAAACAAGCACATGTGGCGACACGGCTAGGCTTTTATTTTGAAGGCGACAACTTGGCGATTTGCTTTGAGGCTTGTGTGATGCAGCTCTCCGGATGAGCTGTGAAGGACACCGGGCTTTTCACCAACAGCCGCTCACAGCATGTACAAAACGCCGAAGTAATGTCACAACATTTCTTAACATCCTTGTTGAGAAATAGCTTGCCAGAGTGAGTGCAGCCTATTAGGCAAGCTCCGCATTCAAATTGCGCATACTATAACGGATTATGGACAGGATCCATGCGACTCTTTAGTCGTCATTTATTTTTATGTAGCCCCCAAATCATTCACTCAGGCCATGAAGCGTCATTATTAAACACTGTCCCTTTTCGTCGCTATAATATTCACAAAACCTGCACAACTACAGTGCCAGTAAAATATTGAACTTTGCTGCCATCTGGCGAACAAATCTATCATTATCTATGGTTAATGCGTCAACCAATAAACCCAACTGTGGGACCAGATTGTTACTAAACGTGGAATAAAGAGGTTGTTTTAACCGAGACAGCTTGTGACCTTAATAACGCTAATAGACCACTGTATGAAACTGTGTTGTAACTAACTTAGAAATCACACATAAGCTATACGTGATTTAAGTTATGCATTTAACAAAAAATTCAACCTGAATTATTTTATATTTCCAATGACTGGTAAACATTTGCGTACCAAATAAAAACAAACAAACAAAATAATACATACATATATACATAGATACATTTTCAAAGATGTCATGTGAGGCATATTTTGAATTCCTAAAGAGGGATGCCAGAAAAACAATTGAGTGCCACTGATCCAGAGGTCTGGCAATATAAAAGTTCTGTATTTTGAGAAACACAAATCAAAAAGATGTTTTAAAAAATCTCTTTTCTTATAAATATGAAGCCACAGCTGCTCCGTATTGTAGGTCCAGGTGTAGACGACAAACCTGCTGCCAAAGAAGTTGACTGCTGAGTATCTCACACTTAAGTAGTTTTGGAGATTACCTTTCATATTTGACCATATTTTTAAAGAACAAATTTACATAAATCATTATCTCTTCCAAATAATCATTCCAAATAGCTCTGTTTTGGTCAGGTCACCCAGCAAGCTTGTCATTGTATTATTATAGATAATGCATTTGTTGTTGTGAGTTTGAAATGTTAGTCAAAGGATGATTTTGAAAACCAATAAGAGGAACTGGGTGGAGGCAGAGGCAATGATTAAATGGTTGAAGCTAAAGAAGGAAGTGCAGAGTTTAGGGAGGAGTAGACCGGAAGAGTACAGCTGAAGTGTTGAAGGAAACTGCCAAGAAGGTGTTTGTATGTCCTCTGGACAGAGGAAAAAAGACAAGGAGGCAGGAAAGTATTCAAAGGAAGAGGTTAGCAAGAAAAAGTGGGTTAGTCTGGGAGATAAAGAGGGCATGAGGTTAGGTGTACAGCGAGATGGCAAGAATTTTAATGATTAGCATGTGAGGCTGGATAGTAAGGAAGGAGAAAAGGACTTGTATCAAAAGACTAAGCAGAGAGATCGAGCTGGAAAGGATGTGCAGCAGGTTAGAGTGATATAGGGTGGAGATTGAAATGTAGTAACAAGTGTGAGAGAAACAATGTATGGATGGAGAAAAGTTAGTGAATCAGGAAGTGCTGAGAGTTGAAATGAGGTATGGAGATGTCTGGGACAGACGGCAGTGGAATTTTTAACCAGACTGTTTAACACAATCTCCAACAGCGATGAGGCGGCCTACATGGACGAAGTGAAGAATTTGGCATCATGGTGCCAGGACAACCACCTCCAGCTGAACGTCAGCAAGACCAAGGAGCTGGTGGTGGACTTCAGAAGGAGTCAGCACAGAGACTACAAGCCCATTTTCATCAATGGAGCTCCAGTGGAGAGGGTGCAGTCCTTCAAATATCTTGGTGTCCACATCTCCTCAGACCTGACATGGGCTGCCCACATTCAGGTCCAGACCAAGAAGGCTAGGCAGCGCCTGTATCACCTCCGACAACTAAGGAAGTTCAGGGTCTCTCCAAAGATCCTCAGGATCTTCTATACAGGCGCTGTGGAGAGCATCCTCACACAGAACATGACAGCGTGGTTCGGGAACAGCTGTGTGAAGGACCAAAAAGCTCTCCAGAGAGTGATCCGTACAGCAGAACGCTGCTGCAGGATTGCTCTCCCCCCACTTCAGGACACCTACACCAGGAGATGCCGGACTAGAGCAACGCAGATACTGAAGGACCCGTCCCATCCTGGCAACAAACTGTTCCAACTTCTACAATCTGGTAGAAGGTTCCGCATCATCCGGGCAAGGACAGAGAGACTCAAGAAGAGCTTCTATCCTCAAGCCATCCGGACCCTAAACCAACCAACCCACACACACACACACACACACACCCCGCCATCTCACATCGTCTATAATTGACTGAGACTCTCCTCCAGACACTCAATTCCTTTAACTTCCTTTAACTTTAAATATGTTTATAGTGTCCATTCTGTAAAATAGTCAGATGTCTATTCATATTAATGTACAGAATTCACCTGCTGCTGCTTCTACTGCACATTCACCCAATGTATATACTATATATATATTTATAATGTTATTCCTCTACCCCCCCTTTTTGCACATGTCGAGGATCGTGTCAGGATACATTTCACTGTGTGTTATACTTGTATAACTATGCATGTGACAAATAAAGAACCTTGAACCTTGAACCTTGAACAATCTTGGTGAGTGAGAGGATGCCTGAAGAATGGAGATGAAGTGTACTGTTACGGATTTTCAAAGAACAAGGTTTATGTGCTGAGCTGTAAGAACTACAGAGGGATAAAGCTGATGGACCATACCATGAAGATATGAGAACGCGTTGTTGAAGCTAAGTCAGCAGAGGTGACTTCAAAGCGCTACAGATGCGATGTCTGCTTTGAGAATGCTGATAGAGTATAGAGAAGATCAGGAGTTGCACTTGTGTCTTTTGGATCTAGAGAAAGCACATGTTAGGGTGCCAAGAGAGGAACTCTGGTAGTGCAGGAGGGCATGTATGAAGATAGCGGTGAGTTACATCAGGAATCTGCTCTGAGCTGCTTCTTGTTTGCAGTGGTGATGGAGGGTTGAATAGATGAGTTAAGGCGGGCGTCTCCATGATGTTTCCAGACGACATTGTGGACGTAGCGTTTTCCAGATGAACTGAATCAACTTTTTGGGATTTCCTTACCTGGATGTTTGAGCACGTATCAACACAACCATATAAGGTCATTTTCTTTTTTGGTTACTGATAGCGCTAATATTACATTTATATTTTCTATTACTTTATAAAACCTAGAGGATTTTTTTGTTTGTCTCGATTTACACTTTACACTTTACACTTTATTTCTTCAGTTAATCTGAAAGGAGGCAGTGAGTTATTTTGTTAAACTGGTACTGGAGGACATTTTCTCCTCAACTCTCCAACTATCACAGGGATTAATAAAACAAATGAAATCAACTTAGCATACAGCATAATCCCTTAACTGATATCAAAAATCAATTTGGCGTGAAAATGTAAAACACCAACAAACTTCACACACACACACACACACACACACACACACACACACACACACACACACACACACACACACACACACACACACACACACACAGAGAGAGAGAGAGCGAGAGAGAGAGAGAGAGAAATAGTCTGCTATGGTGCGTTTCTTTGTAATGGCGTTATTGGGCCACAAGGGAGCAGCATAGAGCCACACAGCAAACTTGACCTGAACCATGACAGTTCCCAAGAAGAGCCAAAACGGAAAAAAAAACAAAAAACAAACTCGTGAGGGTTTATGAAACTCAGTGAAAGCTGACGATATTCATTGTCACCACATGATGATCGGACCTGCTATGAATTAAAAGCATTTCTTCCTGGGTGTATAATCTTAAACATCTCTCTGTACCTTTATGTTTGATGGGCCTCATTAGAGATGTAGAGGTTAGTCATGTGCCATGCCTATGACCTGTGGTGGGCAGGGGTAAAAGGCTCTCCCTCAGAGTTCCCCTCATAATGTTCTCATTGTCTGAAATTTGCTAAACATAAGCTGGGCTCAAAGACAGCATCTTAGGCAGTGAAGCTTTGGGTCCAGCATGCTTCCATTACGTCTCCTCTTATTTGATTAAATGTACTCTAACTCAGTCCAAACCCACACTGTGCGTAATCTCATCGCGGATGATAAGCATGTAATAAAAAACACATTTAAGTTGAAAGGGCACCTTATGCCAATGCGTACAATTATGGATTTCCAAGTATGATCATTCGTTTAATTGTGAAGCCTTGCCAAGAGGTATGTAATTGCTTGAAAGAAATATGGCTGAAATTGGATTGTTTTGAGATGTGACCTGGGATTGTGTTTGGCATCCACATAAAGGCGGGGCCAACTTCCTGTTTTGTATACGTATATTTAAACCAAACCGGAGGAGGGGAGAGGGGGGGGGCTTGATTCACAAATCTTATTATTTAGAGGAAATTCGGCGAATATTAGAATGTGACATTGCAATACACAGTTGTTGACGAGCATTACAATAACAGCCCGATAACTGACTGAATCCATTTAAACGTAGGATGTGTCGTTAATCTCATGCAATTTGTATCCTAACAGGCTTCCTGAGAATATAAATTTGAGAGCGTCCAGAAGATGTTTTGGTTTAAATAAGCTCAGTGTTTGGCATTCATATCCGCGTGGGGTTTCTATTACTGATAGTGGGCTGATGTATAACTGGCTTTCAGTGATTATGTGTCTCACACCATCCCCAGAGGTCGGTCTAAGTCTGACCATGAAGTTGCACTGATTTATTATACAGCCTACAGTATCAGAAGAACAGGTGCTGGGCCTTAATGATCCCAGTGGGAATTTGCTTTCGTCTTTGATTAATTGAAATGTTAACAGGAGAAGAGTTATCCTAATAGCTTCTTGTTGCCAACCCTGCGGAAGTTTTTAGAGGGGTGAGAAAGGAAAGCGCTTTAAAAATAGACTCCATCAGAGCACGCTGGGAAAAGACCTGCCATTTAAATCCCGACAAAGCAATTTGCAGCTCATAATCAAGGGAACGGAAACCGTTTTTTATCGCATTTCCCTTTACAGTATAAGCTGGTCAGTTCCGCCACATTCACAGCAGAAGTTAGCGTGAGGCAAACGCTGGTAAATCTTGACCTTGTGTGTACGTTTGTTTGTTTGCTTTAACAGGTCAGCTGGAGCATAACCAGTCGTTGCTGAGAGGTGATATTCCGTCACGAAAACACGGTTATTTGATAAGAGCTCGTGACTATCACGTTGGACAGAGTTTATCATACATGAAATGACAAATTAAACAGGTATATTTTTAGAGCCTCCAAAGTGAGATGAGATAATATTTAGCCCGGTGACTGCTTATTTTCAGGCGCTCTTTGTCAGCATCTCACCACCTCTCCTCTCAAAGGCTGTTAGACTCAAAGGATGGCGTGTGTGTGACATCTGAGTGGCCCCGTGGTGGCTGGAGGGTAATCAGAGGTCAGTGCGTGATGATTTTGCTCTGCAGATGGATGACTGTCTTTTCCTTGAATAGATGACACTCCTGTGTATTTATAGATATGGTATTTCTAGATATTTTGTGGACCTTTGTTGCCCAAAGGTCCAGTTAACAAACGCGCGGTTCCTATTTATAAACTGTGGCGGTGTATCAACACACACCATTGCAATATTTTTGGCTTATTAAAGGAATTATTATATGTCATCCATTGTTTCGCCGGGTTGTCATTAAGATAGGGATCAGCAGTCACTGAAAACATCACGTAGATCACCGTGGCAAGCTGGAGATTCACCAGAGGACGCGCTCAGAAAATAAACAACTCCAAATTCAGTTATGGCGTGGAAATAGCACAGATATGTGGCAGACAGGCTGAAACTTTGAGTTTTTCTACTCTGACAGAAGAAGACGAAAAAACGCATGCTGATTGGAACAATTGCCGGATTTTCTGCGAATCAAATCTCTGCATATTTTCCTGTTTGGAGCAGATGTATACCAAACAGTGGTGACCCCCACTCTCCTTTTCAATGGGTTCGGGGTGATGTGCGCCGCTTCTAAGTGGAAACTGTTGCTCTTCAATCTCAAACATTGAGCAGAATGCCAGGAATTCAATTGTGTGCAGGCATTGGGAAATCTGCAACCTGCGTGTGACTCGACCTGCCGGGTCGCATCGCCGATGCCCCGTGGAGCATGCAGGCTGTCATACGCGGAACGACTCCAGGTACGCTCCAGCGTGTGTGTGTGTGTGTGTGTGTGTGTGTGTGTGTGTGTGTGTGTGTGTGTGTGTGTGTGTGTGTGTGTGTGTGTGTGTGTGTGTGACGGAGAAGAAGCGAGGGTCAAATGCGTTGCCTCCACAATGAGTTGACCTCATTCGTCTTGTTGATTATAATCTGTCATCTCTGAGAGCACAACAAAGGATACAATCATGGTTATTCAGAACGCGCTCTGCGGAAAAGACGCGTGAAAACAAACCGCACATTGCGCTAAACCTTTTCACCTTGTGGAGAAATAATTATGATTGACAGAAATATTCACAGATACAGAAATGCACTCGACTCACATTTAATAATAATTAGCCAGTGTTATTTTAATTCTGACTGCACGGTTGCTGTTGTTATTCCTGCTAGTCACTAAAACGTCACTTTGCAATTAAGATGATACGTAGGAGATGTGTCCATAAGGCTGTGCGCGCCATAGTTAAATCGTTGTTCTTCTTCAGGTCTCAGCAGCTCTAATGTCATTGCGAACTCTATTATTGTTTCCGACAGTCACATATAGATATATATGGGCTACTAAACGGGCTCTTAGTGTAAAGGCCTGAAGGAAGCTGCTCTTATATGTCTAAAAAAATTTCCACCAATTCATTCATAATGAATTCGATATATAATAAACTCCTGAGGTCAGCGTAAAAGAAGACTATATTAAAGCAGGCCTGTGTCGCCTGGGCTGAACCTCGGCTGGCCTTATCTGTCTCAGCCCCCCGAGACATCCTGTATGCAGGCCCATTGTTCCCTGCCGCCCTGCTGAAATGACAACCTTTCTGCGCAACTGCACACCTGCCGCGACCGAGTCCGCACACGTCTTTGTATATTCGCGCCTTTTATAGACGAGCTTTTTGGTCCTCAAGTTTAACTAGAAAGGTGTGTGTGTGTGTGTGTGTGTGTGTGTGTGTGTGTGTGTGTGTGTGTGTGTGTGTGTGTGTGTGTGAGAGAGAGAGAGACAGAAAGAGCGATGTATGTTTACTTAGCATATGGAAGCCTTTGGTGCAGAAAGGCTTTCGCCAATATAAAGCGTAAAAAGCATTGTCATATAAAATAGACCTATACTACTACTACTACTACTAATAATAATAATTAACTTTGTTAATAAACTAAAAGTTCCACTTTCCTTTAAAAAAAAACCCAAACAAACAAACGCACAAATAAATCAATTAATATATGACAAAAGCTGCTGTACTGATTGATGGATTCCAACTTTAAATCAGGAGGAAAACAGAAATAAAATAAACTCCACCTCTGGTTGGACAGTTTATGTAAAGGGTTGCACTGGTCGAAACATTATTTCTTGTTAAACCCCTGTATTTATTATTTCTGGAAGCTTGTTTAGAATACAGTTGCCTTTCAAAAGCGCCCTTATCTCCTTATTGTTTACAAAACATTAATGTGAGGAAGCTGAGAACGTACACAGCTACATTTCAGGCTTGCCTCGACGCTCCCTCTGCACACAGGAGGATGGAGAAGTGTCTGGGTGAGACCCGGCTGATGGCATTTTCATTCTGTGTTTCTGTTCCCGCAGTTTTTATACGAGCTTTGGGCAACAATGTTAAGAGGTTGTCTGAGCTCACTGATCCCCGACAGCTGCCTGCTGCTGAGCAAGAAGAAGAAGAAGACACGCTGTTTACAGTTGGGCCGGGTGTCAAGTCAATTTATCTGTGATTATGACTTTGTGCAGAGTCTGTCTGTTATGATGAAATGAAGTGCTGTTTTCTCGCTGGATTCTTTATGCGCTTGAATAATAAATGAAAAACAGTTATCATGCGACATGCGCTGACTTTTGTGTCTGAGGATTATAAGTGAATTATGCGCTTTATCAGCAGCCAATACCCATGGGCGAGAATTCCTTGTTTATGCAGTCCTCAAAAAAACCCAACCACCCCCAAAAAACCTATCGTTTGAATTTCGTTTATATACTTGCAAAAAGTCTATGCGACGTTTTCTGTCAATACATGACTTAAATTATCCATGACTCACATACATTTTGTACATGTGCAATGAAATAATTGCCTACGATTAGCTTACTTTAGCAAAACCTCATGTAATGTGCATGTCCATGGCGCCGTAAGTGTGGCTTTCGTTCAGACACCGATGGTCTTTGCAGTGGAAAAAAAAAGAATTTTTTTTTTTGCGTCTTATTTTGGCGCACCAGGACGATGACCCTGTTTGACCGTCCCTGTGACGAGTAAAAGCTGGAGCGAGGTGAATGCTTGGATGCGCCTCCTGTGGTGCCCTGAAGTCATGTGTTGGGAGTTTGTCATCTTTAAATGATAATCCAATAATTAATTTAGGAAATAATATATTTATTATATTCTGACGATTCCTTAATAATTCAATGTGCGTGAAAGCTGTAACCTATTCAAAAGAGAGACTTTATTTGCAGTGATCGATCACTCAGATGTAAACGCCGACAGCAGATAACGCCAATATGTCGATGCTTTGTGATAAAAGCAGGGAAGAGGTTGAGATCAAATTTTACCAAGAGGGTATTTCAATTTTCTTCATGGATGTTCTTCTGGGCTTCATGGAATTTTATTTTCTTTAGTTCTGCAATCTCTCAGTAAAACAAAAAGAAGGGAAGAAGGAGGAGCTGTCTGAATGAGCCCCACTTTCACCCTTCAGAGAAGACTGTCAGCAGATGTCAATATTTTGTAAACTACATTTGGGATGAATGACTTTATCTTTTTTTTTTTTCGTCGTGTAACGGGTTACTATTACTGAGACAGTTATAAATATATATCTATATTTATAGATATATCTATCTATACATACATACATACATATATACCTTAACTGAGTTTGTTTGTTTAGTAGCAATACACATATCTAAAAAAAAAAAAAAAAAAAACGCAAACAGAAAATAAACTAATGCCGTAAATCAATTCCACCATCATATCGAGATTATTATTATTATTATTATTATTATTATTATTAGCGGTAGAAGGCATTAGTAGTGTTGCTGCACTTATAGAGAAAGACTATTTAGATGTATACGTATATTTAGATATTTATGATCATAAATTACGAGCGGAAATTTTTCAGTTTATGTGTGTATTTTGTTTCTTTGTCTGTATGAAATTAACTAGTAAAAAAAGAGAACTGTTACCTACACACAACGCCACTGGATATGGGAAAAATATAAAATATTAAACATATGGCATTAATTGTCCTTAGCGGGCATAAATAGTAATGAATAAGTCTAAATGTGTTTTTATTGTATTGCACACAATGCAGACACTGGTCCTCAGTTGAAAGAGAAAGTTTTTACGTGGTCACACTAATATAATAAATCGATAATTTTTTAAATGTGCATAATTTGAGCCAAACAATTCAATAAAATACATATTTAATTTTTTAAAGCGACACTGAGTGCGCCTATCAGCCATTTTTATGTAAGCCTATCCTCAGCCGACCCCGCCGCTGTAATTATTATTATAGTGTTATTTTCTTTCTTGAACAAGCTGTGAAAAAACTCCTGCATCATAACCAATGTGGCACTTTCATGCCGTGTTAGGTTCACAGATTTGTTTATTGCTGATTGCTCGCCTACTGCCAGCAGTGGTTACTATAATAGCCTAAAGCATACAACAGATTACTTCATGACCACTGAATTATTTAAGAAATACAAGTTTATTAAGAAATTGACAAACCTAAAAAAAAAAGAAAAAAAAAGGGAAAGTGCTAATTAAAATGAAACATGGCCCCAACATTAATGAAACATAACTAATCACATTTATATATATACATATATAAAAACGATATTTAGAAAGAACAAAATCTGACACTGGCTGGCGTCATTTTGGAATTTACATCAGACATACATGTAATCAAAAAGTATGAAAAGCCCTGAATTGTTTTTTTTTTCTTTTGGTAGTTTGCTGGATCTCTACCCACACCTTTTAAACCTAACAGCAGGAGGTGAAGTATCACCGTGCAGGCCTTTCTCGGTGCAGCTTACTAAGAAAGCCAAAATTAGCTCTGATTTAATCACACATTAAAACTCTGACTTCATTAGGACGTCTTTCGGCAGTAAGCCGAAGGAAAGCTGAGATAAATCATTACGCACACCAAAAATACAGCTGGACCGATGTCAGCAATGTCTATCCATTAAAAATAATCAGTTTTTCATTCCACAATTTTGATTTTACAATACCGAGTTATGGCCATCAGTCCAAGTGTAATACAGGCGCACGAAATGGCTCCCAGAGGTTGTGCTACCTGATGAGTGAGCAGCCGATGACTCCTTTACCTCCTGTTTCCATTTCATAAAACTTTCTCAGCATCACCTCGTGCATATAGCTCCCCGTCGGCATTTAGATGTCAGCTTGGAACCGAAGAGATCTGAGTCAGAGTGGTCTCTTCAAAATACTGTCGGCTCTGTTTTGAAATCACAGGAATTACCTCTCTGTCTCTCTCTCCCAGAGTCTTCATTTTTTCACGGACCAGTTGGTAAACTTCAAATATCAATCCTCGTGTGTAACGCCGAGTGTTTGGTCTCGTGTTCCCAGTATGAGCAGTGCATCATGGAGAGCTCCGCGGGCTGGCGGGAGCACGCGAACTGAAGGCCGGCTCCGTTACTGGAGGAGACCGGAGGTGGTGCCGCGGTGGCAGGGCTCAGCTGCTGCGTATGATGGGGATGGTGATGGTGACTCATGCCATTGTAAGAGTTCACCATGCTGGGGAGCGCCATGCTCTGCACCCGGGAGTAAGGGTTATATGATGAGGGGGCTGACAGCCCCTTGACGTTCACCGGACTCACGTTGCCGCTGGCCATCTGACAGGATGTGTAGGACATCGGAGTGGGTGGCTGGCCCAACGACCAGGAGTTGTTCATAAAGCTAGACTGCAGGTACTTGGGTGGAGAAAGGTAGCCATAGCTGTCCCCTCCGAACAAGGCCTTCCCCGGCTGGAAGTGCGTTGGTGGGGGTCTGAAAGGCCGCTTCATCCTGCGGCGTCGCCTGTAGTTCCCCTTCTCGAACATGTCCTCACAGGCTGGGTCGAGGGTCCAGTAATTCCCCTTTCTCTCGCCGCCGCCCTCCCGCGGCACCTTTATGAAGCATTCGTTAAGACTCAGGTTGTGTCTGATGCTGTTCTGCCAACCTTTCTTGTTCTTCTCGTAGAAGGGGAATTTGGTGATTATATACTGGTATATGCCGGACAGCGTGAGGCGCTTCTCGGAGCTCTCCCGGATAGCCATGGCAATGAGAGCGACATAGGAGTACGGCGGTTTCTGGGACGGATCCGGCTTCTCAGAGACTTTGTCCTGAACCGGCTCCTCTTTTGGGCGCTCTTTCTCCTTGGTCGTGTTGGTGTCGTGGATCATTAGGGCCATTGCGTCATCCTCCGGGTTTTGGTAAGTGGCCATCATTGCGCACACACCAAAACAAACAAGTCCTGTCTAAACTTTGAAAAAGAACACCTTTCAGACGCTTCTGTCTCGATCGGTGAAATGCTGCGCTGCCGAATCTCAGGATGCACCAGTGGGTCGAAAACTGTCCTCCAAATTGCGCACGTAGAAATCTTAATTGTAATTTTGCGGATCAGTACGCGACACGCACCAGACCTTCCTCTCTCTTCAGCTGAGATTTTTCTAAGCTGGTTTCTGATGGACTCGCAACCCAAGTTTTGGACTGTGAGTCAGTAAGGCCAGCCCTTTTCCCTGTTTTTTTCAGGGCCACTGACAGGCTGCTTTCGCTCCAGCGCTCTACACCGAGCGACGTAGTGCTTTGTGATTTGTGCGTATTTTAGTTCCGCCTTCCGTGGTTCCAGTCAATGAAAAAAGAGCTCTTCTTCACTTGTTGAAAATTGTATTAATCAGAAAGGGTTCAAAATACTAGTATTAATATGCGAGATAAACACCTATTTACAGTAAAATGTAGGCATAAAACATTGTAGGAAAACTGAAGCTGTTAGTGCGTAATGAAAATAAAAATACAGGTATTCGTTGGAAGAATACAATTATGCTTATGGCTAGTGAATTCGTTGCTCAAAATATTATATTATCATGATTGACTCTGCTGTTTGAGTCAGAAAGGAAGCAAGCTTTTCAGAAAAAGGGGTGGAAAATATTATTATTATTATTATTATTATTAATAATAATAATAATAATACTAATAAAAACAGATAAAGAAATGTCCTGAAGTATGTCTTTGCACAAAACAACCCCAAAATTAAATATTTGGAACAAACGTATTCCAATTTTCAAAGTAATTCTGTTTAATATATCTATATTTTTCCACGTTTGAATGTGAAATATAAAATTTCACTTTTTTGCAGTAAATTCAATATATAGTCCAAAATATATGATCTGGTCCACACATTCTCACCAGAGTCATGCATATTTGAAAACGGCTGTAGAGTCTACATAATTCTTACAAAATCCGGATAGCTAGTGCTGCTTAATTAGCTCACCGCGGAGAGGGAAGTGCGTGGTGAAGTATACATTTCTCTGGCCACCCATGAGGGTCCCCTCGGCTTTCTCTGGGAGTGTATTTCCGTGCTTTGGGAGTCTTTGCAGGTGGAGCAGCATTGCCATGTGTGTCATCACCCTGCACCCAGTCTGCAGCCAGTCTGCAGCAGCTGAACCGCGCTGAGAGCCAACCATCTCTCAACATGCAATTACCGCCGACTCACACTTTCGAGCGTTACGACGCGATGTTATTTCTTACTCCAATGTCTTTTTCACGTGTTTACGACGGACAGCACTTCCCGATAATCTCTGCACCGCCATTACAGGTTTGCTTTGCAAGTATATGGCTTGGTTAAAACATGTCATCATCATGTTACAAATATTATTCAAGAGAACACACTGAGAATTCCTACTTACCTGTCCGTAGAGCTATAAAATCATAAGAAAAAAAAAAAAATACTTATGCAAAGAAATTGCCCTAAAACATAAAAATCAACCCTGTCTCAGAGCAATCAGTTTTAAATTTGAAATACCAAAGACTGAATGCTTATAAATGGACGTTAAGTTACACTTTAAAAAGTTATAGGTTTATTCCCATTGCACTTGAAGGCATATTGCCTAGTGCTCATTTATACAGGGCATCTATATGTGGAGTGGTTTGCGTTTAAGCAAATAAAGTAGAAATCACAAAAATAAACCCTTTTGTCCCGGCTGTGAAATGTTTAGGTTTACCTCGTGATTCCAGGACTTGTTTAGTCTTCTTTTATTGTTCCACAAAAAGTCTGTGGCTTTCTTCTGTTTTCTGCTTCTGCACTCAAAGGGGGGTAAAATCATTCAATATATATATATATATATATATATATATATATATATATATATATATATATATATATATATATATATATATAAAATTAATTTGAATTTAATTGGAAATAAGGAACTTTTACAAAATATAGCCCATTATTATCCCTTTGAATTATCTATTGTAGTCCTCTAACCCTTTCAAACTTCCCCGGTGGCCCCCGTGCAGCACCCGTAAAACCCTGTATCTCACCGCTTTTAGGCTAAAATGCTAAATAGCAAAACTTAATCAGCAATTTCTTTCAAAACGGGTGTGCTTATTTAAATATAGCCTTTTGATAAGGTAATTCCACAGTCTGTTACCTTTGTAATCTATGACGTCTTGAAAATAATAATAATAAAACGTTACAATTTATGATAAAGGTCAGCTGCTGTCACAAAATAATTAGCCTAAACGACCCCACGTAACCCCGTTAGGTTCCGGTTCAGGTAGTCTGGCTCTAAATGTTTTTTTTCTTCTCTCTCTGTGTTGTAAGAGGACTTACTTGACATTTGTCTCTTCAGGTTCAAGCTACTGGTCTTAGGGCAATTTTATTATTATGCTCCGTCTCTCTCCATTAGGCTACCTGTAACCTAATAGAGGAAGGGTTTGTTGCGCGCCGCGCACGCGCTTCACGTCACATAACAAAGCTGTAAACAGCATGTCTACAATCCGTAAACAAAACAAGGACCCTGAAACCTGAACTGGTTGTAGTAGTTACAGGCTTCAGGACAGCCCTGAGGAATGTTAATGTGAGAGCACAGCCTGTTTTTAAGGTAACTTTGACATACAATAAAAACAAATAGACTATAAATAACCTCGCCTGTAGACTGAGAAAATAGAAAAAATAATAAAAGGGTGTATAACTGAAGAGTAACAATGATTTTTTTAAAATGTCTTCCAATTATTTGAAGTTTTCTTCTCTGCACGGACACGTTAGCAATTGTCAAAAACTGCTTTAAAAAAACCCCCCACGAATAAAAATCCACCTCACAAACACTTTTTTGTTGTTTCGTATTATTTCTGCCTGTTTTTAATGATAGCAGATATGAATACTATCCCTGCACATTTTCTGGATCCGATGGGCGAGATAGCGGCGTGCACTCCTGAGACTCAAAAGACTGTCACAGAGAGACAAGAGTAGTCCGTGTCTTCTTCCTAGATAAATACACATCCTCCAAAAGTCTTTTCAAGTTATCGCTTGATCCCAGACACCTCGCGGAAAAACTTCCCAATAAAAAGCCTCCAACTCGCCGGCCCACCACCCACACACAGTCCGATAGACTTCCATAACTTCTAAAAAATATTTCATTTATATTCATGTAAATGCACCTAAAGTTAGGAGCATGTTTAGTATGTGTATTACAAGCCTGCGATATAGATTTTAGCCCATATCAATTTAGTCCATCTTCCTGATGACTACAGAAACCGACATTATCCAAATCACAATAATTCTAAAACAAACAGTGTTTAAATGTTTTCCTCTTTTAAGTTACTTTTACTTTAGTTTACTTTTTATGATAGACTCGCAGCCACAACTTATTTCCCACATAGGTACAACTCCCAGGCCATAGTTTTCCTATAATGTGAGCGTGAGGCAGGCCTCCAGTGAGCTGAGGAGCCATCATTGTAACGGGCCTCAATCTAATTTGAAAGAGTGGAATTCCTGTTCTCTTGCACTTCCTGCACTCGCAGGTCTGGGACTAGGATGTTTATAATTGCGCATGCGGGTGGAATGTGGCGAACGGAACCACCAGGTCAGGTCGGGACCGGAGAGCAACCGACCGGACTGGAGACGACCAGCCGGCTTCTGACAACAGGCAGGAGCAAAAACAGTAAGTTTTCACAACATTATTATTCTTATTATTCTTATTATTCTTATTATTATTCTTATTGTTGTTGTTGTTGTTGTTGTTGTTGTTGTTGTTATTATTAGTAGTAGTATAAAAGTATAAAAGTATTTTTTTCTAATTTATTAATTTAATCTTAACTGTGATAGCGTCATCATCATCAATAACAATAATAATTATATAATAATTGTTGTTGTTGATAACGTTATTATCACAGTTATGATTAAATTAATACATTATTATTATTATTATTATTATTATTATTATTATTATTATTGCCTTAGTTTTATTTTGAATTAATTTGAACCCTCATATTGTTAAAAATGGTCTATTCTTATTTATTAAGGCTTTTTAAAATGTCCCATTTTTTCTACTATCCCTTTTCCCAATATATTCTTAAACCATCCTACATTCCCATTTTCCCCCAAGGGAGCCTCTGCTTCTTAAAAATAATAGCACAATGACAGATTAAGCTGTGCTCTGTGCCTTTTGTGTGCATATGTATTTTGATATGGGTGAATGAAGAAACACTGCCTTTAAGCACTAGCAAATGAAAGCATGTTATTCTGTTTCATAAAGTTGGGAATTTAAGGTGAAAAATCCCCAAAACAAAGCTTATGAAGAGGTTTTTAATCTTACTTAACACTATCAGGGACTCTTCATATCTATGGGAAGAAAAACGTGAAATACACATGATAATATTTGACTTAATGTGTTATTTACAGTTATTATACATTAAAATATGGTTAATAATCTTATGTGAGGTCAGAGGTTCCTGTCTTCCATAAGCAGTGGTGCATCTGTCCTGGACAGCTGTTGGGAGAGACAGCTCTCACTGCTTGTCCTAGTTTGATCTTACTGGGCTGGTTTCTGGTTCATTTGCATCTAGCTCGCCTGCATTATTAAACATCAACAACACGCCGCCGCTCTTGAATGGAATCCTTATGAGGTGCAGGAAAGAGAAGGGAGGGGTGGGGGTGGGTTGAGGGACAGAGGGAAGAGATGAAGAGGAAGGAGAAGGATGTACCCTCAGCCCTCATGTGGCGTCCCCAACATGGCTCTTGTTCCTCTCAGAAAGAAGAGCGTGAGATAGAGCAAATAAACACTGACCACCAGAATCTCCCCCTGCATCTCCTTTTGCATCCCTGCCCGTATGAATTAATGTTTGAGTGTGGAATGCAGAGAGGCTGCGTGCAGATATATGCATGCACCGTACTCTTAGTTTTGAGGTGTCAGATGTGTACTCACGAGTTTGCACAAAATGGAAATGGCTTATTGTGGGTGTCACTCCGCAGAAGGTTTAAGAGACACTTCCCTTCTTTGTACAATCCATCCCCTCACTTTGAAACATTCAGACAATTATATGAGAGCATCCCGCATCCCCACTCATGACCGTACATCGCCCTTCATCAGACTCAGTCAGCAGTTCTTTTCTAAACATAAGTCTGTGGGAAACTGGATGGTCTGCCACTTCACTAAGTCCTGTGTAATGGACATTCATCAAAAAGGGAAGAAGCAGTGAGTTTGGTTTTGCAGAAGAAGTTACTGTAAAAAAAAAAGTTTTGCAATGACACAATAAAAAGAAAGGAGGAATAACATTTGTAAAACTGTTTAATTTGGATACTTTGTGTTATTGCATACTTCTGAATGTATCATGATTAAAAATTAAGTGAAAACAGTGCATATATATGGACTGGGCTGGATTAGAAAATGTGCTTCCACTCACCCGCCTCAGGTGAGAGGGTCAGTGGGGAGCCATGGCAAACTTTTGCAATCAGGCCCCTTAAAGCCGTGTATGTGGGTATACAGTAATGCAAAAGAGCATGAAGATTGATGCGTGATAAAAAGGTGGGGGAGAAGGAGACTACTGGACAACTCCAATGATGAGTTAAAGCGTAGAGGGAGATGTGGAGAGAGGTGAAAGTAGAGTCCAGGGCAGAGGAGAGCCTCATTGTGTTCTCGCTAACCTTCAATGAGAGGTGAAGTGCTGCAGCCTCCTGCCAACAAGATTCTCTTTGAGGTTTTCCTGGTCTGTTGCCAGACCTTAAATGATTCACAGGATCAGCAGTGTGTATGTACTGTATGTGTTTTTTGAGCTAGGGGAGAACTTTTGAGCTGAACTGTAGGTATGCTTAGACCCTCAGAACTGTGCATAAACTTGTTATATTTATGTGAAAGGCAAATAGACTGGCATCACGGGAAATAAACAGGGCTTTAACAGTGACAGTGAAAGCACTGGGTGGATATGAACAGTAACAATCCAAACTCACATCAAGCCAAAATTGCTGTCCTCACAATACAGCATTCCTTTTAATACTCACCGGCTGAACCTCTTCACCCTCCCTGAAACAACCCAGCTAGTCACAGCCAGACTCCCACTTCAAAATCCCCAAGTAACCTCAAACCCATTTCCACATCTTCATCCCAGCCGGGGGGATTAGATTTCAGTCCAAATCAAAACAAGTCACTTCGTTAGAGGTAATTACACAGGTAGCCTACCTCGCTGGGCAAACAAACATGGCTGCCAGCTGACACCCCGAAGACAGATCAAAGCGCGGGGGTGACAAGGAACGGGAGGAGAACGCTCAAACGGCGGCTTGTTAACCACTCTTAATTTTTTTTCTTTTCTTCCATGTGCACGAAGAGCTGTGTGAGCAATGTTTTGAGACTTCTTCACCCACTTCCTTCATACAGACTGGGGTAGGGGTGGGGGGTGGGTGGGGGGTGGGGGTGGGTCTGCAGCTGAAAGATGGTGAAGAATCAGAGGTGAACAGAATGACCTTTACAGTAGAGCTGCGTGTGAGAACAGTGCGAGTTAATGGTGCAGAACGGCAGAGCTATACTTCATGTGCTGTGCTGGTGGCACCCCGCTTTTGGTGGTCTCTGTGTAAGCTTGGTGAAGAAGGACAGAGGATGTGGCAGGTGTGTTGCCTTCTAATCTGACACTTCTGGAAGGAGAAGTCTGTCGTAATTCCCACTTTTATGCCTATTTCCGCTTAATGCTTGCTTTGTGTAATCATATAAGCCTTTTTTTTCTTAAATCTTGGGAATTGCTTTGAGGAACACAGTGTCACATTTTGTTTGCACCAAAAACTTAGCACCTCTTTAAGGAATGCTAAAAAAAATATTGGATACAATTTTCTGCAAAAGCACAAGCCCTGCATAAATAGCCCATACTCTCTCTTTCTCTTTCTTTCCCACCTCACAGCCTCTCTTTGAACCGCAGTGTTGTTAGGGCAACCAGGCAAGGTTGTTCTTCCTTTCCTCAACATGCCAGTCTACCCGTGTACAATAGAGCAGAGACTATGTGGGCTGGAGTGAATAAGGTAAGCGATGTTATCTAATCTCCAAATGGAAAGACAGCAGTGGGAAGCCAGGCAGCCTCGTCTGAACGCCAGCTGTCCACTATGGTCTATTTACCTGCTTTCTCTCCCTCTCTCATTACCTTTCTGTATTCTTTAGCTTCTTCTCTATCGCAGCATCTCTTGATTATTCATAAATGGAGTGATATAGCATGCTTTGCTAATGATTGGCAATTTTACTATTAGTCTAACAGGAACTGCTGGGTCAGATGGGGGGGGGGGGGAACAAGCGTTGAGTTATGGTCTGAAATGAAAGCAAAAATCACAAAAGAATACAAAAAGAAACGCTTCATTTTGGCTTCGACTCTTATTTTCTTTCTGCATATTTTACACTGAATAGATGCTAGGAGATGATTCTCGAGGCCACTGCTGACGACTTCAAACATGTCCAGTAAACAGAGTCCGATGATGATCTCGAAACCACACACACCACTAAAACACACTATGCTCGGCCAACGGCGTGTCACTCTCTGCATATGGCACGCCACACAAACCTCTCCGATTCCAGCTCCTCAGCCTCCGTTCTGACCAAAATAACAAACAGGAAAATCACGCAATGGGACACACACACGGAGAGGCAAAATCTCGCAGATTTGAAAAACACTTTGCACTCACTCACTGACACACACGCATAAGCAGCAGAAACTGTGGCTGTGGTAACCTCAAGGATGGTTAAGGGGTGGGCTACTTGGGAACGGAGAATGAGATGAGAGTTTAAGTTTAGTCTTTCCAAATGGAACACAGAAGAATCTCTTCTGGCTCCCATTACAACCCGCTATTCATGTAACTTTACATAGAGCTGAAAATGTATAGCAGGAGTATCCACTTTGCAACAACAGGCATGTGTGAGAATAATTATGATAATTAAGAATCTTCAATAAATATAACATGTTTGATTTTTTTTCTCAACACAAAATCTACTGGCATTAGATGAGATCTGCACAGTGTATGGTAACTACTGATATGAAGTTATCCAAGGTAGATACTTTGCTACTATTCACTAATGAACCTTGCAGTCAGCATCTGTCTTTTATAAGTTGACTTAATAAACAAAGCGCATCAAAATAATTACATTCAATCTATGGAAAACAGGCAGCCATCTGAATATCCCCTTGTGCAAGGTGACATCCATCACTGTTTAATTCAGAGTGGTGGAGGAAAGGAGGAGTACTAGCGAAAAGGAGAACATGTCCCAGAGAGAGCAGAGCAGGGCCAGGGCAGAACAGGGGGGATAAAAGGAGAGGGCGAGAGCGCTTCCTTTGGTGAGTTTTCCCCCCGAGGGCAGAGGAGGAGGAGAGGGGCTGCTCCCCTGACAGATCTGAAGATGTCCTGTTTTGCTTTTCCTCTGCTCTCCCTCTTCCTGCAGGAAGCAACATCACGCTGGGCACCAAAGCCTCGGCGATCTGCGGCTGTTCATGTCTACTGATGTGTGCCGTGTACAGATTTGATGATGCAAGAATGGAACGGCATACAGATGTGAAAAGTTTAATGTAATGAACCCGAAACTTGACTGCAAGTGGACGGGCTGGATTCAAGGCTTTGGGAGGATGTACTTTAATTTTTTATAACAACTGCAACTCTCTGAAGACTCTGTGGCTACTAATAAAACACCCGAGGACCACAGAGAAAAGCTGCCATGTAGCATATTTTTAAATAAGAATGAATGAATCCCCAAAAAGCTTTAAACCATATACATTTAAAAACACAGGAAACCAGACTGTTCAAGGCTAATATTTTGGAGTTTATTTGATCAAAGCAGTTGAAGTGGGAAATCTGAAACAAGTCTCAGTGTAGGCACTGAAACAAAGCCTTTATTACAAGTGCTTAGTGTATTAAACATTTTAAATCTTGAGAAAAGTTGAATTACAATTACTGAAAGACGTTCAAGTGACAGCTAAAATGAAAAACCTAAAGTCTTAGTGTTAGATAAGCAAGTGTCAGCAGGATTATCATCATTTAAAATGAGTGAGGTGCAAGCAGCAGTGACTTTTCAGGGCCGAAATCAAGTGAGCTGTCAAACTGAGGAGTAAGAATTAGAAAGCAGCTAAAATGTAAGTTGATATGCAACCACAAAATGCAGAAAAGCACATGCAAAAAGAAAACAATTTCACAACATTAACAGAATTCAACCCATAACGTCTTCCATTAAAACAGCAATAATAATGCACCGTTTCCCAGTTTGCATGTACGTGTGCCACACATGTTCGTACAGATGTCCCAATCATTCATAAAACCTGAAGATATAAAATAACACATACTGAGGCCCACAGTGACTTTTTTTCACATGTCTGTCCGCGCTGTTGTAATTCACACTGACATCATCACCCACACACACCCAGTGTCGACTCTATGCTCAGGGGGTCTCTCAGGACCCACTTGTGATCTTTGCATCTCTATGCGTAGCCAGAGCGAGTCGTTCTTTTTCTTTTTCTCCCCTTCATACGTAAGAGCCCCGTTTCTCCTTCTGCCCTGCTCGCCTCTCACCATTCATTCGCACTGGCTGCCTCCGTGCATGTGTTTTCCTCTCATTCTTAGTGTGAGACTTTATCTGGGGATCAGATAAGGCTTCGGTACTGGTCTTAAACCTTCAGCAGATCTGTCCAAACACATGAGCTCATGTCAGAGCGCCGCTGCTGCCTGTTAACTCCATGAGCTAATATAGGGTCCATGTGTTCGCTGGTCATGCTGAGTGGAGGTGTGGTGTGGCTTTTTCTGTCTCCATCCCTGACTTCAATTTCCTATCATTTTCACATCCTATGATTTTCCTATTTGCCATCCCACTGCTTAATTTTTTTTTCTTTTTCTTTCTTTTCTATTTTGTGCTCTGCTTGTGTCTCCGGATCAGCTACAAGGCCGAAACAGCTTGAATCTGATCATGTTAACACTATCAGATGTGGAGATCTCAAACACGGGGCGTCGTCAAGACAACAAAGCTGAAGCCACACAGGCAGAGCCGGGCTCAACCAGCATGACGGTCTCTTTTGGTAATGCGTATGTGTGTGTCTGGTAAGGGGAAGGGTGAGCAAAAGGGTGTGAACGTGCGTGTGTGTATAGAGAACAATGGCCTGGGTATGTGATTTTCGTGTGTGCATGTGTGTGGCTGTTTGGTGACTGGCTTGTGTCAGTGTGTGTATATTACATCCCTGCGGGGGAGGGGGTGCATTAGGAGGGGGACTAAGGTTACCCCCTGACAGAGGCAGCGAGGGGTCATCCCGCGGCGGGACACTTCTCAGGGGTGACCCCGCCGCCCCTTGTGGCCCCCCGAGCAGACGGGACTTCTGAGGAGAGGAGAGGAAGGACCAGAGGAGAGACCCCCAGAGAACAGGACCCCCGGTCTGTCTCCCAGACCCCGGACCCCAGACCCGTCAGGGCCCGACCCAGGCCCAATGTGTTCCCAATCAGGAGAAACACAAACAATACTTTTATTAAAGAAAGGAGACCGCTGAGGCCAGACACACACACACACACGCACACACACACACATATTTCTTCCCACTAGATAGAAATGAAAGGCAAACCTATGTTACGTTAACAAAAAGCTTTAACTGTGCTAAATCAGCATTTCCAAACAGCCGCTCCCCACACTCGCCATCAACCCCTGACGCCAAATCCTTGCCTTCCCTTTCCTCCTCAGCCAGCTCTTGCCTCCTCTCCTCTTGGTCTCTATCCGGGAAAACAAACGGAGGGATTAGGGATTTGTGGAGAGGTAATGGAAGCCAGGTGGAGGAGTGTGACTGAAGGGGTCTCCTGCCAGATTAGGGGGTGAGTGGGTTGGCGGGGGGTGCACGAGTGCCCCAATCCCTCGCACTCCTTCCTAAAGACAGCTAATGTTTCTTTTGAAGACATAATCCCGTTTGGCCATCTAATAGCACTTGGCAATTATGAGCCTTTGTGGGGCATGTATGGTATTACCAGGTCGGGCTACCAGTGTGTGGAGGGAAGGAGGGAATTTAATTTGAATTCGGGATGGAGATTCAGAAGATACATCTGATCTGACATGTTAATAAACCAACTTAAATGATCAAAATGAGGCATTTGACTGTAAAGTCTGATAGGAACACTATTCACTTTCTCTTCTTCTTCTGTGGTGTTTTGTTACTGGAAGTTGCAACTGAACTTTCTCCAAAGGTGTGCAACATTTTTAAAATATACATTTCACTTTGCAGAGCATCGTGTTTACTGAAAGTTGTGATTATTTGTGTTGATATCACTTCCCACATCGCCTGTGGCTTATTGAGCCTGTGGGCATTCTTCTTCATAAAGAAAAGGACGGGAGAGAGTGGTGTACTGCAGGAACTTCAGCTCCTCCTCCTAAAATTAGTCGCAAACAAACCCTAATCTATGCTACAATTTTGGGGCCGATGGATAAATATGATACAATATCTGTAATTCACCAGTATTGGCAAATATATGTGTGAAACCCCGTATCACATTCCATAATAAACAGGACCACATGATAGTCTGAAGTACGCTATCTGATGTAGCACTTTTACACTGGCAGAGTGCAGAATAAAATAACATATCTTGACAGTTACATTTAGGAGTTGACTGAATCTTTCTTAACGGTTTATTTGACATTCTAAAGTCAATTAAAGAATTTAAAAAAATGATGGATTGGTGATCCAGTGCACATATGAGCATCAGCCATGGAGCAACTTTCTAGTGCTACCATCAACTGGACTTCAAAAAGAGCCAGTGTGATGTCTTTTCAAACATTTAATACTTGTTTTTTCCCTCAATCTCTCTGCAGCTATCTCACCAACACCCTCACTTTATTAAATTTGCACTGCTGTGAGCGGCCTCTCCTATTCCTCGGTGCATTATGGGACGGTTTAGCACATCAGCATTCCTCTCTCTCTGTGTTTTTCAGCTTGCATTAGGAGTATTTGAGCGCTTGTCACCTACAAGTGAAGTGCTCAGATCAGTATGGATACTGTATGCAGTGCAGGTCAGGTCACATGTGCAGCCTACAAATGTTGCCCCCTTGTGGACTGCTGCAGAGAATAAACAGCATTAGTGACTGTCTAATGGAGTGACTGATCCCAGCCTGATAACAGTCTGTTTTGTTTGTTTTGTAGATGTGTTATTCCAAACAGCTCCCGCCTGGTCAGAGAGCCTGGCGTGAACACAGAGAGCTTATCAAGCAGAGAGGAGAAGGGGTCCTTCTGTTTGAAATAGGTGTCCATATTTAAGTTCAGCTGACTGAATAATTACAAAAATAAAAGATTATGTCGGATGTGGAGGACGAGTCAGTCTTTAGGGAGATATTTGGCTCTGAAGATCTGAAGAAGCCACTTCAGACCCCCCTTTTGTTAAATCTCAAGTAAGCCGGATAGGAAGGAACAATTAACCCCTATGCAGAAAGAGGTGAATTAGAAGTCAGACTTTTCACACCTTTACTGCTCTGTTCACACACATCTACACACATCTACACACACACACAAAACTCTGGCATTCTCTATGTCAGCTGAAGCGTGATATCCAGTAGACGATGGAGAAATGTGTGTATGAGCTCCTCACTTTGCAGGGGCGGGGAAGCGAAGGACTCATCGTGCAACACCGTCTTATCGGCGTCGTTCTCTTCATCAGCTGTCTGTCTCTTTATCTCAGAGAGGGGACTCCCTCCTATCGGGCGATCGGGTGGTAGCTTTCTTTGCCTTGGCTAGTTTTATATGTTCTGACAATGCTCGTGTACCTTTATGTGATTCAGAGTCTGTCTAGACAAATAGCACAAAAAGAATGCTTAAAGTTTCCTGTGATCAGCAGCTGGGGTAGGGAGGAAAAAAGAAATCATATTGGCATTACGAGTCTAACTAGTTTGAGCTAAACTTAGGAATGGCCCACATCACCACTGCATTGTTGAGGTTGAAAAGTTCAATGTCACGTAAGCTGATTGCACAGAGCTCAGATCTGAGTCGAGCTAAATGAAAGGCTAAGACATTCAATTGTAGAAAGAGTTCATCAGTGATTGAGAGGGAAGGAAAAGACTTCTCCTCTCCTTTGTAAACCCTCCCGTCTTCTTCCTCTCTGCGTGCTGCCGCCGAGGGGCTCGGATCGTTCAGTCGGCGAACGTCGGTGTGGTATACATCAAAGGCCAGCGCACGCACACGAAGGAACACGCCTGAAATAAAAGGCCTGCACAAAAAACAAACAGCGCCCTTTGTTCTGAGAGCAGAGGCCTGTTTCGCCCGTGATTAGAGAAAAGAGGGAGGGAAGAGGAGGCCGCGGGTGTGCGGACGACGTAGTGAGTGGCCGGAGCGGCTTCATTTGATTCTTTGAGAGGGATCTGAAAGAGTGAAAGAAGCGGAGGGTGTCAGTCAGCAGGGTCCCAGGAGCCAGGAAATGACACTGTGGCGGGGTTGTGACAGTGGCACGACATAGCTAATCACTAATTGCTGATTAGCCCTTCCGTGCATAGTTGTAGTGTGGGCGCTTGAGTAAGAAAGTCTTTAGAAATACAAGTGAGCAGGATTTTCTGTCTGTCTACGCATGAAAATATTTATCTTTCACTTTTGTTAATGATTGTCTGTCTGCTTTGGTGGTTTGTCTGTGTTTGTTCCAACTGGAATGCAGTTCTTTCTAGCTTCTGTGTTTGTAGCTACCAGCTACATGCTAACCACAATGGCACTTGGAAACACTTTATAATTATTGTTAATAAGTGTGTGAACTGAAGGTGGCATGTACATTTGTGAAATGACACAACACTGTAAATTGTTAACATTGATAAACATTACTTTGATGGCTATCGCACAGTGGAAACTGACACTTAGATTAAAGAAGTCAGCAGCGTGGGAAAACCACGAGATTGAAACTTGAAAAACTGGTCCATGTTCTCTCACCGTTTAGATTCGTCTCCACCCGTAGTTTAAACTTTTGCCTTTTTGGTCAGGTTTAAGCCCCAGCATTACTTGCTTAGGACAAGAAATAAATGTGGTTTGGATTAAAATGCAACAAGCAGGGAGAGAGGCTCTTTATTTCTGCTAAAAACAAGACAGATGCAAAAGCTTAATTTGACATTATTTAATTGACACGCTGTGAATGAGGCTCGCTGAATAGTAATAATACAATAATACAATATATTTTATCTTAAAAACACTACAATTTGATAATTGATAATAAAAATACAAATAAAACAGATTATATAAAATGTTTTGGGTGAATGTAATTGTTATGGTACACTGGATACTCATAAAATATTTTTTGCACTGCACAAATTAATGGAATAAGTAAACAGAGAGCATACCATTATATATAAACAATAAACATAATTTTAATCTGGTTGTTTGTCACTTGCAAATCTATCCTTTACTTCGTTACTTATTGATGTTTAGTATAAAGTCAGTTTTACCTTTAATATTATTTTAATGCTTTACTGGTTTCTGATTTTTTAATAACAAATAAAGTTTGCAACTGTCTTTGGAAGAAAAGCTGCAATGGTGAACTTTGAAACAAGTAATGGAGTCATGCATGCCTATCTATATTTTATATGTATAATATATATGACACATATATATAATATAAAAGTATAGAGAAAAATAATACAAGTAAGTTAGGGACTTCCTTCTCGACGGTGGAGGGTGGTGTGTGACCTTATTCTTACAAACAATATTTAAGAAACAGCAAGGGAAATCTCGGGATCTGTGTTTCCATGAGTGTTTCCAAGAGTAAGATGGTCAATTCTATTGCATTGCCGACCTTTAAGGTTTTAATTGCAGGTACACATTACAACAGAACGCTCTGGCAGCGACTGAATTTATCTTTCTTTTACAAAATTTGACTTTTAATGTTCATTGCTGAAGTTGCAATTTTAGGCCACGTCAGCTGAACAGATTAACAGTGCAAATAGTTTTTCACCTCCTTTACCCAGCAATACACTTTATCTTTAAAGCCAACATAACAAATCGGAAACATTTGAAATTTCTTCGTCTTTGATCTCTGAACTGCACAGCCATACGTTTCCTATAGTGCGATGCCATTACCTCCTTTGTTTCATATCTGTAGTCGGATATCAAGAACAGGCCTCATCCTATGTAGTCCTGTAGAGCAGATCGATCTGAAAAAAGAGTTGTATCTCTCCCTGGTCAGGGAGATTATATCCGACTGCTGTAAATCAGACACAGGTGGATGAACTTCCTCCTTCCTATGTCTGCCTCTCAGCTAACCTCTCCTTTACCCTTCTTTTCTTTTTCTCTTTGTCAGTCTCATTTTTTCTCCACTTGATACACCCCTCTTTCTGTATTGCAGTTCAGGGTATCGTGAAAATAAAAACATAACTGAAAGAAAAGTAAAAGTTTAGCTACACATAAATATCTGTGCAGCAACATATTTCAAGTGTTAGCAATCCAGTCCTAGAGGGAGAAGATACATACTCATGTAAACATGGACACTGATTACTAAGGACAAGGAGGTGCAGATTCACGGCAACACTGATACCTTATCTCAGAAATTCTATGGAAAAAGGGCGGCCTTTAGGGGAGTAGCCTACCATTTGGTGTTTGAGTGCACAAAAGCCTCAGTGACACAGAACATCTGCTGGAGTCCTGTTCAGCTAGCTTCACAACTTCTTGTGAGGCTTATTTTTGCACAGACGGTCACAATTTTACAACTAGCACATGTAAGTAGCAGTTCCACCATTCAGTTACTGGAGGGTAGCTAACACACACTCCTTTAACTCTTCAAAAAATCATAATTTGAGGGAAAAATCAAAATCTGCTTTTCCTAAATTCCGTATGATTTTAAAACCCAGAGATGGTGAGAGCAAAAGGGCTCAGCTTAAGTTTTCACGACAAAACTTCAGTAACCAATGTGTGATGTCACAGCGGCTTCGTCCATCTATTATATACAGCCAGTAAAACCAAAACAACTCATAACTACAATATCATTACATCAAATATCAAAACATGTAAAAATGTAACTTCTTATTAGACACTTTGTTGCATATAAATAACACACTGCTTCATGTATGTGTCACATGTCTATGCATTTTTGGCTTTTCACATGTCAGTATACTTACTGACGTGAACACTAGGTGATCAGAGTTACATTGTAAAAAGGGACTTTAAAAGCAAAAGGTGTGTTATGATAACACACAATTTACAAAATGATTTCTGGCAATTTTTGTGTTTTTTATGTGTCTCTTCATGATACTAGGCTGGCCTACCCATAGTTGTCAGTAATCAGGAAAACTGAGTTACATTAAAAGGTTTTTATGAACAATTACCACTTATCCCTTTCCTGGTGGTTGTGCTTATCTCACAATATCAGTCTTTTATCCCATTTAGCCCTTGCTCTAATTCATTGTTATGTATGGGACAATTATTTTTAAATGCACAAATATTTTCCCAAGATGTTGCTCATGAGATAAGGCTAAACATTCTCCAGTGAAGGCCATTTTCGGCCTTGTCGGTGTCTCCAAGGGACGAGTGGCGCAGCGGTGGTGTGACTGAGATTGGCGCAGACGGCAGGTCAAAGAGGAACCAAATGTTCCCCAAATGCCCCTCAAGGGTAAAGCCTTGGTCTGCTTCTTCTGTCTGTTCTAATTTACTGTAAATCATTATTTTATAGTCCAAATATCATTAATGATCATGGCTAAGTTCACTGGCTCTTTTCTACAGCACAGACTTTTTAAAAAATGCCAAAATTTTAAGGGTGTAATTTATTGTTCCTCATAGTTTTTATTAGTATTAAACAAATGATGCTGTTGGAAATTTAAACCAGTGGAGTAAACCTTAACATAACAGTCAATAACAGACATCTCTACAGTAACATGTCATTTATAACATGTACTGTACTCTTACCAGAACCCACTGAGCCCAGAGAACAAGAGGGTTTGTTGCTGTTTTATAAAATGTACAAAGTTGATGAAATGATTGCCAGGTAAATCTGTACTTAAAAAAAAAAGTACAGTAGGGATAATATACCCCTGCTTGTTGTGACAGATGTAACACTAATATTATGACAGCACCATGGAGTGGTTTAAAAGGAGTAATAGGATAGAGAAGATAAATCTGCCGTTCCAATCAATTTGCAATGTGTCGGCCTTCATGTACGGATGAGTAGAAACGACATTTTTAAAAAAAAAAATATCCACAGAAATCTATTAGTGCATGACAAATGCTTTGGGAATGTATTTCCAAACACTGGAAACCGGCACGGTATTATAGAGATTAAATGCTAAACTTCTGACATGTATGGGAAAGAGTTAATTGTACTCTTCTCCTTTAAAACACTTTTTACAAAGATGACAGCTGGAAGTGGAACTTTTGAATGTCAGTGCCAGGATTTGGACAGAAGTAAAAATAAAAATGAACAGCAAATGTTAAAACTAGATTGCAATGCTGAATAATAATACATAAATAGCAGAGAAAGGGTGGAAAAACAAGCAACAATGATAGCAGGCGTATCAGGGTTGAAGGAAGGCAATGTGATAAAAATAAGAGCATGTTTAGAAAACAGACAAGCAGAATGTAATGCAATCATATTCCACACTTACATTTCACAGACAGAATTAAGTAAAACTACAGGCCGGTTCTCCTTAGCTTAGGTTTGTTTGTCACTTGTGATTTTTGTGTTATTTCAAGAGCTTAAAGGGTCCCCAGAATGTTTTCGCACCAGGGCTAGATTAAGCTGCTATTGGACCTTGGGGCAAAAATGAGACGTGGGTCTTAATTAAGTCCTTAAAATAAACATTTACCAAACCCTTTTGCTTCAAGAAATCTACTAATATTACAAAACTGTGCTATGCTCTGCCTGTCGCGTTAGTTAGTTTGGTTACACAAAATGCTGCTGAAGGACATGTACCATGTAAACACAACATGAACTAAAAAATGAAAGCTATTCCATATTATAAGAGTAGGTCACTGCAGTATTTCATGCTGCGTTTCTGATATGTTTGGCATGTCAACAAAACATTTCACATGTGATGATGTGATCAGTGATGAAGCAGTATCTATAATAGATATTTTGATTAGTGGAAATTAATTTTTATCTTATTTATAATTGTTATCAGTATCAATAAAATTTCAAACTTTTACAATTGTACCAGTTTAAATGAAATCCATCTGTTTTCTTACATTTTTCCACATTAGGATTGTAGGGGGGCTATCACAAAAGGCAGGGAACATCCTGGTCAGGTTACCAGTCTTTTGTAGGACTAGAATAGACAATTCACACCGATGGCTAAGTTGGAATTAGCCAATCCCCTCTGCATGTCTTTGGGTTGTGGCAGGAAGCTGGAGGATCATGCAAGCACAGGGAAACCTCCAGAAAGGCCTCAGTCGGCTAGTAGACTTGAACTCAGGAGCTTCTTGTTGTGAAGCAGCAGGGCTAACCACCAAACACTGTGCTACACAACACTGATAAACTGTTATTTATGAAATTGAAAATGCAGATATCTACACTTAATATTGTTTTTAGTGACAAGTGATTTTTCTTTTTTTACTAGTGAGCATTGATTTGTTGGAAATAGATTGACATGTAATCAAAAATATTGATATTTTGACTTGAATTGTAACCGAATTATAACAGGACAGTGTATATCTATAAATTATATTTATAAATATCTATTACTACCACTGATATTCCCTCTAGTAGTAAATAAATTGCTGATATCAAGAATTAATATTGTGACAAGAGGATAAATTATAGCTATGTTATGTAGCTATGTAAGTATTAACATTGTAATGCTTTGGAAACTAGTTAAAACACGATTGTTGCTGTAATAGCTACCAATTAAATATTGAAAGGTTTTGTCTGGTGTAATTTTGGTCAACTGGACTTTTAAAAGTTTTTGTTTCATGACTTAGGTCAATGTATCATAATGAATCTGTTTCACTACATTAAAAAATAGTTACATGAATGGCTCCATTGTAGAATCATCACCGTCTATCACTCGTCTGTCACATCCTGACCTCACTCTATCTGTCCCTCTGGATGTGTTGACACTCACCATGTTCCTGATATCTGGGAACAACCAATCCTGCAACCCCCTTCTCACCCCCATTGCCCCACAGCCGAGGCCACGGGCCTCATGGGAACCGCATATCTCAACCTGGTGCACACATCAGATTGTTGACACGAACAGATACCCTGGCAATGAAAATATTTTGCTTCTTCTAACACTGACATTGGCCTACATGGACCTACATCTCTACCCCCATTGGGATAGATGGCTCCCGTGTAGCGAGAACGTGTGGGTGGGTGCAAATTCTTGTGGGTGTCCGCATTTGCTGACAGGTGCATTAAAATTTCAGCTCGGGGATTATTGCTATCACAGCAAGTGGCATGTTTGTTTATGGCAATAAGGTAAAGTGGATGTCAGTTGAGTGTGTAAAATAGGGGCATAGGTTTAAAGGTGGAGGTTGCTATCTGTTGTCATGAAGTAGACGAGGCACTTTAACAATAGCCACTTAAAGGAGGTCGCGCAATTATTTAATCCTTCATAATTAAGACCTTTTCCCCAACGTTTTTGCTGCAATTTACGTAATTTTCATCAGTGTTTCAGTACATGCAACACTTATCAAGAACAGAGTTTTTTTTGTGACCCTCGGACCGCTTGTCTTTTCAGCAACAGAACATTCTCGAAAACATCCTTTGCACAAAAAAGTAGCTCTTCAGCAATAATAGTTTGTGTTAAAATATTAACAGTTTGGGTGGTGGAGCAGTTAGAGTCTTAGAAACATCATTCCTGCTAACAGAGCAACTTTCATTCCACGTGTAAGCAAGAAATGAGCATTTAGCATAACACACTGGCTAGCTTGCTGTCTACAGCTTGCTAGCATCACATACTTTTTTTCTACTGTTCAAATATTTAAATAGCTGCATTTAGCAGTAAAATTAGAATCCTTAAGAGGTGTTGACAACATTCTCTACTCTCAAGCTAAAACCTAAAGTCACTTCCTTTTTGTCCTCCTCTCCATCCAACATGTCCCCCTAGAGAAGCTGCAATAAAAACAAGTCAGCCATCCAGGACCCCAGAGGACCCCGGTGGCTAAAAGCGTATGTGGAACTTCTCGATTATTTTTACCTGACACAGGAAAGAGCCCACTCATAATAAACGCAGGGCCGAGGTGGTGACAGATCTCGTTAACCCTATTATGAATGAAAGGGGGTAATCGGTATAGGGGGGGGCGGAAGGGTGAACGTGTGCCTAGATGTATCCCTGAGCTTCACCCTGACCTTTAGCATAACCCACAGAGGAACACACACATGGAGAATGTTCCAGCAAGGGTACACGTGTAATCTTTTGCTCTGACTTCTGAATTTGCTTTAATCACATGTGTAGTAATATATGTAAATAAACCTGAAAATGCATAAATGACCACATAGTGTTGGCACTGAAGTCTGGTAGCCAAAAAGTATCAGTTCAGCCCAATGCACTGCAGCTACATCAGCAGTAACCTTAGTCAGACCATCACTGAGAGAGGTGTGATGATCACACCTGATTGTAGCAACAGGACAAAGAGCATATGGAGACATGTGATGACAGACTGACAGGCCGCTGTGTTTGTCTGTTTATGTAACATTTTCAGCGCTTCAGCAGTCATGGCAAGTGATTTATGAGTAATTAAAAGTAGATATTTTACTTTGTCATTTGAATAGAAATGACAGGATCACATTAACATTACAGGGTAAGCCTGTCTGCTAGCGCTTTGTGCTACTGCTAATTCTTTAGCTGATACCATGAAGATATGGGGCCAGTATTGTTGATGCAAATACCGATACTTTTAACCTATAAAGGCAGCTTATGTAGGGAAGAGCAGTGTGTCATGACTTATTGGAAGAATCATTATCAGTTCGCAAATACATATGACACATTTAAACTGAACCTTTTGGAGACCTGGAGTGTAAATGTGACTGTCTCTAAAGCAAAATCTCGCTCAAACTCTGTTGTGTGGTAAAGGCTGTAGAAAACAGATGTGACAGTCACACAGAAAGGTTCAGACATTTTTACATTGTACATGTTTAAGTTATATTTTTCATTTCCAAAAAATAACTCAAAACAATTCAGTGGGCTACATACTGAACTTAAAAGATACAAGCAAACAAAGTATCAGTCCTATCATGCTAGTATCAATTTGACACCAATACCAGTGTTTGTATCCATACTATTAATATTTAGATCAATTCGCCCACCTCGACGATTGCAGCTGGTTCTAGCTGCTTCTATTCTTGGTGTCCTATTTAGATTTTAAAATGGTTTGCACCGGGAGTGCACAACCCATTTTACATCATGGGATACATACAAACCAATTGGTTCTCAAGTAAGTTAGAAAGACTATTAAAACCGCTGCTGTATAGCCAATTAAAAACAAAACAAAACATGAGCCCTACAATAGACCGATGACCCGACCAGGGTGCACTCAGCCCTCACATTATGACAGCTGGGATAGGCTACAGGCCAAAAGCCATCCTATATTTAATAAATGGAAAAAACTTCCAGGATTTTCCTTGTCTTTCTATAAAAAGTATCATGTTTTGTGGTTATTCTGACCTTTGGCATGGATGAAATGAAAAGTTTGGAGAGGCACAGACATTCTTATTGACATGGAACACTATATTTAAACAAAAAACCCCACCATCAAGTAGTATTTGTACTATGAGCTCAGGCCGTGTGTTAAATATTCCTGATTTACACTTTAAATCACGAAACTACACCAATAAGGGTTAAAAATTAGAACCTCAGGAATAGCATAACAACTTTTTTTTACTGCTTTATTTTTTCTAACTGTCCCCCTAATCACCAAATACTCCAACTAGAATCAGTTCTTAGTGTTTTTGGGAAAAATCTTGTTATTTTCTGCATGTGCCTGCTCAGGTTTAAGGGATTACCAAACTGCCAGTAACTTAAAAGGAGCGACCACCACACTAAACAGGGTTAAAGACCTTTTAAGCAATGGTTAACAAAGTTTAGCTTCCTTTAAGCACAACAGGTGTTGGCTGACTGATACATGTCATCCCCTCAGGCCTGCCCAAAGCTGTATATACTCACAACTTATCATTTGGTTGTTCCATGTCTATGCTGTTCCTGGCTCTCTGTATTCACTTACAATTCCCTCTTTTCTTGTGACTGAAAAATATGAACAGAGCTTTGAAATAATGTAAGTTCAGTATCTAGAAACTTAAATGAAGATTGTTTATAAAGATTTCTAGACCGAACATTTTCTCATAACAAGCGATTTGTAATGAGAACAGTCACAATTAGCATGTTGGTTAGAACCAAAAAACAAACAAAAAGAAAGCAAGGAAAAAGTGGGAAATCAATCACAATTAACAAGATGAAGGAAAAGCAAATGTTAAACTGAAGCAATTGTGGAGTTGGCAGATGACTGCTGTTCTAATGAGTGCCCATTAGGAAATAAACTAATTCCCTCTCAGAAACTTTAAACAAATTTCCTGAGGCCTACTCCTTTGATGAACTTGGATGCTAACAGTCTGCTAAGAGGCTGCGTGTCACTGGGTCACCAAGGTGACGGGACATCCTGGCAGGAAAAACAGGAAATGAGGGTAAAGAGTGACTCTGATTGGACCCCTCCTTGTTGGCGTGCAGTCCGATAAGGAGGCATTGAGTGGCTGGTGGTGTCCCAGCCTCTTTCCCCTCGTTTTTGTGGTATGATCGCTAATGAGAGCAAGCGTGCAAAAGCGTTACTGCGTATACGCACAGACATTTAACTCGTTTAACAATTACTTTCAAATTTTGAATTCAGCATTAATTCAGTACAATTCAGAAGAAAATTAAAGGTCATCCAGGTCTTTATGCCTTAAGACATTCCTGGAGTTTAAAAAACTGGTGTGAAATAAATTCACCTATACATCCTTTATCATGTTTGTCTAGGCCAGTATTCAGTGACATTTTGCCACCTTCTGACCCCAAAATGCACCAATAAATGATAGGGTGAAGGCTGTGGATGATCCAACTCTCCATATTCTCTGTGCTTTCCTCCCGCTTTGCCTCCCTACCAAGTCCTTGGGCTGTATCAGACAAAACACCTGCTTGTCTACTCAAAAGACAACTTTTATAAGTTCACAAGGCTTTGAGAATCCAAACAATGCAGGGGCTGGATGTGCAAAATGGTTCACAAGACAAGTATTTATCTTAATCTTATTCAAAGTCTTAATATTTAGTTAAGTCATGGCTCAGTGTCTTTTTGCTCAAACAAAGCCTATTTGAACCACTTTGACTGATGGACTTTTCAGCCTCTCTGAGATCAGTGTGACCCAGCTTGACCTTCTGTAAGTTTTTAGGTAGACAAATGTCAAATTATTTTTCTCAGAACCTTCGTCACTGGTCTCAACACTCCTCTGAAATCTTTGTCTGATGTGTATATAAAGGACATTGTGTATTCCTTCCTGGAAGAAGTCATACAGGTTCGCAAAATAACCAAACGATGTCTATTAATACAATAACAAGACATTTACAGGCACATACTGTAATTGCACTGGTAGGCTGCACACAACACAAGATGCTATATTTAGATAAATTTGCGCTATCAATCAACAGGTTCTAGCATTTTTACAGCTTTAAAAAAGTGTGTGCTTCAGAAAAAGGCCATTCTGCATGTCCAATACTAAGTATACTTTGATGCTACAGCTCTTGTACTATCTAGTATTAGATTTTTTACTTTAAAATATTTGTTTTCCAACTTTGCATTACAGTTCCTCAATGCTAAATGTGCTAAAAATTGCAATTTTTCAGGGCAATTTACACCAAATTTACATTATTATTATTATTATTTTAGTTAGTGACACCCAATTGCTGAAATTCTAGAAAATGTCTTGTTTTCCAGATATTAGAATTAAAGGGAAAACACTGAATTTACAAAGTTGCATGGAGTTAGAGGTATTTAGTTAAGGTCTGAAGAGAATATGCTATTTTGTTGGTGATGTATTTCAGAAAAGAAAACATATATATACAGTAGAGAGAAATGTAACCAGTTTGGCTTGTAATCATAATGATCTGGCACCCTGCAACCAGACACAGAGGTATCGTTATGCTAATATAAAGACAAGTTTGTGGTTTTGGGCTAATTTGTAATCCACAAAAGTACCTGTTGGTGTTTGATTGGCAGAAACAAATGCTATCATATGGCACAAAGAAGACACACAAAACCTACAAATCTATGTGGCAGCAGCTGCTGCTTGAATGTCGTTTGAATGATTATTCTACCAAAACTTATGGCCCTAAACTTTACTGTCACACTGAAATCGTAGCTGTGCTGGCACTGATATATTTCTTAAGTCCAAGTTAAATGCTTTGACCTCTCAGGTGTGAAGTAATCCTTAATCTTTGTCTTCCTTCCCAACGAAGTTCACCTGAGAACCCTGCTGCACCTGAGAGAAGAGACGTTGGGGTGTTTAAGGGTCTGAGGGCTCGTCACAACATTGGGTTGCTCACACATGTCTTAGGACAAAGACCTCAACACCTGTGGGTGCAGAGGTTGGGGATAAGGTGGGGAGGGGGGTGCGTATAGGTGGATTGGAGGGAGATTGAGGGGAGTGTATGAATGCTACGGTGACATACACGGTAACTGAGCTAAGTGCTCAAAGGCATTTAAGAGGTTCTGTGTGTCTGTGTGTGTGTGCTTGAAGCATAGCTAAGAGAGTGAAATGAATGAGAATGTGTTGAGGAGCGAGTGTGCTGCATGTGTGGATGTATGTGTGTGTGTGTGTAGTTCTCTCCACGTCGCTGCCTTTCCATACAGTCCAGGTGTGCATTGTGGTCTATTGTCATCCGACTGGACTTATCACCCCCTCTTCTCCCTGTCAGCTACCTGCCCTTTGATGTCTGGGAAGTCTTTCACCCTCTTTCCTTTTGGGGTCAACATTCCAGCAACACACAGACACACACAGACACAGAAATACATGCGCATACAAAAACACACCTGCACGTACACACACAGACTTAAAGATACATAAACACATAGAAGAGAGGCGGGGATGAGGAGAAAGAGGGAGAGGGGAAGGGAGAAATAACAAAGGAACAGAAGGAGAGTGAAGTACAAGTAAACACTTGTTCTGTATCAAAGAGATGGACTTAAAACTGAGCAAGTCAAATGCAGAGAAGGATCCATCACATGATCACTGAACTGATCATGTATTTAACTACACAGAAGAAAGCTGTGAATCACTTTACATGCTTTTTATAATTTGGAACTTCATCAGCTGTGTTTTGTCCAGCTGGGTGTCAACAAAGCTCTTCAGAAAAGAGTGAGAAATTGAAAAAAAGAACATCAGTGGTCCTGAGAGCACTTTAATGTAGCACCATGTTTAATAGGCTAAAGGGCAGTTTGTAATGGATTCTTCCGTTGGTGTTGCTCTACCTGTCTGCCAAGTTGAGTGAAGCTGAGTATTGGTGGTTTTTTCATAATCTGACTGACCTTTGCCTCAGCTCTTGCCCTGATGGAAAGAAAAATAACTCAAAACAAACTTCTGTTGTCGTCGAAAACAGAAATGAAAAATTAGTTGTCCAAATATTCTCATTTATATGGTGCTAAGAAGGCAAAAATTAGATCATAGTCTCCAAAATGTCGTGATGTGGTATTTCTTAAAATTCAACTGTGAAAAATGCTACAAAAGAAAAAAGAGTAAAAGTACAAAAATACACTCACAGTATCATCTCAGGCCTAACTCGTCATGCATTTCATGAAGTCGGTTGGTTCAGGCTTGCTGTGTCCACATACTGTATATAACCACATATTTAGTAATCACAAACACAGTGTTTAACCAGAGTTATGTCTGCTGCAGCAGCCCTTGCTCCTCACACCAAGCCTGTCTCCATCTGTGGTTGTTTTCTCAGAGCTCTTGATGACTAGTGCTGACAGATGACAGACTGTCAAGAGCCTCTGAATACACAAACAACTTCCCCAGTACACTTTCACTGACTTTTCTTTTTTTTATGTACTCAGCTTGACTGGCATGTAAAATGTATGAATGCAGTTTTGTTAAAAAAGAATTCTTCTCCTATTTCTATTTCTGCTAAAAGAATTCAAAGGACCTGTTTTAAATGGCTTTTTATGAGCAGAGAAACACAACGACGGTGAAAAATATCGGTTTTGTTGTGTCAGGAAAGGAGAAAAAGCGGGGTCCTCGAGTTCAAGTTTTCTTTTTGACCTTTGTACTTGATGGTGTAGTTTTACATTTCAGGTTAATTGGTGCAGAGATGACGCCTCTGCTTGTGTGCTTCTGTGCATATGTGTGTGTGTGTCAGGGTTTGGATCATGCCTGTATCTCCATCCCCCGTTCTCAGCCAGGTGCATGGCAGTGCTTTGGAGCTTTTATCCCAAGCCGATCCCTGGGAATGCAGAGAATTTCTCCCAGACGCTCCTGGTCACAGTGCCCCGGCAGCTCCTACTCACACCCACAGATACACACACACATACACATACACACACATCTCTTCCGCCTCTCCTTTAACCCCGACACCACTGACAGACACAGCCCAAAGAGCAGACACCTGGCTTTGCACACACACACATGTGCACACACATATGCACATACATGCGCGCATACACACACCCTGGGGAACTTCAGGGAAAGTCGGGGATCAGCAGAAACACTCTAGAGAAACAGGAGAAGGCAGAGGACACCAGATGCAAGATAGTACTCAACAAGAAGGAGAGAGAGGTGGAGAAAAAAAGTGAGACTGAGACAAAGGCAAAGGGCAAAGGTCAGCTTGTCAAACTGTGAAATGGATCCTAAAATTCACAGAAAAGCTACTCGTAAAACTTAAATAAAATAATAATCATTACACATTACAGCAAGTCATTTATGCTGAATATCATAGTTAACATCGTAACCTTCTGTATGACATTAATCTTCTTTTCTAAAATTTTTTCCCCCATTTAATGGTAATTAATATCATCACTTTAAAACAAATCATACATAATCTGGGCGGGAAAGAGTTAACTTGATCTGTCAGTGAGGGTGCGGCCCGCCTGTCAGTCAGGAGTTAACACCACCTGAGAGTCCTGTCAGCCTCACTTCCTCTCCTTTCTGCCGCCTGCCAATCAAGCTGCCGCGGTGCAAAACCGCACCTGCGTGCATGTGCAAGTGTGTAGTTTCTATGGATTCAAAGTGAAGGAAACACAGCAATAACAAGAGGTTTTCTTTTTTTTTTTCAACTTCGCCAGAAATCCTGCCAGTTAAAGTCTGTGGGATGAATAGGGAGCAAAACATGTGAAACACTCATCGGACAACGTGATAACAAAACCCTGCGGCTGCAAAAACCTGTTGCTCGCAGGCCTACTGTGGCATTTCTCCTTGCTGTAGTGCTGAGTGGCATGTGTGATAATGTCTACTCTCAATTCACACGCTGAAAGAATGAAAATCATTTAGCTGCTGGGAAGAGAAGCCGCATGCTTCTTCGATCCTAACACACACAGACACACACACACACACACACACACACACACACACACACACACACACACACACACACACACACACACACACACACACACACACACACACACACACACACACACACACACACACACACACACACACACACACAGTTCATTATCTAAACACTGCAGGGCATGGTTCTTCACTCCCCTCTCTTCTCTCTCTGACTGTGTCTGCACCTCTGAGGCCAAGGCAAACACTCGGTGTGTGTGTGATACACTCATATCTCAACACACTTCTTCCCCCCATGCCAATTCTCCAGATGTTCTGCAACTTAAAGTTAGGTGGTGTGTCTCAGGAGTGGTGTTTATCGGATCATACCCACTGAACTTCAGACCCCCCCCAACTCTTCTAACACATCTAATTCTCACTGTTTCCTCTGAGTAATTATCTGCAATAGCATCCGTTCCTCTTGCTGTCTTCACTTGAGCAAGTGCATTAAGCAGGAGGAAGTGCACAAGATTGACAACAAAGGAAAATAAATCGAAGACACGGAAAGTGAGTCTAAAAAGGCAGCAAGTAGAGCTTGTCAGCAGTGCTGCAGCAGTGCAGCTGTGTGGTATCTCTGTCACTCGGCTGGTCTCTGTTTCACATAGAATTCCTCTGCGGCTTTCTAACAGGAGGAAAGCCCTCCCTTAGTCACACAAAGCTGATCTCCTATTGGCTCCCCAGAGGCCCCCGGACCTCCCTGCACTCAGACAGATACAGAGACTGCACTTAAGAGTGTGTGTATAGATGTGTGCGGGGGCGACAGTAGAGACAGTGTCAGTGTACACCTGTCTTCGTGTCACTGCACTGGTCAAAAAAATATGGTGCATAAAAGGAATGTCTTTTGAACAGCTGTTCAACACAACGAGTCGCACGAGTGTGGAAGTCTGGCTGAAGTTCGGATGCCAAAATGAATAAGAAAAAGTACCAGTCCTCTGAAGTGGAGAATTGTTGTGGTGGTATGTTTTTTCTGTGGTCACATGCAGTGGGAATCTGCATCTTTATACAGCAAAATATTGGAAATGATTATGTATGCAAGCAATTATTTTTGGTTGATGCTTCAGGGACAGTTTTTTAATTCTTGGGTTGGGTCCAACACTGCAGTGCTACTGCCTTTTGTAACATAAAAAACATGGTTGCTGTTATTCTCTATATGTGAAGGGCTATTTGAAATAATTCCACTAACACACTGGCTATGACTTCATAATAACCACTCTGATAATTACTTAAATAAAATAACGATTAATTATAGCTTTTTGTCATTCACTTGTGTAATATAAAGGCTTTTATATATGATTATTATTACTACTGCTACTACTAATAATTATTATTGAATTAAATACTACAATTATATGAGCAAATCTTTGATATATTAATATGATTATTTACTTATGATAAATCATTAGTAAAACATCTATAAATGTTGTAATTATCCATCCATTGCATTCGTACATCATATAATTTAGTTTTAATGGATAATATGTAAATAAAGCGAAATATAATACAAATAAAATAAAGATGTTGTAAAGCATCTAATATTATAGCTTTAAATTGCTCATCTCATTTCTTAGCCATAATTATTTATGTAAGATGTTATTTAGATTTTTTTAAAACTGCAATGACTATCCTTTATCAAGTAAACACTATAGTAAAATTACAAAATTAGCATAACAAAAACACTTATAGGTTTTCCTGATTGGTTGGTACACCACCTACCTTTTAACGGTTATGTACACTCACATTTTTTTTCCTGGCTTCACCGAGCGAGAACATTTAAGGGGGCTGAATGGAGCCTTGTTGTGTGGACATGTACTGTGTCATAATATGTGAACCTGGGTTTGATACAGACTGATACGAGACAGTAACCGACAGCTAACACAGCGACTCAGGGAACCTTTGCTACAGATGGGTCGTAAGAGCCACACAGAGTCCAACAATACTGGGCCAGAAAATGTCCGTATCCTCAGCAGTTTATTCTGCAGAGTGTGTCCATGTACAGTCATGTGAAAAAGGACTCTTTGCAGTCCTGTGAAAAACTAAATATTCCCCACGATATCACAGTTTGTTTAGCAACAACCTGAAGTAACTGTTTACTGTATTGCCTGAACAATACAGACTTTATCAGTCTCTCACATCATTGTGGAGGAATTTTGGCACACTTGTCTTTACAGCATTACTTCAGTTCATTGAGATTTGCAGGCATTCGTTTGTGCACAGCTCTCGTAAGGTCCAGTCAAAGCATTTCAATCCTGCTGAGGTTTAGAGTATGACTTGGCCTTTGTTGCATGACCAAATTTCATCCAAGCTTTAGCAGACAGATGCCTCACATGTGACTATAGAATACTTTGGTAAATGCAAAAGTTCATGGTCTGCTCAGTGGCTGCAAAACAAGCCACTTCTCTACCGCTCTGTTTGAGTTTCTCCAAATGTGGAGCTGGGCATTATGGCCAAACATCTCCACTTTGGTCTTGTCTAGCAGAGGTCATTGTTCCAGATATATTATTGGTTCACATGCAGCTTTGCAAACTTAACCCCTGAGATGCAACTTATGGATTTTTTTTTTCTGCCCTCGGAGTGAATTTGCTGGGATGTCCACCCCTGAGAAGATTATTGCATTGTGTTAATATACAGTGTGGGCCATTTATATGGATACACCGTAATAACATGGGAATGGTTGGTGATATTAAAGTCCTGTTTGTGGCACATTAGTATATGTGAGGGGGCAAACTTCTCAAGATGGGTGGTGACCATGGTGGCCATTTAGAAGTCGGCCATCTTGGATACAACTTTTGTTTTTTCAATAGGAAGAGGGCCATGTGACACATCAAACTTATTGGTAATGTCACAAGAAAAACAATGGTGTGCTTGGTTTCAATGTAACTTTATTCTTTCATGAGTTATTTACAAGTTTCTGACCACTTATAAAATGTGTTCAATGTGCTGCCCATTGTGTTGGATTGTCAGTGCAACCCTCTTCTCCCACTTTTCACACACTGGTAGCAACACCGCAGAAGAAATGCCAGCACAGGCATCCAGTATCCATAGTTTCAGGTGCTGCACATCTCGTACCTTCACACCATAGACAATTGCCTTCAGATGACCCCAAAGATAAAAGTCTAAGGGAGTCAGATCGGAAGACCTTGGGGGCCATTCAACTGGCCCACGACGACCAATCCACTTTCCAGGAAACTGTTCATCTAGGAATGCTCGGACCTGGCACCCATAATGTGGTGGTGCACCATCTTGCTGGAAAAACTCAGGGAACGTGCCAGCTTCAGTGCATAAAGAGGGAAACACATTATCATGTAGCAATTTCAAATATCCAGTGGCCTTGAGGTTTCCATTGATGAAGAATGGACCCACTATCGGTGTACCCCATATACCACACCAAACCATCACTTTTGTTGTTCCAACAGTCTTGGAGGGATCCATCCAATGTGGGTTAGTGTCAGACCAATAACGATGGTTTTGTTTGTTAACTTCACCATTCACATAAAAGTTTGCCTCATCACTGAACAAAATCTTCTGCGTGAACTGAGGGTCCTGTTCCAATTTTTGTTTTGCCCATTCTGCAAATTCTGTGCGCCAATCTGGGTCATCCTCGTTGAGATGCTGCAGTAGCTGGAGTTTGTAAGGGTGCCATTTGTGAGTAGCTAATATCCGCCGAAGGGATGTTCGACTAATGCCACTCTCCAGTGACATGCGGCGAGTGCTACGCTGTGGGCTCTTGCTGAATGAAGCTAGGACAGCCACTGATGTTTCTTCATTAGTGACAGTTTTCTTGCGTCCACATTTTGGCAAATCCAACACTGAACCAGTTTCACGAAACTTAGCAAGCAGTTTGCTAACTGTAGCATGGGAGATGGGTGGTCTCGTAGGGTGTCTTGCATTGAAATCTGCTGCAATGACCCGGTTACTGCGTTCACCAGATATCAACACAATTTCGATCTGCTCCTCACGTGTTAACCTCTTCGACATGTCAATGGCTGTGAACAAAGAGAAACTTGTAAATAACTCATGAAAGAATAAAGTTACGTTGAAACCAAGCACACCATTGTTTTTCTTGTGACATTACCAATAAGTTTGATGTGTCACATGGCCCTCTTCCTATTGAAAAAACAAAAGTTGTATCCAAGATGGCCAACTTCTAAATGGCCACCATGGTCACCACCCATCTTGAGGAGTTTGCCCCCTGACATATACTAAGGTGCCACAAACAGGACTTTAATATCACCAACCATTCCCATTTTATTACGGTGTATCCATATAAATGGCCCACCCTGTACACCTCAATGCTTCATACAAGCAACCGGCCAAAACCTCCGCTTTTATGGTGGAGTTTCTTTTCTTTTTCTGTGACTTTTTTAGAGCAATTTGGCTTCAGTTACCTGTGAAATCTAGCATAGTTTAAATCAATAAAAGCTTAGCTTTAAAGATAATAACTAGATTATCACAGAAATCATGCATATCAACATGAAGGTTAAAAGCACACTAAACATTTCATGTGTTGCATTTTAGGCTTGAACCTAGACAGCGACATACGCTATACATTTGAAGTCATGTAATTTTTATTTTAATTAAAGACTGAGTAAACAGTAAGTGTAATATCTGTGACTTTTGTCTGTGTTTCAGAACCAGAGGATTTACTTCAATCACAGAGACACTATTATGAGTGGTCTTTTTTCCTTAGTCCTATATTCTAAAATCTATCATAGGAATTATATCTACAGCAAAACTATGTTAAGTTGGGGACTGCTACTCCTATCAAAAAAGAGAAAACGGTCAGAGAGGAGAGAGCCTTTAGGACAGGAGTCTTTACATGATGCACTTCCAGTACAGAGATCCTCTAGAGATACTGACACAGACTGTTCAGACAGAGGAAGAAATAAAACAACACTCTGCCCTACGTAATGCAAGCAGCTCTAATGAACACAAACAGGAACCAGGCAGACGGATGGAGAGGCATGGAGGAATGAAATTAAAGAAGGGAACACAAGAATTCTCCTCTCTGGCTCCACATCGAGTGCTTAGCAATCTCTCCATCATCATCATGTCATCACTCAATTAAAAGGTTAGGCTCTGTTTATTCTTTCTATTAGCAAGATTTGGAAAACATCAACAATCACTTATTACCAAGACTCACTGCCTCCGGGCAAAGCCATTGCTAATTGTATTTTTTGTGTGTGTGTGTGTGTGTGTGTGTGTGTGTGTGTGTGTGTGTGTGTGTGTGTGTGTGTCTGTGTGTGTGTGAGAGAGAGAATGTGTAAATAGCTCATTTAACAAGACTAGCTGATAATAGAAGAGCACTCTGTCCTGACTTGTGATCCAAACCAATGTTTGTGTTATCATTAAAAAACAGACATCTTGATCAGTGATTTGTCTTTAATGACATTTCTTGGAATTTTCTGTGAAAAATAACTCAATGTTGAAAAGTTGCATTGAAAGTGCATGTGTAGAATAGCTAACTGGAGAAAGATTCACTGTTGTTTTGCAACAGCCTGTAGTGTTTTTGGCACATTGGAGCACCAAGAGCTCCAATCCAATATCGCTACAGTGTAGAAATCATCTAAAAAAACAACCTGCATGATGATCTGCTGGAGAAGTGGCACAATCACTGCTTGATGCATGACATAACAGGACCCTTGCCACTCACCATTTACCGTTTAATTCGTTGACTGCCTCTCTTTCAACATTAATGACAACAGGTCAAAATGATAGACTGTAAAAGAACAATACAATCTCTGAGTAGAAGTATGTTTTCTTTCTTCCATGTTGGACTTTTTATCTTCCTAACAGTTTGAATGACATCTTATTCAAATTTACAAGCAAGGATCCACCTATTTTCCTCATCATATTGCCCAACAGGTTTAGATTACAGGATAATATAACTGTATCACTGTTACAGATCTTGCACTTACTTTTGTAATAAAAAAGTTGCAATCCAGCAGAGCTTCAACACTGAACTCAGGGAGGTGGATATTGTTGAATTGTTTTCAAAAATTTTCAGTCTAATTTCCACTCTTTACACGGCACGTACACAGCTTGAAGCCCTTAATGCATTTTAATTCTCACTGACCTTGGATCAGCCTTTGCTAACAGCAGCCCTTGATATCATAATCAGCTGTCTGAAAGAAACTTTCTTGGTAGTTGTGATGGAGCTCTGAGTTCTTTGATTTCTTATCTTTCAAACAGGTCTTTCTCTGTTGTGCTCGGCGTTGTCTTTTCATCTGCTGCTCCTTTATTTTCTGACACACCCTACATGTTGGCCCTGATCAAAATTAGAAGTAGAGAGATTCTAAATTCCATTGCTATGCAGATGATATGAAGTTGTATGTCTCCATAGCTCCTGATACCAGACCACAGTACATCCTGTAGAAACTTTTATAGCTGCCTACAAACTGGAAGCAATTCCCTTGTCAGGCATTGTTTTGAAGCTAACTGCTGGTCACTTCCAGGTTCTGGTTGCCTAGGCGATCAAGTAATGTATCTAAATCCAGGTCTCATGTCAATCATCTGCACTGACCACTTTCATTGGTAATCATTCCAGTGTCACAGTCTCACCTGTTATAGTGTCTAATTGGTAAATTGACACCAACAAACAAGATAACCAAGCTCAGTTCATTTTTTGGAGGTTTTTGAATGTTTTTGTATCTTCCAGATGTTTGTGGTGCACTTTACTCTGTTTTATGCAGGTAAAACTCTCAGGTAACCTATGAGTTTAAGAACTGATTTTTAAGATTTCCCTGCTTGTTTTTAAAGCACTGGATGGTCTGGCTCCTGCTTATGTCTGTAATTTGCTTACTCCTTATGAGCCCAACAGCTGCTGGTGATCCTCCGCCAGAGCCCCACTCATATTTCCTAATTATTGACTTGGCTTCAAAAGTGAACAGGGGTTTTGCTATAATAGTAGGTTTTGTTTTAAAAGGTAAAAGTTTTTATCATTATGACATCCAGGCCAGTGGTTATAATGGTAGGACGAATAACATAAAATAGGGGGCTATATAAAAATGACTGAAAAGAAATTTTACTCAAATGAAAGGTTCTTTAATTACATCCTGTTATGTAACTGTGTAAGTTGAAGCCCTGTTTTCGTTGTCTTCTGTGTTTTGTCACCACGTCAGCACGATAAGCAGGTAAAATTGGAAGCGGATGATAAAACACCTCAGTGCCCATGTTTGTCTCTCTACTCCCACTCCCATCTGCTGTCTGCTGAACTTGTCCCAAAGAGTCCAGATAGGCATCTCCCCAAAATCTAAGACAGGACCCACACACAGAGCACCACCACCATCAAATACCGCAGAGCAAGTGAGTGTATGCTTCTGTCTGAGGCATGTGTGTTAGATCGTGTGGGTAAAGTTATGTGTGATTGAATCTGGGCAAATGAGATAAGGTTGGTGCTACGATAATGATGTTTGTGAGAAAAGTGCGTTGTGGCAGTTCTGTGCGCACTCGGTCTGCAAGTACATACAGTAGTACGTATATGTGTCTGAGCAAAGCAGGAAGCAAAGTCTTCTGCACTGTGATGCTGGCGATAAGGGTGGTGCATCTGTGTGTCTGTGCATATGTGTGTGTGTGTTACCAGGTAGGTGGGACGGGGTTCAGTGGTAGGACATGTTCATCCATGCTGGTATTCGTGAGAGGCTCCCAAATACCAGGGCGGGATTGGAGGAAGGAGATGGTAGGGTGGAGGTGGGGGGTTGCCCAAATCCTGGTACTTATCTCTAAGCATAAGTGAAGAACGGTGGCGCAAAACAATTCAAGAAAATTACCTTTACATGCATCAAGAGCAGAACATGGCATTTCTCACTTCCGTTGTTTTTAAATTTGCAGTTGTGCATAAATCAGATTTCTCAAATCCTCAACTAAATGTCTAAAGATACTGTGTGATTTTAAAAGTCACTGGAAACACTAATGCCCCTGCTCAATTGATGCTGATTTCTAAGAGGAAGAGTGAAAAACTACGTCATTAAAACTAACAATGTACATCCTCCCATGGCATAATCCTTTGCTGAACTTCATGCATGAAATTATGGAGGGTGGAAGGTACCCAGCGTATCAAGTGACGGTTAACAAGAGAAACCTGTTGGAACTTGTTCCTTATTTTATTTCATCCACAGTAAATACACAAAAAGTAAATACCAAGTAAGTACGTTTAAATGCAAAGTCAAGATAAATAAATGAAAAGTCAGCGTTAGTAAATAGAAAGTAAGTATAGGTAAATGCAAAGCAAGTTTTTTTGTCATTAAGGCTCTATATAAACAAAACTGAAGTGACGTGAACTGAATTGAGCCCCAGTAAACAAAGCCAATGATGTATGGCAAAGTTATAAACAGTCAAGAGGGGACGGCTGTAGTTTTACAGAGCTCCAGTTAAAGTGCATATTAAAGGTTTCCTTATTTTTTCTTATTTTCTTTCAAACATGTACTGAATATCTTACTTTTGCATTATATATGCTAATATCAAGGACAGAGAAAGTTGAAATAATGAGGTCTGAGGTATATTTCTTTATGCTAAGATGCTTTTACTATTAGTTTTTTCTAGTACTGATGATGGTGAGGAGTTACCTCTCTAGACTACTTGTGTGTGTGTGTGTGTGTGTGTGTGTGTGTGTGTGTGTGTGTGTGTGTGTGTGTGTGTGTGTGTGTGTGTGTGTGTGTGTGTGAATGAGCTGGTGCCAGTAGCGCCAGGAGGGAGAAAGTCTGAGCAGACTTTGGCTCAGAGCTAAAGTGTGAGATGACACTAACTACTAACAGTCCCAACTTAACTGCTGTTACTCGCAGCTGTTCGTCAACAGTACACACGCATGCAGAATATTCCGAACGTCTGCATGTGCTCCTGAGCAAACTCATAAAGCAAAGGAAGCACAGAGGCAAAGACTCATTAAACGATAAACGATTAAGCTGCTTGTGGATTTGCACAAAAAAGTGTCACTATATGTTGTAACTGCTCAAATCTGGTCACTGACAAAAAATTACACAAATTTTTGACCTAGAAAAAGAAAGAAAAAATCACAGCCATTCGCGCAAATCCCAGGGCTTGCACACACATACACACACACACCCACAGACATACACACAGACACAAACATTACGCACATGACACAGGAAGAGAATGATGAGGTGACTGATAGGCACAAACAAAAGCTGTGCCCCTAAACAAATACACAAACACAATGAGCACTGAGAGAGCACACACACACACACACACACACACACACACACACACACACACACACACACACACACACACACACACACACACACACACACACACACACTATAAGTAGCTCTGTATACAGCCGGCTTATCAGCAGCTGGCTTTAAGTGTAAATCTGTGGCTATTTAAACCAAAGCATATCCTTCCTTCTTTCACCTTTTAAAAAGCAGCGTCCAAAATGTGTGTGCACATATGTGTGCATGTGTGTGCACTTGAGCGAGAGTAAAAAGCTCTAAAGCGCTTTTGTGTGCAAGGTGCAAGTGTGTGTGTGTAAGACGATGTGTGTGTCTGCTTCATTATTTTGAAAATGAATATGAAAACAAGTTCGGTGTTGCGTCTTTTGTGTATTTTAAGTGTGAGACACCTGTAGACAGCTATTCACTCTCTCACACACACACGCGCGCGCGCGCATACACACACACACCCATTAAAGCACAATCCAAAACACTGTGGGCTCCTTATATTCAACCAAATTATTGATATAGCCAGTATGTGATAGCCATCTGCCGGCGTGTGGCACTGCAAGGTGAAAGGCAAGCTGAACAGAGGGATAAAGAGGGGCGAAAGGTAAATATTTGGTCTAGTTAACGTGCTGGTGTTTACGTTAAAGAGTAGCAAAGCTGTTATTTTTCTTTTAAGCCTCGCTCTCATTCCAGTTTGTAAACTTGGCTACCAGATAAAGACTCGGTCCCGCTCGCCTCGCAGAGATGAAGAGAAAAAGAGTGAGGGAAGGATAACAAAACAAACATAAAACAATCGAAGGAGCGCTCTTGGAGCAGCTCCTATCTCTATCAGAAACATTTACTGTACCGTGGCACAACAAATAACGAGGTGACAAGTGAGCAAAAACAAAACTACCACTGCTGTGGACTCACATGGATAAAGAGAAGGAAAATAGGAGGGTGGGCGGTGGGGGCAGTGACACAAAGCCAGAAATAAAGAGATCATCTTAAGTAAAATAAGTCACTAAAAAAAGTGTTTTGACTAAAAGAGAAATGAAAGAAAAGATGATAAAATGAGAGGGGGAAAAATTAGAGGATGGATGGTTGAGGATTAAAAAAAACATGCCGATGGATGAGAGAGAGAGGCAAGGAGACAGAGATATAAAGATAGAGAGCAGGCCAGAAAAATTGAGAGGTGCAGCCAGGCCAGAGATGAAGAGATAGCAGAGCCAATAAGGCCCAGAGTGTGAAAGAAAGAGGCTTTTCTGCGGAGTTCAGACAGGCTGTCATTCCAAGAAAGTCCACACTTCAGCAGAATACTTATTCAGCAAATAGAATCAAAAGAGGGAGGTGAGGATGGTTGGATGGACCAACAGCTTGTTTGTGTTTATTAGTGATTCTATTTTTATGCACCCGGGTTGTGTAATGTAAAAAAACCCTTTTTTATGTTTCTGAAAAATATTAAAACCAACAAACATGTTTAAATCATATCCCTTAGCCCACATTTACACTTTTGGCATATACATATTGGTGTTTACAGTGTGCAATATTTGGATATGGATTGCAGCATTACATCATTCACAGGTTTCCACAAATTGGAGCCTCTGTGTTTAGTGGACACTGTGATTGTTTTTTTTTTCTTCAGAAGGTCAGAAGGTGCCCTGCTGAAAATTCAGCCTAGGTTAGCTAAGGCTTCATTAATGAACAGCATGTTTACGACCTTCTGTTAATTACTGATTAAAATAAAAATAATACAAAGCAATAAGATGTCATTCACCATAACTGTAACTCACGACAGGCTGTATTTTTTTGTCAGTTAATCCCATTAAAATGCTCTAAAGGCACAAACATGTATTAATTTCATTACTGGAGTTGGCCATTTTAACTTTTTGGTTGTTTCTACAAGGATTGCCTCATTTTTGGAGACTCAGGAGAGCACTGGATGACGTGCACAACTGCGTCATCCCTGACAAAGCTAAAGAAAAAAATCTAGCACTCAGCCAGTCAAGTTAACCAGCTAATTTGCTTAATCGAGTTAAAGTAATTTCTTCAAATAACAGCACACTGACACAAGTCATCACATGTGAATAATAGTTTTTCTAATTACCAGTTCTAACAGACAGTGGAGAGTAACAAGACTGTTGTGAGGCATCCATATTTTTACTGTTGGCATGAGGTCAAGTCACTTCAACAGAATTGTGATTTTCACTGTTAATCGCCACATTATCACATAAAAATTGCATGTAATTGCCAACTAGTAGAATCATACAATTACACTAATAACTTTGGCTGTGCCATAGTCTCCCACCACTGTTTTCTCCAGTGTGACAGTAACATGAAGAAGGAAACAGCCAGCATTCAGCACCTTCAAGTGAGCAGTCGGTCCTGAGCTTATATTTTGTCAACTTTGAGCTGAGAAGCTTAAACAATTACCAAATCCCACATGGGGGGTTGTAAATAAATCAGTTCACCCAGGCAACAGAGCCTGAAATAGCTATGAAACAATGGGCAATCAGAGAATTTGTTTATATGTAAACAGGGCTTAAAGGTGGATGCTGGGGCTGATGGAGGGGTTAAAAAGCAGTTAGCAATGCAGTGCTGCAACAGCACTGAGATCATCCCTCAAAAATAGCACAGCTAAACAGGCTGCTGTATTTTCAAATACAACACGCTCCACTCACACTCATACCTGCAAGAAAACATTAAAGTGTTTACAGACCACACAGACATCTAGAAAGTGAATCCTGTCTTCATTCTTCAGAGATTCATTAGAGGCTCTTTGATGCTGATGTATTTTGATTGGGAATTAGTCCCCCCCACCCACCCGAAACAAGAGCCAGCTGTACAAGCCTGCAACTGCATCTTATCTCCCAGCGCGGTTCCCGTCAGCAGGCTTATTGCCCCCTTTATTAGTAAATAGGGGCAGAGCTGCAATACCATAAAACTGTGTGCAGAACAGTGCAGATATTTTTTACAACAGCATGTGTGTGTGAAAAAAATAAAGCCTGACCGGCTCTGTATATTTAAACATTGGCAATAGTGACGAGTGTACAAGCAGAAAGAGAAAGAGGACTGGAGTGTTCACCCAGAGCGAGCCTTTGCATTCTCCAGATAGTTGGAGTGCTCCTATGAAAGGCCCTCACATGGCGGGGCAGCACGCTGATTCAGCTGCAGGTTATTGTGCCTCAAAGACACTTTCTTACAGTGAAAATATTATGATACATCTGCACATATTTAACTCTCGGCCGTACTCACACACACATGCCTCTAGGGGCGCGCACATCAAAAAAACACACCTCACATGTCTGAGAAGTCAAAGAGAGGAGCCTTGGAGAGCTGTCAGATCTGCTAAAATGTTGGTGGGCGCTCAAAGCAATACAAACAATATCTGCACATCATCAACAGCCCGGGGAGGTCTATTGATCAATGCTGCCGCTAACCTGAAACCGACTAATCTGCGGCGATTTCCTTCCTTCCTCAGCTCCGCTCGCTGACGTTTTACCTCTATAATGCCCAAAGAAATCCACAAATGTTTCTCACTACCACTCAGTACCACTTTCAGTGTTGCTGGTGGAAATAAGAAAGAACTCTCAATGGGCGTGCAAGTCTTTGAAGTACGCTCACTAGGAGGTCAGCGTTTCTACGCCAACATGCACGCGCACATCCTTGCATTGTTAAGCATTCTGTCGACTTATATTGTCTCTTTAACCTCTTGGCTTGACATGACAGCATGACAGCACTCCGCCTAACCCCGTCCTTTACCTCATTTTAACCTTAATTCAGCTCCATTAGACAAAAATAGCTTTGTTGACTCATGTGGTCTCGCCAGTGTCGCCATAATTGGCCACTTACTGGGTTCTGAGGCTATTTGGACCCCACGGAAGAATCCTCTGTAAACCACAAGCACACAGTCCTTTGAGAGAGTTGGGACAGCTGGAAAAAAAGGGAATTTTTGCAACATCCAAGCAGCATCATAATATAATGACACACTTCATTGCATCTACTGGAACTGTAAATAGACCTGGGGATAACCCCACGTGACCCTCTGGGCTTTCGGACAGAGGCGCCATGAAAAGCAAGGCCTCACCAGTCGCCTCTTTTTCCCTCTCATCTCTTGTTATTTGTTCAGTATGTAGTACAAATTTCCCTGTGTTGCAGGCATATAGGGATCAACACGGCGAACTGTGCCCAACCTTGACTTACCTTATGGACCTCGTTACCATGCCACAGAGTTCAGGCCTGACAGATCCAATAACCCCTCCACCGTTGTTCAGAAGAGAAATTGCTCCAAGCAATCCGTGCCGGAGAACGCCCCACGCCTCACCCCGCGTTTAAAGTTATGATCCTTATCGTAATTAATTCAATAAAGCGGTAATGTGCTGCAAACCCGGCACCCCCCTCTGCCTCGTGCGGCGTGCAGAGGGATATAAGCTTTCAGGTCCGGCCTCTCTCACTGACTTCAGTGTCGAAGGTAATAGAGAGCAGACAGGAGTTAGACAGCGATAGGTATGTCTGCACCGGTGCGAGTAAAGAGGCCTAATCAAATTTGTTTTAGACTTTAAAAAGATACTTTCAGGGGTTTGCGTTAATAACCTAATAATAATAAGAAATGGAAAGCCGATCCAAGGTCAACAGTGGAAGGAGGCCATTTTTAATTTAGAAAACTGGAGTGGGCTCCAAATAATTGGCTACCATCCTGTGGATGCACACACTGGCTTCCAGGACGGCTACAACATCACAGGACTGGCGGGAGATGAAGAAAATTACTGCAACAACTATGAAAAGATGTAAAGACTGTGATGCTAGTAGAAAAAACAAAACGTGTTCAAAGCTCATTTGATCACATACATTTAGTATAAGCAAAATAAAAGGGGAGTTGAGTGAATCCAAACACTTTTCTGCGGATGTTCTGCTGCAAAACAGCTTTAAGCTCCTTTTAAGAGTGACCATCTTCTTCGCTTCCCCTGCCGAGACCCATTACCTGGAATAATATAAATATTATTAGTGAAAACAGAGAGCATGTCATCACAACATTTTAGAGTAATTGGGAACGCGACCTGGCTTTAGATGAAAAATAATAACCGGTCATGTCTATTGTTTTTCCAGAGCCTTAATTATTTGAACAGACTTCTGGAGATCGAAACGCTGATTAGATGTCAGTCGCTATGCGCTGCGTGTCTGCGTGTACGCTTGTTACCGTGCAGGTATGTGTTGGATGCACTTCAGTACTTCAGTAGAACTGCTCAGTGGTCAGCACATACACTGCAGGCCCTCTTTTTCCAACCAAATATCCTAGGTGCCATGGAGCCGCGGCTCCTAGGAAATAAAAGTCCCATTTATTCATTCCTGTTTGCATTTGCAGTGACATCTGAAGAACTGTGCAAGTTAGGCAAATTAGCCAGATAGCAGAAAAAAAACCCAACACCTGTATTATATGAGTTGTTGTTTTCACACATGAGAGATTAGAAACATGGAGTCATTATGCTCCTCTTTAAATAGCTGAAAGAATGCAAAGGAGACAAGCAGAGGCGAGAAAAGGTCACTGAAAGTCCCTGAACCTACAGACTGTCTTTTGAGTGAATTAAAGATAACTAAAGATAACCTTTTCCTGTTACAGGCCGCCCCCCTTTTCATTTTCCATTTTTCATGTTGCATCAGTCCAGCACTGTTTTGAGCTACGTGGAAGTTTTCATTTGTCCATCTCTGAGCCAAGCTGTACTACTTCTGAAGTCAGTGGTGCTTTTCTTACAGCACACCTCTGATGTTTGCACTCGGTCCTGCTAAAGCCGCTGCTGCTAATTCACTGCATGTCCACTCATGCTACACCTCCTTTGCACAACTGCCTTTTTCTGAACTCAGAGATTCTCTTTTAATAGCTGTCAAGTGACCCTGCTTCATAATTCGTTTGCATCTTTGTGAAAAACTACACCAGCGATGTGTGGATAGCATTAATTAAATAATTAAAATCAAATACCAGCTAAATCTGTGAAAACCCCCCCATTACAACCAGATAAATGGCTGCAACAGTGGGTGATTTTCTGGAGCATGCTGGCACACCGATGCCAGGATTCCACGGAGAACACGCTACCTTTTCACACAGATGCTAATCTGGTTTTGCTCAGGAGGCAAATGAGTTCTTTAAAAGAACTGTGGAATGTCATGACTGACTATCTGAGTTATCAAGGGAGTAAGTACGTAAATGAGAAACTTTTCATTTGTGACTGGACAGAAGTGGAAAATTTGCTGTCGTCTTTCAGTTTATCGTTACTCTGTGTCATGTTTGAGGCAGAGTAACAATATTCCTGCCTTAAAAACTCTGTGGAACATTTCCAAATGGTTGCGCAGGCTAATTGACAACCCACAAGAGTCTCCTGCATGGCAAAGCAGCAAACTGTAGCAATCTTCCGATGTGTATTTGACTGATGATGAGCAGTCCTGGGAAAGGTGAATTGTAAAATCAGTAATTTACAAGATTCGAGCCATCAAAAATATTATATTATGGAATATTACTGCATGATGGAGTATTAAAATGATTCTATCCAGGTTGGCTTTCTTAGAAAAGTAAGTTGTTTGTGTCCTTTTGTGTTACCAAAAATGAACGCCATTCTGCATTTAGCTTTAGCATCGGGACCAGTGTGTTGGACTTGACTTGCAGTACGGTAAGAATGAAACAGGGTAAGTGATGGGCTTTCAAACAAGAGATTATGGGTTTGAGTCACCCTTAAGGCCTTTACACACCAAACACATAAAATTCATGCAAATATTTTGTGTGTTAAAAATGTTTTTCAACCTTAGCTATTCTTACTGCAGCCACATCTAACCAATCAGTCCACTGCATTTGGCATCAAGTCCTCTCGTAGCTCAAAACACACACCAGTAATGAATACGCAGTGATATGGAAATCATAAAATAATGCTCTTTTGCCTCAGACATACAGATAGACTTGTTCCGGGTCAGTCGGCTCTCTGAAATGATTCCTCTGACTCCTCAGATGTGGTCCCAGCTCTGCCAACAAGAGCTCAAACTGTCCCACTGACATCCTGAAATATGTACGAAAGCAGTCGTGATACAGCTTCGGCTCCTGGATAAAACCATGAAATTCTCTCTGCTGCTGCCTTCGTATGAGAATTGGGTGAAATCAGAATCTCAGTTTCTTCCTTTCGTTGTTCACAGACATCAGAACCAGTTCATCATCACTTGATGTCGACTTCCTTTTTTTTTACAGTGCGTTTTCTGAGTAGGTATTTTTCACGAAATCATGTATGTGTGCGTATATAGTATATACAGTATATAAGTTACACAACAAGTTTGCACTCAAAATATCCTGAATTTGGTGTCATATTTTTGGATCGTGTGGTGTGTAAAGACTTTTAAGGTGGAGTGCTTTTTTTCCCTTTTCTTTGTCATTCTAGGAAGACAGAGGATTTAAAACAAAAAAAGTTGTTTATTTCACAATATTCCAGTCAATAGACATAGTAGAAAATAATTGTTGAATGGAAAAAATGTCCTAAGTCAAACAAGTAAGTAACAATATAAAAATAAGTATACAATAATTAAAATAGCAAAGAGATCAAGGTAACATCTGTGATGTCGGTTCAGCTTTTATTTTTGAACTATTTTTCAGTCATGAGTACACTTTGAAAGAAGACCACTAGCCAATGGCCATTCAAGGTCGAAATGTTTGTCGGGTGGTGATGATCATTATTCAGTAATGCAAAAAACTCAACAGAGCGAATGCTTTTTAGTTCCAAAGAACTACGGCCAAGGAACTAAATAAAAACCTTGAATCCTCTGGTCAAAACACAGGTAAGGTTCCTAAATTCCTGAAACGGTCTCTAGTTGCCTGAAAGGTTCCTGCTGTGAGAAGGGCTTATATTTTTATATTGAAACACTTAATAGTGTGTTAACTGTGAAAGTGGAGCAGCCATGCTAAACACTCATGCTCTACTTAGGATGAATAAAAGGTAAAAAAAAAAAAAAAAAAAGGAGGAAAAGTGTTGAAACAGTGAAGCTGGACCACCTTAGAAAACAAGGGGAAAAAATCATTATTGAGGTCCAAACTCCAAGCCCTGCTAGTGGGAGCCAATGACTTTAGGCAATGACAGCTTGGCTGTATCTTCTATTACATTTTCAGAGGAAGAAATGGTTTAGGTGTACTGGCACAGAGAAAAAAAATGGAGTCAGACACATTTACCTAAAATTTGAATATTATGAAAGGTTCCTTCATTGTTTGTGTTTCCCAGTAATACTCTTTGAGGAACTGAGAGTAACATTTGTTGAGGTGGTTGCAGACTTAGATTTCCCCAAACTGAAGATTGCAGTAAGAAATTGATCAAAAGCTCATTGACTATTGGAGAAATGTCTGCTATGAATAGAGGTGTGTGTGCTAGAGGTTGGGCGGTTGGTGGAGGGGGTGACAGCACTACGTTCAGCTCAGGATATTTGACCAACGTTTGCACCCGTCCACTTCTCCCCTTCTCCTCCCTGAGTCCCCCCTCAGATTGATTAAATTGGATCAAGATGACACCAATAATTGGCTCAAGCTGGGGCCGGTGCGCAGACCCAACGATCCATATCTAACTCCTTTTGTTGCGATGGTGTCCCTTTTCCCGCGCCGCGCTCCATTTGGAACGGTTTACCTTGGCTCCGCCACAAGTGTTTTAGCCCAATCCCCCGCTGAACACAACAGCTCGCTGACATCATGAGAGCGACGGAAAGGTTACATTTTTTGCAGATGTCTGGGAAATTATTGGCGTTCTTGCTTTTTATGGTGCGTCACTTCACCCCTTTTCTACACTGTCCCCCTGGGGAGGCGCAGAGAGAGAAAGCGGATGAGGTGTTTTGGTGTGAAATGTTACCGTTTGATATCAATATCCATGACCTTAGGGAAGAGAAGTAGATTGAGAACTCCAGGAGACGGTTAATTTTAAGGGTTAAGAAACAGATAGGAATCTGAATGGATGCCTTACAGAGAGCATAATTCTGGCAAAAGTAAAAAGATTGTAAATTAATTTAACGCACATGCTTTCAAAATCCATTTCTGGTGTATTTAATAGAGACAGATACTAAGCATCTCAGAACAAAGTGGCTAATCAATCTTTCTGCTTCACTCCTCTCACAGGGCTGATTTATTTTTTATAGTGATGGCAAAGCATAATGTTTGAAGCTTTAATGAATTGAAAGTAAATTGTTAGAAAGTGTAGCAACATGAGCGGAGAAAAGCTTAATCAGAAACAATATACACCTCGTGGCTGCACCACGCAGCCTGCCTTTGCCTGTTAAATAGGTCTGACATGTTTGTTATGGTTTGAAATTCCTGACTACTGGAATCTGCTTTCACCCTTCAGGTTGCTGATTTTCCTGGCTGCTGCTTTGACTTGGCTCAGCTTCCTGCAAAGGTTTAAAAGCACAAACATTATCTATAAAAAGGATTCATATTTAGGTCTGTAGATACTGAATCATCCAGTTTGTTGGGAAAAAGTGAGGTGTTACATGGCACCTAGAACACTGGGAACAGTTAAATCAGGTAACTGGTACAGGTTATCGGTACACAATCAGATGTCTGTTTACCACTCTCGCCTCATGCATTCAATTAGGCTCTGCAGCACTTTATCTAATGCTCCAACTCAGCCCTTCCAGTCTGAGGTGATCCTTGTGTGCCGGAGCTGAGGACAAATACTCAGCCTGTCACATCTGATTGAAGCAAAGCCTCACGGATCCTATCGCTTTGTCACCAAGGTTACTAATCAGATTTCCGTCCATTGCAGCCACGTATGCGATTTTCCAATCAAACGCTGTTACATGGCCCCACTAGTTGGCCCGTGCCCATTATCTAACATGTTTTCTGTGTGCTGGGGTCAAGCGCAAGTATAATGCTCAGGGAGAAACACTATACCTGTCTTCTTGAGGAGACTATTGGAGGAACCCACCAACAGGTTAAAAAGGAAAGGATTTGATATCAGTCGGGTCAAAGTCAGGACTCACAGCAGCTCACGTCAGGGGACCAAACCACATAATGCCAGAAAATAACCAGATCTTTATCAGTCTTGAAACTATTATTATCTGCTTCAGACGAGGTTTCATTTAATCAGCCTTTTAATTCATTGGCATGTCATACACACTCAAGTAATTGAGTGAAATTAGCATAAATAACATATCTCTCTCTATATAAATATATGTATTTGCATAAGTTGCTAAAATTTCAGAGTTGATAGCCCAGGATTAAAGAAGACATAGAAGGCTACAATAATGCTTTGAGTCACTGTTAACCAATCACATGCTCCCCTGTTTATTGACACTGAGCTAACCTTTGAACTCAGCCTGCGCCTGCCAAGAGGGGCTCTATTAGTCATGGTAACTCTGTGTGTAGGAGAAAGGGTATGTGAGGAGGAGTAGTGTGTTTGTGTGCGTGTGTGTGTGTGTGGGCCGTGCACTCCAACTGATGAAGTCTAAAGTCATGCAAAATAAAACAAAAAAGATCCAAACCCCAAACACCAGAGTGGGTCAGCAGGAGGGGGAAACACTAAAATTCAAAGTTGATGACACCATTGATAACTGTCTAATATCTGCACATAAATATGAAATATGCAAACATGAAGATGCATATTTACTTTAAGGTAAATATAGGTACCATAGGCTAGCTAGCATCTTTATACAAAAAAGACCAAAGATAAGAGAAACTACTCTGAAGGTTAAAAAAGGATTCAGTGGGCACGTTTAATATTGTGGCAATGTGTATTTGTTACATATATGCATGTATAATTACCAAGGAGCAAAGGTGTCATCACATTTTATTTTACTTCTGTAAAAGTTTCAAAGCTTCCACGTGAGGAGTGGAAACACGCTACAGTATTTAGTGTTAGAGCGTTTTGGCTTATCAATCACTCAGTCGGACCAAGCAAGCTAGATGCACACCAAAAATATCGCACACAGGTCGTATCTTCTTAATCATGGAATTGTTTTTTAAAATGACCTCAAGAACACCAGTCATGATTGATTTAGTAGATACTATTAAACAAGTTCGTTTTTTAGGGGGTAGATACTTTTTGAAGCCAGAGATTCTTTGAAGTCCCGTATCTAGCAAACCTCAGTGGTTCTGAACCTGAAGATAATTCAGTTTTCACTTTTAAGTAATGGCTGTTCATATATGTTTCTTGCTCTTCCAGTCCCAATGCGAGGCTAACAAGTAATCAGACCTGCAAAGTGCTGAGGCGTTGAAGTTACTGAGTAATGCCTCAGCTCTTAACAGAATAATTAGCATAAACGCAAACCCTCCAAACTAAAGAACTGAGCCCAGAAGATAGTCCCTTGTGTGAGCTGGTGCTGTGACCAGCCAGAGTAAACCAAAGTAAGACAAATGCAAGGAAACCTATCTGAAACACGGAAATAAAAAACTACAGCAATTTACAATGTTATCAGGCCCTAGAGAGATTATGAACTGTCAAAATATCTCTTAACTTTCAGACAGAAAGTAAAGATGGATTCCCACCAAGTGTAGGCTCAGAGACCACAACACTAGCAATTGAAGAAGGGAGACACAAAAAATCATGGCAACTGAAAGGAAACAGAAGATGTGATCACTGTTTGACAGGTAAAGCTGAAACAGACACTCAATGCAGTAATGAACTCTTACTTTACTCTTACTCGTAAATTGATTATATATATATGGTTTGCCTTTTACTCACAATTATTGCTTCATGTTTATGAGGGCAGAGTATTTTTTTTGGAGTGCATGCTTCCAGCTTTGAGAATTTACCTGTGAGCTGTGGGAACCACAGGTGACTGAAAACAATGATATTAACAACCCGAAGTCAATCTTAGCTGTTTTGTCCTCCTTTTATATGACGCATACTTATATATAGTAATTGTTTACTTCCCAGAATGTGATATCCCTCTCTTCTTTGTATTTATTTATATCAGAAGAGGCATGTTTCTCCACATGCACTGGGAGAGTGGGAGTAAGAGGGAGGCCATTTCTACTTTCCCCCCGAAGCAGCTGGATAGCAGAGGTGAAGAGGTAAAGGTGGAGGTGAGGCACACCTCCACACTCCTGCCAGATGTGCAGTACAGGACACACACTGTGAGGGAGGGTGGCAGCAAGCCAGAGCAAAGCGGCGGATTTTACCAGTGACAGATGTGACGTTGCCTGTGTGGATGTGAAAACACTTCCGTTGTTTTGAAAGCCTGCTCTGCATGGCCTCAAAAGTCTGGGTAGTGGCTTGATGCTGCTGGGCTGCCTGGGTTTTGAGGGTGAGAACATTACCAGCACCCCCTCACCCCCCAAAAAAGAAAAGAAAAATAACAGCATGGGGGAGTAGAAAGGGAGGGAATGGAAATGGTGCAGAAGTAACTAAGTTAACTCAGAGATGTTGGAGAGCATGATGGTGACTGACCATGGAAAGAGTGTGAGAAAAGCAGGCAGACACACAAAAGTGTCGGGATAGAGAAAGAGAGAGTGTTGAGTGGTGAGGTTTAGGCTGATTCTATTTCACTTAATGTAACCATGGAGGGCTGGGAGCCCCAGCGCTGCCCACTCTGGGCTCTTAAATGTAAATAGCTGTTGCTGCCTCTACGCTCAGGCGCATGTGAGCGCACCATCGCCGTGTTATATGACTCTGTCTAACCAAACAGCACTCGCAGACACAGAAATTCCTGCTCCGGCTCTTTTCCCATCACTGGAGTGAAGCAGTGGCCAGGGGGGTAGGGGGTGGGGGGTGGACAGAGAGACAGAATAAGACAGAGAGATCAGGGGCAGAGAGAGAGAGGAAACATTTCTTTGGCATGAAGTGAAATACAATTACCAGAGAGACATGCTTCTCTAAGAGAGAGAGAAAAAAGCAATTTATGCAAAGAGAAAAGGAAGCAGAGATCTCCTGGAGTGAAAAGTTCATGATCTCCTCAGAAATGTCCTCTGCATGGAGTTCAGGGCTCTCCTGGGAACCCGAAGTACCATGACCTGATTGGCTGTCAGCCTGACACTGAGATGCCTGATTGGCTGTGGCACATTCCACATTCTAACCCACTCCAACTTGCATTCACACTGCTGTCGCCTTATCAAATTATATGCGGCTGCTAAACACAGCTGAAATGTGCTAAATCTGGTCTAAACGTAAGCTCAGGAGACTTCGGTGAATAAGCTGTGGCTGCTTTGCTGCATAATTAGCAAATAGCCTCAGTTGAAGCTACTTTGGCAGCACCTGCTCTGTATTAGTATTTTTTTCCAAACCTTTTCGCCTTCCATTCCTGACCTTCTTGTGTCACTGATAGCACGCTTTTATATGGGCCACAGTCAAAAGTTCAACTTTTAGATTTGGGCTCAGTACCATGTGCACCGGTTCAGTTCTTACTACCATCAGTCATCGGCTCTGTCACATGTGTGAAATCATGACTTTCGCACCCTGGTAGCCCTCGCCCTGTTGCCCCATGGGCTAAAACAATATATCACATCCTTCTATTGTGCCCGCTGTGCCCGCCTCGGCAACCGTCTGCCCTTGCATCGCGTCTCCTGAGCCCCCACCACTAAAGGCATATGTGCGGGTGCCCATCCTGTCCCCAGGCATGGTGCGTGGTGGTCACGCGTGTCTGTGCCGCCGGGCCAGTGGCGAAGGGAAGCGGACGTTCACACATGCACGCATAAGCGGGAATCCATTAAGCTGCATGTAAAACAAACTCAACATGTGCTGCTTCCTTTTCCTATAGCGGAGAGCTTTTTATCCAAGTCGACCCAAGGGCTAGCAGCTAGAGGGCCCGTGTCTGCGCTCGGAGTTGAAAGACGAGGTCAGACCCTGAGGTCACTGCATGTAGGTGAGAGGTCAAAGACAATGCCATGGCAAATTGTAACCGCTGTGAATATTGCAGACAGACCAGTGAGAAACCCGTCGTTTTATTTAACTGTTGAGAAGAAAAAATGCTGTGAGTGGACAATAAGATAAAAATGCTACACAGATGCCAGTCTATTGAAGATTTACTACATCTGCTAATCATGGATGGAAATAGGGACAGGAACATCATTTGTATTTTATATTTGTATTTATTTTTTTAGTTAAACCATCTGTGTCATAAAATTACATTTTGCATTTGCTATTCTTTTACATGTAATTACTTGATGCTCTCTATTATTTCAGATTGCATCAAGATCTGTCTTATTTATTTTACTGTCATTTTAATTTTTTTCAGTTACCTCTTTACTCAGTACTGTTACTGCCATTTCTCTTTTTAACTACTGTACATGACGTATGTGCTTAACAACATTTCTGACATCAGGTCAGACAAAATAAGATCCCGTTTGATTCCCACTATTATATAAGATTACAGTATTTTGTATCATATCACAATATATTGCATTACCATGGACTACACAAGTCAGTTAATTAGTTATTTTTATTCTACTTTTAAAAATGAAAAATATCAGTTATTCCTTTATACACATTAACTAACACTAGCAACAAAAAAACTGATAAATACTTTCACAAAGTATGTGGATGTAATGATTGCAGCAACTTAATGCTTATGGAGTGAAAGGATAACATTTACCTTATGCATATATGTACTTTAAATGCTCGGGCAGCCACGTGCCACATAACTTCTGTACAAACAGAACTGATGTATTTACAATAAATAAAGCCGAGTACTATGTAAATGTGAGCAGAGACTGAGTCAGTGTGATAGTCAGCTCAGGGCTGTCCACCTGGCGCTGTCTTTGCAGCTGTAGCCAGGTTAGGCGCCGACAATCCTGCCTTTCCTTGTTTATCAACTTCCAGTATCAATAGTAACCGTGATGCTCATGTAAAACGCCAACGGACAGTAAAGTACCAAAGATCGAGACTTCTGAGCTGGCAAAGCACCAACAGGAAGCACCGGGGACGAAGTAGATGGATAGCGGCCGAGCTGAAAAGGTAAATGAATAAAATGAGCTCATGCAATGTGGTTGGTGGCAAGAATGAAATAAGTAGCATGTGAAAGGAAGAGAGTGCAAGTGAGGAAACAGACTCTTCCATGAGTCAGGGGCAAAGTCAAAGCTATAGCACACACACACACACACACACACACACACACACACACACACACACACACACACACACACACACACACACAAGCACTTTTCTGTGACTGCCTAGCACTGGATACTCAGCATGTCATAACTTCACCTTAACAATAGGACATGAGGGGCTTTGGTTGCAATTCCAGATAACAAAAACCTTTCATATGACATCATGACAGGAGGATGAAGAGGTTTAGTGAAAACGCCTTCCTCCAGGTTAAAAAGAACAGAAACAAATTAAACACAGTGGAAAACAAAACGATCTCTGCCGGACACTTCCACAAACACATTATGGAAAATTGGGGAAACACTGTTTAATTCCACCCTCTTTATATGCTAACATCCACATCACAACAAAGAAGCCATGCGCTAAACTGAATATTATTCATAACAGCCCCCAAACTGGAGACTGTGTCTCAGTGGTGCACTAACCATGCACAAATTTCCAAAACAAATACGGATCTTATCAATTCCACATTTTGGATCTGAATAGTTGGAATCCCCCCCACCAAAATTTTATCATTACGCTTTAAATGAACACCGTAAAAATAAATATGACTCTCAATGAAAGTGCACTAACGAGGCATTTAAAGCATTTTTCGCCCCCATAATGGACACACAGTGTGGTACTTGTGCTGTCGCTCTGGTAATTTGAGTAAGTAAGGGGGACTTTTCAGAGGAAAGCGGCTCAGAGCTAAGTGAGAGCAGCTGATGTTGCATCATACTTCAAACATTCTTCAAATTAAAGATATGTCAAAGGCTATGGAGCGCTCTCCGGCACACACACTCAGATCTGCTTGAAGATAAGAAATAACCCCAGCACCTCTTCAGAGCAGTGCACGCTGTGTGAGTGTGTGCGTGTGTCACACTGATATAACAAGGGAGTTCTAAAAACTTGCTCTCCCACAACCTTTGTATCATGGGAGACAAGTGCAGTGCATATCAAAGAAAAAGCATGGCCCTTCAATATCATCCTTAATCCACCAACTCTATTATCGTAAGGTTGAGTTCTAAAGCTGCAGGGGGGAGATTCTCACCACTGGCGGACGTTGCAGATGTTTCTGGAACTGTCCGAGGCCAGCTGTTGGAATGTTTTCCCACCACATGAAGAAGCGAGGGCAGCAGCACTATTGGCTGCCCCCACTGGGTCACGTGACTAGGGTCATGTGACCAAGGAGAACCTGACTAGTGGGTTTGGCAGCTGACCGTTGCCGTTGCGGTCATCTTAACCGGGCTGGCCCACGAGGGCCCTGGCCACTGATCTGAAGCCAGAGGGAGAGAGGAGGCGACTGTCAGCCACATCAAACGCCTGCAACCTCCCACTCTCAAGGGGATACAAAGTCAGAAGAGCCGGAGATACAGTATGGTGGACAGACTGAGGTCACTCACACAGATGGACGCACACCCCCACATGCATGCTTCAGTGCATGCACACTGTGCACCGAGGTTCAGCTTACCAGTCAAGGTCCTGTGCACATTTGCAGTCCATTGTTTCCATTGCAGTGTCATCGTGTAGCTTTGCAGCACGTTTTCTGTACTTCTATCGCTTTATACAAGAAGCAGCCATGACAGGGACATTTACCTGTGGCAGATCGAACAGGTGCTAAAAGGGCAATGATTAGCAGAACAAGGTCAAGTGTGGCTGATTTGCTCAAAACCAGCACAGCTCAGAGTGATTAGTGCTGACAGACACGTCTAAACATCTCTAATGTTGGCTGCTAATTAAGATTAAACCCTTCTACACGGCACTGACAAGCAATATAATATATGGGTGTAGGGTGTCTGGGTGTATTTGTGAAGAGTGCCTGAGTGATAGGAGAAGTGTAATACAAAGCAAGTGTGTAACGCCTCGTGACATTACATTTAAACATCCAGCATCAGCCGAGGTGAACCTTAAACATGTATTATTTTTAACTAAAACCTCCGAGCATGCGCTCTGCCTAGTTTAAAAACATTCTTTCTCATGTCTGTTTATTCCAAATGACAGTTTTTGCATCTCTGCTTTCATTTCATTGGCTAGATTTAAATCTTAATATTTTTTCTTGAGCCGAATTTTTATTTTGTGTATTTAAACCAGTGACCGCCAAAAAAAAAGAATAAAATAAAAAATGCTAGCAGTCTCAGTTTAAGATGATATAATGACCGACAGTGGAATTTCTACTCAAGTAAGATCATCGAATTATTTCAGATGCAACTTTGATTCATCCTTTTTTCCTGAAATTGAAAAAAACTCTCATTAAAACCAAAATGTTAAAGAACAAAATTTGCTCCAAATGAAAGTGACAACATACCATAATGTAAGATACATGGGAGAATTATGTATATAGCTATAAAAATAAAACATGTAGGCCATACAAGTCCATACAGTACAACTATAATTCATGCAATACTTTTCAACCGATGTGGAAAATCTGTGAAAGTCAGGTAGTAGTAGTTCAGTTATTCCAAACAGAGCTCTGGCCTGATGCCCTCTAGTGGTTTATCTTCCATTAAATAATAACTCCTATCTCAGAACACACTGAGATACTGTGCGTGCAGACATTCAGGGACAATAGTGTGCACACACACCTCTATCACACGTATGTCCTTGCTTAAGGAGTGAGTTTCAGCTAAAAATTTAAATCCTACTCTTATTTTGAAATCAGAGCTTTTCAGGCAGATTATTACATAGCAGTGAATCCCTGACACCTGTAGCTAAAAAAGATATCCGGGTTTTTTTTAAAAAAGAAAGAAAAGAAATGAATGTGCAGCTTCTGAAACAAATGTGGCTTCAGCTATGTGCACCAGTCCATTTTATTTGGTTGGAAAAAAAACACTGATTCAAAACCATATTCTCAGAATCTGTAAACACTGACAAAGTTCCCTCACAAAATTATCAGAATCTTTTATTTTGTCCGTATTTGTTTTCTTTTTGTGGCTAAAACTTCCATCCAGTGAAATGTAATCTATACACTTAAAGTCACACAAAACTGTCTGAGTCAAGGGTCTGTGCATAGCTCTAACAAATGAAATACAATGCATACACTCCAGCTGTCCCCCTCCCTAGACAACAATAACAACAACAGCTGTTAGCATCTCGCTTGTAACTCCATTTCCCCGACAGCATCAGCGCTGCAGACCCTCGCCTCTCGTGCGCGACTTTGCCGTGACAGACATGACAGTTATTAATCACCTTTTCTTCCGCCTGTTCGTAAAGAGCTGCTATTTGGGAGCCGGGAGCCGACGGCTAAAATTAGAGGCCTGCTCAATCAACAGGCTGATTTAGTGCTAGCATGTGTGTGTGGTAAACTGTGTGTTTGTTGTCTGAGTGCTAGGGCAGATCAGAAGACTGATCCCACTGGATTTCCTGTTCCTCTGCGCCACTAATTCTGCTTGCTGTCACTTAGGCAAAGCACCTTCATTTTCCGGCTGCAGTGTTTGGTTCAAATTTTTCACCCCTGAATATTATGTGATAAACAATAATACCCCACAACACCCATTCACTGCTCCCCCACCCCCAAACACACACACACACACACACACACACACACACACACACACACACACACACACACACACACACACACACACACACACCCCCCAATCACCAGCAGTCAAGCAGAGGTGACCTTTGACATTTTAAAAAGCTGGGTATTAGCTACCTTATCAGTGCCACGCTCCCCCTGTCACCTCATCTCTTACCCTCCCCAGACTTGAATTATAAAAATAACAATGTGAGAGTGAAAGAGGAGGTGGAGGGAGCACGGAGAAGTATGTGTGTGTTGCTTCTCACATTGCATGTAAACCCCGTAAACCAAGCTGACTGTGAGTTTAGTTGGAAACAAATGCATTGGAGGCGGGGGAATAAAGGTGAGGCCGAAGTCAGGTTATTGTGTGCATATGAATGGTTTTATTTGAAAAGAACATTTGTGAGTGCTTTTTGAAGATAAATCTGATCTATTACTATTAAACTTAAAATGTAAACTATTGCGATCTCTCAAACTTGACAACAGAAATTATTGGGGGCAAATAATATTTCATTATTGTTAAATGTTAAAAAATGTTGAAATTTTTCAACATTTAGTCATAAAGAAATCCTTAAACAGGGGACATCAGGTAGTTCCAGTTGGTTAGATCCTTCTATTTTTGATATAGTTGATTACTGTGTACTCTAGGACATTTTATCACCTGTGTGGCATTAAAAGAGACTTTGAAGTTGACTCAATAACACAGATCAGCTTCAATTTTAATCTTTTTAATCCTCTCCAACTCCAGGCTCGTGTGGTATACCCCAAGGTTCCATCAAGGCCCTAATTTATGTTAATTGCACAATTTTTTGCACATAATTTTCACTGCTGCAGAAAACACACAACTGTACTTCTCACTGAAACCAAGAAAACCAGTCTTTGATCAGGATATTTCAAGTTGCCTTTATGATATGAAAAGCTTTAGTTTGGTTCAATTCAATTTGATTTCTATAGCACCAATTTACAACAGCAATTAGCTCAGGATGTTTTTTATTGTAAGGTGAAGACCCTATATAATGGAGACCTCCCCCCCAAATCATATGACCCCCTATTTGCAAGCATTTGGCAACAGTGGGAAGAAAGAACTCCCTTTTAACAGAAGGAAACCAGCTGGGGTGAGCGGAGGAAGACAGGACAAAAAGAGACACTCCGGAAGAGAGCCAAAGATCAGTAATAACTAATACTTTGATTCACAATAGGGTGTAAACACATAGTGAGTGAAAAGAGGTAAAAAATGAAATCCCTTTTTTTCCAGCTATGCAATGTCAGTGCTGATGTTGCCCAATCTAGAATCTGTTTGGCCAAAGAGAGAAAAAAGACAAAAAAGCTTGCAGCACCACAGCATCAACAAATTGTTGGACACGATGATGGAACCACTGATGTAAAAACCAATGAGTCACCAATGATTGGCCACGATTATGTCTGCCACAATTTTCTTCCACGGGAAATACCCCAACTTCTGCTAGTAATGTTACATAACCTGTTAAAATGTGGGTGGTTTGGTGGAAAAAAAACTTATAAATATACTCCCTACTTGTTTTTGTAAATGGCTGTTAGTAATGTAGGTTTCATTAAAACAACACAAGGAAAATACTTTTTTCCCCATTACCATCCTTTTAAACCCTTTTAAAGTCTTCCCTAGAATTAATGCAACAGTGAAACTCTGTTGAAACTACATGCTGTATTACTGTACACTGGTTACCAGTCCCAGTCTTATGTGTTACTTACAACTGGTTAGGAATTTTATCCTGACATTGTTTAATGATATTCCCTTCTCTCAACACTTGACTTGGTAAGTACCATGTTAAACCCGATCAGAATATCCCTGATTCCCTCCAGTTTCTGAAGACAGTACTATTTCCTGCATTTATATGTTTCCTTATCCGACTATAACATGTCATAATGTCAAATTCTAAGTAACAGAAATATAAAAGTGTAAAGGTTTTATTTTTAAACCTATTAAAAATATACATGACTAAAGTTTCTGTAAGGCATGCGTGTATCCATATGTGCTTGTGAGTGTGCGGTGGTCTTCTCTGGGAGGCACGAATCAGTGAATATAAACAGATGGATGGAGGTTAGTGAAGGTCATTAGGGGCAGGTGAACTGTGCTGCCATTACTGTTCATACCTTCTACATTCCCTTATTTTGACCCTTCTTACTGCCCCCACTTTCTAAAGCACACACGCCAAACTCCATATGACCCTCTCCTCCAGCTTCTCTTCTCTAAAACAGCAGTAAATGTCAGCAAAGTCAGAAGCCTTTTTTGTTGTTATCTATTGAAACATTATTCCACTGGTAGGAAACAGTTCCTGCAAATAAGAATCAGTAGAAGTGTCTTTAAATTGGTTTTAGTGAGGTACCTCTCCTAGTTCCCGGTCTGTATCTTTGCTCTTGCAGAATTGCATCTCTTAAGTCCCGTGAGATAGCATGTTATGGTTGCGTGCCCTTGAAGTGTTGCCTTCGGCGATACCAGACACCTCTCACTCTAGTTTGGAATGCACAAAGTTGCTGGGACAAGATACTAATACACAGGTGTGTAATTTTGTCTCCTTGTACACCACTACAGCAAATTTTAAATCAAACAGTCAAGATGCAGTTGGCATGCTTACCCTCACAGGAAGAAGTTCCTCGCTCCAGCTTCCTCCTACTGGTTAAACTGGTAAACTGGGGTTTCGATGAATTAGATGGTATTAGATTAAAAATATTAAACATATACCTTGTTGCTCAATTAAAAAAAAAGTCAAATAAATAAACAATAATGTCTACAGAAGTGATTTTTTTTGTCTCAGCCTTTGAATTACAGAGTTTGAGAGCGAGGCTGCTGAAGCCAGTGTCACTGTGATACCCCCACCTGAATCCTTTCCTTCTCTCCCACTCACTCCTGCTATCACTACGTCTCCTCTGACCTTCCATCTGCCCTCTTTCTCCCATCCACATTCCTCTTCAAAGACGGGACGGAGGAGGCAGTGGAGAATAACACTGGCCTTGAGTGCCCACTGCCAAGCCACAACAGCTCATGCACTCATGCACAGGTGCATATCACACACACACACACACACACACACACACACACACACACACACACACACACACACACACACACACACACACACACACACACACACACACACACACACAGCAACATTCTTCATATTTTTAACTTACATGAGTCCATTTAAAAGCAAATCATTCATACATGGTCTTTATCTTTCAACAGGAAGCCTCTGGAGATAAAATATCTCTTTTATAAGAAAGCTGCTCAGAATAGCAGAAACAGTCAAAGTAAAACTCACAAAGATCATGCAGTATACAGCGCACAGCAGTAGGATAGAACACGTAGGATACAAAAAGTACACCTCCAAAACGAAAATGAACCTGAATGTTCACATTATAAATATTTTTCTAATCTCGATATGTTTCTTCACCTCATAGCGGGAAAAACTGTAATAAAGGTTGTTAATAAAGGTTAATAATGTTAATAATGTAGATGTTGTCCAGTTCTTTGATATTTAGCATTCAGCAATTACCTTTGTGCAATAATATAAATTATGAAATATGTTGTTATTTGACGTACTCACACTTTGGTGTGAAATCATTAATTCAGAATCATTTCTGCACACTGCCACAGTCACAATATGACAACAATGAAATTAAGCACGATAAAGAAGCATAAAGTGACAGAGGAGAGCGAACACCTGACACACACAGAAACATATTTAACTGGTGTATGGATTTATATCTGCATGCACTATTTATTTATGCAACTTATTGTTGCACTGCTGTCCTTCTTTGGCCAGGACACTCTTGTAAAAAAGATTTTTGATCTCAAGAGCTAAATGTTTTCATGGTTAAATAAAGGTTAAAAAAGAGGGGGAAATAACAGCTTTTGTATCTATTTTTGCATTTTTACATGAAAAAATCAACAACATAAAAATGATAATGCCATATAATTGCACATCATTTTCAACATTGAACTCTTACTTAGAAGTGTCACACACAGTTGGTAGTGTGTGTGTGTGTGTGTGTGTGTGTGTGTGTGGGCGAGGTGGGGCAGACTATGTCGGGGCCAAACTGACAATGGCGAGCTGAAAAAGTTGAACTTATTTGTTCCAGCATCTCCTCTCACAGCCCTGTGTTTTTTTACACTCCAGTTGTTTGAGCACAGACATCCTCTTCACATTCTCTCTCTCTTTCCACACACACACAGACACACACACACACACACCTTTCCGTTTCACCTCGCTCTGAACTCGTTCTCCGTTGACCGTGCAGAAAGCTAAATAAACATATGCGGCAAGTCATTCCCAGAGTGCCCCTACCACCACCACCATCACCACTCACCCACCCACCCACCGGCTCACCGTACTCCTCACCCCTGCATCCCCTCTCCCCGATTCATCCCACCCACCCCCCTCCACATCCAGGCTCTCTTCTACACTCAGGTTTCACCTCTCAGCTTCCTGCTGCTCCCAGTCACGCTGACACACACTCTTACACTCAACCTATTCACTGTAGCCTGAGCAGCAGTAGAAAAGTCCTTTTCATTAATTGAGCAGAAGTAGCAAACCTTTATTAAGAAGTCTTCCATTATAGATAAAGGCTCATGATGAAATGACACTTACAGTAAGAAAAAGCAGAGATTGGCGGCAAAATATATTTAAAATATATATATTTTTAAATCACTTAGATTTGAAGTTTATTCTATCATATTTTTATAGTTATGAATGAATGAACAAACAGTATTTGTTACAGCTGGTGGTGGATGAAATCCTTTTAATGGCTATATGGCCTTTTTATTTAATATTATCCATCATATTTTCAAGGATGATCATGCATTTAGGAGTTAAATCATTTCAACGTGATTTTTCTGGAGTTTTTCAAAGATGCTTCAGAATCTTACAGTAAAACCCTTAAATATGTGTGTGTGAGTGTTGCACGTGTACTTTTAGGGTCACTTCAATTCCAACTCGACAGTAAGAATTTAGATAGATAGATAGATAGATAGATAGATAGATAGATAGATAGATAGATAGATAGATAGATAGATAGATAGATAGATAGATAGATAGATAGATAGATAGATAGATAGATAGATAGATGAATTGAACTTGTGGTCATTTAAACCTCCACGGGATAGAAACTAATTCTGTCTCTGTCTCTCTCTGGCTCTGTGCTTCGGTGGCAGGATTACTTTCTGTCAGCAGTGTGACAGCTGTGTACATCTGGTTGTGTAGGGGCCTCTTACATCTCAATCCACACGTCGTTTCGCCGGTGTCTGGGCCTCCGGACTCACTGCCACTGCTCACCTCATTACCAACTGAGCCACACCTCCATCTGTCCGTCTAATATCTAAATCCCACTGCAGATTAGTGGGGGAGTCGGGGCCCGGAGGAGGAGGAAGGGGGTCGAGGGGGAGAAGTCAACTAAGATCCTGGCGGAAGAGTTTGTGCATGGCGCATGAAGTTATATTAATGATCCCCATGGCTATGTGGTGGCGGTGGTGATGGTGGTGGTGTTCGGGTGGAGGGTAGAACGGCTGCATTTTAGGTTTGCGGATTGTGGTAGCATGTGGGGGGCTTGTGGCTACTGTCGTTTGTGCACACGAGTGTTGAAGGACAAACAGAGAAAGAGAGAGATACTGAGAAACTGAGAGAAATGCCATCATATAAAATATAAAAAAGACTTTTTTCTAAAGTTTCTGGTCTTCACATAGTGAAGGTCAGCTGCATGACAGCCTTCTTTTCAATGCCTGTCTTTGGGCATATGTGTCGCCTGTGTAGAAAAAGTCTAATTTATCCAATTCCTCTGTGCCACAGAGCCACACTGATGGTTAAATACTGGCCTGGATCTCACGTTCCCTGTTGAATTATCACTATCGAATGTTATTACTCTGGTATTAATGCCTTTAATATAGAGCACCAAATGTGGAATAATAGTGTTCCCTCATACTCTAGTGACATTTTCTAAAAATAAAGTGTTGCTTTATTATTAAATCAGGCTTTCTTTTTTTAAAAAGAGATTTTTTTTTAATTCTTTTTTTAATGTTTTTTTTAAAAAAGTTTTTTTCAAGCTTGGAAACAATTGAGTGTCAGTCTGAGAACTATATTACAGTATAAAAAACCCTGCCAGAATTACCCTTCAATCCTATTTTGCCATGCATTACATTAAAAACATATATAAAAACATTAAAAGAAAGCTTGTGGTAGGCCTGCTGAACTAGTTCAAATCAGCACTAGACGGTAATTGCTCCTCCCAAGATAATTCAGAGGTGTTATTTATTTATTTTTATTTTTTTATTTGTTAGTTTTTACTATCTTTTATATATTTAATAATAGTGGAGAGGCATATGTTTGTAATATTCCTATTACTCTAGAAAAATTGGGCATCATAGATGATGAAATTACCTCAATCATTCTAAAGTAGATTTTTACACAGAACTGCATGGAAGGAAGAGCCACCATGGAATTACAAACTATTTCAAACATAAAAGTGACTCACTTAAAAATAATAATAATAACAATATCTTGGAAACTTATACTGAAAAAAATCTTGGTTTGAATTTCCAAGCCAAGCACTTCCGCTAACGATTACTCATTATCACTTCTTTTTTAAAAATATTTTGTTTTCATTTTTCCGGTTGGCCAATAGACACTGCTTATTTTTAAGTCAAGGCTGGAGTGTCTATACAGCGCTGATAACATGTGGTTCGATTTTTTGTGTGTCAGCAACTGACTCACTTGCCCTTAATTGCCCTCTCAGACTCGAGAGGGCAAGTGACTAAAATGCTCCACCGTTCAAGGGCATTTTCAACCGCATTAAGCAAAAATTTCATCCTTTTTACTCGCAACACTTTCCCGCATTTTCCACACCGCCTCAGTTAATCTGAAGTAAGAAAAAAGTGTAAAACACCACTGTACAGTTTTTGTTCGTTCCTAATACTGTAAATATTCGAAAGCATGCGTTTTCTTGAAGCTACAAAGTCATCGACAACTGTTTTTCGTTTAAACACATTACACTATTATTTCTTTTTTTAAATTTCACTGTTAAAGTTTGTTAAAGTAACAGAATTTCTTAAATCTTTTTATATTCTTTTTTTTAAAAAAAGTGGGAAAGAGAAAAAAAACCTTTCGGACACAGTCTTGACCGTCTAGCGTTTAGTGCTACACTTATTTCTATTCTTAATTCCCACACTGCACAAACTTGGTGTTAAATAGGACAAAGTTCAAAACAACCAATGGGTATTTTTTTGAGACAGACCTATCTTTACATAGAAAAAAATGTAGCATATGTTTTTCGCTGGAAGAAGAGTGTGTAATTTATCTTCCAGACAGATTATCCAGTTATCAGACAATTCAAGAACACGCTGTAATGGCAAGTTAGGAATGTGTGTGGGCTACCCAAAATTAAACTGCACAAGAGGAACAAACAAATAAGAAAAAAAGGTCTTTGAAAATCTGATACAATGGTACGACATTTTTGAAAATGAATTATTTTCCAGTGCCCACACTAAGGTCACAAGTGAAGGCTTCACTAGTGAGGCTAAGCGCATGTGGTAGCACAGTGCCACCTGGTGGATATTTTCACTGAGATTTTCTTTTAATAGAATTAACTTTTTAAATATTCTTCTATGAAGTTTTGTTGTAGACAAGTTCTAAATATCAATACTTTACCCCCCCAAAAATGAAGTACCCAAAAACAACACATTAAAAAAAGCTTCTTTTAAACAGCCACAGTTTAACACTCTAAAATAAAAAATAGTTTTAAATTTTTTCATCATTATTTATTTAAACCGCGCAAGGTATGAGAAAGCAACAAACAAATAAAGGTGATTTTATTTTATTTTTCGTAGAGTTGTGCAAACATACTACATATCCCATGATCACTTGGGGGCGGGGGTTCACAAGCAAGGTTGAAAGGTCCTGTCGCACAGATGAGGTAATAACAAAGATGGCGGCCCTCGGAACAGCACGGTGCTTGTTGCGGAGCTGCTCTGGGGTGAAAAATGTGCAAAGGAGCAAACAGATACTGATGAGGTCTGGCGCGAGGACTTTTTGCAGTGAAACACAAGATAAAGGTGCGTTTTATTGCTGGTAACATGACTACAGCTCAGGCTTTTTCTTCGCTGTAACGCTGACCTTGTAGCTCGTTGGGCTCAGCAGTTGGGGTGCCGGAGACAAACGCTCACGGACGCTTTATTGTCGCCCTGCCTTTCGGCACTTATGTGCAGCATGTAAAGGCTTAGCTTCTTTTACAAGCCGTTGTATTTGGAGGTGTTGGCCGGTATAGTCGATGCTTGCTAATCCCAATGAATGATGCTATACAAGCTAAGTTCGTCTGGAAAGTAAACAGTCTACAGTTAAACATAACTGTCACCAAGCCAGACTTTGTAAATTATTTAACTCATTAACTAGTATGTCTTTCTCTGCAGCTGCCACAGACCATGCAAAGCCCCAATTCACCGATTCAGCTGTGCAGGACATTCTCACCAGGATTACAGGCCTGGACTTGCAGAAAGTGTACCGACCCATTAAGCAGGAGCTGAAGCCACCCACGTATAAACTCATGACGGATGAACAGCTGGAACAGGTGCCCTGTAGATGAAGTGTTACAGAGTCCACCCCTTTGATCGCATACATTCTTACATATGTTGGTGTTGCTTTTGTTTCATCCAATCCTTTTTTTGTGATTCTAGGCAGTCGAGTTAGCCAAAGAGCAAGCTAAAAAGCTGCTGCAGATGCCCCCTCTGTTGCCAGAGAGGAAGCCCATCAGCGATGTGCTCTGTGAGGATAAGATCCTTGACGGCATGGACACGGCTAAATACGCCTTTACAGACATCACCTATAATATTCCACACAGGGTACACACTTCTTGTTCTGTGTGTGTTTAACTGGGTGTTAGTTGGCTTCCACAAGTCGATCAACCGCAGTCCTGGCAGAGCAGTAGTTACCCTTCCACATATCTAACTCGCGACTCTTGTATAGGATGTTCCGTTTTATCTGCTTTAAGCCACATTTGCTTCATATCTGCAAGTGACTTTGCAATCCACTTCCACCCCTGCTTCTCATTTAGTCACCATCACGATCAATGTTCCCTCTAATTTTTCATGTGTCTGAGCGAACACACAAACTCCCTGAGCGATCCCTTGGACCACTGTGAGCGACAGCAGACGTGTGCACTGTGGTCACGCCAGCATCGAATCCATCCAAGTTACATGGTTTATTAAAATAATCAAATTACAGCATTTACATTTATGTTAGACTACTTTTAAACTGCTTTAGTCCACTTACAATGAAAATAAAAAAAAAAATCTTGTTCATGACCTGTGTAGTATGTTAACACTATTGGAACTAAAAATAACTTCAACTCCAATTTCGAAAACACAATTTTCTTTTTGTTTTTATTTGTTTTTATAAAGCTCTGACTTGTATTATGAGTCTGTGGTCTGGGAGAGAGTCCTGTAACTCTCTGGCTGCCAAATACAGTATATAATGATCAATGCTGGGCAATTAATTATATAGTTACTCCTCAAAAAAGTAACTCAGTTTGGCAAACAAAGTTTTTTGCAGCTTTTTTTTTAAATGCAGCCAAGGCATTTTTAAATAAACATTTCAAACTATTTACAGAACAATCAGCTGTTCTGCATCAAATTTGATGCCACACAAATTATTTGTGCCACTCCAAAAAATAATTTCTGTCCACTATGAGATAAAGGAGAACAACAGCCTGATACCTGCAGGCCTGACAACAGGAGATGGATCACTCCTGTAACACCTGTAACATTCAGCAGCCGCCTCATTGTTCTGACACACACAACAAAACTATTGACTACACTACACACTAACTACACAAGATTTGCGCTAAACGCCTCAAATCTCTCACATCTCAAAGCACCGCCGTCACTCTTAAAACTTCCCCCCGTTTCTTAACAACTAGATGTCACGTTGCCATATCATTTTTTTGATTGGTCGACATGGTACTTTTTTGGACGAATAGGAAAGAGAGAGGGGGGTGGGGGTTTGTTTTTGCTCACAGGTGGAGAGTGCTTTCGATCGTTTTCCTTATAAAACGCTGTTTTTACCGCTTCTTCCCGCAGTAAATATAAACAGCGATAGTATTCAGGAAGAAAACCAAACATTGCAGATATTTTTTATCATAACTCTGTTTTTACGTGGCCTATCAACACAATTTAAAAACTGGTATAAAGTCCACACTTTTTCCGTCAATTGTTCCGTCTGTCCTGCTCACATCTCCAATGGTTGTACACGTTGTCATTAACGTGGCTTCACTGCACATCAGCCACGTCGCTTTGCTAGCTAAAACACCAGTGTCGGCACATAAGGACGCTGTCATAGCCTGTCAACGACGTTGATTAGCTGCGTATATACGAATGTGAATCGCATTATTGGCTGGACTATGGGATAAGGTGGCATCATTCTCATCCCATACTGGAGCAGCCAGTCACTTACTGACTAACACTGCAAAACAGAATTGTTAAAGTATTAATTTTAATTTCAATTCAGGTTAGATTTTTTTTTTTTTTTTTTTTTGTGCGCAACGCAGATTTTCTGTGCGCAGAGACCGTGCCAGCAGTGCGCAATTGCGCACGTGCGCAGTTTAGAGGGAACATTGATCACGATTGCTTTTATTGATACCTGCTCTGTGCCAGACTGCCATATTTAAAATACAGACTTTTTATTATAGGGGTCCTGACTGACGTGAGCTTCCATAATATATATATCTGTATGCCCTTCATTGCCTAAAACTCACCGATTTGATATGGCTGTGGATTCAAGAATGTTACTAAAATATACCATATATATATATTCTGTATGTCTTTTCAACAGGAAAGATTTATAGTTGTACGGGAACCTAATGGAACCCTTAGGAAGGCCACTTGGGAGGAGAGAGACCGACTTATCCAGGTCTACTTCCCTAAGGAGGGACGCAAGCTCACTGCACCACTTCTGTTCAAAGAGGAGAACCTCAAGGTAGAACCTAAGAATTCTCCCACCTCTCTTTCTTCTTCTTCTTCTTCTTCTTTTGAAATTGTATTCCATAAAATTCCTTCCATGCATCATTTACAGAGCTCAGGTTTTATAAGTGGCACCAGCCTTCTGTAGACAAAGGCTTCATTTTGTGCCCATGAGGTTTTTCCTTTTACTTGTCATTGGTCGCAGTGAAAACATCATGCGCTGAAAGTGTTACACTAGAGTGTGTAGCTGGCCCACAGCAGATACTTGGACTTGAACTGCTGTAGTTAATACGCTTAATAATGGCTGCCTTCCATTTATGTCTGCCTGATCCAGCGTCGTTTTATTCTGCTTGCTGGGCTCATCGTCACAGCTTGCTGAACACTATTAGCCATTATTGTGAATTGTTGGATCTGTGATTTTTTTTTATTTTATTTTATTTTTTGGTATGCAGCTCATGTTTGCACTGATATAAAATGAGTTGATGTAGTCTACTCTACTTGTCAAAATTGTTTTTTTATTTACACATAGTCATCATTATCCTTGTTTACATTGATGTTCTATTAACAGGGCTAATAAGGGAAAACTCTTATTTGGACCTAATTTTCCAACCTTCATGTATTTCAGAATTGACTATGTGCACGAGAAAATGCTAACTTCCTGGTTTGAGGCCGGATGTGGGGTTGCACATTTCTGGTAGCTTTACTTTGCGGTAAATCGCTACTGCGAAGATATACTCCAAAATCATATCCAAAACTTGAAAATGGAAAGATTGCGTTAAGTTCCAAAGAGCAGAAGGTGGGAACACTCACCACTGTTGTGTCACAAAAAAATCTAATGATAGATTTTGACGTTTAACCACTTAAGCCCCACGTCTCCGGTACCGGGGCAAAAAGGAGGAGATCACGTTTAATCGGTTATAACGCGGGTTGAGAAATATAAGTCCAGACGTGTGGTATCCACAGAAACCTCATAATCTCAGCTAAAATGTCATATAAACCATTTCTACAACCACCAAACACACCGAAAATAAGCCGCGATTAAACGAGCAGTTACGTAAATGCGCAGAAGTCCGCTAAACAAACAAAACCGAACCAGAAATTATTCAGACTTCATATAAGTAACCGGTTAAAGATAGGCTGGTTAACTCCCAGAGCTATCACTGACTCCACACACCAAGTTTCACCACGATCAGACCAAAATTCACTAAATTAGCCGCAAAAGAAGACCACAAAAACACACAGCGGCGCAAATGCGCTAAAACAGAAATTGGCTTACCGTCCCGATTATTTTCGCCGGTAGCCGGTAACCACGTGATTGACGTTTAAAGAGTTTAGATCGATTGGTTGTTTGCATCACTCAACACAAGCAGAACTGCATCACTGCAGCATAAGACACATCGTCCACATTCAGAAGCACATCTCTGTATAGTGACTGGTCTTATTCTTTAAACAGGCAAATGTTCAGCATTCAAACTACAGGTGAACAACAGTCACAGATGTTTCCCGTTATGTCCACACCTACACAGCATGTTAACAAACCGTGAAAAAAGCCACACAAAAAATGAACGATTGCTGGTGAGGGTTTCTATACATTAGTATGTATGAAGGGAATGTTGTGACTTACCTTCTAAATTAAAAAGTGCAGTACTGGATGTCCACGATGTCCACCCATCAAAAAAATAAAATTGGCTACTTGATTTCACCCATCGCTGGTTATTTTTAGAACATAACACCCGCAATAAACGAGGGACAGCTGAGAAATATAACATTTGAATCCCTTTTCTCCTTTACTCTGAGGCGTGGGGGCAAAATATCGACAAGTCCGTGAACATCATTTACAGATATATTGGGTAAATGACCAAGACATCTATAGAAATGTAAATCGACGCTTAATTCATTCATTTGGTTAACTTCTTTTGGACATTAAACAGGGCGCGAATAGGACACCGGAAACAAAGCTCCACACAGGATTTTCCGCACCGGAACTAGCATATGCTATCGTGCACATAGTCAATACTACTGCTTGTATAGCATTACTGTGGATACATTGTATCCATACATGGGCACCAAATTTTAGTTTATTATTTATTTTATTCTTTGTAGTTTATAATTGCAGATACAAATTAAACTTTTAATTACTAGAATAGTAAAATCAGTTCCTTTTGTAGTCCACCAGAGGGTGCTGATGATTGTCAGCATGCAGGAGGAACGTTCATTCAACAAATGGGCATCAGAGAAAGAAATGAGAAAAGCACCATCTGCATTTAAATCAAAAACATGTTTGTTTTTCTTTCTTTTGTAACAAGTCGGGGACAAAAATGTAGTGTGTAAGTGAAATACTCTGAGAATGTTACAAACGTGAGTTGTCTCACGCACCGCCATCCTGAAATACTGCTGACTGATTACAGGACACCTCATGTTAAATCAGCTCAGCCAAAAAACAACTAACACTTGACCTACTTATCATGATTCAATTTGATTCAATTCAATTCAGTAAAACTTTATTGATCCCAAAGGTTGGCCCTGAAGGAAATGACAAACCTACCTCGTGAGTGACAAACCTACCTCACTGTTAACAGTGAGCTAAGAGAATAGGGTACATGCTGAAGACACTGGAATAAGATATGTGACACTGTCACAGTGTTTTATCACAGACACAGCCCTGTCTAGACTGTACAGAGGAGAGAACTGTAAGGCCGAGGAAAGTTGGAGTAGAACACAAAGGGTTACATTAACTTGCAGGCTGTGGATTCATATGTGATTAATATGGCTCATTTTCTCTCAGAGGAGCGTTGACTGCTGTCTCATATTCTAAATGTATGTAATGGTACAGCAGTCCACACATTTGCATTCAGTTGTTTGACTAGAATGTAATACAAACAGCTCAGTTTGACAGGTGGGTGCAGCATTTACGACAGGTTTTAATGACAATGTAGGTCCGCCTGTGTGCCTAACAATTAAAGTCATTCAACTGGAAGAGACTGAAAACCTTGTCAATATTTGTTTTAATTAATAAGATAAAGTTTATCACTGGAGGACATAATTTGCAGATAAATCACAGTATATGTTATTGCAAACTCAGCATATCACAAAATGTTTAAAATCACAATAAAATATCACGAGTGAAGTGTTGTGATAATATCATAATCTACACATTATTCTGTCCATAAAAAACAGCTATTAACCACGAGTAACAAATGATCATCACCTCATGTTGTTCATTGTCACTGTGTGTGGAGGGTTTCTTCAGTACACTGTTACCCACTGATACCTCTTTCTCTTCATTAGTTGGTGTTTTCCCAGGACCGCCATGAGGATGTGTTGGACTTGTGCCTCGTCCAGTTTGAGCCAGACTCTTCAGAATACATCAAGGTAAAACAGTGAGCTTGTGGTATTTTGACCTGATCGTCGGCTGCACTGAGATCTGTAAACTGTACCTAGAGCTCGTTAAGCTGTGAAATTTTCTGTCCTTATATATGTTCTCTGCTTTATTTGATATGAAGTGAAAAAAGGGGCATGCTGATTGTTGTGCTGATTATTTACAAATGAGCTACTAAATCATCAAGGTCTCTATTCATTTAATGTGTTTTGTGTCTAGGTACACACGGCCACATATGAGGACTTGGACAAACATGGCAAATATGATCTGCTGCGGTCCACCAGACACTTCGGAGGCATGGCCTGGTACTTAGTCAATACTCGTAGGGTGGATGGGCTCATAGTGGACATGCTAAAAAGAGAGCTGTGAGTTTTGTTTTTTTAAGCTTTTGCACTATTTTAGAATTGAGTTACATTGAGTACGCTGTACCTGCTGGCAAAATTCTGATCTTAGCCTTCAGTGTGTGTGCTGGTGTTTCCAGGCTCCAGGATGCTGTAAGCCTCGTGTCTCTGTTCCACATGGTCCACCCCCACAGTGAGTCTGCCCGGGAAGCTGCCAGCCAACAGGCCACAGGCACCGACCTGCTTAAGGTAGTTGAACTGTGACAAACAGTACCTGCTGATTCGTAGCTCTGTTTGGCACTTGAGTTCATTTAAAGTCTGTTTAACGTATTGCTATTTGATCTAGTTTACATAAATGGTATTCCTGGATATTCGAGGTGAATCAGGAGTCAGTGTAGCTCCTAAGAGGTCAAATCTAGGCTGTTTCCTGCATTAGACGTTTGGGTTTTTCCTCTAACGTGGGAATAGAGGGACCAAGTCCAGGATATATCAGGACTTATTTGTTCTCACAGGCCTTCAGCCTTGAAGTAATGGGGAGAGACACTGAGAATGACAACCATTTAATGTGAGAGGTTAGCGGCAGGAGGTGTGGGTGTGTGTTTGTCTTCTACATTCAAGGCCTCTCATTTAGTCACGGTTGATTTCGAAACCCAATCTTAGCTGTGTTCACTACGTCCAGTAATAATACTATTAATACTGTGATTGCACTTTGACTGTATTTTAGTGTAATTGATCTCTGTTCTTTTCCCCTTTGCTCATGTGTGCCCCTGCAGATCTATGCCCAGAGGGACTCCCAAAGGTCGGGGTACATCGAGCTGGCTCTGCAGGCCTATGAACAGACTGCTGTTGAGGGCTCTGCTTCATGATTGCTCCATACCTCAATAGAGAAATGCTATACAGAATGCCGGGAAATCCTGCCTCTCATGTATAAAATATGAGTTTGTTGTTTTTGTGTTGGGCCAAGAGTAAAATATGGTTCTCCAAAGGAAACCTTTTCACATCACAACCAACAATTTGAAGAGTTGGCTGAAACGTCTTGTGAGATACTTTAAGATGTTTGTTTCTTACGTGGAGAAATTGTCTGTGTAGTTCTTTGAATCAAGCTTTGTGTCTCCTTATATCATGTACATAAAATAAATACAGCCTTTGTACTTGAGTGTCATGTTATTGGAGTTGTATGAGAGACTGTGGAAGCTCCTTTAGTTTACTCTCCAAGAAAACAGTCACAGTAGCATGCAGTTTTTATTTCGAACAAAGGAAGCAGAAAACCATTTTAAACACACTAGCAACAGCAACATACTGTATGTTTTTGATCATTTAATAAGCTTAAAAATAAAATTATGACTTTAATTATGAAGACAATGAGAAGAACCAAATGGGGGGTTTGCATGACGTGGTGTATACATAAAGTGGAATGGCATGCAGAAGATTTAACTCGCATTGAAATAATTTGGAGTCGGATGCTTGTGACATGAGTAACAGGGAGAGGTATTGCGATTCTTTCCTATTAAAGCTATGTTTATGTCAGCAAGTAAAGCTGGAAGCACTTAAATTCATTTGAGACACAGCAAACCCCAAAGTATTTATTTAAAGCTACTAACCATTTAAAATAAAATAATAAAGGCACGCTAGCAACAATGAAGAAATGCCTATTTGTCTGTCGGTACACTTTTGACTTTAATACACTGGATCTGCAGATAGTGTTAAAATACAGCCTGGTCTCATCAGAGTCGTGGCTGGAAACCAGCAAAACAGCTCTGTCCCACTGAGGCATGGACAGGCTTCCTAAGGTTTTCACGGTGTCTGGCATCATGCCTCGAGAGCAGATACTTTGGGATTTGTGGGCTGCAAGGTAGGCGGGTTGGGCTTATTCCATTGTGTTTGATTAGTCTGGGATCTGGGCAGTTGGGAGGCTGGTTTTTGTGGTGTTTGGATAAGGGTTTAGGCCAGACGTAAGAATGCAAATGCCGAATACTCACTTTAGTCTTAATTGTTTCGATTTATAAAACTCTTATTACTGAACAGAAAAAATGGCTTGTGAAAGACTAGTTTCTATTCACCCAGGAAATCTTCATCTAGGTTGACATCTGTGGTGTCAATATCGTCCAGGTCAAAGTTGTCCAGATCATCCAGGGCCTACAGGTGAAAGACAAAACAATTCTGGATTTAACATTCAAAGCAATATTAGTGTAACAGTCTTATAAACCTTTGTTTACCTCATCATTCGCCTCGAGGTCCTCTGGCAGTACCTCAGTTCTTTCAGGACCTTCCTCTTTCTCTTCTGCTGCATTTCCTTCTGCATGAGCTACGGCGAGGGCTAAAACCTCTGGCTCAGCCTTGTGAATAACAGGAGGCTTTACTGGAAGTTCTCCAGTTTGTTTCTCTTGTTCTCGTTCCTGCGCCGGGACTGGCTTCAGTACTGGCACTGCATCTTCAAGCGAGTCTAGCAGAGGATCGAGGGTCAGCTCCGGTAAAATCTGGACAGCTGTGTCCAGCGCTGGAACATCTGCGGTTTCAAAAGAGATGAGCTCCTCCACTGCTGTGTGTGAAGGTGCTGTTTCTGCAACAAGTTCGCACGTAACAGGAGTCTCTTCTGTTTCTGCTGCTCCACCCATTGTACCTGGAACTTCTGAGGGGATCGTATCTTTTTCCAGATCTTGAATGATCATTTCACCAGGTGCTATAGGCTCGGACATAACTTCATTATCGACCGTCAGACCAGCGCTAACCAGGACATCCTCAGCTGCTAATGCCTCATTTGGTGCTTCTTGTGTTGTTAGAGTGGTTTCTGTTTCAGAAGCACAGACAGCAGGTGGAGCTTCAGTTGCTGGAGATAATTCCAGGTCTTTCTTCACGCATGACCCGACATCTTCCACAGGACTGAGCCGTACCATCTCAGCCTCCTCATCAGGCATCCTGGTGATCTCCTCTACAGAGACTAGAGTGTCTGCTTTAGTGCCCACCTTCACTGCTTTAAACTCACATGATTCTGACACTGCTTGTTCTTCTGTAGCAACAATTGGAAAAGGGTCCGCTGCTCTCAGGACAGATTCTTCTTCACTTGCTGAAACAGGATCAGTCGACTCTTGTTTTAGTGAAGTGTCCTCCTCCACTATTGCAACTTCTGAATATGTACTTTCTGTTACTACTGGCACAATGGCGGCCTCACTAATGCTCTCCGCCCCTGGCTTTAAAGAAAACACAGAACAATCAAACTCAGAAAAGGAGTTGCAGTGTTTGCTCAACCGCTGGCTTTGATCATCTGTTTAAGTTATATCTTTTTTAAAATTCATATACTACGTTTAAGTTTTACAGAAGGAGCAACATCTAGCACACGGTGGATGAAAGAGAACAGTGTCAAGTGTGAAAGGAGCTAAATCAGTGGTAAATTTGAATGTTTTTTTTTCCGCTTCCCGCAGTGAACCATTACAAATTTTTTTCATTGTTGTTATCATCCATTAGCTAATATTGTTGCCCTAGAGACACATATTAGGTTAGGATATTACACTGTAGTCAAGATACCATGGAAGGAAATTAAAAAAGACTGGTATGCTGCTGTGACATTTATAATGGCTCAGGCACTTATTCACACACAAGAGCAGCCTGTTCGACTGCACTGACTGAATGAGCATGTGTAGAGATGAAGACTGTGCTCTCACCTCTGAGTCCGTGATTTCTCCTTTAGGTCTAAAACCTGCTGATTCCTCCAGAACACTGCGCTCTTCATTTGGCTAAAGAACCAAAAAAAGTGGCATCTCAGACTCAACTTTTGTTCAAAGTATGAACAGCTATAGTCCAACAAGCTTTGCAACTAAATGCAAAAATCTTAGATGCTGATTTAACTTTGAAAATATAGTTCGACTGACTCTCGCACTGACCGTAATGAGAGGGTATTCTGCAGCAGGTCTGACCCCAACATGAGTCTCCTTCAGGTACTGCTCAGCCAGCAGGGCCTGCTGGAGGCCAGGGAACAGGTTGGTGTACTGGCTGGGGTCAGCCAGAGCATCTGCTGCCTTCTGGTTAACCTTGGAAAGACTCTCCTTCCACAGCTTCACCACCCTGAAGGAAGAGAAGCACACGCAGCGCCACAGTGATGCATAATATATTATAGAAATTCTCATTAATAAGAAACAACATTTTTCTAAAAACTCTGATTCAGACTAGTAATTATTTCAACAGCTGGGAGGAAAACAGGAACTTAATATAATTGCACACCAAGTAATACATGCAGAGGTTCTTCAGGACACAAACAGATAGGCTAATGTAAGCCCACAGGCAGAGTGTTACACTTGGACATATGTTAGGTATTCATTAGAAGCAGCATTACCTTGAGACATGGCTGGGCACATATGTTCTTGCCAGGAATGCAGCTTCTGGCAGTCGATCTGTTTTGATCAAAAGGTCCAGACATTTGTCCACTCTGAGCAAATACAAAAAACACAAGGATGGTGATGACAGAATAAAAGAATAAAGTTTAAACACATAAGCCAGTTTAAACACCTCCTTTGTGCTCTTTACCCTGACACACTCACCTCCCCTGCAGGAAGTAGGTGAGGAAGGCCACGTTGGTCTTCCCATCGCTCTCTGCCCCCTCAGCCAGTTGGCCCACCATGTCAACGTTGCCCGAAGTGGTGGCCAGAAGCAATAATCCCCCATAATCCTGAGCTTGGTGGAGACACTCCTGAGCCAAGCTAAACTGGCACTTTGTAGTTGCAAGCTCTGCCAGCTGCTTCCATTTTTGTTCTGACTGACTCGGCCCCCGAGAGCAGAGGTGCCAAAGAGACAGGAGAGCGGATTATCTCAGGACGAAAGGCATGAACCTCGACAACAAAACCCTGTAAAGCGGTTACTAAATAAGGGACACCAGGTCTGTGACTCACACTGTCAGGCATGTATAGGAGAAATAACTGATTCTGTGCACATTATGTATCATATTACAGAGCTGCTGAATAAAAAACAAAACCAATAATCATTGACTTATTTATGTGAATATACACCACACAACTATTCCACTCTGTAGCTTTAGCTAACTTTAGCATTTTGCTCAGAGTAGCACAGTGTCTAAAGACATCCTTACATAGCTGCTAACATTTAGTAGTAGTAAAGTGTCCGAGGTCTCACCTCTGCTTTCAGGGCCAGTTGATAGGCTGTCTTGAGCTCTCCCAGCTGCAGAGCAAGTTCAAACTTATGCTCTGGGTCAGTGGACACAACGAGGGCCTGCTGCCTAAAGCCCTACACAGCACAAAATAACATTCTCATTAGTCTGTATTCTGTATATTATCCTCTCTCACTTGTTGTGATGGCCAGCAGTAGAGGCTAGATATATGAAGCAATATGAATGGGGGGAAAGTGACTGCGTGAGAAGCCAAAGCCCTTGCATGATAAATATGTTTTATAAGAAACACAAAGAAATTCTGCCCAGAGGTATCACTCCATCTGGCTGCCTCATGTTCTGTAAATTATGCATTCGTCCAAGTCCTGAATTTTTACTCAGCTAAAGGAGCAAGAGAAGCACAAAGATGGATTTCCAAGGGTAAAAGCTGGCATGCAAACATACCTGTTTCTCCAAGAAGCGGGCTACACGGGTCTGCTGCTCCTTGGGAATTGTGGGTAGAACCTTGTCAGCAGTGCTGAAGTCCTTCCTCATGACAGCTGTCTGATATTCTAGCACAGAAAGCAGCAGCGAATAGCTGATAACGTTCAGCTCCTTGTCTCCGAGGTAGAGACGGTCATCCTTCGGGATGTAGCCAAGCAGATACATCGTCCTACACCAAAGAAAGACAGTCTGTAGTTTTGAATTTACTGGATAGCAAGTGGAAATAAAACATAAAATAAGACGCTAAATTGATTCATAGCCATACAACTGATTTTGCAGCATTACAGGAACATTTATGAATATGCCAAGGAAAAAGAAACCAAAATGGATTTGCAGATACATATTTGTGAGTTTACCTGTCCATGTGAGCAATGGTGATTATCTCTCCTCCTACATAATAGCTGAGTCTGTTAACAGAGCTGGTGTAGATGAAGCAGTCTCCCACCCAAACCCCTGTCTTTACCACCTCTTGGACCTCCCCCAGCACCTGACCAGCAGGAAAAAGAGGACAGACAGAAAAGAGATTGAGAAATTATCTAAAAAGGTAACAGAATTCTTCTAAGACGTCCAATTTTTACTTAAATAGTCTAGACAATTGACCATGTAAGTCTCTGACCTCAAAGGCAGCCTCTATCCCATCTTCTGTCACCCCTTCTTTAGACTCCTGGGCTGTGGACACTCGCTCTGGTAGGTAGCGCAGCACGAAAAAAGACTCATCTGTAGCGATACAGACGAGCTCCCCAGAGTCAGACCACAAGACCTAAAGACACAATTAAAAAAAACAAAACAACTCCTATTAGAAAGCCACAGTAGTAAATTTAGTATCGACTTAAGCTGATAAAGTGCTCATTGGATTATAGCTGACATGTTTAGGCTGGATCTCAATACGCCGGATCAATTCAGAGCTCTCCCAGTCGTAAAAGGCCAGGCCGCTGTTTGACCTCACTCCTAGTAGGCAGCCACCAAAGATGCCTGTAGGGATGCAGGATAGTAATACATATTCACAGATACTCACACATATGCTCTCAAATATATATTCAAATTCAAACAAAAACATGACATGAAACTCACCTTCAGCTCCAAATTCAGGTTTGAATGTCTTCTTCTCTTTGAAGTTCTTAAATATTTTGACCACACTGTTGCCCTCTCTGACTGCATACCTATAACAATATGAATAATAATAATGTACCAGACCACAGGGGACTTACAGTAAGGCTAATCAGTCCTTTGACCATTTTCAGGAGTACATATTTTGGGTTTATGTTGACAGTTAGATGAGCTAGTTAAAATCCTGTTTTTAAAAAAATTACTCTGCATTTAATCATTAGTTATTATTAATCTCTGGCTCTTCTTCACAGCATGTTTTTGTCCTCTCTCTCCCTCTCTCTCTTTATCCCCAAACAGTCTCAGCAGATGGCTGCCGCTCCCTGATTGGCCTGGTTCTGCCAGAGGTTTCTTCCTGTTAAAAGGGAGTTTTTCCTTCCCATTGTCGCCAAGTGCTTTACTCGTTGGGGGTTGTGTCATTGCTGGAGTTTTTGCTGTATTACTGTAGGGCCTTACAAAAAGAAAAGAGCCTGAAGGCTACTGCGATTTAGCAAATAAAACTAAATTGAACTGATTTGAAATTGGACGATGTGTAAAATGTAAAAAAAGAGAGCATTGGTTTTCTTATCTAAGTCAGCACAAAGTATATTTTCTAAAATGCTGAGCCTTAATGTAAAAGTAAAGACTTACTGTGAAGAGTCGTGCGCCCAGATAAACTCCTGAGCAGAGCCAAAGCTCTTGTTCCTCAAAGCCATGGCAGTATAGATGATGTACTCCCCATCCCCACACACCACTACAAATCTGTCAGTGTGCAAAGATACAAATTACACACATGATTATCAAATTATACTTTAAGATTTTTACCCCAAAGACTCAGTGAGCATGCAGGCTGCCACTATCTTACCTGCACTGAAACGATCATAGGCAATTACACTATAGTTAAATCTAGTTCAAGTCTAATTTACACTTTAATAACGGTCATATTTTGGTTAGAGGAAAAAGAAACATTAGTCAGAACTTCATGCTGTTTCCACCCAAAGCCTGGAGCTTTACCTCCCATTAGGGCTGTGTTGGATTGTCTGGGGGTAAATCTCACAGCTTCCCAGGTCCTTCACACTCAGAGGGAGCCTTGCTCCATCCCTTATCTCAGTCTCTGTCAGTGCCTTTAGGTTGGCCTGCTGCACTTCAGAGTGACGAGCCCAGATAACCTTCCCGCTAGAGTCCATGGACATGACGGGCTCCACTCGACCAATCTGAAACAAAGAGGGAGTGGATGAAGAAGGATTAACAATAATAAATGGAAAAAAGAGAGAACGGTGTATGAAGAAATGGAGGACAGAGATGTTACATCATCAGCTGAATCTTAACCACGTCACTACTTAAAAAGTCCATTCAGAAAATCTGTGAGAAAACTACAAATATAACTACCTTGATGATGATGCTGCCTTCATCAAAGCCTATAGCCACACTGTTGGAGCTGGGCTGGCCACATATACACCACACCCGCTCCATGCCATAGTTGAGTGTGTTTTCCAGCCGGTAGGTGTTGGAGTGCCACACACGAACAGTGCCTATGGAAAGGACAAAGAGGTCAAACCTTAAGCAAGATGCCGTGCCCATTTGGGAGCACAAAAATGTACGAATGTTTGACCCACCATCTTCAGCACCTGTGAGAATGATTGGCAGCTGAGGATGGAAGCTGACGCAGGTCACATTCTGAGCGTGACCCTCCAGAGTCTGAACACAAGTTTTGTTCTAGGGAGATAAAGCACACACCGTGTTTATTGTTCTTTTCACATGTGGTAAGATTTTTATATGAATGCACATGAACGTGTGTATGAACTGTCTATATTAACGCTGAATAACTGCTTAAGAACAATGACTTTCCATTTAATGGCTTTATAGTTAAGAATATAGGGAGTATTATGGAAACTCCTTCCTATTTTTTACTTCTACTACAGATGCACCTATTACTGTTGCTAAATTAAATGGGAACAGCAGAAATAGAAATGGTTACATAGATATGGTTTTGCTTTCCATTCATGATAACCATATGAGTTATTTAACTGTCCTGATTTAGCTGTATTTAGAATAAAAGGTATGTATCTTTAAGGCTTTTTACTTATTTTGCTTTTTTAGCATGTACAGTGTACATACATAGAAAAAAAATCAAATACAAAGGGCTCTAATGTCCAGAAAACAATGATAGCACTTAATTGTGTCTAGTTTTTAGCGAATGAGAAACACCTTCAACATTGCCAACAAAACAAACACTTCATCAGGGCAAGGAAATTTCAGCTATGGGTACCAATGTTCACTACAGTTTCAGGTAGACCTTGAACTCTTTCAGTCACGTCTTCAGACTAAATTTGCAATCTGTGCTTCGCACCCTGATGCACACACACCTTAACTGAAAACAGCTTTGCCCAAATCTTGTAGATAGAAACCAAAGATGAAAGACTCCTCGAGTTTAAGCTGTCATTAACCTTGAGTCAGCACTACATGTTTTTCATATTTTTACATACTCTGGTAGATTGTGGATACTTTTATACAGTGCACCAACATCACTGCTGGCTCAGGGAGCTAACTTCAAATATGAAACTATCAAAAGACTTGATAGTGTTGATTATCTATTTTGGAGTGGCGATGAGAGTTTGGCCTTTTGTCCATCATTTTCCATGTTTGCTTTTATAGACTAAAGAGGAGTTACACTGATGCAGGAAGGATAACAGTGCTCCCATTTGAGTGACAGGTTGCTAGGTTACCTCAGTGAAATGAGTGTGATTATTGTGTTGACAATCAGACCATCCAAAAATGTCTGCATTACATTTTTTTGTTGACTGAAATTCTAATATCTTATTTATATATTAGCCCTAATTAGTAGGTACCTGTGTCTGTGTCATGCACTATGTGCAGTGTTTGGATACTCCTTGCAAACCAAGCTAACTACTGTTAGCGGATAAGTTAGACGTAACTTTTCATCTAAAAATAAAATAAAATACACATTGGTCAAACTGAAGGCTTGAAAATAACAGTGGGTAATGTCATAGTGAATATGTCCATCTTTTATATACAGGTTATGGTGGAAATATTTTCTTAATACTGTAGTGTGTTGTTATTGTATTTTTATTGTTTTTTGCGTACCTCTTTGCATGTTTTGTATAATAGTCTCACATGTCACATAATTATGGCAATAAACTGTTTTGACCCTAGGGTGCAGAAAGGAAGAAAAAAGCAGTCTAGTGTGTTTGTGATAACCTGATAATCCCATATCTTGACCAGGCGATCATCAGCCCCTGATATGAGGTAGGGCTTGTCTCCTCCACTGTAGTAATCAATACAATTCACTCCCTTCTCATGACCCTCCAGAGTAAAGTTGGGAGCCTTGGAGCCCATCTGCCACACCTACAGTACAACAATTGAGTTGTTTATCACTGAGCAACTGAATAATGTCAGCAAATTACTGCTCCTGTCTCACTTAAATTCTGTTGTTAGCAGTAGTGTTTCTCAAAATGAAGACCACCAATCCCCCTTTTCTTCCTCCTGTAGAGAAACTACACCTGTGTGTTCCTCCTTTTTGTCTCCTTTAACTTCATTTAAACTGAAAAACACTTTCATTTCTTCATGGCCTACAGCGGTCTTCCTTGCCTGCTCTTACAATTACTTTCCTGTATTCGCTAGGTGTGCTTGTGTGTGCGTGTGTGTATACCTTAATAGTCCTGTCCAGAGAGGCACTGGCAAACTGGTTGTTGTCTCTGGGGTTGATGACAATCTGCATGACATAGTGACTGTGTCCCTCAAACACCTGACTGCACAACCACTTTCTGTCCCAGTCCCACAGCTTGATCAACATGTCATCTAAAAACACGGAAACACGAGAAACGTAATTTCAATTCAATTTTATTTACACACCGTAGCACCACATCACAAAAAAAGCCAGACACGGAAAGGCCATCCAACTGCTGTGATCGGTTGGGGTGAGGGAAAAGGCAAGGAGAGCAGAGCATAGAGAGACAGTAAACAAGAAGCAGGAAAAAACATGATGATGATGATGATTTCTGATTACAGCTTGCAAAGTTTAAAAAGTTATATGCATGAGGTAACATTTTATATGAGAGCATTTGTGTTTATGTGAGTATGTGTGGTGGCAGTTTCCTACCACTGCTGGTGAGGATGTATGGCTGTGTGGGGTGGACAGCGATGCATCGGATGTAGTCAGAGTGAGCCTCAAACAAGTGAACTCTCTCCAGCGTGTTGTAGTTAAACACACGGACCTGCATGTCATCCTGCAGACAGTCAAAGAGATTTGAATTTCTCTGCCCATTAGAAACGGGTCATCTACCAAAGCCAACATTACACACAACAGACTCATTCTTTTTAACCTTAAAACTGTCACATTTGTATTGTTATTTGCACAAAAAACATACAGCAAAAGTAAAAGTAAAAGCTTTGAATCAGCAGTGCACATGAATTCAAATACTTACGGCTCCAGTGATGACCCAGTGTTTCCTGGCTACAAACTTGGCCACTCTTACAGGCAGATCACACAGCTCGAATGTTTTCACTATCATCTACACACAGAAAAAAGCCCCATGCTGTCAGACTACATCACCATTAAAGACATCAAAACCACAGACGAAGGAAGATGAAAAGATTGGTTATTTCATGTAACCACTCAACGAGCGATTAGGGGGGAGATCAAACGGCTTTGTACAAATGTGCAGAGACGGATAGTGACCTGTGTTTCATGGTTCCAGACCACCACGGTGCCGCTGTAGAGGCTGACCACCATCCACGGCTCAGTGGGATGCAGGTCCACACTCTTCACCCGGTCTGACCGAGCTGTCAGCTTCCGCTTGATGTCCAGTCTCAGAGGCTGTGGAATAAGAGTGAAAAGACAAAGAGATAATAACGCCGTTAAATATGTTAAAGTAAGCTTTAATCATCCAATTTTGTCAGTAATCAGCTTGTCTCAGCTGCTGTTTGATTTCAATTTTTGGCTACCTTGAGGGTGGGGTTGTGTCTGTTGATACTTCTCATACCAGATTTTATATGCATGCCTGCTCCATAACTACAGGTCCTTTCAAGTCTTTTGGTAACTCTGCTTATTTAGTATTACGAATGCATGTTCAAAATATCCAACAACCAAAAGACAAAAGTGTTTTTTTTTAGCCTTTTCATTGTCTCATTTTGAGAGTTTAAGACATACAAAGTTATCCCAAGTTATTATGTCACAATTATTAGGTCGCTGACAAACGTCCTTAAAAAAACTGCAAACGAAATAACTATAATTTTTTTCTTAAATAACCGAAGTCACATAAACAGTTTAGTTTTTCAGTTGCACCTACCATGACTGCACATCGGTGAGTCTCTGCGGTGCTGTCTACTGTAAATACGGGCCTCACTGCTGCCTGCCTGTGGAGCTCAGCGGAGCAAGTTTCTGTAAGAAAGTTCGAGGAGCTGCAAAAACTACCTCCGGTACAGATTTTCCAAAATAAGCCTGAACTCCCAAATTTCAACAGGGCTATAAAGCCAAATATAGAACCAAAAGGCTGAGTATAAACACCTGTCTTGTAGATTTTGCTAGTTTTAAAAGCGTTTGTGCAAATAAGTATTTCTTCAATAACAAGATGTTAGCTCTGCATGTTTACACTTACAGGAAAGCTAAGCTAGCAGTAGTTCTGTACATATAAATATGGCTTAGAAAATGCCATTTTATAACAGGTTTGCTCGTTTTCAGAGCTACACAATAGCTGTGAATCAACTATTAGGTATAGTAATTAATGCAACACTAAATATATAAAGGTAGATATTTCAACAAGTTACAGTGGGCTATACGGGATAGATTGTATCCTGTTTTACAGTATGTGTGCAGGTTTATATATAGGTGCTGCTTCCTGTTTTGGGGGGGTGAGCACCATTTCAAACACATTTCGTATTGCTCAGCAACAACATAAATCTTTTCTTGTGAAGACAAGAATTTCCGGCCTGTATATCTCAGCCGCTGTGTGATTTACACAGCTTCATCCAACGTGGATTCTTCCGCATTTCTTGTAGAAGCAAAACACGGTGTCACTTGTAAACTTTTACCTCCGCATTTGGTGCTCAATAATTTCCAAGCAAATTATTATTTTTATGTTTTATTTACGTTTGTCTGACAGAAGAACAGAGTTTAATATGAACGTTATTTTCTGACGCATTCCTTTATTCATTCTGGCGTGTTTAATTTGTCTTTCTCTGTTTTGTATAGTTTAGACATCAGACATTATTACATACATTACTTACATATCAGAGAAACCTTTAATTATAAAAGTGAATTTTAATGTATAAAACATGCACTCTTTATGTGTTTAAAAGCCTGTACTTTTTAATCCAGTACTGGATTTATGAGCAAGGTTGGACTTCACTTTTTGTATGCATTTAATAGACAAAATATATCACATCAAAAACACAGTAAATCAGTACAGTTGTGTGACATCAGTTTATTGCAGCTCTCCATAATCACATTATAAAAAGACACAGCAGACGGTTTTGTGCGGATGAACTTCATTCCCGTGTTATTTCGCCTTCTTAAATACTTGGTGGCAGACTTTGTCGAGAACGTGGATTTCCTAGAACAAAAGGTACAGACCTTCAGACTTAAAGTTCAACATGGTGCAACACATGGCTGTCTAGATTACACAACAAGGCTGAGCCCGCATGTTTTTTTTTAGATAGTGATTCATTATCTTTTTATTGTTATTGCCCGCTGTTATGACATTTAACTTACTTAATGGATAAGATTCCATTAAGTAAGTTTTAACTGCTTTTGATTCAAGATTCAAAACACGAGAACATCTAAATATATGGCAGAAATTTCCCAGCATGTCACGTTTTTTCTTACCAGGTGTAGTAGGTCTCCCTCAATCCAGTGTCTCCAGCCACGATTTTCTTTCTCCCCCTTCTGAACACACACCAGCTTATCCCCATCCCAGGTAACTAGTGTCTGTTACACCACAATATAGAACAAAGACATAGACCTTAATGCATCACTGGTGTTCCAGGTGCACTTGTTAAAGGTTCTCGGAGTAAACAAATTCAGTCCTACCTTGACGTTTCGGTTGTCCAGTCCCTTTGTGTACTCATCAAACTCCTCACCCACAGTGAAGTTGACCTCGTAGTTTCTGAAGGTGCTGAGGGTCTTTGTTTCAAACTTGTCTCCATTCTGGACTATCACTTTCGTCTGATGCAGGTGGACGGCGATCTTCCTGGTGGCAAAGTCAATGTCTGCAAGCATGCAGGGATGCAAAAAATGAATGCAGGGTCAGCTGAGGCATCAGCTCTTTGTTGGTCTGTGAAGAATATTCTGTCCTGTCTTTGTGCGCAGACACACCCAAAGCACACATCCAACAGAAATGCACACAACACCACAGGCCACTTATTATGATTCCTCTCCTACCGGTCCTTTTGACAGTTTCGTTTACCCTTTAAAAATGACCTTGCTCCCAGTCAGAAGAGGCCTAAATGAGTTTCTCCATCCCGCTCAGTTTGGGCTCTGCCAAAGAGAACCACCCATCCTGACCGTTTAGATATTCATATCCCATTTGCCCTAAAGTGAAAATTCAATTTCTTCCCATCACTCTTACAGATGAGGTCCCTATATTTACCCATCTAAATGATATTTTTGACCCATTTCCATAAGGATGTCATTTTCCCATCCGCTGGATGGAAATGAGGCGGAGGCATTGAGGATTTCCTGGATTTTGTGTGAGCCGAGTGTACCGAGGGTTGTTTTATGAATTGCAGATAGAGTCGTGAATAATGAAAGTGTTTCTGGGCCTGATCAACGACACGCCAAAAAAAAAAGGAAGGAAGGAGAGCCTTTTTTTTCTTCCCTCCTTCTTTTTTAAAAATTGACGAGCTGGCCCGCTGCCTGATCCAGGGTCGGAATCTGTCTTCCATTTCTGCGGATCGTGGAGGATGAAAATGCAGAAAGGAGTGAATCAATATTTATTTGGCGTCGTAACAGACGGCAACCGCTCACAGAGTGGAGGTTAACTCAGCCTGACAGCAGCTCAATGAGGAAATGAAGCAGTGCCATAGCACTCTTCTTTTTTTTCCCTTCCTCTTTCCACTGTCTTCATCTGTCTCTCACACTGCTGCTCTCTCATCTTTTCTGTCACACACATGCTAGATTTCCTGCCCAGACCTTCCTGTCTACTTGGCTGCTTTTAAATACATCACTGTAACTGAGCTACAGTAAGCTACAGTGTGTGTTTTTGGGTTGGATTTTTAAAGAGAGTTGCCAAGCCAAATTCTCTCCTATGCCGTATCAGATTTTGCATGAGCGCGACTTACCGAGGGCCTTCATGACATCTTCAAAGTTGTCATTGCTCACCATCTCCCAGCGTCCATTGTAATCTGCAGGCATGTTTGACTGGTGTGCGTTTGGAGGCAGGAGTTTGCCGTAACGTTTGTTTGTCAAGCAAAGAGAGAGGCAGTGCGTCGCCCAGCCCTTTATATATACCGTGTTTGTTCCTGTGTGTGTGTGTGTGAAAGTGCTTGAGTGTGCATGTGTGTATGTGTTCACACTTATACCACTATGTGAGGACCAAAATTTCAACTATTACTATGCTTGTGAGGACCAACATTCCCCACAAGTTTGAAGGCATTTTTCAGGGTCAAAATGTGGTTTTAGTGTCAGGGTTACAGTTAGGTTATGGTTAGGTTTAGGCTGAGGTTTGGGGTTAGGCATTCATTTTTGATGGTTAGGGTTAGGGTGAGTGGATAGGGAAAGCATTATGTCAATTAGATGTCCTCACTAAGATATAAAAGGAAAGCATGTGTGTGTGGACCAAAGGTCAGGGTCATTGTTTGTCCTTCCAGTGAGTGTGTGTACATGTATGCAGAATAAGCTCAGGTTTGCATTTTTTTTGCATTGTAAACACACTCATGTGGGTTTGTGTGTTGTGTTGTGATATAAAATCTCATATTACCTACAGCTGAGAGTAGACTTTGTGCATGCTTGGAGGTCTGAGCATCACACTGATGCACTGTAAAGAGTCTCCTGCACTTGTTCCAATCTCCATTTCCGACTTCCGCAATCACTCATTCTAATGTGCTGGAGTGGAGATGAGCTGTAGTGGAGCATGGAGATGTGTGCTGATTACCTTAGCGATAAGTTTGGGAGTTTTGGAGACATTCTTCTCTCTCCTTTTTTTTTAAACTTCAAGGGAAGAAATTTTGTTGACTCAAACACAGATTTTTTTTTCTTTATTGATGAAACGCTTCCTGATAAGATAAGACACTCAGGCCTCAGTCAGCTGGAGTTACTTTATCAGCAATTGAGCATGAGTGTGTGCTCACATTTTTACAACAGTGTTTCTCTGTGTTAATGTCTGAGCTGCTTAGTTCGGGTTAATGAAAAGTTTCTGGTTGGTTTATTTGTGCGGGGTTTCGGCGTTGGATCACAGTTCCTTGTTTGTGTTTAATAATTCTGAAAGCTGCCATCTAATCCAATCCTCTTCCATGTCTGTTCATTGAATCAGATACCCCAGCAGAGACTGTGTCCGACACAGAATCAATATGACTCACTCTCTGGATCTCTTTCAGAAGCTGCAGTGATTTTCATAAAATATTGTGCTGTTGTGACATGGTTTCACAACAGCAGCGGTACCGCGCGCTCATGCTCGCATTGAATTCATCTACGGCTCAAAGATGATGTTGTATGTGGAGGGCCAAAGGTGATGTTGGAGGAGAAGCTCTGATAAACCTCATAATTTATCAGAGCTGATAATAACCTAACCACAGCAACATTTAACACAGAGAGATGAACAGATCGCAACGTCCAACTGCACTCTTTGCTTCATCTCACTGCATTTCAGCCGTCTAGTGTAATCATTGACAGACTCTGCCTGCAGTCTGTTTAGTTTGTGTTTTCCTTACACTATCCATGATTCTATGCATAATACATATGCAGTAGAGAATTAGTAAGACTAAGTAATACTAGTAAGACTAATACACTGATTGCCGAAATAAGCAGAATCAGAGAAGAACCCTCCTACACTGTCTCACCTACTGCTGAAATATTTATGTAATACATATTTAAAAATGGGTCTGACCCCAGGGTCACCAAATGGTCTGCTTTGAGGCAAATCTGGGTGTGTTTTGGGACTTTGTATCAACCATAAAATTCAAGCGCACAAAACAGGTTCTTTTACAGTGCTTTATATCTAACATTCACACTCTAATGAATGCATCACGAGCAACTCTGTATTCGGTAACTTGCTCAAGGGTACTCTGGCACACAGACTAGAGTAGCCAGGGATCAAACCAGCAACTTTCACAGACAGTCTTGGTTGATAGCTAGGAGGTAAAATTAGAAGTAACTAAATTGTAGCTGTGCTGCTTGGATCAGATGCTGAAAATGTGTTGTCAGAACAGCCAAAACTAATAATATGTAATTAAAGAGTGAACTAACAATAACTTAGATTACTTACAGGTTTTTGGCATTGCTGTTCCTTGGGCACAAAATGTTTGAAAAACCCTGATCCATCCAACATTCAAAAAAATCCCAAATGTTTAAAAATGTTCTAAATGACAGATAATGGTTATTGGAATCATAAATATCTGCATAAGCATGGGGAGCTTGTTTTTGTTTTGTTTTTTGATCAGATGTAAGACTTTTTGGTTTTTACTCTTTACATGGAAACTGTTTGTTATAAATATGTGTGCTTCTTTAATCTACTGTAAAAACTATGCTTTCTGTTTATCTATTTTACTTCTTTTCATCATTTCAGCAACTGGTTGATTATTAGGGGAAAAAAAGTTTTATAATTTAGTTTTACCTTGTTTGAAGAAGGACTACGTCAGCCTTGTTGAGTGTAGTCTCTGTGGGTTGGATTATAACCTCCAAATGGCCAAAAAAACCAACTCCTATTTCTTGCTGTTTCTTAGAGAAAATTTCTAAAACACAAACTAGGGTCATTCAGTGTTCAGTGAGGGCTTTGAATAAAAAGCAGGACATGTAAAGATGGTGCTGCAGTGCGTGCTGCTGTGTTTTGCTGATTCCATAGTAGCAGGTTTGCTACACAATATTTAAATGATGTTAAACTACAAACTACTTTTTAAAAATATTTTATTAAAATATTCACCAAAATGTTAAAGATGAATTAATCACTTTTCATTTCAAATGATAAAAAAATCAAAATACATCATGGGTTTTGTAGTTGCTCAAAGTAATCATTTGTGGAGAGTAAAACACCGAACTTGGCAATTTCCCAAATTTCTGAGACCTTTAGCAACTCTCAGCTCATTGTATTGATTTTGTTAAAGCCGCTACCTTAAAGGTTTTAGCACAAAGTGATCTCCCCCAATGGTTTTATTTTCATCAGCAGTAGATCAAGCAAAAAGCCACTGTATAGGCTTCTACCTGCACAGCACAAACATATAGACAGTTAGTTAACAACAAGTGAGCATATAGAGAGCTATTTAAGTGTTATTGTTAAGAGTTATTTAAAAGAGAGTAGACAAATCTATGAGGCTGAATAACAGACTTTCATGTGTAGAGCGATGACTCCAGATAAGTGCTGTTAATTTATGTTTGTCGGATGTATAGAAACTGCAAAAATAAAAGCTTTGTACATTTAACAGTATGTCACTGTTGTGTTTTCAGACAGGTGCACACATCCCAAGCCCTCAATAAAATCAAGCATTATAAATTTAACATAAGAGAACATAAATTCTATAAGCAATTAGACAACAATGATATTTTAATGTACACTTGCAAGGTAGACGGCTGGTGTGTTCACCTGTCATACACAGAAGAGTTATTATAAAGATTTCTAGCATTAAAGCATTTTTTATGGCAGTGTGGTTGAATCCGTGTGAGGGCGAAGGAGCTCTGCTGCTTCAAGAATCTGGAGTGGAGTGGGTGTGATGGAGCAGTTTGTTCAGTGCCCTCCTGTCCTGATCTTTAGTCAGTGTGGCTCTTGCGCAAGGCCTTGATCAAATGAACAGGAATGACAGAAAGGGCCTGGAAGCCTTCTATGGGGCTCAGGAGGTATAGCATGTAGTCTGTCCACTACTCAGATACTTAGTAATTCAACCCTTTCTCTGCACTTGCACGGGTGAACTGTTCACTCATTCACACACATTCACAGCCAGAATGATTGAATGTTTCTTGTAGTTTAAAGTGCTTTGAGCAGTTTATAAGATTCGAAAAACTCTGTGCACGCTAGCTATTCACTAAAAAGTATGAGGGACTTTATGAATGTGCATCTTTTGGCCAACTTTGAACACTTGTGATGATTCAATATGAAATATTGCTACACTTGTGTTTTTTCTCTGCTCTGGACAGTAGAAGAGGCTCTGCTGTACAAGGGCGATGTCATGCACTGAAGCAAAATCTAACAAAAGTTGAAGGGTTGTTTGCTTATACTGCCAAGTTGCTGATCACATCTGATCAAAGTGCACCAGCACAGCCCTGATAAAGCAAATTAGTAGAGTTTGCTTTCCCTAAGCAAACTTGAGCTTGATTGCTGGCTGTTTCTGCATATTTAAGGTTAGAGAGAAAACCATTGCACTTATTTATCCTAATTAAAAACCACATTTCTAACTCACAATACAGAACTGTGCCTGTACATCAAAACAGTTTCTACCTGCATCTACCTACACTTTGAAATGTGGACTGCTCTTCATCAAAGTTACAATAAACTAAACTAAACTAAACTGAACTAAACACACAAACAGTTTTACTCTTGATGTCTTGATGACACACTGGGTAGTCATTAACAGTCTATGCTGGAAAAAGCATTTGATCATCTACAAATGTCTCACAAAGCTATTTGATACCAAAATTTTCATTTTAGAGAAGGATTGTGGGCTGTAGCTGTGTCCCTCTCCATAAAAAAAATCTTGCACAGTCTGGTTACCGGCAACGTTTGATCTTTTCAAGAAAGATTGGTTCATGTAAACCACGCTTCAAGCACAGCAAATTTCCCTTTAGCCCTCAGGAGAAGCATTATCGAGAAGCACAAATCTGAGAAATGCTACAAATCATTTCTCGACCCAGATTTTATCAGTTCGCATGAGTGGGAGTCCTGCAAATGACAAATCGAGACCACAGCATTCAGCCCTGAATTAAATAAAAAGAAAGGTAACAGCAAAACACCTGCAGAAATCTCTACAACTGACTAAATATTAAACCGTGCGTCCACTATAAGAACATTATAAGACCCCAGCTATCAGCTTCATGCTTTTAACTGAACGAACCACAAACAAAACTGCTACTTTCCAGAAAAAATAAAACAAAAAACTGGACGTCTGAAATTTAGCGAAAAGAAGTAGAAATGTTGAACTTCATAGTCGTATCTTTATCCTTGATTTGATTTCTCTTTTTTTGTAGTTTTTTAAATAAAAATGGAACTGCACACGGACTCTAAATCCTCACCACTGCTATGAACGAGTGTGGAGGGAACATCACAGTTTAAGGCTTCATGGTTTTGCAGGGACAGCAAATTTGAATTTGAATTAAGGAGAATGTCAGGGCAGCAGTTCATGACCTGACACTTATGAAAGGTCAGCAACGCAACCAGGCAATTTATCCACAGCCCAGGAAAAAGAAAGAAGAAAATCCATGTTTGTGAGGCACTAAATCCTGACCTCAAACCAAATGAGATGCTGTAGTTCATTAGGAATATTGATGGACTGAGATTGGACTGAGAAATTCACACTTCGTACTGATCTTTTGTAATTCTCATAGGCAGCCACAGGAAACATCTATTGTTAATGCTAAAGGAGTTTGTATAGGTTACTACACTAACACTTACTTCTTCTGGAGTGTTCATCTGTTTGTTTGTAAGATGAAGTCACAAGAAGGTCAGCTTACATTTGATAAGTGAGGGTTCACCAAGCTTTCCTCGCTGCCGCACACGCAGCAGAAAATGAAAAAGTCTCTTTGATCTTCTCAAGTTCCCTCTCTACAGTTTCCCCATTTCACCACACAGGGGCGATGTTGCTACACACGAGTCAAAGTACCTTGTGAGACCTTGTGAGAATATCTTGGACTCTGTGCAAAAATATTAGCACATTTCATACTGCGATGAAAGTTAAAACGACACAGAGCCATCTGGGAACTGAGAGGCCGACTTAGTGGAAATCTGTTCATGTTTTTTTTTTCTTTTTTTGTTAGGTTAAAGAAAAGTATTAGCTGATTTATAGTAAACACGAAGACAGAGACGGTTAATTACACAGAGAATGACAAGTAATCCCCTAAGAAAGAATGGCTGCAACTATGTGCACACGTTTGCACGGCGTCTCATAAACGTATGCAAATGCAATTAGGGTAGTTTTAATAATGCATCACAGTGCATCACATTTTCAATTCTGCCTGATTCACACCTAATGGCACAGCCCCCGTAACCTTGTAGGCACACACTGCATTGACAGTTATTTCTGTCAGCTGAGTACACACTTCCTTGTGTGTGTGTGTGTGTGTGAATGAGTTTTAAGATATCTTCACAACTTGCCTGCAACCTTGGCATCTAACTGATACATATCTTTGAAATAATCTCACAATTCTGTTTCCTGCTAGACTTCTCACCTCCCCACCCCAACTTGTGAGTGCCTTATTCCACTTATCTCAGCATAATCTTTTTAACGGTGAGATGTCGTGCATTGTGCTTACGTGCTGCGTCAGTCTCCACAAAATGCGATTTCAATATCCTGTGCGATTCAATTCAATTTGCTTCATTAGTGTGGCATTCAAAGCTTTGCATTATGAAGTCTTTACACCCCCGTGCAGCTCCCGCAGTGGGCTTCTCATCCCTCCCTCATCTCTTCCTTCTCCCCGTTGTTTTAAAAAACATCAAAGGTTAGATTAATCACAATCCTCAGAGGAGACGGATGACTGAGAGAAGTCTGCTCTTTGTTATGAAATCTTAGTTGCAGATTTCAGCAGAGAATAGATATATTTGCAGTATTTTTTCTTCATCCCACCCATGGATTCTAATAGTGCAGTGTCTTGCTGTGTGCTTTGATGTCCCAGTGAGAATTGAAAGGGCCCCAATGTTCCCACACAAATGAATGATTTTTTTTTTTGCTTTTACCCTCCTTATGGAAGCCTGTTTGGGAAAAAAAAGAAGCTCAGCAGTGTTACATGCATCAGTACACACTGAAAAATAGCCGTGTTAGAGGAAATTGCACAAACAGGGGGAACGCATGCCCACGCGCACAAAAAGATGCATAAAAAGACATTTTCATCCTAAATAACCTTTGCAATTTCAGACAGAGGACACAATCCAGGTAGAGTGTAAGTCCGTTTTTATTGCTTCTGCACTTTTACAAATGATATGCAGGGCTTTAGACTGCAGAAAATAATAGATCTGCTGGTTATACAGTGTTGCTGTCAATACACGGGGTCCTTTCAGGTGTCAAAGACACGCGCTGTGGAGGTATCCTTTGTCAAGGTCACTCAATGTGCACTGCAGGCTGCTTCATAACAAAAAAGAAAAAAAAGAAGAAGAAAAAACCCAAACAACAGCCAGATCTACAAAGCAAGCTCTGCTTCCTGTCATTTGTACAGAATGCTGCCATGAATGTATGCATGTGCTGCATGCACTCAGCTGTGCTTGTTTGTCCATTTATGCATGCTAAATGATTCACCCCGACCGATCAGCATCGGTACATGTGTGCTTTGTTGGACTGAGCCTATTCTTCTCATAATAAATCAAAATCTTTTTTTTACACCTCTGTGTGGACTCATTCCCCAGAGGGGGGGAAACCACTCCTCAAAAAAACTCTGACCTTCACCAATCCACATGGTGCTCCCCCCCAACCATTCAGACAAAGCAAGACTATATACTGTAAATAAACTCTCTGCTGCCATCTTTCACTTAAAAAATAAAAAAAGAAACTAACTTTTTTTCCCTCAGGAAGTTTGAGCAGGAAAGTAAAGAAGAGGAGAGGGGAATGACAATGTTAAATATTTCATGTTTTCCTCTTGGTAATTCCGTGCGGTCGGAACGAGACCTCGTTTTCCACAGAAACATGAGCAACTTTGGGACTGATTGCAGGAGCCTGGGAAGCTCTGTGTTTCTCTTTTATTTTTTTATTTTTTTTTGCCTCTCTGCTCCAAAATAGGCCTGGGTGGTGATGCATAATGCATGGGGCTTCCTATGTGCAGCTGGAAAGGGCTGTGAGTCCTGAGGGATCAGCCAGGGAAAGGGGTGTCCAGATTCACATTCTGCTGCGTGGGGCTGGACACGTCAAAAAAAAAAAAAAGGAGCTTGAAGGAAAACATGAAGTTTGTGTGTTTTTTTAAAAAAAAATTCCTGTTCAGATTACTGTAAGATATCTTACTGGCTTTCATCTCAATCAGGGCCACAAGAGAAAACGTGGGGCTCTTTTTGTCAAATGTATTATTAATTGAAAGTTTCTTCTAGTGTATATTTAATTTTTATGATTCAAATAGTATAATATTGGAGCACCGTGTTAGTTCAGGCAATCCATCGAGTCAAGCTGCGGCAGATCAGCTGATTTCACTGCCAGCCCACATCAGCTGATGGTCAGCTGATAGGATTCTACACATCCAGCTGTCAAATCTCACACTCACGGGTCCATAAGTATTTGGACAGTTTTGTTTTTGTTTGATGTGGTGTTGAAAAGAGACAAATTTAAACTGATTTATGTCAAAACCCAAATACTCATGGACCTAACTGCTATATAGGCTGCTTTGGCCCGTATAGTTGGTGGTGCAACTGCAAGCCACTTAGCAACCCACCACTATCTCAGCTTTTTCCATTTCATTCTATTCATGCTACTGTATTTCTGACTTAACCAACACCAAGTGTGTTGTCATTGATGCCTGATCTGTCCTGCCTTTAGGCCTTCCATTCCTGGGCACAATCTGATTTTGATCTAAGTGGCAAGAGAGCTGGACTTGTAGAACTGACATTTAAAGAATCCCTCATAAGAGATTTGCTTTATCTGTTCCTGACAACGTCCTTGTGGATCCCTTATCCTGTGGTGGTTCAAGTAAATCTGAGGCTCCGCGTTATCGGTGCATTCCTCGGCATATTTATGCAGAGTTGACACTGCGTTGGTTTTTTTTTTTGCGCAGCGTGGCGGCTTTTATCCTGGCAATCCAGTGTTTTCCTGTTGTGTTGAAACAGAATCTCTGTGCGTCTCTCACGCGTACAGTTGTTTATGCTAAACATTAGTATGCACAGGCATGTCAGCTGTCACACTCATGCTTGTATCCAGAGCCCCTCCCCGATGGAAAATGAATTTCAGTGCACAGCTTCTTCTTCCCAGTTGTTGACAAAAACCAGTGTGCCGTAGTCTCTTATGCTGCTAACCTGTTGTCGTGCAAGTTTGGATTTGTATAATGAGCATTTGTTCTCTTCCTTCCGACGCTGCCTTGTGTTCAAACATTTGTTTGATTAAGTAATTAGCAGAGGAAAAGAAAAGAAAAAGCCAGGGTTTGGAAGAAGAAGCCTATAAATAATGCGTTCACTTTAGAAGCATCATATATTTAGCTCGAATGATTAAATCCCCCTACCTTAAACAATAAAAAGCAACTGATGCTGGGACTGATGTCTTTGGCTGTGTTATTACAGATCAAAACAAAATTTGTGGTAGCACCCTCCTCTAGTTTCAAGATGCTTCCCAAACACTGCTCAAGGTCTTCGTTAGCAAATCGAGCTGGCTGAAGCTTCATTGTGAGACCTTGGTGTGGTTATATGATAGTCCCATATTATTTCTATCTTTTTAATCCCTGTGCACATCTTCCACAGTGCACCTGCCTCCGGCTCAGAACGTGACCAAAATAACTTCCCATCACATGACTCTTCAGGTTTATATGGCTCGTACTGTGATTTATTTATGAAAGCGTGTTTTTCTCCTCTAACAAAATTAAGAAGGAAATAAGTAAAAAGAGGGCACTGTCATTAGTAGAGACACATACTGAGTCTTATAAATAAAACATTTACTATCAGAATGAACATAATTTGTTCTAAACTTTTGTTCTATGTAATTGAAACCGATATTGTTGCCAATATATCTGAACACATCGTCAGTGGGGGAAAGTAAGATACACATACAACCTATAGCCTGTAATACTATTACTTTTTAACTGTGAGGACAATGGCTGGATGCCAGTGGCAGCGGTGTTCCTTTGTTCCACCTGTCAGTATTGCAAGTAATTCACTTGCAAAGAACAATTATTGCACAAGTAATTTTCTTTTATATCATAGTGTGTCATTCTGTATCATTATACTGACTGGGGAAAAAAAATAAGCCTTAGCTCAGCTTCGCTTTGCGACACCTCTTGCATGCGAAGTGTGCATTATTTAACAGTGTATTCACTTCACTTAGATATTTCATGTGTAGATCGAGGAGAGGAGAGGCTGCTGGCGGGATTGAGAGTCTTTTGTGCTGAGACAGTTGGTTGCCAGTCCATCTGGGTATGAAAAGTGCTCCAGTTGTCACAAACAGTCTGCATTTCTGTCCTGTGTTACTGAGAGAAATGGTGAAAAGGACAGGAATGACTGACGAAAAAGTGATGCGAAGGCATTGTGGGAACGAGGAAAGGAAGGCAAACATAAGTGAAATGTGGAAGGAATGGAGGAAAACATAGGTTAATTTAGTTATTTGGAGTTTATGCCTCACTGTAGGAGCATTGTCGGGGACTCTGATGTGAGGTGGGGGAGCGAAATGAGAAAACTTTGGCCCAGGTTCCCGTCTAATTTCTCTTAGTTATTTGGCCTTTCCGCTTGTGGAGCTTTCAATCTCTGAGGCCTTCGGGGGGTCCAGATTATCTCTTTCGTTTGGAGAAAATGAGCTGAGCTGGAAGCTACATTACCTCCCCTGCCTTATGTGAGCTCATTTTTCCCACACCGCCATTAGCTCGCTAAAGCCATTTGGAGATGCACTGTGGAGTGTTTTCCATGTTCATCAGTAAGTGCCTGGCATTCCTTCAGTCAATTATCACCAGAACTGTCTCTGTGTGATAATTCAGGCCTCGGGCTTGTGTCTCTGTGCCAGGGTGGGTATACAAGGGACATGTTGATGGAGGTTTTGAGCAGAGCTTCCAAATTCAAAGTAGCAATCAGCCATCCCTGCTTCATACTCACATATGAGACCAAGTGATTTAATACAAGTAAAAGTGGAATGTTAGATATTGTACCACTGTACAGAGTGCATTATTGGTTAAAGAAACAAAAAGAAATAATAGAGAAAGCTTGAAGTGAAATGATGCCTCTCAATGCACATATATTAGACTGTCATGCAGAGAAATCTGCATTCTATGTGGATATGAATAGGGATGTGTATAACATTAGATAATCTGTTGTCCGTTTACAGCATCTTGTCGTGTGATTGCATTTGTCCCTAACCTTCAGGAACCCTCGTGTTAACTTTTATCTTGTCGAAAAAAGTTAGCGTTCATCCTCCATCTTCACTGTTTATATTATGCTAACATAGCTGTTTCGCTAGCCATCATTATATACCAGCTAGCCAAACTTCAGTCACCCTACAAAACATCACTGCTGTTTACTTTCCCGTCTTCATTTACGTTGGAAGTGATAGCAGGGCTGTATGTTTTTGTTTCAGAAATCCCTCAGTCTGAACATGGTATATTTAGATGGAAACTAGCGAGCTAACTCCCTGCTAACTTCTAAGTCCATTAAATTTAATAAATTCAGTTTTCATGGATGCCTGGATGTTAAACTTAATTGTTACATCTGGTAGAGCAGCCACACTGATCATTTTATTACAGATGAAAGAATTTAGACAGTTTTTCAATTGTCACTGATGCCGCAGTGATCGTTTGACTTTGGGACCTGCAGCGTAGTTTGGGCCCAGACATGGCTAATGACATCGAACTTAAAGACCAGATAGGTCCAAGTAGTTTTATATTTACTGCACTTTTTTAATGAAAAGGCAGTAGGATTTAATGCATGCTCTTAGACACTTGTTATTACCACTTATTACTTAATATATTTTCTCTCAGTCCCGGAATAAAAAGCGTAGCCTCAGTTTTAGCTCTGTGTGATTTTTAAAAAAATATAAATACAAAATGCATCATGAGACAGGGCTATAGGGATGTTAAACTTTTACTCCTTACACATCACTTAAACCCTGTTTTCTTGGCATAATATATGTTATGTTCAAAAATTGAAGCAGTTCTCTCTTGTTTGGCTGACAGATCAGCTGACTCCCACCATCCTCCTGCTTCCTTCTCCTTTTTCTTCAAATGTCATTTGCCTATTTGGAGCAGAACTTCCACTACTGAGGTCCTTGCAACACAAGCTTCCCTTTTTTAAAAAAAAAAGTGGTCTTTTCTTTGCGTCGGTTTCTTAAGCTGTGAAATTCTTTTGCTTAAGCAACCTAAACAAGCAATTTCTCCACAGTGAACTTCTCCTCAAAATGTGTTTCCTTGCAGAGAGCTATACGGCCATGGCAGTATGCTGGCTGCACATAGGTGGACCGTTATCCGCTATCAATTGTTCATCAATTGCTGGGATTCATTCTTGGATGAGTACACAGTTGGGATCTCTCCAACATTATGATGTCACATTATGTCAACTGAAAGCTCAGCAAAAGCAAATATAATATTATAATAAAACTGTAACTCAAAACAAAACCTATACCTACTGGTTAACATCCACAGAAAAATGTGTGAAATAATTTCCAATTTAAAAGTTGTTCATTGAACGCTCATAATGATGTAATCTGTCTACTACAAATAGTGTTTAAAGATGTTCTATCTGTACTGATGTATAAGAGCATATATATACGTCCTTCCAGAGTAGCCTTGACATTTTGACTCCACTATTTGACTTCATTATTGCCACTGAAGCAAAGTAGCATAGCAGCTTCAGGTTACTGCAAGAAGTAACTGTGAGAGTTAAATTGCATCCATAGTAACAAGCGTCCTTGCCCCTAACATTGGCACACTTCTTCTTAGGGACTATTCCATAATGATCCAACATTGCAGGCTAAACATATTTTTATATTTCTATAGTTAACTGAGGGTAAGACGGCGGCACGGTGTTAGGCACTGTTGCCTCACAGTAAGAACGTACTGGGGTTGAGCCCACCGTCTCACAGACAATCATTAAATGGTTCTTCATCTCTCTGTGTTAGCCCTGCAACACATTGGTGACCTGTCCAGGATCTACCCTGCCTCTCACCCTTTGTCAGCTGGGATAGGCTCCAGCCCTCAGGGCCCTTCTTCTTCCATTCATCCATGTAAGTGGAAGAATGAATATAGTGAACTGAAGTCAGTTTTACAACATAATCTATCTGTAGAGCTCTGAACTCTGTTTACTTCCTGCGTAGTTCTTTTCACTGTAAAACTCAAGCAAGAATATAATTTCCGCTTGGGGTGTCCAACAGCACTCAGACAGCTGTGTGAAGAGTAAGTCCAGGGAGTATGTTGAGCCACTTCCAGGCACTACAAACCGATAGGATAACCTCCTTTTTACCATAAATACCATCAAAGAGGCCTGACGGCAAATGTTTTCATCTGAGGTGTGTGTGTGTGTGTGTGTGTGTGTCTTGGTGCAACAGTCATCTTTTAGGGAACAGAAAAGTCCACATTAGGTGTTTGCAGGGGTTGTATAGGAGCATGTCACAAGTGTGTCAGCCAAGAGGCCCCAGTTTGTGCACTGTTTGAAGACTTCGTGTTTTGTGCTTTTGCCGTTAAAGTTTACAAAGACACAAAGAAGAACATGGTAATGTTCAAATATGCTACAACACCATGGTAACCCTGTAGACTGAAAAATGACATCCACATGTGGCCACTTTGGAGTGGGGGACATGTTACCGCAGGAATCTCTGCAATGCCAGCTGATACAACACATCTCAACCTGGTAATAGAAGGCCCTCCTCATATACAGTCACTTGCTCAGCATGCACTCAGCATCATGTCTTAAATACCTGTAACACCAGTTCTCATCCTGTGAGGCCTCCTTGTACGCCTCAGTGGAAGCCACAGTTTTATGATGTAAACATCATAAAACTGTGGCTAAATATTCAAACTGTTGCAGATGGGAGGAACTGGCATTCTAACACGTGGTTAAACAGGGGTTATTGTGGCGAACAGGTTACAAAGGGTACCTCAAACCATGATCGTTTCCTGTCCTTAAGCAGGTAGTTCACTTGTTCAGCTTAACAGCAACTACAAATCAAAGAAAAACAAAAAGAAATAAAATAAAACCAATAACAATAATAATAATAATAATAATAATATTAATGATTACAGAAAGCTCCTGTCTGCTGGTATGAGCTCCTTTATGCCACTGCCTACTAATGCAGACTTCCATTGTTCTTCCTAATTTATTCAGCCAGCTGATACCCTGCAGGTCACAGTCTGAAGCTAAGGGGTTACACAGTGACTGAAATGTGACTCCAAGGAGGCATGACATCAGTACGTCAGTATGCGACAAGCTGAGTTGAAAACGTGTGGTGTGTTCCAGCAATAATGCATTGCTTCTGAGGCAAAAGATGAGCTCTGAGGGCAGTGTGTGTGTGTGTGTGTGTGTGTGTGTGGTAGCTTTCACTTCAAGCAGCATTCATGCCGAGCTGATGTGATGTTGCCATGGGTCTGAGGGGTTCATTGTGTTCTGGAGGTTTATCGTGGGCTTAAAGGGGCGTATCAAACAAGTGAAAGGGTTTTTTAAATGTCACTTCTAGGTCTGATCTGTAATTGGTTATTTGCGGTTTTGTCCAGAATTTTTAACCTGGGCCTTATGACTCCTTCTAACCTCACTTTTCTGCCTCGCTCTGGCCCGGGCTCCACTGTCTCGGCTAACATTTATTGCGAGTTATGGACCGTATGAATAATTGATCCCGATTCTATTTAAGATCCTGACGGGGACAAATGGGATGGGGCTACACTCGCCAATATTTCTCCCTCCACTGCCCTAATAGGAGCCCTCTTTACCCGTGCCACCGCAGTCATTTTTCCTCCCTCTCATATTCCCTCGTCTTCCCCGCCCAGTTTCCTTTTCTCATAGTGCGCCATACCTTGTTCCAAGTTGCCGACACTATTTTAAGAACTGGAATCATTCCAGGCAGTGTAAAGGGTATTAGAGAGGAGTAGCTTCAGCTCTATGACGGACGATGCCAGCATCGGTCGATAGCAGATAGCGGGGTAAGGATGTATCTCTGTGGTTTTATAGTGGACTGGCCCTTTAAGTGTCATAACCAGGGAGATCATTTGGAAACAACAACATGAGACCATAGTACATCTATTAGTGCTATAAGGCGAACACCAAGATCAATGCTTATCACATTGGGTCTTTATGTCTGTGGAAGTAGTCCAATCTATTAACTGTGCCTGTGTGTACTTCTGTGTATCGTGTGCCTGGAGGGCCGAGGTGCAGTAGCTCTTCCGTAGGAACGTGTCCCTGTGGTCGGGCCAGCGCAAAACGCCGGCTCCAGGTTCAGAAGTGATGGCAGATCATTAGTGTGCGCACATGCTGCGGGGAAGTCAGAAGATATGGACCTAATGGACTGTAATGGACCCACAAACACAAACACACGTATAGGTAGGCGTGTAATTCACTGCAGCACCGACCATAATGAGCAATTCACTCCATGTTGTAGCATTCATCTTTCCCCTTCTTCTGTGAATTTGCTGGACGAGACAGAGACCCTTGAAAATCTTTCAGCACTGAGCGTCCCTGCAGAAGTTTCTTCCTTCTCTCGCTGAACACTAGGGTCCTTTTCAGCATTGATATTTGTCCAGCAGTGAGATCTAATAGCAGGCTAAAAAGAAGACGGCCGCTGACAGAGCTTAGGATATCCCCGAAAACCTTCTGGGTGTCATTCACTGTCAGCTGGACTCCTACACTCACCAATATGTTGTAAATAGAACAATAGCTACCCTGTGAGTTGCACAGAGAGCCCTGCTCCTGTTGACGGTGTCTCCCCCTTAGCCTTCCTCCTTTTTTCCACATCTTTATCATGTGCGTCATCCACTCTTTTTTTCATGACTCAAACTCCCACTCCAGCACTTAAACAACACAAATCTCCTGAAGATAGATTTCTGTAGATTATGATTTAAAAAGGTCTATAAAAGTGTAGGCAGGGAGATGAAAGGCCAGACAAATGAATAAAAGGAAGGTAAGATTAATTTAATATATGAATATACTGGCTTCGGTGCTCGTAAAAGCAGCATAGCCAAACGTAACCTGGGGGGAGGGGGCAGGTACATCAGCATTAGTAGCATTAGGTTGGTTAGAGCACATCTGCTCTCTTGTGATTCATAAAAACACTCCAGCACTGGAAATATTCTGTACACAGGGTCTGTGGCAGCCAGTGGCAATCGACCCTTTTCATTGGCAGCAGGAAGGAAAGGGTTTGCATGAAATATCAGTAAATTCTGGATACAAATATAAGCCAAGAAACTACAACTTAAAACAGGCTTATTGGTGTCTCCATCTGCATAAACACTGAACACGAGCTACTTGAAGAAACACGAGTTAAAGTGTTTGGAATTACTGCCACAGTTTCCTAAACTGAATAGAATTTAAACAATCTCCAACAAAGAGGATGGAAAACCATAACTAGGGAATGAACACTTTTTTTTTTTTTTAGCTGAGTTAGTTAGGAGTAACTTACTGTAGGAGGATCATCAGACTTTCGTGCGCCGTAAGTAGTGGATGTTTGAAAAAAAGATGGGGGTTGTTTTTATCGCAGCTGTGTGGGGTTTTTTCGCTCTCACTTCAAAGAAAAATTCATTTTCACCCAACTTTCGTAAGTAACCGAGTCTACTCAGAAACCATCCAACAACTGATGTGGCAACACTTGTGTTAGAGTGATTATCACATACAGTGTGACGCACTCTTATGAAGCACGCTGAAGTGTCTTCTCAGTGCTCACTGCTAATAGGTAGACCTTTCTGACAACTCCTCTGAAAGAATGTTGTGAAGTTGATTGTTTTTGAGGTGGGGTGGTGGAATAACGTATAGAGAGAGATACCTGCCGAATTCTTGCAGGTGTGATCGCACCCTCGGGTCATTTGTGTTAGTCCCAGTTATCTCGTGTCACGTGGTACATTACTGCCACCAACTGGTATGGAGTGTGTGCCATGGCAACTTTTGGCAGACGTTTATAGCGGGTTTCCTTCCTTTTTATGTCTCTTTCCACATGCAAACTAGGATCTTTTGTTTAATAGTCAAACATGTTGACCTAGTAAGTCCTATCAAAAATGGATATGGCCTGATAGCTTTCACTGGTATATCAATAAGATCCAGTTTAATGTCCAATTTCAGTTTGAAAATCAGTTGCCTTCTCTCAGCGTGATATTTCTGAGAGTTTAATAAAACATGTCTAATAGTTTCATCTTCTCCACAATAGTTACATTTCCCTGTATGGTGTTTTCTTGTTATAAAGATGCCCATGTGGGTCCACAGTGGGCAGGTGTGGGTGAACTGCGGGGCTGTGTGGTAAAAGCAAACCCACACTGATCCTACGCAGGCTCCAAGTGGGTATGCCTACACAGTGCCGATAGCAGTTTTGACCTTTCGGGTTCCTGTATGAGTTTCTATGGGAAAGTCCACTATGGTTTGTGTATAGAGAAGCGTAATGGTATTTCCTGTGGGGCCTGCGTGAGCTAACCCACAATGAGGCTTTACTGTGGGTAAACCTATGGTGGTTTGTGGGGACGACTCTTCAAAAAGCTGTTCTTTTGTATTTTTAAGTTGTTTGAACTATTTGGCAGAATCAACAGTGATTAAACTCTGCCAATCTGTTTTTTTTTCCTAAAAAAATGTCACATTAATTAAAATTATTCCTAAAATATTAAAAATGTCACAAACGCTGTTACATCTGGAACATAAATTACAACTGTGGTTAAATGTTTTGTTGGGCTACAGCAAAACGATTTATGATGCAGCTGTGCCACACATCATATTTAATTGGCATGCTTTTAAAATGCGGGATGTCTTATTTAGTTAAATGGCTGTTGCCTCAACTCCTCTCTGCTGGTGTCACTTTCTCACCTCCTCCACCCACATCTGTGGAGGGAGGAAATCGGGGCATGTACAAACTGAGAAATGAGGAGCGGGAGGGGGTTCTAGTGAAGTCTTAAAAAATAATCAAATTGGCAGAAGTTATGCCTGGCCTGATCCAGCCCCCAGGCAGTACAAGCACCTCTTAACACAGTTAAATTCCACCTCACACCTGTTTCCAGCACTAACCTAAATCAGCAGCAAAGGATTTACAAGAGTATGCTTCATCACACCACTTCATTACAATGAGTACACTCCAAACATTGCTAATTGTGGAGAAAGAAGCACAGGAGGGGCTTCCTTCTTAAAATCACGGCCCACACTAAGCAATATTGATGATGGGCTTAAAAAAAAAAAGGCAGCAGCAAGGTGAGGCCATTGATCAATAGGTGTGACTGGATGCCTCTGCAGACTGGAAGCAAAGGGATTGACTTGGGCCCAGCGAGATTTACATGCAACTAAAAAACAGAGGTTCTTCTAAGACAATCTGACTGTGTCCTCCCTGCCCCCGGTGGCTTCCAGTAAAGCCTTTGTCTTTTTGGACTGCTTCATTTTTTCTAAATCAATCTTTTTTAAAGAATATCAATTTTTTATAAAGTAACAAATAGTTCCAATTATGAAGGAGCATTCATTTGTATATATGAACTGTAAAAGGTCTTGATGCATGCTCAGTCATCAAGGTACATTAAACAGTACATTTGCATAATGACTGAAACGACTTAAGCCATAATGACTGAAGAAGTCACTTGGATGAGTGACGAAAAGTTTCTCCCACTGAAAACGTTACGTCCAAATGAACAGAATCAGCTTTTGGGGATCTGTAAAAGGACTCACTGAGGCTTTTGACTGGTAGAAATTGGAGAAATATCACACACACCGAATTAAGTGAGTTCTAATTCTGTGTGTGACGTTTTGTGTATTTGAGATAGGCTTTTATTGTGCAGTTGCAGTTTATTTAAACTTTGCGTCAAATTTGTCCTTTTTTGACACCTGCAGCAATAAAAATACTCTAAATGTCATTCTTTTAGCTTCAAGTTGGATAACCTGTGAAATATGATTGAGTACAGTGCAGTGAATCAGTATTTTCTTCCTGATCTTTTTGTTTCTTTTCATATTTGTCATACTTGCATGTTTCAGACCAATTCAAGTGTAATAAATATGCCAAAAACTAATAAATCAGGAAGGGGGCAAATACTTTTTAATGGTACTTTAGGTGTGTCAAGTTTTTGAAGCTGCTCCAGGTTGGATTTGACCGGTATCTATTCAGATGGTTTTTAGAATTACAGTAAAGAGAACTCTCCGTGTTGATTCCACATTTGCCCAGGTCCAGTAGCGGTTTTTGATATGGGCGACATGGGCGGTTGCCCAGGGCAGCATTGTGGTGGGGGGCGGCATCCCGGGCATCAGCAAAAAAACCAAAACAAAAAATGCTGCCTCGACATCATGCCAGAGCATTTTTGGGATTGCATAGGCACCGTTCGGTTTTCTATTGCCCATTGGCCGGGAGCAGGGCGCCCTCCGTTTGCGAGGTGCGCCTGCTGCTTGCGGCAAAGGGAGGAGAGGGCGGGGCGGCGGGGGATTTGCTGGCTGGCTGGAGCGTCATCTAATAACCAGCTCGCAAAAAATAAAAAAAAAAACCCAGAATAAAAACAAACCAACAAACACGAAAACACCAGACATCATGATACAGACTTATAATTTGCACCGATGTTTTTTTCGCAATTCTATACGCGAAAAGTGAGCGCGACAGCCCTCGGTGCGCCTGTTTGCTGCTGTGCTGAAGTCAAAACTTTGTCATCTCCGCTATATACAGTCCAGTATATAGAGAAACGAGACGACGAGGCTCCAGTTACAGCAGTGCAAGTAAACGAACAATAAATATAAGACGAGTAAGAAAATAAATATACACTTTAGGACTAGGGGTGAAGGGGTCAATAATAATTTAAAATTTATAATTTACAGTTTCATGATTTAAAGTCTCACACACAACCTGTTGACAGGGGAGGGGGGCGGCTGCTTCCAAATAGAGCACATTTCATTCATAATGTTGTGAATCCAAGCCTATTATGTATTCATGATTTGAATCCTGGGTTGTGTGAAATCCCAGAAATACACCTTAGACAAAGTGAATCTGTGAACTAAGGTGTAGGTCTATTAGGTTATGTCGTGGTGATCCTCGGGTTGGGGGATGGGTGTTCATACTGGAGTGCAAAATTAAAACCAATGGAAGATGGACAAGAAAAGTTCAAAGCCATCAGGTGCTCAGTTTAGAAAAAGAGACAAGAAGAAGAGGAGAAACGAGCAAAAGATACAGGTAAGCAGATGTGACATTGGATAATGGCAGGTCATCCTGAAACAATCAGAATCAGAATACTTTATTAATCCCTAAGGAAATAATGTGGGTTACAGGTGCTCCAAGAAGAAATGGTAAAAATAGTAACAGTAACAGACGAAACTCCAAACAATACATCATGTTACAGATTTTACACATTTAAGAAATAGCACTAATATATACAGATCACTCAATTATAAATATCAAGGATTAACAGAGGTGATTAAAAATAATTATCAAGAAAATTGACAAGAATATTACAGAGTAGAAAAGAGCGTGTGTAAATAGGGTGTAACTATTGCAGTGTTTACAGTCTGTTAGATGGAGGAGTTGTACAGGGAGATGGCCACAGGTAGGAATGACTTCCTGTGTCGTTCAGTGGTGCTTTTGGTAATCTCAGTCTCTCACTGAACATGCTCCTGTGACTAGCCAGTACGTCATGGAGTGGGTGGGATGTATTATCCATGATTGTCCTTATCTTGGACAACATCTGCTTTTCAGACACCACCCTAATGGAGTCCAGCTCCCCCACAACATTACTGGCCTTGTTTATTTAGTCTGTTGGCATCTGTGACCCTCAACCTGCTGCCCCAGCATGCAACAGCATAGAGGATAGCACTGACCACAACAGAGATACAACAAGATAAGATTAATTAGTAGGGATGGTGAAAACTTCTGTTTACGTTTGTTAGCCACTTGACTATGATAGTAAACAGTAGAAACTGATGTAGCTTACTGTATCTTTTGGACTGTGTTCAGCACAATATTAATTAGTCATTGTCAACTGTTGATTTGTCCTATTCTCATTGTATGACGAATTATGATGGCTGTTTGTTAGTCGTTTGCATACTCTCTCTCTCTCTTCATACACAGTGTTGGGAAGGTAACATTTAAAATGGATGCCACTACAGATTAGAGATGGACCGATCCGATATTACGTATCGGTATCGGTCCGATACTGACGTAAATTACTGGATCGGATATCGGCGAGAAATAAAAAATGTAATCCGATCCATTAAATATCAAAAAAGCACCTCACAAAACTTGCGACACGGTGTAACTCGGCTCATAACCGTAGCATGTCGGAGCAGTATGTGTCACGTGATAGAGCGGCTGTGTGTATTTGTAGCCTCACCAGCATTTCATCTCCGAGGAAGTTATCCCAGAGAGAAGTAAAGCAAGTGTGTAAGTTCATCTCTGAATGTTTGTAAAGCATTCCCATGTTAAGCTTAACAACCCATATATGGAGCGACTGCCTCTCTCTCTCCCTCTCCTGCTGCTACTTCAATCGTGAAACTGCTTAATGATCAGCTGATCGGCTTTTCTGTCACGAGTCGGTCTCTCTTCTTTGTTTTTGGCCCACTTTGCACCAGAAAGAGGAAACCAGCGGCGGAACAACAGCAGCACGTTTAAGCTTGATAAGCTGTTGTTAGAATTTATTTAATATTACTTTCTAGACCAGGATCCTTTTCTAGCTGACGGCTGGTAACTGTGCAGGGGCGGATCTAGCAAAGTTTAGCCAGGGGGCCGATAGGGCATTAACAGGAAAAGGGGCACAAAGACATACTTTTCTTTCTTATTCTCATTTAAAATGTCTAGCTTTTAATAAATAATTATCTGAATCTTACACCCAAAGTTTTAATCTGATGTAAAATGCATAGAAGTCCATTACTGTATATAGTAACTGTTAGGTCTAATATACCCTAGTAAGCTATACTACTTTTTCCTTTGGGAAGGTACCATCTGTGAATTCTGCAATTCTGTTGAATCTATTTAATTAATCTTGAAAAATAATTTATTTCTGTGCATTTTTTTTCACCCTGCATCAAATTAAAGTTGATTACATCGATTAAGCATCATGAGGTGGAGGGTGGGGGGTGGTTCCCTATTTTTTTTTTGCTGGGAGTTTGCAACCCTATTAGTTAGGTTGCTTAATATTTCTGCTAAGTACTCTTTAAAATACCAGAATAGGGAGGATGGTGCAGGTTTAAGTTTATTAGATTGATCAGTATTGCTGAACTATGAAATATTTTGGGTGCAGTGTATTTTTTACATACAGGTATAACAGAATAGCTTTAGTGTTGTTGTTTATTTAAACTTGAGTATGAACTTATACAAAATGCAGCAAGATATTAAAAAACAGTTTTATTGATTAAAAACACACTATATCGGATTCATATCGGTATCGGCAGATATCCAAATTTATGATATCGGTATCGGTATCGGACATAAAAAAGTGGTATCGTGCCATCTCTACTACAGATTACAGAATACATGCCCCAAAATGTATTTTGGGGCATGTATACTTTGGATTACTATCACTATATTAATATTACTATATTATCATGCTTTTTACAACTACATTAATGTACTATTGCTGTGTGATTTATTACTATTACTGAAGGTTACTCGCCATACCAATACCAACTAGATTTTTAAACCATCCATCCATCCATCCGCTTCCGCTTATCCTTTCCAGGGTCGCGGGGGGCGCTGGAGCCTATCCCAACTGTCATAGGGCGAGAGGCGGGGTACACCCTGGACAGGTCACCAGTCTGTCACAGGGCCAACACACAGGGACAGACAACCATTCACGCTCACATTCACTCACACATTCACACCTAGTGACAATTTGGATTATCCAATTAACCTATCCCCTCAAACTGCATGTCTTTGGACGGTGGGAGGAAGCTGGAGTACCCGGAGGGAACCCACGCAAACACGGGGAGAACATGCAAACTCCACACAGAAAGACCCCAGCCTGATGGTGGAATTGAACTCAGGACCTTCTTGCTGTGCGGCAACAGTGCTAACCAGTGCTAACCTTAATATAAAATGAGTAACAGTAGGGTGGACATTAGGTAAGGCTGCACTTTTTGCGGCGATCTCGTATAGAAAACTACTCCCACGTAAAAAAAAACGCGACAGAGGGAGTGTTTGCCCAGGGCGCCAAACAGGCCAGGACCGCCACTGCCCAGTTCCATGTAGAAACAGCCACCTGTTGTTCTTTAAAGGCTGGTGGGAGACTCTTGACACAGTGAGATAGTGAAACAGGATAAGAGCCATCATATAAGGTACAAATAAGGAGCAGAGGTCATACTGAGAACACAGGCACCTCGTTACAAATTTCATGTCTGTGCTTTGACAGATGGCGCCTTGACACAGACATGAGATGTGTAATGAGGCGCCACAGTGGTGAAGTGTTAACCACGGCACCATCATAGCACCTTATTAAATAGATCTTATGTCATGTCAAGAAACCCTCTCTCAAAGCGCAGACATGAAATTTGTAATAAGGTGCCAAAGTGGTGGAAGGGTTAGCACACTCACTGTTGCAGCAAGAAAGTTTCTCTTCCTGTGCCCACAGTCCAAAGACATGCACGCTAGGCTAGCTGTGAGTCTAAGTTGTCAGGGGATCTGAGGTTTAAAGTGTAAAGAATAACGTGCTAGACTAGCTAGACTTATGCACTGCAAAAACTCAAAATCAAGAGTATTTGTCTTATTTCTAGTCAAAATTATCTATTACACTTAAAATAAGACAGAATCAGCTAAAGGGCAATATTTCAGTAAGCTAAAGGAACTTGTTTCAAGACAGTAAATCTTAAAACTAGAAAAAAATAGACAATTTTCACTTGTTTCATTGGCAGATTTTTTTACTTAATACAAGATATTTTAGCCAGTGGATCCTCAACTTCCTCACAGACAGATCCCAATTAGGGAGGGTAAAAAAAACAAGTCTCCCCCTCCATCTTACTCAGGACTGGAGTACCTCAGGGCTGTGTTTTAATCCCCCTTCTGTACTCGACAACACTGTTGTTGTGGGCCTGATCTCTGACAACATCGAGATGGTCTACCTGGAGAAGATTAGGAACCTGGAGAACTGGTGCCAGGAGAACAACCTCTTCCTAAACATCAGCAAGACTTAGGAGCTGATCATGGACTTCACTACAAAGCAGGCGAGGAATTACAAGCCCCTGATCATCAGTGGTGCACCAGTGGAGAGAATGGACAGCTTCCGGTACCTGGGTGTACACATAAATGAGGAGCTCTCATGGTCATGTCACATCAACACCCTGGTCAAGAAAGCCCACAAGCATCTCTTCTTCCTCAGAAGACTTAGAGAAGACGCTGCCGCTGAGGGTGCCTGGTTTGGGAACAGCACCAAGCAGGACAGATGAGATCTGCAAAGAGTGGTGCGCTTGGCTGAACGCATCATTCGATCAGAGCTTCCTGACCTGCTGTCCATCTACACCGAGCGGTGCAAGTCCCAAGGCAAGGAAGATTATGATGGACCTCTCCCATCCCAACAACGGACACTTCTTACTGTTGAGGTCTGGTAAGCACTTCCGCTCCCTTAAGGCCAAACAGAGAGAATAATGATTAATGGGCCCTAAACCAGGTGTAGGACTGGACTCTCATACATCACGTCACCACATGCACTCTGTTTTATTATACACTTCTTATAAGTTCTTTCCTAAATTTTATTTGTACATTCTTTTTTACTGTAAATTTCTAAAGTTAAAATCTGTAAATTTCGTAAATTTCTTTATTGTAGTTTAATGGTTGGGCATTGCACTGCAATAAGCATTTCACCACATGTCGTACTGTGTAGGTTGTGTGTGTGATGAAACAAATTTGAATTTGTAAAGTCATGAAGTATGAAAAATATTGTTCTGTATTCCTACAGTACATTTACATCAGCATCTTCACGACATGTTGTACCAGCAGTGTGTTTCACTCGCTGAGCCTCTATTTCTTTTTCTAATGACCTTGTGTTTATTTAAAACGAGCAAACTAACCCATTTTCTTCAAACTTAACTAAAACTTGAAAACTTGCTACATTGCCTCCTAAATGGGCTGAGTTTGTTGTGAAGTGGAGGGACACTGACAGCCTGGCAGGATTTTATAGGAACACGCCTAAAAATTTAATGTGGAGAAAATGTGTTTATTCCTTTTTAAATCTTCTTATGAGAAGCACGAGTATTGGACACAAGTAGTTCCATTTCATGCTGCCGTGTATGAGATTTTAGTAGCAGGAAGTCATTTTCCTTTGTTCTTATTTAATGCCATTTGAGGTGGGAAAAAAAATGCTCCAAAGATGTTTGGCGTGACGGAAAATCCTGCTGAAGATGGTTTTAAGCAGGAGCAAAGCCATGTTCTCTGCACCAGTTTCATCTTCTCTTTGTGTGTCCCTCTGAAGAGGTTTATTTATAGAGCCATCTGCATGTAGACATGCATGGTTCCATCTCCTGCAAAACAGCTAGCTATCCCATTACTGCTCCAAGCATGCTTAATTCAGTTCAGAATGTTTTGGGTTCTGTGGTGACAACTGCTCTCCTCCAGAATCTATGTGGGCTGTTTGTGTGTGTGTGTCTGTGTGTGTGTGTGCGCGCATGTGGCAGTGTGATAAAAGACAGATGTCAGACCTAGACAGAGATAGCATAAAAAGGAGGAGAGCAGGCCAGCCTTGGCCAAGTCGCTTGGAGTGGGTGGAAAAAGAGAGTCAGAGATAGCAGCAGAGTGGCGCATGTATAATTGACAACCTATGCTTCCTCTCCATAGAGTTTATGACATTTTCGCTCTGTAATCTACTTTTCCTGGCCAATACATAAGATGGTAGTGGGCTGGGTTGTGAGTTGGCGGCTTGGATGGAAATGGCAGAGCGGAGCATAAGCCTGGCAAGGAGAATGTGAAGGGGAGAAAATGCCATGGCAGCCTTGACGTATTTTTTCTTCTTCTGTGTTGTACTTTCACCAAAAAGCAGGTCTGTCACTGATAAAAGCAGTGAGGATGGGAGGCACTGAGGTGAGAAGACACTGTGCTAAAGCCAGAGAGGGTATTTTGTTTCAATATTGTGGGTGGGATTTAAATAGGCGTTGATGTGATTGATAGAAAGTTAGAGTGAAAGTGAGGTGGGGAAAGAAAAGGTTTGGCTTTGCTGATTCAGTGCGGAATACATTTTCTCTGCACTGGCTATTAGGTGGCAGGAAGCTGGGGGATTTACACATGCATAGGTGTTTTGCCTCTAGTTTACAACTGCTTGGTAACCACTAAAGTACAAAGTCAATGAGATCCTGAAACACATGTTACACTGCAGTCTGAGGGGCAGAGATGACCAGAGCATGTTTATTTAAACAACAAATTGGAGGTTGAATTGAAAGTAAGCTCATTGTGAATATGATAAATATGATATGATAAACTCAACCGAGGAGGAAAAGCTGCATAGGGTGTTTTAGTGAATATGATTCATTTTAAAAAAGCAAGATCTGCAAATTTTCATTAAGACTTGGTTAAATTAGCTGTAAATTGCTGTGAGGCTTTTTTATGCCTTCCTTAAATCCTCCTCATCATTAAGCCCCATAACGCATGTGAATTAAAGACATCATTTGGCTACTCATACACAACAACTATTCGAGATTCGTTTTTAATGGACCTAATGGCATAAATTGTGAATTCCCATCATTTTTCTTATATAAGAGATTTCTATGAAACGAGGCGCTTGAAAAACATGAATGTTGTTTGGTGTGAATTTTGAGATTTTAAAGTATTAATGTTACTGAAACTTTCCCCAAGTTATTTTTTTCCTTAGAAAGACTTATAGATAAATTATGATACATTTCCTGATCCCCTCTGTGAGGCTGTATTGGGAATTGAAAAATCACTTCTCTTACTTTCACTTTCACTCACCACCTTGCTTAAAAACTAACACAGAGACAGAGTTTGAAACAATGAAAATCAAATAAAATAACTGTAAATGTGCTATCTTACTGCTCAATTTTGATATTTTAACATAGAAGTCTACAGGGTCTGCCTGTCAATGGGTGCCATTAGAAAAACTGCCAGTTTTTTGGGGGGCACTTCCACGTTGGGTTCATTTTTCAGCTCTGGAGGTTCCCCAATGCATTAACCTAGTACACTAAAAAAAAAAAAACACTCACTGAATTTAAGTTTAGTGCCAAAGGGCCCTTTTACAAGCATCCATATGTGAGGTGAGGACTGACATTTGAATTGCATTGGATTGCCATGGAGCCTATGACATAGCCTCTGCAAGTGCCTCTGAAAGCATTTATACCTGTGAGGGTTGCTTGTGAATTTACATTTCTAGGGAGGTATGCTTCAGTTGACAATGTAGGCCACAGTGTAGGGTTTCAGAAGGGTCAGTGGTTATGACATACCTAATGCATAGATTGGATGCAGAAGGATGAAAACCCCATAAGTGAGAGAGTCACTGCTGCTGCAACCCAGCAGGGTTAAGGCACAGGTGTTAAAGACACCTCACATGTATCTGTATGATTCCAGCTGATATTTGATATTATGCATGGGAACAAGAAGGGAAAAATCCAAATATAAATTCAAAGGACTGAGAAGAAACCAGCAAGCAGGGCCAAGCAGAGAAGCAGCTGAGACAGTGAGCAGTTGTTGCTGCATCTATTGCCCAGTATTGCCAAAGTTTGTTTCCCTCTCATTAAAATGACTTTTTCTGTGGTGGTCCCCGGGGTTTAGGTTAGATGTAGCAGAAATACCTGGCTGGGTTTAAGTTAAGCATCACTGTATGCAATTGGCTGGATTGGTTCAGATTCAGGAAAGCCAACCATTACTTGTGAAATGGCCACCTGCTGCTGCTGTCCACCCCCTGTAACCGCATGTGTTCAGCTGAAGAGAGCAGTTTGCACCTTAAAATATGATGTAATGTGACATTAATAAAGTCAGTTTGCTTTGTTTGCTGATTGTTAAGTGGTAGTTATAGGTCATTTTGATCCCAGTATGCCACTGTATGATGCCTTCATCCAAGCTGTGTTTCTGCACTTTGCATGTTCACATGCTGAATGTTTTTAAATCAGGTTTTATGAACTTTCATCAACTCAGAGGGCAGCATCAATTTGAGCAATATATACTTTGCAAGATTAACATCCACAATGTAATGCAATTGTCCCTGATACTCAGTTCAGGTTTATTTATATAGTGCAGAAAGATTCTACAGCAGAGGTGTTCCTATACAAAGGTATCTGAGGCAGGTCGTCTAGTTATCTCTTTCAAACTGAGACAAAGGGCTGTTTGTGGTCTGGCCTATGTGTGTGTATATATATATGCATATTTATTGATAGTACACTAAGCTACTATTCCACCAAGGTGTATTTTTGCTTTGGCCAGCCACTGTTTTATGGTCAGCAGTGATGAGGTCTGATCTAGGTCGCTGTCACCTTGCCTTATGGTGTCTTCATATGACAATCACAGTTTGCAATCTGCTACCCATCAACAACATGTCCACCAGCTAAATCACCTTATAGGACCTTGTCCTTTAAAACACAAGAGCATGACTGAACCCATCCTGGCTTCCTGTGTGGACACAAACCTGTTCACACACATATAAATGTGAAAACACGCAATTCCATGCTCTGTGACACTAAAAACTCTTCAGATGGAAATGAAACTCCAGCATGTACACACGCTCACAAACACACACACAAGCTATCCCTCTTCATATCGATGGCACTTAAAGAAGAGGAGAAAGAGAAAGACAATCGAGTGGATTAACTGGGTTAACCATGTTCTTTCTCTCCTCCACATCTTACCCACATCATCTCCTCCTCACTCTGTCACTCCGTTTCTCTCAGGTAGCGTCGCTCGCGTTCTCTCACCTTGCCTGTGACTCAGTGCATTGCAGTTTCTCTCACCCCTCGCTCGTATCCCCACCACCACCCACCCTTCAACTTAGCAGCTACAGATCAGCTTGCACTTATTCTCCATCACTTTCATCTTCTTTCACACTATTGTTGCTTCATCTGCCAATTTTCCCTCCTCTTCACTCTATCGCACCCCCCCTCCCCATCTTTAAATCTTCCTCGTCTTGCTTTTAACCATCCAGCTAAGCGTGCATTGTTTTTGCACCATGCTGTTTCACATAATGGTGTACAGCTTGTGTCGAAGTCCCGCGACTCCCTCGAAAAGAGCTTTATCTCCCAGTATAGCGCTTGTCTGCGGTCTCTGGGAATAGTATGATGCAAATTGAGCAGGTGGTGATGGGTAAGTGTTGTGTATTGCCTATTCGCATTAAAATGCAGGGATTTACATTTTCCAGGTTTACAATTAAGCTATGCTTTGTAACTAATTAACATAAGTGGCGTGGTAAGCAATTAAAGCCTCCCTTTGTAACACACAGGAAGAACAATTATATAGTTGAGTAATGAGTTCTTTCCTCAGTCTTGTCTGGTGTCTTTTTTTGTAGTTTTTTCCCCCCCAGTGTGTCGCTCAGCTTCATGGACACATAACCATAAAGGTCTTGCAGGCATGTAGCGTATATAAGCTACGTGTAATTTTTATTTATTTATTTAGTTCAATGCTTTCCTTAAGGGTGCTGTTGTGCTCTGCAAATACACTAATACGAACCACCCACTGACAGCAAATCTAATGAAGCAGAGTTTCTCAGTATGCACATGCACAAGTACACACGTACACAAACTTGAAAGAAACAGAGTTTGCGATGAAAGCAAACATGTTAATCGAATAACTTCAATTTTCAGACCAAAGTAAAAGGATTTGCCCCCTGGCGGACTGGAGAGGGTTATTTGATTTTTTCTTTTTTTGGAATATGAAATGATTCCTCTCCCTTGTGTTCTCACAACATGTCATCTTCTGAATGCCCATGATTGGCTCAGCTTTACTGAGGGAAGTAATTTACACAACAGTAAATCGTTTTATGTTAATAGAGAATAGAGATTGGGAAGCCCACCTCCTCAAGCTTTTATTCTGTAAAGGGTAGATAAATGGACCATACTTTTAGTTCTTTTAATGTGAAAGCGGTACAAATTGCTTTATAGAGTTTCAGATTCACCCACGCAAATATACCGTGGTGGAAAAACTGCTGTGGTGGAGAACATCTCTTATGGTGGCCTGCTCTGCAAAAGCAGTTTGAGGTTTAAGTCTTTAGCTAAACCACACTTCCCAGTCTAAAAATGAACATCCTGCATGAGTCTGAAATGAGAAAACGGAAACTTACATACACTTAAGATCATTCTTTCCGACATGCAGAACAGGACACTGTGATGACAGGTTATCACTGACAGGTTGGCTTATAATCTATGAAAATTCACCTCTGTCAGCAGAACAGAAAGCAGGCATTAGCTGGCATGACAGAAAACCTAAAACCTCAGTCAGAGATAAAAAGTAACAGAACATTGGTTAACACAGCATTATCTACTAGCTCTGGCTTTCTGCTTCAGGTTCTGTGCATGCTCACATTTGTTGCATCATTTGAATCTTCTTCTATATGAAATTGATCGACTAAGCACTGCCTACGGACATTATCAGAGGATTGGATTGAGATCCTTCAGAAATCTGAAAAGCAGGAATAGTAAAATGCAACACTGTTGCTGCAGTAATATAATTTAATGTATAAAAATAATAATGTAATGGATAATAATATAGTATTATAATGTTATGGAAAATGATGTTATGATGATCACAGGCGCACAGTGGAAAAAGGAAATAGACTGACTCAAGTTAACATATTTTCTTTTACTGATTAGTGTAGTGTCTAACATGACAAGCTGCTAAATTCTTAGAGCTGCCAAATTTGAAAACCTTTACAATTAAACATTACAGGTCACTCAGTGTGTTCAGGCCTGATAGCCTAATAACGGACGAGGAAATCACTTTATTTTGTTGCCGGATCAAAATGAAATTAATAAATGAATAATTATAAATAACATACAAATGCTCGATTTTCCTATTTGTCTTCTACTAGCTGCTACACCAGGGTGTAAAAGACACTTGGGAGCTTTAGGATAAAACATAAAAAAACACCAAAAACCTTGTGATTGCTTTGATCACTAGCAGATTGCCACGGTTACTCATAGTTTCCATGTAAGACTTGTCTGCAAGCACTTAACATTTATAGTGTTCCTAGATAAGTCAGAAGTCAGAATTTTACAAGTTCTCCGTCAGCATTGCAAGTGATACCTGAATGCCTCTACCTTGCTAAGAACCAGAGGAAATCCTGTTTTTTCTCCCTTTTTCTGGAACGCACTAAACTCAGGCATGACGTCATTCCAGAGTCAGCCCTCCGAGGTATCTGGGATACGGCATTACTCTCGGAGCTGTAGCAAAACTTAAAAAGATGTCATGCAACAAGACTATTTACCTTCATAGTAAAAGTTGTGCATTTCTAATGCAACCTACAGATTTCAAAGCTTTTATTTTGAAAGGAAACAGTTTCCATTTCCAGTTTGTATTGAACTTTTCACAGTTTCACTACTGCTTGTCGTTTTATAGTTTATGGGTGATTGCAGACTTCCGGAGACTGCACGAACAAAACAACAAACAAAGCACCAAAAGAAATTTCAGCATATGGGCCAAACCTATAAGTACACAGATGTCAATGCTAGACAACATGAGTGCAGGTCAAAGCCCAATAATCTTTGAACTTAATTTTCATCTCAGCTGCACACACGTAAAGATTAAAAGATTGAGTGGCCTATCTACGCCATTAAATTAAATGGTCACATATGTAATTACAGTCCACATGCCACCTGGAGTATGTAATACTCCAATCATACCAGGAAAATTAGTGGTTGGAGGCTGTGGCATGAACAAAATTATTGTGATCATGTGCAGTGAAGTTGCAATCTCATTGCCTTTGAAATGGTAGGTTACTGCCATCTTCAAAGTCAGCTGCCATCTTCAAAGCAAGTTTAGTCCATCACAACAGCGATAAAAGAGGAATAAGCTGGAGTCTATCTTCTATCAACTTGTGATTGAATGGGGTCAACTCGGAGGTTACGTGCAGTCTGTAATAATATAGCAATTAACTGTGATAAATTGACTAAAATCATAAACACTTGCCATCTGTTGAAAAACTGTTGCTGTACACATACAATTACTTGCATTAACTACTTGCATTCAGAGTCCAACCAAAACCTCAAACATACGAAACAGAAATTTGCAAATTTGTCTACATGGTTGTTGCAGGACAGCAATTTAACTGCAAACCAGTTGACTCTTATTGATTACAATGTGTTGGTAATCTCCATCCATCCATTTCCGCTGAGCCTGTTCAGGAACAGGACCCTAGGGCTAACAAGTACACAAAGACAACCATCCACACTCACTCCTGCAATTTAGAGTTTCCAACTAACCTTTGGACTGTGGGAAGAAGCCGGAGAACCCACACAAACACGTGGAGACTCCACAAACTCAACACAGAAAGGCGTAATGGTGGAATTGAACTCAGGACCTTCTTGCTGTGAGGCAATACTGCAAACCACTGTGCCAGCATGCTGCCTGTGGACTCTATCTGTGGAATCGCCAAACTGGTGGGAGTGATTGCAGCTAGCCTGAGTCAGACCACAATTATTTAGAGACGATATGATCTGTGCAGTTGCCTTGCATTTGAATGCAATCATCCACAACATGAAGGTGTTGCATGCTTAACTTTTGGGCAATCAGTTACTCACCTAAATCTACTCACAACTGGTTGCTCAATCACCAGGCAACCACCAGTTTTAGCGAGTCACGAGAAAGTTACCGTTCTATCTTTACTCTAGTGTGAATAAACTATAAGTGAAAGACTAATTAGATATTCCAACTGTGTTTCTTCTTTTTGGTTACAGTAGCAATTTACATAGTTCTTTTTCAAATACAAAGAGGAAATTCATGAGGAGAAACTAAATTACACTCAAACATTTTTCAAAATCTTGGCCAAAGTTCTGCCTGAAGGTACAGTCATAAACACTGGTCAATTTGTCTTGTTGCAACTTTAAGTGTCTTGGGAATGTTGTCGTTCTTTGTTTAGCCCAGCGGCAATGCTCACGATTGCAACGCTCTCCTGTGTTAAACCCGTTTATTTCTGTTGACAGCTTTATTATAGCTTCCCGCTCATTTGCATAGGTAATCAGGCCATACTTTCTGAGCCTGTTAAGATTTAAGATGGCAGGCACTAATTGGAAAAGGGAAGGCAACAAAGCACCATTTGAGCTTGATTTTACAACTTCCTCTCATTGCTTGGGACTAATAGCAAGGTCCCTGCACCTTGGGACAGATTAACTTATTTTGTTTTTTTTGGCCTCAGATGAAACATATGAAGTGGGTTAATTGCCTTGCCCCAGCTGGAAATGGCAGAGAAATTGTCTAAAGCGTATAATCTTTTCAAATCCGAGGCTCTTCTACAGGCTCGAGCTTGAAAGCAATATTGACTTTCTGTATTTGCAATGGCTGTAAATATGTGACTGAAGCAACAAAAAATAATAAAATGAATTTGTACATATTCCTTGCAACCTTCACTTCAAACCCTTAGCTCTATGGGTCAGTGTTCAGTCATTTTCAAGCTACCAGAGATATGCATCTCCTCTGCAGGTCATGAGAGCAGGGCTCATTGTGACACCTGCTGTTCAAGAAATGGAAATTTTAATGAAGTGAGCACAGTAATGTCTGTATCTCCACCCTCCCTGGTGTGGGAGAATGGCACTTTAACCACACTGCCCAAAAATGGACCGGTGATTTCATTAGAGATAGAGGCAGTCAACCCATCCTGTAATCCCAGCTCTTCTTGTGCCCATATGTAGCATGTTGGGAAAGTGAATCAGCACTTATTGAATATCTTCACTTTAGTCACTTATCCATTGTGTTTCTACTTTTCTGATCATCCAAACAAATATTCTGATAGTGACCAAAGGTTAACAAGTTAGAATGAAGCAACACAGAGAATGGAGCCAAACATTTGCTGTAGTAGCTGTACTTTTGTCAAGTCAGTTAAATTTATATAGTCCTTCATCATAAAATCTACACTTGCCTACTTGCCAAAGACAAAAGCTGACTCATGACCAGTTGGATTGCTTGTTGCAAAAAGTAAGGCTTAAAAAGAACAGGAACAAAGAAGGATGTTTAAGCAACTAAAGCAGCTCAAAGGTTAAACGATGAGAGAGAGCGGCTGCAGTTGTGGGTGTTATCAGAAAGTATACAAAATAGAAGGCAGGAAAGGAAGAAGGTGCTACCTTATGTATCAGATAAAATGATACCAGCTTTTCTTAAAAAATTCAACAGAAAAAGCACTGAATGATATACTAGGTAATGATATATTTAGGTAAGACACAGAGATCGCATGTTTAGTGCTAAGTAACAGTGCTAAGTGCTAAGTTAAAATAAAACACGCAGTCAGAGTGTACTACACATTTGCCACTCTGGCCTTAAGATGCGTACTGCTATTGTGTACATAGCATTAGCATTTATTCAGAGTCATCTTTTTGGTCAGAATTCAATATTAATCCTCTTAGTCTGGTTTAATCTAATGTCTCCAGGAGTCTCTGGCTTTTTTTTTTTTTTGCTGCTTGGTGCTTATTTGGTAGTAGTGATTCATTTTTGATCAGTATTGTTTATAAAAAATGTGGATCAAATAAGCAGCCTTTAATAGTATATAGTTCATATATACTTAATATATTGCTGACCTTTTGAAAATCACTTGTTCATTCCTGTTATTCTTCCTTACTCAAATAAAACAAACTTACACAAATAATGTATTTTTGTTCAGTAAAGAGCAGAAATTATTATTATTATTAGAAGTACTAGTTAACTGATTTCTTTTACTCCTTGCAAAGACCCAAGTATCTGACTAATACTCACTTTCCGTCTCGCTATGAATGCAGGGCCAGCATTTTAAATCAGTGTATTTTAACCAAGACTAATAACAAAGATTACCTGTCCTAAGCAGTGCTCAAGTTTCTCACACATTAGAGCCCAGAGAAAATGGCATTCTTGCTTTTCCACAGAAATCAATTTAGATGCTCTTGTGCCCTGCATGTATTGATGAGTTAGTCGGCCTATTACTCCTTTTATTTAAGTGTGCGAGTCAGATGAAATCACATAATTGCTGTCATTGCAGTAGCCATTTTGATTTCAATCTTCCAAAAGGTTATAGCTGAGAGAGTTTGAGGGAAAAGACCATAAGTGGTAAATTGAAGCTCAGGTGATAAGGTGAAGTTTGGTTATTATTAGTATTTCACTTTCCAGGCAGCTTTCAAGTATACCGCTCGACTATATTAATGTTTTATTTATGTAGTCCAGTATCTGCACGAGAGAGAATGAATGATCATGTATGCTGTGCAGTCACATTTTGCACATTTTGTTCTTCAGCTGTGGCTTGAAACTGAAACATAACAGAACTACAGATAACGTACCGCTGTGTGACAACCCTTAGACGATTGCATCTTTCTCACACAAATGATTCATAGTCGGATAATCTATTGCCTTCAAAGAATTAAAAATGTGTTCAACGTGTTGGTCCTTTTTTCTGTACTTATTTTTAAGAAGTGTAAGTTTGTTTTAGAGGTGCTGGTTGATTTTTTTGTGAAGAGCCAGGTTCCCATCATTTCTGTCTTTTTGCAAATCTACCTGATGCCTGTGGGTTTGGATGTACTTTGTAAAAAAAAAAAAAAAGTCAGATTGTTTTTTTTTAAGAAGTGGAGCAACATTTAAAAAAATAATATTGTAGCTACAAATATGACAGCACGTTGGTCTGACATGTTTGTGCTGTTGTGCTGTGTATTTGGTTATCATCAAACACAGTGCTGTGCATTACGCCTAAAAAAGGTTTTGTGGTTTGTTTAGATGCAAACCTGAGCTGCGCTGCATGTGCTTTTTATAGAGAAGAGGTTTTTCTCCTGACAACCTTTTTCTTTTTCTGATAGTGCTGTCATGGATAAACAGTTACAAGCTAACTCAGGCCCGTAGCATCTGACAGCTCTAGGGGGGCTTTCTTTGCAATTTGTTTGACCATGAGGTGCGTTTTCTGGGTCATTCAGACCAGCAAACTGCCAACACTTGCTGATGATCGATTAATCAGGTGCATTTGATTAGTAGCAGCTGGCTGCTACGTAACCTCTTAATTCTTATGGAACCACTAAGTCTGTTTAGTTTTACAGAAAACTGCATACAGTCTTTTTCGCATGTCTGTATGCCACTGATCAGCAACCAGTACAAGCAAGCCAAGCACTGTTTGACCGGTTGAATATTAAAAAATTCAAATGAGTCAATTATCATTATCATTAAGTCACTACTAGAGACTGATTGTAAATCAATTCAGATAAAGAGAAAAAATTATAAACTTTTGGTTAGAACCTGGGAGAACAGCCAGACCAGTCACTTTATAAGAGTTAGAGTTACCTCTCGAATGTGCCTCAGTGCCCGTTTGAATTCAGGAACTGAAGAGACATTTGTCAAACTTCACACACATATTGTTTCTTGAAGCTAGCTCGAGAATACGATGCATCAGTGTAGATTAAACTAGCCAACAAGATACGTAGCATGTTAAAGGCACAATCAAACTTCGTGCTACGTATGAGTGCCTGAGTGTGGGCCAGTTGTTTCGCTGTTTTGTTGTGCTGATTAAGATCATTTGGTGGTGGGAGAAAATGATTCATTGACGTTGCGTGCCTTTCAAGTCACCAGACACAACTGTACAAAACCAAACCTCATGTGCATTTGTGTTTCTGGCAGTGACTGCATCAACCTCAAAAGGGCTGCTGAATACGAAGCTGTTATCACCATTGGTAAGTCTTTCTGTTCCTTGCACCTCCAACCTTGCAGCAGACACTGTGCAGTTTTTTTCCTTTGTGTTCTTGTTTATTTACAGCTTTAATAATAACAGTGATTTGCTCAAATTCCATTATCTGAAGTGTTGGCAATGACCAAGAGTGGCATTCTGTAGTTCAGTCTCTTTTCGCGTTTCCTTTTGAGATAGTTTTGATGTAGTTTTGTTTCTATCACCTAAAACATGCGACGACTTGTGTTGTTTCCTGTGTTACCATTTGATGATTGTGATGTGCAGTGGGTGTAGCAGCACCCACAGGCGCACACACACTAAAACACAAACGGAGGCACAACTGGTCAGTTCATAGTATATTTAAAGTCTTGGGGTTCATCAAGATGTATTTTTGGCAAATGTGAGACGAAACCTTTTTTTTGGTCAGCAGTGGTTTTGTCTTTAGAAATCTTTCTTATTGAATCATGCATTCACACCTTAACTGAGAACACGTGAGGCCTGCATCTATCTAGATGTTATTCTGGGATGTGTTTTTTTTTCCATTTCATTACTCCAACTCTCTTGGAGTAATTTTGCAGTAACCCAAGAAAGTTTCACTATTGTTTCAAGTTTTCGCCATTTGAGCATAATGGCTCTCGCTGTGGTGGAGTCTCGAACCTTAGAAATGGCTTTGGAACCATTTCCAGTCTGATCGATGTCAATGCTTTTGTTTCTCAGCTGTTTCTTTAGGTTGTGACATGATATGTTGCTTTTTGAGATCGTTTGGCCTGCTTCCCTTAATAAATGAAATCGTTTTAAAAAGCTGTATTTTGTATTTATTTGAGTTAGCTTTGTCCAATAATAACATTTGTTTGATCTGAACTCTGTAAGTGTGACAAATCTTTAAAAAAGACTAAGAAATCAGCTACTTTTTCACAGCACAACACTGGATTTTAAATTTTGAGATTGAAGCACAGACCTTCAGGTTTAATTGAAGGAATTTAGCAAAAGTATGGCATCATTTGTTCATGAATTACATTCATTTTTTTCCTATAATCACATCTTGATTGTTTGACTTACACTGTGACGGTGCACACAAGCAAAAACGTATCATTGTCCTAAAGCTTATGAATCTAACTGTATACTTCTTATGTCTGAACCCCTCTGCATACACCTGTGTCACTCAAAGGTTCCTCTTTTGCTAGAAAGACCCTACTGTGAAGTAGGAGCTAAAAAAAACAACCCCTTTGTACTGTGCAGTGTGAAAGCAGAAAAGGAACTTCCTCTGAAAGATAAAAAGTCCACTGACACTTGTGTTCATTTGCCTAATGTGCACCTGTTTAGGCTGTACTGTAAGTTTAAGGCAGTGGGTTAGTGTTAAAACTTACGTAGATGTATCAAAATCACAAAAATGCAACCATAAAAGGGATAACATTATAATCTCGATGCATCATGCTATGTTCACTAAGATAAAAAAAGACAATGCCATCAAAGGCACTCACAGTAAATTGCTAAATAAATTACACAACACTGTAATCAATCAAAAATGAAACAAAACCAAAATTCATGGCCACGTTTTCTTTTTCTCACATCACAGAGAAGAAGAAAGTCTCATATTTTGCAACAAATGTATTTTCATAGAATTCTCATTTGCTAATAAATCCATGTTAGACATCAGAACAGAAGACCTGGTGTGACAATGTTACATTGCGGTGCATAACACTGTAGTGTGCAACACCCACAGAGAAACATAGTGGCTGGAATATTCAAGTACGGGGAAGTTTTGCCCTCACTGAAAGTGGACACCTTCCAGTGAATAGATTTGATCCTGTACAAGAAGCAACCAAGTTTGTTCTGAGCATTGTCGACATGCTGGAATAACATGGGTAACATGAGTTTTTCCATTTCTGTGCAGAGGAAGACTAGATTAAACAGTGAGGCACTGAAAATATATTTTTCAGAGAATCAGATTTTAACTCAAACAAAATTCTGATTTCCCTGTAAAACAGAGGTAAAATTTCTTGAATTCTTTCATTGTTTTTCGATTAAAAATTAAAATTCCCCAGTAACTTGTAAATAAATTAAGTAAATTGTAACTTTTTTTTCTTTCAACTTTAGGCTCCCACACAGAACTAGTTTCACGTAGGGTTAACTCTTTCATTCTTATAAGGTTACTTCCTGTTTCAGCTTTCTCTGCTACTTCAGCACTGTTGAAACGGTTTTTTTTTACACTGTTTTTGACACTTGTGATTTGCAGGGAGGTGTGTCTTGCGGTTTCTAACACTCATACAGTCACTTCCCCCACTTCTACATTTCACACTCACGCAAAACATGCACGAAATCAACGTGGCTCAAAATGGCACGAAATGGAACAGAAGCTGACACGGTGTACGCTGTAGTTTATGGATCTGTTATAACGCTCGGACTGCCTCTCAACGCTCTGTCGCTATGGATTCTTCTTCGCCACCACAGCCGCAAATCAGCCAATGCTGTCTTCATGATCCACCTGGTGATCTCAGACCTCCTGCTCATCATCTCCTTACCAATGAAGGTCTACTTTTATGCCACAAACAAATGGCCTCTGGGAGACATGGCGTGCATCTGGCTCACGATGCTTTTTCGCAACAACATCCGCTCCAGCGCCGTCTTCATCACCTTCATCAGCATAGACCGGCTGCTGGCTGTAGTCTATCCTCTGAAGTCACGCCAACTTCGGTCCTTGTCCAACGCCTCAAAAGGAGCTGCACTCGTCTGGCTGATTGTGGTGATTGTGAATATCCCAGAGAGTGTGTACTTTTCAAAATATTTAAAAAACAAGACTTCGAATGTTTCGACTTGTTTTGATGACAAGAATGACTTCTTTCCTCCAATAGCGTATTTTCAGCTTGTGTTACTCTTCACCCTGCTGTTCATCAATATTGTGTCCACAGTTCTGGTGTCTTTGACTCTAAACAGACATTTGAATATCACCACGAGGATCAACAACAGAGTGAACGTCATGCTGATTTTTGCCATGAACTTGTTGATGTTCTGTATATTCTTCTTGCCTGTGTCCTTGACTGTTTTCTTTGATAATAGACGGGCTGCTCTGAATTGTCTTGCCAGTGTGAACTGCTGTCTGGATCCACTGTTGTATTACTTCTCATTTGATGGTTTCTGGAAGAAAAAAGAGGACACAGACAGGTCCACTGAATAGTCATTGAACATGACCAGTCAGATTTCCCAGTTTCTTGTGAGAATGTTTCAGAGTAAGGTTGTAAGGGGAAATGAATATCAGTATTTAAGAAGCCCAGTTCTGTATCTCATTTATCTAGTTATCTAGTTTTGCATTGTTTTTGTTTTTCCGGTGTATAAGCTCTCCTGTTGACTTCGAAATGTAAACTAATGTGTAATGAGTACTAAAATTAACAACTTTTGTTAGTTCCATCAGACAAAGTTTGCTCTAAATGTTGCTCTTAAATATATAAATATTAAATACTTGGCAAGTCAGAGATTATGCCAGAGTCTGTTTGCATCACTGTGTTGGATTGTGAAATAGATGTGCAAAGAGGCTTTTTGTTAGGTTATTAAAACAATTCAATCACAAATGCTTTACAAGCTGTCATGAACCTCACGGACTACGTTAACAACTCTCAAACCTGCGTTTTTCCCCTAAGATTAATTGGAAATTACTTAAACTGACACATGCCTTTGACGGCATCAGAATGAACTTTTTTGAGGCTGTAAGGATTGGTGCAGCTGCCGCTGTTGCAGAAAGTGACAGCTGTGCATGAGAGCTAAAATTTACACATAGAAATATAGATGATCACTGTGAATTGCCTGAATTGCTTCCAGGCAAAATCATTCAGATGTTCTAAGTTGCACAAAATTATCATGTTTATTATATCTGATATGGAAGAAAAAATCTTTGCTTCTGCTATCATTTGATGTATATAATTTTGTTTTCTAGATACAGGTGTGTATATTAATTCATTCTTGCGCTAAAACAGCAGCCCTTGTTTTTTTAGTTATTAATTTATTTGTTTTTTTAGATTTATTGTTCAAATCACGCTCTAAAGCTGACTACTGGCAGGATCTTTTTACGATCAAACTGCAAGTTAAGATGGGATGGACATGTGTGGCAAGCACGTCAGGAACCTGCATGCAGGACATCTCCAGGTGAGCACACAGTTGCTGGTGCTTTAAGTGAAGCAGTATCAACTCAGAATTAGAGCTGATGCCTCTACCCTAACTATCACCTGGTATTTACTGTCAATCCTTTATATACGCAGCAGATATGAAAACGGGGCATTTTCATTTTCGTGATAAGACATCTTCTTTTGATTGCCTTTAACATCATTTGGCACAGTCATGTGTGTGTCTTTGGGTATAAATCCTTCAGTGCAGCTGAGGCTGTTGTGCTTTTTTGTCAGCATCTTAGTACGGAGGCCAGCAGCACTCCAGTCCTATGACTCCTATGAGTTTTGGCAAAGAGACGTAGCTCTCTACGCTTGTAGCAAACAATCCAAAAAGGCTCTAGGTGTGAAACAATCCAGACATAAAGTCCAGATTAGCACAATTGAAGTTATTCAAAACTCACTACACGGTCATCTGTACTCAGCATCAACTAACCTTAAACAGTTATTTGTTTTTGTAACTAGGTTAGTAATGGAACAACATCAAACCTCAAAAACCACTCTCTACACGGTGTGTTCATCCTGTGCCATTTAGATGCTTTAGATGCGTGCTTTCATGTTTGCTTTAACTGTGGTTGGATTCGTCTTTATTACATAGACTCTCTTTGTTGAGTGAGTGGTAAAATTAAAAAAGAAAAAAAAGAAAGAGATATTTATGTCTTTTGTTAAATTGCCATTCAAACCTCTTTGTCTGCAACAGGCCACGTAACAGTTATTCATTTTTTATAGTTTATAATTATTCATCTTTTGCCTGTTGAAAACCTGCTTTGAGGAAGTTCCATCCGCTGCGTAGCTCACGCTTAATGTGAGTTTTGTGTGTAACCTCTGTCAGCAAATGAAAACAGAATTTGAATGGAAAGTGCTATCCTACATAAGCAACCTGTACTGCTTTTATAAAACTGCATATGGTTCATAAAACATCTGCTTCTTTTCTTTTTTTTTCTTTTTTTTTTAGCTTTATCGGTTCTCTGGTAGTTCTGCAAAATCAAAATCAAACAGTCTTTTTTCAATCAATTTTTACATTCTTCCTTTTTTTGTTTCTTCTTTAAATATTGTCAAATTAAATGAATAATAGTCACAAAAATATGTGTTCTCTAAATGGAACATATCATTGCTTTCCATAGGGGTGTTGATTGGTTGGCTTGTCCCAGAATTAACGTGTATTTTGGAGTTTCTTTTGGGTTCCTTTTTCCTCCTTGTATATGTGTAAATCAAGGTTGTGTTCATGTTTATTTGAAGCTCTCCATCTGTAAGTGGCTGATACGCCAGATCTGGAGGGATAGCAGGCTCTGACTGGGGCATGAATGTGTGTGCAAAGTCTGGTCACGGTCAGCTGACCCTCTACCCCCAAGGTAAAAGAAAAAAAAACAACAACCAGAAAACCACAGGCGCCCGCACACACACACACACACACACACATATACACCACACATACAAACACATATACACACCACATAAACACACGCATACATACCACACATACACCACACATACACACGGACAGACACACATATGCACACACCACACATACACACTATAAATACACACAGACAGACCACACACACACACACACACATACACACCACACACAAATTCCTTTCTGTTTGTTTCTCTATCACATATCACACACACACACCAGCACAAACACATTCATGCCATGAAAAAAGACCCTAAGCAGGTACATTCAGGTCTGCAAGCCTCCCCTGCCAAGGCCCACAAACAAGCCTGCTGTGCTGCAGCCAAGTCTCCCTTCGACCAGAGGAGGACTACTATTCAAAGACAGCAGCAGCTTTAGTGACTGTGGAGAGTCACGCAGAACAAAGAGCCAAAAATCAAGCAAAGAGGGGCGGAAAGGAGGAAGAGACAAAAAGAAATGCAAAGCTACCAAAACAGCAATGAGCAGACAAATGGCTATCTTCCTTGCATGTGCAGGAAGTGGCTCCATCCAATCAAATTAAACATTTTCTTTTCTGTGTCACAACAGTCAGGGGGAAAATCCCATTTTACAAGGTTCTCAATCTCTAAAGCACTAGACCCTATTCTCTCTGTTGTAAGTCATTTTATTGTATCAGTCACTCTTTTGGCTAAACCTTAAACAGTTCATGACAGCACAATTAGAAAAAGACTGAACAAGTACGGCTTCTTTGGAAGGGCTGCCAGGAGAAAGCCTCTACTTTCTAAAAAGAACATGGCAGCATGGCTTAGTGAACAAACCACAAGACTTCTGAAACACAGGTCTCATTTCTCCTTTGGACAGATAAGATGAAAATGGAACTGTGTGGCCCAAATGCACGGTGCAACATTTGGTGAAAAGCAAGCACACCATATCAGCACAAACAACAACTGTCAAGCACTAGTACAGCTAAAGCTTGGGCCAACCTCGATCATGCGACATTACAAAGATCCCAAGCACAGCAACAAATATACACCAGAATGACTGAAAAATAATAGGTGTTCTGATGGCCTGGTCAAGTGCTGAAGTGCTTTGGTGGGACTTTATACGTGCAGTGTGTATAATCTCACCACTAGATGTGAGTAAATTGCAGATTACAGTTAACCGAGTTTTGAGATTTTTAATTTTTTTTTATTCCCTTCTAATTCAAGTGCAGCAGCAGTGCTAAGTGTAAGCAGTCCTTTATCTCAGCAGTCCCCAACCCCCGGGCCGGATCTATCCTACCTCACAAACCATCCTACCCATTGTTTCTTCATACACATAACACAAACCCCTAATTCACATAATTTTTTTAAACCCATTGTGAATATTTCTTTTTTTAAATGTTTTTTTTATTTGCTTTACACAAACCGTGGTCACAATGCAAATGAAAACATTGTGATTATACATAGAAATAAAGCACAAAGATAAAAAAAAAGAAGAAAAAAAGAAACCTCCCTCCCTCCCCACCCGAGGCTCATGTAAAAAACAAAACAAACAAACCAAAAAAATGTGCGTTACATTACTGGAAAATACATTTTTATATAGTCAATAAATGGGTTTCAAATCGCAGAGAATTTTTGTTGTGATGAGAAAACTTTGTATCTAAGTTTTTCCAGTGGTAAAAAGAAAAGCTCCTCCTTTGACCATTGTATGTATGAAGGAGCCTTCTCAGACTTCCAGCGGAATAGAACAGAATATGAATATTTCTTACTGTTAGGGTTAGGGTTATGGTTGTGGTTAGGGGTTGGATTACTCAGAAGTCGCCGTCAAATTATAAAACGGGTACGACGATTTGCCAAAGTAGGACGGTTTCTCAGAACTGTGAGTCGTTTGTTACCAGGCCACGAGAGTTGAGGCTCTGGTGTGAAATTTATGGTTTTCAGGGTTTTTTTATCGGCTTTTATCGATATTTTTTTATTGTTATCTTGATTTCCTTGGGTCTTTTCCCATGTGTTATGAATAAATCTTTTTCTTTTTAATACCGGTACTGGTTGTATTTTGTTGTATTTATCCTCAACTTAAAGGCCAGTCCATGAAAATATTGTCGGACATAAACCGGTCCGTGGTGCAAAAAAGGTTGGGGACCGCTGCTTTATCTGATGTACTGACAATAACTAATAGCGTAAGTATTGAGAATAAATAAGCACATTTATTCACATTTTTGTGTTTTAGAGGCCTGACTTCAGTTCAGGTGATAAGGCTTTGCACAAACCAGCATAATTTCTCACTGTACCTTTAAGAGAGTTGTGCATTAACAAATGCATTAAGAGTGGACCACAATTCAACCACAATGACGCAAGAGTCTGATAAAGTCAGACAGAAAATAGTTACTTCACAGAAGTGTCTCTACACTGTTGAATCATAGGATTCCCATAGTTTTTCTGCTTCTGCATTCTGGCTGTTTTTCGGTAAATAATGGCATGATGTAATATGTCCAATGTTGTTGCTCATCTGAGTTTGTACTTAAATAATTTTAGAACCTGATATGGACTAATTATGATTATGTTTTGCTTTATTATGTTGTGATGTGTGAAACATTTGACTTGATGGAGCTTGTAATTTCTTTTTCACATGACTGTATGAGGTGTAATGTGCACTGCAGAGAATGAAAGGATATTGTTATCGTGTGTTTGTTAAAAAGTTAAAAAAGGAAGTTCATTTCATCGCCTACCTGACAACCATCTTTTAGCTTTTTTTTTTTCTGTGTGAGGCTTCTTGAATAAATAAAATTTTATTCAACACAAAATACTCTAATCTTTACAGGAAAGAATATTTTTTGTAGTTTTTTTTAAAAACTGAATCTCTTTTTCTTTTTTCAAGTTCATTTCAGAGGAAATCAAGATGACCTGAATTGGTTTTGGATGCATTGCAATAATGAGACTGAGCTACAGTGCGTGAGAAAGGACTGAACTCTCATATATGTGATGCTTAGTCACCTGTAACTGCTGTTCAGAATAAATAACGAATATATGTGATATATATCTACGGTGGCCCTGAATAATAAAGTGAAAAACCTGAAAGTCTCGTATTGTCTACTCACAATTCTGTAACTTCAGAACTGTACAAATGAAAGCTAGAAACTTTTTAAATTTCTAAAATCCACCTGCATGTGAGGGATGTACTATACCTTATGTATTTTGGTCTTTAAAATAAAATAAACCCTAGTCTAATATTGTTGTGTTCTAGTAAAAAAATATTTAGCAAATTTAACGTTTAAAGAAGAAGTAGAAATGACAGAGGTAAAGACATAAAATTTAAGTGTTTTGATTTTTCTGACAGGAAAGGAAACAATGTTTTCTCTTACAGTTTTCAGTAATGGGATTGAGAAATGTGCAAGGCTTTGAGCAGATGACAACTTCTGGCCCAGTTCCTGCCAGTGAGGCAAGGCAAAACGGGGCCAGAAGGCATTCTCACAGCTTCAGACCTCTGCATGATGTAGGCGGCATCAAAGCGCCGCCACCGACACTTCCTCAGAAAGAGCCGGGGGGAAACGCCAGGGGGATGATGGTCTATCTCTCTGCCTTTCTCAGCCGCCTCTCATGCCTACCCTTCCCCGTCCTCACCTCCTCCTACAGCCTCAGCCAGCTGTCAGTGGGAGCGTGCGGAGGCATTGCACTCTTGTTAAACACACACACACACACACACACACACACACACACACACACACACACACACACACACACTTACTGGAAAGCAAGGGCGAGAGGAGAGAGGAGGGGGAGGGAGATTGAGAGATGTGATGTGGTGACAGTAGAGTGATTAGTCTATGCACAGAGCTTAGAAGAAGAACAAAACATGGAGTAAAACAAAGGCTTTGTGCACGTGGAAATATGGTATAAAGGATCGGACAAAAGGAAACATGGGAGTGTCATCACTTGGGAAAAAATGATCTCTCAATTGAGGGAGAAGGATCAAGGTGCTGGGAGAGTCCCCACAGTCATAGGATGGAATACGGAGGTTAAGAGCATTCAACAGGCAGGAGAACAATGGGAATGACATCGGGGTCTGGATTGGACCTGCTTTGCAAAATTAGAAAATAAAACATTTTTAACTGTCAACACATTCCCCAAGCTAATGTCCAAACTCTGAAACTGACTAATAAAAAAAATTGCACACATACAAGGCATTCACTTCTCTCCATGATTATATTCCAAATAGCAGCACAATGGACCATTAGCTCCTGCAATGAAGACGGTGGTGTTTCTATTCTCTCCATGTGTTCAGCAAATGATCAAATTAAGATGCACGACTGTGCTTTTCTATCTGTCACACTCGCTGTGCACAGAGGGATCTCCAGCCAGACCTGATTTGCTGGAGAAAGCTGTGTGTCTGTGCACAACACAATTCGTGGGTGTGCAAAGTGAAAGTTTAAAGTCAGTGTTCTACATGTATCTGTCTTCTTTGGGTGCCACGGTCCTGCATCTGAACTTTATGCAAGAGCAAAGGCACATGAGAACAAGCTTAACCGCTAACCACAGTAGCATTCTGGCTATAACTCACGAATCTTTGGTAAGTGGCCACAATGTTCCACACAATAAGTTACTGCTGATTAAGCCTGCTCAGTCACAAAAGCTTCACTGTGTCCGCTGTGTTCAGTGTCAGTTGTTGCAGTCAGGGTGACTTGCGTGTAACGGTGCATAGTAAAGAGAGGTGGAATTAACTCAGAGCAGACTTGAGATTCAAAGATAAGAAAATTAATATGAAAGAAAGCTATCAGTAAAAAAAGAAGAAAAAAAAAGAAAAATCAACATTCTTCTCTGAATTACCCAGATTGTGTTTTATTTAAATCCTTGCCGGTGCTTCATTTGTTCTGGAAGGGCTACGTTCTGACATTATATATTTATTACACAATAGTAAACTAATATTGTCATCCTTCCTAAGGTTCCCATCATCATATAGTAGCCGGTAATATCTCCCAAAAGTGAAATACTTACATGAGGCGACCAGAATTGCACATTAAAACCGCTCGGCCAGGTTAGATTGCCTGACGGGGCGCGTTGCGAGTGAAAGTTTTCTCTGGACTCTGAGCAGACAGACGGACATGGTGTGATATCGCATTAGCATTATGGCTCCCAATTCACTATTCCCAGGGTGGTAGATACGGTAGCCTGGTGGGCATAATGTGTGTCAATAATGAAAAAGCATCAAAAACCTGGAGAGCAGAAACGGGATTCTCACAAAATTGGCCATTTGCAGCAGGTTGTAATTTTGAAAATAGCCCTGATGAAAAAAATTGAAGTATTTTGCCTGATGCAGCTCAGTTACTGATATGGAAACTTCTGTCACATTCAGGACGTATCTTGCCAGGTGACTTGCCTTGCTACATTATTATGGGCCCTGCTTTTCTGTGATATAGTATTTGCGTCTGCAGATTAATAATTTGGAGAAGAGCTGTCCTTAAGCTTTAAAGCCTTGTGGAATATAATAGCTTAGAGTATATATCCTCAGAGGTGTTTAAAGGGGACTGATTAGAAGCTCCATGTTGTTATTTTCGGACTCCACTATTGCAGCTTTAAAGAACACATCACCTCAGTTGATCATTCATCTGAAACTGACGCTTCACTTTCCTTCCCCCTCCCTTTAAGCCACCTTTCTGCTGATTGGCGGCCCCTCGCAAGAAAAAGATTTGAACAACAGCTACATGAGATTTGCTCAGGGCCGGAGCGGTGGGATGTTTAAGGATATGCCATTATGTGTCATACATCACACAGAGATAACAATAGAAGAAACTAGCAGAAGACTTTGTTGTACAGAACATATGATGTTTATGTTTAATATGTTAGAGGGTGGCGAAATGGGTAAAGCAAGTTGGTGGGTCGATCCCTAGCTGCTCCACAATGCGCATGCCAAAGTGTCCTTAGACAAGATCCTGAACCCTGAGTTTCTCCTGATGTGTTCATCAGAGTACGAATGTTAGATAGAAAGCACTTAAAGAATATAGAAAAAAGTGCTTGTATGGCTACATGGGCGCATGGGTGAATGAGACATGTATAAAGCAGAAGAGTGCTATATGAGAGCCAATACATATGTCATTTACCAGCCCATACAAGCCCCCACTGTAATTGTATAGTCAGAAAATTTAAAAAAGTGTAACAGATCCTCTTTCAGCTATGAATAACAAAAAAGAGGAAACAAAAAATTAAAGGAGCAGGCGATGAACTGTAGCAAAAGCTTAACCCCCTGAGTCCTGATGTCTCCGTTATGTTATTAAAATAACAAATAAGGGAGTATCTTTTAGAATCAATCCCAGTGTTTACTCAAGCTGTTCTGGGTGCAAATGATCACGCAACACTTTATTTACCTACTGTGATGCATTTTGTTGATATTTTTCCCCTTTAACATGTCACCCAACCATTCACTGGAGTCTTCTTTATGCAACATATTCCTTGGGTTGTTAAAGTCGAAGCAAGCTAGAAAAACACTGCTCTGCCTCGTCACCTCTTTGTACACAAGCCTTTGTAAGCTATACACCACTTGGGTCATTTTCCAGTGAAACGAAGACCAAAATTTAATTTCATCACTGGATTGTGTGGATTTAAATCTGAGCATTGTCATCTGTTTGTTACCCCCCCCCCCCCCGTAGATAACGGAGGCAATATTTTCCTCTGCCTCCCAGAATAATCCTTAACCAGCAGAGATAGTCCAAAAGAAGAAAAATTCCTTTTGAGATAGGCTACTCAGGAAAATTGAAAAAGTTATTATTAATCCCGCTTCCCAGCATCAACAACAAGGCATACACAAACCTTCACGCATGCCAGCACACGCCCACACATACGCATTGACACACACACACCTTCCAGACAAGAGTGGAAGAATGAAATGAGATTTCCCCCCACTCCCAATGTGAAACATGCAAAGAAATTGTGCTCTCTCTGCAAACATGAGCCATGTTGCACAGTGATTTTTAATTTCATTGTCCGTTTCACAAAGCAGCGTAAATGTCTGAACCAAGCAGCAACCTCTGGGACTGTCAAAATGAATCCAGTGTGAAAGTGCCAAAAACTGCAGTTCCTATAATAGTCACTTGGGCTTTATGGATAGTTTCCTCCTTCATCACACCTGTACGGTGAGTGATTTTTTTTTTAACGTATCCATCATTCATTCTGTTAGATGTGAAGTGTCAAACTAATTTTACACCGTGGGCCACATACAGCCCACTTTGAACCTACATGGGCAAGACCAGTGAAACTTCCAATTTAACTACGCACTGAATTCTTCTTCTAGCTTCATATAAGTAGTGTCGTTTCAATAGTACGTCTCGGTTTTTCTACATGCTAAAGAAATTCTGCTGTGGTAACTGTAAGAAATCTGCCAACATAACTCTTTGGGCATAAATTGCAAGAAAAAACAATTTCTGGTAGCTTATTTCACAGACAACTATGTAATAATTAAATGAAGCTTTTGCTAATTCACAGAAAATGATCTTTTTTAAAAAAAAATAACAAAAATTATTAAAATCATGTGATTTCAAAGTGCTTTAATTCCACAGCTGTTCGCCGGTAATGATCAAAATATGTACTGTTGGAAAGAGCAGGTTAAAGTGTTTTCGGAGGGGGACACATTGAGCACTTGTGAACATTGTAAGTTTTTTATGTATTTGTATTCAGCCATGTATCTTAAACTTTACCCCAAGCTTCTATGCATGTTACTTTAAAAAATATATAGTCTTCTGAAATTGGACAATTCTTTTTGAAACACCCTGTATTACTCTTTGTCAGGAGGAAAAAAATCTATGAGTTTCTTTACATTTTCCAAAGATGTCCAGTGGGCCGGATTAGAGTCTTTAATGGGCTGATTCTTACCCCTGGGCCATATGTTTGACACCTCTGCTGGCTTAAATTTAGAGGCCTGTTTACTCATAAGGGCAGCTAAAGCTCATCTCTGTCAGCTAGGCCTCACCTCGGGTAATAGATGACACTAAAAAGGACCTCTTAGCCATGGTTGTGTCATTGGCACCTTTTGGAATATTAATAATTATACTCTCAAATTATATATGTGTCCTGTTGTGATGCGAAGCTTGTTCTAGAAGTTTCTGCCTCACTAAAGACAGAGAAGTGTCTGTGCGGCTTGCTAACAAACCTTGCTAGTTCTCTGCTCGTAAGTTCACACGCCAACCTCTGGGCTAAATATGACATCCAGCTAAAAAACAAACAAACCAAAAACTCATTCACGTCTTTTTAAATACATTTTTGCAACTTACATTCAGTGTCTGTGTTTCAGGCTTAAAACAACTGGAGTCTGTAAATCCACAAATGTCCCCGTCAGTTAAATTGTAGATTATTCAAAACCACAGAGCAGACTTGCGCACACACCAGCCTGCACAGTAAATTAGGAGTGCTTTAGAGCAACAACACTTTGAGTGGCAACAAACAAACAAAAAACGCTGCAGTATTAAAATCACGTCCTGGATACTCCGTTTGAATTTACGTGCCTTAATTGTATGGCCCTTTTCCCTTCATCGCAATTACAGCATTGTTAAACGCACTGCTTTCTAATGGCATCGTAGCGTTTAACTCTGATGGTGTTGTAATAAGCCTTTAGCGCTTGTAGTTCAATTGTTTCGGCTTTATTTTTTATTATATAAATACTCGCCGACAACCCAACAGTGTTGTACACGGAATCCATTCAAAGAGCTTTTTTCAAACTCCCTCACCCTCGTTTTTTGTAACATTAGGGATCACTGCACGCTGCTGTTGGAGTGGGCTGGGATGCTCCACAGATAGGGAAAGGGAGGAGGAGGAGAGCGAGGAGGGCGGAGGATGAGAGAGTGAGAGGGAGACAGGGAGAGCGAGAGAGAAAAAAAGAAAAAGAAAAGAAAGAAAAGGAAAAGCGCCCGGGTCCATCTCTCTCCTCTTCATGACGTAGCTCGGTGTGGTCCCGGGGGTCCGCCGCTCTCTGGTCCCGTCTCCACAGTCCGAGCAGCCTGCGGTGCGACGCGCGCGGTGCCGAGCGGCGAGGTGCGTTGCGGGTATCCGCTGTCCTTCTACTTCCACGCTCCCCCGGCTTGTCCCACATATCAGTGAACTGTTTCCACACTGCCTCAACAGAGAGAGAGGAGAGACCCCGCGGTGAGAGAGAGAGAGGGCGGAAAGGAGAAGGAGAGAGAGAGAAAGAGAGAGAGAGGAGGAGGAGGAAAATAAAAAAGGCAGAAAGGGGAGAGAAGAGGAGGAAGGAGGTCGCCTTAGTCCCTCTCTGAATCTCCAACGAGAAGATGCTGAGAATAGCCGGCGTGCTGGCTGCTCTGGTTTTGGGGTTGAGCGCCGCTCACACCAAAGGTACGGTAGGTGAAGGGCAGCGTGTTCTGCGTGGTGCCCGTCTGCCAGTGTGCTTTATTATTATTATAGTGGGTGGCTGTGGCCAGAACTGCTGTGCGTGGATGCAGAGAGGTGACCATCTGATACAGCGAACTAATTGATGTTTCTGCTGATTGCACTGTGTGCGCGTTTTGTTCCTCACTCCAAGACAGGGCTGTAATTTTCCGCTGGTGTTTCTGCGTGGACTTGTGGATACTTAGCACTTGATAATAACTACGACTGTGCAGCCCCCGATGGCACTCGGAAGTATTCGTTTTTATCTTCTGTGGCATCACTACAGTCGTTGAGTGTTACTCAATAAGGAGCGTACAGTGACCTTGTTATGGCCCATTTTAAAGGGTGGGCTAATCTCATGTGGCATCGCTAGAAAATTGATTACGACTATTGTTATGATAGCTCACCCTCTTCACATTTTTTTTCTTTATATTTGTGGCACGTTGAGTGTAGATGAAGCATCCTCGTGCACTATTAGAGGTTACAGGCTTGTTTTCTGCTGTTTGTGACTGATAGGCGGGGGAATAGGCAGGGGAAAAGCGAAGCAGGTCATTTGGGGAATAAGTTTTAATTAAACAAACAAAAAATTCATCCAAGACGCCATGTATATATATTTGCACCATGTAAGAAAATACATGACAGAATATAGTTAAAGCAGGGGGGTTCGTGCGTGTGTGACCTGTCATGAGATTATTGTTTGAGAGAATCTGCATGACTCACTTCTGAAGTCCAGGATCTTGGAAAAGGAGTAAGGCAATGTCTTTGCCTGAGGATACACATGCCATGCACATGTATGTAACATGGCAGCCCCCAGTTTAGTATTGCAAAGATATGTACCTATGTAAGCAGCTAAATATGGCAAATTCTGCCAAAGCAGTCGAAGCTTTCAAGATCCAATCAAACTTTTATGAGTCTCCTTTAAAAGTCATGCGCTTTTGTGTGTGTACCTGTGTCAGTCCACAAACTGTCTCTAAGTACTGGCACTTACTTTTGGCTCATTTCAAATTGCAAAACACGCGCCACGAAAAATCCCCCAAGCCACCTGATATACGATAATGACGTCCAGATGTCATAAATCTGTGCCATACTGTTGGCAGTTTTGCTTCGCTGCTGAGCTAATTTTAGGTCTCCCAGCATCCCCACTGCAGCGGGGCCGCTCGGTCCTCTTGTGAGACTGGCATGTGCCGTAGGTAAGCAGGTAAATGCGGCAACAGGTTCGTGCTAATCAACTCCCCGTAGACCTGGGCGGGCTTTTGCACAGCAAAATAACAAGGTGACACCTGTCAGTTTCATCTGGCAGCCACGCGGCACCAGAACTGTGATAAGCTGTTCATCCTCCTCGCCTTCTGACACGGGGAAGATCCTCCCTGCTGCCGGTCGGCTGGCTGCCTACAGCTGCAATCTTTTCTGCGTGTGTGCGTGTGTGTGTGTGGAAGGAAAACATATGCTAATAGACCTGCTGTGGGCTGCGACCTGGCCAAGAGGTCAAAGTTTTGTCTTTAATGCACTTTTCAGTTGCACGCAAGCAACAGTGGGGCTGTCTATCATGTGCTGTCCTTAAGAATCAGCTTTGCAAATACATGTTACCTATTAGGGTATTAACTGGATTAGTTCATAGATGTAATATGGCCAGAAAGAAAGGGGAAGGTTGCTTTGTAAGGAAGGATTTATTGTGTGCGTGTGTTTTTTGTTATCCAGAGCTTGGCTGTGAAGTAAACAAATTACTGCCAAGTCAATGGGGGTGGAAAAACCAAGCACACCATGGTTCTAATTGATTCCCCTGGGACACTGTATAGTGCAGTTAAATCCAGGAGAAAATAAGAGGCTATTGTATCCAGTATCTGCCTATCTGCTGCTATCTGTTGCTCTGTACATTGTCCAACCTTTACCACCCTTCCCTGTTTCCTGTCACAGCTTCTAGGAAGCAGACACAATAAGAATCACCATTCCCCATTTTCTTTTTTTCCTTAACTCCAAGTCTGGTTCTCACTTTCAGCTTTTGAGATAACAACCAAAAGAGTGCATCCGTGTCAGGCGCCGGAGAGGGATCTGCCTCTGCAGGGCCGGTATACGTACTTGTTTCCCAGATAACTTTGAAGCGCCGCCGCTCCTGTCATTTTGTGTTTAGCCACTGTTTCATTCCAGGAAGGCGACTTCCTTTAATCACCGTCACCCTTGAGTCATCCAGTCAGACTCGGCATGGAAGCGTGTGTTTCTTACTTAGTTGTCAGTAATCAGAGCTTGAAGTGTTAACAGCCCCCTTGCATATGTGTGTGTGTGGTTCACCTGTGCACGCACTCAGAGCGAGAGTGATGGATTGAAGCCAACATGTTGACAGCTGCCAAGTATGCAAAAACAGGCAAGGAGGTGATGTCGTTTACAAAGGAATTATTGCGTTCGCTAGATACACGCTGTGGCTCAAACGATTTCCCCAGGACCGACCGTGTCGCCGCTCAACAGGGAGAATCTCCTGGCAGTGAGGCAGAAAGAGCCATACAGTTTTTTGCCAGTGCTGCCCGGAGCCTTGCTTTTGTGTAATTCCAAGCAATATGAACTCTGAATTTAGATAGCTCATTACCAGCACACTGTATTTTAATTCAGCTACCCACTGTGTGACTCTTTGTTGGGGGAACCTTTTTGCTGCTTTATTATATCCAGATAAACACACTGTAGGTCCCCCCGTTAGTGAGCGTGTAAGCAGCTAAGAGTGCAATATTCAGCCACTGCAAGAGGCTCCATGCTAACCAGCTGGCTGCTCGGACATCTGCTAGAAAAGTTGCAGGATTAATCAACGCAGGTATTGTAATTTATGCCATTCCTTATAGAGCTTTTGCATGTGCAACTGTGTGTGAGCTAGTGCTTTTATGTGTGTGTGTGTGTGTGTGTGTTTGTGTGTGTGTGTGTGTGTGTGTGTGTGTATGTGTGTGTAGAGGGGATAAAGACAAGCCAAAAGGATAGGCATTTGAGGATCCCATTAGCAAATAAAAACGGGGGGTGTCAAAAAAATAGAGGCAGATTTATGTCCACCCCGGTGGAGGAGAGGAAGTGCATTATAGGAAGCACTCTATAAATCCTCCAACGAGGCTGTGACACAGTGTGCGGCACAAATCCTGTCCAGTTTGCCACGGCCACGGGGAGGCAAGCCTCAGTGACACGGAGGAACTTCACAGATTTCTTTTTTTCTCTTTTCCACGAACACTTTCTTTCTTTTCCTATTTTTTTTCTTTTCTCAGAGCTCTGTGCCATTTGAGAAGTAGGAGAGCTTAAGCGGCTGCAGTGATGGAAGAACGCCAGGCCGCTGATCCCGGCACAGTTCCACAAGCATCAGAGACAAAAGACAGAGTCGGAGTGGATAAGTTTAAGGAGAAGGTCGAGAGGCTTTCTGTGATCCCATGAGTGCCGCGGCTAGATTCGCAGGGAGTCTTGTGACTACGGAATAACACAGTTCCTTACAGCATATTGAACTTTGCTCATTAGCGAACAGATGCTGTTTTTATTGCTAATGAGAAATCAAGCCTTTGTTCTCTGCCTCAGTGCTAAGGATGGCATGAATATGGGGTAGTGTCGAGTGGCTATTTGTTGCTTCTTTTCAAACATTCATATAAAGCCACAAATGAAAGGAAACTTGGTCTCTGTTATCAGATCTTAGTGTATTCTGCTTGTCCGGGGTATTCCACAGTGGCCTTTACACTTATATTCTCCTACATCTTTACGCTATATACAGTATCTTTTTGTTCAGCCTTTTGTGCTTTTACTCCATTGTTTTTTGAGACGTGGAACGGAAGGTGGGAGGGGGTTTTTGGGAGTCACGGTCTATGTGAGGATGTAGTTCAGTAGCTGACTGAACTGGGTAAAACATACAGTGAGTAGGTGTCTCATCTCTCTCTCTTCTTTCCTTCTTTCTATCCTTTTGGTTGTCTTGAGTGGTCACAGCTGACCATACTTGGCAGTAAAAAGGCAGCCAGGGCCTATTGATTTGCCTTAGACAGACAGAGAGTGAGACACACACACACACACACACACACACACACACAGAGGAAGGCACACAGAGAGGATTTGATCAGAGACGAGGCCAGAGTAGATTTTGCAGAATTAAGTTAGATGCTGCGGTGTCTTTTTTGAGTTGCATTTGGAAGGAGCAAAGAAATCAACTTAAAAGGGAAAGAAAAAGAAAGGATGGATGGATTGAAGAAGCAGAAAGAGGAAAGCAGAAATGAATTATTACCGTATTTAGATTTTTTTTCCTATGGGTGGCCAGGACCTTCACAAAAGTTGTGCAAACACTTCTTTGGAGTGTTTCACCATTTCGTGTGATCTTCATCAACAGATGACCTGTTATGATGCATTACACACTACTTGGAATGCATTGGTTTACCTTTTCTCATAGAAAATAAAGTAATCTGTTCCAGTACTCATTACCGAGTGAAAATATGAGAAAAAATTAAAAGATGTAACTAAAAAGCGACATATTCCACTATATTCTTGTCCTTTCATCCAAAGAGCTGCATATCTCTACCTTTTAAAAGATCCAGCCCAATGTCTTTTCACCCTGTCTTCTTCATGACCTCACCTCAGGCTAGTGTTGCTCACGAGGGCATGAAGAAGACAAGTAAAAACATTTCTCCCATCTTCCACTTAAATAAACCATTGATGTGTTTGCTGCATTTAGTTACACTGATGTGTTGGATTACTTTGTTAAACAAAAATTTAAGGTAATTCTTTTTTTTTTTCTTTTTCAACACTGATTTTTGGAATGGTACAGTGATGGTGCGCTGATTAGCACAGCTGCCTCAGAGCAAGAGGTTTCTAGTTTTGACTCCACCTGCTGGCCGTAGCCTTTGTGAGTGGCACTTGCATGTTCTCTGCATGCTTATGTGGGTTTAATCTGGGTACTGTGGATTCCTCCCACAGTCCAAAGACATGGATTAGTTAGATATACTGACAATTCTAAATTGTCTGTAGCTATAAGTGAGCTAAAACATTTGTCTGTCTCTGTATATTTGCCCTGTGATAGGCTGGTGACCTGTCCTGGGTGCTCCCCACCTTTCACCCTGTGACAGCTGGAACGGACTCCTGTATGTGCCTTGCTAGGCACTTTAAATACTTTTTATATCTGTTAAAATAGGCACCCTTTAAAGTAACATTTAAGCAAGTCTACCTTTGTTATCTTTATTTTTAGAAATACCATTAATGGAAAACACTGTTGTAGTCCAACACGCCTACATTACAGGTATAACCTTTGGTATAAAAGTGCCAATTAATTACCATTAATATAAATTATGGACATGCTCTGTTACACTGATATCACTTAGCTGCTACTACTTTGAAAAAAATCCACTTGAGACACAACAAATGCTTTTAATGAATCCCAGGCACTGGTTTGTAAATGCGTGATTTAAATACATAATATTCCCATAACAGTACAACTCCTACAACTCCTGTCAGTCACTGTAAAGCAGGACCTGTATTCTCATAAAATAAAAGGAAAAGGAATGAAGAACACACATTGCATTAAGAAAACTTGTAACTTAAAAAAAGATAAAAGTTTCATAACACTTGCAAGTGAAGTACTGCTGTTCAGTTGTGTTTCGCTTTGATGGATTTTTTTTGTCACAGAGAAGAGTAGAAAACAGTAGAGTCACATGAAGAGGCCTAACATTTTGATGCGATCCTGTTCTCACTTCACATGCCTTTAAAGCTATAGAGCTTAAGTGCAATTCCGGAGCCTTGCTCTCTCCATTGCTGTTAATTTAACAATGTCAAGTATCAGTGAGTATTAAATGTGTGAGCTTTGTTTTCAACAATAACAGAAACTGCAGCAGGCTGCTGTCTTTTAACTGATTTATTAGTAGAATTTTGTGTCTTGATGTCTACCAGATGGTGACTTTCAACTCACATTGACTTTAAAGTACTTATGACACACAACTGCATCTCTGAATGTGTGCATGTATGTCTCTCCTTACTGCTACACTTAATCCCCACTTCTTCTGGATTATCAAGTTGAAGTTATTCTAAGTGTCTAGCCAGACCCTCACCAAGCTCCCCTGTTGTTTTTGCTGTTATGGACTACAGTGCATACAATAGTCACTTAGTCACACACACACACACACACACACACACACACACACACACACACACACACACACACACACACTTCAAGAGCTCTTCAATATATTCAAGGAGGTCCTTCTGCCACCTTCAGCCCTCCTTTCATCTATTTGGTCCTGTTTTCCAATCACTTACCTCTAGCCCAATCTCACCAGTGGACTCTCTTCCATTTTTCAGAGAAGAATGATGACACATCCTGAGACACACACACACACACACACACACACACACACACACACACACACACACACACACACACACACACACACACACACACACACACACACACACACACACACACACATGCACGCACTGATGAGTAGCAAAGGGTTACACAGACAGATAGTGCCCGACCTGTCCCTCTCCACCAGCTGGGTCTGGCTGACCTCGGAGGAAATGATCAGAGGGAGAAGGCAGAGAGAATTATAGGATGAGTGAGAGGAAAGGGTCAGAGAAAGTTGCAGATCTTTGTCTTTGTGACTCATAAATCTTCACACTTGACAAGTGGAGCACTCTGAGTGGAGAGCGGACTTTAAGAAACGACGCGGAAAAATAGCAAGAGCCTCTGAGGATCTTAGGGATAAGTCCCTACACTTATTTTTGGCTTTTACTCTGTGATACGCATCACCTATCTTAAATATATATCCAAAACATTAATTTCCTATCTGTATTTGCATGGTGCTGTAGGCTACCTTGAGGTGATGTATGTAAATTTTCCAACCAGCCACCATCAGTCCATCAGACGGTGACATGCTCATTTTTCTTTTAACTCTTTTCCCCATAAAGACGACATTTGACGACCTCGCCTGTGTCCTTAATGATGAGTTCTGACACCTCAGTATATACCAGTAAAGATGCAGTTTGACAACCATTAGAATAGTTTCTGGGGTTTTCGAAGGACAGCTGCATAGGCAGAAATCACCCTCACTAACATCTGTTGCAAACGCAGTCATTTTGTTCTATAAGCAGGCCTGAAATGTGACAGAAACCAATGACAAAAACAGCTTCAGGTGAAGATGGGCGGGTTGATCAAAATATTGTGACTAATGCTGGTATTAGTAGACAGAAACATCTACATTCCAGGTTTACCCTTAAATAAGCTGCCTTTGTAGGTTAAAAGTAACAGTATCGGAATTGGTATTGGTATACAACAGTGGCCCTGAATTTACTTGGTAGCAGCTTGATAGGTCCAAGGGTTACTTTATGAGCGACAAAATGACAGTAAAGAAGATTCTAAATGAAGCTGAATGAAATGAAGTCCTCTAAAAGAACAAACAGGTGGGGATAATACATGCTTTTCAATGATCAGTATACGCATCATGTAAAAATTGCTGGTCAAAAACTAAGCAGGTGCTTGGTCACCTGGTAAACTTCTTGGACATGCAAGTGGAGACTGCCAAACTGTTGCTTTGCTGCATATTATTATACATTGACCATACATACTAGTTTTCCATGACTATATGTTGCACAGGATTGTACAGTTGCATACGACTCACCACTTTTAAGCTCAGTATAACTACATACAGAGACAAGTTAATTACTTAACATGCTGAATTCTTAAGAGTGCGGACAAATACAATAACAGAAAAGCCTCTCGCAGCACATACTGGTCAAGAGGAAGGAAAGTTTGTATTGTTCATGCTCAGAGTGCTGTAAGAAAAATTTAGCCTGCTCTATTGAATGTAAAGTTAGGCTAAATATTTAATATTTTGAGAACTACTGTGAATATTTTTTGGCCTTGACCAGTTAGTTACCAGAGACTCTAAGATCTTATTGATTCTCCCCAAACAGAAGCTCTAATAAATCAAACATTTTTTACTTCGTCTTTTGTGCTGAAGAAAAATTATATAACGCAATCACTATAAACGCTTTGAGTGAAGCATAGTTCCCAAATTTTGAACTGTTACTTTAAGAATGAAGGGCTCCTTTATCAAACTGTTAAATAAGACAGAAAAAGGTCTGGTTGGTGCTGATCTGGTGCTTGCTTCAACACACAGATGTGTTGTAGGAGCGGCAGGAAGGTTATTTGAGTTTCACTGCTAAGAGGGCTCCATATTCAGGTCAGCCCTGCATGAGTGTTAGCTGATTCTTTCAGCAGGGCAAGCAGCAACACATGCTCCTCATTGTCAGTCTACACAGACACACACCACACACAATCCTCATTAGAAGCCATCAGTATTTGCTCTTGGTTTGCTGAGGTTGATGATCTTCCACTGGTATTGGGCTGGGGCTGCCGGTACACACATATTAATTAAGCAGTAATTGTTGTTTTCTCCGTTAGTCCACAATCCCTCAAAGCGCCCCGCACAAACATGAGCATGCAGCGCATAAGCGGGGTAACGTGCAAGGAAGTCCCTGTGTGATTTTTCCTTGATGATTGTGTTAAGTGATCATCAGTTGCTGCCTGTTCTTCTATCTGTGCTCAATTTCAATTAATCCATCCATTTCCCCCATGAAGGCAACAGTTGTCATCCCATATGCTAGCCACTTACAGGCCTGAGCAGAAGCTGGCCGGGTTTATACGTATACAACCAAAAAAATTCATGTGCACACACACACACACACACACACACACACACACACACACACACACACACACACACACACACACACATGCAAACACATAGACCCTCACAACTGCTTTCCTGTGGCAGTGCATAAATAAAACAGCTTTTTTTTATACAGCTTTATATTTGCGTGGATTCCTGAGGCTCGGGGCCCTTTTGGCAGTTAAACCTTACATCTGCAGGGGGTCTACAGATATGCCTGCCCTGATAAAACACATGTTATTTAGTGCTGCTTCTTATAAGTTAAAGTGCCAGTGCCCCTGGTGTTAATCCAGTCTGCCAGCAGATGCTCCAGAGTCTGTCACCCTTCTGCAGCGGTTATGATTGGTAGTGACTGGATATGAGGTCTGCCTAGCCTAAGCCTGTTTCCCTACATTATCCCTGTTCTGGCATTATCAAAGCATTGCCACCTTTTTTTTTTTTTCAGTATTTGCTGAAATAGGAGTCATTATGCATTTCTAACACACAAAGAGCTGGATGCCAAACATTTAGTCTTGCTATTATCAAGCCTATGTATATTTAATACGGGCTGATGCATCGCAGATCAGTATAAACGCTTCGAGAGCAGCCTCGGTGCTGTTGTTTGGATGGGAGAAAGTGTTGTTTTCATTTTCCTTTTAGAAATATCCCACCCTCCCAGAGAACTGCACGACAGCAGACGAGTTATAAACAAGCAGACGTGGAGCGAGTGCCTGGCGCTGTCCTTGGTGCTGAAATGAGCCAATGACACTCAGAGCGAAACTGCATTAACGGAGCCATCCATTGTGCTGAAAGCAGACTTGCAGGAAGATTTTTTTTTGTGTGTGTGTCTCCATTAGCTCATTTGCATACACCGGCATGCAGAAAGATTGGAGGGATAGAGGAATGTGAGAACACACCGGGGACCTGACAGTCTGTCACAGTGAGGATAAGGCTGAGCGGTGACTGATGAGTGACAGATGGACGGGTGAAAATGGCCAGGAAATGTGCAGCATTTAAATGTTAATGCTAAGCAGTGCTTTTTGTTTTTTGTTTTTTTAACACGTAGCTGTTACATAGGAAGATGCGGCATGACGATGATGCGTGTCTAGGCGATGAGTTATTATTCACGAGGGTCCGCGACTTTCTCCAGTATCGGGGACCACAGAGCCAAGAACTATAAAGCATCTAAAAATAGAGTTCCAACAGTCTGAAGTGCACTGATTTGTTGCCAGTGATTCTCACACACAGTCTGTCAGACATATTTTCAACCTGCTATAGAAATCTAGGCACAATGATCCATGAAATCCCACATCTTTGTGATGAGTTTGGGGGTGTGTGTGTGTATCTGCACGTGTTAAAATATATGAAAGGCCTCGGCTCGAAACTTCAAAGTTGTCCATGCACGCTAAAATCCCTCTTTCCAAGAAATCTGTAGCAACTGTGTTTACTCACATGATTGCACAGGAACACACACGCACACACACAACTTGCAGAGGTGGAGCGTTTGAACAGGTGGGGCAAGAATTATGTAGAAGGCCTGTCACGGATGCAGCGATTTTATCCCTCTGCTGTAACTGGGCCACTGATGCACACGTCCATGCACACATATACAGACACACACTTTGAGCGCCTTCTCTTCCCTCTGTTGAGGTGCATTCCCTCTGGCTGTTGCGCAACCTCAGTAATTGCATGGTCAAATGTGTGTGTGTGTGTGTGTGTGCGTGTGTGTCTCTGTGTGTATGTGTGTGTGTGTGTTTACCTGCGTCTAGGTCAAATCCTGAGGGACGTGAACTCTGTTGGGTTGTTTCATTTTTTAACGGGACGCTCGGGGCCTCATCACCAAGGTGCTCCTGTCTCACTCCCTAGGAAAAAAAAAAGAGGGATAGCGAGCGCAGCACTGAGGGTACCTGTCAGCTCTTATAGGAGCCCAACACGCACCAAAAAACCACACAATTTGATCGTTTTTCAGAGCTGCACATCCTCACATGTTTATTGTGATTTAGACCAGCTGTCAGGCCGGGGCGGCTGTTTTGGCTCATATCTGTGTCTTGTATCTCTTCATCCTGTGCTCCAGCCCCCACTTGCAGACAGCAGCCAGGCTGTAGCAGCTCCCCTCCTGGTTACTGGGAGGAGGATCTGGGTCATTGTGTACCACCTCCTCCCATCGCTTTGCTTTCTCTCACTCCGCCTTGTTCCTCTTCTGATCTATCTGCCTCCATCGTACCCTCACGTGTGCCTCTTCCTTGTCTGTCTTTGTCTGATCTCTGAGTCACTAATATCAGACATTCGACATCTCCTCTTTTTGTTTTATGTCTTTCTTTCTTTCTTTTTTGTTTTTTAATCTATAGTCTTCATCAGTTTTCATGCTCCCGCTGGGTTTTTTCCTGGTGTAGCATTAGCGTGGTGGTAATTACCGGCGGCGAGGCTTAGCCAGGTCTTATCACACTGTTCTCTCCTTCCCTCAGGATTCGTCTATCCCCTCTCTCTTTCACATTCAGTTCCTGCCTCGTTTACCGAGGACCCCACTGAGATCCCACTTTTGGAAGGGCATTGGGTTAAGGACAGTTAGAAGCTCAAATTTTAATCCGACTTTTGTTCTAGTTTTTGTTGACTTGATTAGACTGTGCTTTATCAAGGCTAAACATACCCAGGGGAGACTGAGAAAAAGAAGCAAAGCAATAATATTAGAGCCCCACTGATAAAGAGGCATATTTCAGCTGTGACAGTATTGGCGTATTTGGCATACTCGTAGTACAATATAAAAAACAAAATTATGCAGAAAAAACACATACTTGGGGCCATTGAGATATAAAGTCATCACAAAAAAGAAAAAAAAAGAATAATTTTGCAATCACAGCACATTTGCCAATTTTCTGACAAATTAAAGGAAAAAAGAAGAAAGTATCAAAGTAAATTCTGAATTGGCCATAGGAGTGAATGTGAGCATTAATTGGTTTCTGTATCTGTTTGCATTGTGATAGATTGGCAACCCATCTCGGGCATATCCCGCATCTTCTTTGTGGCACCTATTTAAGTCCCACCTGAATTGCATAAGTTCAAGATAAACAGTTGATCAAAATGTTCAGTGACCCCATTAATGTGGACATTGCAGTTCTGGAAGAGACTATTTTTAAGGTTTTACCTTAAATTATTATCTGAAAAAATAAATCCCCCCATAAAACAGTATTCATTAACCTATAATTCTAACATTCATGTCCTGGGTTTGAACTGGGTTCTTCCTCTTGAGGGTTTGCATGTTCTCACTCTGCCTGTGCTTGTTAGATTGGAGATTCCAAATTGGCTGTAGGTGTAGATGTGAGTGTGACTGGTTGTCTGTTACTCTGAGTTAACTAGGAACCTGTCCAGGATGTATCCAGCTGCTTGCAGGACTGGCTGCAACCTGGAATGAATTTTAAATATGTTTTTTTTTTTTTTTTAAATTACAATCGGGTTCCATAATAACACACAGGAACATGGCAGCATTCACAAACATACAGTATGTTGAATTCAGATCTTCAGATCTTATTTTCATACCTTTTTAAAACCATGAACATAAGTGGACTCCTTATTCCCCTTTGTCATGCATGCTCAAACGGCTACATGAAGGCTAGAGGGGTGTGTAATAAAGAAAGTGCTACATTTGTTCACGGGGCACTCAAAAATGCTTCACAGGACACACACACACTCTTTTCTAAGCCCTCATTTTTGCCCCCCAACTCTCCTTCGCTTTCACTGCCCTCTATTTGAATATCTTGTCACTTGGATACACTGCGTGTTAACATGGATGCTTGCATGTGTGCGAAGGTCACTTATTTTTCTAACCAGCACAACATTATTAAATCATGAGTCCACCCACCACTCTTGCTTGTTTACTGTTTAGCTCTCAGGTTTTGTTGGCTGTGTGTGTGTGTGTGTTTTGGTGTGCGTTACTGATGTGTGCTGGAAAGACAGGTGTTTTTTGGTGTGGTCATGCATGTGCATAAGTGTGTGTGTGTGGGACCGGAACCCCTTGAGTTCTCATTATGGTGAGAGTGGATGGCCGAACCCAGGCTTAACATCTGTCTCTGAGAGTGGAGGGGCCCCACATCGAGCTCTTAGCCAGCGAACGCCCTGAGAGAAGAGGCTGCTTTTACCTGAATACCAAAGCCACAACGCCGCGCCTCGCTCTGCTGTTCACTACTGATCTTTAATTCAACTGTTAAATGCCGGTCTCCATTACTGATAGCACTGTCACATCACGCTGCAGAGAGCATTATCCCTATCTAATATTGTTACTGTTCAGTTTATATTTTCCATCAGGTGACAGGTTGCTAGGACACTGTCATTAATATTAAAACAACCCTGCGATGGGAAACAAATGTAGCACTTCTGAGCTGTATGAATGTTTAAACAATCATTTATATCACATTTATAATACATTGGTAAGCAGATGTTGTTAACGTCAACAGCTGGTCTTCTACTCTGTCACATAAATAGACAACATGTAAAAAAGTATAGCACAGGTCTGACTGTACGTCGATAAATGCTGTGCATTTATAGGCAATTGAAAATGATATCATACTGTACTCGTATTTTTTTTAATATCTAATCTTTGTATACTGCTTGTTTTCTAAACAGATTTCCTTTTATTTAAAGCTGGTCTGTCCCACATTAGGCTTCTTTAATCTGTAACTTAACAGAAACGCAGGGTTGGATCTAAATGTCGGAAGTGATTAAACCCAATAACACGAAGGTGCTTAACAACCTGTCGTGATGTTTGTCCTCTTGAGTAAAGACAAAGAGAAAGTAAACACAGTGACACCTGCCAGAGGACGGGGATACATTTCAACATTGTAAGTTAAACAAGGACTACAAGCTGATGGAACTTGTGGTCTTAACACTGGAGGAACACAAATTACTTCTCACGGAAGCGTTAATATTTCAATCGACCACATTAAAACAATATGACAAGGCTGAGCTGGAAAATGTCTTATTGTGAGATTTAAACTAGATTTCTCTTTTTATTCTTTTGTACATAAAGTAAAATAAGATCCCAGTGTGTTCTTCTTCTTTTATTTATCAACAGAGTGAAAATCATTTATTTATTCAGCACGCTTATTATACGTTATTGGTAGCTGGGAAGGGGAGCAGAATATAATATTTTTCGCTCTGTTGTTCCTAACGATTAATAATAACTTATGAAGGTGGTGAAGCTGACATTCCAAGTTATGATATGAAATAATAAACTTATTATTAAAATGCATCCCAAATTGCACTTAGGTGGAAACCTAGACATTATATCTATAATTGACTGTTCAACATCTAATGGTTGAAGGTGGTTGGAAAGAGCTAAACTCTTGAGTTTGTTCTTTTAGATTAATTCTCAAAACTACAATATGAAATCAACAAGGCAAGACAAGCAAGTGAATAGTCAGTCCATAATTAAATTTAAATGTTTGATTTCAACATGACACGTTAGAAAAGTGCCCTTGTCTTTCTGATCCGTGGTGCTTCTTGCCGGACTTCGTAAACAAAGTTTGCCTTTCATAAATAAAACAGGTAATGATGAAACAAACCCAGGCAATGAGTAATAAAAGAGAGATTTTGGATTCAATTTTATTGAATTTTATTTATATAGCAACAACAGTTGCTTCAAGGCACTTTATATTGTAAGGTAAAGACCCTACAATAATAGAGTAAAACCCCCAACAATCAGATTACTTCCTATGATCAAGCACTTGGCAACAGTGGGAAGGAAAAACTCCCTTTTAGCAGGAAGAAACCTCTGGCAGAACTAGGCTCAGGGAGGGGCGGGCATCTGCCGTGACTACATGGAGGGGTTAGACAGGACAAAACACGCGGTGGAATGGACCCAGCAATTAATAATACTAATGATTATATCTGGAGGAGTTCAAGTATTTCGGGGTCTTGTTCACGAGTGATGGGAGAAGGGAGCAGGAGATCGACAGATGGATTGGTGCTGCGGCTGCAGTGATGCGCACATTGTACTGGGCCGTCGTGGTGAAGGGAGAGCTGAGTGTGAGCTGCTGAGTTTAAGCCAACCAGTAAACTGATTGGCTTTCAGTTTACTTAGAGCCGAAGCCAGCCACCCTTCTGAGGAAGGGTGGCTGGCCTCTCCCTTAGAGATAGGGTGAGGAGTTTTGCTCCACGTCGAAAGGAGCCAGTTGAGGTGGTTCGGGCATCTGAAAAGGATTCCTCCTGGGCACCTCCTGGGTAGCTGTTCCAGGCATGTCCCACATGGAGGACACCCCGGAGCAGACCCAGGACACGCTGGAGGGATTATACCTCTCAGGTGCCCTGGGAATGCCTTGGTGTTACCCTGGATAAGCTAGAGGAGGTGGGCAGGGAGAGGGAGGTCTTGGCTTCTCTACTTAGGCTGCTGGCTCCACGTGAAGAAGACGGATGGATGGATGGATGGATGGATGATATGCAAAGGGGTGCATAAACAAATTGTGACTGAAATGGGTGAATAAGAAACCCTCAGTGCATCATGGGAATCCCCCAGCATCCTATTGCAGCATAACTAAGGGGGGATTCAGGGTCACCTGATGCAGCCCTAGCTATATTCCTTATCAAAAAGGAATCATTAAGCCTAATCTTAAAAGTAAAGAGAGCGTCTGTCTCCCGAATCCAAACTGGGAGTTGGTTCCACAGAAGGTTCTGCCTCCCATTCTACTTTTAAAGATCCTAGGAACATCCTAGGAACCACAAGTAAGCCAGCAGTCTGAGGGGGAAGTGTTTGATTGGGGTGATACGGTACTATGAGGATTGATTATTCAATACCTTGTATGTAAATTCAATTCTAGATTTAACAGGAAATGAAGAGAAGTCACTATGGGAGAAATATGCTTTCTGTTTCAAGTCCCTGTCACTAATCCCACTGCAGCATTTTGTATGAACTGAAGGCTTTTCAGGGAGCTTTTAGGACAGCCTGATAATAATGAATTGCCGTTCTCCAGTCTCAAAGTAATAAATGCATGAACTAGTCTTTTTAGCATCACTCAGAGACAGGATGTTTGCTAGATGCAAGAATGTGAGAAAGCAGTCCTACATATTTGTTTAATATGCCTGCTGAAAGATGCTGGTTTAACATAGGAGATGAAAAAAATAAGCATCCTTAGTGTCTTCCTGTTCCTTAGTGGAAAGCAACCCACTAAGGGACAGGGAGAATATGCAAAACAGTCCCAGTTGACCTGGAGATTTAACCCCACAACAGCTTGACTGTGAGGCAACAGTGTCTGGCCTTCCCAGATTCCAATCCAATTAACTTGCCAGAGACTGATCCATGGAGTGGGACGCCACAACACTGCTTGAATTGAACCCGCAACAGCTGCCCTTGTGCCTACATGCCTCTCTGTACTGGGCCTCATGGGTTCCATGTCCATAGCGCAGTGGTGCAGAGCTGTTTTAGTAGAACGTAACTATATAATGCAACCATCTTGCATTATATGGTTGCATTATATGCTCTATGCTGTGGGTAGATCATAACCCCTTAACAAAGGATTGTAATTCTAGCCATTAGGTGGGATTTTTTAAAACAGTTACAGCCATTTTCCATATCAAACTTAGGATCCATTATCATGTAAAAACTGGCGGCTCTTGCAATTATCCCGTTACCTTGTGAATCAGTAACAAGATCTAATTACTGATATGAATGCATTAGTTCTGTCATCTACTTTGCAGGCGTTTAGACACCAGCTGGTGTTTACTGCATTTCCTGAAGAATATCAAACGCACCTGGTGGATATGTTCCCTACATTCGACATGTGTAACAGTCAGAAAAATAAGCTGAAAAACAATGTTAATAATCACCCTGAAATTTGCTCTTGAAAGCACAAAATGATCTACCCGAGCCATCACCACATCAGATTCTCCTGAGTCATAGAATACATTCTGGAGATATGAAACAATCCATCTCTGCCACATAACTGTGAAGAAATGTCAACTAATCTAATCTCCCTCCACATCTAAAAAAAACAACAACAAAAATCACACTTTTAAGTTACAGGAATACACAGCTGTCTTTCTCTCGCTCACACACACACACACTGATGCACACATACACTTAAATATCAGTGACTCCTCTCCTTTTAAGCTATGCTGTGGGTCCAGAAACAAATAGATTATATCTAGCTGTGTGGCATTTCCCAGGTGGTATTTTCAAGAACTCGAGTGTTGGCCACCTGATGCTCGAGAACATATGAAATGGCTGTTTGTGTATGTGTGTGTGAGAGAGCGAGAGAGAGACACGCGGTGCTGTTATTCCGTGCCCTTTCTGAGTGGTGTCGAGTCTCTTTCCATCTGTTTGAATAGTGACAGTTCTCCCCCGCTGCCCACACCCAAGAGAGCCGAACACCTGTAGAGGGGCACGCGCACGCACGTTTGCATATAGACACATCTTAGCTGTTGACTCTCTCCTCCACCTCTGAGATGGCCCCTTCTTCTTTTTTTTCCCACTTCTTTTTATTTACCCAACTCCAGTTTGTACCCTTCACTTTGCATGTGTATATGCTGATGTTTGTTGTGGTGCTCCACTGTGTAGCAAATGACTTGTCCCCGGCTGGGTGGGTAATTTTCCAGTGGCATTGGTGCTTTCATCCATGCAGTCTCTCGGTGTGCTGTGTTTATGAATTGACATCGTAATCACTCCTTTGCCACTTTCTCTCCATTTCCTGCACCTCGGGAGGGGAGGCAGGAGGGTCTCAGGTTTTTATGCAGATGCTGAAAAAAAGAAAAGAAAAAAAAAAGATGGAAATCTGTGACAGAGTGTTTCAGAGAGGCCAGTAACAGCATGGAATAGGTGAGCGACTGACTGACAGGATGAAATTGAAATAGGAAGAAAGTCCAGGAGAAAGAGACAGAGGGGGAGAGAGAAAGCGTGACTCGCAATGAAGTTGAGAAAATTGGATGGAGATTTTTGTCAAATCACATTTGATGATTCTATCTGTTGAATTTTTATATAGATAAATGTCTGCATTTTAATGTTTAGAATGAAAGGAAGAACCAGTTTCCTCTGTTGACATTTACCATCTGTAGCTGTCGGTGCTTGACAGCACAATGGCTGATTTGCGGGAAAACACCGAGGACCTTTTTATCAAAGCTTGAGCTGAACAAGTTTGGAATATGTGTGTCAGAACTGCCACGATGAACAAGAAAGTTAGTATTTGGTACTCACCTTTATGTAGTCAGCGATCATAAATAACGCTTGTTCTACATCCATCTGCTTGTGCAAGTACAGGCTGATTTAAATACAGGAGCAGTCGCACTGTGCTGTACATGGTTAGTCACTTTGAAGGTAACTTTTTCCTAGATGAATGCAGCAGCCGGAGTAGATTAAAAGGAAAAAACATGACAGACAACAGAATCAAGCAACTCTGATGCTGTGTCCCGAGTTATTATTAATCTCTGGCTCTCTTCCACAGTGCTTTTTTGTCCTATCTTTAGGACAGATAGGCCTCCCTGAGCTTGGCCCTGCGCAGGCTTCTTCCTGTTAAGGGGAGTTTTTCCTTGCCACTGTCGCCAAGTGCTTTCTCATAGGGTGTCATCTGATTGTTGGGGTTTTCTCTGTATTATTGTAGGTTTTTACCTTATAGTATAAAGCAAATGAAAAAAAAAACTAATTAAGCTTCTGTTACTTATGACTTTGAATATTTCACATATAAATATATCTGGAATCACGATGATAAATACCACCAAAAGATGGTATTTGGCAAGTAATTATAAGAATCAGCAAAAATTCGCCCTACGTGCGTTTTTCCTAGGCCAGGCCAGTAACACACTTGATATATTTACAGTTAAAGAAAACATATTTAACCTCCTAGGACCTGGCGTCCACATTTGTAGACATCACATTTTGGGTAGACCAAAATACTAAATTTTGCTCTACAAGGCCCTGATATCCACTTACAAGGATATTATACTGCCACTGTTCTATTGAAATTTAAAACAAATGTCCTTTTATGTGAATCTCATTTTTATCAGAAACAAAAATCAAGTAGAAAAAAAAGTCAGGTAATTTTTTGTTTTTACATTCATCAGGTCCCAATCAGCCCCAATAGCAAAGAGAAATTGAAAAGAGTTCGGGTCTTAGGAGGTTAATAACTAACAATTTGAGCCATTAGAAATGCAAAACGAGGGTGTAACTAATAACAAAAAACAGAAAAAACACATCCTGTATGTTGTGTATGTGTTTGTGTGTGTCGATGTCGATAGATACCTTTTTTGTTATTTTCAAATGTTGATCTATCTATAAATAATAATCCTAAATAGCTTAATTACTACTAAATAGGATTTTGAGCAGCATTTAAAACTATGACTTTCAATACTTTGCTACAAGTCAGCCACTTTAACCCTCACATTAATATCAGTTATAGGTTTTTTTAGTTGTACACACAGAAATGAGGATGGAAATGACTGAAAAGGTGATAGTTGCAGACTTTTATGTCCATCATGGTTCTTTGGATGAAGCGTGCAAATGTCCAAAAACAACGCATGTTTAACCATATTTTAAAAGGCACGCCAGCTAGGAAATAAAAATGATCGTATGCACAAATGAACGTGCAAACAATTCGCAGTGTTTACATTCGTAAAAACGGCTGTTCATGAGCAAGACCCGATCATACAGTTTCCATATACAAACACTGAGAAAGAAACAGTCCTTTTTATTTGAAATAAATATTTTAATCAATCACCATATAGATGATATAAATTTTGCTACTCTATGTAGTTTATAGGCTAAGGCTCATCAGGATTCGTCTAGGAGGAGTTCGGAAACAAACATACAGATGTAAATAGGCTACAATCATTACAGTATGATAATGATGTGGTTTTAGTATTAAAATGAGGCTGCAAGCTCAAACTCTATAAGGAGTCATACAATTCAAATACTTTGGATGATACAAGACACATGCGAAGATTTAGCGTATACGTCTTCATTAGGATTAACTAATTAAGTTCATTCAGTGCAGACCGACAGCATCTGAGTGTTGTTAAAGAGCAAGTTTTAAAACTAGAAAGGATGTATTCATCCTCCTCCTGCTGAAAAACTGAACACAGCATCAGTCATGTTGGGGTTTGTTCGTCTCATTCACATTTCTACCTGTACATAACACCCTCTATATAACACAGCTTATTTGTTCCTGAGGTCGCGTTGCATGTGCACACACTGTCAAACAAAATCTGAGATATTCTATTGAAATAAGCATTCGAAAAAAAGAAGGTTATTGAATCAACACTTTGAATCAGAGTGGGTAAATCTGTATGAGCTTATGCTGAAGGTGAAGAAGCAACACAAAAAATTAAAAATGTCTTGTTTTCTTAAAACCTTGATAGAATGTGAAGTAGGGCATGGTTGTTTTCCTCTGATTGCCACTACTTTGAAAGAATGGTTTCCATCCCCTGTGGGAAGGCAGCTGGATTACCTTTGTTTTCAAGTGCTCCGTGCCACTCCTAGCTGCTGCAACTGAGCCTTCAGTAACAACCCCGGCCGGCTTTGTTGGGTCTTCTTACATTCAAACTCCTTTTTTTGTCTGTCCTGTATTCTCTCAAGTCTCTGAAGCTGCATGATGAAATATAGAGGTACAGTTAGCAGCGTCGAGACACTGAGGCAATAGGAAGGGGATTAAAACCTTCACCCTGTGACACTGTTGAGAGCAGATGCCTTTTGATGTGAAAGCAATTGGCTCATCCAGTGCCATGTAGCAGAAAGGAATAAAAACCTAATCATACTTATAATGTCTGACAGCCAGATATGCAAACACACACAGTTTAACATGTGTGCATGGGAAAATTTCAGTTTCTCTCCTCTGATCTTTCTAACACTCTCTTTACGTCTGTCTCTCTGACTCAGCTGCCTTTTTTTCTGACTCGCTTCTTATAGGCACAGTGCTTCATTGTTTACAGCAGAATAGATCTCTTTATTTGAGGGATTAAAGCGATTACGATCCCCATTTTTTTACAGCACGGATCATGATTCAGTCTTTTTTCTTTTAACCTTTCCCCACTTTTGTCCCAATGTCACGGGCAAAGCGGCAGAGAATTCAAGGTCTTATTGAACAAATGCAGTTAATAAAATACCAACCAGGAGGAGAAAGACGGTAGTTAATAGCAAAGGGGATTTGAGCTGGTAGCAAGAGATTAGGGTGCAGTGTTTTACTGGGCCAATTCTCTTGGAGTCATTCGCTGTCCCCTCCGTTCCCATCTCCTGGGTTTATGGACAGGAAGGTGTTCATAAAGTTACATGGGTGAATGGATGCAGGATGGAAGGAGTGTCATCCTCATATGTGTGTACTTGCTAGCCCAAGGGCTCAGTAGATGCCGGTTTTCCAGCATCTACTGAGCCTGGCTAGATATTTCCTCTCTCTGTATGTATATATATGCCTGTATGAAGCTCCCCAGATTTGTATTCCTATTTTTTAACAAAACTGCTTTGAAAAAAATGGTTGCTTATTGCACATTTGGCATTTATGGTGACTTGATGAATGTAAGTTCAATACTCTACCACCTCCTTGGGGAAATATCAGCCGCTGTGTTCACAAGCTGCTCACTATCTCTGTTCTTTTGTGGTGAGCAGGTGGTGGGCAGTGAATTGAGCTTTGTGCTGGAAATTACTTACTGCTACTGAAAGCACCAAAGCAAAGTAAAACAAGCCAAACAAGCTGAAACTTGCCATAATGCATTGTAAACATGATGGGAGCTACAGGTTCAAGTCAGTCTGTCGCTGAAGGTGAACTCTTTCGTGATGTCGCACCGCTTTAAAATAGAAATTAGGATCGATAATTAGTCTAAAAGCATGGCTGTGCCCGCTTAGAGCTTCAGCAGATTTGGAGACACTGGCTATTTGGAGACATGGAACCATTTAACAAGATTAATAAAGATTCCAGAAAGTTGATTCTGTACATGTGGATGTAGCGTTTTCAGTGGAAGAGCTCTACGGTGAAGAGAGTCAACAGTTAGCTGGATGACTGAGCATTCGACAAGATTGTTACAGAGCATATAGATAGTGAAGGGAAATTTCTACTCTGTTTTATCCATTTGCAAAAAGCACAGTTGCGCTTTGCACAAATTGCACGAGCTTAAAGTTTGATTTAGCCTTCTTTGCACTAAGGTTGAACGTTATATTGATAAATGAATATGTGTCTTAGCTGCGTTTGCTGTCATTCTTTGATGTTGGTCTTAGAGTTGCATGCTATAATTTTTTTTTCTTTGCAGCAAAACTTTGCAACATTCAGCTCAACTCCATGCATGGTTTATCGCTCCTTTTGAGCCAGTGCACCACCATTACCGGCACTGGCTGCCAGGGGCAACGGGCCGGCTCGGTGGGATTGGAATACAGCCGTGTATTTGTGTGTGTGCTTGTGTGTATGTGTGTGTGTGTGGGAGGATGGCAGGCAATCTGTCGCTTGTTTACACTTTATATATCACTCTCTGGGTGCTGTAAATCTCTATCGGGCTCTGTCCATGACCATCTCCCTCCTGGTTGGATTACATCTGCTTTTCTCTGTCTTTCTCTCCCCTTGTCTCACCGAGTGTGCATCAAACTATAAATCACCGCGTGACGCACTGTAGTGTCTCGAGGTGATGCGGTTCTGCGAGCAGGCCCTGAATCACCTTCTCGCCCTGCAAATTTTGAGGTCCGCAAGGGTGAATATTGATCCTCCTAATGGAAGGCGTGATGCTCTTATAAGTGTTGTGATGTCACAGGGTGAGACAAAGAAATGCACAATCGCTCCCTTCCCGGCTGCCTGGAGACATCACCTATATTATTGATTTATCACTCAGGTGTCACTTCTGCCACCATTGATCTGTCCACTGTAAATCTGTCTGCTGACCGGGAAAAAAAAATGAAATTAAGGCACAGAGAGTGGAAGACTTTTGAGCCAGGTTCTAAATATCCCGTGCCTTCTTAACAAGCACACTTCACAGGTCACTGAGAGGCCAGGGCTCTTATCATGAAAAGCCTGCTTCGCTTACGGATCACCATCTTGCCAAATGACAGTGATGGCTCCAACAGGAAAATCAATGCCTTTCCACCCCCGTCATATGTGAGTCCTCTAAAAGCATTTTCGCTCCTGCTTTTCAGCTGCACTTAATGATCTTTCAGCCGCTGACTCCTGTCACCCTCTCCATCTTAACATGTGGGATGAGGCCTGAGTGGTTACACGTTCCCTTCGTCCTCCCTTGCCAGCAAAAATGACACGCTCGCTGGAACCTGATCTTTGGCCCTCCATGGGCAGACAATTGGTTGCTGTATTACCATGAAAATATTTAAAGACTAATGAATATTCAGCCCCCTCCAACCTGTTTGACAAACTATTGATTGAGGCACTTGGATAGGTCTTGAAAATATTATGCTCAATTTGTCAAGTCTTTTCAGTTGTGAAGAAGGGCAGGAGAAGTTTAAGAGTGTCTGGCGGTAGGCCCAGGCAACTGGCTATGGCTGTTTGTCAGAGTTGTCTGATTCAGCCGTTGATGGAGGTATTATTTGCAGTTGGAGTAAGGATGAGTTGCAGCAGATTGTGTGGAATATGAGGGATTTTCTCAGCTCCTGGATCACGGGTTGGGCTAAGAGATAAAATAATCCCTTGACAAGTGCAATATGAACGAAATCCTTGATGGAGAAAATCCCATGTTTACTTGGACATGCAGTTCCACCATCTCCATTTCTGCTAAGGGTATGTTTTTACATAGACTGGACATGGTGTCTTTTTTTAATACTTCTCCATTCACTCAATTTGCAGCTTTGAATATAAAAAGTCACACGCAAAGACAAATCCTGTACACATGTACTTGTATTGCTGTCCTTTTAAAGATTGTAATATTCATTCCTCTATTCTGAATATTATTTTTTAGTACAAGGTTGGCATCTAACTAAATATTTTAAATAAGAAAGTAGAAATAGCAATAAAAGTGACATTACAAGCATTTTGGGAGCAAGCAGAGCTACTTTGTGCTTATATAGAAAGTAGTAGTAGCAGTAGGAAAGCTCAGTTGGAGATTAAAGCAACATTTCTTTGCTGCCATACAACAATCATGTCACTCTTCCCGAACAAAGTGCACCTGTTCTCTGAAGATCGGTGGGTGACCTGAGATTCAACTGTGTCCATTGATGTTCAGTTGAATAAAGATCGGGGCTCATAACGGGCCATTTCAGTATTGTGCACTGTTTTCTTCTCATTAGACTAAAGGTTTACTTTGACAGCTGAATAAAAGTGGCTGTTTCTCAAAAGGTTGTTTCAGCTTATTTGGAAATTAAGGCCAGTTAATGTGGCTTTATAGGTTCAGTTGCTATAGCAGCCTCTCTCGTTATAGCAGCTGAGTAAACGTGTAGACATGTTTAGTGAAATCATAAGCTGTTTGTTGACCAGATGTTAACTGTGGGATCAATTTGTCTAGTCTGTGATCTGCTACCTTTCCACAGCTGTAATTTCTAACTATTGTAAAAGAAGACCTTTAGTTGCAGTATACATGTCTTTACTGTATCCTGATATGTAGGTGCTAACTAGCCTTTACTGTACAAACAAACTATGCGCTTATGAGGAGATGGAGCTGTAAACTTGCATGAACCGAGTCTTTATTTCCTTTTCTGGGGCAGTGAACACGGTACACAAGATTTGCACAGCTGTTACACTGAAACTTGGGCCTATTTACAGAATTTATGGCTGATTATAGTAACTTAATCACCCTGCCAGCATGCATTTCACAGTGGCTTGGGGTACTTGCTGGCAGCCTTACTTGTCACAGACTCACAGCAGAGACAGACAAAGTTATTCATTTTCCAGAACAAAGGCCACCTTTTTACAGGGAGGGTTCCTGTGGGTACCCGACCCAGTGCATGATTCTGCCATAGCGACACTGTGTTTATTCACAGTGGGATAATGGCAGATACTGCCAGTCAGTGTTCCTCAAAAATGTTCATAATGTGGCACTAAAAATGCCAGAAGTTTGTTTTAAAGTTGCTTACTTTCTCAACTGTGCACATCTTGCTTGGAAAGGGGTCAACACCTGACAGGAACTTTTGCTAGAACACGCTGAACCGCTCTGAATAAATTCCACCAGTTTGCAACCACAGCTCCAGTACAAGAAACAGGCCAAAACTATTCAGGTGGAATTTATGATCATGCCTCAAGTTTTATCTTAACGGAGGGATTGGTAATAAGGACCAGTATTAAATTAATACTGATACCAAACTAGTAATGAAGAATGGAGTGCCTGTACAGTCAAACTAGCTACCTGAACTTATACCCATTATTAGCCGTACTTTAATGAAGTTGAACAGCAATTTAAATGTTTAAAGGGAGTCACATTCTCTATGAATGTTCTCACAAACATTTTCCATCCAAACTAAAGTTCAACATCAAACTGCTCATTTCTGTTTTGTTTTATTTTTTGTTTTGTTGTTATTTTTATCTTCAGCAGGAATATGTATGATGCCGCTAAAGCCACTTTGGAGTCATTTTATTCATTAAAAGTTGTGAGTAAATCTAGTAGTTCCTTATTCTTTGTAACTAGGGTTGTGAAAACACTTTAGGGTGAATTTCAGAGGTCAATAAAGCTCCTGTTTCAACAGCCTGGCAGTATTAAATAGTCAGCACACATGTTAACGTTAGCCGTTTAACTTTTAGCAGTTACCCACTAGCCACATTAGCCTCTTGTTATCATTAACATAGTGGCTGGCGGACATTAGCTTAGGTAAAAGATGAATAATTTTTGCATTATGGCTAAACATCTGAATAAATGATAAAGATTTACTTTTCTGCTTTTACAATAATTTATTAAAATATTTTTCTTATTTTGTCGCTGACAGCTGTGAGGGCACCTCGGTCGATCGGTTCTTTCACAATGAGCAGTCTGTTTTTTACTGTCTTTGTTATTATGAAATGAAATTCTCTAAATAATTTATAAAATGAATACCTTATTCTCAAATGTATATTTTTTTTTAAAATTGAACTTAAAATTGGGAAAATTAGTTGAACATTAACAAGTTAACTTTACTTCTGTTGTTACAAAATGTTCTGCCTGGTATAGAAAAAAATGGTGTTGAATATTTTTCTGACTCATGGTATCAAGTTTAAAATTCCAGTATTGTGACAACACTGGTTGTAACATTGTATCTATCTGCAACTAGCTCATTTTGTCTTTTTTTTAATTTCTGTATTTTCATTGATAATAATAAAAACTTAGCTTGTCATTTGCCAACTCTCCCAAACAGCAGGTCCTAGGAGGTCACTGCTGTGTTGTTTATATGACTGCAGCTCCTGTGACCGTGGCAGCAGTGACGTGATGAGGATTGTGAGGGCGTCTGGGGAATGGCAGACGTGCGCTCTGTTTAAATGCTGCAGTGCCCCGGGGATGGACGCTCACGCTCAAAGTGTCCATGTCTGGCAGGACGAGCTGTGTTGTTATTGGATGACTAAAAATAAAAAAAATCCTTTGACCTTGGTTGGTCGCTGATGACGGAGTGAAGACAAGAGATGATGAGAGACATAGTGAATGTGTGTGTGTGTTTGACAGCAGAGAGATACAGGAACTGAGGGAGGATGAGAGAACTTTGTAGGAGTATTCAAAGTAGCAAGACGAAAACAGATGGAGAGGTCATTCAAGGGAAGTAGGGTAGAAATATGATAAGGGTATAGCAATATTGTACATCACAGATTTCGACGACCTCTTCAATTTGCAGCTCAAACTTATTTAGATAATTTGAAAATACATACTTTGATCTCTAAAAGAAAAAAGAGAGAGATGAAATTTAAACTGGATATGTCATATCTCACGCAGAGGGAAAGAAAGTCTGTAATGTGACTGTGCACGGTTTAAAAATGGGGTGCAAAAGATAGGCTTCACTTTTCTCTTTGATCCTTAATTATAAGCTTAACAGGAAAATCACACATTTTTTCATTATTATTACAGTAAATATAACAGCATGTGAAAGTATTTTTCTGCACCTAGCAACTTCTATAACAGCTCACTTTTTCTAAGTAAAAAATAGATAAATTTAATGCGGTGAAAGCAAATGAGAAGCCTGTCTAGTTCATCATGCACCGCAAGTAAAATCTATTAACATCTTGGTTTACACTGCACTGAAGCCTTTATGACCTTCAAATGATTATGTATAAAATAAAATCATATAAAAATGTAATACAGCAAATGCTGATTAATGTAATTTTCTACACTGAAACACAGCTTGAGAGATTACAGGGAGTAGTAAATAACTGTGTCTCGACTTAGCCTTGCTCTTTTGTGTTACATACATGGTGATTGTGGTTTTTTGGTAAGCATGTTTTTTAACGCAACAATACCACACACAGAAAATACAACACTATCAACAGAATGAATTTTGAATTTCCGTGGTTCGACTTGGAATATTTTCAATGCAGCTAACGGTGTAGGGTAAGGATTACAGGTGCAAATATAACGCTACTAGTAGTCTCTACATAAATGCTACAGTAAAGGGAAAACTCACAAAAACTGCAGTTTTTCAAATTATATTAGTCACCCAGTTAAATTTTATTGAACCTTACAGTTTGCATAATTAGGAGTGGGGCTGCTTTGACTGACAGACTCAGGTTACTATAGCTAGCACCTGTCTATAGCTAGTATATCTCCTGGGTTAAAAAATTAAGCCAATATAAAAAAGTCTTAAACCCATATTCTACCTGAAGGTTCCAGGTTCCTATAGCAGTAGTTGCAAAAAGTCGTACAGAGGTCTAAGCTGTAAACGCTTTCCTGCTTTGACTGTCACATCTGCTTCTTCTTGTGACCTGTTTTGAAACCAAGATAGTGATGAGAAAACTTAAGCAACTAATAGATGACACTACAGTAGCTTTGGTAACCTTTTATACTGTCTATGATTGTGTCACATAAATATACTAAAAACCTAGAAACTATGTTTCTTATGCTGCTTCTTTTTGGAGCATTTTAAATGTTTTTACAAGCAACATGGTTTACTATCCAAGAAATCTGTTTTATTTGTATGCTACAGAACACTAACTAGTTGGTATCTGCGTCTCTATGATGCACCCGTAGAGAGTATAGATGCACCTCAGTGACTAAGTTGGCTAACAATAACTGTTAACATAGCACTGCACTCTCTTATCTGAATATGGTTGGTTCTGGCTAAAAAACAAAAAACACACTGCTGTGGTGCTATCAAAAATGCCAAAGACAAAGTTTCAAAACCAAGACTTCAAAAACCTGTAGGCACCGTTATAGTGACTATGATGTCTTTTATATACAGTCGATAGAGACAGCACTTCTTATAATCACACTCTTAGTTGTCATTAAATATAAATAGCATAACCGTACTTTCCAACATGAACTTAATTGTGAGATGAAGTGATGAAATTTATCACTAATACATTTTAACCTACTCTACATTGAGCTGCTAGCTACTAGTCCTGCTAGTCTAATGTTGCCCCATGGAGAGATGAAAGAGATGCTCATTCAGGGAGCTGCAGAGCTGTTGATATCTTATTCACATACACATTCAAATGCTGATACTTCTGCTCTACAAATGCACGGTGGGGTTGTACGGCCTGTACTTGTCTTCCCAGAAAGGACAGGAAGCATAGAGGGAAGGGTACAAACGCTGTTTAAAGGCTGACTGACAGCACTGTAGGAAATACACAAAAGACAGCAAGAGAATCTAAGTAAAATATGGAGCATTGGGAGAGAACTCTATGGCAGAAAGGGGATAGTGGTGAAATCTGTACAATACAAGGAGGAACAGATCAGCATTGAATGTGCTCTTTTCAACTTCTTTCATGCTAGAAACTGCAGACTATTACATATAGCAGCCCTTTCTTGGCTCTCTTGCCTATTTGTGGTTAATACAGCCCTCAAAGTCAAATGGAACTGGGTTACTGTGAGTTGGAGGGACTGTAATGATGTCATCTGTCTCCTGTCATCAGTGACAGGAAAAAATATTTGCCGTGGTGCTGTTTACGAAGGCTGTACAGATGTTGGTTAAAGTTTTATGGCTCTTGATTAACATCAGAAAGATTCATTGGAGCCACTGCATCCTTTTCCTCTAGTGGTGTTTGTGGGTTTGCGTGCAGACGCAGTGCTGATAGATGCCTGATCGTGTTTGTGAACGCCTCAACAATGATATGTCATAGATTGAACCAACAAGGCTCATGTCATTTTTAATAATGTACACCAGACACCTCATGGGAACAATGCAGCAGTACGTGTTTGGGTTTTGGCGACACTTTAGCTGCCGTAACACAATTATCGTCCTGCCTGTCCCTCTCCACGCTCAGCCAATCATTTCCCCTCCAGGAGCACATTATTACAACATGTCAGCTGCGTGCTACTTTTTTTTTTTTTTTGCCTCGTTTTGACATCTTTGCAATGTGAAAAACAATCTTTCTTTAAAGATGAAACAACTGTCAGAGCAGGGAAACATCTACACTGAGCTAAGTCAAAGGGGGGATTTTACACTCCAAAGTGAGAACATTTAAAATGATTGGAGGCTAAATGGAGAATTTCCGTCTCTGGGCAGTCTTTTTATGTGATGAGCCTAATGCGGTATTAAAAGTTCAGGAAGCAGTTTAGAAGGAAATGACAGTTTCTCTGATGACGTTCCTACACATCAGAGAAACTGAAAGTGGACCATTATTCTGTTTATCACCTCTCTGAATAAATGCAGTCTGAAAAATGCTAAACTGCATTATTGTCCTTGAACTGGGGCAGATTTCGCTGCTAATGGAGTGGACTCATCAAATACTGTTAAACAAGGGTCCTGTCCTTGCCCTTACTCATCTCTTAGGAGGGACATACCAGCAGATATGCGCTGAAGCTAATGGGCTAGCCTCCACTGCGCTAACGACCGCTAGGCTAATTGGCTGGCTGTAAGTGTTAATGCGAGACAATACAATTCTCCTCCTTTTCCCTCAATTGAACCGGCAAAGACAGCCGCCGCCCTTTTGTAATGGAATTAATGGGGAAAAAAATAGAAAACGGCCTGGTTTGAGAATTAAGGAAATGTGATATGTGGTCTAGAGTAATTAGGGCCTACAGAGTGAAGAGTGTGAGCACTTAGCGCGGCACTATTCCCATGTTGAGCAGCCGTAATTACGATGGGATTTCTGCCTCTTCTTCCTCCCCGTGATGAAAAGGTTTTATTGTTCCGCTGCTTTATAAAAAAAAGATGGGAAAGGAGGGATCAGCATCGGTTGATGAAAGGAATCTCTCTGAAATGTGCTGCCACCGCAAAAACAAAAAAAGAAGAAGAAGAGCTTCATCTCATCTCAGTGCAGCACCATCACTCTCACACTTTTTGTTTTTGCCTTTCTTCCTTTCGCCTGCTGCCTTTAACTCCCGGAGACGTTGCAGTAGAGCTGCATCAGAAGCCATAGAGTAAATTCACAGGAAGCTTTATAAAGATTTTTTTTTCCCTTTTTTTTGTCAGTTCATTGTGATCTCCTGGGATGCGCTCCACAATGGGTGTCAGTGCTGCCTTAGAACGAGGCAGCTGCACGTCGCCGTGTTGTTTTGCTGAGCTTTTAAGAAATGGTTGTGTGAGTCTAAAGCTGCTCTGCATTTATGTGCACTGCTTTTGGCTGACAGCCTGACGGTTCCTGTATGGGATGTGGCATTTCACACAGTGGTCCCTGTTCCAGAAGGAACATCGTCATCTGGGCCTATTCTCCATGAGAACTAAAGTCAGGAAGAACTTTGCAGAAGCTTGGTAATGCAGTCTAGATTAGAGGCGGGCAGATCGAGTCGAATATCGACAGTATCGATATAGAAGCTGGCATCGGTATCAGAATCAATACTTTGTTTCGCTCCACTAAATTTCGCGCATTGCTCCCAGTTATCAGAAAGTAGACATATCTGTGCAAACACCGCTCCTCTCATGTAGGCATACTTTGCTCCTCCACTCTATGCTGTGTTGATGTCATTGATTAACTGATGATTGATCATGATTTTTTTAAACTTAATTCATGACTACATTCTACGTAAACTGTCTTTGTAAGCTGAAAGTATCTGTAATATTGGCCCTGTATTTAGTTGGTATCAGATCAATACCATAAATTGCAGTATCACACACAAACTAATCCACACTACGAGCTAGACCAAAGCTCCGCTGCTTGATGGAGTACAACAACCCTTCATGAGTGCAGGGGGAAAAAGACAGCAGCAGTCAGCCAGGTGGTACCAGCAGGCTACTCAGCAGCTGGACCAGAGCAGTGTTTATAGAGTATATTATAGGGGCAAGCATCATTACACAGAATCCATAATGGAGTCCATCACCTGAAATGACAACTCTTTAATATGGAACTATTACAGCTACTGGCTTCACTGACTTGCAGCATCCTTTCGTCCGTGCATGCATTTTAGATGTGTGCTGAATCATATTTTCACCGGGCCCACAGCAGCCGAACGCATCGCGTCATCGACCCAGCGCATCCGCACACGGAAAGTTATCAGAGTTAGGCGCCACTGCTAATGAAAGGCACAGGGCACAAGTCCCTGTGAACCTGCACAGTTGTAAAGAATCTTTAGCATTTCAAACAAAGAATGGAAGAAGGCTAGGGAGTTAGTTTGTGCCTTTGTGTGTGTGTGTGTGTGTGTGTGTGTGTGTGTGTGTGTGTGTGTGTGAAGTGTGACCAAGACAGAGGCTTTTTGTTATGGAAAATAGGGTATAAATAATCCAAATATGATGAGGAAGATGATTAACACAACAAAACTTAAAGGGTTCATGGGTCCATTTGTTCAGCCTAGATGGTTAATGAGAGGACAAAATCTCTGCTGAAGATTTGCAGAATCAGATGGATACATACATGTGTGCATTTTTTTTATTATTATTTTCATTTAATAACTTGTCTGTATTTTGACCTAAAGGTTTGAAAACAGCTTTGTCTGCTTGCATCCCCTAATGAAGCACAATGCTGCATTGCAGCAAGTCTTTGGTGAACACGAGGAAACGATGCTAATGTTGTTCTCACCCTCTTCACCATCAAATTCCCGAATTATTTCCTTTGCAGTCGTGCACTTTGTCACCAGAAAAACACAAAAAAGGGCATAAAAAGTTAGTTTTACTTACAAAAATAAGTCCGCTTTTCAAACACGGTGGCCTTGTATTCCCATGATTCACATTCTGTTTTTACAATTTTGCTCAATTATCAACATTTCACCTTTCTAAAAGCCTTATTGGTGTGAACCATGAGTAATTATAACCACTCCATATATAGAGTTATTTGCATTGTCACCTTCTGGTTTTATGAAAGAAAAAAAATGCTAAACAGCTAAGTGTTGATGACTTTGGTGGGTCTGGAATTAGAATTAATGGCTCTTTTAATTAAGTGACTAGTGCTCCACTTTGCGATTAGTTTTCCCCTTTCAGGTTTGTGTGGTTTTATTAAAGCTGTAGGCTGTGGTTGTTCTTTATTGAAATGGTCCGTGATATAATGTGACAATTTAAATTGGACATTTAAATCTGTGCTTGGAGTGACGTCCATCTCCACTCAGTCAGAACAAAGACACAGTACGCTACCCCCATGGAACAAGCTGTAAGACGCCTTATCTGTACTAATTAAGCACTTTAAAATTATACTTCTGAAACGCTCCGTGAAGCTGAGCCGGCGCCACCGGGAGCAGTCACAGCGCTCCTCTATAGTTGCTTAACTTCTCTTTACCATCCACCAGCCATTACCTGTGGCTGCAGGAGATCAATCTTAAGTGATCTGAGCCCTGACTGCCGCGATAAAACCTTTCTTGGTATAAGAGATATGACTTTGACCCTCCATTCATAGCGGGTGTCTGTTCTATTCAACACTCTGTCTTACTTCTCATCTTTTCATCGCGACTGAAAAGAGAGGAAGATGGGGCTGTATTTATCTCCTCTGGGGACAGATGAGGGCTTTTGTGCCTGGGTTGGAGACACCCAGTGGAACTGAGGGACACGCCTCCCCAATGGTTTATCAGATCAAATACGTCCTCTGCATTACGTACTGCTCTGGAAGCGACCAGCAGGCCGTTTTAATTCTCCCCTGCCTGACCGGTAATTGTTTGATTAGTAATGGCTGGGGGGAAGGCAGGAAAAGATGGATGGGGCTGTTAAGCTGGAGAAGTGGAGAAATGTGTCCTATGGGCCTTTAATGTAGGTGTTTCTGCAGTACAAAAAAATCATTGAAGGGTGTTTTTAATGTGAGTCAATTCGATGTAATTCTGGAAAAGCACTTCAAAAGACAGCATTGGCTTTATTGGAAAAGAAACCTCCTTGTTTTTTTAGTTCATGGCCCTTTTTTTTCTTACTTTGTTTAATACTCAACGAGCAGCCACAGACAGGGAGTGACATGGGCTCTAACTTAAATCACTTGAACACTGAGCCATTTGATACATATTGCTCCCAGAGGAGCAACTGTGCTGCGCCACAGAGGTAAACATATCTGTTTTTAAGGATGCACATACTGTATAGCCCACATGTCAGCACCATCAACCCTTTCCAGCTCTTTGTGGAAAGACAATTTGGCAGCACGGTAAAAATCATGGTTTTATTTCTCTTCAAAATATCAATTATCGGTAATTACTCATTCAGTAAATCTGTACATCCTGTTCTTATGTTTGGCTCCAAAGTGACTTTACAATTAAAAAAAAGTTTACTGATTAAAATGAAAAAATTTATGATGTATAAAAGCATCTAATGTCAAACTGACAAATTCATAATGTAAATATAACTTATTAACATTTACATTAAAAAACAGCATCTTCAGAATAAAATGTTCAAAACCATACATCAAGGCTATATCAGTCTGGGAGCCAAATAATTAGTATTGTCTTGCGTTTAGCTTGCAGAGGCCAATGTTTCCAGGGCTTTAGGTTTAGTCAGGATATCCATATTGCAGGTTCAACGCCTCGTGTTTGGTCTACTGGTCGCAATTTGGAGATAAATCTTTAAAAATGCTCATAAAAAGCTAATTTGTCATCAGCAGATAGGTGGTGTTTTTGGCAAATGCAGGCCATCTTTTGCTCTCTGCTACAAAGCCTGCTCAAATGTGATTCTTAACACTAAGCTTAGAGAGGTACCAATTGGAATTCAACCCCCAAACCAGTAAGTCAAATGAACATAAAGAGCTCTGCTACTGAAAAGAAATGCAGATAATTTACTGAGAAGGAGTTGCTGCACACTTCCTTTTACCTGACATATTTCATCAGACAGTAAAACTTTTCTTATTTTCTTTCTCCCTAATAATTTTCCTCACATCTGCTTTGACCCTTTGCTCATACCGAGGCTGCTGGATTGTGGCTGGCTCTGAGCTCTGGATAGCTTTAGCTTTAGCCACTTATCCTTTGTTAGCTTCTTTCAAAAATCCATTTGAAGCCGGGTGAAGATGATTAAGGTGTCTATTTAGGTTTGTTGTTACAAAGGTCTTCCTGATTGTTCCCCCCGTGTTTTGTTTTGGTGAACTTTGTGTCTTCAGCCACAGTGAAGAGCTTCCATGCTAACACCATATTAGCATATGTGTGTGAGTGTGTGCCCGCAACTATTTGCCTGCATCACTATTTGTGTATTTTGCATGTGTGAAATGGAATCAGATATATGGGAAGCCGACCAGATGGTCTCTGGTGAGGCTGAGAATGCTGGAGATCAGCTGATTCTGGCCCCGGGGCAGTCAATCGGTGCATTTCTAATTGCGGCTGAAGGGAACGGATCTCGTGAGTTAGTTTTTATGCCAAATTCCCAAACTCTGTGTTTCCCACTCAATCGGAGGCACTTTAGATTAACAGCTGCACAAGTTTTGGTATCGGCCTGTATAAAATAATGATCAGGGATAATTAAACAGGCTGTAACTTTACTCATCACTTCAATACAGCTCATCAAAACAACATGTGTGTTTGTTATGTGGCCATCCTCTGCTGCTCACCTGCTGACTAGTTTATCCGGACTCGGTAGCATCGTTTTCAGTGACGTTTCACCTGGGTGGCCGGCGAGGCACTGCTACTGCAACAGTGCTCCTCTCAGGTCCATTACACGCACTGAACTGTGGACACGCGTTCAAAAGCACACACCTCAGCACACACACACGACGTTGAGATGCTTTAAAAGTCCCCCGAGAATTGGCTGTGATTATTGTGGTTACTGTGATTGCTGTCATTGTCTCCCATCACGGCCATTATCAGCGGAGCATTTCCCCGTGTGCTCCTTTCAGCTCAGCACTCTGTTTACCCTAATGTGAGCTGGGGGGAAAATAGCAGAGTGGCGTCTTCCATAAACACCTTGTTATCTCTCAGTCCTTCTCTAATTTTCTCCCCATTCTATCACTCCCGCTCATTTTCCCCCCCGTCTTTCGATGGGCTGTGTGGGGCCGCGGCTCTCCGGCTTGAAATGGAAGAAAACGGCAGTGTTGTGTAATGCATGTTTGTTTTCAGGGCTCATTGCTGTTTGTTAGTCAGCATCCAGGGTTGTGCTGATGCTTGCTTTTGCTCGAGTTGTGCAGTTGTTCTATGTGTGTGAGATTTTTTTTCTACCACCACCACCTCGTTAATAAAAAATGGCTGCAACCTATTTACACTTAAAGAGGTGCCAAAAAAATGAGAGTGGGATGTAAAGAATTTCTGCCCACACATTTCTGCTCTTTGGCTCTGATTTCCTTTTATTATCCATCTTCTTTTGCTCTCCCTCTCATCTGTGTGAGGCAGCCTTAGTCAAAGCACTCAGTCAATTCTACACAAATGGGATTCTTACAATCCAAATAGAGAAGATTGAAATCCGGCAGCATGTATTTGAAGGGTGTTAAACGTGTCACCCAGTTAATGCTTCCTCAAACAGAAAAAAAAGAAAGTGAGAGAGATTCCAAGTCATATTAAAGCTTGATTTCCTGGAGTACAGTCTCTGGCTGCTCTCTCAGGTATAGGCAATTACCTCCACTACTCTTTATTGCTGGTTAAATGCATGCAACTGTGACCTGGATCAAAAAGTCAAAATCCCTCCCTCTTCCAGAATTGTGATTTTTATGAGCACTAAAGCCTGGGTGACTCCTGAGTGATGCTTACTGATGGCTCAGAGAAAGAACCAATCACAGGTGCCTTTGTTGTGCGAGCCTGAATCCAATCTTTGCGTACAACAGAAGATGTACCAACCCTGCTGCAAGCTACGTGAGTGGGTGGACTTGTTTCACATGGTCAAGGTGTGTGTGTGTGTATTCGACTCAGTGACATTTCATCAGGCAGTCACGTTATCCCCCTGTCAGTCCCCGAGACACGAGCATCAGAAAGAGCTGGAGAATGTGTGAATGTTTCTTTGCGCGAGGTGTGAATGTGAGGTGCCACATGTAATGCCCGGCTTCTTTGGCTTGTCGCGTCGTCTCTTTGTGTTTGTCTGCTGCTGTTCACCCGTGTGCACGTTCAAACACGCACAGACACACACGCAAACTTCACTTCTCTCCAACCTTTCTTGCCCAGGGCTTTTATCAGCAATTCATTTCCCAGTATCTCAGCCATCAATCATTCCAGCTTGTCCACAAATGCAGCCATCACTCCTAAAGACTATGAGAGGGAACGATGTATACAGAAGTAGACGCCGGCTCCGACAGGCAAAAGGAGAGCGGGGCGGGGGTGGGGGTGGCTTTTTAATTAAGATTGCAATCGACTGGGACTCTTAAGAGATGAAAATTTGCCTCATTTTTGGGTGTGTTTGATCCGGAGCTGACGGTATTTTGGCAGGCCCCGGGTCCCCGTTTGTCCTTTAAATTCAGCGTGACTTACAGCGAGGGCCTTCATTTTGAAGGTTCACTTTAAAGGCTAATCCATCTTCTTTTTACTGACTCCTGCTCAGGCTTCGTTCTGTGTTCAGTCATGGTGTCCATTGCCGCACATGCTAACTGCCCACTTCTGCTTCTTCTCTTATTCCCAATAAATCAAAAAAGTAAAGAGCTTCCTACAGTATCACACAGTTTCAGTGAGTGACCCAGCAGTTTTTCTGACAGGGCAGGTGAACCTCAAATGAAAAAAAGCTGCAGCAGTTTGTTTTTTTCTGAAGTTTAGTCAGCAATGTCCACTGAAAACAGGGTCACAGAGCACACACACTGAGCATCTAATTTGAGTATAAACTGCATTCTGGGAGCCTAGAGCACACTCTGGCCCTGAACTGCATTTCTTGTGTGCTGCTCAGAGCACCACCCTTGCAGAGCATTGAGAGTGCTCCTTTGACACGGGTGAAGGAGGAGGAGGAGAAGCAGCAATCCGGTGTTTAAAGTGAATAGGTTCCAGCTACCCTGGTGAGCTGCTTTTAAGCCAGTTGCTGAGAGCAAAAAGTAGTCTTTCTTTGAGATGTAACTCAAAACGGATATTGTTTGTCCATGGTGTGTGTTTACCTGTTGCGGTGAGGGGGGATGGGAGTGTGTGTGTCTTAATCTTCAGATTTCTTCCCAGACAAGCGAACCATCCTGTCATACTGTTAAAGTGTTTAAAAGGGGTCACGGGCACAGATGAGAGGCCAGCCAGCTGACAGTATGTGAAATGAATGTCATCAGTTTGTTCTTTTTCATCACAAACACAGATCTGAAACAGATGGTCTCCTGCGTTGGGTTACAAAGAGTGGAAATCCCTGAGAAAATGAAGTTTGATTTAGAGCACTGCTTGCAGTTAATAGATTATCTTTATCTTACATGTTTTGGTTTGGAAACAATTGCCGTGCTGTCGTTGATTTATATTGCACAATAATGAGAGCCACCATTATAGCTCGCAGAGGTCATAGTGTGAACAGCACATTAACAGTGTATAGTGGGATGTAGTATAAGTAAAATATGAGCCAGAACTGGACTGCCTAAAATATACTGTTTAGCCCAACGTATTCAGTCACACATCCAAATCAGTGAATTCAGGTGCTTCAGTCACTTTCATGGCCACAAGTGAATATAATCAAGCACACAGGCATGCAGACTGCGTCTACAAACATTTGTGAAATAATGGATCGCTGTCAGGATACCACCTGTACAACAAGTCCAGTGGTGAAATTTCTTTACTACTAAATTTTTTAGAGAGCTTAGAGCTTTTTATTGTCATTGTGCAGTTTCTTGCACAGCGAAATTGGGTAGCTGGACCACAATGGTGCTAAAATAAGAAGAAGAGAAACCAATATACAATAAGGCTGAAAAAATAAAAATAAATAAATAGAATAAAAAGCAGTGTATATGTATACATATGTGAGTGGAACTATATAAATGGTGTATGTGTAGGAAACATTGAAACAGACTGGGACCAAAATAATTGCACATGAGCCAAAAATATTGCACAGAACATGGAAAGACTGAGATATTGCACATAGATGATCAACAGCAGTGTCAGGGTGGATGTGTTGGGGAAGTCTTTACACACTCTTAGTTTGCATTAAGAGTTCTGACAGCCCACGGGAAGAAGCTGTTCTTTAGTCTGTTGGTTTTGCACCTGATGGATCTGAGCCTTTTTCTAGAGGGCAGGATGTTGAAGAGGTGGTGGTTAGGATGGAGGTGGTCCTTTATAATTGCCCTGGCTCTGGAGAGACATCTTGAGCTGGCAATTAAGTCCAGGGAGGGGAGTGGACAGCCGATCACCTTCTCTGCAGTTCTGATGACCCTCTGTAGTCTCTTCTTGTCAGCTGTTGTGCAACCAGTGTACCACACAGGGATGGCGTGCACCAGCACACTCTCGATAGTGGCACGGTAGAAGGACACTAGGAGTTCAGTCTGCAGCCTGTTCCATCTCAGAACCCTCAAGAAATAGAGGCATATTCCACAGTCAGCTGTTAGTGGTATTATAACAAAGTGGAAGCGATTGGGAACGACAGTAATACAGCTACTAAGATGCAGGCTGTGTAAACAGTGAATTACTAATGCAGTTACACACTGGAAAAGGAAGGCTTCAAGCAGCTGGTTAAAAAGCTCAAACCAAGTTAACAACATCCCAGGTGAAAAATGTTTTTCAGTTGTATTATGTGACAACATTGTGCAGCTCCTGAAGACTTACAAGTTACTTTAGTGTAAGTTTTTAAGCCACATTTCATACTTTAAATTTCTACTGGAAATACTTATGCTGTGTCACTACTGTTGCACAATAATGCTGATGCTGGCACCGTGTTTCAATCGATTCAGACTTCAACTTAGAAAGTCTACCATTAGTGACAGTGGCTTATTGGAAAAGAAGGATGGATACTGGCCTTCATTTACTTACACTTACGAATGCTGCTACAGTACCTGCAAGCTGCAAATAACAATAACATGTTGTTCAGTCTTTTTTTTGTATATTGTCAGAAATTTCAGCAAATTGTCTTGAAATATTGTGATGTAATTGATATCGCCCACCCTTACTGTGTCTGAAGTAGACCACCTCCTGCTGTGTGCTTGTGTTAGAATGAACTTCTGCACTGAAAGCAAAGTCAACACATTGTAACAAGCCACAATGTCACATACCAGGGTTTCCACCAGTGTAATACGCACATGACGGCATCCCAGATCTACTGTAATCTGAGTCCCTGGTGCGATTAAATCACTGGGAAGAACTGAAAGTTGTAGTCTGCAGATAACACATAATCAAGAATGATTACGTTAGCTAATGTATCTTATGAGCTAACTATTCCCAGTAGCCATTATAAACATTATAAAGCAGCTCAACTGCAGCTTAAAGATGTAAAAATTAAACAGAGAAAATGTTATGACTTCATAAAATTTAATTATTCAGTCATTGGTCGCAGCTACAGGACCAAACAACGTTTCTGGTGGAAACCCTGCACAGTCATGCTGAGTCAGGACCCGTGGGTGTCAAATTTTTACTCACTAGTTACTACTTTAATAGGGTTGTGCTCCAGAAGGCCATTTTTGAGGGAGCATTAAATGACTCCTAACCAGAAGTGGCTGCTGTTTCCGAACATTCAACTTTACCTTTCCTCCTCTTGTTTTATTAGGCTTAGACACCAAAACTGTTAGATTAGGTTTAGAAGAATATTTATTGGTTTGGGTAAAAATACACCTTTTCACCATGTTTTTGTGTTATACCTCTAAGAAAAGCATCAAGGACAGGACACAGTCAAACTGTCCTTGATTGCCTTGATACAGCTATTCTTCTTTACTGAAGGATAAATGTAGGAAGGGGAATGTGAAATTCAGTGTGGGATTAGAAAAACTGGATGACCACACCCATCGATCACCTTTTCCTCTTGATACCATTTTCTAATATAACTGTGTTTGTATTTTATACCCATAATCTAAATCTCCTGATCGAATATTTTCACATGAGGAAAATTTTGTTTTTGTGTGGGATGTCGTCCACCCACACAGAAAGCCAAAATGTAGTAGCCGTTCCATATAGCCACCGAGAGGTGAGGCGTGAGAGTGCTACACTGTGGACTTATCGGCAAATACTTCAAACATCGCTCCATTTCATGCCAGTGATTTCCTGCATAAACTCACATACAATACATAAACACAGAAACTCAAGCTGAAAAGCGCTTCTGAAAGCTGACAGCTTAATAGCACCACCTTACAATAAACCACAGCCTTTATGGTGGTTTTGGACTTCAATCATTTTGTCAAACCTGAATTAAGTATGCTTTTTTTCTACCTTCTGCTGTCACAAACAAGAATCGTTCTCTTGTCCTACCTAGCTAGATTTGGCTAATTTGCTATGGCAGCTTTAAATGACATTATCGTCATCTGCCTCACAGTTTCCAATTGTTTCAAAGAGTTTTTTCATCTCCTTTTTTCCCCATCCACACATGGTTTGACAATGCTTTGACAGCTTTGGAACCCACAGTGTATTTGTGCATCGTTATCAGTTTTATCCCAGTAGGTGTTAAGACAGAGAGAGGTGGTCCACTGAAGTAAGATTACATTGCAAGAATAAAATGGTGGAAAATCGGCTGCTGGCTGCGCGATGAGGTCACATTTCAAAGGAAGCCAGGACATTTGAATACACCTTTGTGCGAGTGCTGTCCTTCAGCTGGCGTTGGTGTCAGCCCGCGTAATGACAAAGGAAGGCTCACTTTCATCTGCCTCCATTTGTTCCTGCTCCCTCATTCTTTGCATTATTACCGCAACGGCCTGTTGTTCCCCTTCATCTCCCTCTATGCTTGATTTGTTTGGTCTTGGAGATCTGTGGATTTCATGTCTTTGTTCCCACTGTTGGGAGACATTATGTTTTGATGTCAGTAGATGCTGCATCTGTATGAATGTACTCTGCAAAATAAATAATGTTCAGTGGGAATTTCTCCTGGAGTTAAAGTTAAAAATGGAACACAACTTCAAACTTGAGCAACAAGGTCTACTTTTGCAGTAGTTAGAGCCATACTTCTCTGCCCGTCTTTAGTGCATCACTCTTGCTATTTATACACTTTCCAGAGATCACCTGTTGATTCATCTAGCCATTCTGTGATAGTGTGTTTTACCCCTCAGCAGTAAAAAGCTGATGGAGTATTGTTCAAGTTCATACATTCCCAGTGCAAGCACCAAGCCTGGTTCGGTGGGAAGGGTATATGGATCCGTTTGCTGTGGGAACCCCTTCAGAAATAAGGGAGCAGCTGAAAGTTTTTTTCATTTTCTATTAACTTAAAACTTGCACTGTCTCATCTGAAAATATTAAGGTCATGTCTTACAGTTATAGTGATAATTTGTTAGTTTTGTCAAACTCCAGGGAGTTCATCTTCTTCAATTAAAACCTAACACATCATAAATTATTATCAGTGTTAAGTTAAAATGTCACATCTTTTCACATTACAATCAAAATAAAAGAAAAAACTTAATTTATTCCTTCCAGACAGTGTGGAGAGAGCTTGGGGAAAACCCATGTTAGCTCACAGTGACAGCACCTAAGTAGCTCAAGTGAAAATAAACTCAATTTCACACTTTCCAAGACTATAAACAAATAAGAGGTACAGTTATCAAAAATTTGTTACCCTCACACAGGCTTGTTGGTTTGCAGTCAGAATTTTTAAAGTTGGTGAGTGCTGGGGAGATTCATGACTTATTTAAATCCTGGCTCACAGAAGCGTTCAGTGATATGTTAAAAACATTTTTGTCTAGTCATCGTCAGACCAACAACCAGCGTTTGCCGCAATATTCTCTGGTTTGTGGTGCTCTGCTCTCTATTGAAAGCTAACATACAATCTGCTCCACAAGTCTCCACTACACAAGACCTGTGTTAGACACACTGATAAGAAATCAGCAGCAGTGCCTCTGTACAACTTGTAGGCCACATTTACCAAGATCCAATAGCATAAGATTATCAAAATAAAATGTCAAAAAGACACAGGAGGAGGGTTATGCGACAGCCATGGTGTCATTCTGTTACTGTATCTAAATCACTAGAAACTAGATTCTGATATGCCAGCAAAACTCTTTGGTAAGATAGTTTAGCTGTGTGTGGTTAATGTACGCATGGTTTAAAAACATGCTAGCAAGGTCAAAGCATAAAGGTGGACTTTTTTTCTCATGGGTTTAAAAAAATGAGGCATGAACTGAACCGTAAATGTAAAAGATTCGTACACGCCAAACAAAAATGTGCACACGTCAACATGAATTACTCTTAATCACTGATGGCACACTCTGTTATCTGTTATTTTCACACATCTTTCTATTTTTCTTTTTTCAACCTAAACTCTACAGCTGCTGTGACTCAGTCTCCCTACAGGGATCATTCACATTCAATTTAATTATTGAGTGTAGTTGCACATCTTTCTTGTAAACAGCTACAGAATTATTTTTTTGCACACTTGTAATTTTCCATCTTATTTCACTTCTTGTTAGGGTGTTATGACCCGTTGTCCCACATATCATTTAAATTCAAACAAAAACACTACCCTCAATTCCACCCACCGCCATAAAGCCGAGCACTATCAATAAAGCAGAACACAACTGCTTTATTCAATCAGGGGTCGAGCCAATCAGAAAAATTGCAAACAGCACCAGTAAACCTCTTTATTACCTACTCCAGGTTTTTCGGCTACATCAAAGAAACCTCCCCAGATATGTGCTCTGTTTTTTTTCCCCTTTTTTTTCTGGAATCAATCTTGTGAGGGCCAGATAATTATGATAGTAGGCACAGGAGCCAACGCTTTTCCACCATGGCAATTAACAAGGCTTGTTAACATCAAAGGCAGAAAAAGACCAGAGGCTGACTTTCAAACAGAAAGTGTACTGAACTCACAGGAGGATCAGCTTTATGCTCCGAATGTGTGTATTTAAATGCATTTCATCTGAGCTCAGCAAATAGAGAGATTTTTGGGGGAGAATTTATGAGGAATGATTGGGGACTGAAAAATGAGATGTAAATCTGTCGACATTACAGATGTGCTCGCTTTAAAAAATATATAAATTTTCTGTGCAGTAATTGGTTTAATGTCTCTCCATACAGTTATTTAACAGAAAATAATAGCCCGTCTGTCAGTTTATACCTAATCAGTTTTTCAGTAATTATTCTGTCCATGCTGTGGTTAAATCTGCACATCACTTCATTAATATTGCACCAAACAAGCTTTATTTCTGAAACCCAGATCAATGAATTCAAAGAGAACAGACCGAGAACAACTAAAATTACATCTCTGAGCTTTCTCGGATCATATTTGTTATCAAGCTCTGGTTGTTTTCATGTTCCCCATGAGCAAATCTGCCTCCTCTCCAAGTAAATTTGACACAGGGACACAGAAAAGCCTCTTTTCCTGGAACCTCAATCACTCATGGATTCGTCAAAAAGTTTGCGCTCCCAGACACATTTTCATCTGGCTTCAACTTTCTCAGACGGAGGAAATGGGTAAATGTAATCCCTTTTCTGATGGGCGAACAAGCTAATCTGCTTACTTCCTCCATTGTGGATTGACTCGGTGATGGCAGAGAGGCAGGTGATAAAAGAAAAGTACAGAAAGAGAGGTTTATTTGACTTTCTCCACTTCACTCTTCCCCGCGCTCCTTCTCCTGGGAGACTGACTGTAGTGGCTGCTGGATTATCCTTGTGTCTCCTATTCACCATCTCTCCCCATGCAGTATCTCTATCCCCCCGTCTCTGTCTCCTTTTGCCACAGAGGGCACTGATCCCCTGTTTCTGGAAGTTTCTACGTTTGTTTCAACGTAGCTGCTTTTGTTTTGATGCCTTATCTTTCACAAGAGTGCAGCGAAGGGGAACACGACCTTGCCAATGGTTTTCTAGCCTGCCAGGCTGTGGGTGGGAGATAGAGATGTTGTGTACACAATCGTACAAGTCTGAGTCTGAAATATGAAGTAGCTTTGGTCATGTGACATAAAGGCTGTTTGGTATGACGATACTGTGCACCAGAGGTGACCGAGAAGATAAAGATGACATCATGAGTTTTTTGTTAGCCTCGTTATGCATCACTTTGTTCAGGGGAGAATGGGACGTTTAATCTGTGCCACTAATATTCCCGACTCCAACAAAATCTACATATAAATCTATCAGTTTTGTGATATATACTAATGCATGCTATTTCACACGTCACGCCCAACCTACCTCTGCACTGTGCACCTGAAAATACAATGTTAATTTGTTTGGTTTTTTTGCACATTTGTCACTCTTACATGTTTCAGATCATCAAATAAATTTTAATATTAGACAAAGATAACCTGGGTAAATACAAACTGTGGTTTTTAAATGAATTCATTTATTTCATTTAAGGGAAACCTGGCCCTGTGTGGCAAAGTAATTGCACCTTAACCTAATAACTGGTAATGCAACCCTTGACAGCAAGAACAGAAATGTATGCGATTAAAGACAATGACTCTTTCACATCGCTGTGGATACATTTTGGCCCACTCATCTTTGTGAAATTGTTTTAATTTAGCCACATTGGATAGTTGTCGAGCATGAACAGCTTGATTAAGGTCAACAGGAAAGTCCAGACTTTGACATGTTCAGTCTAAAACCTTCTTCTTCTTTTTTTTGATATATTCAGAGGTGAACTTGCTGATTAGGTGTTTCAGATCATTGCCCTGGATTGTCTTCAGCAAAGTGCTCTTGAGCTTCAGAGCACGAAGCGACGGCCGCACATTCTCCTTCAGGATTTTCTGCTAGAGAGCAGAATTCGTGGTTCCATCATTTACGGCAATCGTCCAGGTCCTGAAGTAGCAACCCAGGCCATCACACTACCGCCCCCATGATTGTTGCTTTGATTTTGTATGAAATGCTGTTAGTTTTTGTCAGCTATAACGGGACTCAAACTTTCTAAAAAAGTTCAGCTTTTGTGTCGTCAGTCCACAGAATATTTTCCCAAAAGTCTTGGGGATCATCAAGATTTTTTTGTAATGTGAGACAAACATTTGTGTTCTCTTTGGTCAGAAAATCATAAAAAACATAATATATATAGCTTTTTAAAACTCACTCACTCTGTATTTCAGTTTGAGACCAACGATAGGAAAGACATTTGGCCAACAACATTCATGACTAGAAAGATTTCTGTTCTTCCACTTCAGAGTTTGAAAACAGTTCACAAATTTTGTAACTACATTCCATATTTTTCTGCTGGTGTCTCTCACTAGCTACAACTTGAGGCTGGCTCCAAAGACAAGTCAGTCTCCATAGACTCATATGTTTAAATGTCCAATGTTATAACATTAAAAACAAAATACTTACAGCCGCGCCTTTGTGAATAGCTTCCCCCACCACAACAACTCTGAGTGTGCTGAAGATTTTGTAACTCATCTGTCTGCATGCTGTAGTTGGGGGCATGGCCACACCGATCAGCATCTGCTGGGCCTCACCTCAATGACTCTGAATCATTACACTGGAGCTCTCCACCGTGTGTGTGCTGTTGGTACCTTTTGGAGTATTTTAATGAAGCATCTGACTAATGCTATAATGTGCTGACTGGTATAGAAGATAGCAGTGCTTAAACTTTTGTGAGTGAAATTCTAGTGTTTTAATAATGTGTTATTTAGCACGCATTAGCCATTACAAGTTATGGAGGGAGCATGCTAACTAAGCTTTCCAGAGCACTTTAGCTTATCATTCCACATTTCAATAACTTGTGGCTCCACAAAAACAACACTGTATTGGAAAAAAGGGCCAATGATGAAACTTCAGAGTACAGTGTTCACAACTAATGGTGATGTTGTCTATGTCTACTGCCTGTTGTTTGCATACAGTGGCGGTCCTAGCCTGTTTGGCGCCCTGGGCGAACACTCCCTCTGGCGCCCCCCACATACACACACACACAAAACATATTAAGGATTGTACATTAACATAAAACTGTTGTACACACACACACACATAAGGAGAGAGAGAGTATGCATAGTATGCAAACGGCTATAATGTGTCATACAATGAGAACAGAACAAATCAACAATTGACAATGACTAATTAATATTATAATGTATTGTTTGGAGTTTAGTCTGTTACTGTTACTATTTTTACCATTTCTTCTTGGAGCAACTGTAACCCACATTATTTCCTTAGGGATTAATAAAGTTTTCTGATTCTGATTGTTTCAGGATGACCTGCCATTATCCAATGACACATCTGCTTACCTGTATCTTTTGCTCGTTTCTCCTTCTCTTCTTTTCTATTTTTTCTAAACTGATCACCTGATAGCTTTGAACTTTTCTTGTCCATCTTCCATTGGTTTTAATTTTGCACTCCAGTATGAACACCCATCCCCCCAACCCGAGGATCACCACAACATAACCTAATAGACCTGCACCTTAGTTCACAGATTCGCTTTGTCTAGGGTGTATTTCTGGGATTTCACACAACCCAGGATTCAAATCATGACAACATAATGGACTTGGATTTACAACATTTTGAAGGAAATGTGCTCTATTTGGAAGCAGCCGGCCCCTCCCCTTTCAACAGGTTGTGTGTGAGACTTTAAATCATCAAACTGTAAATTTTAAATTGTTATTGATCCCTTTACCCCGAGTCCTAAAGTGTGTATTTATTTTTTTTCTCTTCTGATATTTATTGTTTGTTTACTTGCACTGCTGTAATTGGAGCCTCGTCGTCTCGTCTCTCTATATACTGGACTGTATATAGCGGAGATGACAATAAAGTTTACTTTGACTTCAGCAGCAAGCAGGCGCACCGAGGGCTCTCGCACTCACTTTTCGTGTATAGAATTTTGAAAAAGCATCGGTGCAAATTATAAGTCTGTATCATGATGTCTGGTGTTTTCGTGTTTGTTGGTTTGTTTTTATTTTGTTTTATTTTGCGAGTTGGTTATTAGATGCTGCTCCAGCCAGCCAGAGAATCCCCCGCCGCCCCGCCCTCTCCTCCCTGTGCCGCAAGCAGCAGGCGCACCTCGCAAACGGAGGGCGCCCTTACTCCCAGCAAATGGGCGATAGAAAACCGATCGGTGCCTACGACATTCCCAATATGCCCTGGCTGATGTCGGGGCAGCATGAGTACGAGCATTTTTTTTTTTTTTTTTTGCCGATGCCCGTGATGCCGCCCCCCACCACGATGCCGCCCCGGGCAACCGCCCGTGTCGCCCGTATCTAAAACCGCTACTGTTTGCATAGGTCAACATGTTGCATTGGTCAATCCCTAAAGTTAGGTCACATGAGCATATGTCCTTCATAAGTTCTCTTTTAAATCCATGATGTGTTTAATAGTTTGTTAGCCCCCCCACCCCCCGTGACCCTGAATCGGTAAGCGGAGGAAAAGCGGAAAGAGAATGGATGGATGTAGTCATTTTAGGTAATTATGAACTCAGTATTGTCTGAAATAACAGTTATTAATATGTGGCTGTTAGTGATAGTGTCATTGCCATCTAACGTGCCAGTGCAGCTTGTGCAAAGAAAAGATTACCAGTTTAGGACTTCTTACTTTTCAAGGTTAGGGGAAACAAATTGTTTGTTGCATATTTATATATCGATCAGATATGGAGCAACATTAGCATTCATTTGGAGTCATGTTTCTAACCACCTGATGAATGAAAGTCCAATATTCGCTCGCCTTTTATCTCTGTTTTTCATCTCCACGGCTCCTTAGAGAAATATCGGTCTCATTAACTGATAAGTGATCCACTTTGTTCACATGCTATTTTATAACTTTGTCTGTTTACTGCTAGGCAGGTAGTGAGCAATAAGGTTGGGAGTTGTTTTTCTATTTTTTTAAAGAAATGAAAAAATCCATCTAAAGACACTCTGATGACAACTTTAAGGGGAGACCAAATATCAAATTAGCGAGCCACAAACTATAACAAAGAGCAGAAAGATGCAATAAAGCTTTAAAGAGCCACAGGAAAGCGCACATGCGGGAGATAATTTTTTAATTTGTCTCTGTAAGTGACTTCCAAGCACTTGGAAGTTGTTTAGCGACTCCAGTTAAAAATAAAATTGATTGTCACTTGTCACACGTTAAGAGTTTCAATATTTCACTTGATATGATGACAGAACATTTAACAGAGATTTTTAATTGCTGCTTGCTAAGCAAAGCGTGTCATTTAATACAGTAATAATGCATTAAAACTGAAGTTTCAGAGTCAGTAGCACAGCCGGTGACATGGCCGTGATAAGACACACACCGCGGCCATTTACAATGTCTATAATTTCCCTCTGCACTGCACAAGCTCTCATTTATTCAGAGGCCCATTCAGCAGTATCAGGTTTGAAGATGGAGTGAAGCTCAATAAACTGCATATAATTTCGTTCCTGCCTCAAGGACACGAAACATGAGGTCAGAGAGAGACGGGGAGGAGGGGGGAGGGCTCGTCCAGCGCAGCAGACGGATGAACTGCGAAAAACATAATAACAATATGTGGAAAGATAAAGGCAAAAGTCCGACTTAAGGGTCTGTGACACTTTATTGTGCGAATCGTTCATATTCTTTTTCAGTTTTCATAAAAATCTAATGAAAGCAGGGCTGTAATTTTGAGGAATGGTGAGGACCATGACAGTCAAGATAAATGAGCTGTGGTCTTATCAGATTGAACAAACCATCAATCTAGTGCAGGGTTTAAAATGATAACACTGGACTATTTTTGGATGTATTTTATGAAGGCTGAACGTCAGATGACTGCAGTTCTGAGCGCCTGTGTGTGTAGATCTGTTTAGAGGAAAGCGTTGCCATTTGTGAAAGAGTACATTTCAAATATCGGAGCCTATCCGCCTGTTGCAGGTTTCAGCCCACAATTATCCCGTTGAGGACATGCATCAAACAATCCATAACATTTCCCATCATGTTGCTTGCACTTATGAATACGTAATGCTGGTACAGGTGATTGTAAAGTGCCCCAGCCCTGCTTTAGTAAACACCATTCCCTGCAGCGCAAATGAGAGGCAATGTCACCTGCCTCCAGGAAAGTGAAATAGACTCTACTTCAGCTAAAGATAAAACCAGCATTACTCTATGGGTGGCTTATTTATAATTTCTATTACATAGTATTATGAGGCAGTACACTGAGTATTTCTCATATGAAAGCTAATCAAACCGCCATCACGTCGTTTGCTGTGAACTTATCATTTAGATAATGTCTGTACAAAGGCTGATGGAGAGAAAATGAGATGAAAAAGTAAGGAAACAGATTAACAAGATTAAAGGAGGATGCCAATTATGGCTGTGTGTAAATAAGTGGATGTCTTTGCGAGGGACAGACGAGCTGAAATTTGCCTTCACTAAAGGAGTTTTTCTAAAAAGGATGCCAGACGTATTTAGAGGCAAACAACAAGAAGAGGCTTGGGAACATAAAGGAGTAGAAACTACATGACAAACACTGAGGGAATAGACACGGTTTGAATAACGTGTCCACATCCTGTAGTATAATCAGCATTTAGGAAATGATACTGGTATATGCGGAATCTAAATTACAGTTTGTATCCTAATATCATGTCACATTTGACCTGTGACCTCAGTTTTAATATCTGCCTTTCTTTCAAGTTGATGCCTAAATGTGTTATATCTTTAAAGAAAGTATTGTTAGAGAAAGAGAATGAGCTGCCTAGTTAGTGAGAAATACAGTGTCATACCATACACTCTGATAAAAGTTGACTTGTCAGCGACAGATCCGCCTTACTAATCTCATTACATGGTGCCCAGGGGACACCTGGCAAGGCTCACATCAATGAGCCCTGCTAGTACCTTTGACAAACCAGCACTAAGTGACGCCCAGAGCGATGAAAAGGGACTGCACTACACTCTACGGAGAGGAGGGTAGTAACAAACAGGTGATTCACTCAAGGGTGGGAAAGAGAACAAAGGAGGGAAGCAGAAATATCGGACGCCCCATGAGGAACAAAACTTCAAAATAAAATAAAGACAAAGGGAACGCAGGAGGCACAGAATAAAGAGAATAACACAAAGCGAGAAGAAAAAGTAAGGATTTATAACCAAAATCACAGATCATTACAGACACCATGACAAAGGGATCGCTGTTTCTGGCAGTGTAGAAAGAGTGAAATGTTTTGGTAGGAGGCCACAGTGACATGTGAGAAGATTACTTCAAAAGAAATTCCACTAGAGCTAAAGCTATTTCCACTTGGTTTGCTATCAATAATAACATAACTGTAGAAAAAATATGCAATAAAAAACACACACACAAACACACGCACGCGCACACACACACACACACACACTAATGAATCTTAGATTAAGGCCTCTTCACCCCCAATAATCAAAGCAAAACAAACAACAAAAAAACCCTAATAAACCACATGGGACACACTTGACAAAGATGATATCAAACCATCACCCAAAAATTAATAACATATATTGAAAAACAAACAAAAGGTGTTTTTTCAGCTTTTTAGGGGATGCAGATGTAATGGATTGTCAGTCAAACTAGCTGCTTGTTGTGAGTTATTTGTTGGAGAGTTGGTTTTGATTTGTTTCCAGCAGATTTATATTATGTTTGTGTTTGTGGGTGTATATATGTGTGTGCTTCCTTTGCTACCAGCAGTCCAGGATGGTAGAGATAGAGTCTGTCCAAAAGGCTGAATGATAAGTGAACTTTCAAAATAAAAGCAAGGGTAATGTCCACTGGTTAAATAATGGTGGATGATGTCATTCTCTCACATTTAGTTATCATTCTTAAATTAAACAAAATATATATTCAAATGTGTCACTGATGTAGGCGAAGACTGTTATATTGCTATTTCATCATCATATACATATATAGAGAGGAGTGTAGTAAAGTTAGTAGTACAGTTTGGAATTGGTGGATATCAATGTTGGCATATTTTGTGACTTTTTTTTTTTAATGGTGAAAATTAAACTGAAATGATAGCAGTGAGGTGCCGCAGATGGCCGCCCCTCCCGGAGCCTGAAACTGCTGGAGGTTTCTTCCTGTTAAAAGGGAGTTTTTTCTTCCCACTTTCGCCAACTGCTTGTTCATATGGGGTCATCTGATTGTTTGGGTTTTCTCTGTATTATTGTAGGCTTTTCACCTTACAATATAAAGTAGCTTTAGGTGACTGGTTGTAAGTTGGCGCTATATAAATAAAATCAAATTAAATTGAACTGAAAAAATGGAGTTGCAGTAAAAGCTTTTTTACACATCTTTTTTCTGCTACTTTTACTCTGTGCTGAGACTCAAAGGAACAGCACAACAGTACAAGAGTCATGTTGAAGCTAAAAAGCTGTGTAGGTTTCCCAGGCAGCGGTGGCATTGGTCACAATAAAATATTACTATCATCCAATTTAGTATTGTTTATTTTATTTGTTTTAGTGACACACGTTTTAATTTAATGATTCAGCTATTCAGTCTGATGTGCATCAGCAGTTGCTGAACACTGATGCTGTATGATGGTTTTGAAAAGCTGGAGCAGGGCTCTAACACAGACTTTGTATTCAGCAGCCAAGTTACCCTTTAGCTACACCGACTTTGGACTGTTCGTGAAATAGAAGCTGCAGCATCACACTTTCACTAAAATGAGTGAAAATGGCTACACCGAATTTGAGAACAACAGGTTAGTAGTGCACAGGTGCTGTGGATATCTGCACATATGCATAAAAATAAACCAAGATTTTTTTATCCGCAGTGTAGGTCTGTACACACGACCTAGATAAGTTAATACTGGTAGTTTGAATATACTACCAGTGTATATGAAAAAATGCTCTAGAATCAGATTTTTTTTGACTAGTACCACCTGGCAGTTGTGTAACTTTCCACAGTCCACTGTAGTCTGTAGATGTTTACACACCAGTCTTACACATACTTAGTGAAAAGTTTCACCATGCTGTGCTTTGTCCAAAAGCTGACATTCCCAAAATGAAAGCATAGATTTCTTGTTTTCCCTGTGATTTACGCAGCCCTACACAGAATGCACATTGCAGGTAACCTCTGAAAAGTTGCATTGTGCTACACATTGACTCTGAGATCAGGCCACGGGCTTCAACAGGTAACTTTTAGACTTAAGTTCAAGCTTAAAGTAGCGATATAAATGAAAGCACCTTCCCTATAAAGTAAAAAAGAGGCAATCAAAAAGGTGATTTAATGATAGGCCAGATTCTTTTCGTGCGAGGGGGTGCTCATGAACCCAGAGTTCGTCACCCTTGGTTACAGCCATGAGGATAACAAAAAGCCTTTCCATCATTCAGTAAGTGTCAGGATGAACAGTGACACAGTGACACGTGAAGGTGCATTTGCTTCTGGTTGAATATCAATCTAAATATGGAGTGACTCAGGGTGAGACTGCACCTAGAAGCCTGTAAACAAGTGAGCCAAAAATACCAGCCGCCTTAAACGACCATGAGGGAGGGAAAGTGAGAGGAAAGGACATGGGCTTTTTTAACACTGCTCTCTGTCATGTTTTCTCTTCATCTCCAAACATTATGCAGTTGTCTGGTGCTCTGCCAGCTCAAACAGATATTCACTTCAAAATATGAGAATGTCTTTTGGGACGCCGGTGCAGCAGCCAAAGCACGTGTGAATGCATCCAGAGCTATAAGCGGCTTTTTTTTTGGTTTGTTTTTTTCTCTGCGTGTGTGTGAGCACATGTGCTTATGAAGGAATATATGAATAAAATCCACATGGGAAGGGTGTCTGGATTCACTTACTATTACTATTACTACTCAAGGTCAGAGAGACACACACACACACAGATATATGGAGATAAATAGGGAAATGGCTTCTGGGACACATTTGAGTCTCCCGTCTCATAATAAACATCTTGAAAACTTTAAGGGCCTTCCTTGTTAATGCTGCCCATTACTTTCCCTCCGCTGGCGTGAATGGGATTTCTGTCAGCATCGCACTTTGCCGTGCGGAGCATTTTGGGCTAAGTAGTCCAAATAACATGGCTCTAAAAGCCTTGACAACGGCTTTTACAGCTTGCCTTTTACCTTTAGAAGCCTCTCCTTTCCGGCCCACTTTAGTCTCTATTTCCTCCCCACTTTCTGCCTTTTAACCGTGTTAGAGGGTCTGTCTCCCATCGTGCTTTGCGGCGTTATCAAAGTCGACCACCTGCAGTTTGTTAATCATGCCGGTGTAGGTGTGAAATGGAGTGTTCACACTCGGCTATGTGGCTCACTCTCTGCTGCAGCCTTTTTTTAAAAATTTGGTCACGGTCAGCCATTTTGGAAAGTTCAGTTGATGTTTACTCATCTCAGAAGAACTCATAAAGTTATCTAGTCCAATCAAAGCCCGTTAGCTTATTGATTAGGATGGCATCACTTCCAGTTTATGTGTTGGATGACAAACTTTTCTACAGATTCATTTGAAGCAGTTACCAGAACAACAGGTTAGCATGCAAAAGCCTTAATTTAGCTATAGTCACTGAGCAGCAGTGCCTCTAGCTATTTAAAAGCAAACAAGGGAGAGATAAATCCAATTCTAACTGAAGAAAAAAAAATAAGGCACTGTTATTTCAGTGTTGCAGTTATTTTAAAGCACTCTTGCTGTATTGTCACTCCTGAGCCCTGTTTTCTGTGCTTTTATTTCAAACATGTAATCACAAATCTAAGCCTCGGCTCCAAAAGTTGTGCCTGCGGTGATTGGAATGAGAGGGTAAACACGCTGTCAATAGGACTAATTTAACACACGCCAAGATGACTGGCCTCAGAAAGCACTGCCAATTGCGCCCAGTTAGGAAAATAACAAGACGTTCGATTTGTTTTTAACCCCCAGCTGGCACCACTGTTTATGGCTAGGAGGCCAACACCAAGCTTCAGCTTATTATTTAGTCAGGTCATCAGTCTAAACGCTAATTAGAATTGTCTCCCTGCTGGCTTTTTTTTTTTAGTGTGTGCCCATACGTGTGTTTGTGCTGTGGGGGGAAAAGAAATAGTCTCGAAAACCTCCATCTCCTTGAATGTCAGAAACTTAATTGTACATATTTGGACATGAGCATAAATTGCTCTCTTTTTTTAGATAAGAATAAAGCAAGTGCAGCTGGCCAGGACTTAATTTACCACAAGGGAGGCAACTCATGCCTCCGCACAAACCTTCTTCTTTTTTTTATAGTGGATTAAATTACAAACCTATTAAGATCTTAGTTAGCACTCTCTCTCTCTCACTCTGTGTCAGACTGATGTAAAAACATACAAAGCGCTTCTCTGTATGTAATTGTTTAGAGTACAATATGCTGTCTTTCTAAATAACTTCACTGCAGGTTCTAATGACCATTAATAAGCATTATATGAAATTCTCATCTGAATCTAATATCTATTGTCATTTGGCCCCTCAGTCAAAAGGTCCTAAAGTTCAGACCAAAGTGATTTTAATTAGAAGTTATGATCCTATTATCATATTATCAACTATTTAAGGTTACCGGTCCCTTTGCCCTTAGTTGTGTGGTTCTGGTGAACAGCCATCATGGGTGGTATGTGCAGGGCTACAAGGTGTTTAGTTAAGTATTTATAGTTATATATTTATTTACATTATTGTCATGCTGTTTATTTAGTGTACTGTAGAAAGTGAAAAATGTTGCAGCGTATGATTAATGTCATTGTTTTTATCATAAAGGAAAACAAGTTGCAAAGCTATCTTAAAGAAAAGATATTCAAACCCATCTTGCAGATGTATGTTCCTACTTTGAGTCTTTGAGTTTGGGTCCCTCGATTCTTCTGCGAATTAGTTCACTCGTGTACTCATGTATTCATTTTAATGCCTTATGTCTCCTTGTTTCACCCATTTCCTGTTTTACTTTGCTAATTAGCTATTTCTTGAGTTTTGCTTTGAGTTTTACGTCTGCTTGGGGTTGCCATGATTCCTGCCAGCTATGCATTGTTTCCCTCCTATTTGCATTTTCTTAATCAGCCTCCTGTGCACAAACAGTCCTGTCTACCCTGTTTTGTTTGTTTGATTGTTTGCTGTTTCACCTTTCCTCTGTTGTCCCATCTCTCGTTTCCCTCATGTTTTGGTCATCCTAATTCTGATCTTTTTAATTTTTTAATTTTGCTTGTTTGTTTGTTTGTTTTGAATTAAACTCCTGCATTTTTGGATAATTTGTCTTTTCACGTTGCCATGTTATTTTTAGCTCTTAATAAAGGCGGCTTTAAATTTTACTCTTTGTCTGCATTTGGGTCTGGCTTTAAACGAAATCACATCAGAACTCTACATATCTGAAAAAAAGTCAAACCAATAAATGCACTTACTGTCATGAACTCTTTTGATTGATTCTCTCTTCTGCTCTCTCCTTTACCGTGTATCAGTGAATGTTTATATGTAGCAGGGGTTGGGGGGCTGAATAAGGTGAAGATAATCTCAGTTGGCAACAAGTCCTGACATTATTAACATTTGAAATTCTGGTAAAACCACAGCCAGCCTAAATCCTTTTAGACAGCTGGAAAAATAGTCCTGACAAGAGAAGTAGTACTGATAACGTTAATGGCTACACTCACTAAACAAGCACAGGAGGAAAGGGGTTTGACCTATCTTGCCTTTTAGTGAGAAAATCTCTCTCCTGGCTCTCTATTCATATTGATAAGGATCCTGCATATGCTTAATTAACTCCATACAATCTTTTCTTTTGACAACAATCAAATACAAAGCACGGGAAAACATGGTATGCACTGTATGTCTTTGTGCTTGGATGCTTGCGTCTGTTCGTCGCTCTGTACGCGTGTTCATCTGTGCATATGTGTAGGCTCGGATCACGTTTTGCATCTTGCAGTCTCGCAGTATACCTTTTTTTGTAGTTATAAGAAGTCGACATGGCTTGCGGCAGTAAGCTGTGTGTTGATATTGGCTGTGATTGGGATTTCTCAGCACGGCCACACGAGTGTCAACACATTGGCATGCTGCACTCTATCAAGGCTCGGCGAGGTTAAGAGTGCAGCAGACGAGTTGAGAATCATTTCAGATGAGGAAAACAAGCTTGCACACAAGGTTTCTCAACAGTGTGCATAAAGCTGTATCTCTGAGTTAGCTGATTATAACACACAATAACAATTAAAATGTATACACACACACCCATATGGTTCTGCTGTAATTAGAAGCACATTTTTCTTGTTTTAATCAGTTTCCTATCAGATGTTCTGTGCTATATGAGTATAAAAGATGCTCTTGACACGTAGATAGGCAGATTTAAATGTTTGCATTTTAACACAGATTTAATAAAAATGCATACTGCTTGTATCTATCTTAAAAGAGGCCTATGTTTTTCTTATTTGTGTACAAGATTAACAGATGGGCTTTTATACTCTTGGCTCTGTAAATGACAACTCTACGAACACAGAAGCCCCACCCTGCTATTCAACCTTTTGTTTGCATGGGCAGCTAATCAGAAGAAAGCTGATTTAAAGGTAGCTAAAACAGCTTGTTTCAGACTGCTTCAAAAGCCAGTCAAGGACTTATTATTTCGAACTATGAGTGATGCAAAGTTACTCTAGTGAATCTAGAGCTAAAACACTGGGCTAGCAAAGATCACTTTAGTTTTAGAAACACTGGGAACAGGTGCTCAGGTGAAGAATGTCACAGGAAAGAACATCATCAGATGTGAAATCATCAGCGGTGACAAAATACAGCCATTTTTTAAGCAGAAGTACAGATACTTGTGCTAAAAAATACGCAGGTAAAAGTTAAAACACTGATTCAAATTGTTTTCTTGATTAAAAGAGATCAAATACAGCCTCTAAAATTATTCAAAGTAAGAAAGTAAAAAGCAGGTCTTTGAAAGGAAATTTCTACCAGCTATTTTTATACTGCAGTTAAAAAAAAACAACCTGTATATGGGAATACAAACTTTTTTCTTTTCTAAACAGAAAAATGAGTCCAGTCATGGGTTAAAGTGGGATTCTGCAGGTGAGAGAAACCTAAGTTCTGTTGTAGTGGCTCAGTGTGGGGAAAGCCCACAATAATTTGTATTGAGAGCTCCAGCTCTCTGCGATCAGCTGACCTGCTGCTCTGAAGTTCAGCTCTTTTTGGATTTACATAACTAAATTCAAAAATGTAAATCAGTATTTCTCAAGCTATCTTGGCTGATTTCCATTCGATACAATAACAGCTATACTAACAGGTTGAGATCAGTGAATAAATCTAAGCATCATCAGGTTAAATTCAAATTCGTATCTGTTTCACTTGGTATAACCTTACAGTTACCATGAATGGCAATTCAATTTGAACTCAGTTTTATTTTTATAAAAACAAAATTCCAGTTTTAACCAGTCCAGCACATAGCTTTACTTTAACTTCACCGCAGTGCAGAAGGCTAACCTGCTTGTCCTGCACTAAACTACTGAGTGTTTTCATGCTACCTTTGAATAACACACAGTTAGTATACCTGTGATTGTTTTAAAGGACATTTCACAATATGGAAAACATAACTTCACATCATATACAGATCCCAAATCTCATTTAACAAAAACAAGGACAAGCTTTCCCATTTCCAGTTTCCAGTTTACCAAATGTCACTGATCAGTCTTTATATTTAAAGTAAGCTCTCTCCTTCCTCTCATGTCCTATCGTCCTTCTTTCTCCATCTCTGAATGTAGATATGTTTCATTCTTTTCTCTGTCGGTGAAGTACAGCAGCTCGACCTTTATGCAAAAGAAACAGTTTTAGTGTTTGCTAATGTTTGTTAAGGTGTCTCAAATGTTGCATTTGAAATTTAAAAAAGGAAAACAACCAAAACACAGTGAACCGTGTATGCTCACCGTTTTCTGTATTGATAGCTGAATTCAGAAGTACTGTGACAATAACTTAAAATAGGTGGTTCCGGACTATTTTAACTGCTGATTGTAGCGCTATAAATGATGCACAAATTGTGTTTTTTACTCTTTTTGCTCTTTGTATGCGATAAGCCCCGATAATGGACACACCAGTATAACTGTCTTTCTAGTGTTTCTGGTGTTTCTTCCATTAAGGATCAAATTTGCTTGATGAGTAGAAAAGACTGGTTTAAAAATGTAGAGAGTAAAAACAAAAAGTTGCCAGAAAAATAAATACTCAAATAACCTAAAGATACCTGAAGTATGGTAACACACTATTACTTTATTTTCTTCCCACCTCTGGAAAACATACAGGTACAACAGTGTTGTACAGCTACCTTTATAAATCAAAGCTAGAGCGCTCACTCTCTACAACCCATCCTGCTGTGTGTAAGAGAAAATCACTCTTTTCCAAGTCTCAAGATATGGCTCGATGCCATGGATGCTAATAAAGTTACAATGTAAGTAAAGGTCAAATGGTTGATCCCATTACCCTTCATAAGGAAAATGACAGTGATGGCTGGCCTCAGTGGCCTGGTGAGAATCAAAGCAGCGAGGTAACACTGTGAACCGCAGTGGCTTCGCCTGTTAATAGGACCT